>NC_045614.1:15766697-17005697 GCF_009829155.1 Mustela erminea | reverse complement strand
TAGAGCAGCGTTTGAGAATTCTGCTCTTCCCTATTGTTGCCAACATTTTTGGTACTGGCAGACTATAACACATTTTCCATTCTGTTAAGTGAGAAACAGAGTGATAGTACACCATTGTGGTTGCTGTGGGCATGTCCCCAGTTACTAGTACAGTTATACATCTTTTCCCGTGCTCGTTCTCCATTCGTGATTCTTCTTCTATGAATCACTATTTCAGCCACTTTGCACATTTTCTATTGTTTACCTTTTTCTTTTTATTATATTTTTGTATTTTGGATACTGGTTCTGTCTTCATTGTATATATTTCAGGTATCTTGTCCCAGTTTTTCATTATGCTCCCAACATCTGTTGCTGAAGAGCAGTTTAGGTTTTTTTTTTTTTTTTAAAGATTTTATTTATTCATTTGACAGAGAGAGAGATCACAAGTAGGCAGAGAGGCAGGCAGACAGGCGAGGGGAGGAAGCAGGCTCCGCGCTGAGCAGAGAGCCCGATGCGGGGCTCAATCCCAGGACCCTGAGATCATGACCCAAGCCGAAGGCAGAGGCTGAACCCCCTGAGCCACCCAGGTACCCCAAGTTTAGGTTTTATGGTATCAAATGTAGATCCATGTTTTCCTTTCTGGTTTATGCTTTCTGCATCTTATTTAAGAAATCTTTCCTTTTCCTGAGGTCATAAAGACATTTTCCCGTATTATATTTTTCTTAAAAGTTTGGAAATTTTGGTGTTCACATTGACATCTTAAATCCATAGGCATTCATTTTGTGAATGGTGTAAGATTGAGAGAGAATTATTTTTATTTATTTCCTCATGTGGACTTGCATTTGTCCCAATGGCACCCATTGCAAATTAAAAAAAAAAAAAAAAAAAGGACATCATATACACAAAATGTGGAGGTGATGGGGGTATAAAAATGTAGTGTTGAAAATATGTTCAAACTTAAGTGATGTTAACTTAAAATAGATTGTTATATAGATAGGATGTTATGAACCTCAATGGTAAACACAAGTCAAAAACCTCTAATAAATACCCCCCCAAACACACAAAGAGAAAGGAATCTAAGCATAACACCAAAGAAAGTCGTCAAATCTCAAGAGAAGAGAACGAGAGAGGAAGAAAGGAACAGAGAAGAACTATAAAAACAACCAGATAACAATTAACAAAATGGCAGTAAGTATATAACTATCAGTAATTACTTTAAATGTAAATGCGCTAAATGTGCTCCACTTAACTGAATGGATTTAAAAAAAAAAAAAGCAAGACCCATTTATATGCTGCCTATAAGAGACTCACTTCAGAACTAAAGATACATGCAACCTGAAAGTGAAGGGATGGAAAAAGATATTCCATGCAAATTGAAGCAAAAAGGAAAAAAAAACCTGGGGTAGCAATGCTTATATCAGACAAAAGAAATTAAAAAAAAAAAAAAACCCTAATGTAATAAAGAAGGGGATTGCGTAATGATAAAGGAATGAACCTAACAAGAGGATATAACAATTGTAAATATCTATGCACCCGATATAGGAACATCTAAATACGTAAAGCAAGTATTAACAGATGTAAAAGAAGAAATTAACAGTAGTACAACAATTTTGGGGTAATTTAGCAAGGAAACAACCCACTAGGTCAGATGGACTTTAATATAGTATATATGCTGCTGAATGTTTTATATATATAATATATATGTATGTGTGTGTATATATATATGTGGTGTATATATAATGTATATATTATACATACATATATATAAAACATCCCATCCAAAAACTGCAGAATACACATTCTTTTCAAGTTCACAAGTGCACGTTCTCCAGGATAGATCATTCTCCAGGATAGATCACATGTTAGGCCCCCAAAACAAGTTTAGTGAATTTAAGAAGATTGAAATCCTATCAAGCATCTTTCTGACCACAACAGTATGAAACTAGAAATCAATTACAAAAAAAAAATTAATTAAAAAAATTAAAACCCTGGAAAAAAAATGGAAATGTGGAAGCTAAACTACACACTCCCAAATAAGCAATGAGTCAATGAAGAAATCAAAGAGGAAATTAAAAAAATAACTTGAGACAAATGAGAATGGATATGCAATGGACCAAAATTTTTGAGATGAGGCAAATCAGTTCCTCTTTAAAAATATTTGCTGTTTTTAATTTTAATTCCAATATAGTTAACGTACAGTGTTACATTAGTTTTAGGTGTACAATATAGTGATTCAGCAAATCTATGCATCATTATGCAGTGCTCATGATGGTAAGTGGACTCTTACTCCCCATCACCTATTTCACCCATGCCCCCACCTCCCCACTGATATGCTTTATTTTTTTACAGATTTTATTTATTTATTTATTTATTTGACAGAGAGATATCAAAGGTAGGCAGAGAGGCAGGCAGAGAGATGGGGGGAAGCAGGCTCCCTGCTAAGCAGAAAGCCCCATGCAGGGCTCAATCCCAGGACCCTGAGACCATGACCTGAGCCCAAAGGCAGAGGTTTAACCCACTGAACCACCAAGGTGCCCTCGATATGCTTTATTTTAAATGAGTACCCTCAGTAAAAGTTACTATTTTTTTTTTCAACAAGGACGTTTTTTACTTGAAGCATATTTCAAAATACATGGTCCTAAGAGATGTATAGAATATATTCCATCCAAGAAAAAATACATATTTTCCTTCAAGAATACATAGAAGAATACTCTGATCAAAATATAAGAAAGAGAAGAATAGGGGCGCCTGGGTGGCTCAGTGGGTTAAAGCCTCTGCTTTCAGCTCAGGTCATGATCCCAGGGTCCTGGGATCGAGCCCCACATTGGGCTTCTCTGCTCAGCAAGAAGCCTGCTTCCTCCTCTCTCTGCCTGCCTCTCTGCCTACTTGTGATCTCTGTCTGTCAAATAAATTAAAAAAATAAAAAATTTAAATAAAAAGAAAAAGAAGAATACTCTGATCAAAATATAAGATAAATATTACAGATTTAAGACTGAAATCATACCAAAGATATTTTCCAACAATATCAACAATAAAACAAAACTGGAAAGTTTACAATGTAAATATTAAATATTTAATACATAAATATTAAATAACACACTACTGCACAAGCAATGGGTCAAATAAGATGGCAAGTCAAAATATGTCTCAAAAGAAAAGATAAAGAAAAAACTATTCTAAAACCTATGAGATGCAGCAAAGCAGATTTTAGAGTGAAATTTATGTTATAAGTGCTTATATTAAAAAAAATTCAAATAAATAACATTACACCACAAGGAGCTAGAAAAAGAAGAGTTGTAGCTAAAATTTAGTAGAGGAAGGAAATAACAAAAAAATCATAAATAAATAAAAATAGAGACCATAGGGGCACCTGGGTGGCTCAGTGGGTTAAGCCGCTGCCTTCGGCTCAGGTCATGATCTCAGGGTCCTGGGATCGAGTCCCGCATCGGGCTCTCTGCTCAGCAGGGAGCCTGCTTCCTCCTCTCTCTCTCTCTCTGCCTGCCTCTCTGCCTACTTGTGATCTCTCTCTGTCAAATAAATAAATAATTAATTAAAAAAAAATAGAGACCATAATAAACAATAAAGTAACATTGAAAGTAATGACTAGTTTTTTCAAAACAAAGCAAAAAACAAAACTGACAACGCTTTGACTAAAAAGAAGTTTGTAATATACAGGCCTACCTTGAGAAACAAAATGTCAGACAATCTAAACTTACATCTGAAGGAACAAGAAAAAGAACAAATCCCAAAGTTAGTAGAAGGAAATAATAAACATTGGAGTGATATAAATAAAATAGAGACTAAAAAAGCAATAGAAAATATCACTCAAATTAGGAGCTGGTTCTTTGAAAAGATAAAATCGATAAACCTTTAGCAGGCTCATCAAGGAAATGAGAGAGGGTTCAAATAAACAATGAAATTAGAAATGAAAGAGAAGTTCAACTAACATCACAGAAATACAAAGAATTATAAGAGATGACTGTGAAAAATAATACACTAAAAAATTGGACAACCTAGAAGAAATAGATAACTTCCTAGAAACATATAATTTTCCAAGAATTAATGAGGAAGAAATCAAAATTTGGAACAGGCTGATCGCTAGTAATGAAAAATGAATCAGTAATAAAAAAAACTCCCCCTCAAAAAAAGTCCAGGATAAGATGACTTCACAGGCAAATTCTAACAAACATTTATTTTTTATTTTTTTAAAAAAGAGGTTGGATTATTTTATTTTATTTTATTTTATTTATTTGACACAGAGAGATCACAAGTAGGCAGAGAGGCAGGCAGAGAGAGGGGGGAAGCAGGTTCCCCGCTGAGCAGAGAAGCTGATGTGGGGCTCAATCCCAGGACCCTGAGATCATGACCTAAACAAAAGGCAGAGGCTTAACCCACTGAGCCACTCAGGCGCCCCTCTACCAAACATTTAAAGAAGATTTAATACCTGTTCTTCTCAAACTATTCCAAAAAATTGAAGAGGAAAGAATGGCTCCAAATTTATTCCATGAAGCCAGCACTACCCTGATACTAAAACCAGACAAAGACAGTACACAAAAAGAAAATTATAGAGCAATGTACCTAATGAACATCGAAGCAAAAATCCTCAACAGAATATTAACAAACTGAATTCAACAATACATTAAAAGAATCATTCACCAGATCAAGTGGGATTTTTTCCAGGATGCAAAGATGGTTCAATATCTGCAAATCAATCAACATGATACAACACATTAACCAAAGGATAAAAATCATATGATCATTTCATTAGATGTAGAAAAAGCATTTGGCAAAATTCAACATCGATTCATAGTAAAAACTCTCAGCAAAAAGTGTATTGAGGCAAGATACAACATGATAGAAGCCATATATGACAATCCGCCAGCACAAAATACTCATGATGAAAAACTGAAAGCTTTTTCTCTAAGGTCAGGAACTAGGCAAGGATGTTCACTCTTGCCACTTTTACTCAACATAGTATTGAAGTTTTAGTCACTGCAATCAGACAAACAAAAGGAATAAAAGGCATCCAAATTAGTAAAGAAGAAGTAAAACTGTTTCTATTTGCAAATGATATACTATATATAGAAAACCCTACAGACTCCATCAAAAAACTAACAGAATAAAGGAATTCAGTAAAGTTGCAGGATACAAAATGAATATATAGAAATCTGTTACCTTTCTATACACTAATAATGAAGTAACAGAAAGATATTAAGAAAACAACTCCATTTATGATTGCATCAAAAAGAATAAAATGCCTAGGAATAGATTTAACCAATGAGGTGAAAAACTTGTACTCTGAAAATTATAAGACATTGATGAAAGAAATTGAAGACAACCCAAATAAATGGAAAAATATACCATGTTCATGGTTTGGAAGAATTAATCATTAAAATGTCCATACTACCCAACTGAATCTACAGATTCAGTTCAATCCCTGTCTTAATACCAACAGGAATTTTGACAGAACTAGAAAAAAAAATCCTAAAATTTGTATAAAGCCACTAAAGACCCAGAATAGATAAAACAAACTTGAGAAAGAAGAACAAAGCTGGAGGTATCACAGTCCCAGACTGCAAGCTATACCACAAACTAGAGTAATCAAAACAGTATGGTACTGGCACAAAAATGGGCACAGATCAGTGGAACAGAATAGAGAGCCCCCAAACAAACCCATGATTACATGGTTAATTAATCTATGGCAAAGGAGGCAAGAATAGACAATGAGGAAAAGACTGTCTCATTAATAAGTAGTGTTGGGAAAACCAAACAGCTACACACAAATAAGTGAAACTCGACACTTTTCTTACACCATACACAAAAATAAACTCAAGATGGATTAAAGACCTAAATGTAAGACCCCCAAACCATAAAAATCCTAAAAGAAAACAGGCAATAAACTCTTGCATATCAGTCTTAGCATTATGTTTTTGAATCTGTCTCCTCAGGTAAGGCCAACAAGAGCTAAACAAAAACAATACAATTAGGACTACACCAAACTAAAAACTTTTGCACAGGAAGGGAAAGCATCAACAGAATGAAAAGGCAACCTACGGAATGGGAGAAGGTATTTGCAAATGATATTTCCTATAGTGGGTTAATTATCCAAGATATGTAAAGAAACCATCAACATAAAAAAATACCCCAAACCAACAAAAAACTCAAAAATCTGATGAAAATGAGTAGAGGGCCTGAAAAGACATTTCTTCCAAAGAAGACCTACAGATGGCCAACAGTCCCATGAAAAGATGCTCATCGCTCATCATCAGAGTAATACAAATCAAAACCACAATGAGATATCACCTCATGCCTGTCAGAATGGCTAAAATTAACAACACAAGAAACAACAAGCATCCATGAGGATGTGGAGAAAGGGGGGACCCTCTTGCACTGTTGGTGGGAATGCAAACCAGTGCTGCCACTGTGGAAAACAGTGTGGAATTTCCTCATAAAGTTAAAGAGTAGAACCACTCTATGATTCAATAATTCCACTGCTGGGTATCTACCTGAAGAAAACGAAAACACTAATCTGGAAAGATAAATGCATCCCTACACAGATTGCATTATTTACAACAGCCAAAATATGGAAGCAGCCCAAGGGCCCACCAATAAATAAGTGGATAAAGAAGACCTCCAATGTATTTTTGAGCTTTTTTCTTTTCTAATAAAGGTGTTTAAGGCAGGGCGCCTGGGTTGCTCAGTGGGTTAAAGCCCCTGCCTTTGACTCAGGTCATAATCCCAGGGTCATGGGATGAGTCTCTCTGCTCAGCAAGGAGCCTGCTTCCCCCCTCCTCCCGCCTGCTGCTCTGCCTACTTGTGATCTCTGTCAAATAAATACATAAAATCTTAAAAAAAAAAAAAAGTGTTTAAGGCTACAAATTTCCCTCTAAATACTGCTTTAGCCTAATGCCACATATTTTAATATGTAGCATTTTTACTATTATCCACTTTCAAGTATTTTCTATAATTCCCATTCTTATTTTATTTTGACCCATGACTTATTTAGAAGTGTTTTTTTTCCATCCCCAAATACACGTGTGCTTGTTTGTTTCATTAATGATTTCTGACCAAGTCATCATGTGGTTATACATGGGGTAATACATACAGCAATACCAATTACATGAAATATGTTGCAACTTGCCTAGTTGCCTGGTATGTAGTTAAGTTTTTAATATTTATCTCACTGTTTTATATTTCTCTTAATTTTTGTCCTTCTTCCCTTGGGCTCGAATTTTTTTTTCCTATCTTCTTGAGCAAGAAGATTTAGTTTTGTGTTTGAAGTACTTAAAACCATGAAATCATCTTTTAATTAAATGTGATTTCATCTCTTAAATTTTGTATTATTGTGATTCCTTTATGGCTACCTTATTTTAAAAATATATATAGTGTGATTTGAAAGGAAATGCATGCATTTCCTTCAAAAGGTGGGTACATAAATGAAAAAATTGGGAAACGAAACTCTCCTATAATCAAACTACCTAGAAATTTCCCCTCTAAGTTGCTTAGTTTCTATCCTTAACACTTTCTTTCTATTCATATATGAACCTCTAAAAAAGTTTTAGGGTCTCTTCCTAGTTTTTAATCTTTAATGAAAGACTGTATTATAATTTTATTCTCCAAATTGTTTCTTTTACTTGAAATAGATCTCGAGCTATCTCAGACTGTCTATATAAATACAGTCCTTTCTTCCTAAATACTGAACAACAATTCTCTCATATGGCATAATCTATATAATCATTCTCCTATTGATAGACTTATTAACTCATTTCAGTATTTTTCTACCATGCCAGAGTAAAAATCTTTATTCATAGATCTTTGCACATTTGTTCAAATATTTCTCTAAATAAATTTTTAAAAGTGTAATTGCAAGATCAGTTGTATGCACATTTAAAATTTTTAAAAATATTGACAAATTAGCTTTCTCAAATATTTGATTGATTTATATCAACACCAACAGTATTTTCTCTATGTCATCACCAGAAGTAGGCATTATTTTTATTTTAACTTTTTTTTAAAAGATTTTATGTATTTGTCAGAGAGAGAGAGGGAGAGAGAGCAAGCACAGGCAGACAGAATGGCAGGCAGAGGCAGAGGGAGAAGCAGGCTCCCCGCTGAGCAAGGAGCCCGATGTGGGACTCGATCCCAGGACGGCGGGATCATGACCTGAGCCGAAGGCAGCTGCTTAACCAACTGAGCCACACAGGCGTCCCTTATTTTAACTTTTGTTCCTCTTGTAGACTAAAACTTTTATATCTGCTTTAATTTCATGAAATCAGGCAATTTTGTAAATTGCCTGTGCAACAGGTATTAAGTAGGAAGTTTCAATGAAGTCATCAAAATATACTGTGTAACCGGATTCAAAGGTAGTTGTGTGACTGACAGTGTGTGTGTGTGTATCAAAGGATCAAGATGGTAAAGTGGGAGGTGATTTTATGAGGAGAATTTCCCAGGAAAGAGCTGCTCCTGCGCACTTACTCCTCCCCCTCTAAAGGATGGGGGTGGGGGAGGGTGCCTGTCCCACAGTCAGATCTCTGGGGAGGGGTTTCAACAAGACCACTCAGAATATGGTGCTGGCCCACTCAGCGGTAGTCAGGTATCAATCTCCCCAAGATCCAGAGAGCAGGAAGTGCCTGGGGGATGAGCAGGTTCCCTTGCCTCCTCACTCTCCTGCTTTAACCTTGGAACGTTTAGAAAACTGGTTAGCAAGATGGGGTTGGAAGGGTTGCTGAAGGGAAGGAATGGGGAAAGTAGACCTGGCTTCCTCCTTCCCAGGCCTCCTGCTTGCCAAAAGCCCTAGATAGCAGTGGGGAGAAGTTTTACCTTCAGTTAAGTGTGGCATCGTGACTGTTGTGTGGGAATGGATATTCTGATTTCTGAATTGAAGTATGTTTATGTGACTGTGTCATCACAGCGACTATGATTACATTAATCACAGTGAGCAAGGCCTTCTGGTTCTGCCCAAGCACTTACCCAGGGTCAGGGACAAGAGCTCAACTTCTAAATAGATTGTAAAAGAACAGAAGGTGTCCAGACTAAGATGCTTGAGTTGTTCAGTGGACCATTAACACTTTTCTTGGTCCTTTGCTCCTGATTTTCTATTAAACTACTTTTGTTTTTATTGATTTGTAAAAACTCTGAGTATTATATGCTGTACTTATTATAGGTGAAGGAATATCATGTCTTTTTCAACATAATTTAAAATGTTTTATAAATATGTGTACTTTTTATATAAACACACATACATACACGGAGAGAGAGTATATAAAACAAATACGGTAAAATATTAACAATTAGTAAATCTGGATAAATATATACTTGTAACTTCTTTGTGAGTCTCAAACTACTTCAAAATAAAAAAGTTATTTAAAGCTTTGGGAGCTGGAAGTTTTAACCCTTTATAAAATGCTTTACAATATTTTACCCTATTTGTCCATCATTTGCCTTTTTTTGGTGTGGACTTTTTTTTCCAAAGAGTTATTTAAAAATTTGATTTATCATTATTTCCCTTGATGATAGTGGTTTTTGTGCTGTGCCTAGAAGTACCTTTCCCACTCTAAGATTATGAAATTATTCACTCATACATGTTCTTAATTCTTTTCTTTAAATATTTTAATTTCGATTCATCAGGAAGTTTGATAGAAGGGATGTATTATTTTCCTCCAAATATAGCCTTTCCTCCAAATATAATCTTTTATTGAATACTTAATTTTTTCTTGGCAATGAATTAGAAATGGCCCCTTTAGGAGCTGCCTGGCTGGCTCAGTCAGTGGAGCATGTGCCTCTTGATCTTGGGGTTGTGAGTTTGAGCCCCATATTGGGTATAGAGCCTACTTAAAAATAAAATCTTAAAAAAAAAAAAAGAAATGCCCCCTTTATTATATTCTGCATTCCCATTTTATTTTGGTCTGTCTCTGAATCTTGCAGTCTCACTCCTCTGCCAACTCCACTCTTCTTAAATTATTGTAGCTTTTTAATTCCTTTTTTTTTTTGGTATGTGGTCAGACAAGTCCTCCTTCATCATTTTCCTTTTAAAGAATTTGCCTGGCTGTTCTCCCATGTTCATTCCAACTGAACAATCTCAGTAGAATGTCAAAAAGAAAATAACTTTGGCGATTTTGGTGGAAATTAATAGATTAACTTCAGGAAAATAGACTATTTTGTTTGATTTCTTTCTGTCTAGAGCAAGGAATTTATGGTTTCCTCCACATAGTTACTGCATGCTTCTGCTTAAGAATATGCCTACATGATTTATATCTCTTGTGAGCAGTATGTTTTCTTTCATTGTATTTTCTGCTTGAATTATATATTTGGTTTGTGCATGCGCGCGCGTGTGTGTGCGTATGTAACAAGCATTCTTTCTGGACCTAGTTGATTCTCTTTAATTTCGCAGGTCCAGAGACAAATCATCGGCAGTGATCACTTGAACTCCTTTCCAATGGGTAGACTTCTGATTTTTCTTGTCTACTGCAGTGCAAGAACTATATTCCATGGCTCTGTCTTCCAGGAGATACAGCGCCATTTTGTTTTGAGCGTGTTTCTCTCTCTCTCTCCTTTTGAAAGATTTTATCTATTTGAGATAGAGCAAGAGCAAGTGAGCAAGAGAGCACGAGGAGAGGCAGAGGCAGAGGGAGGAGCAGGCTATCCACCGAGCAGGGAGTCCGACATGGGGCTCGATCCCAAGACCCTGGGATCATGACCTGAGCCGAAGGCAGATGCTTAATGACTGAGCGACCCAGGCACCCTGAGTGTGTCTCTTGTAATATGGCATAGAGCTGGATGCTGTTTTTGTCAGCATATCTGGGAGCATAACCTTTAATTCATTTACCAAGAAGAATGTTTCTTTTTGTTCCCCCTCCTTATGTTTTAGGTTGATTTTTTTTCCTCTCTACTTTTCTGCTTTAATAGTTTAGAAGTTGTCATGTTTCAATTTCATGCTGCTACTGGTCACTTTATATTTCCCACACACATATTTAGCCTTGAATTAACAAAATAGAGTCCATCAGAGTCTACAGCTTCTTCCTCAGTAGGACAAGACCTTCCTTCATTTTCACTTTCTTTATTTCCTTCTCCCAGACTCATCCTCTTGTTGAAAATATCTTGAGGAAAAGAGTGAGCTGAACTCTTTTGTTATTTCCAAGAATTTTTAGTTGACTCTCTCGGGCTACGCAGGCCTACAATCCCAGGAGCTGTAATTAGTAATGATTTTACCTCTTTGGTTTTCACGATGCTTGGTTTTTTCATTCCCTTGGGCATGTCTCCCCCAAACAACCTGGAATTTGTAGCTGGGCCTTATCTTGTTGCTGGCATTCACAGATGTTCTCCCCACACTTCATCACGAAACACAATGTTAATGTGGCATATCATCTATCAGGGAAAGAGAGGTTCCTTCCTGATCTGCTCTTTTATTCCAAGACTGAATGCCTTGCTTCATAAGACATATTTTCTGCAGGTTCCTTCCTGATCTGCTCTTTTATTCCAAGACTGAATGCCTTGCTTCATAAGACATATTTTCTGCAGGTTCCCTCCTGATCTGCTCTTTTATTCCAAGACTGAATGCCTTGCTTCATAAGACATATTTTCTGCAGCTCTCAAGATGACTTCTCACTCTGATCAAATTGCCGAGTCAGCCCCGAGAGCAGACTCCTCTTGTCTGCCTTGCTCGCCAGGATGTCTTTCCCTGCTCACCGTGTCCTCCTGCTTCACTCATCTGTCAGATTCAGATTTATAATATCCTTTTTTAAGAACATGTTTAATTTGTTTATTCATCCAACAGACAGCCCATGCTGGGCTCTGGGCCAGACACAGGGCCATGTGGGTGCAAGGCCCAGGAAAGGTACTGGTCTGGGAAGGAAATGTCCTGGGACAGCCATCCATGCATCATGACCCACCTGGCCTTTGCATTTTGTTTTCTTCCTCCAGTGAGGCTGGGCTCCTTTTTAAGGCATGCTGAGGAGGTCACCTCCTGTATCAAGATAAAGAATCGAGACGAGGCTTCACTTGAAAAATGTTAGTGCATGTTCTGGAACATTTGAAACAACATAAAAGATTTGCTCCTTGAATGCTGGATAGAAGTTGCCTATGAAACCATGTAGGCCTGTTTTCCTTTGAGGGGTAGGTTGTGGGCACAATTTTAAGTTGTTTTGCCCGTGGTTATTGGACTTATGTGATTTGCATTTTCTTAAAAATTACTCATTTCATCCAGAACTTCAATCCACAAAGAGGAGGTTACAAACATTCTTCAGATTCTGAAGAAGTGTATTTTCCCAGGATGCGGTTCTTGCCTCTTTTCTACTCACACCATGAAGTACTTGCATTTTCCTTCCCTTTCTGTTCTTCTTGGCAAGATTTACAAGGTGCTTATCTATTCTGTTGTTTTTTTTAAGAACAACCTATTGATTTTATTTCTCAAGGTGATGATTTTCTGCTTTCTACTGCACAGATTATCCCTTTTTTGTCTTTATTAATTCCTTTTCAAGTGTCTTGAGCTGAATGTGAGCTAATACATAACTGAGAACAATAATGAATAAATTATTTTCATTCTCTCTTGTTTGAGGAAACTATTTAGACCAAGACTCCTCAATGTGAAATTCAGGCCCATATGCCATGGGGCTTGGCCACATGTGGTTTTCTTATCGCTCTACATAATAATCATAGATTTTAATTCTGTTTTTACTTTAACATTTTTGAAAGTTAATTTATTTTCCTTTGTTAGGGTAGTTCACATTTTGTTATGGGCTCTGGTTTTATTTCACTGTGGTAAGAAAATGTCCACATTTGAGATCTTTCTTTCTCCACACTATTGTCTCTGAGTTCTCTTTGTCTCTGGGCCCTTGGAGTCCAGTTAATCTTCTCTCTCAGGTAAGGCTCCTCATGTTATCATCATTAGCTGGATTATCCCTGTCTTGATTTTCCCCTTCATCATCCATATTCTCTTCTGCAAAGGCACCTACTTAAATCTGTTTATTACATATCTTTAAAGATGCCTGTATCTTTGAAAAATGCATAGTGTTGCTGTATGTGTATTTTCACGTGCATAAATGACATTGTGCTACTCATTCCCTCCTGTATTTGTTTGTTGAGCAGTCTCAATCTGTTAGAGAATCCACACTAAATGGTTTTATTCTTTCAAATCTCTGTCCACCTCCTCAATCCAATGTGCCTTATGTCAAAGCTTCTTCCTTCCTTAAACATCACTTTGGGCAGTCACTTTTAGTTATTACATGCACTGTCAGATTAGAAGTCTAGATTTAAATTGATTTGATTTAAATCTTGCCAAGCCTACCACTTTGCTCTCCTTTGGTCTCCTGGGAACGGGGTCCCCACTTCCAAACTGTCAGGGATCTGGAGACTGGGGTGGACACTCTGGAGTCTCCCTTAACTCTCTCTCTACTCCAGCTTCCTTTTCAATTCTATTTGCATGATCAGTGCTTCTCCATCCCCTCACTTTCAATATGCATGTGTCTTTAAATCTGAAAGTAGTCTTCCGTAGGCAGCATATAGATGATTCTTGCTTTTTTTTTTTAATTCAAAGATTTTATTTATTTATTTGACAGAGATCAGAAGTAGGCAGAGAGGCAGGCAGAGAGAGAGGGTAGGAAGCAGGCTCCCTGCTGAGCAGAGAGCCCAACGAAGGACTCAATCTCAGGACCCTGGGATCATGACCTCAGCCAACGGCAGAGGCTTTAACACACTGAGCCACCCAGGTGCCCCCGATTCTTGCTTTTTTGTCTGTTTCTTCACTGTATGTCTTTTGATTGGAACATTTACTTCATTTACATTAAAAGTCACTATTGAGAGTTATGTACTCGTTGCCATTTTGTTACTTGTTTTATGGTTGTTTCTGTAGTTCTCTTCTGTTCTTTTCTTCTCTTGCTGTCTCACAATTTGCTGGCTTTCTTTAGTGGTACACTTGGATTCCTTTCTCTTTTTTTGCATATTTACCATCAATTTTTTATTTGTGGTTACCTTCAGATTTGTATGTAACATCTTCTGCATATAGCAGTATCTATTAAGTTGGTGGTCACTTAAGTTTGTACCCATTCTTTACTCCTCTCTCCCCTACCTAATGTTTTAGATACATGGTGTCAAACTTTACATCTTTTTATTTTGTGAGTCCTTGGATTAATTTTAAAGATATAGTTATTTTACTGCTTTTGTGCTTCCTACTATTCTTACTCCTGCTTATGGTTTTTCCTTTCCACCAAAATGTCACCTTTAATATTTCTTGTAGAGCAGGTTTAGTGGCCATGAATTCCTTAACTTTTGTTTGTTTGGGAAGCTCTTTATCTCTCCTTTTATTCTGAGTGGTAGACTTACTGGATAGCATATTATTGGTTGTAGATTTTTTTTTTTTCCTTTCAGCACTCTGAATATATCAATATATAGGTCTTCAAGGTTTCTGCTGAAAAATCAGCTAATAGCTTTATGGGGTTTCCTTTGTGTATAACTGTTTTCTTCTCTGTTGCTGCTTTTAACATTTTCTTTTTTTTCACTACTTTTTGCCATTTTAATTACTATGTGTCTTGGTGTGGACCTCCTTGAGTTGATCTTATTAGGAGCTCTTCATGCTTCCTAGATGTAGATCTTTGTTTCCTTCCCCAGATTAGGGAGGTTTTCAGCTATTATTTTTTCAAATATATTTTCTGTCCCTCCTTTTTTCTCTTCTCCTTCTTGGATCCCTATAAGGTGAATGTTATTACACTTAATGATGTTACTGAGTTCCCTTAATCTATTTTATTATTATTATTATTTTTCTCTCTCCTGTTCAGCTTAGTTGCTTTCCATTTTTCTGTCCTCCAGGCCACTGACCTATTTTTCTGCTTCCTCTAATATACTATAAATTCCATCCAGTGTATTTTTCATTTCAGTTATTGACTTCTTTATCTCTGGTTATTTTTTATGTTTTCTATCTCTTCTATCTCTTTGCTGAGGGACTCACTGGGGTCCTCCACTCTTTTCTCAAATCCAGTGAGTATCTTTATGACCATTCCTTTATTATTATTTTTTTAAGATTTATTTATTTATTGAGAGAGAGAGAGAGCGAGAGTGAGCACATGAATGGAGTGGGGTGGGGGGGCAGGAAGAGTGAGGCAGAGGGAAAGAATCTCCAATGGACTCCCTACTGCCCTGTTGAGCACAGAGACTGACACAGTCTCAAACCCATTACTGTGAGATCATGACTGGAGCTGAAATCGAGAGTTGGTGCTCAACCAACTAAGTCACCCAGGTGCTTTATTATGACCATTACTTTAAACATATTATCTCCATTTTGTTTAGGTTTCTTGCTGTGATTTTTGTCCTGTTCTTTTGCTTGGGACATATTCCTCTGTCTCATTTTGTCTAACTCTCTGTCTGTTTCTAAGTGTTAGGAAAGTCAGCTACACTTCCTGCTATTGCAAATAGGAGATTTCTGAAGAAGATGTTTTGTAGTGCCCTCAGTACAATGTTCCCGGTTCACCAGAATTGGCACTTCAGGAGGGTCTCCTATGTGTGTTGTGTGCACCCTACTATTGTGATTGAGCCATGTTTGCCTCCAGTCCAGTCATCCGCAGTGGCTCTCTTCACCTGCTATGGGTAGGATTTGGTACCTATATTGTTACTGGGTCAGTCTGGGGCTGCCATGGGCTTGAGTTGAGTCAGACCAGGTATTTGCAAGAACTGTAGTAGCATTGAACTGTAGGATGCTCTTTTTAGGTGTTGTCCCCTGAAAACTTTCACTGGTGGGTGGGGCCTGTAGTCAGTCCTGATGTCTGCCCCCAGGCCACTGCTGGGGGCTACAGCTGGACTGGTAGGGGTGGTTATCTTCCCCTCTCCCCAGAACTAGTCAATTTGGAGTGGTGCTGGACCCTGTTGGCCTGGTTGCACTCTGCCAAGCTTGTGGCACTGCTTTGGATGGTCTCCTGCCAAGGGTGTGTTGGAAGGGGTGAGACTGCAGGAGAATGTCTTGCAGGTTGCACAGTGCCACCAAGGTCTGTGCTGGCCCACTGCAGGAAGATGATCTTCAGCTGCCTGGGAAAACTCCGCTGAGGCCAGCTCAGATGGAGGAGTGGGATGTGGATGCACTTTTAGCAAACTAGATGGAGAGGATTCCCAAGGGGCTGATTCCTGCCAGTGTCCATCCATGTATCTAGGCTGAAAGGGTGGGGGTGAGAAATGCACCTGCTGGGTCTTTTCTTCCTGGAGAAGTCTCCCCCAAATCCCTTCCTCTCCTGCACACACTCTGAGATTAGTAAATAAATCTCCTTCTCATATATGCTAGGTGTTTTTTAAATTGCTGCTTCTATGTTGTATCTCCATGGCTGTTTGTTATGCTATCTCTTTAAGAGCGGGGGCTCAACTTCCTATGACCCTCTGGCTCTCTCAGAGCTGAGCCACTGATTTTTTAAAGTTCCAGGATTGTAAGAACTCACAAAGTTAGGTGCCTCTGGTTTTCAAAGCCAAATGATATGGACATTTGTCTTCACAGAGGGAATCCCCTGTGCCTGAGGGACTCCTCTCTCCTCCCTCCACCTGTGGCATCCCCCCCTCTCACAGACAGTCTTACAGGTCATTTTGGCTCCTGACTGGGTCTGACCCTTCCTACCCTGTTCAATGTGGCTTCTTCTCTATATTTAGCTGTGATGAGTTTGTTCTGCCAGTCTTTGGGTCATTTTCTGGTTTATTTTCTCTGATGTGGGTGATATCTAGGTTTATCCATGGGGTGAGGTGAGCCCAGGATTCTCCTACTCTGCCAGCTTCCCCAGTCTCTCAATTCTCTTTCTCTGCTTGTTAACATTCAGGGTGTCCTTACAATATATTAAATATTGACCTCTCCCTGGTTTTAAACAGAGTAAATGCCCTATCTTAATTAATCATCTATCTTCAATGAGATTCAGTGTCCTTCACTGAATAGTCATAATTTTGATGTAATTAAGCCCAACACATCTCCCCTTTGCAATTTGTGGTCTTTGAATCTTATTTTAAAACATGGGCTTCATCTCAAGGTAAAGTCATGGCTTACATGTTTATAATGAGCCTTTAACTTTTCACGTTGAGAGTTTTAATTCCTCTAGAGTTTTGTTAGGTAGGATCCAACTTCATTTTTCTTCATCAGTTTCCCACCATTACCACAGAGATCTCCTTTCCCAGAGCTTTCTGGAGCACGTGCTACATCTTCTCACGTGCTGGCATTGGGTTGGCTCTCCAATGCACGACTTGTCTGTTTTCCTATTTTTATTCCAGTACCACAGTTTCTGTAATTACAGATTCGAAATACATCTAACTCTGGTGGGTCAAATCTGCCCCCAGCTTGACTCTCCCATTTGCTCTTCTTTCTCAGACCTGTCATAGAATCCATGGACTCATACTCTTCAATATCAATTTTAGAATCAGATCATCAAGGTCTTGGGAAAAAAATCCATCTGACATTTTATTTGAAATTGTGTGAACTTTAGAGATTGACGTAAGGAGGATTGACACTGTTATCTTTTAAAATAATTTTTTGCTTTCTATTGAAGAGACAAAAGCATATTTATAGAACATATATAGAGAATAGAGAATAACACAGCCAACACCCACAGCCTCCCTCCCAAGCCTATGAAATAGTGCTGCATTTCCAGAAACACTGAACCTTTCCTGGGTGATAATCTCTGAGTCTCAAGCCAAGAAGTCTTTAATTATGCTCTTTTTTTTTTTTTTTTTCCTGCTGCTGGCACTTGCTCATGGTATCTCCACTTCCCCATGTGTGGGATGATGCTTTAAAGAGTGAGGAAATGTTCCTTAGGGTGTCCTCTGTGAGAATTCTCTGGGCACATGACGAACCCAGGACCACTTTGAACGACATCCTTGGTTGGGTTTTTGGAATCACACACATAGTGTGAATTCAAATTGCAAATTCACATGAGGGGCAAGTATTCCTAGTTTCTCTGTCCTCAGAGGGCATGGTCCTTTTTTGGAGGTGTAGCTTTTTGCAGGAGGTTTTTGCCTTGGGCTCCCCTCCTTGCACAGGCCCTGGGTTTTGTCTTTTATCTCCGGCACCAGTGAGGAACACTGTGGAAATGGAAGCTCAGTTTCACCGGGTTTGGCAAATAGCCTTGGGACCAAAGCCATGTGGGCTTTGCTGACCTCTCTGGGTTTTAGCCCTCCCTTGGGTTTTGGACTCTGAGGAGTCTTTATTTTCTTGCCAGCTCATCTGTGCATTTAAAATGAGAAATTTTTTTTAAAGGTTTTATTTATTTATTTGACAGAGATCACAAGTAGACAGACAGGCAGGCAGAGAGAGAGAGAGAGGGAAGCAGGCTCCCTGCTGAACAAAGAGCCCCATGTGGGACTCGATCCCAGGACCCTGAGATCATGACCTGAACCGAAGGCAGCGGCTTAACCCACTGAGCCACCCAGGCACCCTAAAATGAGAAATTTTTAACATCACACATATTTAATTATCTACAGCAAGGTCAGGTAGGGTATCTGGCCTTGTATACTGCAGAAAGCCAAACGGTGAGCATTGGTATTTTCATGTTTTCAGCCGTCTCACCTAAGAACCAAAATATATCTTTACCTGCTTGTCAGTCTTCTTTTAATTCTTAGGTATAGTTTTATTATTTTTTTTCCTTAAGTGTCTCGTGCATTCTTCATTAGATTATGTTCTTTAAATCTTGGTTTGAGTCACATTAAATATATATATGTATATAAATGTATAGAGACAGCCCGTTTTCTGATTTATAAAACTTTTCAATACAGAAGAGCATAGAGGAAGTTTTAAAAAAATCATAAACCTGCTCTCAGCAGACATAACAGCTATGAGTTTTTGATGCTTGTTGTTATTAACATTATTCTTATACTTCCACTTGCTTTACACAAAAAGAGGGGGCTGGTTTGCATTTCAAATAGTCACTCTGCAAGCAGGAGTGTGGGAAAGAAGGTAAGGTGGTCAAGGGTGGCACCTTGGAGGCCCACCGGAATTTAAGGGAGCACAGAGGTGGGGACGGGTGTTGGGTGGAGGTTCTGATCAAGAGTTAGCAGGAGAATGAAGAGGAAGGCCAGTGTGACCCTGAGCTGGGGCCCCAGGGCAGAGCTCCCGTGTCACAGAGCAGGTTCCTAGCCATGCTTCATTAGCAGGGATGACACAAGCCCAAGGCAGCTCGCACTCAGGATCTGGTTCAAGAAGGTGTGAATTTCCACAGCACCTGCAGTGAGGTCCTCACGCTGCCTCCTTCATGCCTCCCCTCCTCCGCTCCACAGGATAATTCTGGCAGCTCCCTGGTTTGCCAGATGAACAACACCTGGATTCAGATGGGCGTGGTGAGCTGGAGTCCGAGCTGCCACCAGCCCCGCCTCCTGAGCATCTACACCAGCACCTCCGACTTCACCTACTGGATCAAGAAGCAGATCACCGACATGATGTTCACGAACAGGGCTGGCCCTGCCTTCCTGAGCCCAGTCGCCCTCACGGGCTACATTCTACTGGTGTCCTTGGGCTCCCTGTGGCTCCTGTGAGCGGTGTCTCTGGGGCAGGCACTCCCAGAGGCCCCTTCTTCCTCTCGAGTTCTGCCCTCAGGAGCCATACAGACCCAGGGAGCACGTGACAATAGGACAGAGAGTCCGTGGGGAACGGTCCCAGAGCCACTGGTTTTTAAGTTGTTCAATGAAGATGCTCTTGAGTTTTACGCCATGGAAGTCCTCTTTCTTCTTGACCGGGGCCAGAACCCTTCAGAGCCTCCCCAGCCCTGAGAGGATTGTCTGTCGTCTCAAGGGGAGCCTTCCCCTGAAGGGCTTCTCTGTGCCACTGCTTGCCATGTTCCCCGCCCCCCAATTCTGGGAAGCAGTTTCCTCTTCTGCCAAATACCAGGTGGGACTCTGTGGGCCCTACTCCCTATTTAATCATCTCAGCACCCCAGCAACCCCAGTCCCCATGGTCCTCCTCTGGGTCTCTGACCAGCAGTCCCCTCAGGCCTTCCAAAGAGAATCTGTCATCATCCCAAGAAACTCCGTGACCCGACTTAGATTTATGGACTTGGTTCCAGAATCTGTGAGCCTTTCCCAAGCACTCAGATCCCCCTAAGGGTCTCCAGAACCCAACCAGTTCCTCTTCTCTCCCTGGCAGAGGTGGATGTTGGGGTGAGGGGGAGAAAAGTTGGCTGAGGCGGAGTGCTTGCCGGGATGAATTGTAGGAGGTGACGGCACCCGGAGTTCCCAAGCTGCCTCAGCGACCTCCATCAGACTCTGGAGGTCAAGGCCAGGCTGGCCCAAGGGAGCCAGAGCCCCGCTTGCAGCGTGGAGATTGCCTGGGGGCAGCTCAGAGCTGGTGGGCCTTGGGTTCAGAGCCCTTGTCCTTCGGGTGCCACAAGTGTCGCGGGTATGATTTGTTGTCTCCGCAGAGACTGGAGTGCTGAATGCCCAACCAGCAGGTCCCGGCAAAAGATAGAGTGTCCTAACTTGATTTCACGTTCACCTAGAACTTCCCTACAGCTTTGAACCAAAGTTGCTCATAGGATTTCCCCACACTACTTATTAGATGTGTTATCTATGTCATGGAGCCATCAAACTGTTCCCCCAATTCCAACATACCTGAAGGCGGCCTTCTGCTCCCAGCAGGATCTGCTGGCTACCGTCACTCTTCCTTTGTGACCAGGAACAGCGCCTACACAGTCTTTCCCAAGCAGATGGATCCGTCAGAGAAGAGCCTTTGCTGAACGGAGGGAGGGCGGGTGTTGCTTAAAATTATGCCATCTTCAAACATCGTTCTGGAAAGCCTTTCCAGCCGCTCAGTTTCAGTGCCCTGGGGCAAAGCCCCACTGCAGTTACCAGGCTGGGGGGTGCGGGGAAGGTGGGCCTTTTGGAAATCCTGTAGGACAGCCCCAGAGGTTGGGTCCCATCGCACGGGGTGGGGGGGGGGACGGAAGCACAAACCCAGCAGAGGGCGGTGGGCTGCAGGAGCGAGGCGGTACAGGAACTGGCTGTCCTAGCCCGAGGGACTCCAGGAAGGGCCTGTCCAGGCGCAGTGAGCGAGACCGTGGGGCGGAGGAGGCAGATGGCAGAAGCCCTGAGTCCGTCAGGGCCGCCCCTGGGCTGACGCGGGGAGCGCCACCGCGGGCGGCCATTGGGGGGCGCTCAAGCGGGACGGGGTAGCGGCGCCGGCCTTGCCCACACAGCGAACGCCGGCGCGGGCGGCCGATGGGGGGCGCCGTCGCGAGAGGAGCACCGCGGCGCCATCGCTGCCACTCCCGAATGGAGCTCCGGTGCAGGACGCCGGCCCGCAGGCAGGGCCCCCAGGGCCCCGGGGCATCTGCTCTTCTTCTGCTGCTACTGCTGCTGCTGCCACTGAGGCCCGTGGGTGAGCCCCATCCCGCCCCCCCCACCCCCAGGCCTTCGCGGGGCCTCGTCTGACTGCCTCCCCCGGCCTGACCTGACCCTCACTGCATCCTTCCTCAGGCTGCCTGGCGAGCCAAGCCCCAGGGACACTGCCTGAGCCTGCTTCCGCCGACCCTGGCGTCCCCTGCGGCCCCAGTGCCACCTGTCCCTCAGACGAGCCTCGCCTCCCCCGCCAGGCCCCCACCGACCTGTCGCAGCCCATGACCCCCCAGACCCAGACCATGTCTGTTTCTACCGGGTACAACATCTTCCTCAGTGAGTACCGTGGACTCCCTGGGGGAGGAGGGTGCAGGAGCCATCGGAAGGACCTGTGACCCCTGGGGACCGAGGGGGACGGCGGAGGAAGGGGCAGGGAGGAGTGAGAAGAGAGCTTCCTCGTACAGGGGTTTGCTGAGCATCTACTGGGGGCCAGGCCTCCCGTCCAGGAGAGGTGGGAAGGAAGGACACTCAGAGGAGCCTGGGGAGCACTGCTGTCCCCCCCCCCCCCCGAGCTGACCCAGGCTCCCAGCCAAGGACTTAGGGGATCTCCAGCACAGCTTTCAGGGAGCCACCCCATGGGTGTCTCGGGAGCACCCCCAGGCGACCTTCTCTCCAACAGCGGCTTTCCATCGTGTTGAACAGAAACCCCCAGAAGATTTCTTATCTTGGAACTCAGTGCCCACAACTGAGCTGCCACCAGAAGCCTGTCTCACAGGGCCCACTGCGTGCAGACACCCCCTCTCCTATGTGGCACCCAACACGTGCTGGTGCTGGCCCATGCAGGCTGATGTCCCCATCCACACACAGTCCCCCCCAACCCCCCCCACCGCAGGAAAACCCTGGGGGTGGGTTACTCTGAGGTTGGATATGTGCATTTTCGGTTTGAGAAGTTTTCCAAAGTGGCTGCACGCTCCCCGCAACCGGGGGTGAGTGGTCTGGGCCGATAACCCTCACCCATCCTTGGGGCCAGAGCCACTGAGTTTCGTCGGGCAGGTGGTGTGGAGGGGAACCTCCCTGTGCTGCAGGGCTCCCGGAGGATTCCTGGGACTCAGCAGCTTTCAGGTTGGCTTGCTGCTGGGATGTCGTCCTTGGGGTGTGTCTGTTCACGCCCATGGCCCGTTTTTCTCTTGGGTCGTCTCACTGAATCACAGGAGGGTTCCCAGAGGAGGGAGAGGGGTCTGGCTGGGCCAAAGTATAGGGGGTGGGTGCAGACAGAAACACGGATGAGTTTCTGAAGGATCTGGTCAGAGTTCCAGGCCCAGTGCCATACCAGAGTGGGGGGGCTGGGAATGCTCTGGGCCCCCGGTCTGGGGGAGGAGGGACAGGGGTACCTGGGCAGCGCTGAGGCCCTTTAGAAGCTGCAGACTTCCATTTTCATGTGCAAAAAAAGAGAGATTCCTGTGGGAAAAGAGAATCACTGCCTGAGTGTGGGCCACAGCTGGAGAGGCAGGAGATGGTACTGAGGGGAGGGAAGGCACCTTGGGGCGGTGGGGGGGGGTTGCAGCGGCCCATCCTCCAGCAAGCTCTCACCTTCCTCCTCAGCCTGCGGCTCCTCCCAGGAGAAGGACCCCACCCTCAGGGACCCAGAGGCCATGGCTCGGCGGTGGCCATGGATGGTCAGCGTGCAGGCCAACGGCACGCACATCTGTGCGGGCACCCTCATTGCCTCCCGCTGGGTGCTGACCGTGGCCCACTGCCTGATCTTGTGAGTTGGGGCCTAGGTGGGCGGGTGGAAAGGTGTCCAGAGCCACGGGGCCTGGTCATGCTGCCAGCTGGGCCTTCGGCGGCAGCCGTGCTCTGGTCCCAACCCCAGCCTCTCTCTTCAGCTCTCAGCATGTGCAGGCTGAGTCCTGCCGATTCCTGCTTCCTTCCCAGAGGGCTGGGCACTTGCTCCCCTCCCCTTGGCTCCCCAGGCCTCAGCAGTCCTGCTGTAGATAGGAGATAGGGGCTTGGAAGCCACTAGCCAGACCTCCTTCCTCCTAGCCGCAGAGAGGAGGTCCTAAGTCCTCCGTCCCACACACCATTTGCTTCACTTACATGCCTTCCTTCGTTCTACCCATAGCCTTTGACCCTCCTTTGAAACCCTGGCCTGGGCCCCAGGGGCAGAAAGGGGACGCATCACTCCTCTTGGCTTGCTGGGGCCAATAGATGAGAAGACAGGTGCTCCCCGGGGAGTCCGGGCGGCGTGGGGACAAGAGAGAGAGCATGCCCACGTGCCAGGGCCAGGGGAGGGCCTGAGGGCAGCATCCGTGGAAAAGCCTGCTCCAAGCCCAAGGGCTGACTTGGAGATTGAGAGGCATGCTGGGAAAGGAGGCTGGAGGACGAGGCTGTGGCTGATTGATTGCGCCCGGCCTCTCTGCCACTTCCAGGGCCTGCACTGGGTACCAGACAGAGTCCAGAGTTTGGAACTAGAGAAAACTGGGTCCACGTCCCAGCTCTGCCACTTCCTGGCTGTGTGGCCTTGAGCCGTTTCCTGGGCTTCTCTGAGCCTTGGTTTTCCTCTCTGTAAAGTAAAGGGTTGTTGTAAAGGGCAGGACCACACAGCAGATGTGCAGAGGGCCCTGTTCACAGCTGTTGGGAGAGAGGGGCTCGGGGGGCTTGAAGTAGGTGGGTGGCCTGCCTGGACTGACTCGGAGTGCCACAGTGGGGTGGAGGCCTGGGTGGGTTGCCTGGACCTGAAGACAGACTCCCCTCGTGGTCCCCTAGGCAAAATGTTACCTATTCAGTGCGGGTGGGGAGCCCGAGAATAGACCAGAAATCCCCGACGACCTCCGACGTCCCGGTGTACCAGGTCATCTTGAACAAACGGTACCGGCCCCATCGGTACTGGTCCTGGGTGGGTCGGGCCCACGACATTGCCCTCCTCAAGCTCACGTGGCCGCTCAAATACAACAAGTACGTCTGGCCCATCTGCCTGCCTGGCTTGGACTTTGAGGTGAAGGACGGCTCCCTCTGCACTGTAACGGGCTGGGGACTCCCCAAGTTTGACGGTGAGTCAGAGCCTCTCCGGAACCGGTTGGGGGCGTGGTGGTGTGTGTGGGAGAACCCAGTGGGGGGAAGGCCGGGGTCTCTGTGGACAGCTGTTTCTGAGACATCTTCCCTTTGGGCTCTGGTCTCCTTCCCCCTGGGGGGTCTTGGCAGCAAATAGGTCATGACCGTTCAGGCCTGAAGGGTCCCAGAGGCCCATGAGCCCTCAGCCCCAGGCCAGGGCCTGGAAACAGGACTTCCTTGAAGGCAGAGGGGGGCAGAGTGACAGCTTGCCTTGGGCGCGCAATCCCAGGATTTGAAGCAGAAATTTGCAGTGGGAGGAGTAGGGTTTGGTGACTGTAGAAAGTTCCCCCAGCGGCCCTGCATGGTTGGCTAAGGGCCGTCTGCAGCCAGAGTTGGCTAAGGGCCAGTCTGCAGCCAGTGAACCTCAAGTCCTTTATCTTCCCCGGGGATGGAGCAAGGCCCGAAGTGTAGGGGGGTCTTCCCAGGCCCACCCAGGGGCTATTTTCTTAGGAGTTTTAGGAAGGCCCAATCCATTCAGGGAGCCCCTCTTTTCCACAAGGCAGGCGCTCATCCCTTTGGCTTCACGGAACCATCTTGCCTAAAAATAGTCTGCAGTGGTTCCAGCCTGGGGCTGCGGGTGGCTGTTTGTCTTTCCTGCCACGGCCTGTCTGGGGAATGGCTGAGGATGGCCCCCCAGGGGCTCCAGCTAGAGACAGAGTCACACTGGAAGAGAGGGAGGAGGGGACAGGAGGTGGGAGGGCCTAGGGCCCACAGAGCGGGGGTGGGGGGGTGGGGGGGGTCTGGGCTAGCTAGGGTGAAAGAGACCTTTGGGGGAGGCTTAGCAAAGGAGGAATTTGGACCTGAGAGGGGCTGCGCAGGCCTTTGAGCTGGAAGGGCAGACGCCAAGCTGCTGAGATGGGAACAGACCCCATGGACTGGAGTCTGGTAGGGGTGAGACCAGGCCCTGCGAGGCCAGGCTGAGGGCAGCCTGCTCCGAGATCTCCAGGAGGGCCTCCTCAGAGGCTGGGGGAGCAGGCCAGCTGCAGCAAGGACAGCCCCCCGGCTGGCAGTGAACCATGGGGGGGACCTGTCCCCGCAGGCGTGTGGCCCCAGTTCCGGAGCATTCAGGAGAAGGGAGTCACCATCCTGAACAGCAAGGACTGTGACAAGTTATACCACAAGACCTCCAAAGTGCCCTCTCTGGTTCGGGTCGTGGACTCCCAGATGGTCTGTGCGGAGGACTTGAACCGGGAAAACTTCTGCTACGTGAGCACCTTCCTCCTTGCTCCCTCACCTCCAGGGGCGCCTGCAGAGATGGGGGTGGGGCGCTCAGAGGGGAGGGGAGGACGGAGGAAGAGATGGGAAGGGAGAGAGAAGGGGGTGGTGAGAAGAAGGGGGGTGGGAGCCTGAGGGGGGGGGAGGTGAACCTCTCTGAGGGAGGTCTCCTGGGTCTGGACCTCGAGGACACCTCTCAGCTAGCTGACCCCCTGGGTTGTAGTAGGGGAGCTGCTGTGGAAGACAAGTGGCGTGGGGGTACCTTGCTTTGTCCTTGAGCCGGAGCACATCTCCCTCTGACCCTTTTCGTTACACACGCCTCCTGCAGGAGATAAGTGGAGAGCCCTTGGCCTGTTCTGTGGACACTACGTGGTACCTGGTGGGACTGGTGACCTGGGGCCCAGGCTGCGGGAGGAGCGAGACCCCGCCCATCTACCTGCAGGTCACCGCCTACCAGCACTGGATCTGGGAACGGGTCAGCGGGCAGGCCCTGCCAGCCCCATCCAGGGCCCTGCTCCTGGTGCTCCTGCTGTCCCTCAACCTCCTTGCTGCCCTCTGACACCCTCGTGCTGTCCCCTGGGGGTGCCGTCCTCACCCTCTGGGCCCAGCATGCTGCAGGTGTAGCTCTCCCTGCCCCGCAGGGCAGGGCAGAGCAGAGATGAGGTGCTCAATTAAACACTTCTCTTCCCCAAGCTGCTTCCTTCCTGAGTCTGCTTGAGTGGGAGGTGAGCGAGCCAGGGAGGGGGGTGGGGTGAGGAGGCCCGCCAGCCTGTCTCTCCTGAAAGGCGCAGAGCCCCCTGGGTCTGTCTCCATCTATAGGTTTGGGGTGGCTCCCGCAGAAAGAGGAGGGGGAGTATAGGAATGATACTGGGGTCCAGAACATACTCTGTGGGCTGAAATGGGGCTGCTGGGACCCAGGGTGAGGCTGGGGTCAAGGGGCAGCTATATCTGGGCCAGGGCAGGGAGTGTGTTTTCTGGGCTACTTTAGTGGGAGTCAGGTTCTCCTTGACTTTGGCTGGAGCCACTCCCCCTCCCACTCCGTCTCTGCCCAGAAGCACTGTAGTGAACTTGGACCTTCCAGCCCTGTGCCCTGCCTAGAGCCTGAGGCAGGTGCCCACGGGGCTCAGACGTTAAGGGTGGCAGCCCTGCCTGTCCAAGAGAGACTAATAGAGGCCCTAGGTCAGAGACCAGGGAACAGGGCAGATGCAGCCCCGGCCTGGACATCCCCCAGTCTTTACCAGCAGCTCCTCGGACTTCTGGTGGCCCCTGCCCCTCTGGGCCTCTGTTGACTGGGCCACACAGAAAGCCTCTGGCCTGTATGTGTTGTAGGACCTTAGCCACAACCTTAACCTCCTGCATGAGAAGCCCGTAGGCTAGACCGTGAGGCTAGAGTCAGGGCTCTGACTCCAGACCCACAGCGGGGCTTCTGGGGTTTCTCTGTCCCTTCATGGCTCCGTGACCCATGTCTGCCCGGGTCCCTCTTCTTGCATCACAGTCATCCAGCTCCAGGTCACGATCCACACCGGACCCCGTCCCCAGCATGGGGCTCAGGCCACAAAGTGAAGGGGGGAGGTGGAGAGCGGGGGCAGCTTCCTCCCGGTCTCGGCCAGCTGGCGGGTGCCTCTCCCTCCAGCTCGTCCCAGTTCAGGCTGGGGGCATAGTTAGGGGAGGGAGCTCCTGCTTGGCCGGTGCCGCCCGCCAGCCTGTCCCAGTGCGTCACCCTCTGCGTATATGCTCCAGGGACAGGGCACCCTGAGGGATCATCTCAGGCCACTCAGGTACAAGAAGGCACTCAGCTTTATTTACATATCCGTCGCAGGCCACCAAGGCTGCTCGTCCCAGCTCAGGAACGAACCATGGGGTCTCCTCAGTTTCCAGGCCCAGATGTGTGCGTCTCCACGGAGGTTAGCCACCATGTGGAAATCCCTCTGTATGTCCCCTCCCCGAAAAGTCAGCCTTGGGGTGAGGGCTGTGGGCCTCCCCGACTCTGGTCCGCGTGACTCCCTGAGGCGCCACCTTTGAGGTGGTAGAAGAGGAAGCTGGATGCTGTTCTGCACAACAGGTGGAAGGCTGCCTGCTGCCTTGGCGCCCCTGACTGTCCCCTGCGGTGACCCCAGCGGGGGAGGGGGGACCCTGACGACCCCCACAGTGCTCCCCTCGGCTTCTCTGGGACTCCCTGGATTCTCCCAGATGGGGCCCTGCTACCAGCTTTCTTCACTTCTCCCTTTAGCCCGCAGGCCTCAGCCTTCTGCACCCCGACCCACCCCTGAGGCCCCCCCCACAGCCCCGAGTCCCCAGGCCTCACCCTCGGCCTCCCAGCAGCCTCAGCTCCAGTGTGGCTGCCTGGCATGTGGGGCTGGAGTTCCCCTGCCTCCAGATGGGCGTTCTATCACCTCCCCGGCCAGGACCCCGGCTGGGCATGGGCCTGGGCAAGCTCCCTGGCTACCAGGGCTGCGTCTGGAGAAGGCTGAGAGCCTCAGCTCGGCTTCCTCCAGTGACCCTCTTCTCCCCACTGGCCAGCCTGGCTGTGGCGTCACACTCCAGCCCCTCCAGTTCTGCCGTCTCCTTCTAAGAGGCAAGCCACGTCCCGTCAGCCCCGCAGAGCCACTGCTGTTCCTGGAAGCAGGGACAGAGGCATGTCTGGGTGGGGGCAAGGCCACCCCACTCCGGATCTGCAGGGGGACAGTGGCCCAAGACCACCTTTGCTGAGCGGCCACGTGGATGAGGTGAAAGAATTGGAGTCCAGGCTGGGAGGCAGGATGCCAGGTGCAGTCCTGCCCCTGCCCCCCAGTGGGCTGTCAGGATGGGGCCTCAGCAGGCCCCTCCAAGCCAAGAAGAGGGTGTTCTGCAATCTCTCTAGTCCACGGATGTGCTGGGAGTCCAAGATGCCCGGACCCTGGCCAGAACTTGAGCCCCAGGGCTAGCCAGCCTGGGCTGCCACCTCCAGGAAGCCCTCCTCATTTCTCCCCTTTCTTCTTCTTGGCTTCGTTCTTCTCATCCTCCTCTACCTTGATGGCCACGGTGTCCACACTGTCCTTCTTCTTCTTCTTCTTCTTATCCTCTGTGGGGTAGAAGAGGGACAGGGGGCCGGGGTGAGGCAGGGGGTCGTAGGACCCGCACCAGAGCCCCCCACAGCCAGCCCATCACTTCTTCCTTCCAAACCTCTCTCACCTGCAGAAGAGCTCCTTGTGTTACCTGCCTCACTCGGGCCCGTTTGTGCACTCTGGTCTCTAGGGACCAGAACATTATGCTGGGGGAGGGGAGGAGCAGGGCCACTCTCAGTGGCAGGACTGAGAATCGGGCTGGTTTAGGAGGGACAGGTGGTGGTGGGGGGGGGGGGTTGGGGGACCCCTGCCTGCTCACCTCCAGGGATCTCCGTGAGCTCATTGAGGGGGGGCACCGTCTCCAGTTTGTCCGTGTACATCTTGGCGGCCTTCCGCTGCAAGTAGCGGGCTTCAATCTCCTTCCGGGTCCGGGGCACGCGGCAGTTGAAGATGCAGCACAGAGTGATGACTGTGACAGGGGTGGGGGTAGGGGGTGGACAGAGCAGGCTTGGCCAGGGCTGGAGCTCAGACATCCCAGGAACGGTCCCCACATTTCAGACCTGCCCTCACCTGCCTACGTGCATCTCACCCAGCAATCGCTGGCAGAAGGCTCTTCATTTGCATGAGATCCCTGTAGGCTCTGGGATTCTTCCTGAGATCTCTTCTCCTGAGCAGGGCGGACTTCAGAGAGTCACACAGGGACCCGCTCTCCGAAGGACCTGGCGCTGGGCTTAATGGGCTGCTGTCGCTGTTCTTAACAATTTCTGAACAAGGGGGTCCTGTACTTTTTGCACTGGCCTCTAAGTCCTGTTGCTGATCTTGCTTTCTGACTAGATCGGGGCCCCTGGAGGACAGGACAGAGGCCTGCACAGTGACTCAAACGACAGCCACCCAGACGCTGGCCTGTGTTCCCAGCCAGGCCTCTCAACTCCTGGTGCTTCCCCTCCAGCCTCCTGAGAGGACCTCAAACACTGAAGGACGGGGCCATGTCTCCCTCAGCCTCCCTGAGGACAAGCCTGGGCTTCTCCTGGCCACGAGGGTCCCCCAGAGGGCACAGACCCTGCCCTGGGGCGTTTACGCAGATAGTTATTCCAGGAACGGTTTTCCGGCTGAAGGCAGCTGTGCCCACGCGAGCTGGGCCAAGGAATGGAGCTGGCCTGTCTAGTGATGGGCAGGGCTGGGCACAGCTGCCAGGACCCGGCTGGACTGAGTTTGTTTTTCTAAGGCCCCACAGTCTGACCACCCTGGCCCCGGCCTCGGGGGAGGGGACCGGGCTGCTGCTTATTATAAATCGGATGACAGGACATAACTTCCTGGCAGACTCCTGGGGGCAGGATGGCCAAGCAGGACAAGCCAGGCCTATTTTAAGGAAGATGGATTAGACCAATGTAGCCGGGACTGAAGCACCCTTTGGGGTCAACTTACGCAACCCCTTCAGCCAAATCTTGTGGCCCCACTAAGTCTCACCCAGATTCACAGAATGAGGGGGAAAAAAAAGAATGAATGAAGGCGTGGGATGCTCTCAAATCCTTTGCTCCTGAGGACAACCAGATTCCCGAATGGATGGACAGGGGAGCTGACAATAATCGGGAACCCTGGGGGACTGCACGAGACCCCAGCAGTAGGTCTGACTGCACAGGGCTGTCCAGGGGCATGTGCTTCTCCTGGCACCTTGGATAAGCCTTTCTTATCCCTTCGAAGCTGGGTTCTAGTCTTCTCCAGGTCCCGGTGTGTATGCCCACGGCCCTGATCCTGCTGGCTTGGGCCGCCCCTTCTAGCCGCCCGCTGGGCACGTCCTCTCACATGCTTGCTCTCCCCAGAGGCTGGTCCCAGGCCCCGAAAAGCCCGGGATCCAAAGGGAGCTCAGCTATTGGCACCTGGATCAGGGCTCAGATGCTGCCCCTCGATCCAGGCCTGCCCCACCCAGACTGGCCTGGTCATTTCTCATCAAAGAAGTTAAAAAACAATGTGCCTTGGATGGAGATCCAGGGCCCCGACAGGGGCTTGCAATGTGAGTCCCCAGGCTGGAGAGAACTCCCGGGGCACCCCCATCCAAACCCAGCCCCTCTGCTCAAGGTTCTGGGGTGACACGTCACCAACAGTGGTGCCACTAGGCCCAAGCTGACTGGGAGTCAGGAAAGAAGATTCATCCCCAGAAGATGGGGCTAGGCCCTCTCTGCTCCCTAGAGCCTGGCGCGGAAGATGACAACGAGTAGAGACCGGCTGCTCAGAGGCCTTTGGGACTCTCCCTTATCCTTTTCTAGGAAATAGGGTGGGGTGTAGGAGCTGGTCTACATGCTTCATATCCAAGCTCCTCTTTGGGTCTGACATTGCAACCTTCTTGTGTGGTCCAGGCACCTCCACTGTCTGGGGCCGAGCAGAGCCCGGAGAGGCTAGCCTGTGTCTAGAGGCCTTTTGGTGTCTTTACTCCTGCTCCCTGGAGTACCCCGGAACGGCTCCCTTGACCTGCACCCTACACTGCTCCAGCAGGCAGATGCCTCCCAGAATCCTGCTTCTTGGTGCTGGGGTGCAGGTGTGGGGTGGCAGACGGGGCCATGGTTTCCCCTCTGGATACCTGGGCTTGGGCCGCAGCCACAGCTGGCTGTCCGCGGGGCCTCCACAGAGAGGACTCAGTAGTTCTTGCCTTGGCCAGGAATGAAATGTAGCCTCTTGCTCAGCTCCCACTCCCACCCCAGCCGTGAAGAAATGGTGATGGTGGGGTGTGGATTATTTTCCCACAAGGAGGGCCTTTCTGGTGCCAGGAGAAGCACATGCAAATCAGATGTCTTTGTCTCCCTTGGAGTCCTTACATCTGGGTGGGCCCTCTGCCAGGACGCTCCCCTCCAGGGGACTTCATCCTGGGACAGCTCCAGCTAGAACTTAAATGACATTTTCGCGGCCCAGACCCGGGGTGCAGTCAGCAAAAATCCTATAGCGGAGATCTGAGACTTTGTGTGGGGGGCATTTCCTCCCACCTCTGCTGATACCGTCCTCTCTGCCTGGAATGCTTTTCCACTTGCCCACCCGGCAAAACTATGCATTCTCTCACTGATGTGCAGCTAAGAGACTCTTCTCCATGAAGCTTGTGTAGGGGGAGTGGGTTTGCTTTCTTTTCCTTGCCTGCGTCTTCCCGGATCCATGGTGTATGGAAAGCGTTGTCAGACTCTACGTTGTACCCTGGCGGCCTCCCCCTTCCATTGGCCTTTCTCTACCCCTCTTTCCCCAGCGGCAGACCCCCTACTCTGGAAGGGCCGAAGGGAGCACAGCAAACCCATTTCTGTTGTGAGTTCGCATCCAACAACTCCCAGTCCCAGGAGAGGAAGGGGTCTCCTGCTTTTAATTGAGGGGGGTGTGAGTCATTCCAGGGGAGTGGGAGTTGACAAGGCACGGTTTCCAGCCCGGGAGCCGCATCTGCCGGGCGTCTGGGGAGCCTCTAGGCTGAGCTGCGGCCAAGAATGGCCTTGCTGGGGCCTCTGGGTGTGGGCCCTTTAAGCGGGCCAAACTGCAGGAAAAGCATCAGGAGGCCAGCGATAGGGAAAAATGACACGTCCTCATCCTGGTTCAGTGGAGTCCCCTGTAATTACCGTAATTGCCCTGTGGCTGTGTCCCAGCCGGGCAGAATACTTCAGGTCACCACCAGCCTGTCAGTCCTCCACAGGGACTCTGTGTAGAACAGGAGATGCCAGAAACCACAGTGGGCCTCCTGCGGGCGGCTGGCCTGCTTGCACTGCCCGGAATTGCTGCTCTGAGCCCCTGGGGGATGGTGCTGGTAGGGATGGGGGGAGACAGGGGGTGCTGTGCTTCTGCAGCAGCGTGGGAGGGGGCGGGGAGCAGCTACTCACTGATGGACAACACGAAGAGTGAGAAGATGCCCACCACGTGCCAGAGGCGCATGTCCCAGAACACCACCGTCTCCTTGGTCAGCGGGGGCGGCTTGGGCTTGGGCGGGGCCGTGCTGGGCTGCAGGTCAGGAGAGAGGGAATTGAAGCCAGGCAGAGACCAGGGGCTGGGGCTGGGCAGAGAGAGGCCCAGGTTTCAGTAAGGACTCAGCCCGAGTGTTCCAGAATCTCCTAGAATCAGGTGTCTTATACAGTCACAGCCACCTTGCGAGGGTCCAGGTTTAGAGCGAGAGAAGAAAGCAGAGCCCCAGAACCATGGAGCCAGTGACCTGGAGTACCAGGGTGCCTGAGGACACCAAGGTCTAAAGGGGCAAAGGTGGATGGCTTGTCCCAATCAGGTTCAAGTCCTCTTCAGGCGGACTGCTAGTCTTGCCTCCTGCTCCAACCCGGGGCCCCACAGGCAAATGGGGTCTCAGGACCAAGGCCAGAGACAAGGCGAGGCCGGTGCTGTCCTGGGGGACTTTGCTTCCAAGCATCCTCAGTGTGGGGTGGGGTGTGGAGCTGGACCTAGGTCCCGTGGCTCTGCTTCCTGGCCAGGACCCACACTGGGTAACCTCAACATTTGCCTCTCCTGCCAGAGTCCTCTTCTGACTATGGGCTAGGCGGGAGCCCTCCCAGGACAGGACGAGATAAATAGTCTGCAAGACGGCAGTGACACCTAGAGGCCAAGCATTGTAAGCATGGCTGAAACATCCCACCTTCCCAGTGAGATGCCACCTTGCTCTGGGAGTCTAGGGGGACACAGCCCTGCCCTGGGGGACTGAGGGAACAAGACCCTGCCCAGTAGGTCTGGGTAAGACCTGTCCCTAACCTGAGGGACTGAGAGGGCTATGACCCTATCTCTGTCACCAAATTAGGCTGAGGGATGTGGGCCGTGGAGAGGGGGGAGTGGGGGGCGGGTGGGATTGGTTAAGGCTCAGAGGGAAAGAAGATGCTGGGACATCTGTGGACTTCGCTGTCTCCGGACTAACTGAATCAGGACAGACCTGCAGTCTCCTCTGGCTCTCTAGGAAGGAAAGGCAGCTCGAAGCTCAACCATCCATCTGGTCTTACCCCTGGTCCATGAGGCATGGGCTGTGCACCTACCACAAGCCAGGAGCTTCCTCATCTCAACAACACCGCCCTTCAGCACGTCCCAGGTAATCAGTGAGCTTGGGATTGGTATGTGATTCCCCAGCACTTTTCCCTGAGTCAGGATAAACTTGTTACCTCTAAGCCTCACGTTCTCCACCTGTGACTTGAGTCAGGTGGTTCCTGGGCTTTCTGGGAAGCTCTCTCTACCCGATCAGAGTGGTAATGATGAGGAGAAGATACCCTTCCTCAGCATCATCCCGGGGGACTGGATCCATTTGTAGGGTGAGACACATGGATGTGGGGTCAGGCACCTCTGTGGGGTCAGGGCACATGTGTGTAGGTACAGGGTATGCGTGCTGTGGGGGTATGCATCTGTGGTCAGTCATAGGTCTGTAGAGTCCAGTGCTGTCTGGGCCAGGCTCTGGGCAGTGGCTGGCTTCCCGATTCTAAGGCTCAGTGTGTTTGGTCCGGCTGGGCTGTACGGCTGGAAGGTTCTCAGGTCCAGAGACGAGATCTCGGATTCTGGGCCCCAGTAGCTGAGAGTCCACTTCTGATATCTTCTCATTCTAGCCTTGTTCTGGGCAGAATTGAGATTCTAATCTCACCCTGATAGGGATCTTGGGTAGAGGGTACTAGGCAAGAGTGGCCATCTCTGTGGTGGGCACTGCGGAAGGTCTAAACCTAAAGCTTGGGAGCCCCAGGCTCCAGCAGCCGGAGAATGATGCCTGGAGGGGCTGTCGTGGGTGGTGTTGCGGACTCCGGCCCTACCCATCCTTCTGGTGCTTGCCTGGATCCCCTGGGCTCAGCCAGGCCCTTGTTCAGGCTGTAGGCAAATGGCAGGCAGATGGACTGCAAATGCAATTTCCCTTGATGAGTAGGGAGAAGATGAGCTCCCGGGGGCTGAGGGGAAGAGTCCTTGGCTCAGAACGGACACGACCGCCACCCTCCGCCTTCTCCCGCACCCAGGCCAGCTCAGTTTCTGCACCCAAGGCCTTGGGGCAGCCAAGAAGGGGTCCAGGTACACTCTGTGTGACTCAGGCCAGCCTGGCTCCCCTTACAGGGACACTGGAGCTGACACCTGACTCCAGCCCAGCCTTTTGATCACACCCCCCGGTCAGGAGCATGGGCAGGCTTAGTACTGGGGAACAGGGCTCTGTCTTCTTGTCCCTCGGACCGTCAGGTTCAGGGCTGTGTCCTCTTAGGTCCTCAGGATAGGACTCTGTTCTCCCTCTCCCATTCTGTCCCCTGGCACCTGCTCCCACGGGCTCTCCTGGACGCCTCACTGTTTCTTGTCCTTCTTTCTCTCTGTTCTCTCCTCTCTGCCCCTTGCACAGGCTCCAAATCCTGCTCCTTCCTGGCCCTGCCTCTTGGGCCTTTCCATCTGGCCTCATGTTTCAGAATTCTGGTTCTGGTCTGCCTCTTTGACTCCCCTTCACGGCTCAGCAGGAATTGGGGACAGAGGGGACAAGGAGGCTGCAATGGTCCCCACTCTTGCCCTCCCAGCCCTTCTCGGCCCCAGCCATGCTCCTGGCCATCCACCCCACCCATCTTCCTCACCTTACTGGGCTATCTCAGCAGTGCCCCCAGCTCCCCCAACTACATGCCCTCTTCCGGTTTATCCTCCTCCAAAACTCATCCACGACTCTTCCCTGCTCAGAGACCTTTTGCTGGCTCTCCATAATCACCATGACCAAGTAAGACCCCCTGAGCCCTGGGTCCTGCCCTGCCTGTAACTTCCCTCTGGGGCCAAGTGCTCCACATGGGAGCTGAACTCAACACCGGGCTCCTCTGTAAATGGTCTCAGTCTTGTTGTCTCCCTGACCCCACCCTCCAGCTTGGAAAGCCCTCACCTTCCCAAGGCTATGTCACCCCCATCAGCAGAAGAATTTTCCTCCAGCAGACTAGATCTAAGCAGACCCTAAGCTCAGGGACTAAGATCAGGAACTAGATCTCCCCTATCAGACTAGAGGTCACTGACACCAAGGACTCTGTCTCCCCCACCCCTCCCTGGCCCTCATTAGACCAAAGGCAAGAGGGTAAGGGCTGACTGAGCATAGCTGTATCCCCGGACTGGGAATCCATACGATCAGAGTGAGTCTCCCCCACCAGACTGAAATCTGGGGCTGTACCCTCCCATCAGGAACCCTAAGTTTGGGGGCTGAGTCTCCTGCACAGCCTGGGAGCACAGGGGACAGGGCAGTGTCACCCCATGATCCAGGTCTGCGAGGACAGTTGGAAGGGAAAAAGCCAGCTCCCAGGCAGATGGGCTTTCCCTAAGCCTCTGCTGGCGGGCCACAGCCTCCCCGGCCCTCCCGCGTCGCCACGCCTCACCTCCACCAGCTGCCCGGCGACCCTCGCGAGGCAGAGCCCCAGCGCCCAGAGGGGCCCCGCGCCCCGTCGCCGCCTCGCCATCTTCGCGCCCGCAGCTCCGCGCTCGCGGCCGCAGGTGGGGGGAGCCGGTCGCGCGGGGCCGGGCGCGGTTGGCCCGGTGACCGCCCCGCCAGCCAGCGCTCGCGGCGGCGATCTGGTCGCAGGCCGCGAGTGGGCATCATTTATTCATCATTGGTGTCTAGTTCCTGTGCTGCCGGCCCAGGGCCCGCCCCCCCATCCCCTGGGGGATAAGAGTCTGGATCCCCCTCCCCTAACCTCAGCCAGCCAGCCCGAGGTGTGGGAGTGAGTGGGAGGAGGAGGATGGGCTGGGGGCGGGTCCTTGACCTACAGGTCCCACCCCCACCCCCTACCCCCCCACCCCCGCCCCAGTCGGGCCTCAGTTTCTCCATCTGGGGCAAGGGGAGGGGCTAACATCTGCTGATCTAGGAGGCCCTTCCCAGTCTGACGTTCTGAATTTGAAAAACCCTGCTGGACCCAGGCTGGTGATGATAGTTTTGCGGGGGGGGGGGGGGGGGGGGGGGGGGGGGGGGAAGGGGGTGGGGGGGGTGTTGAAAGGGTGGTAAGTTGGGGGGGGTTGGTAGGCAGGTTGCCATAGGGACGGGCGCTCAGGGATGTCCTGGGCTTTCTGGGCTGGCTTCCTGCCCAGAAACGGGTCTGGTCACTCTGGACAGCGGAGCTACAGAGGGGGATGGGGACCTGGGGATGGTATGGTCAGCACTCTAGTTGTGGGTACTATGGAAGGTTCCTGAAGAAGCCAGCATCTGCTACCCCCCCCCCCGCCCCCGAGACAGGGAAGGCTCCACCTGGAAGGGCTGGAGGACCATTTCCCAACTCTGGCTGACCCTGAGCCTCTGCCACAGTCTGAGCCCCCATTGTCACTCCAGTCTGAGGCATGATCCTGACCTCACTCTCAACCTGGCCCACATGTTCTCTGGTCATCAACCCACGATCCAGGGATGGACGGAGGGTGGGTCTGAGGAGCTGTAGAGACCACAGGGGCTCTAAAGGAGGAGGAGGGAGGTCTGGGGTGGGGGGACTTCTCTGGTCCATCCTTCCTCTTCTCCCCTTTCCTACTTCCTCCCTCCCTTCCCCCCTCCTCCCTCCTCCCTCCTCCCTCCCTTCTTCCCATCCTCCTCTCTCTTCCATTGTTATCTATCTTGTGCCTTCAGAGTGCTGGAGAACCAGCCAGCTGTTGGACCCTACATTCTTCATCACCATACACAGGGGAGAAGGCTGAGGGGCTGGGAGCATTGGGTCCGCCCTCAGAACCAGGGACCTTGTACTACAGAGCACAGAGATGCAGCAGATGGGCGAGGACCAAGGCGAGTGACAGCAGAGAGCAGAGGGCCAGCTGTGGACACCCACAGGGGATAGGTCTGGGAGATCACAAGGCAGGCAGAAACAGAAGAGCCACTGGCAAAGGACAGCTGGCTCGAGGGATCCTTGCCAGTGGGGTGGCCAAGGCTGAGGGCTGGGTGGACTGGGCCACCCCATCCTCCCCATGCTCGCCCAAGCCAGGCAAACAGGAATTCTACTAAGGCTCAAGTCACTTGCTCAAGTTCCCACTTCCTCACGCCATCTGTCATAGGCCAGGCGAGGGAAAGACACACGGACCAGCCAGGGAGGTCAGCCTTGGGACATAGGGTCAGAGAGGCCTTGGCTGGACTGGCCTGAGGTTAGTGGGCCTGACAGTGGCATTGGGGAAGCCATTACTCCTGTCTGCTTTGAATTCCTCATCTGCGGAATGGAAAGGATAAGACTGTCATCAAGGGGCTGTTGGGACCATGACATTGAACTAAGGATTACAGGAGTGCTGAGCATAGGATGGCTCAGCCCAGGAAAGGTATTTCCCGCAAAGTTCAGTCCTTCCATCCAAGAAGTAGGGCAAGCTCAGTGAAGAAATCTGAAAGGGAATACAATCATGTGTGTCCTTACTGTCCCCTGAGATGGCCATTGTTCCACATGGGTTCCATTTCTTTGCAGGCTTTTTTTTTTTTTTTACCCAGAGCTTTTACCCAGCCCGACAATCCTAGACCCGCATGTCCCGCAAAGGCACTGTCAAATACTGTCACACAGGCTTTGAAGTCAAACTGACTTTAAAAAAACAGGGAGTCCTAAAACAGGACAGTTTTAAGCTTTTATAATCTGAGAAGTATGAAGCTGCAAATTTACAAGAAACACAGTTCAGAAGTTTATTCAAATTTCCTCTTTTTGCCCTGTAGAGATGGCAAAAGTTGACTGAAAACACTGAAGTTATTATCCAAAGTTCACAAAACTAAAGTTCACAAAACTAAAGTAAATACTCCTTAAAAATTTAAGGAAACTTTTAAATTATGTTTCTTATAGGTTTGTAGCTTTATACTTTATAACATCTGAAGTTAGTAAAGCTTAAAACTAAGACTCCAGGGGCATAGTCATCTTGATGGTTGTGAGACCTCAGTGGGCAACTAAACGCTCTGAGCTTCAATCCCTCATCTGTAAAATGGGTATAATAGCAGTATCATGGCCCCTGCACGTCGCAAGCCTTTGGGCCATGCTAGTTGTTCTGTTGCGGTTATTGTGGGGAAAGGCAGTGTGATATCACACGGTAGTAAAACCCAGCAGCATTGGGGGTCCTAGGTGACTCAGTCGTTAAGCGTCTGCCTTCAGCTCAGGTCATGATCTCAGGGTCCTGGGATCGAGCCCCGCATTGGGCTCCCTGCTCAGTGGGGAGTCTACTTCTCTGCTCTCTCTCCTCCCCTGCTTGTGTTTCCTCTCTCACTGTCTCTGTTAAATAAACAAAATCTTTTTTTTTTTTAAAGATTTTATTTATTTATTTGACAGAGAGAGACCACAAGTAGGCAGAGAGGCAGACAGAGAGAGAGAGGAGGAAGCAGGCTCCCCCCCGAGCAGAGAGCCCGATGCGGGACTCGATCCCAGGATCCCGAGATCATGACCTGAGCCGAAGGCAGAGACTCAACCCACTGAGCTACCCAGGCGCCCCAAATAAACAAAATCTTTACAGAAAAAGAAAAAACCCAGCAGCACCTCATTCAATGCCTGTCAAATATTTGCACTTTCCCCAGTTCTCCAAAATGTGAAACACCACGGTGAAAGAAACACCCGAAAAGCTAAAAAGGCTTTTCTATCTTGGAAGGCTCTTCTTCCTTCCGTGTACTTATGAGGAATTGAAGGCCGGAGAGGGGTTGTGCCCTCCGTCAGGTCACACAGGAATGGAGGACTCAGACTCAGTCTGTGGCCCCTGACCAAGGCTCTGCCCCTGCCCAGTACTATTTCTAGTCCTGCCCAGGATCCCCCTGCATCCTACCGCCAACAGGGCCCATCAAGTCTGGGTTGGCAGAAGTCTAGACCCTCAGGCTCCCCAGCCAGGCTCCCCTGGAAGACAAGTGTCCCCACTCCATGCATGGTTGCATGAAGGTTGGCCCACAGAATCCTGTTTGTCCTTTGTGTGCTTTTTTTTAGCTCCTGTGGATTTCCGGTGGGGACCCAATCCTGTTTCCTGGGCCTCTGGGTTGGAAGCCATGGGCAGAGTCAATTGATGGTGGCCAGGGGGAACTGTGACAGCTCCTTCTTGGGGCCAGAAATGCCACAGCTCGAGGCTCAGCTCTGGGGAAGCAGAGGCTTGGGACTGGGAATCTTCCCAGCCACAGAGCCAGGCTGGGATCCGAGATATCTTGGACTTAGCCTGGGCTGGGGGTGGTGGGGGTGAGGTCAGGTGGGGGTGGGGAACACGCCAGCTAGGCCTGTGACACAGTGGCTGGGGCCTGCTGGGTGCTGGCCATCTCTGACCTTGTTGGCCCCAGGCCTGGCCCAGAATAACTCTGGGGCTGGGCTTGGACCTGGTGAGAACTTGTGTCCCAGGGCACGCATGTACACGGAAGTGCAGGCACACTCTGCACTCACTTCTCTGCGGGTCCGAGTGTGAGTCTTCGTGTGTATTGCATGATGCAGTGTGTAAGTCTGTGTCCATGGGGATGGACACGTGGTCCACATAGACCCACACACAGGGCTGCCTCCTGAAATGTGCTACATGGGAGTCCTGCCAGTGAGTTCAGTAGTAGACGGGTCTGTGTGGTGCACTTAAGTGTGCACACCACACATCCCTATGACTGTGGAATCACACATGTGCGCAGGGGGACATGGGAGTAGTGTGCACAGGTGTGTGCCGCACTGTGGCTCTGTGCCTAGTGGTGGGACTGGGCATGGGCCCTTGGCCATGTTGCAGGGGACCAAGGGCAGGCAGACCCGGGGAGGTCGTCCTTCGTACACTACTGGGGGCATTACAGATGACTTGGCCCCATCCGAGAGAGAGAGACAGAGAGAGACAGAGAGGCTTGGCGGGTTTTGCCCCATTTGGCAGATAATAATACCACGCTTTGCAATGCTGGTGAGGTCACCCAGCCTGGGGGTGGGCGGTGGTGAAGGGAAGACCAGCCCCAGCCTTCTAATCCCCCTAGATGTGGCTGAACAGGAAGTCTGGGCTGCGGGGAGGAAGCGGAGGGGGCCTGTCCCTTCCTGCTCCAGCCCAGCTCCTCCCTCAGCTACAGGTACAGATGAGGACACTGAGACCCAAAGAGGGGAAGTGCTGGCCCAGAAAAGCCAAACACAAAATCAGCTTCCTCCTGCTCCGGACTCTGTCCTGCCTGCCTTGCTGGTCACGCATGGTGAGAACACGCACTCTTGGACAGCCGTTCGCTCTCTGCATGTGGCTATGGCTACTCCCCAGTCCTTGACCCTTCCTCCCAAGCTCCAGAAACCCCTTGCCTGACCACCCCCATGTGCTAGGGGACCTGCAGACCCACCGGAACCCTGCTCTTTTGGGAAGGAACCCTTTGAACCATCATGAGCTCCCTTCACTGGGGATCTCTCTTCAGCTTGATAGGATGAGGCATGACCCCCCACCCCTCAGACTTGAGTAGGAGGTTGGTGGGCTACCCTTTCTGCTCTTCCACTGCCCCCAACCGGTCCTGTTGGTCTCAGTGTTGTCAGCCATGAAAGGGGCAATGACTCCAGTCATCCCCTGGAAGCTGAGTCCCACGGGAATTGATGGGGGTTGGGGGGACTGGCATGGCCCCTGGAGGGGGACCAGACAGCAAGACTGCGGGCTCCTTTGTTACAGGCTGAACCTGTCTGCCCCCCCCCCCCCTTCCCCTTGGGATTAGGCTTCCACCACCATTTCCAAGGTCACAGGCTCTGGAGCAGACAAGCGCTGATTTCTCGCTCTACTGGACCATGTAGAGACCCAGCAGTTCGGGCAGGGGGACTTCCCTAAGGTCACACAGAAAGGAGTGGAGGCTGGCCGTACACACCTGGCCCAAGGGGCTGCAGGGCAGCCTCGGTTTCCCCCACCCTCGGCTTCAAGTTTCTTGTGATTCTTGTGATTCGGTATTGGTAGAGGGGGTAAGGGGCTGCACCCAGGCCCCAGACCGTCAGAACAGGGGCAAGTGCACCGAGAAGGCTCTGGCAGGACCAGGAAAGCCACGCTGCTTCCCTGACACTTTTTGCTACGCTGGGAGAACTTCCCCCGGGAAAACAGGCTGGCCCGGGCCTGAGTAAGTGAGTGAGTGGGTGTATGTGTGTGTTTCAGGGGGCGGAGGAGTCAATACCCCTTCTCTCATTCCCATCGGGTCCCAGGAAACTTCGGACCCCGGACAACTCCAGGTAAAGGCCGCAAGAGTAAACCTCTGGCGGGGGCGGACCGACGCCGCGTCCCACCTCCTGCCAGGCGGGCCCGTCGGCGCCAGCTCCAACTTCCACTGGCAACTCCCGGAGGTGGGGCGGGGAGATGGGCGTGGCGGGCGCCGGGGGCGTGGCGGGGGGGCGTGGCGGGCGCCGGGGGCGTGGCGGGGGGCGTGGCGGGCGCCGGAACGGGAGGGGGGCGGTGGGCGGTGAGCGGGCGGCGGGCTGCGAGCGGCCGCGGCGACGCTCCCCGCTCGGGGTACCGGCACCGCACAGGTAAGGGCGGGGCGGAGGTCGCGCGTCTGTGGCCTGGCTCCTGTGCTCCGCGTTCCCTCACTCCAGGTGGGACCTTCGCCTAGCGCCCCCTTGGCCAGCGCGTCGCCGTCACTCCACGACTCCTCGGTCCCAGGCGGCACTCACGCCGGGGCTGTCTGAGGTTGTCCCAAGGCCCCCTCCGTGCCAGCGGACTTAAGCCTCGTCCTCCCCGCCCCGTGGTCACCCGGCTCGGGTTTAGGGGCAGCGCAGGGACAGCCCCCGCACCCCCGTGTGGGGTGCGAGGGCCGCCCCCTGGACCTCACCCAACCAACCTGGGGGACTGCCAGGAGGAGGTGACGCCTGCAGTGAGACCGGCATGGGCAAATGCCTGGTGGCTGGAACAGGATCCCATGTTTGGGAAACTCTGGGGACTGCGTGTGCCCGGATGGGGAGGTGCAGGAGAGCTGTGAGAGCCTGGGAGTGGGGTGGGGGTGGTGGGCCTTCTAGGAGGAGAAATTGGGAGCCATGGAGGACCAGAAAAGGGGTGCGGGGGTGGGGGGGAGGCCCAAGTGGTGACTGAGGGGTCAGCTGTGGCAGTTGAGTGCTGCCTCCCTGGGGCAGCCCCTTTCTGCTCTACTGCTGTGCTTGCTGGTTGTTTTAGGGAGCCTGGGCAGCCCAGAAAAAAGTCACCAAACAAAACTTCCTTGCCTATCCTGACCAGGAAATACCAGAGTGGGTGCCATGACAGGGTGTGGCCCAGGGGCCTAAGAGGCCTTGGAGAGGGTAGGGGATGTCCCAGTGACCCTGCCTGAGAGCAACCTGGCTTGGACAGAGGCCGGGAATGCAGGGGAGAGAGCAGGTCTGGCTACTGGTTAGATCGACACCGGGACGGGCAGCTGACTCACCTGGACAAGCTGAGACTAGCCAGTTCTGTCCTCACCCGCCCCACAGAGAGCACCAAGGCTGCCTGAGGAGGTAGGAGGCAGGGCCCTACTGGGAATTTGCTGTGTGCCCTGAGGCAAGTTGCCCAGCCTTTCTGAACTGCCTAGCTCAGGTGAGCCTGGTGGGACAGGGAGCCAGAGGCCTGGGTCAGACTGAGCCTTGCACGTGCTCTTCAGATAGTGTCTTGGTCCTCCAGTTCCTTTCTAGGCCTCAGTTTCTCCATATGTACCTCCTGTGCAGCCTGCCACTAAGGGACCTTAAACCTGGGTAGAGGACGAGGGTAAGGAGGCCATGCCCTTGACCACAGCCGGGTGGGTTGGGGGTATGATGGGATTTGATCAGGGATTACTCCTGCTGGGTCCCTCTCATGTTATGGCTTAACACCTCCCCTCCACCCCCAAACACACTCATACCTGATACCTGGTCTGCTCCCTGCTGTCATACCCTGGTTGCCTCCAGGATGAATTCCAAGCTCCCTAGCCAAGGAGTAGGGTCCCATGGTCAACACCAGGCCAGACCCCCAACCTCATCTACAACCTTTCCCCCCACCCACTACCTCACCAGTCATGCTTAACTTCTGGCCTGTCCTCTGGGCGATGTGCCTCAGTTCCCTAGGGGTGACATCCCTTTGGGGCCACAGATCTGGAAGGGTCCTAGAGTCGTGTCTGCCAGTCTGATCTGTAAGACTCATTCTGAGGGGCCCAGGCAGCTTTGAGCCGGGAGGGAAGCAGAGGACCAGGTCTCCACACCCAGAGCAGCTCCCCACACCTGTTTGTCCCTTCTAGGGAGGACTTACATAATTTGAAAGCTCTGATCTAATCAGACCCCCATTTCACAGAGGAGGTGACTGAGGCCTAGAGAGGAGCAGGGCTCTGGATAAGCTGGACCATGACCAGCACTGAGCAGTGGGGTCAGCAGGGAGTCCCTTGGGGGCTGCTGAGATGTGGGCCAAGCAAGGGTGCAGGCAGATAAGTAGGGAGGGGTAGCTGCCAGCCCTGCGGTGGGGGGGGGGGGTAGTCTGAGGTGGAGAGGGATAGAGAGAGAGCTCCATGTCCTGGGTCTGGCGTGGCTGGGGTGATTCCCAGATCAGTGTGAGTGTGGGGCTGCTTGCTACTCAGGACCTCCCAGCCTCCGGCTGTTGACAGCAGGTCCACACTCGCCCTCATCCGGTTCCTATCCGCTGGCTTCGGAAGATGCTGGCTGCACCCTCTTCCTCTACCTTTAGCCCATGTCCTCACCTCTCAGTTCAGACCCCGACTGACTGGCTGCCCACTGGGGATGGAAAAGTCAGCCCCCAAAGGGTCTTTCCATTCCATCCGTTTCTGGAGATAATGGGGGAGGGTCAGGCGGCCCCCACTTGCTGTACCCTGGCCCCAGGTTGGGGGATTTACAGGGCTGTCGCAGGGACCCAGAGGGGCCCAGGGAGAAAGCAGGCCACAGCTGGGTGTCTAGCTGCTTCCCCTTCCTGCCTGTCCCTCCCCGAGGCCTCGCCCTCCTGAAGCAGCAGCAGCAGGAAAGGTGGGGCAGGAATGCCGGGGCCTGGGCCCTTGGCCAGAGCTCTGAGGCGCCCGCCCCCCTTCCCCAGAGTTGCAGGTTTTGCCAGGGGCCTGAATGCTCTCTGGTGCCGCAGGGCTCGGGTTGGGAGGGATGAGACCCCTTCCTCTCTGCCCTTTTTCGGCTGTCTGTGTTGCCTGCTCATTCCAGAAGCTTCCATTGTATCTCCCACCCCACCCCACTCAGCTAACTGTGGAGCCTCAGAGTGTCAGAGCCAGGGAGAGGCAGTGTGAGGGTCTGGGGCTAAGAAACCCTCCAGCTCTCACCCCTGAGATGTCTGGTCAGGTCATTTGGGCAGATGAACTTTGTTTGGTGAGGGCATCCAGTGCTGCTGGGAGAGGGCTGTGTCTCTGGGAGGCTGTAGCCTGGCTGGGGGTGCGTGGGTGGGTGTCTTGGAGCCCAGGCCCCCTGCTCCCCCTGCCTCTCATCAGAAAGCCGCATTCCCAGGGGATCCCCTGCCTGCATGGTGGGCCCCTCACTCTGGGGTAAGAAGTCCATAGGCTCAAGCCCACCTGCCCACCCCTGCAGCCCCCCTCCCTTTCTTCCAGGCCCAGCAGGGTCAGCCGGGTTGAGGGGCAGGGGGGTCTAGCTGTTACCCACACTGACCTCACCCCCCCCACTGCTCGGCACTGTCATCATGCCCATCTCTGCAAGTGTGACTCTGGGTCCTACCGCTTCCTTGCCCTGAGGTCCTCCATGGCTCCTCTGATGACCACTTAGGCCACTCTTACCCTCGGAGCCTGCACCCTCAGGCCCATGATCCTTTGCTCTCATGGTGTCCCACCTGCATGCTTTGTCCATCTCTCTGCCTCTTTATTTCTCGCCCATCTGTGATGGCTCCCGCAGGAGAGCACCTCCCTACTCCCCTAGACCTTTCCTTGCTTATGCAGCCCTTTGGGTGACAGGGGGTCCTCAGTCATGATCTTGAGAAAAAGGCTGGGTTCTTCTGACAGTGTGTCCTCGTTTCAAGAGACTCGGTGGAGGGGGAGTGAGGTCAGAGTGCCATTAGGTATTACTGTGAGCCCTTGGGAGCCATGGTGGATGTTTGAGCAGGGGAATGACTAGGCCAGAACTGGGCTTGAGGAGCACCTGCTTGGTCAGGTCCCTCAGCTGGGCCCCGGGGGCAGAGCAGAACAGGGCAGGGGTCAGTGGCCTGTCCAGAAATTCCTCTTTGAGGCCGCCTGGGCCAATTGCTCACAGCTGTCATGGGTGGTCCTGGGCACATGGACGGAAGGCATGGCACTGACCCTGCTCTCGCTGGGGCCCTCATTCTTGCTTGTGTCCCTTTCACAGGCCCTGAGGGCAGTGCCCTGGCCATGTGCAGCCGGGAGGAGGAGGCCCTGCGGCGGCTGGAGGAGGTCTTCTCAGCTACTCTCGCCCGCATCAACAGCCTTGTCCTCCAGCCCCTGCTCGAAACCAGTGAGTCTTGGCTCTGCAGTGGCAAGGGTGGGGGACACTGGAACCATCCTGGGGATCTGAGACCTTCCGAGGCACAGCTTTCTCAGCCTCAAACGGGAGTGAGAACACTTGGTATCGGCATCCTCTGACAGGACTGGGGCTCTGCCTTTGGTCGCTGGCTATTCCCTTCTCCGAGGCATCCCCCGGGGCCAGACTGTGAACCCCTAGCCTAGACCGAGCTATACATAGAGTCAAAATCCCACCTCTTCCAGGGCACGGGCCTCATTCTCTGCTTGGATTCTCATCCCACTCTCACCTGGGCCATGACCCACTTGGGGGCTCACCTGTGAAGTGACCTTGGTCAGGTGCCTTCCACCTGGGGGCTCTGTCCGTGCTTCTCTGGGTACCAGCGGACCACGGGATCTTACGGACCCCATATCCCAGACCTGAGAAAGCCCAGAGTCTTGGGAGATTTAGTGTACTTGGTGCCCCCTAGGTCATGAGTGCTGACCCTGTTTCGTGAGGGGGTGGATTGGTCCCCCCGCCCCCGATTCCTCAAGGGCACTGCCCCGCACTCTAGCCTGCCCGTCCCTGCTAAGCTCAGGGTGCCACACCGGCTTCCTCTCCTGTCCTAAGGACCCCAGCTGCAGCTCCTGGGCTACAGGGCGCCACCCCCATCACATTGCATTTGTGCTGCCCCCCCTTCCTCCAGCCCCAGAGCCCTCCGACCCCCAGGTCAGGGAGTGCCTGCGGCTCGTGCAGCAGCTGCACCAGAGCTCCCAGCGGCTCTGGGAGGTGACGGAGGAGAGCCTGCACTCGCTGCGGGAGCGGCTGGGCCACCACGACGCCGTGGGTCTGGAGTCCCTGCTGTTGCTGCGTGATGCTGACCGTGTCCTGCAGGTCCACGTGGAGTAAGGCAGCGAGGAAGGCTGGGGCATGAGGGCTCACCTGGCTTAGGTCAGGCTTAGGCCAAGGTCTGGGTTCAGTCTGGGGTCAGGCTCTGCTGGGGTCGGCCTCAGGGCCTTGGGCTTCACCCCTGCCCCCGGGCACCGGCTCAGAGACCCCAGACCTGAGCCTTGGGGCCTCCCAGGGAAGAAAGACTAGGTGGAATTATCTGGTCAGGGGCAGGGCTGCAGCCAATCAGTGGGTGGGATCCGGGGATCCTGGCAAGGCAGGGGTTAGGGTGCGAAGCTGTGGGCTGGGCCTGCAGGCTGTCTCCTGTGCTGCCGGCAGGTACATCGAGTCCTACGCTAGCTGCGTGGCGGTGCAGGCCTTTCAGAAGGCAGCAAAGAAGAGGAGGTGAGCCTGGGATGCTGCAGGGTCCCTCTGCGTGGATGGGGGTGTCCGGGACAGAAGGTCAGGGAAGTCCCATCCCCAGAGCAGCGGGTGTCAGAGCCCGTGATTCATCCTGGTTCTGACTGTTCCATACCGCTCCACACCGGAAGAGAGGGAGAGAAGTCTCTGGGGGCTGTAAGCACAGTCCAGACATCCAGTAGCCAGACTTTACCCTGGAAAGGGGAAAGAGGGGCCATCCTGTTCAGGGTGGGTGCTTGGACTCAACAGTCCCTTCACACGGAGAAACTGCCATTGACTCTGCAATAGGGCGGCTGTATTAACCCGACGGGAGAGCCTTCTTGGGTCTGGGATTGCCCCTGGGATCTGGGGGCTCAGCTGGGGGATGGGGATGGCCATGGGTTCAGGAATGGAGGAGGGGAGTGAAGGTGGTGTGTGTGGCCGTCCATCCACCCAGGGAGTTCTGGCGGGGCCAGCGCAAGGCCCTGGGGCAGCTCCTGTCGGGCGTGAGCTCCGAGGCCAAGGTGGGCACCGCACTGACCCAGGCCCTCCGCCAGCCGCTGGCCCATCACGTGCAGCAGTATGTGCTCCTTCTGCTGAGCCTCGGGGACAGTGTCACGGAGGTAGGTTGCAGGGGTGGGGGGGGGGGCATGGAACGCTCACCAGGCCTGTTGCTTGTAGGGGAGCCAAAGGAGGAGGGAAGTAGGGCCTTGGCTCTGGGGACTCACCTTACTCAGTTTGAATAAGACCCAGCCACATGTTGGGGATCATGCAGTGTCCTGGGCCTGGCGGGGGGTGTTGACAGGGCCTGAGGTCTATGGCTGTGCCCTTGGGGGGCTGGCAGAGACCCAGGAGCAGATGGAAAGCCGTGTTACTGGATGTGAGGACCTCTGGCCCAGGCCCAGCGGTGCTCTGGAGCCCCTTCGCTCTGGCCTCGCCCTGAAAGAAGGGCTGGCAGGCAGAAAGGGACACACTTCGGCTTTGATCCGACCTTCCGAGCAGCTGGGGCCAAGCCGGGGCTTGGGCAAGCATCACAGGGTGGGGGAGGCTCTGACGAGTCTCCCGTCTCCCCGACTCACCGGCCGCTCTGTGTCCCCGCAGCCTCACCCCGCTCGGGAGCTGGTGGTGCACGCGGCCACCCTCTTTGGGAACCTGCAGTCCTTCATGAGGCAGGCGCTGGACCAGGCCCTGGCCACGCAGGCTCTCTGGCACTCCCTGAGCAGCCGGCTGAGAGTGAGTTTAGGGCCCCATGCGTGGTCAGGGAAGGGGCCTGCTGGACTCACTGTGCCTCCATTTCCCCATCTGGGAGTGGGGGCGGGGGTCGAACCAGGTGGCTGGGACGTCTGTCCATCCAGCAGTCCTCAGGCGCTTGTGGAGCACCTCCCTGGTCAGGGGTCAGGCACCTGGTGAGCTGGCTCTGAGGAAGGGGAGTCAGAATTAATGCCACCAAATGATCCTATGGTGACATCACTGCCCGCTGCGGCATGTAGTGCCCCCGCTGGGGTGGAAAGCCCCCTGTGCCCTGGGAGGGTGTGACAGGCCTGGGGCACAGGGTAGACAGTTAGGTGAGCAGGAGAGGGGACATGACTTGCCAGCGAGAGGCAGGGACTGCAGAGCCCCAGTGAGTGTTGTTGGGGGCTTGGCGGGGGCAGTGGATTGAGGGGCGGTGGGCGTCAAAGCGAAGCTTCAAGACAGGCTGTGCTGCCCCTCCAGACCTTGGAGCCCCGGTGTCCGCCACCGAGCTGGGGGCCTCCAGGAGATGCTCAGACTGTGGGGGGCTGGCGCGCCTGGCAGAGGCAGGTGGAGGAGTGGGTACAGCCACCGGGAATGGGGGGTGCCTGAGCCCCTGCCCCCCTGCTCTGCTCCCCAGGATGTGCTCTGCACCCCTGCGCGCCGACTCCTGCAGGACAGCCAGGATGTAGCCGTGACGGTCACCCCGCTGCGGGCAGAGCGTGTGCTGCTCTTCAATGATGCCCTCGTCTTGCTGCAGGTTTGGGGGAGCTGACCAGAGGTCCTGGGGCCGCAGCAGGGGTCTGGGATCTGGCCGAGAAGCGGGATGGAGATAGCTGGGAGCAAGGGAGAACTCAGGCTGCCCAGGTTTGGGGGGTGGGGGATGGGGAGCCGAGAGGCTGGCAGGCCGGGGTGGGGGCGGAGGGTAGAGTCATTCCTGCAGGAGGGGGACGCTGTGGGGCAAGGCTGCTCCAGGTGTGTCCCAGCCTCAGCCCTTGCCGACTGGCATCCCTGCTAAATATTCCCTCGGTTTCCTCCTCTGCAAAATGCTTGGGAGTGAGTTTGTCCTTCTGCGGATGCCGGGCAACTCTTAGTTCTCTTCCCGGGTGGCTCTTGGTGGCTGGGAGGGCTGGATAAAACCTCAGGGCACACAAGAGGCTTCTAGAGAAGAGTGCCACGTGGGAGCAGTGCCTAGGATTCTGGATATCACAGGCCGGGGGTTTGGGATTGCTCCCTGGCCCGTAACCTTGACTGTGCCTAGCTCCCCCTGAACTCAGACTGCCCTTGTGTTAGCCAGAGCACTGTCTTCTTTGTCCCCTCTGAATGTCAGTCTGGGACTCCCCTGCACATAGGAAGGCTGAGGCCTGGCAGGGAGGCTACCTGCCCAGACCCGTGTCTCCTGAAATCTGGTTCTGGGGTTCTGATTCACTTTGGACTCCCCTCCACTCCCGACTTCGCTGTCTGTGCTCCAAATACACTGATGGCATGTCACTTACATGCTCTGTGCCCTTTCCTACCTCTGGACCTTTGCATGTCCTGTGCCGGGCCCGCCCTTGTCCCTGCCTGTGTCTGGCCCCCTCCTCCTGCCCTTTGGTCCTGGGCCTGAACCCCCTTTACCTCCTGGGGCAGTGAGGCAGTGATCAGCCTGCCTAGGCCAGGCAGGAGGTCGCTGCATGCATGAAATCTTTTTTAGAGGAAGGGATGTTCATCAGCTCTCAGAGCAGGGACTGCTTTCCAGGTAGAGGAAGCAGCATGAGCCAAGGGTCAGATTGAGGGGGACTAGGGGAGGCTTGAGATGGTGTGAGTGTGGCAGGGCCATGGCGTCTTGGTATGGAGGGGGCGAGGAGTGGGGACCTGGGAGCCAGGAGTGGTCTGTGTGGTCTCAGGGGTCTGGCTCAGCAGCGAGGTCCCCATCCCCCAGACGGTAGGAGCCTGAGAGGTTTCTAGCAGGGGCCGATGGTATCCGAGCTGTGGACATGATGGAGCAGGATGTGTGGGGTGGGGGAGGCTGCTCCCGAGGTCCCCGCCAGCCCTCAGATGGGAAGGGAGACGGAGGAGCTGCCCTGGAGGTGGGGACCAGTCTCAGTGCTGGGCACGCTGGACTGAGCAGCCAGGGGCACTCAGTGGTGTGGCCGCAGGTCAGTGCCTGGAGCAAGCCTGGGCCAGATCAGTAGGGGAGCGTCTGAGCTGGGCCCTGGGTGACCCGGTGCCCCATCTTCTTCCAGGGTCACAGTGTCCACACCTTTGATCTGAAGCTGGTGTGGGTGGATCCTGGGCAGGACGGGTGAGCAGCCCCCTCCAATGACACCCCGGGCCTTCTCTCCCTCCACCCTCATGAAACTGCCCGCACCCCAGGGCTGGGGCCTCCCGGAACACCCTCCCGGACAGAGCGGGGGCCTACTCGTCACCTCCATCTGTCTAGGTGCACCTTTCAACTCCTCACACCCGAGGACAAGCTCTCCTTTTGCTCTAAGAACGCTCAGGACCTGGTGAGTGTGGGTGGGCTGTGAATCGGGGCAGTTGGGGGAGAGGAGTGAGGGGAGATACCAGGAGGGGCGGGGGAGGGCACAGGTATGGCACCCTGGAGGCTCCCTGCGAGTGGCCAGGCCTCTGGGGTCATGGTCAGAGGGCGGCGGTGGTCAGCCTGGGGTCAGGCATCAAAATGCCACAGAGCCCAGGGCATTTTCCCCCATGAAGCCGGGATTGGGGCCTGTGCGGGTCCTGGTGGTTCTGTGTGGCCCCTCTGGGCAGACCCTGAAGCCGCACAAGAGGAGCTCAGGTCTGGATGCGGAGCCCTCAGGCGCAGCATGGGGCGGTGGGAGTTCCCCCAAGTGCCTGAATAGGTCGGGGGTGGTGGAGGCGGTACTATCTGGAGCTACCCTGCAAGGCTTCCTAGAGGGGCCGCTGGCACAGCAGGGACCTCTCCTGTGTCTCCCCTGTCCCCACCAGATGGTCTGGCAGTGGAAAGTGACTCAGGCTGTGTGCCAGGCCCTACGTGGGAAGAAGGACTTCCCTGTGCTGGGGACGGGCCTGGAGCCCTCCGAGCCCCCCGCCTGCCGCTGCGTGGCATACACCTTCCGTGCTGAGGGCCGGCTCTGTCAAGCCACCTACGAGGGCGAGTGGTGTCGGGGCAGGCCCCATGGCAGGTGAGCGACCGGGGCTCCTCCTGGGAGTCAGAGGGGCGGACAGGACCCAATCACCTCCGGCCACCACCAAAGGCTCTTCCTTCCTACATGAGTCAGTCAACTCTGTTTGTCCCCTATTCTGTCTTAACGCGCCGTCGGACAGGACCTGGCCCATAGTAGGTCTGTGCCACGTGGAGTGTTGATGCTGGTGATGAGCCCCGGGCACGTGGGACAGACTGTAGGTCTGCAGTTGCTGTTCTCAGGAGGGCGGAGGGATAATTTTCATGTCCCCGTGACACTAGCTGGTGATGGAAATGGTTGGCAGACCTCCTGTCTTCACTAGTCTTTATGAGAACACGTCAGGGGAGCGTTACTGCCCATTCTGTAGGTGCAGGAACTGAGGCCAGAGACTGGCATGACTTGCCCAAGGCCTTAGGGCAGGTTGTAGGGTGAGTTCAGCTTCAGCCACAGGTCTGTGTGACCCCACGAGCAGGAGGGCTTTGGGAGCACATGCGCTCCGCTCTCCGACCCCCAGGCCACAGCTGGGAAAGCCAAGGCCCAGAAAGCAGAAGGGACTTGCTCAGGTGATGCTCACAAGCATGTTAGTCTCTGAGACCTTGCCTACTTCCAGAAGGGGCTCCAGGAGACAAATGAACAAAACACAACAAACAAACAAGCAAACAAACAAAACCCAGAAAACACGAGGCCATATCAGAAGAGGAGAGGAGGGTGCTAGAAACCACTGACGAGCGTTTGACTTAAGCTTAAAGTTTAGCTTGGACCTTCCTGTTGATCAAGGGGGAAAAGGGAACCTGGATGTTTCCAGAGCCCTCCCTGTGGGGTGTGGTGAGTGTGCTGGCGGCTGCTGGGACCGTTGTGTCAGGAGTCAAGAAGGGTCAGAGAAGAAGGCTGGGTGGGGGCAGAGAGTCCGCTCCGGGGGGAACCTCTGAGGCAGCCCGCGATGGAGGTCAGCCGGGGGGCCTGTGTTTGTTGAAAGGTGAGCCTGGCAGGACTGATATGCGTGGACCTCAACTGTCTTGCAGGGGCACCCTGAGGTGGCCAGATGGCCGGAATCACGTGGGGAGCTTTTGCCAAGGCCTGGAGCATGGGTAAGGCGGGGGGTGGGCAGACAGGTGGCTTTCGTTCTCGCCACCATCCCCAGCCTGGCCCCATCCTCGATTCCCAGACCTCAGGCAGGAACTTAAGGCCATTTGGTCCAGCTCCCCTTAGGGCACAGAAGGGAAAGCCCGGGGGGGGGGGGGGCGAGCCATGGAGGGCGTGGTTGGGGCGGGAAGGTGCTCCGGGGATGCGTGAAGGGTAGGGACAGGGGTGTCCCGAGAGTGGCTCTTGGGAAGTAAAGATTCCTGAGCACCTAGGAGATTCTCCCCGTCGTCTGAGAAGGCCCCTCGGAGGCAGGGACACTCCGGGGCAGCATGGAGGGGTGCCGTGGGGTGTCCTGGGTCAAGGGGACAGCCAGGGGCTGACGGCGCTCCCCACGCACCCACACTGGCAGCTTCGGCATCCGCCTGGTGCCTCAGGCCTCCGAGGACAAGTTTGACTGTTACAAGTGCCACTGGCAGGAAGGCAGCATGTGCGGCTACGGCATCTGTGAGTAAGTGCCCCTCGGCTGGGTGGCAGGGCAGGTGCGAGGGGCGGCCGCATGCCCCGGGCTGAGCTCGGGGAGGCCGGGCCAGCTTTGGTGACCCTCCGCAGGTACGGCACCGACGAGGTGTACAAAGGCTACTTCTGGGCAGGCCTGCGGCACGGATTTGGGGTCCTCGAGAGCGCCCCGCAGGCCCCACAGCCCTGCAGGTACACGGGCCACTGGGAGAAGGGCCAGCGGAGCGGGTATGGCATCGAAGAGGACAGCGACAGGTGAGCACTCCGCTGCTGCCCTGCGGGGGGAGGGCAGGGTTAGAGCTAGACCCCCACACAGACCGGGGTGCCTCAGGGTACAGCACTGTCGTCAGAGGGTCAGGTCCATTTGTCCCCCCAGAGCCCCCCCCGAAACCCCTCACTTCCTGTCCACAACCTTGGTTGATGCTGAATCTCAGAATGAGGGGGCCCTGAGCTCGCTGACCAAGGAGCGTCCCCGGTCTGGCCCCTCCTTGCACTGTCCGGGAAGAGTTTCTGAGCCCTGGTCTAGTCCATGTAGGGACCACAGCCCTTCCCGGCTCTCTGGGCTGTGAGACAAAGCCCAAGGCCCTCAGCCTGGCATTCAAGGCTTGCCTGTTTCTCTGACTTCACCCCTGCCATGCCGCAGTTGCACCCTGCCAGCCTTCTAGACCACCAGACGCCCCCTCGTACATTGTTTCAGTTGTAGGCTCCTACCTCTGTGACTTTGCTTTCCATCTGCCCTTCCTGCCACCGCTTCCAAGAAGCCTACCAGGATACCCTCCCCCAGGCAGGCTCCCTCCTCCTCCACCCTCTTTTCCTCTTGGAGGTCTTGACCTCTCACCCCGTGCGTGAGTTGAGTGGGTTCAGGCGATGTCATTGCTCCTTACCTGCTCTCCACCCCCATCCCAATCCCAACCACACTGGCAGAGCACACAGAAGTGCCCGGGAACGATTCTGACCCCACTCTGGCTCCTCTCCAGGGGGGAACGCTATATCGGCATGTGGCAGGCTGACCAGCGCCATGGCCCGGGGGTCATGGTCACACAGGCTGGTGTCTGCTACCAGGGGACCTTCCAAGCGGACAAGATGGTGGTGAGTGGGGTGACCCATGTGTGCCCTGAGCTACTCTCTCCCTGCACTGGTGCTGCATTCTGGAGCCCCCCTGCTCTCAGGGCCCCAATGTTGAGCAGAGGCTGGGCAGGGGTGGGTGGGGCAGGAAGCTGGGTTTCTAGGTGCTGGAGGAAGCCAGAGCCTCAGCAGGAATGCAGTTCTGCCAGCCCCTGACGCTGGCCTTGGCCCTCCCAGCCTCAGTTTCCCCATCAGCAACTCAGGTTCACTACTTCCTGTAAACACTCAGGGAAATTAGCAAGGATGAAGTGCACAGGGACGGTGATACCAGCCGCCTCTGCAACGGACACGTAGACACCCCTGCCTGGAGGCCTAGCTCTGGGCTCAGCTCCCGGTACAACCTCACAGGACCCTCCCAGTAACCCTGTGGATCGTTTCACTGTCCCCAGCGAATGAATGACACATATGAGGCTCAGAGAGGTCAGAGAACCTACCTGGTGTCACATTCTATCGAGTGGCAGGGCTGAGCCTCGCTCCTAGGTCTCCTGAGCCCTGGCACACCTGCAGCCGCCTCCTGCCTCACCCACACCTGGCCATGTGCTTCAGCACATAGGAAGGCTCTGGCCTGGGGATTTTTATTGTTGTTCTGGATTGTGCTTTGGCTTGGGCTCCACTTTGTTCTGGAAAGGATTGAAGGAGGAAGAAATTATAAGAATAGACATATTAAAGATTCAAGTAGGACACAATTTATACCCCACTGGGCCCTGAGCTTCCTGGCAACCAGTGCAACAAGGGAGCCTATTCAGCTCCACTGTCCCTGAGGGTCAGTGCCAGGGGAGTGGGGTTGGCTGAGGAGAAGCCCAGCACTTCCTGAGCCATCAGTGGGGAAGGAAGGGCCCCCAAGAGAGAGCTGGAGCCAAGTCCCAGGCAGTCATTCAGAGGAACGCAGGAATGAGGTCTGTGGGGCTGGTGCTCAGCGCTCAGCGGGCCAAGGGCTGGCACCCACCTCAGTACAGTGCTGGGGGTGTGACAGGGCTCAGGACTGTTCTGCCCCCCCGGGATTGATGCCTACTTCCTGTCTTCCTGCCGTCCCTCCCCACTCCCAGTCTCCTGGCCCTTCCCTTGCTCCTACTCCTGCTTCCGTCCCTAGGGCCCCGGGATCCTCCTCTCTGAAGATGACTCCTTATATGAAGGCACCTTCACCAGGGACCTGACCCTTGTGGGGAAGGTGAGGACCACTGAGACCCATTCCACCCCCACCAAGGTCTTGGGTGGACCCTGTAATCTCCCCACTCGGACCCAGGGCTGAGGGTGTAGGCAGTGGGTGGGGAAGGTAGGGGAGGGCCTCTCTCGTCTCCATGGCATCCGGTGGGCACCATGACACCCTCCTGCTGTGGAGCTGTGATTCGATCCTGATGGGAGGCAAGAGGGGACAGGTGTACAGGGTGCCGGTAGCTGGGCTCTGTCTCCCGAGAGGCCCCTGGGTCGGAATCCACCCCTTCCACAGCCATCGGTGCCTTGGGCAGGGACCCCTGGAGTAACTGTCCTTCCGCATCGTCCTGACCGAGCTGACCCAGCAGAAGACAGTTGGGCACTCCTTGGGCCTTTGGAAATGTGGGGGCTGTTTCAGTCTCCTAATGACTGGGGGGCACTGTGGCATCAAAGTGGGGAGGCCAGGAGTGCTTGGAATGGGACAGCCCAGGCAGCAGGACCCTTCCCAGGGCCAATACAGCTCATGCCTTCCCCAGGCCTCTTCCTACTTCTGGACTTACCCCGTGTCCCACCCCTCCCCAAGTTCCACAGTAGTGGTTCTCCTGACCTGAGAGTCCCTCCCCCACTCCCTCCCAGTCTCCCACCTTTGAGGTGAGCTCCTGGGCCATTGGCACAACTCCTGATCGGGGGCTCCTGCAGGTGTGGACAATTAGGAACCCCCAGGGTGGGGCCAGTGGAACGGATGGTGGGAAGGCGACCTGTCAGTCCCTAGCCTCTGTGACCCAGGATGGACAGGCACGAGGCTTGTCATGATTGGAGGGAAGGGCAGCTGGACGGACAGACAGGTGTCCCTGCCTCCTTTCCCTGGTTTGCAGGGCAAGGTCACCTTCCCCAACGGCTTCACCCTGGAGGGCTCTTTTGGCAGTGGGGCAGGGAAAGGACTGCATACCCAGGGAGTGCTGGACACGGCTGCCTTCCCGCCGGATCCAAGCAGCACCCGAAAGAGGTGAGCCCCTGGTCTGTGCATTCTGGAGTGTGTGTGTGTGTGTGTGTGTGTGTGTGTGTGTGTGTGCGTGCGCGCTTGAGCGTGTGTATGTGTGTGTGTGCACCGTGCATGTGCATGTGTCCATGTCTGTGTCTATGTCTCCAGCCCCGGGACTTGGGCCTTATCAGAGGAGCTTTTCTGTACTCCCTCTTAGCTCTTTGGAGAGTTCAGCGGACTCAGGTCACACAGCCCTCGAGTCAGAGACTCCTGGGATCAAGGGCTATGGCATAACTTCACACACCACAAAACCAGAGAAAAATATTATGCAGAGACTGCTTAGACCCTGCTTTTTTTTTTTTTTCTGGGAAGGGTACATGGCCGTTTGTAAACACAGCACACATAAGCAAGAATAAAATGGAAATAAAAGTATGAGTTGAACTTAAAGGAAGGGACGGGACAAGTAAGTCCTGTGATAGTGATGACTGAGTGTGAGCCTGGCTCTGAGTTCCCTGGCAGCCAAGGTAAAGAAGGCAACTTGCTAAGTGGTCTTACTGTCGCTATCATGGGGTCTTTGAGAAGGGGATTGACTTTTTCCCCATGGGAACAGAGTTCTTCCTTGGAAAACTAGTTCAAATGGTGACTTGGACCATGTCTGTTGAGGTTCGGATGGTATTTCTGATGGTCCCAGGCAGCATTGCAGGTGTGGGGAGGGAGTAGAGTTGATTACTAGACCCACTGTCCTTAACATGGCTTCTCCCTGACAGCAGGAGCTGGGAGTAGACGGCAAACCTCAAAAGCATGGCCAAGCCTGCGTGGGGTGCAGATGTAGGAAAATCTGTGAACCTGACATGGGAAGGTGGGGCTCTATTAGGCACACACATGGCCAGACCCCCAGGCCTGCTGGTCAAGACAGGATCAAGCTCAGGAAGGAACCAGGTGTGGTGACAGGGAGCGTGGGCTCTCTCGCAGAAGGATCCGGGACTTCGGGCCGTGTTCTCTCTTAGGCCAAGAACCTGCTGTCTGGACTTGGCCTCCAGCTCTCCAGATCTCTCTGTCTCCTTTCCAGGGCTCTGTATGTCCCTTTCTTCTCCACTGTGGAGTAGATTCTCTCTCCCTTTCTCTGCCTCTCCTTTCTTCTCCTGGAGGCTTGGAGGTCAGCGCCCCCCAGGCCACCCACCATTCCTGGGCCCCGGCTCAGGGCCAGGTGGGATGTCCCCACCTCTCCAAGGGCCTGGACGGGGTCCTGCCCACTACAGCCCCATTCCTACCCCCCCCCACTGCCTCTGTCGCAGGCAGCTAGGTGTGGGTGCCTTCCCCGTGGAGAGCCGCTGGCAGGGGGTCTATGGCCCCTTCCGGGACTTCATTAGTGCCGGCTGCCCTGGGGACGAGCTGGAGGCCCTGCTGGGCTTCCATGTACAGAACTCGAGGGAGCTGCGCAAATCCCAGGAGTACCTGTGCTGTGAGAGGTAGGCGCATTTGCGCGTGCGTGTGTGTGTGTGCATGGGGGGTACCTGCTTGTATGTGTGTGTGTGTGTGCATATGCATGCACATGGGGGCACCCACAGCATCCAGAGAACCAGGGCGAGCATCCGTGGGGCTCCGGGTAGGCTGGAAGGAAGGTCTCCTGGAGGGGGCAGGCCGTGGCCCACGGGTAGGTGAGAGACATGTGTGCCCGGTGCCCCAGGACCCAGCCCGAGGCCTGTGCAGGCAGAATGGAGGACGTCCTGGACGAGCTCTTGCTGCACCGGGAGCCCAGGGCCCTGCGGGAGTGCCTCGGGAAGGTGAGGGCTCTGGGGGAGTGGGGGACGGGGTCTGAGGGGAGGGAGGTCATCTCACTGCCCCTTGTGCTGTCTGGATGGCCCAGGCCCGTGAACCCCTTCTCCTTTGAGGGTCTCAGTGCTCCCATCTAGGAAATGGGAGCAGCCTTGGGAGCCTTGCTGGGGCATGCTTTGCTCCAGCTCCTGGCGGCGAACACCTCTCTATTGCCTTTGCACCTGCCAGGCTCTGAGCAGCTCGCTGCACCCCTTGGGCAAGCTGCTGCGGACGCTGATGCTGACCTTCCAGGCCACGTATGCGGGCATCGGGGCCAACAAGCACCTGCAGACGCTGGCCCAGGAGGAGGTGAAGCAGCACGCGAGGGAGCTCTGGGCCGCCTACAGGTGAGCTGCATGGTCCCTGCGGATGACTGCAGCCCAGTCTGTGAGCACAGGCAGGTACAGCTCCGCCCTTCCCTGAGGTCGGGTGCTCAGCCTAGCCTCCCTGGGCAGGAATGGTGCGTCTGGATCGAGAAAGAACCAGAGAGTGTGTTGGTCAGTGTTCTACTGGTGAGCAAAGGGGTTAGAAGGTAGGAGATTATAGCAAGGACTGCCTGTAGCCAGAGTCCAAGCCTAGACCAGGCGCTGGGCTGACCCCTGACCCCAGGGGAGCTCTCAACCTCCGTGGGCTGAGCCTCCTTCTGGACTCACACCCCATCTCCAGTCTGGGCTGAGCCGAGACCCCGTCTGTTATTACAAATGGGGGCCCCAGATGCTGCAATTCCAGCATTCTGGGGCTGAGGTCCTGTGCTCCCAGCTTCCTAACTACAGAGATCTGGGAGGCTGGGCCCCTCATGCCCCATGGCTCTGGGGGGCGGAGCTTGCCACCCTGGGCTTTGGTGACTCGAGCTCTGTGGGAAGTGGCAGCTCTGCAGTCCATGTCATCTGTTTGCAGGGGTCTGCTGCAGGTGGCCTTACGACGCAAGGGCCAGGCTCCAGAGGAGGACGAGGATCCGGAGGCAAGGTGACCGCTCCTGTGGGGTGTGTAGGGTCCCCGCCCTGGGGGTAGCCAGGCTCAGGACCAGGGAGGCTGCCCATGTTCGCTCCCTTGGGGCATTGGGGGTGCTTCCGGGGAAGTGTTGTGGGTTCATGCTACTGACCGATGTTCGTTCAGCATCTGAGGATTGGAATGCCCCATGACCTCGTCATTGGGTCATGTGGGCAGGGCCCCCACCGCGAGGTATCAGGTGCATCTTTGTTGTAAAGTTCCTGTCCCAGCCTCCTCTCTATGGTGCCCACCACCCCAGGTGCCCTCTCCCCCCTACATGCAGATGGGGAAGCTGAGGCCTGGCAGGGGCCAAGCCCGAGGCCACACAGAGTGGGAGTGAAGTGCATCGTTAAATCTGTCTCCTGTCCTCCAAGACCAGACCTTATAGTTTGCCTTCCGATTTCAGGCCCAGAGATCCCAGTCAGGGAGGCCTGTGGCTGCATTGCCGGAGACATGGGAGATTGGGTTAGGTAGAACATCCCCCATGGAGTGCTAGGAAGCCCAGAAAACGAAGAGGCAGCCCTGGACCAGCATGACATGGCTGCCGAGTGCTTTGCTGCGTCTCTTGTCTAGCCGGGGCCTGGGTTTTGCTTTCGATCACATGGGGATCAAACCCTGCCCCAGCTGCCATAGCGGTTCTTGGCATCCAGCGAGAGGATCTGGGGCCATGGATTTCAACCAAGGGAGTGAATCACTGAGAACGGACTTCGGAAGCATTTTCTAGGGAATGGAGGAGACAGGGACGCTGTTTGCTGTGGGACAAGGAGCTCTGTGGGCTTTTTGAGGGGCAGGCCAAGTAGGAATCCCTCCCCCCGGGGCCCACCCTGCCGGCCCCAACCTGTTCTGCTGCTGTCACTCAGGGACCTGCAGGTGCATGGCCTCGTGCTGCCGCTTATGCTGCCCAGCTTCTACTCGGAGCTCTTCACTCTCTACCTGCTTCTCCACGAGTCGGAGGACAGTCTCTACAGCCAGGGCATTGCCAACCTGAGCCTCTTCCCTGACACAAAGCTGCTCGAGTTCCTAGATGTGCAGAAGTAAGCCTTCCCTCCTTGCCATGTTTGCTGGGGCCCATGTGCACAGAGGGTACACACAGAGTTCAATGGTCTTTAGCAGAAAAGGAGGTGGTGTTCATTGGCTCACATACCCATGAACTTCTAGCTTTATGCTAGTGTTGCTAGCTTCAGGTGTGGCTGGATCTAGCTGCTGAACTACCTAGTGAAGGGAAGCAACTTCTCTTTTTCTCTTGATTTATCTCTGGCTCCCATTTATGGTGCCAGACATGGTACCAGCCACTCAAGGTTTATACTCCACCAGCTCTGTCCCCCACTGTGCCCCAGGGAGCCTGTGTCCCCTTCCTAACAGCTCCAGCAGGGCCCCTGAAGTCCCTCACTGGCTTGTCTCGGTGTGTGAGACTGCCCCTAAATGCTGTCTGTGGCCCACATAGGCCAATCTACTTCCCTATCTACTACGGGGGCTGGAGTGAGGTGTCCTGTTCCCAGCAACTGGACTGAGAGTCGGGGAGGGGAGCTCCTGAAGGGGAAACTGAGGACTGTTCTGGGAGCAAGGCCCTTTTACCCTCAGTTGCTAAAACATCCTTTCTCCTCAGTACCCCTTCTGATCTCCTGATGCTACGGGTGACCACCTGCCTGACAGAGGGCATGGGTGCTCTCTCTCCCCCCACACCCGGTGGTCCCTTGTCACACAGCTGTGATGTTTCCCACCCACCTGAAACCCCGTTTCCCCTTCCATCGTGAATGTCTCCTGCAACCGAATAGCCACCAGCCCAGAGGGCTGGGTGCCAGCAGCTTCCCTAGTGTCCCTTCCTCCGCACCTCCTCCTGCCTCCTCTCTGCTGCTTCCTCCACGCTGGCCTCTCCGCTCCATTGTCTCCCCAAGTCCCTGCCCTGTGCTGTGTCGCGTGGTACCCACGTCCCTCCCCATTCACCAGCCTGTCTCAGCTCACAAAGCCTCCAGAACAGTCTCTTCCACTGTCATTCTCCAGTCCAAGCCCTGGGACTTTGCTCACAGGGTCCCTTGGCCTGCAGCACTGCCCCTCACCCCTCTGTTAAGTTTTGGGGTGGTGTCTTCCCCAGGAATCTCTCCCATTCTCCCCTTGCCCTGACCTCCATGCAAGCACTCGGAGAGGCCATCGTGGACCCCTGTCCTGTGCTCAGCCCTGCTGGGGGACACGGTGTACAGGGAATGTGCCCCCTGACCTCAGACCCTGCCCCCTCCTCCTCGTAAAGGCTCTTTGTCACTCTTGTTTCATTTCAGGCACCTGTGGCCCCTCAAGGACCTCACGCTGACAACCAATCAGGTGAGAAGGTGGGTCCATTACCTGCCCCAGGAAGGGGGAGGCCTGAGCGTTGAGCAGGGCCCGCAGAGTCTGCTCACCCTCCGCCTTCCTGCTGCAGAGGGGCCCAGGCAGTGCTGGCCAACAGGTGTGGGGGACACCCACCTTTCTGGGTTGTTCTGATCTCCTGGGTGGGTGAGGGGGCGGCCGCTGGCACCCCCCATAGGCGGGTGAAGATCCAGGCTCCGCCCCTCTTCCTGGCTGTACTGCTGTGGGCAGAGTACTTGTCTCTGAGCCTCAGTTCCCCCACGGGTGAGAGTACTCCCTGCTGCGGGGTTGGTGCTCCCTCATGAGAGTGTTGGGAGGGGGCGGTGGGCCACTACACACCAGGTTGTGGCCCTCCAGGTGTGCATGCTTGGTCAGCAGCAGCTGGGAAGCTGTTAGAACAGCAGATTCTTGGACCACCCCCACCCCTGACCCAGATGTACTGAGTCAAACTCAGAGCGGACCTGAACTCTGTGTTTCAACAAGTCCTTGGGTTGAGAGCCGCTGACTTAAGGACCCACCCCCAGTGGCTCCCAGTGGCCATTGGGATCATTATCTTCCTTCCCAACCCCCTGGAGACTATTATCCCACTTTACAGTTGAGTAAACTGAGGCTCACGGTGGCGTTGTGACTTGCCCTAGGCCACTCAACCCTCGGGGCGGGGCTGTCCTGGAGCCAGTGATGGGAATCGTGGGTGGTGAGAGCTCTGACTCTGGGAGGGAGGGGGTGACAGGGCTGGGGGGACCCTGACCTCATTGTCTGTTCCCCCTGCCCCTCACCACTGTAGAGACTTTCCCTGGTCAGGGACAAGTGCTTCCTGTCAGCCACTGAATGTCTGCAGAAGATCATGTGAGTTCACGCCCTGGGCAGAGGAGGAGGAGGGGGGACAGGAGTGTGGGGGCCCCTGGTTGGGGCTGAACATGAGGGCCCCTGCCACAGCACTACGGTGGATCCCCGGGAGAAGCTGGAGGTGCTGGAGAAGACATATGGGGAGATTGAGGCCACTGTGTCGCGTGTGCTGGGCCAGGAGCACAAGCTGCCCATGGACGACCTGTTACCCCTGCTTATCTATGTGGTGTCACGTGCCCGGTGAGCCCCAGCCGGGGGGAGGGGCGCTGAGGGGTGGGCTACGGGAGGACCCCGTCCCATCCTGCAGAGAAACCCCACCTAGGGTCCTGTGGGGGCCAGGAGCAGAACGGGGACCGCAGCCCAGGTAGCCAGCCATCTGGGCCAGCGCTCCATCCCTGGCTGCTTGGGGCCTGTCGCTGATGGACCCCTTTCTCCCTCTCACTGTGGGGCTGGGTATTCTCCAGAATCCAGCACCTGGGAGCCGAGATCCACCTGATTCGTGACATGATGGACCCCATCCACACAGGAGGCTTGTATGACTTCTTGCTCACAGCCCTGGAGGTGAGGGACTGAGCTCTTGGACAGAGGCAAAAATACTCTGGCCCGTGGGGCAGACGCCTTCCCTGCCCTGGACAGTGTTGTGGGGATGACCCCAGATTCACTGCTCGTATGTGCTTCTGTGGGGAGGGCCCCACAGGGTCCCTGGTCCTGCCCTTGTTAAAGGGGCTGGGGAAGGGCTCCTACTTCATCCCAGCCCTTGGGTCCCTGGGACCTCCGGCATGTTCCAGGCTGTTCCAGGCTGCTCTCTGAGCATAACAGGAGAGGGGAGGCCCCCTTCCTTGCAGACCATGGCAGAGGCTGAATTGGAGTCGGGGTGGTCCAGGCCGGGGAGATGGGTGCATCCCAGTATTGGGCCGTTTTTGCATGGGGCCAGGGGCGGGCAGGCCAGCTCCCCATCAGCCTGACCTCTTTCCCAACAGTCCTGTTACGAGCACATCCAGAAGGAAGACATGCACCGCTTTCCTGGCCGCTGGGACTCCAAGGAGCTCTGGTAGCTGGGCCGGCCCGGGCCCACTGCAGAGCGGAGAGGGGCCGCCGCGGACATCCCTGGGGAGCAAGCAAGGCCAGGGCCTCATCACCCGCAGAGCAGACGGCAGACTGGAGGTGGCTCTCAGAGGAGACGAGCTATTAGTGTCTCCCGAGGAGATACGGCTGCTACCACCCCTGAGCACTGATGGCAATGACACTGGAGCCGGGGGCTTCCCCTCCCCCTCGCCCTGCCGCTAGGTCAGTCTCAAGGATGACCTCCTTGACCTGCCTCGACTCACAGGTTTTTTGCCAACCAAGCCTCCCCAGCCTCAGTGTTGTTGTCTGTGTCCCAGTGGCCCAGACGGTCTGTGACGGACCTTCTGCTCATCTTGCTGGATTCTGGAGTCCTTCTGGAAGTTTGCCATTAGTCTGCTGGGCTGATTTCCTCCCATCATTGTCGGTGTTGTTCCCTGTTTCTCCACTCTCGGTCCGAGGCTCCAGGTGGCTAGTGACCGCTCTGTGTATTAGAATTCTTGTCTACGAGCGGCCTCCTGGGGACCTGCCTCTTTCCTGACTCTGTCCCAGGGCAGAGCTGGCCTCTCAGGAGGCAAGGCGGAACAGAGTCCCGGGCCCCCTGGCCTGCTGGGTGGCCTCTGGCCAGGCCCTTCCCCTTGGTGGTATGTAATCGAGCAGGGGCTCGGGGGTGTCCGCTGCGGCCGTGCCTCTGTGGGGTACATGGGAACGCCGGAGCAAGCCGCGGGGCAGGGTGAGGGCACTCGCCTTGTTGGCTTCGCCTCCTGCGGGCCCCATGTGCCAACAAACTGCACACCTGTGGCCCCCGGGCCTGCACGCAGGAGGACAGCAGGGGTGTGGGGCCATCTGTGCCCTGTCCAGGTTTGGGACCCTGTTGGGGGTGGGGGGAGCCCAGGGGGGAGTTCAGGTGCCTTTGGGAGCAGAGGACTTTGCTCCCCTGCTGGTTCTTGTGTGGGACTTAGAGACACAGGAGCAAGGGCTTGGGTGGCTTCGTCCCTGCCCAGCCTCGTTCCTCGTCTCCACAGCGAGGGGCTTGGACTGGGCGACCTAGACAGGCTCCCCCTGTGCTAACAGGGGATGTGCAGTGGTAGGCAGGGTGACTGTGTTCTGAAGGGGTCCAGGGGCAAAGTGTGGGGAGAGGGTAGATTTATGCAGGAATGTGGCCCCAGAAGGCAGGCTGCGCCCCAAGGTGGCCACCATGGCCACCTTGCCACCGTGCCCTGGGTTGTGAGTGATCAGGTCACCATTCTTGGCTGTGCTTTCTGTAACCAGAGCACTGACCTCAAGGCCTGTGAGAGAGGGGCTGAGAGAGGCTCTGAGAAAGCCCAGTCAGCCATGAACCCAAGGCTGAGTCCCTTCCCGGAGGCTCAGGGGTGGGGGACAGCTGGTCATGGGAGGAGGTCACCCACGGATCCTCAGATGACGTAGGGCCTTGGGGCGGGGCTGAAGCTTTCTCCGGCTGGTTCCACTGAGCATGGCCGTGTGAACGAAGTCTTGGGCTCTGGTTTTGCCGGAAACCCCTGTGGGGTACTGTCTGGACCATGGAACAGTTGAGGAGGGCTGGCTCTCCTCCCAGAAAGGCGCCCGTGGCAGAGAGAAGAGAAAACCAGCAAAGCCAAGTCCATGGCTACTCCAGAGTGGGAGCTGGGGGACAACTAGAGGGCCCCAACTCCTGACCAGGCCTCTTACTCAGATCCCCCCCGAGGGTGCTAGAAGCCAGGGCACGGCCCAGACAAATCCCTTGCCCACTGCAGCCTCGGAGAAGGCTCGAGGGAGTGGGGGCGGGGGGTGGGCGGGCAGAGGATTGCTGGAGAAGTCTCAGCCATGCTGTCGAGTAAATGCTCCCTTAGTGGGGATCCTGAGTGAGGGCCACCTGGCCTTAGCTGTCTGCTCTCCCACAGGGATGGCTGGACACTGGGGAAGGGATAAGTTCAGGATTTGGGTCAAGGTCCATGTTAGGGATTAAGGTTAAAGTCAGAAGCAGGGTCAGTGTCAGGTTAGGGTTAGGGGTTAGGATAGGAGTGAGGGCAAGAGTTTAGAAGGAATGATGGTCAAGGTCAGAGTTCAGTCAAGGTCAGAGTGAGGGTAAAATCAGGTACTGGGTCCATATCAGGACTTTCCTGGTTGGCCTTGTCCAGGGTTGTGCAGAAGGGAGCTCTGGCTTTTATTACTCTTGCTAAGGGCAGGAATCGGGTGGGGGCCGGGCAGCCAAGACCTTGGTCTCTCTGTGACTGTGGCCCAGTCCTTCCCCTTCTGTGTCCTGTTTGGCATCTGCAAGAACAGTTGTTGTGCAAGACCACTGGTCTGCCATCCTGGGAAGGGGAGGAAAAGCTGGCAGGAGGTAGAGCTGGGACCCAGGTGCTGGGGAGGTCCCCGTGTCGTGACCCCTTCCGGGGGTGGTGCTCCGTGCCTGTAGAGAGAAGGGTTCAGTTTGAGTGCAGAACCGGACTCAAGCAACTATGCACATTGTTCACGACACACCTGAGGCCGGGGGCTACGTCCCGCCTCCCCTTCACATCCTGCTGCGATTTTAAAAAGAAACGTTCATTCTGCGAGGCAGGCCAGGGGGAGAGTGTGGCAGGGACTCAAAACTGTGGGGGTAAGACCTGCTGGCTTCTGTGTTTGGGAAGTTCTGGCGGTGTCTGGGGACACCTTGGGTGAAAGCTGCTGGTGGCTGGGGACAGGGGAGTCCTGCCCTGGCTTTTCCCTGAGTCCCTGACACCTTCCCTCGTTCTGCTGGCTGGGAAGGACGCGCAGGGGCCGGCCCGCCCAGAGCAGCGTCAAGGCCCTTCCTCTGTCCTGAGGGGCAGGGCACACTGCACCCCCAGCTGCTGATCCCTTGGCAGGGCAGCCCGGAGCTGGGGCAGCTGTGCCCAGTGCTGGGGGGACTCGGTCTCTGTGTGGGGAAGCAGGGAGGACATTCGAGAAGGGGCTAGCTAGTCCTGCTAACCCCTGTGCAGTCCTTGGGCTGTCACGCCCAGGCCTGCCTTCAGAAGCCAGTGTTTCCCCCCAAACTGCTGCAGTCCTCATGAGAAGTGTGGGGGTGGGGGGACCGTCCTAAAAGGAGTGGCAGCGGAAGAGAAAGCAAGGGACTAACAACGCACATGGGACCTCGGTCTCAGGAAGCCACTGCTTCATACAGAGGGATGCTGTTCATACGGCCACACCGGGCTCAGTGTCAGAAACCAGGTACAGACCATCAGCTGGTACACCTTGCCCAAATGGTGCAGACCAGCTGTCACAGGTTGCCTCTGAGCTGTCCCAGACACCAGCGCAGGACCTTATTCATCACTAGCTCATGAATTTCATTTCATTTGGCCAAGGGTCTGTACCAGGCTGCAGGCATCCCCAGGGGCAAGCAGAGGTGACAGATGGGCGGAGAGGAGCCGTGTACTTACACAGGGAGTGTCGCTCTCGCCAGCAAGAACGACCCGCAAACGTGATGAGGAGCAAACTTTTTTATTAGGGTTTCTATTAGCGTCTGACGTCTCAAGCAAGTTCTGGCAATATATACATGTAGGCGGTCCAGCCCAGTTATCTAGTCACTGCCCTGTGCACTCGGTCTCCTCGTGAACCCTTATGTAACCACAGAGGGCTCTATTGTTCTCAAGCAGTAATCATGCATTTCTCTCTTGGCTCCTGGTGCTGTTCATGTGCTAGCCACGAGCGCACCCATACCCTACCTAGCCAATCATTCTCACTTCCTTAATCTCAGGCATTTTCGTCTACGTGACTCCTTGCATCTGCTGGATGGCTCTCCACAAGGGAGCATTGCCAATGCTTCCGTGGAAAGGTGACCTCGGGGACTGGGAGCTGTCTGCATCCCATGGGTCCCGTCCTGAGTGGGGTCTTGCTCACTGCTGGAGAAAGAGCCCAGAAGACACTTGCCTACTGTGTGGTCAGGACAGGACAGGAGATCTGTGTCCTGGCCAATGGCACCATGGAACTGGACCTTGAGGAAGTTGCCAGAGGGAGGGATGGCCTGCCTAGCAGGATGGAAAGGCAGGGACACGGGCTTGGCTTTCCTAGAATGCAGAGGGTTGGGAATGAGTGAAGGAGAGGTCAGGTAAACCCAAAGTGAGAAAGGCTTGCCAAACCGATGGGGACCTTTTCCATTTCCTGATTTTTCAGCCTCCCATGATACTGTTCTCTGTCCTGGTTGGTGGTTGGTGGTTATCAAATACCCACCAGTTCTTTCTCCCTCTTCCCAGCAAGACATGGAGACAGGGGCCCCTCCCCTTCAACCTTCACCTTCTGAGGCTGGGTTCCAGTAGCTCCCATGCCCTCTGCCGGTTCTCCAGGACACGTGGGCTGGGAGCATGTCACCACTGAGTGAGAAGTTGCCACCCCAAGCGGCCAGGTGGGGAGACCATGCGGGGACACCGAAGAGAGAGATGGATGCCCAGCAGACCCAGCTCCTCTGGGATCCAGTTGCTTGGGTCTCCCAGCCCAGACCCTGAGCATGTGAACAAAAACAGTTTTGGGTGATTGCTGCCTTGGCCGCCATCTGGCTGGAACCTTAGGAGATGTCCCCTACCCCAAGCTGAGCTGCCTAGCCGAGCCCGTCAACCCCAAATTCAGGAGCAAACCGCACAACTGCTGGTGTTTCAAGCCACTGTCTGGGGGTGTCTTTTTAATGGGACAGCAAGTACACAGAACCGTCCTTTCTCCATTATTCACTACCTATCCTTCCATCAAAAACACTTCTACATGCTTCCTTTTTAAAAGCTTCATATCCCCATGGTACGTGGAAGTCTGCCATCAATGGCCATAAATGGAAGACAATTGTATAAAGCAACACAGGAAATGGAACTACGTGATCAGTTTCTACATAGGGACAGTGGCCGCCTCCCCTGGGTGGGGCTGTGTCCCACTGGCAGCTTCCCAGCACTCATAGAACCTATTCTCGAGCCCCCTTCTAAGCCCCGCCACCGGCTGAGATGCACCCCTTTCTCAGAGGTCCGGGTTCCTGCCCCATGGGGCCCATCATCCGAACTTCTAAGTTTCACTATTTCCAGCCTCTTTCCTTTCTTCCTCCAGCCCTAGGGAGAGGGGCTGCTTTCTGTAATTCTTTGAGAATTCTTGCTTTGCCATTTCAGTTCTTCAGCTGCTGGGTGTAGAAGGCAACATCGCTGTCACCCTAAGATATCCATGCTCTAATCCTCAGAGCCTGTGAACTAGTCACCTTAATGGCCAAAGGGACTCTGTAGATGTGAATAAGGATCCTGCAATAGGGAAATTATCCTGGATTACCTGTGTGAGCCCAGTCTAATCAGGAGGGTCCTTAAAAGTGGAAGGCAGAAGAAAGTCAGAGGGAGATGTGGCTAGGAGGAATGTGGCTAGGAGATAGGGAACAGGGCAGAAAGCCTCTAGAAGCTGCAAGAGGAAAAGAAATGGACTCTGCCGCAGAGAGCCTTCAGAAAGGAGCACCACCCAAATGAGAACTAGGTTAGATTTCTAACCTCCAGAACTGAAAGATAATGAATTTGTGTTGTTTCTAGCCACTCCATTTGTGGTAATTTGCGATAACAGCCGTAGAAAACACACACATGGTTTAACACTTACGTATGAAATTCTCTCAACATAACACGTGGTCATCCTCCCCGGTCCTGGAAACACAGGTTCCCTCCCACTCCCTCAAGTCCAGGCTGCTCCCTGTCACTCCAGATGGTGGGCAGAGCCCACTTCTCCTGCCACTGCCTCTGAGGGCTGGAGGGCTATGGCTCTCAGCAAGCTCTTCCCTCTGCTGTCTCTGACCTTATACTTCCCACCACTGGTCCCCCGATGATGCAGAGTCCCCAGGATTCAAGGATCCCAGGAAGCCACGACTCTGTCCCCTCCTCACTTGTGACATCTTCAGCTCATATATTCCTCTGTCATTGTGTAGGACCTTCTCAACGCCAGGACTTTTGTCTCTAAACCCCCACCAGGCCCCCACTTACTCAGGGCAGGTGGCAAACCTGCCTCCAGTTCTCTCTCTTAAAAAGGAGTGGTGTTGCTTCCTCCAAGAACCTTCGCAAAAACGAATATCAGATAAATTGAATAGCTAGAAGGTAAAAATAAGACTCTAAGAAAATTAGAAGATCGGAGAGTAAGTATGCAAATTAGGATGTGAAAGACTATGTTACCTGTGGACAAGCATCAACTTCTGTTGCTTCTGCCTAAAGGTTCTTTGGGCATAGTTAAAACAGTGGACAACCTGACCGGCCATACCACCTGTCAGAGCATAGGCTACAAAACCGATTCAGAAGTGGAGGGTCAAGTGAAGTCCCAGTGTATGTAAATAAATAATAGGTTTGGTGTTGGTGAGCAGAATATCCAAGATAGCCAGAAAGTTTCAGGAATTATTGACTGGGGTGGCTGTGCTCCTGATATGCCAGACAATATAGAAAAAACCTGTGTGGGGCGCCTGGGTGGCTCAGTGGGTTAAGCCGCTGCCTTCAGCTCAGGTCATGATCTCAGGGTCCTGGGATCGAGTCCCGCATCGGGCTCTCTGCTCAGCAGGGAGCCTGCTTCCCTCTCTCTCTGCCTGCCTCTCCATCTACTTGTGGTTTCTCTCTGTCAAATAAATAAATAAAATCTTAAAAAAAAAAAGAAAAAAAAAAGAAAAAACCTGTGTGGATTGAGAAAGGAATTATAAATTTAGCTTTGAACCACTGTCTCTATTTTAAAAAAGAAAAAAAAAAAGGTGATTTATTTTCATGTGTGTGTTAGTCATCTATTTAAAAGACAGGAGGTGATTCTTTGCAGTGTTTATTGACTCTAGGAATTGTTTCCTTCCTTCTCTCTTACAGGGTGTTCTTATCAGGCCTGGGAAGAGTAATAATGTAGCACCTGGGGGCAAAGAGGCAGCCTAGTAGCTTGGCACTGGGGGCCACGATAGAAAGGATTTCCATGGCAGTGTTGACCTTCCCCTTGGTGCTGTGATGGACGGGGAGTAAAGTGTCCCATGCACTGCAGGAGTCCAGCATGCCTGAACTTGGCTTCATCGAAGATGTCAGACAGACTTGTGGACAGGAAAGCCACAGCGATGCTCCCCAAGGTCAAGGATCCCAGGTAGCCCTGGACATAGCAGAAGTCAGTGAGAGCCCTCACTGCATCCAGTGATGATGTGTGTAGACACAGAATGTGTGTGCATGTCAGTGAAAGGAGGAGGAGATACCAACCAGATTGCACAAACAGTGACTGGGATCAAAGCACAGATGGGAATGACAATTAGGTGCTCCTAATAACAACAGTGCCTTGTCCTCTTCCTTTGGCACAGTCGTCTTGAAAGCCAAAACTCACACTGACGATTTTAGTCAGAACAGTGAGAGTAGCCACAGCGAATACAAATGCAAACGTCCTTTGTTGAAGTACGCAGGTGCCTTTGTTGGGAGGGGCAGTGAAGAGGAAGAAACAGGGGAAGCCCAGGAAAATGTTGGTGAGCGGGATGTAGCTGAGAGTTGGCTGTTGGCCTTGACAAAGGGATGTCTTGGTGCTTCACAGAGTCCCCGAGGACCACAGCCATGGGGACAGAGAAGCATAGATCTGTGCAGGCTTGAGTCATCCCAGTAGGTCTTGGTAAGTCAGGAAGGTTGGTTTCTTTGGGAGACAGTGATCTTGATCTGGGCTTGAGTACAGATGATGAAATTTGTCCCTGATTTTCATCCAAGTGATTAGTGGTCCTATCTCGGCTCTGGAAGATACTCAGGGCAGCCTCTGGTCACGAACCAGTCTGGTCTGGATGATGGGGTCTCCCTAACTTTCTCCTTACATGCTAAGGGGGAGACTGCAGTTGCTGACACATTCTACCAAACCCGGATACATCCCTTGGGCCAAGGTGAGCTGTCAATACAGAAACTTAAGGAGAAAGCCACTTGGCTTTCTAAGGTAGAAAGATGGTTTGATGGGATTTGATTCACTGGTTGGACCCAGGACCCTAGAGGACTTGGCTCTGGTCAGTACTGCAGACTGGCTTCTTGCTGTGGCTTGAAGCCCTGCTCATAATTGGCATAGTGGTTGTATTCATCAAACTAAATGAATCTGGCTAGCATGTCAGACAGATGGATTGGGTCAAGAATGAATTCTTCTAAACCCTGTGCAAGTGCCTTTCCAGAAAACGACACCATCTTTCTCCTCTGTTTTACTTTCCTTAGTTTTGTCCTCTGCCTTTTTCATATCCTTCCCTCTTCTTGTCTCAAGTTCTATGTAGACTCAGGAGCTGTCCTGACAGACAGCGTTCTAGGGCTGGTAGGATCTGAATGGGGCCGCTGTGGTGACCATGGGGCACGGACCACCCATCACTAAGGCCTCTCAGGGTGTAAGTGTACAGTTATGTTTATTATTAACCACGGGCCAAGGAGCTTCAGACCACAGGTGGAGAGGTTGTGGGAAGTTTCCAGAAGCACCACACCCTTGTAATGCCCTTCACTTTATAGGCCAAAGGGAAACATTGGGACAGTTATGAAATCCTGAAAAGTTCCTGTTCAGGAAATGGTCTTAGAAAAGAGAAAAGCATCTGAAACTTAGCGACTGACCTCAGCCTGTTTTATATTGATGGACTTAATACCAGCTGAGCTAGCTGTCTGCTAAAAGGGGGAGGAAGTAAGCCTCGAGTGACATCCACCCTGCTTTGAATGGGGTGTTATTTAGAGGACTTTGTCTTCAAGCAGCATGCTTGTGCTATAGGCAAATGCTCCATTCATTCATCTAAAAGAGAAGTTTTGGGTCTCATCACAGATTGTGAGCGTTGTTCCAGACCCTAGGGCTATACTGGATACCAAGGCAGCCAAAGTTTCTGCCTTTGCATTCAGCCTCTGAAACCAACCCCACTCCTGGAGATGGGTCCTAGTCCTCCCTGGCCCTGGGCTAACTTATCTACCCTTTCCCCGCAGCCAGACCATGTTACTAGAATCATCCTTCACAGTCTTCTCCCATCTCAGTTCTCAAGTTCTCCCAAAGTTGGCCTCCAGCCCAGTGGGTGCTTTATCCTGTTGATCCTTTCATACATCAGAGAGGAGGGAGGCTGTGTCGGCTCATCTCCAGGGAGTCAAGTTTTCCAAAGGGCAGCAATTAGGACTATTCAGATCTCTGAGAGGTCGCCATGCCAATGGGGCAGAATGAAGCCAATGGGCTTCAAGGCCTGAGTCATCCTCTAAAGCTCTTTTTGACCCTGAACAAAGGAATCCTATGGGTTACATCAATTATTTTCCAGCAACAAACTGGGTTCCATAGAAACATGTTGTTTTCTAGAAGAGAATTCCAGTAGAACTTTAAAAAATGACAAGTTACATTCACACAGGTGGATATGAAAATTTGACTTTATTTATCAGTCCTATGAGAGTAATTTCATAGTGCTTATATTTATGTGCCTTACCAAAAAAGCATCTAAAACACTTGTAGGGGTGTCTGGGTGGCTCAATCATTAGGCATCTGCCTTCAGCTCAGATCATGATCCCAGGGTCCTGGTATCGAGCCCTGCATTGGGCTCCTTGCTCAGGAGGAAACCTGCTTCTTCCTCTCTCACTCCCACTCCCCACTGCTTGTGTTCCCTCTCTCGCTGTCTCTCTCTCTGTGTGTCAATTAAATAAATAAATAAAATATTTTTAAAAATAACTAAAACACTTGTAACCAAAACATACCAAGCAATAAAAATCTTTTTAGGACAGATTCAGCCTGGGAATAAGATAGAGCCCAACAAGTTAGCAGTGCTTGGGTATTTCAAAAGATAAACATGTTGGGGTGTCTGGGTGGCTCAGTCAGTTAAGCGGCCAACTCCTGATTTCAGCTCAGGTTTTGGTCTCAGGGTAATGGGATTGAGCCCCATGTTCGGCTCCATGTTCAGCAGGGAGTCTGCTGAAGGATTCTGTCTCCTCTCCCTCCATCCCTCCCCAATTAGTGCATGCACTTATGTGTGCATGCTTTCTCAAATAAATAAATCTTGAAAAGAAAAGAAACAAAGACATCTTTTTTTTTTAAAGATTATTTATTTATTTATTTATTTGACAGCGATCACAAGCAGGCAGAGAGAGAGGAGGAAGCAGGCTCCCTGCTGAGCAGAGAGCCTGATGTGGAGCTTGATCCCAGAACCCTGGGATCATGACCTGAGCCGAAGGCAGAGGCTTTAACCCACTGAGCCACCCAGGTGCCCCAAGACGTCTCTTTCTGATACTCAGAGACAGGATGTTTACAAATGGTTTCACCTGTCAGCACACCCATAGTAAAACCCTCCCCATGGAAGTGGGGTCTCCAAATCCAAAACTCTTCTTCCTACTCATCATACCCTTGGCCGAGAGTTCATTATTGTCTCTGATGGATCAGATGAATTGCGCTGGAGCCTAGCATGGAACCAACCAAGATTCCTGCCAAGTCTCTATCCCCCATTTAGAAGACTAAACAGACATCAAAACAGGCCCTGAGATGTCTATTTTTACTATTTTACTATTTTTACTATCTAAACAGTGTCCTGTCTTGGGAATAGAATACCTTCTCCATACTATACTCCATTTTAAAAGTACTACATCCACCAAGTTTCTTGAGTGACCTTCTACAACCAACCCACCAAGCCAGCTCTCTTGCACCTCTCCTGAGTAAGCCATCGCTCATGGAAACGAGGTGACAACTGTCCAGAGGAAGGGAGGATGGGGACTCTGAGCTTCTCTTATAAAATGATGCAGTCTAAAGATGATACATTTTATTGCTTTAAAATTACCATCACCCTTAAACGAGGGTGTAGTGACCTGATGCTAAACCTTGTAAACTTCAGGAGGTGGAACCGACATTTTGAAGATGCACCCAGCAGATTGTGAGTGGCCTAGAGAGGAAGTTTTAAGGGAAGGGAGGGAGTTGGGGTGACCGGGTTTTCGTGTATCTGGGCAGGTGGGGCACTGGTTACAATGAAGAATGAGGTTGGGGGTATGTGAAAGTTGGGGGTGGGTATGGAGAAACTTTCTGGGAAAATCTCCTTAGAAGAAAAATTTATTTGCTCTTTAAAGTCTCAAGGTAGAAGCAGGCTTTAAGTGAACTCATTGGATGGCCTTTGGTGACTCTGAAGATTTTCACTCATAGAAACTTAGCGATCTATTCAGTTGTTTACCCGTGACTGTCACCGTCTGTTTGCATCCCTTAACCTACCAAGGATCAGGTACCATACTTTGCTTATGAGGAACTGTGTTAGAAGATGATGCAGCTAAATCTGAGACCCAATACAACTTGACTGAGGCCAACCAGCTACAAACATGCACAGTAAGTTCTCTTCCTGTGTATTTATATTGTATGAAAAGTCAGCCCAATCCTGTAGGTACTTTGTAGCTTCCAAACAAACAGCACCAACTCCATGGTCCTTGTGAAATGCCTGCTACCCAGAACCTTCTCCTGACCACCAGGGCCTTCCTCCAGTGAAGGCATAGTCCTGTGGACCAGCTAAGAGAAGCGAGTTTGAGGGCGATGTCTTTGAAAAACCCTTGGAACCCTCTTGGAATATATTTATGGTGACCCTATTTCTTCACCAAACATTTTGACACAGGATCAGATATTGGTAGCCCATTTGCAGTAGGGATTGCTCTAGAAAGTCCAGCTTATTCAGTTTCTCTGGAGACAGAACTGGGAGGATCTGTTTGCAGGATTTAGTCCCTGGAGTGAGTGAACTCTGGGTGGTTTCCTCCCAGGGAATAACCCCTTATACCAGATGTCTCAGACTGACACTTTCTCCTGGAGCTATGGCTTGGTGTTCTAAACCAAGAACCAAAACCCGGGGCCTCAGGTCCTGGCCAAAGTTACAGGGGATGTGGGAGACCTTGCTCTTAAAGAACAGCTTCGCTTCCTGATCAAGACCCTGAAATCCCCTTTAATCTGTATGATTTGTGACTTTGGGAGTAAGAGAAATCAACTCCAGGCAGCTTAAAAGAAAGTAATTCATTCTATGAACACAGTAGTCCCTCATGGATCCCAAGGCCAGAAAGCAGCCAGACTCCTGGAAGGGACCAGCGCCAGACTGGAACGTCGCCCAGAACCTTGGAAGGCACTTTTTTCACTTCCTATGCTTATTCTCCAGGCGTCTGCTTCCCTCCTATTTCCAAGTGGTTAGACTTCTCTGCTTTCCAATCAGAGTAGGCTCCAAAGTCCCCACTCCCAGAGTGCTCAGGTTTTCATGGTGTTAGTTCAGATGCGGGGAAGAGAAAGGATTCTTTCTCGGTCCCACTCCACCCTCTGGGGAAATGTCTGCTGGGTCAACACTGTGCTCTCTCCTGAACCCAAGTCAGGTCAAGGCTTGGTGGTTCAAACATGGCTGTCTTGGGGGGGGGGGTGCAGATTTGGAAAGAAAGAGCCAGAAAGAACTTCTTCTCTGAGTTTGGTCCTGAGCAGTGAGGGTAGGAGCGTGACTGGGTCCCATCAGGAGGTCCATGGATCTGGGTCCTGTGGATGCTTGCCAATTGGTCATAGTCCCCTTGGGTCTATGGAGACTGTCATTAGTTTATACTCAGTACACTTTCCACTATTTACTTCAGAAACTGCTTCTTCTCCATTCCGTGTAGGCCTAAGAGAAATCATACAGTATTTGTCCCTTTGTGGTTGGCTTGTTATTATTATTTTAAGCAGGCCCAGCATGGAACCCAATGTGGGGCCTGAACTCACCACCCTGAGATCAAGACCTGAGTTGAGATCAAGAGTTGGACACTCAACCGACTGAGCCACCCAAGTGCCCTTATGATTGGCTTATCTTACTCAGCATAATGCCCTATAGGTTTATTCGTGTTGTAGCTTGCATCTGATATTCCTTCCTTTTTTAAGGCTGGATAATATTCCATTGTATGGATGCATCACAGTTTGTTTAATCATTCATCCATTGATGGACACTTGAGTTGCCTCCATCTTTTAGCTCTTGTGAATAATACTGCTAGGAACCTGGGTGTACAAATATGTCTTCAAGATCTTGCTTTTGATTCTCTTGGACGTATATGCAGAAATGGGATTGCAGGACGCCTGGGTGGCTCAGTCGGTTAAAAGTCTGCCTTCAGCTGAGATTATAATCCTGGAGTCCTGGGACTATTAGTCCTATTAGTAGTTCTAACGTTTCTTTTGTGTGTGTGTTTGTGGGATCTTTTGGGTTTTCTGTCTGTGAGGTCATGTCATCTGTGAATAGGGATAAGACTTTTGTTTCTTTTTCTTTCCTGATTGCTCTAGCTAGACTCAGCACTATGTTGACTAGAAGTGGTGAAAGTGGACATCCCCTCCTTTCAGGACCCCACTGACACAAAGTTTAGATCTTTTGTTATTGTCCCACACGTCCTGAGATTCTGTTCCTTTCTGAAAGAAGAAAATTACTGGGGCATTTGGTGGCTCAGTCTGTAGAGTATGTGACTCTTGATCTTGGAGTCATGACTTTGAGCCCCATGCTGGGCTTAGAGATTGCTTAAAAAGAAAAAAAAAAAGAGAAAATTACTTTCTTCTTGTTGTCCAAATTAGGTAAATTTTATTAACTATCTACAAGCTTGCTAATCCTTTCCTCTGTGTTTTCCACTCACTGTGGGGCTCATCCCGTGTTATTTTTGTTGTCGATTTTAGTTAATGCATTTTTAATTTATAAAATTTCCATTTAGTTCTTTTTATATATTTTTTTTTCATGTCTTTGCTGATATATATATATTTTTTTTCCTTCTCCCATTTGCTTAAAGAGTGCTTGTAATTGCTTGTTGGAGCATTTATATAACTGCTTCAAAATCCTTGTCAGATAATTCCAACATCTGCGTTGTCTCAGTACTGCTATCTGCTGATTATCATTTCTCATCTGAGTTGAGATTTTCTGGGCTCTTGTTATGAGTAATTTTGGATTATATCCTGGGCATTTTGAGTACAGGGTTATGAGACTCTCCCCTTTCTACATATCTATTTTAGCAGACAGTCAAGCTGTTTATATTAAGAACGCATGTCCTGGCCCACTTCTGTGGGCTATATTTTAAATGTCAATTACTTTTCAAAGCCTTTGGCTGTTCATTTGTGGTCTGTTGCTCACGAGCTACCCGGAGGCCAGTCTGAAACCTGGGCAGGATTCCACACCATCACTGAGCTCCCGAAGCTTTTGCTGTGTTTATCCTGGTCAGTTTTATAAATGGGATGTGTCCAGGAATAGATACTTTTTTTTTTTAAAGATTTTATTTATTTATTTGGCAGACAGAGATCACAAGTAGGCAGAGAGGCAGGCAGAGAGAGAGGAAGGGAAGCAGGCTCCCTGCTGAGCAGAGAGCCCGATGCAGAGCTTGATCCCAGGACCCTGAGATCATGACCTGAGCCGAAGGCAGAGGCTTTAACCCACTGAGCCACCCTTACACCCCAAGGACTAGATACTTAAAGCAGCCCATTCTGCTATGAATTTGTGTCCTCTCCCCCTCCCTAACTCCACAAATTCATATGTTGAATCCTTAATCCCTCCCATGATGGGTTTTGGAAAGGAGCCCTTGGGAGTTCATTAGATTTGGATAAGATCAAGAGGGTGGGGCCCTCATGATGGGATCACTGTCCTCTCGTAAGAAGAGGCCCCAGGGAGCATTTCCCTCCCACCCCGTGCCCTGTGAGGATACTGAGAAGGTAGCAGTCTGCAAGGCAGGAAAGAGCCCTCACCAGAACTGACATGTCAGAGCTTTGATCTTGGACTTCCAGCCTCCAGTACTATGAGAAAATGGCCCTCATGCTTCTTTCCCCCTTTCTTCAGCAGTCCCTGTTGCCAGGACACCAAGGCCTTAGTGTGTAGACTGTCTTGCCTCTTGGGAGGCATCTGCAGAGATTCCTGGCTGGCCTTCCCACCTCTCTCCTCCTACCTTTCGGTGTAGGGTAACCCTTCAGAACCCAGGCCATTGTGACCCTCCCCTGCCAACACCCTTCAGTGGCTTTCCATGCCCTTGGAAGAAGCTCCAAGTCTCCCAGCCAATGAGGCCCTGGGATATTTCTGCAGACTCACACTTAGTCCTCACTCCCAGTCTTGTGTTGCTAAATGTATTCCCCCAAAGCCACCAGGACCAACCAGCCCTGAACCTTACCTTCACCTAGGTCACGTTTTCTTTACTAGCCTGCTCTTAAGAAGCCCCCCCCCAGACTAGAATTGTGGGGCAGCTTTGCCTGCCATGGTTCCCAGTGTGAAAGTCCCTTAGAGTCAATGGCCTTGAACTTCCTGCTATCTTTGTCAGACTATGGCTCCAGAGCCAATGCTCTGGGTTTCTCTGCTGTCCTCTGGCTGTCCAGCACCGTGACTGGTGTGCGGCAAATGGGCCAATGAACGAATCTCCATCTGTACTTGGATCCCATCGTAGTTCATGATGGTGGGCCCATGCCTCCAAGAGTCCCTTGCCTGCAAGCCTAGACCTCACTTCTCCCTCTGTTTAATTCCTATCTTCCTCCTACTCAGCAGGAATACCTCTTCCATCATAATGCTCTTGCCTGAGCCCTGCTGGCCTTCATAGTTTATTATTTGACTTGATTCCCACGTTGAATGAGACACCGTGGTTGGGAGGAAGGGCTCTGAGCCCTGTTTGCTAGGCCAGGTGAGCACGGGACCTGGGGAAATGCTCTCCCAACCCTTCTCATCTTCTGGGGGGCTCCCATTGCCTTGATGAAGCCTTCTGGGCTCCCTAGGGATATGGATGGAAGTATTGCCTTGCACACTGGGGCCCTTAGAGCACGAGATGGCCACACTTGCCGCTATCCAGAATCACCCCTGCTTTGCTGTCTGTGCTTGTACAGCCTACAGCTTCCAGATACTTTACAACATGGTCCTCGGAGCCTTTATCTTGGCTGGAAACTGTTGCCAAGGTCCAGTTTCAGTTCGTGCTTTGGGAAGGAGCAGTCCTCTACTGGGGACCCAGGAGAAGGTTGGGGAGTGACCGTGACATTACAAAGTCTAGAACATAGATGGCAAACACTTTGCTGGGATGGCCAGATACATGTGAGCTGAGCTGACAGAGAGCTGGCCAGTGCAAGCGTGTGGGGATTTAAAATAAGCCATGAGACACAGAGCGCACACATCCGGGGTTCCCGGACAACCAAGCTTTATTAAAATTATCCCGATCTGATCGAACAGTTCCAGCAACCGTGCTTTGAGGGAACCAATTAAACTCCCATGAAGGAGCAATAACATTAGATCAGTTTCTTGGCAAAACCTTATTTTTGCAGCTATTTACGATACAGCTACTTCTGCAGACGGGTGCGTTTCCCTTCTCATAAAAGGAAAATAAGAGAAAGGATCACGGGAAACTGTTTCTAGGAGAGATGTGGGAAGATACTGGTGGGCAATGTTTAAAGTGGGACCATGAAGATCAGCTCCCAAACCGTGCCCCCCTCACTGTCACCCCTGGCATGTGCTTAGAATTTAAAATATGTAGATTTTAAAATTAAGAGGTAATTAATTATGTGGAAATAAAGAATGCTGCATGGAGCTCTGGTATGAAATGATCTCGCCTTTAGGGATACTTGGGCTAATATCCAGGGCCCCTGTAGAACCGGCTGACTTGGCTGATCATTCCCTCCTGGGGCCTGGGGTGGGGTGGGGGACATGAGCTGGTAGACCCGTCACAGGTCGGGGGGAGTGTGACATCCATCTGGCATAGCTCAGGGACTCAGGCATTTGCACTGACTTTTCCTGAACCACCTGAACCACCTCAGGGCTTTGAATCCTCTTGTGTCAGCGAAGCAACAAGCTCCCGGCCCACGTTTGCCCGCTTTTCGGTCTCATCTAGATTGTTCCGCAACCTCAGCTTTGCTTCCAGTCTCTGCCTCCATTCCTCTCTGAGCCTGAAAATAGAAACCAAACAGCAAGCAGAGCAACCATGTCCGTGGTGCTTGGTCTGGGGAGGCCTTCCCCGTCCTGAGGGTGTATCTGTGTGTGTGTGTGTGTGTGTGTGTGTGTGTGTGTGTTTGCACGTATGCATGCATATTCAGGTTTTAAAAGGTATGCAGAGGACTTGAAATTTAAATATATGCATATTTTATATTTTATAGGTATATCTTTAGCTCTCACTTCTCCCCAGCCTCGTCTAGTCTTAATCCTTCAAACTTTTCCTTTGAGAGTGCAATGTCTTTCAAGTACAGGGAGAGGGGTGCCTGGCTGGCTCAGTGGGTAGAACACGCAACTTACTCTTGATCTCGGGGGTTGGGGTTTTGAGCTTCATGTTGGGTGTAGACCTTCCTTAAAAGTGAAGGGGAAAAAAAAAAAAAAACCACAAAGTACAGGGCGGGGCGGAGGGGGGACCTCTGTGCAGTTTACTCAGCCAAGCTATCTTTCTAAAAAAAAAGGTGAAATAAAGATGTCCTCAGCCATACAAAAACTGAAAGAATCCATCACCAGCAGCCTGTCCCTACAGGACAATTTAAAGGAAATCCATTAAGCGGAGGGGGAATGACTCCAGGTGGAAATCGGAGTCTGAAGGATGGAGGGAAGGGCCCCTGAGAAGGTGACTGTGTGGGTATATTAGTCATTTTCCCTCACAACTTGACTCTCCCTAAAAGGTAGTCGGTGTCTGAGAGCAAACCTGTTAATGATGTTGTGTGGGGTTTATGACAAATGTGGAAGCAGAGCCCTCCTTTGCACAAAGGCCAGGGGATGAGCAGTGGGGGGTTGTGTGATTAGAAGCCTCTCGCGTCCTATAGGGGACCATGCGGCACTAGGGGGCACACCGTGACAGAAACCCTAAAGCAACCCCTAAAATAACATCAGGAGATACTGTGGCAAAGCCGACAGAGGAGATGACATGAAATCAGGACAAATACTTAATTCACCCCAAAGAAGGCAGAAAAAGAAAGGAATGAAGAACAGACGAGAGAACAGGAGACAAAAAACAAGATGGCAGATTTAAAACCAATGGCACCAGTTAGCGTTAATGATGTGAGCCACTCGATTAAAATGCAGGATCATCAGGAGTGCTGGGTGGCTCAGTCGTTAAGCATCTGCCTTTGGCTCAGGTCACGATGCTAGGGTCCTGGGATCGAGCCCCACATTGGGCTCCCAGCTCGGCGGGAAACCTGCTTCTCCCTCTCCCACTCCTCCTGCTTGTGTTCCCTCTCTTGCTGTGTCTCTCTCTGTCAAATAAACAATTAAATAAGTACGTCTTTAAAAAAAAAAGGCAGGATCGTCAAATTGAATAAAAACCAATGTTGAAATAGATGTCACCTGCAAGAAAATCACTTTTGATATGAAGGTAGCAATAGGTTAAAATTAAAAGTGTTAGGAGTTAACTGGACACTTAGGGAGTTGGGTCCAGGGTCCCCAGCAAGAAAGCAAAAGAAGTTGGGACAGCTCAGACAAGACCACGCTAGCATCCTGTCCAGCAGCCTCTGTGGGAGTCACTTGTTAAACATCCTGAAATAAAACAACATCGGTCACTATCACAAGGTGAGGCAGTTCGTCTCCAGATGTCAGCCCCAAAGACTTGCAACACAGGAACAATGACCCCATAGGTAGACAGGTGCATGAGCAAAGTCCTGACTGGCACAGCTTAGCAGCCAATCCACAGGGACCCACACACAGGATGCTCAAGATAGTTCCTCAAAAGAGTTTTTTAACCCCGTAGATTTGAATGCCCAAACGGCAGCCATCCTGGGTCCCCTCCCTCTCCGGGAGCTTTATACTATGGCTCAATAAACTTTGCTTTGCTGCCCACCAGTCTTTGTCTGATCTACTCCTTCATTCTTCCAGGGCACGTGACTAAGAACCGTGGGCACTAAGGGAACAGAAATCCTGTAGCAAAGGATGGAAATAGATTCCATCTTAACCCCAGTCAAAGAAAGCCAAGTAGTTGTAGTCAAGCCAGACAAGGTAGATTTCAAAGACAAGAACATTACCAGAGAGAAAGAGGGTTTTTTTTGCAATAAGGGGGTCAGTTTTTCAAGAGGATATAACAATCCTAAGTGTTTGTAATAAAGCAGAGTTTCAAAATACAGGGAGTGAAATGAGACAGAGCTGTAAGAGAGAAACAGACAAAGCTGCCATTAAGGCTGAAGATTTCCATAACCATTTTCCAGCTGTTGAGAGAACAAGCAAGACATCAGTCAGGCCATGGAGCACTTGAACAACAATATTGACCGCCCGCTCCCGTCGGATGGAGGGCAAGGACTCTCCAATAGCCCTTTCTTCTTAGTGTCTGTGGTAAAAGTAACAGGGAGAAACCAAGGCACAGGGAGATCTGTCACCCTGGCGTTCTGCCTCTGCTGCCTTTAATTCTGGACTAAGTGGCCAAACTGAGGATGCAGGGGAACAGACCTTAGGCGTGTTTTCCTGTCCCTGCCTGGCAACCACCTAATGAGCTGGGACAGTCTTTTCCATTTTGTGCAGGGACAAGGCGGATTAGTGGGTGAGAGCAGAGACCCTCCGGAGGGGGGTGCATGGTTCAAATGGGAAGGGGAAAAGCAGAAAGCTTATTTCCTGCAGTCTTGTGTCAAGTGCATGGACGGAACACTGTGCACATATATTTTCATATTTTTAATGAACTGAGGTTTGTTTCGGAGCTGATTTGCTCTCCCCTCGGCATGTACCGCGCTTTCTGCATCTTCTTCAAACAGCTCTCCTGCACCTGAGACCTTCTGCGTGTTCCCCGGGGGGGGGGGGGGTGGGGGGGGGAACGCAAGGCTATGCGCCGTGGGGAGGCACACCTATGGGCAGCGTGGGTGGCATGCTGAGCGGCCTGGCCTGGGGAAGGGAGAGAGCAGGGACCACAGAAATGACTAACTGTCCATCCACCTCAGTTTCTTAGAGAATCCCTGGAGGATACTCCCTAACACGACCCTCGACCCTCTGGCAGCTAGGACAGCCTGCTTCTCCTCCTCGCCTGGGGCCAGGAATATGGCCAAGCAGGTCTCCATGTGTGGAAGAGGCTGGTTCCTGTCTAGGGCTCAGGAGGGAGTTTGGAAGGCAACTGTGAGTTTCAGTGATGCAAACTGGTGCGTATCATCAGCCCAGCAAGCATGCTCGGGTGAGTCATGGCCCCGCTGTCAGGCAGCACACAGCTGTCCCACCACCTGTAGAGCACTGCTCTACAGGGGGCAGACTGGCATGTGGCTGGCGCAGGGATGGGCATTAGAGGGGTGACAGCTCATGGGCCTCCCTCAGAGAACCCTGCAGGGCCTCCTGTGTCTTCACCCAAATGAGCACTAAGCATCGATCATTCTCTCTTTTGCTTGGCTGCTTTTCATGTTCCCCAAATGTAGTGCTAACCTGTTCCCCAAATGTAGTGCAACCCTCATGCCCTAGAAACGGGGACAGAGAGGAGAGATTTTTCCATTTACAAAGATATGCATCAAAGTGTCCATTTGTTAACGTGCAAGAATGATTAAAATTATTGCCCACAACCAGAGGTGGTGGCAGGAACATATGTAAGGAAAATAGAAATAATTATGTCCTCTAAGACGCCAGTCTGGCATTCTTCCAGGGAAATCTGTTTTGTTCTTAAAAAAGAAAATAAAACAAAGGTGGTGATGCGTTTGTGGTGGGGACATTGATGGTGGGGAGGTTGTGTGCGGGGGAGGGGGGATCTATGCGAATTCCACTTTCTGCTTAATTTTACTGTGTACCTAAAACTGCCTTAAAAACTAAAGTCTATTTTTATTTTTTAAAAGATTTTATTTATTTATTATATATAGAGAGCACCCACGTGCATGAATGGGGGGTAGGGGCAGAGGGAGAGGGAGAATCTTAAGCAGACTTCCACCAGGGCTCCATTCCACGACCCTGAGATCATGACCTGAGCTGACATCAAGAGGCGGATGCTTAATGGACTGAGCCACCCTGACGCCCCCCCAATAAAGTCTATTTTAAAAAACTAATTTGAAAAAAAAGTAGACAAAGGAGCCACATACTTTCTCAGGGCACTTCTTCCCAGGCGATACTCCTCGTATTCCCGGTAGTAGGTCTGCTTGCCAATCTCCCGCTCCCAGAAGCGCTTGAGTTCGTGACAGGTGTTCCCGCAGAAGACCTCCCGGCGGACGTACTGATTGTTCATCCCCTGGAAAAGGAGATGTCAGTGGAACCCCCGTGGAACACGCTCCCGCAGACTCTGGAGGGCAGAGAGTCTGTGGACCCAGACATAGCCACGTATTGGAAGGGGACCCTGGCCAGCCGCCGAGCCTCACCTGGGGGATGACGTCACGGCCTCACCGCCTGTTGCCAAGATACAGTGATGTGAATGCCCACGCTCCCTGGAAATACCTCTGACCTTCCTTCCTCCTCCCTCTCTCCCCTTTGAGAAGCACGGGCCGTCTCAGCGTCCTACCAGCAGGTGATGCGCGCCAGGCATAGGGTGCGTGGTCTGTTTCATTATCTCAGCATCCCCGAGAGTAGGCGTTCCTGTCCTCATGTTAGTGGTGAGACGTGAGAGGAGTTACAGGACCTGCCTGTGGTTCCGCGATGCAGAAGGCAGGCCACACACTTATGTTTGAATGTTTTCTTGAGCCCTTCGCGGATCAAAGTGATCCCCGTGTCTGACGCCCTGGGAGCAGGCCGATTTGGGGTGCGCACATGCGTGCACGCGCTCTTGTATGGGGCTCTACCTGTTAGACACTCCAGATTGCTCGCCATTCTACACGAAGAAACCCTGCCCAGCTCCCAGACCTCAGTGAGGCCAGCGGACAGGCCAGAAGCAGGGACTGGAAGGGCGAAGGGGGAAGGGGGAGGAGCAGCCGGCTATTGGAAATGTCCAGTGAGAAGCAGCGACCAGGCAGTGGAGGCCAGGTTAATGGAAAGTGGACGGGTTCAGGGGCATCTTGGGCGTGGCCAAGTCCACCCACCAGATGCAGGTGGGGGGGTGCCTGAGACTTGAATGCTTGTGCACAGATGGGAAACAGGGGAGGGGTCTTGAGCAGTGCTGGGCAGTTTGAACTGCCTGGGTGCTAACATTGTGTGTGGCAGGGAGGGATACTGAGGGGACATCTGGACCCAGAGTCTGGCGCTCAGGCTACGGGTCTAGACCATAGCTCGAGGTAGAGATCAATGGGGATGCTGGAACACAGCGGATGGAGAGGGCTTCAAGCCAGATATTGACTCTGGACCTGTTTGTCCATTCACTGGACACCTTCTGTTTGTCGATAAATTCTCCAGGCCTCAGTTTCTCAGCTTTAACATTTCTCTGAAGGGATGCATGGGCGGCTCTGTCTGTTAAGCGTCTGCCTTGGGCTCAGGTCTTGATCCTGGGGTCCTGGGATCGAGCTCCGCATTGGGCTCCCTGCTCAGTGGAGTCTGCTTCTCCCTCTCCCTCTGCCTATTCCCCGGGCTGGTGCTCTTTCTCTCTCACTCACTCTCAAATAAATCAATAAAATCTTTAGAAAAATTTCTCTGAAGATGAAATTTGATCATAAATGTGAAACTATTTAGCAATGTATAAATTTCTGAATAAATATAACATGTCATTTGTAAACCTCAAATTGTACAGGGCATAATATTATAATTAACAGTGAGCAATAATAACCTCGCCCAACTTTCTGTAGAGTTGAAATAATTCCACTTCTCTTTCCTGCTGGATCAGTGGCTGTTGACCTTGGCTGCCTGCTGGAATCTCTCAGGGAGCTTTGTGAAAACCTGACACCCAGGCTTCATAGCGGCCTGCCATGTGGCCTGGGCATCCGGGTTTTTGAAAGTTCCCCGTGTAGCCAAGGTGAGAACTGCCATCTTGGATTGTGTCCTCTTGTGCTGTAGTCACGTCTGTGTCCAGTGTTGGTTCCAAGGTAGCTGAGGTGGTGAGGACTGAGCATAGAGGCATAGAGATGTCACAGCCATCTTTGCAAATTAGGCACTGTTTTCCCATTTTGCAGGTAAGAAAACTGAGGCTTGGAGGTAGTAGTTTGACTTTTTCAAGTCATTCAGACTGTAAGTGGGGCAGCGTCACACTCAGAGCCCAGGCTCCATCCCCTGCCCCCAACTGTTCCCCACGAAGGAGGTGAGTGATTTTCTTACCTCCTGGAAGGGCTCAGTGATCTCATATGTTCCTGGCAAAACTGGAGAGAGCTCATTGATGGCAGCCAGCCCCCCAGCGCAGAGCAGAATTTTTCGGAAATGAGGATTTTTCCTGTTTTATTTCAATGTTGGGCGTGTCGCGGGGTTCAATAATTATCTGTTGAATTGAATAAATTCCCCCTTCTGCTGGGGGGATTTATTATCTCTCTCTGGAAGGGTTGGCCTGGGAGTTTGTGGGGTCCCTTTGCAATGCTGCAGACATTGAGGGAAAATTGTGTAGGGAAAGTGGGAGGGGCTGTCCCCTGTCACCTTGCCCGCCCACTGGGCCTGGAGGACCTGGCAGGATGCTGTAGGGCTGTTTCTCTGGGGGTTGGGAGCTGGAGGGGTGGGGGAGGGCAAAAGAAAGAATTCTCTGATCCTGATCATTTTGAGTTTACCTGACGCTTCTGGCATTCAGGAGGGAGTCACTTTGGGGAGGTAAATGCTCTTTAGATTTTTGTGTACCCCCGCCCCCAAATTTGGAGGGCTAATTTTACTCTGAAAGTTTTTTCATTTATTTAGGAAAATAGAACCCCGAGCCTGAACACGGACTGTGTCCAATGTCGGGCACTTTACAACCGCTCGCCTGGATACCCTAGCTGTGTTTGGGTCTGGGAGGGTGCCAGAGCTACGGATGTAGGATACAGGTGAAGAGAATTGTTGAAAACAAGGGAGGCCTCCCACCAAGCGCATGAGCACATCAAGGCTGGTTGGTGGAATGTAGGCAACAAGCTGTGGAAACCACTCACACTCCATCTGCTCCCGGCCCCTTCTGGGCTGAGCTTCGGGGGCCCCAGGCCAGGAGAGAGTCCCTAAGAGCAGAATCACAGACCCAGCGCCCAGGGCCAGGCACGCATCACGGGGAGTGAGACACCTGTGCCCAGCAGGGAGCCCGTTCCCCCTCCACCGTTGAGCATCAGAACACTTTCTCTTGGGCCCTGCTGGCCAGAGGAAAGAAGAGTTTGGGAAAAATCGGGCCCATTTGCAGCCATGAATGTAATGTACTTTACACCCCTCTCACAGATGCGGACCCACCCTGTGCCCCGGGGAAGGGCTGGCCTCCCAAACCGGCTGCAAATGCCCACTGGACTTCCCAGCCCTCCTCAGAGCTCCCTGCCCTCTCCAGCTCTCTCTGTCTCTCTCTCTTTGCTACAGAGAGACTCAGGGTCTGTTTGGGCCTCTCCCTTCCCCAAGCCACACCCTGTGCCTGGTTTGCCGCTCTTCCGTCGTCCTGTCCTGACAGCTCCTGGAATCGGATATTTCAAGAAATCTCATCTTGCCTGTAGCAGCTATGCAGACACGCCTGCCAGCCGGCGTACGGTGCCGAGCTCCTTGCTCACTCTGGGGACCCAGAGTCACGTCACAACAAGCAGGAGGGTAAGAGAGAGGAGCTTGGGCACCCTGCTGGGGTCACCCAGAACTCTGGGTTTCTCTTTAGTGTGTTCTGCAGCTTAGTTTTGTCATCTGTGAAATGGGATTGTTATGAAGATTCAATCAGATCATGTTCATGGAAATGCCTAACGCAAACGTGTGCCCAACATCACACCCTGTTGCTGGATGCTGGTGAACCCAGTCCTGGCCCCTCCGATTTTCTCAGATTGTGGTCTGGCACAGGGACATCACTAGCCGCAGCTAATAGACTATAATTGCCAACCCTAAATTAAGTGTCACTTTTCCTTATTTGTACATAATATTGAATGTTTGGCTTCTTGAGTCTGTGGCTGAGGTTCATTAAGCTTTGTCTCCGGTCTGCTGGGCACTATTTAGGAACACTTAGATGGGGGTGCCTGCGTGGCTCAGTGGGTTAAAGTCTCTGCCTTCAGCTCAGGTCATGATCCCAGGGTCCTGGGATCGAGCCCCGCATCAGGCTCTCTGCTCAGCAGGAGCCTGCTTCCTCCTCTCTCTCTCTCTCTCTCTCTCTGCCTATTTGTGATCTCTGTCTGTCAAATAAGTAAATAAAATCTTTAAAAAAAAAAAAAAAGGAACACTTAGATGACAAGGCCGAAGATTTTCAGGTTTTGGGATTGGACAGTGTCCTATACAGCATCATACTCAGTGGAGAATTTGATAAAAGCTTTTTTTTCTTCTTCTTCTTCTTCTTTTTTTTTTTTTTTTAATGAAAGCTTCTGATTGGTGTCATTCTTTTTTTTTATTTTTTAAAGATTTATTTATTTCAGAGAGAGAGAGCACACAAGTGGGAGGGGCAGAGGGAGGGCGAGAGAAAATCTCAAGCAGATGTTGCACTGAGCAGGGAGCCTGACTTGGCTCTTGATTCCATGACCCATGAGATCAGGACCTGAGCTGAGACTGAGAATCGGATGTCGAACAGACGGAGCCACCCAGGCGCCCCTGAGTGGTGTCTTTCTTCTGTCCGTTCGCCTCTGACACTTCAGAGATGAGCCTCACCATGCCCATTCATTGGGAGGTGCCCACATGTGTAAGAAGGAAGATGTGTGTTTTCCCAAGGGGGTGCAGAGTTCCCAGTGGGGTGAAGACCGGAGCCTGTCTCCACTCCCATCTCCCCCGTGTTTGTTTACAACCTAACCAGCTGTTTTGCTGGAAAATGCAGGTGGCACCATGGTAAAAACAAGCAAGATCTACTCTAAGAAAAAGTGCATTTTACTGTTCAACAAATTACCTCATCTTCTTACCAACCTCTTCCAGTCATTGTCCCCAGTATGACCAGAAGTGGTAGCAGCTGCTGTCCCAGTGGGGTAGCATCAAGGAAACAAAATTAATGACTACTTTTAGGAAAACACAGAAGTACAAGAGGAAAGAGGGCGTGTTAAAGAAATCTGGGATTCCTAGGAGTGCCTGGATGGTTCAGTAGTTTCAGCCGCCAACTCTTGGTTTTGGCCCAGGTTGTGGTATCAGGATTGTGAGATCGAGCCCCACGTCAGGCTCCGCACTCAGCAAGGAGTCTGCCTGAGATTCTCTTTTTCTCCTTCTGTCCCTTTCTCCACATTTCTCTCTCTCTCAAATAAATAAAATTTTAAAAGATTTTATTTATTTATTTGACAGAAAGAGAGACAGAGAGTGTGAGACAGAGCACGAGCAGGGGGAGATGCAGAGGGAGAGGGAGACCCAGACTCCTCAACGGGCAGGGAGCCCGATGCAAGACTTGATCCTAGGATGCTGAGACCATGATCTGAGCCAGAGGCAGGCGTTTAACCATCTGAGACATCCAGACACCCCTAAAATAAATAAAAATTTAAAAAAGATATATGGGACTTCTAAGCCCCCAATCCCCAAGGGCTGATATCAGCTAATACAGACTTCCTTCCAGGTGACTTTAGGTGTAACAGGAGGTGAGCGGAGCGGACTCATGAGACAGCACTACCGGTGACAGGAGCTGGGATGGGGGGTGGGGCACAGGAGGAGTCACCTGACCCGTCTCAGGGGAAGGGACCTGCAGGATGAGTGGGTGGGTGCCCCCAGGGGTAAGGAAGCAGAGACACTGCAGGGGCCTCTGATTTGAGGCCTGCAGAAGCAGAGGGGGTGGCCTGGGGTGGGGGCGGAGGAGGGCACTGACTGCAAAGGGGTGCAGGGACTTTCTAAGGTCATGGAAATGTTGTATATCCTGTTTCAAGAGACGGTTTGCCAAAATGAATTAAACTGTACATGGAAATCTGGTGAATTTTATTCACATAAGTGATATCTCCATAAAAGCAGAGAAGAATTGTCTTCTGTCTTTGGGCTAGAGAGAGAGTCATCCAAGTCCCCTCGTTCTAAGCCCTCGGGAGGCTCTGCCAGCCCCTCGGTGTGGGGTTAGCCCATTCCTCCACAGGTAACAGGTGTTTCTGTGAACAGTGGTGTTTTGGGTCCCTGGCTTCTAAAATGAAGACAATTACTCTACTTGGCAGAATTGTGACAAAGAAGATGTCAATAGTTGGAAAGCCCTTTGGAAAAAAGGAGATTGTCCTTGATAAACAAATGGTTCTGTTCTCTCCATCTCTCTGACCAAGAACACCAGCCACTAATGTCCTCCCATCGAGAGAATCAATAGCACAGCTTCCGGCCCATGGTCACCAACTGGGAAAAGCCATAACCTCCGTAACAATGAGGAACTCAACTTCACAAAAGCTATTAGTGCTTAAAGAGCACGGCAGCGCAGACCACGTTCACAGCAGGTCACTTAGACAGACGGGGTTGAAGTTTGACCATCTGTGAGGTTTCTGTGCAGCACGAAGGGCCAACTAACATTACTGAGTCCACAAACCAGAGGCACACTTGTCCCTTGTGAGCCCTGATGTCATGGAAACCATCTAATTTTCCAGCTCTTAGGCTACTCAGAGGATTAAACCCAAGTTGAGGAATGTGAGGGGTTTCTTTTTGTTTGTTTTAAGGAATTTTGGCTTAGACTGATCATTCCTTGACTCTCAGCTGGAGTGGCTCATTATACACCAGCCGACCCCATGTGCCACCAGTCTTACACATCCAACACCTTGTAAAAGCGGCCATTTTGTGATGATTTTTCACAACATTCCAAAAAGCTTCATGGAGATCATGGCTTGAAATAGAACAGAGGGTTCCAGTTCCAGATAAATGGAGGAAGCATATGGCACACCCTACCCCCTGTCTCTCCAAAGAAGGCAGCTCCAAAGACTGGACCCAGGCAAACGGCGACTGATTGAGGACTCCAAAAAAGGAAACAGTCACGGGTGGGTTGGAGAAGACCAAAATTCCCATCACCATTGTGTGGTGTGCTGAGTTTCCCATTTTTACTCTGGGATCCCCAGTTCAGACCCAAAGCAGTAGGGGACCCAGAAGCGGCACCCAGCCAGAGAGAGCTCCATGTCCCCTGACTCAAGGGAGAAAGGAGAGTCATAATGTTCAGGGAACAAGGGAAATCACGTGCTTTTCCTTTTTCTACTGTCTCTGGTCTCTAGGAAGTTCGGACTTTAGAGAGGCTCAGCAATGGAATTGACCCCATGGCCGCAGCAGCCCAGCTGCACAGACACAAAATCCCCAGGGCAGCACAACTTGCTCTGCAAGGAGGGGCTGTGGTCTTCCTCTCTCCACTGCTTTCCTTCTCTCAGTATCCCTGCACTTGACCCCAGATGTGAATGCAGCACCAGAAGCACTCAGCAGACCAGGAAACCAAAGCCCTGGTTTCTGGCCAAAGGACTGCAAAGGGGAGTCCAGGGAACCGGAAATAACAGGGATAGATACCACGGAAGGGGCGGACCTTGGGAATGAGACCGCTAGAAGTTGCTAATGCCTAAGCTGGCCTCTGGGATGCACATGCATGGACCTGACCCAGACAGGGAACTAGCAGAGAGAAAATTGTTACAGACCTAGAAAAAATTGAATAGCATCACCAGCCAGCTAGATCTAAGTGTAATTTATAAATCTCTCCACCCAATGATGGCAGAAGACAGATTCCTTTCTAGTGCACCTGAAGCACATCACGGAAAAAATTCCTAGAACTAATTCCTAGCAAGGGTGAAGGATGTGAGAGGAATACATAAAAATCAGTGGAAGTTAGCAATGAACAACTGAAAACTGAGATTAAAAACACAACAACACCGTTTACGATAACTCCAAGTGAAATACTGAGGTACCTATGTTTGCCAAAAACTGCAAAATGCTGGGGTGCCTGGGTGGCTCAGTGGGTTAAGCCTCTGCCTTTGTCTCAGGTCATGATCCTGGGGTCCTGGGATCGAGCCCCACATCGGACTCTCTTCTCAGCAGGGAGCCTGCTTCCTCCTCTCTCTCTCTCTCTGCCTACTTGTGATCTCTGTCTGTCAAATAAATAAATAAAAATCTTTAAAGAAAATCACTGGCCTTATCAAGTGCTGGAGAGGATGGGTGTGGAGCAACTAGAAGGCTCATACTCTGCTGCTGGAGATGCGGAATACAGGTATTAATCCAGAAAGCAGTTTGGCACTTTCTTACGAAGTTAAACATACATAGCAACCCCACTCCCAGGTATTTTGCCTGGAGAAAGGCAACTCGTGTTCCAGGGGAAATCTGCGCACCTGTACACAGTGCTATTTGTAACTGTGAAAAAGCGGAAACAGCGTTAATAGCCCTTCAGGGAATGGATGGGTAAGAACTGGCAGACATCCACACAATGGAATTCTGTGGGGCAATAAAAAGGAACAAGCTATCAATACATTCAGTAACTTGGATGAATCTCAAAGGCATCGTGCTGAGTGGAAAAGAGCCAATCTCAGCAGACTATACATTCTCTATGATTACATTTATAGGACATTCTTGGAGAGACAAAACTATAGTTGCCTGCGGTTAGTGGGAGAAAGTGAGGACAACCACAGAGGCTCGGCACCGGTGGAATTGTTCTGTATCCTGATTGTGATGGTAGCTACACAGAACTGTCCTTTTGATAAATTTCATAGAACCCAGCATGTGCATGAGAATCCCTTTTTTTTGCTGTATGTTCAGGTAAAAATACAAATTTTAAAATAGGACAGACTTGTCTTTAGTGAAACATACCTTGACTTTTTGTTGATTGGGTAAGATTCAGTCATTGATTATTTAAAGATTATTTGGGGCACCTGGGTGGCTCAGGTGTTAAGCGCCTGCCTTCAGCTCAGGTCATAATCCCAGGGTCCTGGGATCTAGCCCTGCATCAGGGGCTTCCTGCTCAGCGGGGAGCCTGCTTCTCCCTCTCACACTCCCCCTGCTTGTGTTCCCTTTCTCCCTCCCTTCCTCTCTCTCTCTGCCAAATAAATAAATAAAATCTTAATAAAAAGTAAAGATTATTTACTGTCCCCAAAACAACCCTGAACCCTGATACTCAGTTGTCCCATGAGCCAGCATGGGCATCACCTAGAGATTATTGCAAGCATAGAATTTATCAAGACAGTATCTGAATCAAAAACTGCATTTTAGGGGCGCCTGGGTGGCTCAGTGGGTTAAAGCCTCTCCCTTCGGCTCAGGCCATGATCTCTGGGTCCTGGGATCGAGCCCTGCATCAGGCTCTCTGCTTGGTGGAGAGCCTGCTTCCCCCCTCTCTCTGCCTGCCTCTCTGCCTACTTGTGACCTCTCTCTCTCTGTCAAATAAATAAATAAAATCTTTAAACAAACAAACAAACAAACCCCTGCATTTTTACCTAATCCCTAGATGATTCACACTCGTATTAAAGTTTAAGAAGCTCTGCTTTAGAATCCCAAAGCCCCTTGAACATCAGCCCTCTGAGAAGCCCTCCAGGTGGCTGAGCATCTCTGTTTAAACATTACTGGAAGGTATCGGTTCTGGGGGTTGTGCATCTCTTCCTCAATAGGCACTGTTTTTCTTTCTAGTATTTCATCATTTCAGAGTCATGTTAAGTGAACCCTGGCACCGATTTCTGGCTTTCTCACGGAGGTTAGCTCATTTTGAAGACATCATTTCAATATACATATATCAGGTATGGAAAAGCCCCACTAAGATTTCTAAGTCATTCCCAAGCAGATGCGAAGTAGGGGGGCTCGGAGGGAAAGATGCATCCCAGGGACTGAAAAAGACAGGCTCTTACAAAGACTATGTCCATTTCACTCGGCCCGGGAAGGGCAAGATAAAACATCCATCCCAGGCACACTCAAGTTCAACACCCTGTACCTTGGAGATGAATCCGCTGTGGTCTCGAGCAGGTAGAAGGAGGGTGAGAATTGCAGCTCTGGGGCTTACAGAGGCTACGGCCTGGTCCTGAAACCTCCGGGCCCCAACCCTTTATATGCAGAGAGGAGGAGTTACAGAAAGGACTCAACCTTTCAAGGTTACATACTCCAGATTAGTAGCAGAGTCACGGAGGTCTCATTCCAGGGGACACAGTGGCCTCCTTCCTGGTGGAAAATAGCCCTTCTCCCCGGCTCCCCCTACCCACCCCAGGGCAGGCGAGCTTCTGTTCTGGCAGGCCCTGCAGGGACCATGACTTGGCTGGAAGCAGAGTGAGGGTTCAGAACATGTTCTGGATTATCCAGGAGCTCAGAGCTGCCGGGCATCAGGCAAAGCCGCCCTCCACCCTACAGAGGATAAAAGAACCTGGGATGGTGTGACAAGTCACATTCAGAGGTCGCTTTACAGGATGACTTAGAGAGGCGTGTTGTCCTTCAGAGCTGCTAATCTGCTGATGGAGCCTCGTGACGACCTTTTACGGTCTGTTTGGTTCCCCCCCTGGGAGAGCAGAAACTGGCCACCGGTGACTGCCTCTGGGTAAAGGGCACCACACTGGACGGACTCCTCAGTTGAAAAGGACCTTCACGCCACCTCAAGTGGTGTCCTTGCGTGAAACATCTGTAATAGTCCCTGCCTGGGAACAGGGTCAGGTCATTATCCAACTCCGATAGGTCACTGAGAAGCACGCTTATAACTCAGTAACCCGAGTCTCGGTGTCAGAACTCAGCCCTTTGCTGTGGATCTTCGCAAAGTAAAGGCAGGTGGGATCGCTGACGTTGAATCTGGAGCTATTTCAGGAAGACTTTCTCTCCGCCTGGTTGAGAAATGCCTGGTTGGGGAGAGAGAAGGAGGGAGACCAGGAAGCTACCCTTCAAAGCACCACGTCATCACAATGTCACCAAGAGCAACATTTAAAAGATAAAAGGCCCCATTTTACTTTTTGTGTGTTTCTGCTGGTAAGTGTATTATGCAAGCGGAGAGCATAGGAAAACAAAGCTAGTGAAATATTTCTACTGCACGTTTTTAAATATCCTCTTGCCCCTTCGCAAAAAAAAAAAAAAAAACAAAAAACAACAAAAAAAAAACCCCACAGTGGAAAGATTATCTTTTTTTTTTTTTAAGATTTTTTATTTGTTTATTTGACAGATCGCAAGTAGACAGAGAGGCAGGCAGAAAGAGAGGGAGAGTGAAGCAGGCTCCCTGCTGAGCAGAGAGCCCAATGCGGGACTCAATCCCAGGACCCTGAGATCATGACCTGAGCCAAAGGCAGCGGCTTAACCCACTGAGCCACCCAGGTGCCCTGGAAAGATTATCTTGAAGGATTTTTTAAAAGAAGATTTTATTTATTTATTTGACAGAGAGAGCGAGAGAGCACAAACAGGCAGAGCAATAGAGGGAGAGGGAGAAGCAGGCTCCCCATTGAACAGGAAGATGTGGGGCTCGATCCCAGGACCCTGGGATCATGACCTGAGCTGAAGGCAGGCGCTTAATAACTGAGCCACCCAGGTGCCCCTTGAAGGATTTTGTTTTGTTTTGTTTTGCTTTTCACTGCTGAATGCTGACAAAGCCTTTCTGGTTATCTGGGTTCCCTCAAACTTTATTGAAGCCATTAGCATGTCCTTTCAGAAGAAAACTTAGTAAGGGTCTGAGTGTTGCTGTCCCTACCGCTGGGCTCACAGCAATCTGAAAACTGATTTAATCCCCTAGCATGGAACATGGGAGTGTCCGTATTTTGCTTACTTCAAAGAACAGACATTTGTGATTTTCCCAATTCAACCGAACTATGAATTGACAACCTTCTGAATTTCCAAGCTTTCGTTCTGTGTTTGTAATTTATTTAATGGGGAAAACTCCTCCTAGTGGGAATCCTGCCCAATCAGATTCCTCATTCAAGTGAAAGCAGGTATCTTATGACAATGAGGGTGTGCCCAGGATCCATGCCATCACGTACAGACTTTCTCTGGGAAGTGTGAGATGACTTCAGAGACAGAAAGAAACTTGTCTTTGGCGAGCAAGGGGGGAGGCTGATTCTGGCCATGTGTGCATTTGGAACCAAGGTCACTCACTTGGACCTGCTGACCTGTTGTTGACGTTTTTTTCTTATGTTTTAGGGTGTATGGTCATGTGGGAAAGAAAGAGCCTTATTTAAGGCCAGGTCCTTTCTGCTCTAATACCAGTATTATTCATAGTATAGGCTAAGAAATATTTGAAGTTGTCTTTAAGAAAGCTCACAGCATAGAAGGGGACTGGGAACCACAGGGCACGATTATTTTCCCAATTCAGCGTATTTCTATTTTTTTTTTAATTTTTGCAAAAAAAATTCAATAAATTTTAAAATTTAAATTTGCATATATTTTACTTACTTATATTTTACTTAGTATCTTCTTTTTCACTTGTCTTGCTTTCTTTCTAAAACTCTTTTGTTTTGCAATAATCTCAGGCTTAATAGAATAGCACAGAGGTCTCGCCTATGCTTCACCAAGATCGACCAAATGTTAATTTCGCTACATTTGCTATAGCATATCCCACATCTCTCATCTCTCTGTCTTTCATCATCATCTCTCTACCTTACTATCATCTCCTTTCTGAACTACCGGAAAGTAAGTTGCAAACATAATGCCCTTTTACTTCTAATTACTTCGTATTTTCATGAGTCTTTCCCAAGAATAAAGACACTTACATAATCACCAGCAAGTGGCCAAAATTAGGAAATTTAACAGTTATTATCTAATATACAAATGGTTTTCAAATTTTCTCAATGCAATTTGTAGCGGCTTCCCCCAGCCCCCCACCCCCGCCATGGGATCCAGTCTCAAATCACCCACTGTATTCCCTTGTCACGTCTCTCGAGTCTCTGTCAATCTAGGACATTTCCTCAACCTCTTGTTTGTTTGTTTTTGGTTTTGGTCTCTCATGACCCTGACATTTTTTTTTTTAAGATGATAGGCCTGTGTTTTGTAGAATGCCTCACTTGCTATTTGGCTTTGGGTGATGGTCTTTCTTCCTTAGGTTCCCTAGGGACTGCCGTTCCCTAGGGACCCCCATTCCCTCCAAGAGCTCATGGTGCTTTACCCAAGACATGCTAGTCACCCCAGCCTTCATAGCCAGGGGAGTGTCAAATTGGTAAAAAGATAGGATGTTTCAATGTGCACATAGGAGACTGATTTTGTATGAGGGGGGAAGAGGAAGATGAAACTAATATTATGAGTGTTATACTGCGGAGCGTTTTGCCTTCTGTTGTGGTTCTTCACAGACGGCCTCTTGTGAGGCTGCCATGCTGTCTTACAGACCTAGAAACAGCGGCTGAGAGCCTGGGTGGTGAGCCCAGGGCCCCACATCTATGATGGGAGAGTTATGTCCGTGTGACCTCACAACAGGCGAGGGCTCCTGAAGCTGGTACGTTTGTATCTGGTTGAAATTGTCCCATATATTAGGCACATAAAATATAAGTTGTAAATATCCACATGACACATGATTAACATTGCATGATTTGAGCCGCATTTGACCAAGACATGTCAACATCCCTGGTTTTCATTTTATTTTATGTTATTTATTTGTTTTTTTAAAGATGTTATTTATTTATTTGACAGAGACAGCGATCACAAGTAGGCAGAGAGGCAGAGGGAGAGGGGGAAGCAGGCTCCCTACTGAGCAGAGAGCCCGAGGTAGGGCTCGATCCCAGGACCCTGAGATCTTGACCTGAGCCCAAGGCAGAGGCTTAACCCTGAGGCACCCACGTGCCCCCCGGTTTTCATTTTAATAGGGAGGAAGAGTATGGCCAGTGTGGTCTTCTTTTCTTCTTCCTCTTCTTTTCTCCCATGTGGTCAGTTAAAAAACAGATGACTTGGAGGTCTGCGTGGCTCAGTCGTTAAGCGTCTGCCTTCAGCTGACGTCATGATCCCAGCATCCTGGGATCAAGTCCCACATTGGGCTCCCTGCTCAGCGGGAAGCCTGCTTCTCCCTCTCCCACTACCCCTGCTTGTGTTCTCTCTCTCTGCCAAATAAATAAATAAAATCTTAAAAAAATAACAACAGATGACCGAACCCATGATCAACCGAACACATGATGTGGCTGTTGGGGCTGGAGCAAAAGGCAGTGAGGGCTTGGAGTTTCAGACGGTGGGTTCCGGAGTCCCGCTTATTCCATAGGATTCCTGGAGCTCAGCTCCATTTGCTGTGCAACGTGGCCAGGGACTGAACGGGAAACAAGAAACCCTCATGAGTGCACAGACCAAAGGCCATACCACTAAGCAGAGATGTTTAGGAGGTGGGCAACAGAGGTATAAGGACCTTCCCGCGTGACATTGTGAAGACAGGCCTGACAGCAAATATTGCAGCCTGCTCTCCCTGGAGGATGCCGCTGCTTGTACATTGGTAAAATGTGGCCACACCTGCAAAGAGGTCTGTGCGTGGCCAGGCCAAACCCAGGGAAGTCTGGAGGCTGTGTTAGTAGTGGACACAGGCTGTGTTGTCCCTTCCTCTGCCCTCTCCGATCTCTTCACCAGGACCGTGGGGGACGACTCGGAAGGTGTAGAGCATCCTTCATCTCCCCCGTCTTCTTTCTGCAATTCCCTCCCCGGACTCCTTTCTTCCAGGTTCCTCTGGGACGGAGGGAGAAGCCCCGAGTCCCGAGTCCTCATTGGGATCGTGCGGAGCTCAAAATTGAATTCTGATTTCGTAGGACCCTATTTAGTTTACAAAGTGCTTTCACCTGCCTGATCTGCTCTAATGAGTTATCAACAAGGGTGAGGAAAAGTGATAAGAAGTGCAGTAAATACGATAAGAGACGGAAGTGGAGCACGGGAAGTCCCCAGATGCAGATGATCCCACCGAACCGGGTGTGGTAAGTGAAGGAGGAGGTGTGGAGGTGAGCAGGTCCCCCAGGGCAGCGCAGCCGGGGTGAAGGCAGGACAGCGCTTGCCAGACAGAGCTGCTGACCCACAGGCTCTGGTTCCTAAGACCCCTGCCCACCTTGGATCCCACCGACATGGAGCTGGGAACTGGAGCTTCTCTGAGACAGGTCCTCTGCAAACCAACAGAAGCCTCCCTCTGAGAACCTTCCTATGCCCAGGAGCGCTAGACATTTTGTGATGTACGAGTCTCTAGGGAATTGGAATCTTGTCCCCCAGAGGGGGGTGGGGGGGTTAACTTCAAGGACCTCATTTATTTTATTTTTTTAATTTTAAGATTTTATTTATTTATTTGACACACAGAGAGAGAGATCTCAAGTAGGCAGAGAGGCAGGCAGAGAGAGAGGGGGAAGAGGGCTCCCTGCTGAGCAAAGAGCCCGATGCGGGGCTTGATCCCAGAACCCTAAGACCATGACCTGAGCTGAAGGCAGAGGCTTAGCCCACTGAGCCACCCAGGAATCCCTCAAGGACCTCATTTAAAATCGTGCTTTGCAACAGGTAAGAGTTGCGAAAGTGACAGGGCCCTAGCTTGCGTCTCCCTGGCCTGACCTTTTCTACTCCTTATGAATCTGATCCATGTTCCATTACCTTCGGATAAGCTGTTCCTGCTTGATGGGGAGGGGCTGCCAGTTCGCAACGGCCCTGGATTACACCTGCATTTTCACCGGCCTTCCCTGTTGTTCTCCGAAGAAAACTGAGAACGGGGAAGATTCTCCGGCAGAGCCGTGGGGAAGGTTATTTTAAGCAAGGACTTTCTGGGGTCTTTACAGACACTAAGAACAAGGCTGCTGAGCCCAGTCACGGCTGGCCAGGCACGTCCTTACTGTTTCAAGGATACAGCTCGGGAAGGGCAGCTCTCTGGCCCAGTCCTGAGGCTGGCTTTGTGGAGGAGGGGAGAGCTGAAGTGACAGCAGGAGGGGACTCCTTCCAACTCGTCCTCTGTCCTCCGTCCTCCGGGAGACGGGGGAGTGGGTGAGAATTCGGGTGCAGGGCCTGGCGCCCTGACGCCCTGGGTCTGCAGGACGGCTGGTGGCCTGTGGGGACTATGGCACCCAACACGCTGTTCGGCATAGGACAGAAGGGCCCCCACTGTTGGGGGCTGTGCATAGCCTACGGGCTGTGCATTCCGGCACCTGACCCTCTCCTATCGGTTGAGGCTTCCCATGGTGTTAGGGGACGATCCAGGTCTGTATCGGGGCCAGGTGGGGGTGAGGACCGGACAGACAGGTGGGAGAGTCCAGAGTTAAAGCCTGCCTGTACCTCTATCAGATCTCTTGGCCTTGGAAACTCCTGTTCTCCCGTGAAGTGAAGCGTTTCAAGGTCATGTCCAGCTTGAATACACAATGGTTTTTCCAGGGAGAGTTCTTAACCCAGGGTTAAGGACAGGCTTCAAGGGGTCTGTGAAGGCCTTGTGTGGACATTCGTATGTGCATTTCTTTCCGAACAGAGGGCACAGCTTCCTTAAATCCGCAAAGGGCACAGTGACAATGGCACAGAGCATGCATTCGAGGCCAAGTACTGTTTTCCTTCTATGTGCATAACTCACATCCAGGCCTCACATCAGTGCTCCGGCACACAGAGAGGGCTAGTGATTTGCACGAGGTCACGCAGTGGGCACGGGGGGCCTAAAGGCCAAACTCTCGACCATTATGCTATGTTGTGGGTAGGAAATAACCCTCCCCAAGGGGATCTGACAAAACGCCTCTCCCGAGAGAGGGGTGTCTCCTTGTCATCTTTCTTGGCGAATGTAAAACTTATATGTAGATGTAAGAAATGAAATGTTATATGTGTGTGCTTTACCTTTAAGATCTTTGCACGTGGGTACACACAGCTTTATGCTCTCCTTGTAACAGGTGCAGAACTTGCCCCTAGGATATACTATAGTTTGTTTAATTGTTCCCTTCTTGGTAAGTATGTAGATTGTTTCCAGACTTTTGCTCTTATGAATTATGTCACCTTATCTGCATATCTTTATGCACACGTGCAGTTCTTTCCATGGGATAAGATCAAAGGGAAGCCCACTTAAATTGGAGATGATCCAGCCCAGCTGTCCTGACAAAGGCTCTAGGAACTTACCTTCTCACTGCAAACCTCTGAGAGGGCCTGCTTTTATAACTCATAAAATACATGTTTAAGGACATGTTGGTACTTTGTATCAAAATTTTACAATCCTACCAAAACAATCAAACAAGTGTACCCATATGCAGGCATAAAGGTAAAATTTACAGAGATGGTAAAGAGCTAGCAAGTGACGGGACATAACCGGTTAAAAATTCCTGGCTCCTTCATCCCGTGTGCAAGGTGAGCCTTGCACACATCCCGTGTGCTGGAGAGCCCCAGTGTAGGGAGGATGTGTTTAAAGCTCATAGAGTTCACTCTGGAGGGGGTGCTCAGCTTCACAGAACCCCAGAACCTGGGTCTCTCTCTGCACTTATCCGGGCCCCCCATGGTAAGATGGGGCAAAAAGGCAATTCCATCTAGATCTTACACCAGCCATCTGGAGCCCCGGGCTGCGTTGGGGCTCAGGGAGATGCAGCTTCATGGGGGTCAATCTGAGAATTGCAGACTCCCCACAATGTAAGAACAAGCTGAGCATCAACTCAGGGGAACCACTGGACCTATTTAGACGCCCGTCCTTGGGCTTTGCTGCAGCAACATGGCTGGGGAATGGGTGAAAGGAGCCCACAAACCCCAGTTCTCCAGGAGAACGGCTGTGCAACTTCTGGAAGCCTCCTAACACCATGGCTCATGTCCACCTCAAACATTACAGTAAACTGCAAATGGTTTGGGGCAGGTGCAAATTACTTTTATAAGTAAAAAAAAAAAAAAAAAGTAAATGAAGTAGGAAAAAAATGTAGTAGGCATGGAAAGAAAGCCCTCACCCTGAGAACAAATAAATGGAAAAAAAGAAAAAATAAGCCCAAAACACTTCACATAGTCTGTGAGGTTCTAACTTAAAATACTTGGGGAGAAGAGAGGGTGTTAAGAATGTATATAATTGGTCTTTATTTCCTATTCACGGCAAGGACTGGGTGGGGGGGTGGGTGGGAGCAGACCATGTATGAACAGATACCTGGGCTTTCCCTGTCCCAAAGAATAAAGAGAAGGCCAGTCCTGCCGTGTAGTCTGGGAAAGGCAGCTGAGTGGTGAAGAGGGGAGGTTCGCTGGTTTGTCCTGAAGAATCCAAAGGACAGCACTGGATCCTGGGAAGATGGTGATATGAATGCGTTCTCCTGCCTTCCTGTCCTCTCGATGCCTTTTCGAACTAACACTCCTACCCCAAAGGCCATCTGAAGCATCGAGTTCTCCTGAGACCCACAAGGGAGGGTTGGATGTGGGGCTTCCTTCCCCAAGCTTCCAGGTGGAGGCAGGGGGCCAGAAGCCAAGGGGAAGGCTTGCTTCTCCTCTGGGCATAAGGCAAAGTCCAAGCTGGCCACCCTTCCTTCCCTGCAGAAGGCAGACTGTCTGTTGCCAACAGTGGGGGACCTTGGAGGGGCACCCCCATCTCACTGACTGTTGGGGAGCTAGAGAGATCTGCAAGGGTGGACTGGCTTGTTCCAGAACCTCACAGCTAGGACAGGGGTCCCTGGTTCTCATGCTCAGGGTGTTCTTTTCCATCCCCTCAGCCGAGGGCCACAGTTTGCAAGCCCAGTTCCAGCAAACCTACAAATACAGAAACCTAGGAGAACGACAGACCACAGAGGAAAGGAAATCATAAAAGCCATTCACCAGCAGACTCCCTTCGAGTTCACGTTTCAGGACACAGCTTAAAGGAGTCTGTGTGGAGTCTGAGAAGCCTCAGCATGGTTGAATATCGGTCTGAGCGCCAGGCACTTGGAGTGACAGGCACCACAGGGCTGGGACTGGGGGTTCTGGGGGCAAGAACAGCATCCCAATCTCGCTATGAAAAGAGGGGAGAAGGTGTAATATGGACAGAAAATTCCAATGAGAGAAGTTGGGGCTGTGAAGGTGATGAGTTTGGGAGAAGCACAGCAAGGAAAAAAGCAAGCAGCCTAAGAAGCCAGGCAGGAAGCAGGAAGGAAAAAAGCCTTGAGAAGTGGCCAGAAAACATTGTCAGGTTCAGGACGTGGGGGAGAGGGCAGAGAAAGGGGATGGCGTCTGCTCAGTGGTCCTAGGCTACGGGTGGGAGTTTTTTTGCACGTAGTTCAACACACTTTGAGAAGCAGAAGTCAGAGCCACCAAGGTTTTGGAGCTGGACCATCAACCAGTCTTGATTCATTGGTAAGTAACTGACTAGTTACTGATGTGCCCCAGGCCTCATGGCCAGGGAGGGACAGAGGGGACATGGACCCTTCTTCTGACTTCTCTGGGTTTCCTTCCACTTCTGTTTTCCTTGCCGGTGGGAGGCTCATCCCTGGGCATTATGGAGCCAGCTGTCTCTGCAGTGCACTGTCCTCCATCCTGACTCTGAATGCTGCATCTGGTTCCTCCTCTTACCTGTGCAATATGCCTCGTTCTTTATTGGTGAGCTCACAAATTTTACTCATGGTCTTTGCTTCTTAAAGACTGGTTTTCTAGGTGCCCGGATGGCTCAGTTGGTTAAATGACTGCCTTCTGCTCAGGTCATGATCCTAGAGTCCTGGGATGGAGGCCTGCATGGGGCTCCCTGCTCAGCAGGGAGTCTGCTTCTCCCTCTGACCCTCCCCCTTCTTGTGCTCTCTCTCTCTCTCTCAAATAAATAAAAAATAAATCAAATCTTTAAAAAAATTAAAAAAAAAAAAAAAGACTGGTTTTCTGTGCAGGGTAGATAAAGGGAGGCCCACGGATTTACTAAGGACCCCGGCTCTGACAGGCACATTCCACCTGTTTCTTCTCATTCTCATGCATGTCCTGCCAGGCTGTGTCCTTTCAGCGTCCCTTTGCAAGTGAAAGTGTTACCAGACTTTTGTTCCCTAAGTGCCCTTGGCTCTTGGTCACACCACCTCAAAGAATGAAGAGGTAGACCAGATGAAGAGTGGTGAGCAGCAAAGCAAAGTTTATTGAGCATTAGTATAAAGCTCCTGAAGAAGAAGGGGACCCAAGAGGGTTGCTGTTTTGGTGTTCAAATCTAGCGGGTTTCATAGGCTTTTTCGAGGAACTATCTTGAGCATATCTTGAGTGTGGGTCCCTGTGGATTGGCTGCTAAACTGTGCCCATCAGGGATTTGCTCATGTACCTAACTATGGGGTCATTGTTGCAGGTCTTTGGGGCTGACATCTGGAGACGAACTGACTCACCTTGAGATAGTGACCAATGTTTTATGGCTAATTGTTTTGTTTCAGGAAGTTTAGCAAAAGTCATGCCCATAGAGGCTGCTGGACAGGATGTTAGCATGGTTTCATTTATGCTGTAAAACAAAATTCTAGCGTGGTTTTTGTCTGAGCTGTCCTGGCCTTTTTTTTTTTTTTTTTGTTTTAAATATTTTATTTATTTATTTGACAAAGTAGGCAGAGAGGCAGGCAGAGAGAGAGAAGGAAGCAGGCTGTTCACGGAGCAGAAAGTACGATGTGGGGCTCGATCCCAAGACTCTGGGATCATGACCTGAGCCAAAGGCATAGGCTTTAACCCACTGAGCCACCCAGGTACCCCTGTCCTGGCTTTTTTGCTTTCTTGTTGGGGACCTTGGTCCTGACTCCCTAAGTGTCCAGTTAACTCCTAACAAAAGCAGCAACACAGGAAGGCCCCTGAGTTGCTCAGTTCAGAAGCAGGGACAGAACTAAGTCCTCGAGGCCAGGCTCACCCTCCTCTCCAGACAGGGGACTTCCTGACTCCTTAACCTATGCCTTGGTCTGGGTCTTTCCTGGGTCTGGCGGGACTTGGCGGATGCTCTGTCCTTGCTGTGTTGGTGTAATGACAGCAGCTGCCAGAATGTAATGTGGGGACTCTGTGTGTGACCTTGGGCCACCTGCCTCCCCGCTTCCGCATGCTTAGGGCTCCGGGAGGGGAGGGTAGGCTGTCTAACACGGTTTTATCATGTAGTGGCATAAACAATTGGAAGCCTGATTGAAAAAGTAAAGCTCTGTAAACATGGAATCTTGAAATAACAATCTAAGGCGGGGCTCATCCACTTACTCTTTTAACAAAGGTTTGCCCATCCCCTACTAGGTGCTAGGCATATTTCTAGAAATAGCACACAAGATATAAGACCTCAGCTCTCATGAAAAGCTGGTGGAGGGACACAGACAACCAGAATGTGATGATTTCCTATAGTTGACCCACACTAGAGAGAAGGTGAGACCCTGGGCTGGAAGGTGTCTCTGGGGAGGGGCCTTAGTGCAGTGGGGGGGGGGGGGCGGTTCTGAGAAGAAAACAGCTCATTGGGCCTCCAAATGGTGAGGAAGGATCCTTGCTGAGGGGGACCCCACCCCCACGTCTGAGTGGGAAGCCCACAGCCAGGGTGCTGAGTTCAGGAGAGGAACGTCTGGAGTCAGGGAGTGCAATCCCAGACAGCAGGGGCTCCCCCTGCCTCCAGCTGCAAGGAGAAGCCCACTGCGTGTCCCTAGGACCAGCCTGGTTGACAGGAGCCAGGAGTCAGGCTCGGTGTCCACACTCATCTCGGGGAAGAACAAACCCCCATCCCTGCCCGGGCTGCGAGCTTGGGCAGGTGCAAACATTGTTTTTCAGCAAAAGCCACAAAAAGTGAGATAGCCCCCAAACCGGGAAATCATCTATCCTTTTTTAGTCCACATATCTACTGAGGTGGAAACCGGATACAGAAAAGCCCCCCGGGTCGGCCACAGCCTGGGTCAGACGGGCCACCTCCGGCCATGCCAGGTGTGGGGCTGAAGGGCACAGGACACTGGATGAGCTGCCGGAAGAGGCTGAACTCAAGTTCCTTAACGCTACTGTGTGTGTGTCCAACTCTGAAAGACTTTGACAAAACAACTGCAATAGAATAAATAAATAAAGGTGAGAAAAAAAAAGAAAAGATAAGCTCTCTTAATAACTTAATCTTTATGAAACCTCAATCTCTTTCCCAAAGCCGTTGCTTTAGAACCAGGGCACGCGGTCAACACTGCCCAGTGATTGGGCTACAGGCATTCGGCGCAGGCGCGGTGGCAAGGCAGCGGGAAGATGGTTGGAAGAGGCTTAGCGGAAGAGGCTTAGCGGAAGAGGCTTAGCGGAAGAGGCTTAGCGGAAGAGGCTTACCGGAAGAGGCTTACCGGAAGAAGCTTGGGGGTTGCTGGGAAGCACAGTGGTTGGACCTTCTTTTCACTCCCTTTCCAAGCATTCACTGACACGGCTTTCATATCCACCCATGCCCTTGTTCCCCGTTTGAACAGCAAGCACAAGCCATTAACCGGCTTTGCTACTACAGGGCGGGGCTGAGATTTGCTTTTAGGCAGGGAGTCCAAACCCATGGTGCTGGGAAAAAGACCAACATTTGGGCGGGCCAGTTCTTGGCAGCCTGAGAAGGTGTGCCTGCGGTTCCCTGCTCTTCCCATCTCTTTAAAGACTATTCTTTCTTTCTACTCCTCTTCCCAGAAGAGGCTGGACCCAAGGAGGGTTGTCTCCCAGTGTGCCAGTGTGCTTTCCTTCAGGTCCAAAGGGGAAACGAACCCTTCAGCAAAAATTGCCGAGCTGATATGGGATCTCCAAGACCACGTATGAATGAGCATATGTGTGTCTATGCACGTGTGTATATACTGACCTATTTCTAAGTGAATGGCCTATTTCTGGCCATTTCTAAGTGGGTGGTTAGGACAACTAGTAAGAAGAGTACCCACCCCAGTGATTGGTGGAAGTCAGGGGGAAAACACATCCAATTCAACAAATACCAATCAACTCTGCCCACCAGGCAGTTTCAAGGAAGGAGGCTGGGGACTGGGAACGTGGCCATCTGTGGGAGGAGGCTCACGGGTTCAAATCTGTCCACTAGGTGTGGTTGAGGGCTCTGGAGACCTCGAGCAGGAGACAGCTGTAACTCCCCTCCCCAGAAGCCATTTAATGCACAGCACAATTCAGAACTGGCTCCTAAGAGATGCTTCGAGTGACTTTGGCCCAGAAGAGGAGGAGCTTCCACATCTCCCCAGCTGGAGGGAAAGACAGGGGTCAGGCAGGAAGATATCACCCAATTGCTATCACCCAGTGCTTCCTATGTGGGGCTTTTAGGGGCTCATGGAGTTGCAAAGCTATTGGTCATTATTCCCCTTTGTGGCCTTCCCTCCTCCTTCCCCAGGCCATAGAGGGAGGTGCCTTAGACTTGGGGCAATAGGGGATCTTAGGGAGGCTGTGCCTGAGCAGATGGAGTTGGCTTCTGGTCTGGGGCTAGGTACTGTTAGCTGTCAGCTATGGTGAGTGGGAAGAGAAGGAAAGGGTCTCAGGCAACCGACCTAATTGAGGCTGTCTTGTGTCCTGTGAGGCTGTTCCCACTTCTAACTGATGAATTTGTACAACTTGTGGTCCCTGGACACCCTTTGGAGGGGGAAACAGCTTTTATCCAAATACCTGCAACTGCTACAGAGAAATCAGCATCTTTCTTTCTGCAATACCAAAGGAGATTTGGGCTTTTTTTTTTTTTTTTCCATAGCATTGGTTTTGTTTTGCTGGGCTTGGCTCGTAAATCCAGAAAGTCGGTCTGAAAAATTCTACAATTATGATTGTCAAGTTTTCTGGTTGGCGTTGATTACATGTTGATTTTTGTAGTCTGTAGTCCTTGCCTTTTCTTTTTCCTCAATTAAAAAAGAAACGTGAATGATTTGGGATTAGGTAATCTCTCACTTTCAATTGCTAGTGTTGGTCTCTGCTATGGAGGTCTCCCTGCATGCAACAGGGGATAATTGGTACAGAGAGTTTACATCATACACTCAGTGCAAGAAATAACTGTCACTTAGAAGTGCTATATCATTTAAGAGAAGAATGTGAGCTCCCTCTTCTGCTCTCATTTCTCTCTCTTTCCTTTTTTTTCCCCTTCTGTCTTCAGATAGGGGTTGACCTAGAAGGCAAAGCTGGCCAAGTCTGCAAGGAAGTTCGCAGACTCCCAGAGGCAGCCAGAATTGGAAAGGGCTCTCTCCTCTGACAAAGTGCCAGGTCATACTGAGGATGCTTTTAGCCAAATGTCATTCTGCCCCTTGTTCTTTTCTTTCTTTCCTTCTTTCTTTTAAATGTCAAGAGTTTTACAGAAGGCCTGGCACATAGCTTTATTTATTTATTTATTTATTTATTTATTTATTTATTTGACAGACAGAGATCACAAGTAGGCAGAGAGGCCGGCAGAGAGAGAGGGAAGCAAGCTCCCTGCTGAGCAGAGAGCCCGATGTGGGGCTCGATCCCAGGACCCTGGGATCATGACCTGAGCTGAAAGCAGAGGCTTTAACCCACTGAGCCACCCAGGTGCCCCCCACCCTTGTTCTTTTCTTTATCATCTTCCCTCCAAGAGGGGATGTAGGAGATGGTCTTAAGAAGTGCTAATTGTCTTACAATGTGTAGCTGTTAATGAGAAAGGAAAAGATAAGGAAGGGCTCCCTGCTTTCCTTCCTCCCCGCTTCTTCGCTCCCTCCCTTTCTTCTGTCTTTTCTTCCTCCATGCAGAGTTCTAGGGTGCAGCTCTGGGTCCCCAGCCATTGGCACACAGGTGCTGAGGAGGCTTGTGGACCAGTGATGGGTCAGACATGAAAACAAATCAGCATGGTAGAGTGTTATGGGATCTCTGAGAGAGGCCTTTTGGGGTGAAGGTTCAGCTCATAGAGTAGTCCATCCCATGGTGGTGGGGAGGGGGTGGGAGAGATAGGAAAATGGGGGAGGGGTGGGGAAACCCCAGATCATATTTCACCTCCCAGAGGTAAGATGCTTGAATTATACAGAGCCAGCCCCTCTGCCAAGGTGGGGGAGGGGGTGTTACATTTTTAAAGTTCAGGACCACTTCTTAAGGCCTATCAAAATCTATGCCAGCTTTTAGAATGTGGAATTTGTTCATACCATGCACCTTGACTGGTCCTGAAGTTGTCAGTCCTGGGGTGGTCAGTGGGATCCGGGATGCTTTGCTATTGTGTGTCCTGGGCTGCCTCTACTGAGTAAGTCAGGGTTCACAGCAGTTCCCTCCTGACTTCTCTGTCATGCTTAGTATGCCTGGTGTCCTTCTGGAAGCTTCCTTCACCTTTAAGTCTTCTCAGGGGTTGTTCCTTCTTCTTCCAGCTGGTCCTTGGATACTCATCAGGGCTGCCCTTGGCCCTTTCCTCAGCAAAGAGTTGGTGGTGTGCCTCACCTTGTCCTTGACCTGCCCTGCTCTGACTCGGCTCTATTGGTGCTCTCCCCAGGGTCTTCCCTTTCTCTTCTGTTGCCTTCTTTAACCTTCTTTAAGGGTTAGTCTTTCATGCCTTTATTAAAAAAAGATTCACTTATTTATTTGAGAGAGAGAGAGAGAAGAGAGAGAGCGTGTGCTTGGGTGGGGGCAAAGGGAGAGGGCAGGAGAAACTTAAGCAGATTCTGCATTGAGCTCAGAGCCCGACAAGGGGCTCGATCTCATGAGCCTGACATCACAACCTGAGCTGAAACCAAGAGTCTTTCACTTAACCAACTGTACCACCCAGGTGCCTCTCCCCTCTTTTTAATCTAAGGAATATGTGTCTAGTTTAAGAAATTAGTGCAGCCAAATACTCTTCTGATGGTGGCACAGGCAATGTAGCACCAAATGACTTTGTTAGTTTTAGAAATTTTTTCAAGTGAAGCTTTTAAAAAAAAAGTAGCTCCAAGCCCACACAGTGAGGTCTTCCTGTACCTGTGTTCTTCCTGCCTGAAGGCACCTGGAGAGTCCCTGCTGGCCCGGAGTGGCTCTTTTCCTGCTGTTCCTTTTACCTCCCACCGAGAGAGGGGATGAGGACTGGCACCCTTGCTGTGGGGGGCCCTCAGGATGGGAGGTCTTCTTGCAGAAAAAGTGTGGGTAGTCTGATTTCCCTTCCCATTTTTTCTTGTTTTTGGTTATTTAAGGAACTTGTTAGAGGGATCCAACTTGTTAGGGATCCTTGGAGGAGAATGTTGGCTAATAACTGGGACTAGTTCTTGGTCCCCAAATGAATGTCTAAGCTGTGAAAAGAAGGAAGCAATTAACCATCAATTGTTGCATGACGATTTGCTGAACATCGTCAGCTAAGTTCTGAGGTGAAATGATAACCTGCACAGTTCCCGAAAATAATGTAAGGTAGAAGGGTAAGGAATTACGGACCACAGGAATTGTAGGTAGGTTAGAACCAATTATTTACTGTTACTTAAGCAGCTAGACCCATGCAGCCTGTGTGTGTGAGCGCACATGTGCACGCATGCGAGAAGGCAGTGGAGAGCAGGCACCCACCTGTGAGGCAGGACTTCCTGGGGGATAAATCAGAAAGGAATGTTGGCTCATAGCTGCATCTTGTTGGGACTTGCCCTCAAAGAGAACCATCTAGAACAAGGAATTGCTTCCTCTCTAGAACACCTAACAATTGGCTGTTGTGGAGGGTCCAAAGCCCAGGCGATTCCCTGGGGGATATCTTGGTCCTCCCTGCCCAACTTGATGGTCAATGGGCAGATACTGCAGACGCAGCTGAGAAGGTCATGGTGGTCAGGGCATGGATCTCAAGGGTCTTGTCGCTCCACCAGGTGTGAGCCCTGTAAAGCAGCATTGGTGCCAAGTTCAGGGTGAGGGAATATTAGAATGGGCAGAGGAGGAAGAAGACTGTTATCAGCTATGCCTTAAGGTCATTTGCGGTGTTGGAGACAGCAGCCTCTTCCATTACTCCTTTTCTTAAAGTTTCCCCCAGGACTGATGAGAATCCTGGAGGAAGTGGAATCCACAGCAGGAAGTGGGGCTGACTGCGATGGACACCTGGATCCGCTCCTCAGGACCCTGATATTTATTCCCCGTTGCTGGGTGTCTTGGCTGGAATGGTCCTCATCACATGGGCACTTTGCTTTGAGGAGCCCATAAACCTTTTGAAGGTAGGATCTACATCTTTGGCTTCCCCTAGAGCACCATTTCCCAAAATGTACTTGTGGTTCATGATTTTTAGATGGCACCCAGGTGACCATTATCACTATTCATTTTTTTTTTAAGATTTTATTTATTTATTTGACAGAGATCACAAGTAGGCAGAGAGGCAGGCAGAGAGGAAGGGAAGCAGGCTCCCTGCTGAACAGAGAGCTTGACGAGGGACTCAATCCCAGGACCCTGGAATCATGACCTGAGCCAAAGGCAGAGGCTCCCACCCACTGAGACACCCAGGCACCCCATCACTATTCATTATTAATTGCTTTTAAATTTCAGGTCTTGTGTCAATTACCCAGGACTTCACAATTTGTTTTGGACAGGTAAAAAAGCATTTTAGAAAATGAGTTGATCGCTGACCAGAACATGAAAAGATGCTCAACATCGCTCATCACTAGGTTAATGAAAATCAAACTCAGTGAGACGCTACTCCACACACCCCATGAAAAATGGCTATTCTTAAAAAAGCAAAACAAAATGAAACCCAGGCTGCAACAAGGGTTGGTGGGGAGGTGGAGAAACAAAGCATTGTGCACCATGGGTGGGAATGCAGAATGGTGAAGTTGCTGTGAAAACCAGGTTGGTGGGTCTTCACAGAATCAAAGGAGAGGGTTGTCCAATGCTCCTGCAATTCCCCTGTGAGGAGATGCATCAAAGAACTGAAAGCAGGGACTGGACACCATTGTTCACAGCACATTATTCACAGTCGCTTAAAGGGGGAAAACAACCCAGATGTCCATGGATGGATGAATGGACAACGTATTACCATGGAATATTGTTTCACCTTAAAATGGAATGAAGTTCTGACCCATGCCCTAATATGGATGACCCACACTAAGCCAAATATGGCAGACCCAAAAGGCTGTCTGTTATATGGCTCTACTTACAGGAGGTATCTGGAGGAGTCAAATTCAAGTCAAATTAAAATTTGACAAGTCAAGTCAAATTCATCTACACAAAAAGTAGATCCAAGCCCCAGAGGCTGGGCTTGGGGAGGGGAATAGGGAGTTACTCTTTAATGGGTAAACTTTCAATTTGGGAAGATGAGAAAGTTCTAGAGAGGGATGGTGGGGATGGTTGCCCAGCCATATGGATGTAGTGAAAGCCACAGAACTTCGTAGTTAAAAATGATGGCAAGGCTAACTTTTATGTGTATTTTACCACCATAAAAGAGTTGATATAAAGTGGCCAAATTGAGGTGGCATGTGAATGCCCAAGTTTGGAAAACACTGTCCCCGCCTCACCTGCAATGTGGTTACAGGTTATTTGCCTGCAAACGAGAAGGCTTTTTCAATATTCTGAAGTTGCTTTATCCTTTTATTCATTTCCATTTCTGGGCAAAAACCAGTCTGGTAAACAGGTAGAAAGAGGAGAATTGTGACATTTGTGGAGAATTTTTGTATTAGTGCTCTATTTTAGTTTATGTTAATCTAACAACATGTGGTGTAGGGATTCACCCCAGTTTGCAGCCTGGGAAACTGCCCCCCCCCACTGCCCTGGGGCAAGTAAGTGGCTAGACCAGCCTTCCACACTCTCTGAGCTCCTAGGGTGCACCTTTGGAACGTTTGCATCTGCAGGGCATTAATTTGGAGAAACAGGAACTGGGGACCAAGTGGTGCCTAAATGACAGAAGCAAATATCCTTCACAGCACAGACACACACCAAAGCCAGAAACAACACTAGGTCTGAGCCCTTGGCTCTTCCGGTTACTTCAGTTTCAAGCCTGATATAGTTGTGGCTTTCCCCATGAAAACAGATGCAACCCACCCTCACCGTGGGAAACACAGAGTACAGAGGGGAAAACCCACCACCGTAACCTGCTTGTCACAGCACAGCCCAGAAATAACCACAGTTCACACTTTGGTCACAAGATTTCCCATTTTTACTGGGCATATTCATGTACGCAAGGTAGTGTTAAAATACATAGTTTTATCACCTCGTTTACAATGAAATATATAGTGAACATTTTCTCTTTTTCAAGTTAAAATACTTGAAATGTACAGAGAAAACACAATTTATTAAGCTCTCTTGTTGGAGAAATTTGGATGGAATTTTTTTCCAAGGAAGACTTCATTCGTTTTACAATGCATTGAGAAAAAAGGTGGTGTTCTTGTCTTCTAGAGGATAGAAACTTGCCTTTTGGGAACCCTTCTACACTATTAAAAAAAAAAAGATTTTATTTATCTATCTGACAGAGATCACAAGTAGGGGGAGAGATTGGCAGAGAGAAGGGGGAAGCAGGCTCCCCACTGAGCAGAAAGCCCGATGTGGGACTTGATCCCAGGACCCTGAGACCATGACCTCAGCCAAAGGCAGAGGCTTAACCCCCGGAGCCACCCAGGTGCCCCCCTCCTACACTATTGATGGAAATGCAAACGAGTGCAGCCACTCTGGAAAACAGTATAGTTTCCTCAAAAAGTCAAAAATGGAGCTACCTTATGACCCAGCAATTGTACTATTGGGTATTTACCCCAAAGATACAAATGTAGTGATCTGAAGGACCACATGCACCCCAATATTTATAGCAATAATGTCCACAATAGTCAAACTATGGAAAGATCCCAGATGTACATCAACAGATGAATAGATAAAGATGTGGAGAGTGTGTGTATGTACATACATACACACAATGGAATATTATGCAGCCATCAAAAATGAAATCTTGCCATTTACAACAATGTGGCTGGAACTAGAGGATATTATGCTAAGTGAAATAAATCAATCAGAGAAAGACAATCATCATATGGTCTGAAGAGAGGAAAAAATGAAACAAGATGAAACTAGAGAGGGAGAGAAACCATAAGACTCTTAATCATAGGAAACAAACTGAGGGTTGCTAGAGGGGAGGGGATTGGAGGGTTGGGGTAACTGGGTGATGATGGCCATTAGGGAGGCCATGTGTTGTAATGAGCACTGCATATTGTAGAAGACTGATGACTCATAGACCTGTATTCCTAACACAAATAATATGTGTTAATTAATTGAATTTAAATTAAAAAAAAAAAGAAAATTGCCTTTCAACTTGGATTTTTAACTTACTTCTTAGGTCCATCTCATCATTAACCAAGTAATTCATTTTATTTTTCTCAATCTCTCTTCCATTTGCTTCCTCTTTTCTACCAGTCTCCCTGGTGTGTGTACACACACACACACACACACACACACACACACACTTCTAATACTCCGCATCCAGTCCCTCACCTCCAGAGGGACATCTGCCCTCTTGTCTGCTGTCTTTACAGATGGTCCCTTTCCTTTTACGGACAAGGTCTTAATTGATTTTGATCAACTCTAGTAAAATATTTAGCCTCAGTTCCGCATTAGGAGTAGCCTTTAATAATCTGTAGATAGAATCCAATTGTTTAAGGAAAATACTAAGAAACCCTTGGTAGAGTTAGCTGAATCAAGGAATGTAGACCTTGCTCACAGTGTAGATATGGCTTTTTTTTTTTTTTAAGATTTTATTTATTTGAGAGAGCGAGAGCAAGAGAGAGCACAAGGGGTGGGGAGGAGACTCCCCACTGTGCAGGGAGCCTGACACGGGGCTCGATCCCAGGCCTCGGCGATCATGACCTGAGCCAAAGGCAGATGCGTAACTGACTGAGCTACCCAGGCGCCCCTATGGCTGACTTTATTTTAAGAGAAATTTTTTGGAGACAGCAGGACAGAGGAAAGTAGTACTTGAAGAAAATGTTAGGGACCTTGATGAAAATCTATTCACTATTTCAAGGCGACTAACCAATGATCATTTCTGGGGACACGGGAGTGACAGTCTTTACAGGTTATGAAACTCGCATGACAAAATACTGCATATGCAAGTGTCGATTAACAGTAACTTTGTAGAGTGAGGCAGATGCCAGCCAGTGAGACAGTGGTGCCCAAAGACAGTGTTAATTCTGGAGTCCTGGAGACCAGGACGTGCTCCTCCATCACACGGCCATCTGAAAGGAGGACACTTGGTCAGTAAAGGAAATCCCTCCAGCAAACCAGCCAAAAATCAGTTGGGATTCAATATTTGATGAATAAGAGTATGTTTACAGGATCAAGAGTACTGATCACTCGAAATTCAGACTCCCCTGGAAAAAAATCTCTTTCAGCAGAAGTCGCCATGGGCCTACTGTTCCCTTGGGTTTCCCCTGGACACGTGCTCTCACACCTGGAAACTTACCCCAGCTGGTGACACCTTTGATGACAGGGGAGCCACAGGACTTGCTCAGTTGTCAACGAGGAGACAGCACATTTTTGGGCCCCAAGTTCCAGGAAGAAAATATGGCCTCCACCCCTGCAGTCATCCCGCTTATACTTACCAAACGCCAATCCTGGGCCTGACAGCCAGGAGGCAAGTGGAAAAGCCACAGTCCCTGTGTGGGTCAGGGCTCCCATCTTGCACTCAAGAGAATCATCTGCTTTCATTTAGTATCTGGACTCGACCCTGGACAGTGGCTAACATCCCCAGGGTCAGAACTCCGAGAGGCCTCTGCACTTGGGGAGGACCTAGAAATCTGGCTCAGGGTGGGGGAGATCCCTGCCCTTCTTGCTACTGTTTTCCTCAAACCAGTAAGAACTCACAAGGTGGCAAGGTCGAGATCCCTTGAGGACCCATGAGGAAGCTCCTGAGGAATGAGAGGGGGCGGTCGAGCCTCTGGTGGAATTTAAGGGCAGGAGTTGGGAGTTGTTCACAGGGAGCTTATCTGGGTCACCCTGCCCAAAGGAAAGGAGAGCCCAAGAGCACCTCTTGGTGTTTAAGAGGCCAGCCTTTTTCTTGTTTGTTTTCCTTAGAAGTTCACACACTGTAACGTGTCAAATAGCCTTGACATAACTCTCCACCTGGAAGGTGACATTTCTGAGGCAGTAAATCGGAGGGACACCAGCGTGACCCGTGCCCCACCCCCCCCCAATCTGGAGCTCTCCGATGCTTTTACAAGCAGCTCTTCAGGGGCCAGGACCTAGCAAGCTGTGGGGTAAGAGGACAGAGCCCCTTCACCAAGGGGCCCCAGGCAACTAACTAACTTGAAAGAACAGAAGAGAGGACTGTGGCTTACCACAGCCCGGTAGGAATGTCTGCCGGAAGCAGTGAAGCCGGCCACGCCAGCATTTACACATGGAGCATCTCCTGGGCAGCCAGGTGTCATGGGGCACCGACTCACAGTTCCTGGGAAGGAACAGAGAAGGCGATGCATTTGGGTTTTTAACTCCCTTCTCTTTTCCTCTCCGCACCCCCTTCCACCCCCGCCACCATCTCCACCCCCACCCCTCCAGTGGCTTACTCTTTCCGGGAATCATGCTCACAGTTGCGGCCATAGAAGGACGGTGGGCAGGCACAGAAGGACCCCAGCATGCAGGTGCCCCCATTCAGACAGCAAGTTCTGTTTAACTCCTTACCTGAAATGTAATTAGAGGTGGCTGAGGGGCGGTGGCTGAGGTGGCTAAAGCCCCTGGGAGCAAAGGTTAATACAGGGCTAAGGGCTTGGTCTCCCCAGTGATTGGAGATGTTTGCAGTCTTGTGAACTGCACAGAAAGGCACTCTTGCTTTTTAGTGGAGCCTCTGAGCAGAGAAACTTTTTCATGCTCAGGCCAGGGGTGGTTCCCAGAACCCAGGGAATCAGGAGGGAAACTGCGTGCGTCCCAGGGAGGTCAAATACACTCTGCCGGTCTAGGCTCCAGGGCCAAGCCCCAGTCCAACCCTCTGCCCAGCTCCCGAATCAGCTTGCCAACCAGGAGAAAGCGTGTCAGAGAGAGAGGAAACAGGAAAGACCAGGATGGTCATAGCACGAGGCAGACCTAAGGGAGTTGGGTCTTACTATCCTGGATGCCTAAGGTCGGCACAAACGGGGAAGACCGGTGACGAACCGCAGGCTCCTCCCGGGACCGAACGCTGGCATCTCTTAAGGGCGGCTCCCTCCTCGCAAGTTCACGGTGGCCCAACCCTTAACGACAAAAATCAACGGATGGGTTCAGGATTTCAGGCCGGGTGAAAATTGCTGCTGATCAAAATAACAAAAAGTCTCTCACCAGCAACTAATTCCAGTTCAAACGCTTTGGAAATGGCCATGATCAGAATCACACTGGGAAGATGAAATCAGACACCCGTTAGCCAAACAAGGCAAAGAAAACCCTTTGCCTTAACAGAATTAACACCTCGGTCTTCCCAGCACAAGGACAAGAGCGCAGACCATTAGGGAGAAATTGTAGAGCCCTACTTTTCTTTCTCCTTCCTTTCTTTTCAAATGGCTAACTCAGGAAACAACATCAAGAGCAATGATGAGACTAAAAATCACCTAAAAGCTAATTTTTTTCAATGTTTCATGACTTCTTGGGCTCTGTCCTTCTAGAGCCATAATTTTAAGTCGGCGTAAAATCTTTTAGCTTCGATCTCACAGAACACGTATTCTCCTGCACTTAGATTTCCTATAAGAATTTTGAAATGACCACAGGACTGTCTCTGTAATCAGTGAATCACATTTTACAAACCATTTCAAATACACCAGTCGTTTAAAAGATTTTCAGGTTAAAACAAATCCTCCCATGACTCTTCACAGTTTTGCAAATACTGAATCTATGCCTTCAGACTTCTCAGAAGCAGATTTTTAATCTGGTGGTTGATATCGACCTTTTCTTACCCAAGAGAGGAAAACGCTAATCAGCTCCCCGGGCAGTGCATTAACCCGACTGAAAATGTTAAAAGCCAACGGCGAAGCTGGATGGAACTCTTTTAAGTGTGAAGTTCCGGTTCTTTGGGGGAGAAAATAGCATCCCTGTTGCCAGCCCTTTTTAAGTTTGGGCAAGATGAAGCCAAACGACAGAGAGGGGGTAGAACATTATTTCTGCAGGTGGCAAGTTCTAGTCATCAGAAGCTCACGTTCAAGATGGGTTCATACCTGCAGGAGAAGCGCTCCATCTTTCCGCCGTCCATAGCTCCTAACAAGTTAGGGGGAAAAGAAGGTCAGCATGGCTTTCATTCATGGTCGTTGCTAGAACACCCAAAGAAAAACATTAATTTCCTGAAGTGAAAATGGGAATTTAGAACGAAGAGTATCCCCGATGAGAGATATGCTTTCCCCAAAAGGTCTTAGGAGGAGCGGGAGCCAGGATGTCTGGGAGACTGGGGGCTCATCACCGAGCTGGTCCTAAGGAATGCTTTGAGCTTAGCTGGGGAGCCAGCCCGGCTGGGGCCTCTCCTTCTTCACCAACCAGGCCGGCAGCGGGGAGGGCCCGCAGGTGGGCGGGGAGGGCCCGCAGGTGGGCGCGGAGGCGGAGACCCCCGCCCATCACCGTGCAGAGCCTCTCCTGGGCTGAGGTGAGGGCGGTGAAGCCTTCCGACAAAGTGGGATGGAAAAGGCGGGGTCTTGTTAAACTGGTTAACTAGCCGCAATGTCTCCATCATTAGTTGCCTCCTTAAAACAAAACAAAACAAAACAAAAAAAATCGGATTTACTCTTTAAAAAAAAAAAAAAAAAAAAAAAAAAAGCTTGGGGTGCCTAGGTGGCTCAGTCGTTAAGCGTCCGGTGTTCCCAGGTCCTGGGATTGAACCCCGCATCAGGCTCCCTGCTCAGTGGGAGGCCTGCTTCTCCCTCCCCCACTAAATAAAATCTTAAATTGAAAAAAAAAAAAAAAAAGCAAATCAGTTGTTCTGTGCAGTTGGTAATTCCAGACTGGAGGAGTGATGGAAAATGATTGCTTTTCTTTTTCTCTTTTTTCTTAAAGGATTTTATTTATTTATTTGTGAGAGGGAGAGAGAGAGCGAGTGAGCAGGAGCCGGGAAGGGGCAGAGGGAGAGGGAGAAGCAGGCTCCCCACCAAACAGAGAGCCCTACACGGGCTCTATCCCAGGACGCTGGGATGACGACTTTTTAAGCCAAAGGCAGATGCTTTACCCACTGAGCCACCTAGGCACCCCGAAAGTGATTGCTTTAATCAGGAAATCCTCAACACCACTGATGGGTCTCATCTCAAGGAGTTTGGTATTTTATTGCCAAGTTTTATTTGAAATTTCCTTTCATCTTTGTTTTTCCCCGAAAAAGTTGTGTTGAGCCTAGTGCTTGACCCTGGGTGTCCTCAGGTGGCTGAGTTGGGTGTGTCTCCACCAGCGGGAGGAGAAAGACTAGGAAGCCCTCTGGGGGTAAGTTCAGGGTCGTTAGGGGGCTCTGGGGGTTCCTGAACCCCTGTGAGTGAGTGTAAATTCCGGGCGGGGCGAATTCCAAGTGGAGTCTCCGCCTGACTCCCCAAGACACCGGAATTAACCCCCGATTCTGGGTCCTGTGTTATCCCACAAGTGTTATTTGGTGGTTCGTGGGAGGCCCCCCCACCCCCACCCCGCCCAGGCTTCCACTGGAGAGGCGCGTCCGTGAGCTGGAGTCCCCACTGAGCGTCTCGGTGCTCCAGACGACATAATTTGCCCCAAGTCATGAGTAGTTCGAGGTATCACTTAATTCTAATTTCTAAAGGAAAAGCCTGGTGTTTACCCAATGCTGCTGGGCACACGGGGGTGAGGCTTTTCCGTGCTGCTTTCATCCATCTCTGTCCATTGAGGTCACACCGTGGCAGAAAGGAACGGGCAGCATCCGGCCATCCCATCGTCAGTGTCCCCCGTGTGCAGACTACGGGCCACAGGTGCTGAGAGGAGCCCTCGATGGCTTCCACATTGGCTTCTTGGGGGAGTTAAATTAAGAATAATTTTTACGGGGAGTAGGGCTCCATCAGAGCAAAGGTGGGGTGCATCCCACTTACTTGACTCTAGCAGCAGCTGGCTGCTGGGTTCGTGTGGAGCTTCAGCTCCTACTGTGGCCTTTTGACTTGTTAAAGTCTTCAGGTAGCGTGCTGATTTGCATCGGGAATCGGGAGCTTAGCTGGAAGTTCTGGAAGCTGGATGTGGGGGGAGGGCAGTGCATAAGAGAAGGCTAACCACCCAGCCCCAGCAACTGCAAAGAACCAGAGTGTGAAGAAAGTATAGTATAAACTTGCGTCCTGTTACCATGCTCTGCTGCGTTGCCCTCTCCAGATACTGCTTTTATTTATTTTTTTTGGGGGGGTGCAGATTGAAGGACTGGGGCAATCCTGTGTTGGCCAGTGGTTTTCCCCTGTCTTTCTCCCTCTCCTCGAGCCTCCCTGTTCCCCAAGATTCAACAATATTGGGGCGCCTGGGTGGCTCAGTGGGTTAAGCCTCTGCCTTCGGCTCGGGTCATGATCTCGGGGTCCTCGGATCAAGCCCCTCATTGGGCTCTCTGCTCAGCGGGGAGCCTGCTTCCTCCTTTCTCTCTGCCTGCCTCTCCGCCTACTTGTGATTTCTGTCAAATGAATAAAATAAAAAATCTTTTAAAAAAAATTCAACAATATTGAAATTAAGTCAATTAATAACCCTACGTCAGCCTCTAAGTGTCTGAGGGAAAGGAAGAGTCAGTCACGTGTCTTTCCCTTTAAATCAAAAGCTAGAAATGACGAAGCTTAACGAGGAAGGCACATCCAAAGCCGAGACAGGCTGTGAGTGAAGCCTCCTGTGTCAGTTAGCCAAGCTGTGAATGCAAAGGCAAAGTTCTTGAAGGAAATGAAAAGTGGGACACCAGGGGACACACAATGATAAGAAAGTCAAAAAGCCTTACTGCGGAGAGGCAGAAAGTTTCTCCAGCCAGCAAATTCCAAGCACTGGAATTGCGCGGTTGAAGGGTGGACACGTCGGAATCATTTTCCAAGAAGGGTGCACCGGTATCTACACACCACCCCGCTCCACTTCTCTCCCCCACCCCACATCCCTCTCCTAACCAGCTGGTTGCAAAAAGCATCTTAATTTTTGCTAATTCTGTATGTAGAAATAGTATGTCCTTATTTGGATTTACACTGTGGCCTGGGCTTTATTGGATGCTGTATTTCTCTCTCTATGAGCTGGCATGAAAGAGTGCTTGGGGGAACTTGCAGTGGCTTCTTTTTTGTCATTTGCTCTGGGAAGCCCTTCCCCAGCTTCCGGTTAGCCGAGAGCCCGGTCCTGGCGCCCGCTGCTGGAGTTCACCTTATCTTATCAACACTGTATTGCAAACTGCTTGTTTTCCGGAATTTTGCCAACCCTTTCCCCTATGCCTTCTCCCCCAGACTAGGAGGTCCAGAAACCTGGTGTGCCAGATTTTGAGTTTCCCCAGCCTCCCGTGCTGTGTCTGCTGGTGCTAATAGGACTCCGGCTGCCCCATCCCTGGCTGACGGAAATGTCGTCTTAGCCTCCATTTCTCCAAGAGGGGGGTTGGAGGGGCAGGACGAAGACAAGGGCTTTGAGAAGCACCACAGGAAAACAACTTGCTTCCCCTATCCAGAGCCAGGAAATACAACAAAGAATGCCCCTCCCCCCAAACAGTAAAGGAGAAAACAAAAAGAAATCCCAAGTGCTCCAAAGCTCCCTGATTCTGGGCATCTACTTCAGAAGAACTCACCCTAGAGAAGACAAGGTAATCTTGCGCACTTACTGGAAAAGTCTCATTGAGACTTTTAGACATGGCTATGGTTTAGAATTCTCTCCCACCAGAACTTTTCCTCTAATCGTATTCAACAAATATTTACTGACTGGCTACTCCGGGCTGAGCACAGTGGGGGAGACAGGGATCTGGGACACCACTCCCTCCTGCCCTAAGACGAGCCCAGAAATCTACGCCAAGTGCCATTTTATTTTATCAAAACTCTGCTGATGAGGAGGGAGAGGTCACTTCCGGAGGGCCCACTGACCAAGTCCTGGCTCCAGCAGAGAGATGGTTTTCACAAGACCTGGAGAACCTCATTTAAAAGTGCTTCTTAAGTGGATTTTGTATGGGATTGCATCCGGGCATTCTTCACAGCTCTTGATGGTTTTGAAATGGATTCAGAGCAAGTGGAAGTCCAAGGCTGAAATGCAAATCCCGAGTGGTATCAGAAATCAATTACAGTGAGGCTTCCTGTATGCAGAAGGCCCCGGGGAAACTTTGAAGCTGTGCCCCACCCTGGAGAGCCCTGAGCCAGGCGGGCCTTCTGAGTTATGCCACCATGATAATCCGCGGATGTTGCGTTGAGCCACTTACCTCTGTGAGAATTTGTTACCCAGCAACGTAGAACGAATGCAAACACTTTGGAACTCTTTTTTTTTAATTGGAGTATGTCATCACTCATAAAAATGTACAAATAACAAGGGTTGTAGCTTAAAAACTATTCCAAAGTACCACATAACCACCACCCAGGTCAAGAATAAGAATATTGGGGTGCCTGGGTGGCTCAGTCGTTAAGCCTTTGGCTTAGGTCATGATCCCAGGGTCCTGGGATCGAGCCCCACATTGGGCTCCCTGCTCAGCGGGAAGACTGCTTCTCCCTCTCCCACTCCCCCTACTTGTATTCCCTCTCTCACTGTGTCTTCTATCAAATAAATAAATTAAATTTTTTAAAAAATCCTCTTAAAAAAAAAAAAGAATAAGAATATTGTTAGACCCCCAGAAGTCCACCTCTCACTTCTCCAAGCTAACTACTTTTCTTATTTCTAATGCTATAGTCTGGTTTCTCTATGGTTTGGAACTTTATTTAATCCCAAGTGTGTGTGTGTGTGTATCTGCTTCTCTCTGCTCAACGTTACGCTGGGGGAAGCCATCCATGTCGTTGGTAGAAATTTGCTCCTCTTCACGGCTCTGTGGTGCCCATTGCATTGAATCTACCCAAGGACTCAGCACTACTTTATCGGAAAGATCATTCTTACATCACTGCTCTACAATGCCCTTTTTCATCAAGAATCATTTGTTCAGAGGTTGTGAGGTTTTTTTTTTTTTAAATATCTCATTCGGTTGCCTTATTCTGTTTGATTAGCCCCTTTGTCTCTTCTTGTAGAACACACACACACACACACACACACAAACACATTTCTCACCAACAACATGATTCTACATGTAGACAATCCAAAGGACTCTAAAGATAAACTATGGGACTTGAGGAGTGTTCTGAGCGTAACTGGTATTGTCCTGAAATTTATAAGTCCTAATCCCTAGAACCTCAGAAATGACTGTTGGAGATAGGGCCTTCGATGAGGTAGTTAAGGTAAGATGAGCTCATGTGGGTGGACACATGTTGGATGTCCTCGTTAAGGAGAGGAGATGAGGACTAAGCCTTGTGCTTGCACAGGGAAGACCATGTGATGACCCAGGGAGAAGATGCCCACTGTAAGCCAAGACGAGAGGACGCAGAAGAAACCAAACCTTCTGACACCTTGATCTTGAACCTCTGGCCTCCCAAACTGTAAGAAAAGAAATGTCTGTTGTTGAGACAGACCACCACCCCTAGGTCTGTGGTATTTGCTATGCAGCACTAGCCAAATTACATAGCAAGTAAATTTCACAAGAGGACTGGAAGCAAGGTCAACAATGAGAGAAGTCTGCCACCTGGAAGAGGGCGCCCCACTCAACTGTGCCAGCAACTTGATCTTGGACTTCCAGCTTCCAGAGCCATGAGACTATAACCCACCCCGTGTACAGTACCTTATTATAGCACCCCGAATGGATGGAGAGAGTATGTGAACAGGCACACTGCTGGTGAATCTGACTGTGAAAGGCCACAGGGGAATTAATCAGAAAGATTGCATGGGACACTGAGCAGACTAGCTAGTCCAGAACTGGATCCCTCCAGCTAGAGCAAGCCTACAGTGAATCCAAGATTTTAATAAGGGGGGGGGGAAGTGCCATTTATTTTCCATCTCAATTTTTGGGTATGTGTTTCTCCTTATCCGCTCATGAAAATCACCAGGTCGGAGATCCACTGTCTTATTTCATCTTTAGATAAGCCATTCAGGGTTTCCTGAGTGCGTTTTCCCCAGAGCTCTATACAGGCGCACTGATTTGACAAAGATTTGTCACTGATGTGGACTTCGTTTATGAAGCATTTTTTGGGGGGTGCTCCTTGTGTCCATGTTCCAGGTCACACTGTGCCAGACTGATGCCAACACCCAAGGCCATGCTTCTTGGAGTTTCTCAACAAATATGTTGAAGGCAGGTAGAAGGAGGAAGGTGAGTGCATATCCCTGGGCACATTTAACCTGCTTTAAAGAAGTTACTAAGCCTCAGCTTCATTATCCTGCATTATCCTCCCACAATGGAAGTATGAACACCTGCCCCACAAGAGATGCTCTACTACAGACTTCTTTTTTTTTTTAAATGGCGAATTTTATGTTGTGTGTGTGTGTCTCTGTGTGTATGTGTTTAAAGATTTTATTTATTTATTTGACAGAGACAGAGAGAGAAGGAATACAAGCAGGGGGAGTGGGAATGGGAGAGGGAGAAGCAGGCTTCCCGCTGAGCAAAGAACCCGATGTGGGGCTCGATCCCAGGACCCTGGGATCATGACCTTAGCCAAAGGCAGACGCTGAATGACTGAGCCATCCAGGTGCCCCAAGATGCTCTACTACATATTTCTTATATTTGATAAGATATCTTATATCTTATTATTACATACATATTAGATAAACATGTACTATAGTTCTAGCACATTTAGGCATTTGACAAATGTCACTGCCTTTTTATACATCGCTTTCCCTCCTGAAGCAGGTCAAGCAATGCTCATTCATTCATTCGTTACTCTTACCATGTGCCAGGCAACGGACTTGGGATGACCACCAAGATTTAAAGGAACTACGCTGCCTATCCTCAGACTGTTACAGTCAAGAGGAAATATACACGTAATTAAGTGCGTTTCATCAGTGTTAGCGGGTCTGTGTAGATGATGGCGCAGCAGCCTAAGAAGGAAGGGGTCACTTTCCCAGAAGAGAGGAGTCAGAGTGGGGAACAGGTACAAAAGCTGGACTGGGGCTGGCTGAAGGAGGGCACTGAAGTGTGATGGAGCAGGCTGGTGGCCTGTGAGCCCCGGTGACCAGCAGGGGGCGGGCTCTGGGGTAAGGGCCGGGGGCCCTGGAGACCCAGCACACCAAGAATTTTGCCTTTTAACGTAGCACTATGAAGAATCCAGCAGGAGAGTGACCTGGGCAGGTCTGCGTGTTTGGGAAGATCTCTCTGGCGTCAGAGGGACATAATGCTGGTACAGAAGCTGGAGGCGACTGTTGAAACAGGGCAGGAAGGGAGCGGCTAGAGCAGTGGGTACAGGGGCCGGACAGGTGGAATCTCGAGGCTCTACAGAGATTGAGTAGGAGGAGGGAGTAGTGACTCGCTCTGAGGGCAATGTGCATTTTCTAGTTTCCTAAGGGCTTAGAAAAAAAGAGAACCATGTATTTAAAAAAAAGCACAAACAGGCTTCTGGATGCAGCATGGTGTCTCAGGGAGGTCACTGGTGTTCCCAGGTTCACCTGAGAACAGGGAATCCTCGGGCCTCGTAGCCTGCTCTGTGTAACAGATGGAGCAACGCCTCTCTGTCGGTGTGGTGGCCAGCGTATGTGATGAGGTAACAGAAAATGCTGAATGTCATTTCCGCGATGTTAGGGACAGTGGTACCTTTTATCTCCTGTTTTGTTTCTGGTATTTTTCAAGGTTAGATATGTCATAAAGCACCCAGAACTGTGCCCAGGATTTAAGAGGCACACAAAAAGTGTCAGCAATGATTCATGGTGTGTGTGTGTGTGTGTGTGTGTGTGTGTGTGTTGTGGTTTTTTGTTTGTTTTTTTGTTTTGTTTTGACTTTGTGTGTATTTCATTTTAATCTTACAAGGATAGTATCAAAATAAAAAAAAAAAAAGAAACGAAGAAAATTAAACAAAAGTAGCTCCATCTCCAATTGCACCAGCCCACACGAAGAGCTTCCAGTGGGAATTTTAAGATTGGCATTCTTGATGATTTCAGTTTGGCTGAGCGGGAATGACCAGTGCATCCCTGGTTTCCCAGTAGAGGCAGGTCACCGGCAAAATTGTCCTCCAGGGGGCGCCGGTGAGCAACACGGCCAGACTGCCTGGAGACCACAGGGATGTGGGGTCCGCGTGCTGGATACAGAGGCCGCTACTCCCAGCGGCGGTCCTGGCACCGACGGGCGTTCTGCCCTCCTGCAGTTGAATAACTGTATTTGCGAAGAGGTTTGGCCTCCTCCCAGGGAAAAACTCCTGGCACTTGGTCTCAGAGTAAGTGCCACATTCTGATCCTGGGTTCTTAGCCCTCTCCGTGACCCATCTTGATGGTGAGGGGAACAGCCACCAGGATGGCCCACTGGGGTCACCCACGTCGAGGGTCCGTGACTCGGGGAGTGCTGCCCAATGGAAATGCCATACCAGCCCCCCTGTGTGAGTTTAAAGGTTCTGGCTAGTCACGGTAGCAAAGTAGAGAATTGGGTAAAATTAACTTTTCATAATATATTTCGACAGCACCCAATGTATGTCCCAAATAGTATCATTTGGCCATGTAGTTAATGTAAGTGACTGTAAGATGGGGGCAGGGCAGCCTTCCCTGGCCTAGGCCACTGTGCTGGGGGCCTTCAGCGGCACCTGCCAAGCGGTAAGACAGGGCCCTCCCCCAGCGCTCCTCCTTCAGCAGGAAGCATTTGGGAACGGTCACGGCAGTAGGGTGAATCAGTCTATAACATTTTGGGTTTTTCATTCTTCTATCATTAGATCACAGTGACGACAGGCGTGTGACACCAGGGATTTACTTGGAAGAAGGCTTTGCGGTGCGTGTGACTCAGAGTTCCCACAGGCATCTGAGGCTCAGAATGGCTGTGAGGCGAGCACTCGGGCCTGCGGCTGTCTGGGCCTGTTTGTGTGTGGGGCCCCCTCAGATTGGAGACAAACTTGGGGGCCCTCCCCGCAGAGGCCAAAGCTGTGGACAAAGCTGTTGAGAGGCTTCAAGGCTCGCTAGAGGGCACGTGAGTGAAAAGGCGCCCGGCTCTGAGGAAGCAGCGTGGTAATAAGACTGTGTAAGAGCTGGGGAGCTAAGGGGACCCTGGGGGGCGAAGACCACAGGGCAGAGTCCTACCTGCTGCCCCCGGGGAAGGCAGAAACTGCAACGTCGTTCTTTCTTTTTTCTTTTTAAAGATTTTATTTACTTATTTGAGAGAGACAGAGAGAGCATGAATGGGGGGAGGGGAGAAGTATATCCCCGCTGAGCAGGGAGCCTGACGTAGGACTCGATCCCAGGAGGCTGGGATCGTGACCCAAGCTGAAGGCAGAGGCTTAACTGACTGAGACACTCGGGCACACGCCTTCCTACATTCTTTCCTTCCTCTTCCTCTCTCTCCTCTTCTTCTTCTCCATCTCCTCCTTCTCCTTCTTCAGAATTTATTTTATTTTTTTAAAAAATTTTATTTATTTGACAGACAGAGATCACAAGTAGGCAGAGAGGCAGGCAGAGAGAGAGGAGGAAGCAGGCTCCCCGCTGAGCACAGAGTCCGATGCGGGGCTCGATCCCAGGACCCTGGGATCACGACCTAAGCCAAAGGCAGAGGCCTTAACCTGCTGAGCCACCCAGGGAGCCCCTCTTCTTCAGATTTTAGTAAATAATCTCTACACCCAAGGAGGGGCTCGAGCTTACAACATCGAGGTCAAGAGTCACATGTTCTGCAGACGGAGCCAGCCGGGCGCCCCTGGAAGTTCTTTCTGGACACAGCCAAGAGATGCAGCATCTGCACACAGTAAGTTTAATACAATAATAATAATTCCTTGTATTAACATAAGTACATTGTGTATTTTAAAATACTTCCTGATTCACATCCCCGCCTGTGAATTGGAAAAGACTGTGGAGTATGCTGAACTAGGATCACTGGACTTCACCCCAGACTGATTGAGTCAAAACATCCTAGGGGGAGAGGGCTCCACTGGGGCCATGCCCATGAGGAGCCAGTGTTGGGTACCACTGCCCCAGACTCTGCTAATTCCAGGTCCTTAAGGCCCCTTGTACTGAGGTTCCTGGACCAGCAGCCTTGGCATCACCTGGAGCTTGTTAGGGAGACAGACTCTGGGCCCCTCCCTGGCCTCCGGGGTCAGATTCTGCACTTACTAAGATCCTGGGGGTTGCCAGATAAAACACAGGACTCTTCCAGATAAACCACAAATAATTTTTAAGTATGACTCATGCATTATTGGGAACATACTTATATTGAAAAATCACTTGCGGTTTATCTGAAATTCAGATGTAACTGAAAGTATTTTTATTTGCTAAGTTTCTCAGTTTTATTTGGGAGCTCACTGCAGACTGAGGAGCCTGGGCTGAACAAGGACCTCCTTCTCTAACCCTGGCCTCATACAGGATGCCCATTGTATTTGAATGTATTGGTGGGGGGAAATATTTTTCCACTTAAATATGATTGAGCTTTTGAATAGTTAGCCCTCTCATAAATTGAAAATGTATTTAAGTCGTGTCTGACCTGAAACTGCCTTTTTAATTTATATTCTTTGGTTCAGAGCACCATAAACAAAACAAAACAAAGACCAAACGAAAACAATTACTAAATAGGAAACTCAGATTATGTAGGAAAAAAAATACTATTCAAATTCTAAGTAATAAAAAGCACATGCAATACTTTAGAGGTAGGACTTCATACTGTCCCAGAGATATATTTGATTCCCATCAACTTGGTGTACAATTTAAAATGATAATTTATCAAAAAAATTTTTGCCTATAAAACTAAAAAAAACTTATTTAAAAAATTAATGCCAGTATAGGTAACTTGTGGTGCTCTATTAGGTTCAGGTGTACGACACGGTGATTCGGTCCTTCCATAGGTCACCCAGTGTTCATCCCAACAAGTGCGCTCCGTAAACCCCATCCCGTATTTCACCCTCTCCCCAACCCCCCTCCCCCTGGTAACCAGCAGTTTATTCTCTGTAGTTAAGAGTCTATTTCTTGGTGTATTTTTCCTCTCTTGTTTCCTTTGCTTGTTTGTCTTGTTTCTTAAATTCCACGTGAGTGACATCATATGGTATTTGATGGACTTATTTCGCTTAGCATTTTACTTTCTTGTTCCTTCCATGTCATTGCAAATGGCAAGGTTTTTTTGTTGTTGTTGTTTTGTTTTGTTTTGTTTTAATGGCTGAATAAAATGCACGCTTAGGCTGGTTCCATATCTTGGCTATTGTAAATAATGCTGCTATGAACGTAGGGGTGCATGTATCCCTTTGAATTAGTGGTTTCGTCTTTTTTTTTTTTTTTTTTTTTTTTTTTGTAAATACCCAGTAGTGTGATTACTGGATTGTAGGGATTGTAGGGTAGTTCTAGTTTTAATTTTTTTGCAGAAACTCCATACCGTTTTTCACAGTGGCCGCCCAACTTTGCATTCCCACCAACAGTGCACGAGGGTTCCTTTTCCTCCACATTCTCACCAACCCTGGAGGTTTCCTGTGTTTTTTATTTTAGCCATTCTGACCAGTGTGAGATCTCATTGTCGTTTTGATTTGCATTTCTCTGATGATGAGTGATGTTGAACATCTTTTCATGCGTCTGTTGGCCATCTGGATGTCTTCTTTGGAAAAATATCTGTTCTTGTCTTCTGCCCATTTTTAATTGGATTGTTTTTTTGGGTGTTGAATTGTTTCAGTTTTTTATATATTTTGGGTACTAACCCTTTATCTGATATGTCATTTGCAGATATCTTCTCCCATTCTATAGGTTGCCTTTTAGTTCTTTGATGGTCTCCTTCGCTGTGTAGAAGCTTTTTAGCTCCCACAGTTTATTTTTGCTTTTGTTTTTCTAGCCTCAGGAGACCTATCTAGAAAAAAACATTGCTATGGCTGATGTCAGAGACATTACTGCCTGTGTTCTCTTCTAGGATCTTTATGGTTTCAGGTCTCACATTTAGGTCTTTAATCCATTCTGAGTTTATTTTTATGTATGGTGTGAGAAAGGGGTCCAGTTTCATTCTTTCGCTCACTTATTCTTTGATCATATGTAGCGGATCCGTTCTCCCAGTGCCATTTGTTGAAGAGACTTTTTCCCATTGCATATTCTTTACTGCTTTGCTGAAAATTGATTGACCATATAATTGAGGGTTTATTGCTGGGTTTTCTGTTCTGTTCCATTGATCTATGTGTCTGGTTTTGTGCCAGTACCATACTGTTGTTGTTGTTGTTGTTTTTCTAGTACCATACTGTTTTGATCACTACAGCTTTGTAATATGATTTGAGGTCTGGGAGTGCGATGCCTCCCGCATTGCTTTCCTTTTTTCACAGTTGCTTTGGCTATTTGCAGTCTTTTGTGGTTCCATATACATTTTAGGATTGTTTGTTCTAGTTCTGTGGAAAATGCTGTTGGTATTTTGATAGGGATTACATTAATAAAATGGTAATAATCACAAATGGCAACACATAGACCATAGTACCTTCAAAATCCAACTATTTTGTAGCTAAAGTTATTATGTCTATGTCAGACAAAGGGTGTTTCTCTGTTTAGGGTGAAGGCATATGAAGAGTCTGTTGTCCATAAGCAGGGGTGGTTGTAAGGATCCTCTTGGAACAGGCAGGGGTGGGGGTTCCGTGGAGGATATGGATGGGGGGATGCAGTGAGGTGGGAGCAATTCCTGATTAACTGATTGTCAGATTGTCACAATGTTGGCTATCAGCAAAACATCTTTGCCTAATTAGTAAAAATCACTAAAAAGAACCTAAATTCACCTATGTTTTTGGAACTTTAAAAGAAGCAAGGTGAGGGCACCTGGGTGGCTCAGTTGGTTAAACAACTTCCTTTGGCTCTGGTCATGATCCTGGGGTCCTGGGATCATGAGTCATGTCAGGCTCCCTGCTCAGTGGGGAGTCTGCGTCTTCCTCTGCCCCTCCCCCGCTCATGCACACTCTCTCTCTCTCTCTCCTACGCGCTCTCTCTCATTCTCTCTTTCAAATAAATACATAAATTCTTAAAAAAAAAAAAAAAAAAGAAAAGAAAAGAAAAACAAGGTGAAATCCAGACCTGTGATGGCCGTAGCTTCCAACATTGAAAACAGTTTTGCATTTGCTGGGCCATACAGCATTCTGATGCTGCTTTTCCCGTGGTTCTTAGCTCGGAGTGCAGAGAGCACGGGGCCCTTTCCCCTCTCTGGCCTGTTTTATTCCACATGCTTCGGGACGGCCTGCGTGAAAAGGGAGGTGCAGTCATCCCAGGTTGTTGGGCTCACATTGGCCAGCTTGTTGTTTGCCCCGTGCCAAGCCCTCCCCTCTGAAATGTGTTTTGTCTCATGCCGGGCTGAGTCACATAGAATAGATAGATAGTTTATCAGCACATGTCCTACAGATCATATTATCAGCTGACAAATATAGCCCGTTAGCGCACAGGCCAGGAGGCTCCAGTGTGTGGCGGCCGTGTCTCCACAACCCGCATTCCACCAGGCAGGCAGCGGTCAGGGGGCTGGGGCTGCCGCGCAGTCACGGGTAGGTGGCCGTCGTGGGGGTTGGGACGTGGCAGGGGCAAGTGACCCTCGGCTCCTGAGACAGGGGGATATTGGGGGGTGCTGGGAGGGAGGGGACTTGTGGCACCTGCTCGGAGGATGGGAGGCAGCTCCTCCTTGTTTATCTCTTTCCCACCGTGCCATGGCAGGACAGGGGCAGACACCCCCAGTGGGACACTATTGGGGGAGGATCATGTGTTTATCTGCATTTTAGGGCAAGAACTAGAATTGAATGGAGAAGGAGAGAATGTGGCTAGGGCAGGTGATTCCCCCGCAAGGCTATGCTGGGGGCAGGGGGTTCCCCGAGATTCCTGCTCCTGGTTAGTGGGCGCCCCCCCCCCCCCCCGCCCCAAGTACACTGCCCTGGTGCCCAAAGCTGGGCTCAAGGCTTTCTGTCCCAAAGCGTTGTCTCTGGGAAATAAATCAACTTTGTTTGGTCTTGGGTGCCCTGGAAGGGATGATTGACATCTGCGGGGCGAGTCTTTTCCTTCTGGGACTGTCTCACCCCCTTGGGGAGAGAGTGAGGGTAGGAAAGTGCTCAGAGACCCAGGGGAGAATCATCTGGCTTTGTAAGCAGCCCAGCCGTGCCCCTGTGACTGTTTTCCTCCAAATCCTCTCCGGGAACTCAGGGGCTGGTGCGATCTGGCAGAGAACCTGTGCTAACCGTGCCCGGGACAGAAGAAGTCTCAGGTACTCATATCTTCCATTTCACTTGGTGACGATGTCTGTCTTCATTTCTTTTCTTCTTTTCTTTCGATAAATGCTTTACTAGGTGCCGGGGACTATCTTAAGCACTTGACACAAATTATCACACGTGACCCTGTCCCCAGTCTTCTGAGTGGGGTGCTGCTGTCACACTCATGTTCAGATGAGTACATGGGGCACAGAGAGGATAGGTGACTGTCTCAGGGACACACAGCTGTAAGTGGAGGAGGCCGGACTCCAGCCCGGGCTGGCAGGCGGACTCTGAGAAGGTCCTCCTAATCCCTTCCCCAGCCTCTGCCTCCCAGCCAGGATTTTCTAGTTTAACAAATTACCATGAAAACAATGGGTGTTCCCAGGGAAACTTGGACCTGGCGACAGAAAATGTAATTTAATTTAGAATTTGGCTGCAATATCGTGACTATACTGACCTCCCTTGAGTATTGAGTCTTTAATAACCCTATTGTTTCTATCAGAAAACTCCCTCTGTGTTCTGGCTCTGGGGTCCAGAGGGGTGAATGGGATTTGTGCATCGTGAAAGCCCCTTGTGGGCCGTGTCTTTGTTTCCTCCGTACACCGGTGTCACCAGGAATCCCCATGGTTATAGACGCTCCCTTAGTTCCAGCAAGGCTAGTGATGGGTGTCTTATTCACATGGGGGCTGTGCTGGGAAGAATGCTGTGGAAAGCCTGGAGCTGGTCTGCCCAGAGGAAAGAGAGGCCCTGGGGGTTCTGATGAGCAGGTGGGGACCGTAGGGTTAGGGCTCTCTCCCCATGGATGTTCAGATGACCAACTGCTCTGACCTCAGCTCTGTCCCTCAGACTGTGCATGCAGTGTGCCCTCTGCCTGGACACCACCCCCTTGCTGCCGTCCCTCTCCTAGCCTGGGCAAGGAGGTGCCCAGAATGGCTGGGCACCTGTATTGTGGGGTTAGTTGGGTCTTCTCCCCCAGATCCTTTGTACCTTAGACTGTCAGAGATGTGAGCCCTGTACACAGCCTCCCACCCGCCTCTGCCCAGTCTGCCATTTGGCCAGAAAAGGGAGGATGAGGTGACCAGAAAGTGCCCCTCCCGCCTGGAACCCTGGCATTTGTCTTCTGAGTGGGGACGAGTGCTCTGGTGCCAGGGGACATGTTTTTCCAGTCATGCCCTCTGGCTCGGACAGTGGATGGCTCCATAAAAGGGATTCCAATGTACCTGGGTTGTGGAGGGGGTGTGAACAAGTATTCAAGCAAATTCTGCATGGACAGTCCCTTTCCCCTTCCCCAGGGTCCCTGTGGGACCTCACAGAACCCTCCTCTCCACACGCACTTGAGGGCATCCCTCCTCTTCTGACCCCACAGCCTGTTCCGCCTCCATGATCAAATCCACACGCAGTACTGAAATGTATCTCTGTGAGCATCTGTTCTCTCCCGATGGAGAGCTCAGGGGCAGGGACATTCATCCTTCCCCATTTGATGAGTACCCATAATGTCAGTTATTTGGGTTCCCAGGAATCAAAGAACAGAGATGCACACCAAGTAAACTGGCCCTACACACAGGGTTTCTCTGTTGAGGTCCAGAAGCAGGAGCCTGTCTACATTCCCTCCAGGGCTGCCGTCTGTCACCATCTGCCCCTGGTGACCACTCAGGGTGAGTGGCTGACTCTCATCCCACGTCTGGGGCTTCTCAGGTGGCTGCCTCTGTCGGTGAACCGTGGCCCTTCTTTTCACAGTCCACGGTCAAAGTATAATTAAACCAATGAGCAAATAGTTCAACTCCTATTATGTGCTGTGAAGTGAATTCGCAACAGTCTGAGAGATAAATAATCTGAGAGATAAAATAACGGGGGGATCTACTTTAGGTGAAGAGACCGTGAAGGCTATGCTGAGGAGAGAAGACTGAAGCTGAGTCCGGGGACATGGGGTGCAGGGATGCTAGGCAGATGGGGGAAGAGGGTCTAGGCAGAGGGCATAGTGTGTGCAGTGTCTGAGGTACGAAAAAGTGGGGGGTGGGTGAGGCACTGAGGAGGAGAGTGCTCAAGGGCGGGTCATGCCAGAGTCTGACCCGGGCCCTAGGATCTCCCCCTCACCTCGGAGAGAAGTCTTTGGAGCGCTTGATCCACGCAGTGGCAGGATCTCATTCTCGGCAGAAAATGACTCTCACTGTTGTGTGGCAAATGGATTGGAAGAGGGTGAGTGGGAAGTCAGGACACCAGCTGTGAGGCTTCTGCATGCCTGAGGCCAGCTGGGGCACTAACTGGTGGTGAGAAATGCGTGCCCTCTAAGACTTGGGTGATACATTGGGCTTGCAAACAAGCGAGCATGTTTGTGTACATGGTCTCGCTCCCATGGTGGGCAGGGTAAAGAAGTGGAAGGCATAAAGGAGTGCCTCCAGGTAAGGACAGAGTCAAGGTGAAGAATTGAGGCAGCCAGGAATGGTTAGATTCTAAGGGAGGAACTCTGGAAGGAATGTGTTTCTCTGAGATATGCGTGAGACATCCAAGTGGGCATGTCAAGGAGATGGCTAGATGTGGACACCAGAGGTTGCTACACATTGAGACTGAGTCTTATTTTACTATCCACTGTGTTAATGATTTATTGCTACATAACAAATCATTCCTGACCCTTATAGCTTAATACAACAAACATATTTTGTCACATTCTCTGAGCATTGGGAATAGCTTAGCTGAGTGGTCCTGCCTCAGGGTCTGCTGAGATGACTTTTGGGGCTGCTACCATCTGAAGGCTCAACCGGGGCTGGAAGATCTGCTTTTAGACAGCTTCCACTCACGTGGCTGCTGGCAGGAGGACTCTGTTCCTCTCCGTAAGAAGCTTCTTGCACAGGGCTGCTTGAATCTCCTCATGACACAGTGGCCGGCCGGAAAGAGAGAGGAGTGCCTGGTGGGACTTGGTCGCGGAAGCCACACACCATCACTTTTTTTTTTTTTTTAAAGATTTTATTTATTTATTTGACAGAGAGAGATTACAAGTAGGCAGAGAGGCAGGCAGAGAGAGAGAGAGAGAGGAGGAAGCAGACTCCCCGCTGAGCAGAGAGCCCGATGCGGGACTCGATCCCAGGACCCTGAGATCATGACCTAAGCCGAAGGCAGCGGCTCAACCCACTGAGCCACCCAGGCGGCCCATCACTTTTACCACACTTTATTCGTTAGAAGTGAGTCACTGAATTCAACCCATGCTCAAGGGGGAAGGAATTAAGTTCTACACTCTTAAAGGAAAGAATATAAAGGAACGTGTGGGTACAATTTTAAAGCCATCGTATCCACAAAGCAAAATCTAGTTTATTGTTCACAAAAGCTGGGATGTGCACACAGGACTGGCCGGTGTATTTGTATGGCAGGGGCACCGCTGGAAGGGGCTAGCATTGTGAGCCGTGGAGACCAAGTTGGAGACCCTACCTCCCCCACCCCCACCTTCTCCTCCACTCTCAGTGTCTGTCTACTGGGCCAGCTGTATCTTGCTATTGCCCAAGACCCACACTGGTTGCTCTCTACATGTTGGACACTCTGCTGTGGGGAATGGCTGGGCACCAAGCAATGGAATCTTTGCTCTGAGTTGGTGACTTAGCAAACCCACTTAGCCTTGAGCCAGCTACCCATCTGGAGCTGGCAGGAGATGAGCACACACACACCGGTATCTGAGTGTCACCGGGACAGAGAGTGAAACTGATTACAGCAGCTCCCCATTCCCAGTCCCTCTCTGTGCTGACCTGCCGGGCCTTTCCCTCTTGGGCCAGTCACTTTTGTCCTGAGAATGTCTCTAGCAGGTGACAACCCAGCACAAAGCGGAGAAGCAGGCTCGGGGCTCTTGCAGGCCCAGGGCAAGTCAGCAGGGAGGGGCAGGCCAGGAGTTTTCTCTGTTGTGATCGAAGTGCCTACAGAACTGCTTGCATTGTGCCAACTGACCCGTGAAGCCTACAATATTTACTCTCTTGCCCTTTACTGAAATAATACAGTAAAGCAGTAAAGCAAAATGTTTTTCCAGGAGGAATTTTCCTTTCTAGTGTGAATCAAACTTCTGAGACTCTGATTGTTGACGTGTCCACTCAGGACCCAGAACTCCAAGCCCTGGAGAAAAATGAGCCTCAGGGCACTCTGCCCCAGAGTCCTTTCTGCTGCCATGAGTGATGTCACTATCGCCCTCTCTTCTCTTCTAGTCTCAGGTGTTTTCTTCTCTGCCGTGGCTGCGGACCCTGCAGCCCCAAATCTAGGGATCCGTGTTCTCGTGCTTCAGCTGTAATACAAAGCCAGATAGATCTCCAGCAGGGAACTGGAATCAGATGTTCCCTTGGGTCCATGAATCTTAGCTGTCAAATCCATTAGGGCTCAGGCTAATGCTCTGCATTTCTTATGGTGCCTCTGGAGAGTCTGCTTGGATGTAGTGTTTTCTCTAGGAGGATATTGCTGCTTTATTTGAATTGAGGTTGTCTCACACGACATCCTGTAGAGGTGAATTTCTCTTTACTGCTTTGGAATAGTGTATCATGGTGCTCTTTCTATAGTTCTGGAGAAACCTAATGCTTAGGAAATTGCATTTCAGGGATTTGCTGAAAGGCTGTGTTGATTGGAGCTCATGCTACAAAGAAGAGATGAGCTTTCTAAATTCGCCAGGGGACCGTCTCTCTTTCCGGAACCTGCTGAGGGACTGGCCCTTGTGTCCCGTCCTTGGTATCTCCCTCCTCTCTGCTCCCCAGTGTGGCTTTGTTCCCAGAGGGAGGGTCTCCTTTCTGTCCCGGAATGACTCATTGGCTCCTATTATAGAACCACTTTTCTGATCTGACACCCACCCATAAGAGCTACTATCTCCAGGGTTGATCTTGAACCTGCCCTGTTGTCTAGGGAGGCCTAGATTGAGCCCTGTCCTGCACAGGACACCAAGGGCGGGGCTGGACCTGGCATTTGCGGTTGGTTCTTTCTTAGCCTCCCAGGCTTTCTGGGCAGTACATGCAAACCTGTAGCAAACGTGGTCATCTCTCACTGTTCTTAGAGCCTCTATGTTTTGTGACATACATTTGCAAACAGAACATCTCACAGGTGACCCTGATTTAAATTCCGGCACATTCAAAACCTTCTTAATTGAAGAACAGAAACTACTTCTCTGTTTTGCAAGATACAGGGGAAATGGGGAACATGGTTAGATGACAAATAGGATATGCTCTTTCCCATCAAAATACTGACACTAATATTGATTTACAAGTATTTAAAAAACAGAACCCAAAGGCATCAAGAAGAGACCATTCCTCTAGCATGCAAATTTGAATTACATTTCTCCAAATGAATGCATGGGAACTAATGAGCAATGGTGTGTGTATGTGTTTAAGGCACAGGCAGTTAATGGACAGATCCGGTTACTCCCCAAGGGCTTGCTGGTCTAGGAAAATGACAGTCACTCAGCAGAGGCTGAGTCAAGCTCGTTGGTCTAGAACACACACCCTGAACAGGGAGCAGTCTTCCAGCTTTAAGTACCCTGGGCTGCCTGGGCTGTCCACATTGCTCGGAAAGCTCACTTTACTCTGGCTTTTTTCTTTGCTTTTATGTGTAGACTTGGATTATGTACAGCGATTGCCTCAAAGCCTTTGAGTCTGCCTGGTTCTTTCTCTCTTTCTAATTTTTCTCCATTTCAGGCTGGGGGCTGTGCTCTCTTGTGTTCAGACTGGTGCTTGGCATACTTCTATGGAAGCTTTTTTTTTTGGTTAAAAGCCAACTTTGGTTAAGATGTTTGCAGCTTAGGTGCTCCTGAGCTGAAAATGACAGAGTAAGGAACGTGGTAAAAGACAAATGACATGCAGTGGTTTTTGGTTCTGGGGGAGACAGAGTCAGGCATCCTCCACCACGTCTCTCCCATTGAATGTGGTTCTATAAAACCCAGAAGGAGCACACGAAACAGGAGTATGAAGACTGTGAAAACCAGCTGGTGGCAACAGAGTAAGGGAAAGACCCCAGAATTCCAAGTACAGAGAGCCTGTGGTATGTTCCCCACCCCCCACCCCCCACTCCAGTGTTGTGCTGCCTGGACTCAAGGCAGCCTGGAACCCAGAACTGGGCACAAGGGTACTGAATGTCACTCCAGGAGAGGAAAAGGGGACCCCCTCATGCTCAGAGAGAGAGGTCAAATCCCTGTTTTTCTTTTCTCCATCCTGTCATGCCTCAGGCCCTAAAGGATTCATAGCAGGAGGTGCAGGGGCATGGGGGCAGGGGTTTGATAGTGGAGGGCCTCAGTCACTCAAAACTTTGAGAAAAGGGGTCTTTCCGTTTGGATCCGAGGAGTTGCAGGCCCCAGAGTGGAGGAAACTCTCATTGCTTTTTCTATCCCCAGGACCTCCTGCTACCTGGCCCCCAAAAGTGGGTGCACAACAAAGCAGGGGGACTAAAGCCCCAGCTCTCTGGCCAAAGGACTGTAAAAGGGAGCCTCAGCAATCTAGAAGAACTGGGGGAAACAGAGGAGAGGGAAGAGCTCTGAGAACAACCATAACGTTGTTTAGAGCTCCTGGGCTCATCCTTGAGCCTTCCCTGGGAGTCTGACCCTTATCAACATGCCTTCTGCTGTTTGAGCCGAAGGGCAGGGTGGACCATGGCCTCCATCCCAGACGGCCACTGGGGGGCGCACATGGGCAGTCCACCCGTACAATCTGAGGACAGTCCCCACCCTGGGAATTCTAGTCCCAGAAGGCCGGAGGAGGGAATGTGACGTCTGAACTGAACCACCTACTGTGTCAGTCATCAACGTAGTGCCTCTTGGCTCTGAACATAGCCATCAACGTCTGTGCTGTATGACACACTGTGTTGTTCCTTGAAGTACTTGTCCTTTCAAGTGAACAACCCGTTCAGCTTTCTCAGGGGACGGCACTAAAGGGACAGTACTCCTTCCTGTTCTGGTGTGGGCAGGAGGGGGCCAGCAGGGGTCTGGGTACACGAGCTGGCCCCAGCCCCAGGCCCAGAACCTGGTCCTTTGCAAATGGACAGCCCTGGCTAGCAAGAAGCTTTCTGCAGTGCTCTCCACCTAGAAAACAGAGCCCTCGTGGAGCCCCTGTGCTCTGAAGGCGTCCTGCGACCCTGGACCCACACTGCATATGTCCGCATCCCTGGTGGCTGGTCAGGTGGCCTTCCACCCTGGGGCAGGGGGTGTGGTCTGTCAGTTGCCCAGCGAGCCAGACAAGCCTGACCAAACCAGAGGACTACTCTGCTCTCCACTGCACTGAGCTGCAACTTCTAAAACGAGGTTGGAAGCCCTTCCAAGTTTGTCCTTTCTGGAGTCCTCTGCCTCTGCCCTCAGGTGTGAATGGAAAGAGAAAGGACCAACAAGAAGTCGGAGATAAAAAGAACTAAATGGCAACTTTAGAAATAAAATAGAGAATCCCTGAAATAAAATACTCCCTGGATAGACTCATAAACATAATGGAGATGATATGGGAAGGTGTGGGACATTTGAAGATGGATTGCTGGATATTATAAATCTGAAAAAAGAAAGGAAAAGAGATGTCTAAAAAAGCCAACAGCCTCAAGAATCTACAAAATGATATTGAAAGGGCTAATATCTGTTTTGTCCGAGTCCCAGAAAAGGGGAGGAAGAGGCATTGCAGAAAAAAAAAATAGCTGGAGAAAAAAAGATGGTTGAAAAATCCCCAAATTTGGTAAAATATAAAACCTCCCGACCAGAGGAGCTAGGGAAATCCCACACGGCATAAACCCAAAGAAACCCATGCCCAGATTTGTCATAATTAAACAGGAAACCCAAAGACAAGGAATAATTCTCAACACGTCGTGGGAGAAACGTGACGTGTCACCTTGATGAGACTTATAGTTCCAACTACTGCACCTTTCTCATGGGAAACCATGGAGGCCAGAAGAAACGGGCAGTGTCTATAAAATGTCGAAAAGAATTACCTCAGGATTCGCTATCCAGCAAAAACCATCTTCAGGAGTGAAGGTAGGAAAAAAAAAGGAAAAGAGGAAAAAGGGGAAAAAAAAGGAGTGAAAGTGAAAAGAAGATATTCAGGTGAAGGGGAACAGAGGTTTTGTCAGCTGAGGTCTCTGTCTGAGGGGACTATTTAGGGGAGTTGTTTAGGCAGAAGGGAAATGCTACCAGAGGGGACATGGGACAATAGGAATGAGGGAGGAGCCACAGATACAGTCCGTATCAGGGTAGATGTGATGGGCTAGCGTCCTCCTCGTGAGTTCTTTAAACACATTTCAGGATTGGAAGCCCAAAATAGAACACTGACAGATTCAGTGCAAGGGACAATGGCTGCACCGAGGCGAGAGCCTAAGGGACCTCGGTGGTAGTGAGGTTTCCACGTCTCACTCCAAGGGGTAAAATATTGTTTCTGATGGGCTATGAGAAGTGAAGCCGGGAGCTTATCCTCCCTAGGGCAGCCATGAAAAAGGAAAGACTACACTGAGAAACAGAGTCCAAAACACAACAGAGAAAATAAATTGAATACTAAAAAGATGTTCAGATAAACACAAAAGGAGGCTGGAAAGTGTAAAAAGAAAACAAAAGAGGAGTCCAGCAGAAAATGGGTAATAAGTGAATTTGGACCTAAATGCAAAGTATCAGTAATTATGGTTAATGTAAATTGCTCAAATACACCAATTAAAAGACGTTGTTGGAATGTGTGAAATAAATGATCCAACAAGATTCTGTCAACAGCGGCTCCAGGCTGGATACGACTATTGATCTCAGGGTTGTGAGTTCAAGCCCCACACTGAGTATGGAGCCTACTTAAAAAAAAAAAAAAAAAAAAAGTAAAAGGTTCTGTCTACAAAATCTCATACCAAATATAACCGTATAATTAGGTTAAAAATAAAAGGATGGAATCGAAGAACACTTGCGAATCATGTATCAGACAAAAGACCCGTGCTTGGGACATAGAAAGAACTCTTACAAGTCAACAATTAAAAAGACAAATGGCCCCATTTAAAACTTGGCAAAGGATCTGAATAGACATTTCTCCCAAGAAGGTATAAAAATGGTCCATAAGTACATAAAAAGATGTTCAGTCAGCCTCATTAGCTGTCAGGGAAACGCAAATCGAAACCACTAGAGACCACTGCCCCCACCTACTGGGATGGCAGTGGTGGGAGAGAGTGGCAGAACGAGCGTAGAGAGGATGTGGAGACACCAGAACCCTCATGCTCGGCTGTCAGGGCAGGAACATGAGGCTGCTGCTTTGGGGAAACAGTCCAACAGTTCCTGAAACGGTTAAATAGAGTTCCAGGACCTTCCAATGCCTCGCTCATGTTATTGACCCCAGAGAATTGAGAACATAGGTCCGCACAAAAAGGTGCATCTCTTGTACCTTTGCCAGAAATCTCCTCGAGGTAAAAATATTTAAAGGCAGACAGAAGACAGTCCCAGATGTCAGAAATGAAGGGAAAGATGGAAGTAAGCCGGGGCCAGCATTTTCAGCTCGTGAAGACGAAAATGATGGCTCTCCAGCCTTCCACTGCGCAGACAGAAGCCGGCTTTCCCGCTCTGCCTGGCAAGCCCTTCGTGGGGAGTACACAGCTGAGTCTGAAGGTCAAATATTTGCTTTTGTGTTCCCACGGACTGCTGTGTAGAAGCATCTGGAACTGGAGCAGAGAATATTCAACAGCCCTACGATTGGCTGACTGACACGCTGTGTGGGCGTGCGTGTGTGTGTGTGTGTGTGTGTGTGCATGAATCAGGAAGTGGATGGAGCCAGATTTCAATGCTACTAAGTAGGGGAAATGTAAAACGATAACGAGGAAGTTATTTTTAGATAAGGGAGATGAGTGCAGGTTAGAGGAATGAACATTAAGAAGTACTTTTACATCCTGACAGTTTTTTTTTTTTTTTTTTTTCGGTGAACAAATAATCACTTAAGGCAATGAGTAAAATAAAAACAAGATGGGGCGCCTGGGTGGCTCAGTGGGTTAAAGACTCTGCCTTCCGCTCCGGTCGTGATCCTTGGGTCCTGGGATTGAGCCCCGCATTGGGCTCTCTGCTCAGCAGGGAGCCTGCTTCCCGCTCTCTCTGCCTGCCTCTCTGCCTCCTTGTGATCTCTGTCTGTCAAATAAATAAATAAAATCTTTAAAAAAAAAAAAGATGGGAACATAAAAAGGAGAGAAGAAGCTCACTGAGTGGTCTGAGAGGGGAGCAATCTGGATGCAAACCTCTTATTCAGTTTTCGTTTATTGACTTCACAAATATTTACAGAGGGTCTGCTGTGTGCCAGGCACTGTGCTGGGTCTCACTTCAATGAAGGGCCAAGATGCACCTGCCCTTAACTTTCCTTACATACACAGAGACCAGCAGCCTATGAAGTTTCATGTTGCAGGGGCCCCTTGCAGGACCCGTCCCCATGCTCTGTGTCGTGGTCAGTCCCTACTGGGAAAGTGCTCATGGTTCTTGGAGCAGGGATTGGTTTTGTTGTTTAACGGTGACTGCTGGTGTAGCCTCAGGTCACCAGGAATGTGTGTGTGTGTGTGTGTGTTTTCTGATTAACTCACAAACGTACCCTTGAGTCTGGTACAGCCCTAGTGGAAAGATGAGCTGCTAGAAAATTCAATAGAACATGGAACCAAGAGGCTTATGGAGGGCCCAGGGGGCTTTGGGAACCCCCAAATCTGGCTGAGAGGTAGAGCTACAAGTGTGACCTTCTAGAGGAGCCACAGGCTGGGTGTTGGACTTGACTTAACCCAGAGTACCATCAGGCTTTAAGAACATTAGCAAACTGCCATTCTGGAATTCACAGGGCATTTCATCATTACTTATGAGGATGGATTCATTCTTGTTTCATTTCAAAGTTCATGCTAAAACTGGGGTGCCTGGATGGCTCAGTCGTTGGGCGTCTGACTCTTGGTTTCAGCTCCGTTCGTGATCTCAGGTTGGGATCTTGGAGTCCTGGGATCAAACTTCAGTGTGTTATGGTCTCTGTGCGGAGCCGGCAGCCAGGAGTCTGCTTGTCCTTCCCCCCCCCCCCCACCTCCCCCACCCTGTTCTCTGAGCCCTTTCCCCATTGCCGGCCGGCACACGCACTCTCTCTATCTCAAATAAATTAAAAAAAAATCTTAAAAAAAAATAAAGGTTGTAAGAAAACTATTTTCTCTTGTGTGTGTGTGTGAAGCTGACATATGTGTGTTTTTTAAACAGGTAATTTCATGCTCCCAAAATGGGACACAAAGTGGTCGTGTTCGACATTTCTGTCATCAGAGCCTTGTGGGAGACGCGCGTCAAGAAGCACAAAGCTTGGCAGAAGAAGGAGACAGAAAGGCTCGAGAAAAGCGCATTGGAAAAGTATGTGTTTTCTCTACTTGCCTGTAGCTTCTTTAGTGAGTGGGGGCTAGGCAAGCTGTGGTCATGTTGTGGAGAGGAAGGCCCTTCTGGGATTTCTCTGTGACACTTACTCATTGGACTTTGAAGCCATCCCACTCTTGCCCACAGCGAATGTCTGATTCCCATAATCGCGACCCCGTGGTGTACAGTCCCACATGCATTCCAGGTACTGTACCAGGCACGGGGTGCACAGCGATGACACAGTAAACTCTCTCCCATGCCCTGCAGCAGCTCAAAGGTACTCCCTGTCATGTATTTCCATCCTTACCTGTTGAGCTGAATGCGGACTAAGACTTGCTCTACTGACACCATTTTTTACTTGGCTGCAGAGGAGATAATTTGTCTATGCTCGTGTAAGCTCATGATACAGGAGGAAAAGAGAGTGATAGGTATATGAAATGAAGCTGATTGCTTTGGAAAAACTCCATTTGGGATAACCAAGGGCCACACAATTGACTCAGCACTGCACAAATCCAAGGAAGTAGGGCCAGTTGGAGAGGTTGCACATTCCGGTGGCTTTGCATCTCTGACTTTTTAATTCCCTATGAAGGAACCAAAACTGGAGCTCTTGCATGATGTGCGGAGGGTGTGGTTTATAAAAGGAAGGCAGAATGGGATTCTGATCAGCAGACCCAGTTTCAGAGGAGGTCCATAACTTTATCTCAAGTTGGCAAAGGTTGATACTTTTCTGTGCTTTAAGTTTTTTTTTTTTTTTTAAAGATTTACTTATTTATTTGACAGAGAGACCCACACAGCAGTAGAGGAAACACAAGCATGGGGATTGGGAGAGGGAGAAGCAGGCTTCCTGCAGAACAGGAAGCTCTACGTGGGGCTAGATCCCAGGACGCTGGGATCATGTCGTGAGCTGAAGGCAGATACTTAACAACCGAGCCACCCAGGTGCCCTTGTACTTTAAGTTAAAAACAAAATGTGTGGGCTTCCTGGGTGGCTCGGTGGGTTAAACCTCTGCCTTCAGCTCAGGTCATGATCTCAGGGTCCTGGGATCGAGTCCTGCATCGGGCTCTCTGCTAGGCAGGGAGCCTGCTTCCTCCTCCCTCTCTCTCTCTCTCTGCCTGCCTCTCCGTCTACTTGTGATCTCTCTGTGTCAAATAAATAAAAAATCTTTAACAAAACAAAACAAAATGTGTAAGGTGTGAATGTCTCTCTGTTCTTGGCTCTCCATTCTTATGAACTATCTAGATCAAACCAGTACCTATTCTGATCATGTTTGATAATTAATTAAGCTGTTACTATAAGCATCATAGCCATTCCAGGTGGTTATCCTTATCCCCAACCTGAAGACGAGGAAGTTGGGACCCAAGTGTCTTACCCGAGTTGACACAGCTGGTAAGCGGAGGATTTGGCCAAGATCTTTTCCCTGCACAATGCTGCAGTCACACATAGTTGGGACGTTCTTTTCACTTGCACTAATCTGAGGTTATCCAATATGAGATGAATCTTGAATTTAAGAATTGGAACCTCAGACTGGGCAACACCTATGGCAATGGGTCTGAGCGATCTACACTAGCACGAATTACACAGGTCCCTGGACCCCGTGAGCCCAGAGTGTCTCTCAGCTCTGCTCTGACCTTCTTCGTACTCCTAGCATCTGGGTTACTCTAGGGTAGGACAACTTGCTAAAGGGTGACCCAAGCCCTGGGGGTTTTGCGGGAAAGTGTCTGTAGCTGATGTAACCCCCTGAGGGTTCTGGAAGCAGGAGGCATCTGCAGAGAGCTAGGGTCCAGCTGCTTTGGAGTGGTTTTTGCCTCTTGGCTTCTTTCTTTCATCCTGCTGCGAAATGACTTTGTAGACAGCTTCCCATGGTTCCTATGTACCGGGTTGGCCCTGAATGGGGCTGGTGCCCTGTCTTATCTTGCTTGCCCTAAGACAGAAAACTTCTTAGGGAAGTTAGGTTTTTCTAGCTCAGGATAAGAAAAACAGCCGTCAAATTGGCTGGGCAGGTGAGGGTGAAGTAGGGATAGTGGAGGGAGGAATGTGGGGGTTCAAGGAGCAAGCTGGTCGGCTTCCCAGGACCTGCAATAAAATGACCGTATGAATGAATGAATTTCCCTTTTTTGGCAGGTGTCTCTGAGTTTCTGTACTGTGATTCATGCTGCGATTCTTAACACTATTTGTAGGGTAACTTTAGTTTCTCAAGATCTGTTTCCTGCGGGGAAATTAACATATTGAAAACCTGACGAATGTCTTTTCAGAAAAAGCGATTATCTGGTTAATTTAATTTTATGAAAACAGGCTCTAGCTTGCTCTGTGACCTCACTTCATGGTGCTCCATTTTGTAAGGCTGTCTTTATTTTATGAAGCATGTATCAAAACTTAAAAATGATAAATGGAGGAGCGCCTGGGTGGCTCAGTTGGTTAAGCATCTGTTGCTCAGTTGGTTAAGCATCTCAGGTCTGGGGATCAAGTCCCACATTGGGCTCCCTGCTCAGTGGGGATCCTGCTTCCCCCTCTGCCTGCTGCTCCCCCTGATTGTGCGTGCTCTCTCTCTTTGACAAATAAATAAATAATATATATATTTTTAAAAAGCATTTTAAGCAAAGATACAATACAGAATAGCATCCTGCCTGGATGAAACTGAGTCACTGAGTGGGAGAAATAGAAGAGCAGCTGGAAGGTTCTGAGTGAGGACTTTTTCACCCAGGAAGGCTCTCTGCCATCTAGGCTAGGATTGTGGGTTCGTTCCTTAAGGGAAGAGCACTTTATTTGCACATTTACTGATTTAATTAGTGAAACTGTAATGGCATTGTTTTACATGTCTTGTATTTGAGGTTCTGCTAAAATTGATTCAAGGGGATGATTATTCAGTTATACGGGTGATAACGTATAAAGACAAAGACAGTTTATTCATGTATTTATTTATCTCTTTTCATCTTTTTCCCCCATTTTTTTAAAATTGAAGGGCAGCCGACACACTATGTTACACCAGTCTCATGTGTACAAGGGAGCGATTCAACAACTCTATTATCTTATGCTAGACTGTTTACTGATTTTAATCATTCTGGAGGAAGAGAATGGAATTGAAAGAAAGAGTTGACTCTCACCAAAGTCTTGACTCTCACCAAAAAATGGTTTATATTCTCATGGGGTTTCAGAGGGAATGGGATAGAAAACATTTAAAAAGAAATCCCCAAAAGATTTGGTATATGCTTCTTTTTAATGAGATGTGTCTCATATCTTTTCTTTTCTCCATTATATGTTAGCTGCCCCCAAATATGTGAGCCATTTATGTTGGTTTGTTCTTCGCAATAAAGGAAAGATGTATTCTGTAAAGCTTAATGGGCATCGTTTCATTACATTGGCAGGGTAGCCCTTTGGACTCAGTCTAAGAAATGATTGTAAAAGAGATGTTAACCTGAAAAGTGCTTGGTGAGCACAAGGCTTGGTGAACAGTGTCTGCGCTGTTGGCTGCTGCCATTTTGGGGGGATTTCCTCTTTCCTTCAATCTGCATGTCTTAGACCCAGGGTCTGCCCCACAGCCCTGACTGCTACAGTCTGATCTAGATCCACAGGCAGGCATTTACATTTATTTATTTTAAAAGATTTATTTATTTATTTATTTATGGTGGGGGGAGAGAGAGACAGAGACAGACAGACAGACAGACAGCATGCAAGAGTAGAAGGAAGGGCAGAGGGAGAGAAAGGAGAGAGAGAGTCTTTTTTTTTTTTTTTTAAAGATTTTATTTATTTATTTGACAGAGAGAGATCACAAGTAGGCAGAGAGGCAGGCAGAGAGAGAGAGAGGAGGAACAGGCTCCCTGCTGAGCAGAGAGCCCGATGCGGGGCTCGATCCCAGGACCCTGAGATCATGACCTGAGCCAAGGCAGAGGCTTAACCCACTGAGCCACCCAGGCGCCCCGAGAGAGAGTCTTAAACAGGCTCAATGCCCAGGGCAGAACTGAACACAGGGCTCGACCCCAGGACCCTGAGATCATGACCGGAGCTGAAATCAAGTCTCCGATGCTTAACCAACCGAGTTGTCCAGGGGGCCCTAGGTATTTACATTTTTAAAAATCACATGGTATTAAAATATATTTAAACTATACAGAAGAGCTAATAAGGAAAAGTAACGATCCCAAGCCCATCCCGCCACTTTCTCCCAGTATGAAATTCGTCTCCCTCCATGTGCTGGCCTTTTTTTAAGCTTATACTTTTATGACATTACGTGGAGATGTCACAGGTAGATCCTGAAGCCCTGCCTCCTTGCTAGCCGAGTGCTTACCCCGGCTCAGCTCGCTGTGACTAGGACCTTGGTAGGGTGGTAGCCAGGCTAGCCAGGGCCATCGGCAAAATATTTTTTTCAAATGCTCCTCTTTCTCCCAGCTTAATGGCAAGCTTGAAACTCCAATGATACCCAAAGTCATTTTGGAAGAGCAAAAAGTGTACACGTAGACCTGGGGAGCCAACCCTGCCGAAATTCAGGAACGAATGTCCCAGGCAGACAAAAGAGCAATGCAAATATTGAGGCATGGGTTGTCCTGGGTGTTCAAGGAGGAGCAAGGGAGCCAGTCAGCAGACCAGGAAAGCAAGCGACTGCACCACTGGATGTGGCCAGACAGACAGGTGAGGGCACAGCCTTGTAGGGCTTTGGAGACGCAATGGGACATTGCTTTGCTGGGTGAAACAAAGAGCCAAGGACAGAGTGTGACTGTCATTGTGATGGGCTTACTTGAAATGCTGGGCAAGTTTAGACCGTAGGGAGGCAAGAGTGGTGCAGAGGATGGCGCCTTGGGCAAGAATGGAAGCAGGGAAGGTGGTGGGGAGTGGTGTGGTTCTTGGAGAACTGACCGTTATCTCTTGATGGATTTGATATGAGGCATGAAGAAAGTATGGAGCCAATGATGGGCCTGAGGTTTTTAGCCAGAGCATCTGGAAGCCTTTTACTGAATGGGTAAGAGGCAAGTTTTGGGGTGAAGATCAGGAGTTTGGGTTGGAACATGTTAATTTAATTTAATTTTTTAAAAATTTTTAATTTTTTTTTTTAAAGATTTTATTTATTTATTTGACAGACAGAGATCACAAGTAGGCAGAGAGGCAGGCACAGAGAGAGAGGAGGAAGCAGGGTCCTTGCTGAGCAGAGAACCCGATGCGGGGCTCGATCCCAGGACCCTGAGATCATGATCTGAGCCGAAGGCAGAGGCTTTAACCCACTGAGCCACCCAGGCGCCCCTGGAACATGTTAATTTTAGACATTCAGGCGGAGCTACGGGAGAAGCAAGGAGTCAGTGAGGCAGTCTTGGCTAGATAACTGTAACTGGGCATCATCAGCATACAGATCCATTTAAAGCCATGCACTGCGAGATAGCCAACGAATGAGTGTAGATAGAGAAGGGCAGAGGCCCAAGGACTGGGTGTTGGGACCTTGGAGATTCGGAGGTTGGGAAGTTGAGGGGGAGGCAGCCCAGTGACTAGAGAGGTAGGAGTGGAATCGGCAGAGAGAGGGAGCCAAGGGGCAATCAGGCTTGATGGGGGAAGAAAAGCTGTGCCGAATGTTCCAGATGGGTCAGAGGAGATGAGGACTGGATTTGGCTACTGGGTCTAGCGAAGTGGAGGTCGTGGTGACCTTGAGAACAATTTCCAAAGAAGGGGGACGCCGAGCGAAGGGCGTTCAACAGAGAACAGGGGGATGGGAACGGAGAATTGTGGATGTGAGCCAGCACAGCTCTTTCGTGGGGTTGGCTGTAAGGTGGAGCAGAGAAGCAGGCTTGATGGAAGACATGACATTGCAGGAAGGTGGGGGTGGGGTGGGGAAGATGATGGTGGCAGTGTTGCCCTTTGAGTTGCATGTGCTAATGGGAGTGATCCTCAGGAGGGAAATACTCAAGAGACAAGCAGGAAGTCCTTGAGCCAGTGAGAGGCTGGGTGCTCGGGAGTGGGGTAACCAGGGAGGATCTGGGAGAGTTCTTCCAGACCAGCCGAAGCACAGGCAGAGCTGACAGGAACAGACAGGAGCAGGTGGTGTGGATGTGGTGCTGGGACTTCCAGGTGTTCTGTTCTCTTTCATTTCTGCCCTCCCTGGACTAGAAGCTCTGGGATAGAGGATGGGGTAGGCGGTGATGGAGGTTTGCTTGAAAGGGAGAAAATGTGTTAAGAGTCACCTAGGGCCTACAGCAAAGAGATGAGCTTGGGAGTATGGTAGGGCTGCTGGGAAGCAGCGAGGGGCCTGGGTCAGGGGCCACCATCCAAAATGAGGCCAGTTTGTAAGGTGGTGAACTTTCCTTCATGTTTGTGTCCTGGATGGGTGCATGTGCAGAACCGGGGGGCGGGGGGTGGCGGGCAGAGGAGGGGGCGTGGATACCAGCTAGAGTGACCTTTGCTAGGTGCATGCGAAACAGCAAGGGAGGTGCAAAGGGGCTGAGGAGGGACTCGGAGGTGATGAAAGTCGGACCACGAAATGTTATTTATAAAAGCCTTACTGAGGAGCATAACTTACACACAGGAAACTACATGTATTTAAAGGATACAATTTGAAATGTTTGATGTATGTATACGTCCCTAAAACCATCTCCACAATCAAGATATGATCACGTTTGTCACCTTACAAGCCTCTTCCTCACTCTTGGTGGTGCTTTCCTCTCATCCCTGTCCTCGGCAGGGCAGTCCCGCCTTCCTGTCTTTGTAGATGACTCTGCACTTATTAGAGTCTTTTTTTTTTTTAAAGATTTTATTTATTTATTTGACAGACAGAGATCACAAGTAGGCAGAGAGGCAGGCAGGGAGAGAGGGGGAAGCAGGCTCCGCGCTGAGCAGAGAGCTTGATGCGGGACTCGATCCCAGGACCCTGAGATCATGACCCGAGCTGAAGGCAGAGGCTTTAACCCACTGAGCCACGCAGGCGCCCCGCATTTATTAGAGTCTTACAAATCATTTTATATAAATGAAATACTTTTTTGGGTCTGGATTCTTTTATTGATTGATTGGTTGATTGATTGATTACCTGGATTCTTTCGTTCAGCCTGATGACCTTAAGATTCACTCATGCGGTAGTGTGTATCAAGAGTTCATTTCTTTTTATTGCCGAGTAGTGTGAATAAGGTACAGTGTGTCCATCCATTCACCTGTGAAGTGCGTTTGGGTTGTTTCCAGGTTTGGGCTATAAAGCTGATATGAACATATGCCCATGTCTTTGTATGGATATATGCTTTCCTCTGTCTTCTAGGAATACCCAGGAGTGGAATGTTTGGATCATACAGTATACATATGATCTTTACAAAATCCGTTGGGATCTAGAGGGTTGGTGACTGGCAGGGTCTGGCTGTGTCACCAGCCACCCACCCCTGCATTGCAGCTCTCCTGAGGAATTACTGACATTGACCACATTCTAGTGTTGCTACCAAGCTTTGCTAACACTCCTAACTTTCGACTGGTGGAAAGACTGTCTATAAACACTTACTAGAATGTTTCAGCACCTGTGATTCCTTTAGCAGTGTGGGCTTGGCTCTGAATCAGAGGTCTCTAGCTAGCTCCACACCCTCTGCACGCTGTCCCAGCAGCTTTGCCCCTCTGGTTTCCCTGCTTACTCATTCCCTAAGAATTGAACATTACAGGGGATTGGGGGTGATGGGGCATGGATGGGGGGGATTTGGGGGCGTGAAACAAAAACCAGGCAGGACTGAAAGCAGTTGAAGCTACATAAAGGAAAAGGTGATCACAGCTCTCTGAGCCCTGCGGGTCCCAACCCAACAAGGGATGAGGGAAAGAGGTCTGGGCTTTCTCCCCCCTCAATGGCACCACTGCCTGACTTCTCACAGGGTGCCCAACCTGTGTTAAAGGTTAACCCTCAGAAAACGTGCAGATACAAAGGGAATGCGAGTTAAAAATTCATGTTTTCTCATTATGAACACGAGGACAAGGAGGGAGGTTTTACAGCCAGTTCAGAGGAGAATCCAAAGGACAGACACGTTTAGGTATCAGGAAAATTGAAATGAACTTGCAAACGGAACAATTTCTCCTCAGAGGTGGGGGAGGGTTGTCCCTCCACCGGACAGAATTGATTTGTGTGTCTGTAGTCAAGAATGATTTGTGTTGCTATCAGTTTTCTGCAAGTTCACTTTAGTCTCTGCAGAGTGGTAAAGATCGTTTTTTAGGGTATGATATAAACTGGGGCTGCCTGTATATTTCAAATCAGACACCCTTGAAATATTAGCATACTCTTGTGGCCAGGCATTTAAAAAACAGAAGAGGGGCGCCTGGGTGGCTCAGTCCTTAAGTATCTGTCTTCGGCTCAGGTCGTGATCTCAGGGTCCTGGGATCCCAGCATCGGACTCCCTGCTCCACGGGAAGCCTGATTCTCCCTCTTCTACTCCCCCTGCCTCGCTGTGTTTCTGTCAAATAAATAAATAAAATCTTAAAACAAAACAACTTGGGCTAGCACCACATAATATCAAAGGAAACTGTAATTAATCAAATACATAGGTAACTTTGGTAGAAATTTTAGGAATTCCGTCCCACTCACCTTCTCTACTTTTTTAGTCCAAGTTGCTGATAATTCACAACTCTGAGGGTTTAAGATGCCGCTTACATTCCCACAGCAGAGGGACCCAGGAAAGAGTGCAGGGGGCAGAGCTGAGATTTGGTTCCGTGGCGGGGTCCCTGAGTCTCCAGCCGCTGCGGGGGTGGGGGCGGAAATCGCCGGCCTGGGGAGGGACTGCGTCTGCGCGCAGGTGGTCTGCCGGCCACTCCAGGCAGGTGGCGGCGGTTCCCCCGGAGTGTGACTTCGGCCTTTGCTGTCCGTTTAGGATAAAGGAGGAGTGGAACTTCGTGGCCGAGTGCAGGAGGAAAGGCATCCCCCAGGCTGCGTACTGCAAGAATGGCTTCGTAGACACCAGCGCGAGGCTTCTGGAAAAGATCGAAAGGAACACTTACGCGAGGCAGAGTACACTTTCCAAGGAGAGAGACAGACGGAGGAGTCCGTTTGTGTTGGAGCTTTCGGGGGAGCAGTGGACGGTGAGTGCAGCAAGGGGGTGCCCGATGCGTTGCTGGAGGCATTGACTGGCCTTGGCCTTGGCCAAAAGAGAGCGTTCCCATGGATGGGGAGGAGCCAGTTGCCTGCTCTAAACCAGGTTCTCAGGTCTCTTCCTCCGTGCAAGACCCTGAAGTCCTGGGAAGGGCAGCAGGGTCCCTCCGAGGGCGGCAGGCTCTGGGATCCTGGCGGCCCTCCCCAGGATGGCACAGCCTTTAAAATGATTACTCCTGCGGTCTCTCCCCCAAGACCTTTAAAATCACTCTTTGCCTTTTTTTTTTTTTTTTTTTTTTAAATGAACCGAGCCTTTCAGGTAACATCCCCTGGTAGGTGGTGACAGATTTAGCTGTCTTTCTTTCTGAGAGTCTGAGGCCAGGACAAAGAGGTAACCGCCCCCACCCCCTTTCTTTCCTCTGGGCTTTACAGGTGGCTTCCTGCTCCCCGTTCCCTGACCTGCTGCTTTGCTTGGGGCAGTATCTCCTGGGCTTGCAGGTGATCTGACGTTTTCTGGTGGAAGCAGCACCTGAGTGTGCTATGGGCAAGCAAACTGGTATGATGGTCTCTTTCTGGGGGACAGGGTTCTCTGGAACCTGCCCGTCATCTCTTTTTATGCCCCTGACTTACGGCTGAAAGGACTCTGGGCTGGGAGACTGAATTTGGGGAGGGGATCGTGGTGGGTGTCCTTTATTGGTCATGTGATCTGGAGGCACTTTACTCCACTTTCATATATTTTTTCTCCTCCTCAGTAAAATGGGGCTCAGGCCTGCCTTAGCTCCCTCTGAGGACCGTTGTGGGTCCTGAATGAGCCAGTATTCTAGGACACTGACTTGTAGGCTGCACTGCCTTCTGAAACTGGGGGAGTTTATGTGCCCTTCTGCAGTTCTAATTAAATACCGCTGGTAAATCATTCTCATGTGTCATTGCCAAACATGGCCTTTGTCTAAGCACATACCCCCACAAGGGTTACCCAGCCTGCCTGGAGAACCTACATCCATAAGCACTTCTCAGCACCTTTGCAATCATATCCCAGAACCCTTGAGCCCAGGGCAGCCTTGGATTCTGCTGAGTTCCTCTGTCATTTCACAAATGACCAGGGAGGTGGTGCGCCTGAAAAAAACCTGGCCCAGCATTCATGTCTCCCCGCTCTCTTTCTGGTGTTCTTTCCTATGAGAGACTCAGAAAAACAGTGAGAAACTTGGCACAGCAACGATTAGATCTTTATCAAGCAACTAGGGAGGGAAACATAGCACACGTTTTAAAATCCAATGCATGGACAGATTTTGTTTTCAGAAGATGCTAAATCAGTGTGTTGTAAACCAACAGTACATGTCGTGGCTATAGGTGTGAGCCTGGTTATCTGTGTTCACTGGGTATTTGATTTTCGTATCAGGAATTCATGGCACTTTTGAAATTGGCCAGTCCACTGTTGTGAGACTCATGACAACCCCAGAATCTTAAAGTGGTTTCATGGTGGGGTTGTGCAGCGGGCTAAGGTTAGGTCTGATGCTCTCACCCATGCTGTCTTGCTTTTTGCCTTTCTCGCAAATACCCAGTTATACTTGCCTTTGCGCATGCCACCACTCGGCTCCGACACCATGAGGAACTAGTTGTGACTGATGTCATTCATTCTGTCTCAGGAGCTGCCGGATTCACTGAAGGAGCAGACGCACTTGCAAGAATGGCACATCACTAATACCCTGATTCAAATCATTCCTACCTACATTGAGCTGTTTCAAGCGATGAGAATTCTAGATCTGCCAAAAAACCAAATCTCCCGTCTTCCGGCTGAAATTGGTATGTTCACCAGCAGGAGCCTCCGTGCTCTCGTCTGGCAGGCAGGCAGCTGGTGGGCAGGCTGCGTGGAGCTTCCTTTCCCTCGTGGCGCAGGACACTGCTGGGCAGGGCTGTTTCCTTGGTTCCCAGAGCTGCTAGTTCCTTTGCAAGGTCCCCTTGGGGTGGTGATACCACCATCCCACCTGCAGGACTCGGCACAGGCAGACATTTGCCGATGGCTCAGAAACTAGAAGTCTCATGAGTGAACTCTTTGTTTATTTTCTTTAAGTTTTAGAAAGTTACGCATGCAATACATGTTCATTGCAAACATAAGTGACAACCAATTATTCCCATGTAAGTTTAGCGTAGCCTATTATGTCATTTTGATCAACATTTTATAATTCTCCATCACATTTCTGTTCAGCTGCAGTACCTTAAAATGAAGACTACAGTGATCATTACTGCTTCTCTTTCTCTTGGGGTGTGAGGGACAAAAGATGGGGGCTGCCTATAGTTCCATGAAGGATTAACTAGAGGGTAAGCACAAAATGCTGTGATCACGGACAGAGAAGCTGACATTTAATCAAGGGCTTACAAAACAATACAAAATTATGTTCCTTGTCTCCCCCATCGTCATTATACAATGTTTTCTCTTTGTCTTGTGTTTGTTGTTAAAAGACCTTAAAGGATCTTCCCGATGGATGTTCATTTGTTCTGATGACAGGTCGCTTGAAGAATCTGAAAGAACTCAATGTGAGCTTCAACCTTCTGAGAAGCATCCCTCCAGAATTGGGGGACTGTGAAAATCTAGAGAAACTGGATTGTTCTGGAAACCTAGAATTAACAGAGCTCCCCTTTGAAGTAAGAAAGCAGTCATTTTTGCACTATAATTTACTTGTATTTGGTTTAGGACATGGGATGATGTGGGGAAGGCAGTTCACAAGGTCAGAGTCCATCTTTCTTATATCACGCTTTCTTGACATTTCAGTCACCTTATACCAGTGAATAGAAGGTCTTTCAAAATGTTCTTACACTAGGCCAGGAGCTGAATTTAAGTTCGGAAAAGCTGTCAAAAAGAAACAAACGGGGCGCCTGGGTGGTTCAGTGGATTAAGCCTCTGCCTTCGGCTCAGGTCATGATCTCAGGGTCCTTGGATGGAGCCCCACATCAGGCTCTCTGCACAGTGGGGAGCCCCCCCGCCCCCACCTGCTTCTCTGCCTACTTGTGATCTCTCTCTTTCTCTGTGAAAAAAAAAAAGAAAAAAAAGAAAACAAACAAACAAACAAACAAAAAAGAAACAAACAAAACTAGGCAAAACGTCCTGTTTTCATACGAGATATTTTTATTTAATGTCTATTTAATGTCTGATGCCTGTTGTCTGTGATGCAGATCTGGATTTATTTATCCACAGTGGTAAAATAAATTGGAAACAGTTGGAAATAAAGGGGGTAAAATTTTTAAAAGAAGTTAATATATTCACAAAAACTTGTAGGTAACCAAAACGGTCTTAACAGATAGGATTTTAAAGGTCCATTCATTTAAACAACATTCGCTAGTGACTTTTGGTCTGTACTCACTGGAGAAATGATTTAGAATCCCATTCTGATGAAATGGAGCCGCAGAGAGGGAAGAGTGTTGCCAAACAAAATTCAACAGACTTCTTATGCTAAAGGGAGATAGAGATCTCATAATCCTGCTGGTAAGGAACAGACTGGAAACAATGTTGCTGGTGTGGTGCTGACAAGGCCCTGGCTGCTGATTAGAGTCCCAGATGGGGTGTTACTCTCCTTGCCTGGAAACTTCTTGGCGGGTGGAAGTGACTGCTTCCACGATCTCCCCAGGAAATGCCCAACAGTCCAGGTGAGGGCCACAGTCCAGGAGAGGGTGTCTGCCCAGGGGCGTGACTCTCTCCTTGAGACTGCTCATTCCCCAGGCCTCCCAAGTTTGTTTGTTTATTTATGTAATTATTTTTAAAAATTTTATTTATTTATTTGACAGAGAGAGAAAGAGAGAGAGCGTGCCAAAGCAGGGGGAGCGGCAGGCAGAGGGAGAGGGAGAAGCAGGCTCTCCGCTGAGCAGGGAGCCTGAGGTGGGGCTCGATCCCGGGACGCCAGGATCATGACCTGAGCCAAAGGCAGATGCTTAACCCACTGAACCACCCAGGTGCCCCCCGGCCTCCCCAGTTTAGAAATTGGCGCAGTCTTCTCTCAGTTGTCCAGGCTGGAAGCAAGACAAGTCGTCTTGACCTCTCTTGCTCCTATACCCTGATTCCACTCTGTAAGTAAGTCCTGTTGAATGTGTCCTTCAGAATAGGTTCTGTGTCTGACCACCGCCCAGCACCTTGCCACTGACACCCTGGTCCAAGCCCGTGCTGTCCTCCATCTGAACTGGAACACAGCCTCCTAGGCTTGCCTCTCTGTCCCTTCTCTTTTCCCTTCTCTTTATTGAGATATAATTTATAGAGGCCCAGATTCAGTCATTAAGTGTACAATTCACCATAATTCACATTTAGGATATTTCTGTCATTCCCTCAAAATTCTGTCTCTCTGTTTGCAGTTAATCTGCATGAGTTGGCGGATTAGGCAGCCCTAGGCAACCACAGGTGGGGTTTGTTTTTTTCCTGGCAAACAGTAATGTCCTGTTGACTCCCCTTTATTGACATAGGTGGGAGCAAATGTACCCGGGATAGAGATTTTTAGGCTCTTTGCTTTGAATGGGATTCTGTAAATGCACTGTACTTGTTATACTTCCCCAGTTGGCTCTGTCTTAATAGCTCACTGACTCTCTTTATATATAACTTCACTATTTTCAGACTGAATGGTTCTCACTGGACATAAAGTTCAGCCACCTGTCCAAACTAGGGTTTATTCAAGATAAATAGAAACTCTGTAGCTGAAGACACGTTGTCTCAGCCTTATGTGTTCAACTTGTATGTATCCAAAGGAAACACACAGCACCCAAGGTTCTGGTCTCTACAGACTCTGGAAAGCACCATTTGCCTGGATGCCATATCCAAATGCTGGCATTAAAACTTTTTTTTTTTTTTTTTGTTAAAAACATAACGTTACATTTACCACTGTGACCATTTTTAAGTGTACTGTTCAGTAGGGTTCTATGTATTCGCATGATTGTGCCTGTCTTCATGAGTTGCCTTTCACACAAATAATTGACACAATCCTGAATTCAAGTTCAAACAGACCCGCAAATAGAATGAATGACCCGTGGAGGGAACTAGCAGGAATTTTGAGGCAAAGGTAAAGGTAATGAAACTTCTGTGTAAATGAGTGTTGTATTTATTCTGACTGAATGTCAGATTTTTATCTGGACAGCACTGGAATTTTCAGACAAATTCCCATCCAAGTACTAACCAGGCCCGACCCTGCTTAGCTTCGAAGAGCAGACGAGATCGGGCGCATTCAGGGTGGTATGGCCGTAGACTGTAACTACCTTTCCAAAGAATTTATGAGTGTTTTGTTTTGCCCTTGATGAAAGTAGCTAGTGGGGAATTACAAATGCCTGGATTTCCCAGGCATTTGTCTTCTTGCTAGTTTGATGCCGATGTGATTTTCCTTATTCTAATTTTCATAGAAGTCTTAACTTATTGAGGATATTTAAAGGAAAGAACTTGGGGCACCTGGGTGGCTCAGTCGGTTAAGCATCTGCCTCCGGCTCACGTCATGATCCCTGAATCCTGGGATCGAGCCTCACTTTGGGCGCTCTGCTCAGCAAGGAGCCTGTTTCTCCCTCTCCCTTTGTCTGCTGCTCCGCCTGCTTGTGTGTTGTCTCTCTCTGTGTCAAATAAATAAATCTAAAAAAAAAAAAGGGAAAGAACTTACTTTTTTTTTTACAGTCTAAAAAAATGTACCTTCTACATTTATTGTAAAAAGGAGGAAGACAAGAGACTGATGTTAATTCAGTCTTGATTTTTCTGCTGATCTGAGAACACTGGCAACATGGTCAGAGACTTTAGACTGAATTATGGGCACCCCAAACATCTTTTCTGATGCTTATTTACTGTCCCATTACTGTCTTCACATTCATTTTTAGAAATTCAAAACAAGAGCAAAATTAGAATGTGCCCATTCAAAGGGGTGAGTTTGACCTGTGAGTCACTAAAGCAAATGTAGCAACAGGGAATTAGGTATTCTATTAAGATAAAGAGAGGTATAAGCCTACTGCTTCTTCTTTTGTAGATTTCATTCATTCCTTCTGTTGGTTCACCTGGCTCCATATTGCATATTGCATAACAGTTTTGAAAATGTGTTCTGAAGGGCAGCCCAGGTGTTATCAGTGGACTCTGAAAATAAGTCAGTAAAAGGTAGCTCCTTCTATAGGTCATGGCCATGACCCAACTTACAAAAAAAAATCCAAACATGAGACCCATTTCCTACTTCATTCAATATTCATAGATTTGCATTTGAAATAAAAAAAATATGTCCCAATGTATCCAGTTACCATATTAAAACACAAATTATAGAGAAGAGACCTAAAGAGTAGAGATTTCTGATTGCTTGCTCTATCCCTGCATGAGCTCAAATGTGAGTCTTTTTAAGATTTTCCAAAACTCTAGGGTGCCTGGGTGGCTCAGTCTGTTGGGCGTCTGCCTTTGGCTTAGGTCGTGAGCCCAGGGTCCTAGGATTGAGCCCCACACGGGGCTCCCTGCTTAGCAGGAAGCCTGCTTCTCCCTCTCCCACTCCCCCTGCTTGGGTTCCCTCTCTCGCCGTATCGCTCTCTGTCAAATAAATAAATAAAATCTTAAAAAAAAAAAAACAAAAAATCTGCCAAAACTCCTTGTGGCCGTCTTCAAGTCATTCTATTTTTTAAGGCTTGTGCTTTTTGTTTTCTGTGACTTTGCACATGCTTGCTGCTCCCTACCTGGAGTTCCCTTCTCTCTCTTCCCTTTTGGGGAAAACCTCAGGACCCAGTGCAAAAACTCCATTCTCCGTGAGATCTTTCTTGACCTTTTCCCTTACCCTATACTGTGACATTGGGACATTAGCCCCTTATGTCTGTGCCGCTGAATGCACCCAGTTGAAAACTTCTTCACGTTAGTTCTTGCTACATTAGATGGCATTGCTTATTTTCAGAAGTGTGAACTCCTGGTAGGCATCCCCGGTGTGCTGCTGCCCGTCATGGAGCACATCGTCAGTGCCCCAAAATGTATATTCTCCTGATCTGTGTTGTGTATATTCTTAGAAGGGCCTTTGGGAAGAAATATCACCTGGAAATTATTAGTTGAACATACCTGCACTTACAAAAGTAATTAGAATATGTTGTTATTCCTTTCTAGTTAAGTAACTTGAAGCAAGTTACGTTTGTAGATATCTCAGCAAACAAGTTTGCCAGTGTCCCGATCTGTGTCCTGAGGATGTGTAATTTGCAGTGGTTGGATATCAGCAACAATATCCTGAATGACCTGCCCCAAGATATAGACAGGTAGCTACTTGCATTCTGAAGGTGAGGTGTATGAATTAGTTACTAATGCCTTAACCGCCGTTTTAACGTTTTAAACAGGCATAACACGAATGGTCTTTGAAATCAGTGTATTTTCCAAGAGTTTATTGTTTCTGGGAAATGAGTTTCGTTCTTTAGATAATGAGACAGTTTCCAGTTTCCAGCCTTGTAAGTGTGCGTGCGTATGTATGTGCATTTGAACACATCTCTGTTGTCTTGGTTGTCTCCGTTGTCTTTTAATTTCCTTGAGTCCTCAACAGAATGACATCATTAACTTTACCCCGTAGACATAGCAAAGTATCTTTATTATATATGGAATAGAAACGTATCACTCTATGTCTTTATATATATGTTACATACGGAAGAGGAACATTTCTAAACTCTGTTTAGAATGCCAGTGAGGGTAATTTTTATTGGTTTCATTTATTGATTTATCACACATGATCTTTCAAGCAAATCGATATGATTGGTAAAGTTTTTCCAATCATATCATTGTATTTTGTGCTTAAAAAATAATTGGACTGGGCTCTCTGGCTGGCTCAGTCAATAGGGCATGAGACTCCTGATCGTGGGGTGGTGAGTTCAAGCCCCACGATGAGCACAGAGCTTACTTAAAAAAAAAATTACACTGAGCATGTAAGATCCATTCATTCACTCATTTCATTCATTCATTCATTCCACCAATGATACTAGGCTCCTGTATGGCAGGCCCAGAGTTTAAAATAGTGAATGAAACAAAATATCTGACCTTTTGGGATCCAGAATCTCCTTTATAAAGATAGTGCATAATAAGTAAGTTGTCATGACCCAGAAGCCAAACTGACTTAGTTCCCAAGGTCACTTACATGTCCTTTTTCTACTCCTGGTACGTGTGATGTATATCCGTGCTTTCCAGTTTTGGGAGACTAAGTGGGAATCGTTTTAGTCTGAAACACGAGTCAAACTCTGTGAAATATTTGTAGGCTCAGTCAAGATTTTGGAAATGCATGCAAGGAGAAAATTGGGTCGGGGCCGGGGGCAGGGGGGAATAGCCGAGTTAGAATAAAACGGAAAACAAATAAAACAAATCCAGAGTACATTTTGCTCATTTCCTTTTCATTTGACAGATTTCTTTCCATTTTAAATTTAGAAGATATGATAGGGGAGGAATATTGGCCTTTCAAGATATATACCAGGAAATATGTGGCCCAGATCTGTTCATCCTTGGCCCCAGTTCCAGTATAGTTCCTTTCCCATCCTTTCCTGACCCCTTGGAGAGGGTCAGGTCAGACACTTGGAGAGATGTACTGAGGGTCAGGTCCTAATTCTAAAGTCCGCTTATCCTCGTAAGGGTCACATATATAAAATAAACTATGTAGGGATTTCGTATCAGAATTTATTTGCCATTTACTTTGGTTTTTTTTTCCACTATGAGGTTAATCCTTATCTAATTCCCTTATCCCCTTTACTTTTTCTTAGGCTAGAAGAACTGCAGACTTTTCTCTTGTATAAGAACAAGCTGACCTATCTTCCTTATGCCTTGCTTAACCTAAAGAAGCTCACCTTGCTAGTCGTCAGTGGGGACCATTTGGTGGAGTTCCCGACTGCCCTGTGTGACTCATCCACACCTTTAAAGTGAGTAGATTCCCACATAGAGACTTTCACACACAAGGTAAGGAGAACCTGCAGCCTGGGCGCTCACCTGTCTCAGGAACCAGATAGGATGGTTCTTGCACTTAGATGACCTGATCCTGGTTCTCAGACGTTCCGAGGCCTTTGTACAGGATTTTGAAGTTGTTGGCCAATGGCACGAGGAAGTAGATCTCAGAGGATTTCTGGACAAATGCTACTGCTGTTTGAAGTGTGAAAAAACACACGCCCAGGGCTCCCTGGTTGTCTTACCCTTTTTGGGTTTCCTTAAAGGAACCTGTAAACCGCCCCAAACTAAGAAAAACCATCCCAGCAAATGTGATACAGCTTCTCATCTGGCCTGAGACATTGAACAGTCTTTCTTACCTTGGAAGGGAGCTTGAAAAGCCATAGCACCCTCCCTCCCCTGAAGCTGACTCCAGGCCACCTTGACATGCTGCTGCTCCAGTGAGAGCCCCCTCCATCCTGTGTCCAGGGACTCGTCTGCCTTAAACATTAGGTGTTTGCTAAAACCATGACTCCAGGGGTGATTTCCCAGAAATGTCCCGTTCTTTCAGTGATAAGTGCTCACCTCATCATAACTCTTCCTCATCTTCTGATCCTGGCAGCAAGATGCATAGCAGACAAAAATAGAGAAGTGAACTATTGCAAAGAGAGAGACTAAATTCATTCCTGTGTAAGCACAAGATGAACAGGGATATGACATCTTCTCCCCACTGGCCCACCATATTCCTTCCACTGGAATGGGTCTCCCGCTGCTCTTGGCTGTCCTAGGAATGTCTTTCGGATGCAAGGAGGTCAAAGAGGTGTTGAGTATTTGGAAAGACATACTTTGTCTTTTCTGGATGAAAAGGCATTAAAAGATGTGATTTCTTCCAAAAATTATACATCAGTGTAATGTAATTCCAACCATAACTCCAGCGGGATTTCTTTTTTTGGAGCTTGAACAACTGATTGGAAAGTATATCTGAAAGGCAAAAAGTTAAGAACAGCCACGATAATTTTGGAAAACAAGAGTAACAGATCAGAATTTGCCTTACGGAGAATGACAATATGTTTAAATGTATAAGACTCAAAATGAGGCGGTGCTAGGCAATGATTTGTAGATGAATTATTAGAACAAAGCGGGTCGTACTGAAAGTGATCCTAATCTGTGATACAGGGATTTTCATAAACCAGTGGGGAAGGTCTGAGTGACTTAATACACCTTTAAGGAAGTTGGATAATTAGGGAAAGACAAAGCCCATTCTTCCCTTGACAACATCAGAAAGCTTATGGCCTATAGCCATATTTTTGCTGTGTGTCATATAGGGAGACATCTAGAATAACCCAGAGATTAGATATAAAAAGAACAAGAAATGCCATGTTAATGATGGTAGATTGACCTTGTGTCAATCTACACTTATCCCTCTTGAGATCCTATTGAGATGAGGAATAAAATAAAACCTATAAGCCCCCATGATGGAGAAAGCAAGGGAATGCCTTCACAAAATGAGAGATGCCACACACTTTGGGAGACATACAGCAGACGGAACAGTGGTCACTGATAAAAATAGAATGGAGCAGGTTCAGAGACGAAATCAAGAAATTAAGCCCATTGGCCCTGGAGAACTCTGAAGAAGCGTGTGGTCAGAAATTCTAGGTCCAGGCTGGGGCAGATCGAGGCAGGATACTAAAAAACAAAAGGACAATTTCATATACACAGACGATCCCCCGCCTTCTAATCTCCTCCTCAGTTCCACTGCACAGACCACTCAGCATCTGACCAAAAAGCCTGAGGTGTCCTCTAGGGTGGCCCTGGGGAAAAACCCCAGAGTTTCGTGTTCGGAGACTTCCCAGGGGACTGGCAACTGCTTGTCCCCATGTTCACCCATGGTGGGCTGGCGCTGGGGCAAAACCAGTTTGCATGTGTGGGTGCCCAGCCAACATGCTGGGGTCTCAGCCTCAAACGTGAAGGCATCACTGACTCTTTCCAGATACTTGTCACAAAGACACGAATTTTTCAATTTTGGAATCAACCTGCAGGCAAGATAGAAATGTTAAATATGGTTTCAGAACAGAATGCGGATGGTGTTGGTGTTAACGGTATGAAAGTGAAAGTACATGATGTTTGTGAGTGCTTTGAATGCATCAGAGAATAAGATGGCTTGATGAGTAGATCGAGAGGTGGATAAATGGCTGGTTGTGTCCTAAAACAGCTGCAGTAAAATCTTAGTTGGTGGGGACAGGGGTGTTCACTGTAGCATTTTTTTTTTTTTTTTTTTTTACTTTCCTAAATGTTGGAAAATCTTCATAATGGGATGTTGAAAAAGTGAAAATATAGATCATAAAAATTGGGAGGTGATAGGGTTGGGGAACGGAAGAGAAGGAAAGGAATACCTCTGCTTGATTAAACAACAGTGAAGTATTAGTCCTGTGCAAAAGAGAATTCCCCGTAGGATAAGTAAAAATAGTGATTGACCCATGAAAGAGATTGCTTCTGGGGGATCTGAGACAGAGGGTGAGTGAGAGACTGTGGTTTTAAATAAAACAGTATCCTTGCAAATTTTAAAATACTTAGAGTGATTATTCTGATAAAACATTAAAGAATGATAAAATATAGGCTTTTTTTTTTTTTGGATAGGGATGGATGACAAAAATTAACTCAAGGAAAGAACTTGTAAAGGGGGCACCTGGGTGGCTGAGTTGATTAAGCTGCCGCCTTCGGCTCAGGTCATAATCTCAAGGTGCTGAGATTGAGTCCTGCATGGGGCTCCCTCTCCCTCTCCCCTGCTCACTCATGCTCTTTCTCTGTCTCTCTCTTTCTCAAATAAATAAATAAAATCTTAAAAAAAAAAAATGAGCTTGCAAAGGAAAAGTTGTATGGTTCCATCCACAAAGACATTAGAACTTTTTTGCTTTCTCTGCATTTAGACATTAAATAAAATTACAAGGAAAATGAACTGGGAAATATATGTGCTAAAAATAGAACAGATGGGCTTTATCTTCCACATGTCTGGAGCTTCCACAAACCAATGAGAACGATACCACCCAAGCCAGCAGGGCCCACACTTGCATCTGGAGACTGTTCAAGGGATTTCCAAGTTTGAATTGAAATAATTACACTGCCTTTCACAGCAAAACATCTTTCAAAACTGTGAGGACAGGTGATCAACTGTCATTTTAGTTTCTCTCCTTGGGCTTCTTTTTGGGTTGGAGTATCCATCTTTTCAGTTGAAAGGATACTGACCATCCGAGTTCTTTATAATTTAACCCCACCTCTTCTTAGAGTCTGATACCATTCACTGGGATTAACACCAACCATAGTAGGACACGATCTAGTGTGAACGTTCCGACAGAGAGCAAGTGTTAATGTCCACCTCAAGGCCTCTGACGGGCCACTGTCCTCCGTCTGTGGCTAAGTAACTCTCAGTCCTCCAGCAGGCCTCTAAGCAGGACTGATTCCATAATCTTGTTGGATTATTCCATGGGGCAGTTCCACTGGTGGCGTCAACATTAAGTGGTCCTCTGTGACCTTCAAGGATAAGTAAGAGGTTGACTTTTTCTAAGAGGAATTCTGTGGTGAAACATGTACAGGTGAAATAGTGATATTGTCTGTATTTTCTTGAATAGATTTGTAAGCCTTATGGACAATCCTCTTGATAATACCCAGTGTCAAGATGGCGTTGAAGTGATGGAAAGTGAACGCGATCGTCAATGCTTTGATAAAGAATTTTTGAAAGCCTATCTTGAAGATGTTAAAGAAAGAGGTATGCTAATCATATTTAAAATTATTTTAGGGGTGTCAGGGTGCCTCAGTCGGTTAAGCATCCAACTTTTGATTTCTGTTCAGATCTTGGGGTCATGACCTTGGGGTTCTGATATCAAGCCCTGCAATTGGGCTCCGTGCTCAGTGCAGAGTCTGCTTAACTCTCTCTCTCTGCCCCTCCCCTGGCTCACTCTCTCTCAAATACATACATACATACATACATACATAAGATCTTAAAAAAAATAAAATTCATTTAAATGAATATATGGAGTTCCATGTACTCAAGCAACATGAACCCATAATGCTAAAAAGCTAGTTGGTTAATTGGTTATTTTTCCACGTACCATATATATTTATAGAAATTATATATTTATATAATTTATAATATTTATATACATTTATATAATTACATATATATGTAAATTATATTATATATGTATATATACACACACATAATTTTTTCTTTAAATATCAAATTTTTTCTAGTGTACTTGAATACTTGATACATCATCAACTATTTGACAGAGAGGCCTGGAAACATAGGCTTGAGACGTTGCCTTACTGACTATACATGAGTTTTTAACAAAATGGCATTGACAAAAGAGTATCTCAGTTAATGGGAAAATAAGATTCCATTTCAAAATCCATTTAAATGCAACTTTAGCAAAAGGTGTTTCTTACATAAATCAAGGTCCAATTGTATGAAAAATCACCGAAGGAAAAAACGGTGGCAGACTAAGTACCTAGATCCCTTTAGCTTTGGTTTTCCACAGGGTGGTGATAATACAGAGGAGCACGGGGAGGTCACAGGACTCAGGAAAGGGTGGGAAGAGATTTCCCCAGGGGCTGTTTCCTAAGCGTCCTAGAAGGTAGAAGCCCTTCCTTCAGCTGCAAGTACACAAACACAGGAAGAAGGCATAAGTCACCCTTTGTTCTTCTAATCACCACCTCCTTCCTTGGTATGGCTGCCCATTCATAGACTAAGGATGATCGGTCACATTCAGATATTCAGGGGTTTCATGAGAGGAATGAAAAATACCATTTATTTGACAAATTAAAAATTTTTTTTAAACTAAATTATTAAATCTCTTTGCAGTTACCTCTAATCCATTTGTCTATCCCCAATCTTGAAAGCTGAAATAATGTGAAATAAATGAGAAATTTATATGAAACATGAAACAAATAGCAGAAACATTGATTTTGTCAAAATTTATTTTTGGGTTGCACAAGTTTCCTCTTGTGAAAACCTTTATTGTTGTATTTTATAGATTTATTCATAATTACATTTTTGAGTTATTACTTAAAAATACACGAAAGAATTAGAGAAAATAGGTAGTTAGCTTTGGATCTGTTGGTCAGTGATAAAATAATTTGCTTTGTAAGGTTAACTTTAGTGATAATAGCTTTTGAATTCATTCACTTATTTCTAAATAATTGTAATTCTGTCTTCCATATATTCATATTGGTTCATATGCTATTGCCAATACTCAGCTAGTTTTTTATTTTAATTTTAATTTAATTTAATTTTATTTCTTTTCAATGTACTCAGCTGGTTTTAGCCAGAATCCATAGCTAAGTGGAAAAAAGTAGCTTTAGTGAGTTATGCTGACCTCCAAACTCATGTGATATAAGAATGATGAGCAAGTGAAACCCTTTGCTGGTCCTCAAGCATCAGCAACCCTAAGAATCACTTGCAGGCCCCACCCTCAGAGATTTTGACTCAACACCTCTGGGGTAGGACCAAGAATGTGCATTTCTAACAAGGTCCTGGGTGATGTTGGTGCCTTGGGTCTGGGAGCCTCACCTTGAGAGGCACTGGTATAGACCATCCTTTGACAAAATTTGGCTATGAAGGGAGAGTGGGCAGTAACCAGTGGGAAGAGCAAGACTGAGTAAAAGGGTACTTACTAAGATCATGCTCAGTTTAGGAATAGTGCAAGCTTTGCTTGTAAACCTTTTCCCCTTCCACCTGGGGTCTTACCTGCTATCTCAGGTCCTTGGCCATCTATTTCTGTTTTAGTCAATTTTTATTATTTTTAGGGTTATACAGTTTCTCAGATTCTGATGTAGCTGTGTCAGTTTGTTGGAAAGATTGCGAAAGAATGAGGGTTAATAATTCTATCTAAATATTTCTTTTTTTTTTTTTTAAGATTTTATTTATTTGACAGACAGAGATCACAAGTAGACAGAGAGGCAGGCAGAGAGAGAGAGGCGGGGAAGCAGGCTCCCTACCGAGCAGAGAGCCTGATGCTGGGCTCGATTCCCGGACCCCGGGATCATGACCTGAGCTGAAGGCAGAGGCTTTAACCCACTGAGCCACCCAGCCACCCCCCCCCTTTTTTTTTTTTAAGATTTTATTTATTTACTTGATTGAGAGAGTGGGATAGCACAAGCAGGGGAACCAGTAGAGCTAGAGGGAGAAGCAGGTTCCCCGCTGAGCAGTGAGCCCGATTCAGGGCTTGATCCCTGGACCCCGAGACCATGATCTGATGAACCCAGGTGCCCCAGATCTAAATATTTCTAAAGCATGACTAAACATTTGTGAAAGCTGACTTAATGGTGATAGATAAATCCATTCACCTCCATATTTTGACCTGGGAAGGATAGTAATTTGTTGGTTAGCATGAGCAATGGTTTGTAGCTACACTTTGTGGTAAAATGGGGAATGGTTGAGTATCTTTGTTTCTTTTGTTACAGAATCTGTTCCCAGCTATACCACCAAAGTATCTTTTAGCCTTCAGCTTTGATACAATCCATCAGAAGACTTCAGAATCTCCCTGTGCTGCTGAGCTATAAATCTTGGTGTCCTCGAATAATAGTTTGCGCTTAAGGACAAAGTCTAGAAACCACAGTCCTAGTTAGGAAAAATGATTTTCAGATTTCACATTTGTGAATACTTCTTTCAGTGGACTGGAGAATTGATAAATGGGTTTATATATAAAGGTTCATTTACATATACTTTTTTTCCCCAAATAATGCACCTTTAATATTTTAGAAAATGTGTTATTTTTTTAAATTAAAACCTAGAGACCAAAATCTGAAGTTGATTGCACTGTTTTTAGGAATCCAGGGATAAAGGGGTTGTAAAAAGAGCATTTATATGGGACTAGCCAAATGAGATTTTATTTTGAAAGAGTTTTAATGAATTATTTCTTTTATTGAGAAAAGCTTCCCTTGGGTTAATACAAACTGCTATTTTCATATGTTTTAATTGTATTTTCTAAGTGTAGGGTCTTAGGAAACACTTTAAGTATAATTTGGGCATTGAAGGTAGAAAGAAGGGCTGGATTGTCTGCTCTTGTATTGGGCACAGGACACTCAGATGGTGCGCTGGTGGTCCTCACAGAGGCACTGTGGTTCTGGCTGGTCCTGGGAAGACTTACATGATCTACATGGATAGTCTTCTTATCCTGAGTGGGTACTTCATGGGTCTCAGGACGCACCTTAGAACAGAGAGCAGAGACAGCACCCTCAGGGACCCCTCCTCCAAGGTGGCTGTGCAAGGTAGCAGGGATGACTAGTCTGTACCAGTGAGGACGCCCTAGCAAAACTTCCTGACAGGTGCCACAGGAGGCTCTGCCCAGGCCATCATGCTGCAGCCCACAGGGAGCTCATGAGACTGTTTTTTGTTGGCAAAGATGGGAGTCATGATAGGGCTTTGGACTCCTACGTCATATCATCTGATTTGGAGAGAAATTGTACAAATATTTATTTTTATACCACTGTTTTAGGCTAGAGGAAACAGGATTGTAAGTAGAAGATAAGTCTTAACAAACAGCTTCTGTGATTAAGAAAGAAAAAGTGCATATATTCACGTTTATTCCTATATGAATTGACTCTCACATGGCCTAATTCAGTGCCATCCAGTAGAATTTTCTGCAGTGATGGAAATGTTCTGTATCTGCACTGTCCAAATGTAGTGACCACCAGACACACATGCTTTTTGACTAATTGGATAATGACTGATATAACTGAAGAACTTTTAATTAATTAAGGATTTTTTTTTTTAGATTTTATTTATTTATTTGACAGACAGAGATCACAAGTAGGCAGAGAGGCAGGCAAAGAGAGAGAGAGGAAGGGAAGCAGGCTCCCTGCTGAGCGGAGAGCCCGATGCGGAGCTCGATCTCAGGACCCCAGGATCATGACCTGAGCCGAAGGCAAAGGCTTTAACCCTCTGAGCCACCCAGGTGCCCCTAATTAAGGATTTTTAATTAAATTTAAATTTGGATTGCCACAGGGGGGTGCCATATTGGACACATAAGTCCAGACAGTTGGGTTTTGGGGAAAGAAACGAAGGGTGTTTTTTTTCTTTTATCTGAACAACAATCTGCCCCAAAGGGGCCACTATTGACACCCTCCATATTTTGTCTTGGTAGATTTAATCATAATTCCCAGTGTTTTGTCCTCAGCAGATGCAAACCAAGCAGAGCATTCTAAAACCATATGGTAGTGCTTCAGCAGAGGATTGCCTCAAGTTATAAACAAACTCTGAGAAGTAGGTTAAGAGATGAAAAGAGTGGGAAGATGAGAAATCACTTCAGCTGAACCTCAAACAATTGTATTCTTTCAAGTCTTCAAAAATGGCATTGAAATTTATTAGTTGTATTACTTAAATGATTTTGAAATTTCATTTCATGCCAATGTATACATTATATTTAGCCAAATGGAAAATGACTCTTCAAAAGGGGCAAATAGGGGCTTTCACATAAATTGTCCATGACCTATGTAAAATTTATTTTAATAAAACCAGTCTTTTGTGCAAAAACTCTGTATTGGTGCTACATTTCCTTCCTAAACAAAGGAAAAAGTATTGCACCGATACATCATTATTTCATGTCATATAATATCCCATACCAATATATTATTGGAATATAATGTGTGTAGAGATACTATTTAATTTATTCATGTATGTGTAAAAATGCAGCAAGATTATAAGGCGTCCTAGTGGCAATATCATAGATATTTGAAAATTTTACGTGATACATAGGGACTGATTCATAATTTGGAAAAGGAATTTCCATAGTGGGATATATGTATGAGCATTACAGCAATATGAATAAAATGTCATTCCTAGGAGAAAAAGGTTCTGTTCCCAAAAGCTTATTATTACACCCATTTTTCAGACGTCTGACATTGAGGGGCAGAGACACTTAGGTGAAATCATCGACTAGTGCATTTTAATCACCAGCAAGAACCACACCACATTTCTTGACTGGAGGTTTCTAGAATGACCAAGAAGTGCGCTTGCCAAACGCCAGTTTAGAGTAACTTTTTTTTTTTTAAGATTTTATTTATTTATTTGACACAGAGAGAGATCACAAGTAGGCAGAGAGGCAGGCAGAGAGAGGAGGAAGCAGGCTCCCCGCCGAGCAGAGAGCCTGATGTGGGGCTCGATCCCAGGATCCCGGGATCATGACCGGAGCTGAAGGCAGAGGCTTAACCCATTGAGCCACCCAGGTGCCCCAAGTTTAGAGTAACTGAATGATAATGGCTAACAGTAAGCTGCAGAAATCAGTTCCTGTCTTTGCTTCTTTGCCTCCCTTCCTTCCTGCCTCAATGCATCTCTTGAATCTCTCACTGCTCCTGAATGGGAAGGAAACATGCTCAGAGATGCTGTGTTGTGGCGGGTGTAGGTTTACATAATTCCCATTTCCCGAGTCCTGATTCCTAGGGACAGCACGTTGCCTAGCCTTTCCCACCCTCCTTCTCGGTAGCAGTATGTGTTACCAGAGTAACTTTTGATCATGTAATAACACTTCTTGGAATTTTAAAGAACTTTCCAATTCTTTCCTAAAATTAAAGTTCTTGGCGCTAGTCTTCAGTGAGTTCACAGATCGTTCAACACCTTCATGTCCTCATGATCTAAATTTTGTTCTCTAGTTTGTTTTCCTTATTGATACACTCCAAATCATTCCACCATCCCAGCCTATCTTTGAATACTACAGAGTCTTTCTGGGGATATTGGCAGATGTTTTGCATCTTCCTCTATCTGCCGTGTCTGTATTGTGTAAACGTGCATACATGCACGCACATTCCAGTCTCTTCTTGAAGCTTATCAGCCCTGGGACTCAGGGAGCCAGGTTAGCAAGGCCAGCTCTTTTACTAACGCACCACATAATCTTGGGAAAATCACTTCGCCTTTTACCCACCTGTAAAATATAGAGTAGCAGAAGACGATTTTTTTTTTTTTAAGATTTCATTTATTTACTTGACAGACATCACAAGTAGGTAGAGAGGCAGGCAGAGAGAGAGGAGGAAGCAGGCTCCCCGCTGAGCAGAGAGCCCGATGCGGGGCTCGATCCCAGGACCCTGAGATCATGACCTGAGTCCAAGGCAGAGGCTTTAAACCACTGAGCCACCCAGGTGCCCCCAGAAGACGATTTTTAAGGCTGATCCCATCTTTAACATTTTATGACTTGCCTTCCACTAAGAACCCCTTTTTATATTAACTACTCAGCATTTCTTCCCTACCTCACTGGTCACTCAGCTTCCAGCTCCGTATGGGTGCTGGACATGCTTGTTCCTTAGGCATGTGTTTGTAACTGTCTTGTCTACTATTACATGTTAAGCTTCTGGAGTTTGCTAAATAGGTAGACTGTGCCCAAATATTTGAAAATGAATAGTGAGTTTGTGAAGAACTGACCCACACATTTCTGTTGTATTCCCAATACTTCCATCTATGCTGAGATGCACAAATATTATTTTTGATATTGCCTCGAAAGAGGTATCGTGCATCATAGAAAATTGCATTTTCTAGAAATCTAAATCGAAGATACAGTGAGATATCACCTCACATCCTTAGGTGTAGCTAAAAACCAAAAAAACCCAAAACCAAAACAAAAAAAAATAAATCCCAGAAAATAATTATTGGTGAGGATATGGAGAAATTGGAACACTTGTCCCTGTTGGTGGGAATGTAAGATGATGCAATTGCTATGGAAAATAGCATGGCAGTTCCTCTGAAAATTTAAAGTAGAATCAACAATTCCAGGTCTGAGTATTTTGAAAGCAGGGTCTCAAAGAGCTTTTGACACCCATGTTCCTAGCACTGCTAGTCACAATGGCCAAGAGCTGGAAGCCTCCCAGATGTGGGTAGACAAAATGTGATATATATATATCATAGAATGTTATTCAGCCTTCAAAAGGAAGGAAATCCCGTCACATGCTAAAACATGAATGAAACTTGAGGACATTATGCTAAATGATATAAACTAGTGACAAGAAGACAAATATTGTATGAGTCCACCTCTATGAGGTCCTCAGGGTAGACCTATTCATAGAGAAAGAAAAGTGGGCATTAGTAGGGACAAGGGGGAGGGAGAAAATGTGAGCTGTTTAATGAGGATAAAGTTTCAATTCTGAAAATGAAAAAGTCAGTGAAAAGTCAGTGAAATGACTTTCCAGATGGTGTGTGTTTATTTAGTTACACATTGTGTCACAATACCATTCTACTAGTACAATAACGCTTGTTACAAACCATGCAACAAAGAATAGTAAAGTCCAAAGAAACGAACCAGAGTTTGAAGGCTGTCTCCCCCATGTGGGTCCTGCCCCAGCCCTGAACTGCGTGGACCCTGCTGTGGAGAACAGTTTTGAGACCTAGGCTTTCAGCCCAGTGAAAACACTGCAAGTGCCTCCACCTGCTGACCTCCCCGGGTCTGTGCAAGCTTCTCTGGGGAGAGAGGATCCACAGGTCTTACGAGATTTCCAAATGGTTCTGTGAGCCATAAAGCCTTCGGTCTCGGTTCTCCAGAAAATGAGCAGAATTTCAGCATCCCTTAGGCAAGATAGAATTGAATTGAAATTAACATTAACCCTTAAAAAAAAATCACATGAAATCAACCATTTAAAATGAACAGTTCAATGGTGTTTACTGCATTCACTGTGTTGTACAACGACCCCCTCTGTCTCGTGCCAAACATTTTCATCACCACACACCTTCTGTCCCCCAAAAGCCCCATAACAGATTAATCCCTTTCCGCACAGCCCCTGGCAGTCACCACGCTACTTTCTGTCTCTGGATTTACCTTTTCTGGATATTTCCTATCCGTGAGATCATACTACATGACTTTGAACTTGGCATCATTTGGAGGTCCACTGAATGCTCTCTACGACAATCACCACGACAATAATCAGAATGAAAAAACAGCAGCAAACATTCAAGTTCTTGCGCCTGGGATTCGGGGCTGTGTGGGGATAGAACACCTCGCTACGGGTACTGACTTGGATTCTCGTCTCCACATGGTGTTGGGTGTTTGCTCTCGGGCTCCAGTGGGTGGGGAGGATTGCAGCCTCCCTGGACCCAGGATGCCAGGGTTGGGGTAAAGCCTTCCCTTTGTTTGCTATGGCGTTCCACTTCTCTATGTCCACTGTGGAGTTCCCCCTCTCTGTGTCGGTGGTGATGATCCCCCTCACTGCGTCTGCGGTGATGTTCCTCTTCACTGCATCTGCAGTGATATTCCCCCTCACTGCGTCCGTGGTGATGTCCCTCTTCACTGTGTCCACTGTGAGGTTCCCCCTCACCGTGTCCGCGGTAATGTTCCTCTTCACTGTGTCCGCGGTGATGTTCCTTTTCACTGTGTCCGCGGTGATGTTCCTCTTCACTGCATCTGCAGTGATATTGCCCCTCACTGTGTCCGCGGTGATGTTCCCCTTCATTGTGTCTGCGGTGATGTTCCTTTTCACTGTGTCCGTGGTGATGTTCCTCTTTACTGCATCTGCAGTGATATTCCCCCTCACTGCGTCCGTGGTGATGTTCCTTTTCACTGTGTCCACGGTGATGTTCCTCTTTACTGCATCTGCAGTGATATTCCCCCTCACTGCGTCCGTGGTGATGTTCCTTTTCACTGTGTCCGCGGTGATGGTCCTCTTCACTGCATCTGCAGTGATATTCCCCCTCACTGCGTCCGTAGTGATGTTCCTCTTCACTGTGTCCACCGTGATGTTCCCGCTCACTGTGCCCGTGGTGATGTTCCCTTTCATTGTGTCCACGGTTATGTTCCCTCTCACTGTGTCGGCGGTGATGTTCCCCTTCACTGTGTCCACTGTGGTGCCACTTCTACTGGGAAAGAGCATGGGAATGGTGGTCCCAAGAGCAGGTGAGCTTATGGCAGGAAGTGATGGCGACACTGGTGACTGCACGGCCTCACTGAAGCCACTCTGGGCACAGAAGCCCTGCAGACATGCCTCACAGTTGTTACTGTCATGCGGCCCTTCCAGAGTGATTTCCCTAATGGTAGGGATCTCCTCCATCGACTTAAATCCTTCTCTGTAGCATTTCTTCAGAATTCGGAATACCAGGTTGTTCAGGATCCTGGAGATGTTCTCTTTTGTGAACTCGGGAACCTCAAATGGAGACTGATGGCACTTCTGACATCTCTGGGCAAAGACCCTCATCTTCACGTTGCCCCTGGGTTTCCCCCCAGTCTTGTGCATGTGGAAAACAACCTGAACTTGAGAAGAGGCCCAACTGCGAGAGCACAAGGAGCACTGGAACCTGTAAGGACAGGAGACAAGACCCTCAGCTTGGCCCAGGATGGCCGAGCTGTGGGCTGGGCCAGAGGGAGAAAGGGGCACCCAACAACAGAGACATGACTCGACTGGGTCGAGGTTGGTGGGGAAGACGTTAGCGAGCCCCTCATTCCTATCTCCACTGTGCCACCAACATGCCCTGGGATCCACAGGTGTCTGTCATGAAAATAGCAGACCACAAGCTCTTGGTGCTGGAAGGGACCTTCTAAATCTGACATGATGGGGCTAGAGATGAGGTGCATGCTGGAACCCATCATGTGCAGAGACTTGGTGGGTGTAAGAAGCAGGACCAGACCTCTGGGCTCCTGAACCCAAACCAAGGCTTCTTCAAATGTGGACTGAAGTGGGTCAGAGGCTATGGGTGCAACAGTAGCTATTAAACTAGCCCCCACTAGCTCTGAACTGAAATCCACAGATGGCACAAGTGGGTGCTGGTAGGTGCTACTGTCTGAAAGTTGGTGTCTCCCCACAAATTCACAGGTCGGAACCCGAAGTCCCAAAGGTGATGATGTTAGAAGGCCTTTGGGAGGTGATTAGGTCATGAGGGTGGAGCCCATGTGGATGTGATTAGTGCCCGTATCACACAGACCCCATAGAGCTCCCCAGTTCCTGCCAGCATGCGAGGATACAGAAGTCTGTCCACAAACCGGACGAGGACCCTCACCAGACCAGATGGCACCCTGATCTTGGACTTCCAGCCTCTAGAACAGTGAGCAATACATTTCTGTTGTGTCTGTTGTGTTTAGTCTGGTGTTTATATTATTTTAATTTACTTTACTTTATGTTTTATTACGCCCCCCCCCCCAAACAGACTAAGACAGTAAATCGTAGACCCACAGATCAAGGAGGGTCTACTGTCTGGAGGAAAAGCATTGCTTTGCCCTGTTGCCCAGGGGCGCCTAATCCGTCAGTATGATGGGGAGATCACAGTGTCCAGCTCTCTCTCTTCTTGCTCCCCCTCCTACCCAGTTCATTGCTCAAGGTAGCCTGGAAAACCTCATATTCTGTGTGCACCTGGCCTCACACCTTTCCTTCTATGCAGGGAAGAGGGCGATCTCCTGAGCTCAGATATTTGGACAAATACAGGATAGATGGAGAGGGGGGAAGAAGGCCCACAAGGACATGGCTGCACCAAGGACAGGAATCACGGGAGAGGCAGAAATTGCAGAATGGCAGGGACAATTCCTGCTCACTAAATTATCCACGCACTCCCGTTCGCTTCCCAATCCCCTCCCAGTTAGGGTGGGCAATATGACTGGTTGCCCGATGGGATGCGGGCCATGACATGTGCTACTTCTACATCGGGCACGGAAGCTCTTGGAAAACCCTCCAACTCCTCTTCCTCTGCCTCAACAACCTGGGGACAGTGTGTTGGGTCAAAAACACTGATATTTCAAGGTCTCTCTGCTCTAGCAGCCAAGCCTCACCTATCATGGGAGAGTGAATTGGAGGGAGCTGGGAAGAATGAGCCAGTCAAGATTTCCTTCTTGTGGCTTGATTCCAGCCACACCTCACAGGGTGAGCACGGCCATGAAATTAAGGGACGAGGACAAGAGGCTCTGACCACCAGGAGAGAGATGACATTGTTGGGGTTATTCAGAGTTGGTTGTGCACAGGGGGCCTCTGCTCTCCTGAGCTGCTGTCCCCAACCCTCCGTCTCTGGGCCGTACTGCTCTGTTCATGTGCCAGCTCAGAGTTCAAGGTTCTCCCAAAAAAGCAGGGTGAGGGGTGGGGGCGGGGCTGAGATTTTGCTTGGATGTTCCTGGTGCCAGCTCCTGGCCTGGGAAAGCCGTGGGCCACAAGGAGAGGAGAGCTCTGCTTCCTCTGCCCAGACCCTCCCCCAGAGAGGAGGGCAATGGGCAGACACCAAGTCTCAGGCCCCTACCCTCTTTGCAGGGGCAGCCCCACCCCCTGACCCTTGGAACTCTGTTTCCTCACCTGGGGAAAACAGGGTAAGGCTTTGAATGAGTGCCAAGCATCTTGGATTATTTTTTTGTTTGTTTGTTTTAGGATTTTATTTATTCATTTCAGAGAGAGAGAGAGAGAGAGTGCACAAGCCAAGGGAGAGGGAGAAGCAGGTTCCCACTGAGCAGGGAGCCTGATGCAGGGTTGGATCCCAGGACTCTGGGATCAGGACCTGAGGCAAAGGCAGACGCCTAACTAATAATGGCTGAGCCACCCAGGCGCCCCCAAGAGTCTTGGTTTAAAAGGATCCATCAGCCCAGAGAAGAGGGGGCAAGGTTTCTGCATATTGCTCAGCTACGCTAACCTCTGCCCTCTCCTGGAAGGGCTGCCTCAGCCTGCGGGGCCTCTCCCTCCTGGGCTCCATAGACAGCCCCAGGTCCCCAGGAGACAGGGAGCATAGGTAGGGAACTTTGCCCACCCAGCTGTCCTGCAGCTCCTCCCTCCCCCCCGATGCAGCCAACACTGGTGCCCAGTCCTGCTGCTGTTTGGGATTCGCTGAAATAAAGCTAAAACTTCTGGATGATAGGCACCGTATTTCCTGTAGTCTTCAATGTGCAAGCACGGGATCGAACAAGAAAAGGAGCAAGGAAATGAAAAAATAAGAATTTTCTGGAATATGTACCATCCCATTCCCCACTCACCTGGCAAAGGCCCACTGCTGGTACTGTGACCACCCTGGCTCCAGGCTGTTGGGAAGAAGGTCTTTGTCTTCTGTCAGGGTCCATTTGTGCCATGGCTTCACTTCCTGGATTAATTCCTGGAACACTTGCTTCCATAGCTCCATGTCCTGATTCATGGTACGCTGTGTGGACAGCTGCGTACCTCAGGATCTCGGGGAGGCTCTGAAGGTCTGCAGCAGGACAGGAGGTTTCCTACTTTAAAGGGCTGGGACCCGCCTTTGTGTACATGACCTGGGCCAGTGGACCAGGTCTTTGCCTCAAAGACGAAGGTCAGTTGAATCTGGCTTTCAGTTCAGCGGACTAGCGAGCGCTAGCCTCCTCCACGGGGAATTTCCAAAGACACGGAATGCATGGTTTCATCCAATAAAAATAGTCCGGGAAAGCTCCGGACTCTGGATTGGATCAGCAGATAACTTGCCTGTAACCCGGAATACATTCTTTACCTCAGAAGCCTCTGGAAATGATGGAGAGATGCAACTGCCCCTCAGAACAATGTATTACTTCAACTATAATCCCCGGAGGATTTTACTAGTTACCAAGCACATTTAGATACGGCCTTAAGAAAAACACATACTGGCAACAGGTATTTGGGGGAAAGGACGATCTAGGACCATGAAGTTGGGCCCCTGGGGATGCCCAGCTCGCTCAGGGCAGAATGCCGCCTGCTGCCTGGAAGCCGAGCAGCTGGGAACCGCCCGGCCAGCTCAGGGCAGAATGGAACACCGCCTGCTTCCCTTTATTGTTGTCGCTCCTTCCTCCTCCCCAAAGTGCCTGTTGTTAGTTAGATGAGTCCTTTGAATGTGCTTGGTTAACTATAAACTTTACCTGCCTTCCTGTTTGTCCACAAGACTGGTGACTGATGTTTGACCTTCATCGGCTCTTCTGTGGGTTATTGTTTCTATCTAATAAAAGTGAGACTGAGGAGTTGTTTGGGGCTTCGGTCTTGTCAACGGTTGTGGCCTGCTCTCTCTCTTGCAGCTGACTTGTTTGTGCCTAATTCTTCTTCCGTTCGCCAACTGGAAGCGTCAGAGAGAGGTTGCAGGAACTCTTTCTGTTTTTTTGTTTTTTTTTTAAGATTTTATTTATTATTTATTGGACAGACAGAGATCACAAGTAGGCAGAGAGGCAAGCAGAGAGAGAGGAGGAAGCAGGCTCCCTGCTGAGCAGAGAGCCCGATGCGGGGCTCGATCCCAGGATCCTGGGATCATGACCTGAGCCGAAGGCAGAGGCCCTAACCCACTGAGCCACCCAGGCGCCCCAAGAACTCTTTCTGTTTTAACACTTGGAAGTCCTTATCCACTGGGCTCCCAGTGCCCGAGCCTGGGAAGGAGAGATGCAGAGAAGGGCGTGGCCACGGTGGGCCCGCACTGCTCCCCAAGTCCCTGTTCTGGGCTCTCTGCTTCCTGTTTCTGCTGGTCTCTGTACAACTGGATCTCACAGCTCCCAAGCTGTCCCGGCTTCTAACCCAGAGGCCATTCTCCTCCCAGCAGGGTTAGGGACACTTGCTATCGCTCTTTCTGAACACTGGCTGGGCCCTGGCTCTGCCGCTGGGAAGGGGCCGCGTCGGAAAACTTGGGACAGACGCAGAGGAGCTTGGACAAGACAAACAAGCCTTCTCATTTCAGTTCCTGTGCGGAAAACAAGTGTCTTCTTCATGACCTATTTGTGCCACGTTTGTCAGATTTTCGTGGTTTTTGTTGGTGATCTCTTTGTTTCAAGTGGCCCCAAAGCCTAGTGTTCGGTCTAGTGTGCCTAATGGTGAGGAGAGTGGGATGTACCTTCCGGAGAGAGCGTGTGCTCGGTAAGCTTCATTCAGGCACGAGTTCTAGTGTTGCTCCCTGCAAGTTCATACACGAACATTCCTTACTACATAAGGTGTCTTTAAACAGAAACAATGCAAGGTCATGGATTGCTCAGCGGCCCAAAATGTTGTTGCTAGAGGCTGGCAGGAACTAAGTCTGCATTTCCCTGGGGAGTCACGGTTCAGTGTTTGTTATTTTAGTGTTCTTGGCAATTTTATGGGATTTACCGCCCCCCCCCCCCACCAAAAGAGCTGGGGGGCTGCGTTTTTCTTTGTCTACTCAGTGGTTTGTCTTTCTTCCCCATTCTTCCATGGGGAGAGCTGGCTTGGTGAAACTGAACCACTTTTGAGCCCTGCCCTCACCCATTATCCAGTTTTTGTCCAGAAAGTTGCTAATGACTAGTGCCGTTAGCTCTAGTCTAAGACCCTGCCAAATCTGCAGGCCATCTGTTAGCCCCGTCTTGTCTGTGGCCCAGAGATCGGAGTGTTATTCTCTTCCCAGCCAGGCTTCTGCACTGGTGGTTACAACTGATCGAATGCACCGGGAACTGTAAATCCAGCCATTTCAGACTGTAATTTCTTTTTTCTCTAATGTACCCAGTTGCCTGGCCCCTGGGGAGTGGTGGATAGATTCTAGGAAAGCAAGTCCACTCCATCTCCAGCTCAGTGCTTTCCGAGTCCTGTGCCAAAAGCAGTCTGGCTCCTTCTGGAAATCCCTTATCATCCCTTTCCCCTGAGGTGCTCGTGGGTCTCTCCCAGCAACAAGACCTAGTCTAGAGAATGAAGTTGATCTAGAGAACGAAGAGGTCCCTGGGCTCAGTCCTGTGATGCTCCATCCTGTAGAGATTGGGAAGAGGAGGGTGATCCAAGAAATGAGATGTCCGGTTTCTGCAGTTTCTGCATCAGTCCCACAGGAAATCATCTGTGTGACATCACAAGGTGCTGACAGACCCCCTGTTAGTCTCAGTTTTTATGTTCCAGACACTAGGGTTATGGTGGCCAATAAAACAAAGGCTACCCTCACAGAGCTTGTGTTTTATTCCAATGGGGAGAAAGACAATGACCCAGTAAACAAGCAAATGTTCAATGTCATGTCAGGTAGCCATGAGCGCTATGGAGGAAAACAGCACTGCAGGGGTCTGGAAGGAGGAATGGCATGGGTGCACCGGCAGGGTGGCAGTAGGGACAGCGGCTCTAAGTGGGCGGTTATAGAAGGCTGCCCTGTGAGATGACATGTGAACCAAGACCTGTCTGAAGTGAAGGACTGGGCCAAGCATGTACATGGGGGGAGGAATAGTCGGATCAGAGAGGACAGCCTGTGTGAAAGCCCAGAGGTGGAAGTGAGCCTGGTGTGTCCGTGGAGGAAGAGGGAAACCAGGGTGGCCAGAGTTTAGTAAGCAGAAAAGGAGTACATGAGGTTGGAGATGCAGCTGAGGGCTGCAGGGCCTCTAGGATTTTATTCCAAGTGTGATGGGAAACCAGTGAAGAGTTTGGGTACGAGAGTGAGAGGTCTGATTTTACATTGTGATCTCGGCTGTCTGATCTGTCCGCTCAAGCTCTCTGTTGTCTCGGCCTTGAGGTAGGAAAGGAATGGTTGTGCTTAGTGGGTCAAGGACGATGCAGGGAAATCACCTAGAGAGCATTTAGGTCAAAATAAGACTCTTCTCTTTCAAATTTGACTACACTCGGACCTCTGAGATCTTATTCCCCAAGGAAATTGCTAAGTCAAGTTTAATTAAAATGACTTCCACTATTTTTCTTTGATTTTGCACTGTCCTTGTGGGGACTGCAAGAGCAAGAACCAAACCAGACCAGACCAAAACTCCATAAACCAATTTAGTTCCTCCAGAGACTGATAAAACCCCCATCAGTCTCCTCATCACCAATTCCTAAGGACAGCCTATACCACCCTTGGGACTTGGGCAAATTCTGTTTGAACCATTGGTTTTATTATTCAACAGAGAATTCTTTATTTCAACCCAGCAGGTGACTTGCCCTCTATATGACACGTTTCCATTACTGGCTATTTGTTCACTGACTGAACTTCACCCCGGAGTTCACGTTCATTGCCTGGCCCAGGGCTTAGGTAATGAACAGTCCAGAATCAGCATGAGACCCTGTGACTTTATAAGCCTGGGCTGGGCTCTAAAGATTTAGAAGTCTCTTCCGGGGCGCAGCACGTGGGGCAGCTCAGGTGGAGGCCCCTAACTTCTGGATGGGAAGGTGCACAAGCTGGCGCGGTGCCCAGAGGTGCTTCAGGCCACGAGGATGGAGACCCCCCCACCCCCAGGGTGGGCAGTGATCCTCACTGCGCAGACTCTGTCCTCTCGTGCCTCATCTTTTGAGTTCCAAATTTGTTTTTAAAAACAAATTTGTTGCTAATGATGAAAAAAGGGTTATATATAGTTATTTTTTAAAAAAATATACATTGTTAGTAAACCGTCTTACATTGGTGCCCTGCCGCACCTCCCCCCAGGCATCCACAAAGGGGTGTTATAGGAAGGCTGGTGCACAGAGGGCGCCCTAAGTGGAGTACGGAGCCGCAAGGTATCCGGGTAGCTGGCTTCTGGCCTCCGCAATCCCAAGTGGGGTTGCCCCATGATATAGTTTCACTTGGATTTGCATTAAAATCCCATTCCAGTTAAATTCCAATTTCAGTAACAACGAATAATAAATATAATTAGAGAATTTTACAGTACAGTTAGTATCTTATACTAGGATTCGATTAATGCTCATCTGAAACTCGAATTTAAATCGGGGTTCCTGGTGCTGGCTCTGGGCTGCTAAATGGGACTGCTTTCGTGGGGGACGGCAGGTGCGGTTCAAGTCCCTCACTGTCACTCGGAAGAAAGCTCCGCCAGCCCTCGGAGGTGGGCGGGACGCCACAAGTCTCGCGAGAACGAGAGCCGGCTAGGGGCGGGCCGGAAGTGTGTATGGGCGCGGCAGGGCGGGGCAGGAAGTGTGCTAGGTCGCGGGCTGGGCGGGGCCGAGGGGCAGAGAGGCGGAAGTGGTAGCTGCTTGGGGCAGTCTTGCTCCGCTGCCAGGCCAAGGTCCCTCATTTCGGACCAAGTTGGACGAGTAAGAGTAGCAGGACCCTTCCATTGATTTGAAGTACACGCTGTTGAGATTAGATCCAGGAGCTATGTAAAGGAACAAAACCCTCCCGCGTAATAGTTCAAGTTATTCAAGTTTGGGCTTGTGTCCTCTCTCCCCCAAGTATATAGTTCAAGCTTCATGGCGAAGGGAAAAAGAGAAGGCAGCGATGGGTGACCGGCAGTCGCACTTGTTACAGGCTGAAGTGAGTGACGCCCAGAATTTAGATACCTCCTTGATAGTAATTCCAGTCTCACCCCAAAAGGAGCATCTCCGGTTCCAGTAAATTGTCTTAAAGTAAAACAAACAAACAAACAAACAATTTTTTCACAATTTTTAAAAATGAAAATGAGAACTATTAAGGCTAAATAAAGGGGATTTAACCATGTTCTTGGCTGATTGGGAAAGGAATAAAACACTGCAGAGAGAGAGCAAAAGGTATTTTACAGTGTTTGGTTAGGTAGGGAACCAGCGAAGTGGGAGAGGAGCCAACAGGTCACCGCCACACTCCCCAGTCCACTGTTACTGGTCCCGGAAAGTCAGTCCACTTTAATCTCGGATATATTTCATTTATCCTATTCTAAATCTTTTTTGAAATTGCAGTCACTGTTGTTGTCCTAAATACTGCTAAAAGGTACCCCTTGTTCAGACCATATTTTAAGAAAATAGGTATGAGGGCCTTCTTTATGTCATTCATATCTATCCTGGCTTCTAAGATTTTTTTTTGTAAAAAAATCTGTTGTGCAATATACAGACAGAAGAATAAGATATATATACCAGGGTAATGAGTAATTATAAAGCAGATATTTGTGTAAATACCTCCAAGTTCAAAAAATAGAATATTGCTATTGTGAAAATGAATAAAGGAAATCTTACTCAAAATTGAGTTAGTAGTGGGGGTGGGGAGGGACACCTGGTTCAGTTTGGTAGATGGGGGACTCTTGATCTTAGGGTCATGAGCTCGAGACCCACATTTACTTAAAAAAAAAAAAAAAAAAAATTGAGTCCAGAAGCCATGAAGGGAAAGCGCTCATGCACGACCACTCTCACAGCCTACGTAGTCCTGCACGAAGAAAGAATAGAAGAAGGTATATTTCCTGATCCCTCAGAAAGAGCGAGCTGTGCTTGCCTGCAGCCAATGAGAGGCTACCACCTCTTCCAACTCTCCTTTTCCTCCAATGACCTTCTGTTCAAACCAATCCCTCCCCAAATCCTTCTTTCTTCCTATAAATGGATATTCTCCTCCTTTGTTCTCTGGACTTGTCTATTGGTCACCATAGTTTGCACGTCCTGAGTTGCGATTCTTTGCTATTCCTGAATAAACTCATCAGGTAACCTTCATTGTTAAATTTTGAAGGTTGACACCATCATTCTAAGAGCCACCTGGGGCTCTCTAGAAGTGACCACTCTCCTTTAACTTTGGTGTAATAATTACCACGCATGTGTGCAGCTCTATTTTAAAAAATTTTGTCTTTTAAAAATGTCACATAAACAGAATCAAACTAGATGTATTTTTTGTTTTGCTTCTTTTAGTTAAACGAGGCCATTAGATGGAGATGGCTCTAAAGCTTTGGTAGCTTATGTAACCAAACTGAAACCTAGGTCAGAATCAATGCATCAGAACCGGAGAAAATGAAACTTAAGGACAGCCAATCATAGCCAACCAGACTTCCCCAAATAAGGCTATTGTGTAAGCTATAGCCAATGAAATAATTTCCTTACTTGGCTTGTGAGTCTTCTCTAGGAAAAAATGTTCCCTAACCCCTGTGGGTGGAGCACACCTAGCTGCTACTTTTGGTCTGAAGCTGCCTGATTCCAATTGGTGTATGCTGAAGTTAATTCTTGAAAAATGTTACTGTGTCTCAGTTTATGTTTTAATGCTTCTTTTACCCAATAGTATATAAGTTTCACCCATGCTGTTTCACACTGCAGTAATTTATTGATTCTCAATCCCCTATATTCCAGTGAATGAAAACTACAATGTTTTTATCCACACTGCTGTTGTTGCCTGTGTGAGTTGTTTCCAGTTTTTGCTTATAATAATGAAACTATCCATATATTTAGCCACATTTTTTTTTTTGGGCCTTTGTATGCCTTTTTTGTTGGGTGTATAACTGAGAATGGAAATGTGTGGTCAGTATGCATATGTTAACCCTCAGTAGATTCCCCAGTTTGGGAAAGTTTATGAGTATTTCAGTTACTCCATTACTCATCAATACTTGATATTGTCATAATTTTAAAATTTAAATTTTCTAGTGACCATGTAAAAATATTTCCCAAATTTATGTTTTCCTGATTATTGTTGAAAAAAGAGTATTTTTTCAAAATGTTGACCGACAATTTGATATTCTCATTTCTGAAGTACTTGGTCACATCTTTTCTTCATTTAAAAATCTGAGTTGTTTATCTTTTTATATTGGTTTGTTGGAATTTTAAAAATATGTTTTCTGTATTGATTCTTTTTCAGTTACATGTGGGACGATTGTATGTTTCATCCTTCTACTTTGGAGAACTTTACAATGATAAATTTAAATAAAATAAATACATATTACCTAAAATAAATAAAATAAGAGAAATAGAGGAAATGAATAGCTTGTTAAAATTATGAAACATTATAATTAACATCTTAAAATATCTGTAATTATTAAAGAAAACTACAAAAACTGGATCTAAGTTGTGACCTAGTTTTGTTTTCTAGGTGAGTGCTATAAAACGTTCAAGGAAAAGATAATTCTAACCTTACACAATATTTTTACATGTATAGAAAAAGAAGTCATACTTGATAACTCATTTTATTAGCACATTATAACCTTGATTTAAAAAAACAATCAAGAAGACAAATTATAAGCCAATGCCATCTAAGAACTTAATATATATATTAAAAAAAAACCACACAAAATAACAAAAAACCCAGCAAAGGCAATCTAGCAATGTATTTTAAAATGTATCTCGACCAAGTTGAATTTATGGTAGGAACGCAAGAATGCCTTAATAGAAAGTTTTTATTGTAGCTCAATATATTAACATATAAGCTTCAAAATATACTTAAAAAAACCCAAACACACACAAATGGGGTACCTGGGTGACTTATTCGGTTAAGCATCTGCCTTCAGGGATGCCTGAGTGGCTCAGTGGGTTAAAGCCTCTGCCTTCAGCTCAGGTCATGATTCCAGGGTCCTGGGATTGCAGGTCATAATTCCAGGATCCTGTGATCGAGCCCCACATCAGGCTCTCTGCTCAGCAGGGAGCCTGCTTCCCCCCTCTCTCTTTCTTGGCCTGATCTCTGCCTACTTGTGATCTCAGTCTGTCAAATAAATAAATAATATCTTAAAAAAAAAAAAAAAGCATCTGCCTTCAGCTCAGGTCATGATCCTGGATTCCTGGGATAGAGCCCCAGGTTAGCCTCTCTGCTCAACCAGGAGCCTGCTTCTCCTATCCCTCCGCTGCCCGCTCTCCCCACTTGTACTCTCTTACTCTCTCTCTCTCTCTCTCTCAAATAAATCAACAAAATCTTTAAAAAAAGATTTTGTTGATTTATTTGAGAGAGAGAGAGAGATCACAAATAGGCAGAGAGGCAGGCAGTGCGGGGGTGTGGGGTGTGGGAAGGGGGAAGCAGGCTCCCCATTGAGCAAAGCACCCGTTGCAGGGGCTGGATCCCAGGACCCTGAGATCATGACCTGAGCCAAAGGTAGAGGCTTAACCCATTGAGCCACTCAGGTGCCCCAAATAAATAAAATCCTTAAAAAATTAAAACAAATCTAAAAACCCAGTAAAAAACAGTGTTTGGCAAAATCCAAAATCCATGTAAGACAAAAAGAAAAAAAATCTTAGCAAACTAGGACTAGAAGGGAATTACTTTGTTTGATGGAGTATCTAATAAAACCCTACAGCAAAATCATTCCACAAGGTAAAACAATAGACGTTTACCCTTAAAAATTCAGAAATGACACAAGTACACCACCATCATTTAACATGGTGACCTCTATTCAGTGTTGTAATATAACATTGTAATGAAGCCCAATAAGTTGTTAACAAAATGGTTACAGGGATTGGGAAGGGAGAGAGAAAAACTGCAGTTATTCACAGACAGTATGACTGTTTACATAGGTAGGGAAAAAAATCCCTAAGGAATCTATAGATAAATGATGAGAATTATTAAGAGTTCAACAGGTTTCTACATATAGGATGCATAGACCAAAATCACATGCATTTCTATACACTAACAACAAACCATTAGAAAACAACAAAACAAATTTTTAAGTGACATTTTAAAAAGCAATAACAATAAAAATTAGGGAACTAGGAATAAATCTAACAAAAGATGTTAAAACATTTATGAAAAAATCCTATAATTTTATAAAAGACATTTTAAAAAGACCCAAATACCCCTCACCCTAAAGGAGAACTATATCATGTGCATAGGTCAGATGAATCTGTATAAAAATGTGTATTTTTCAAATTAATCTAAAAGCTCAGTGCAGTTTCAATAAAAACTCCTACAGGACTTTTCATAGAACTTCACAAGTTCTGTTAACCTACCTAGAGATATAAGAGAAAGATAGCCCTAAAGATTATTAGGAAAAGGTAGAGCCATTAATCCTTTTTCCCAATAAATTCAAATCCCTGTCTTAATTTCCTGTAAATTAAGAACCTAATATGAAGAGCAAAATTTCCAAAGCCTTTTCAAGTACATACTTAAACAAGACACACAATTTATACATATAACAAAATTACTATACATCTAACAAAACTTTCTTCCTTAGAAGACACTCTTAAAAATAGGGAAAAGCCACAAAATGGAAGAAGGCATTTTCAACACACCTGAACAAAAAAGGAGTTAATCGCTATATGAAGAACTTTCACAAATCAATGAGAAAAATATAAACAACTCAATAAAAAAGCAAGCAAAAGGTATGAATAGGCAATTTACAGAAGAGAAAGCATGAAAGATCAATGAACATTTGAAAAAATATTCAACCTCACCTGTAATCCAGAAATGAAAATGAAAGTCAAAGCATCACACGCCAGCCAGATTTGCAAAACTGGAAACATTGATATACCAAGTGTTTATAAACAGGTAACCCATCAGGTATACATATACACTGCCAGTCTTTGTAGAAATTAGAACGCCCACCTTGGAAAGCAGTTCAGTATTAACAATCTACATGCCCTTTTCAACTACTGGCAACTCTACTTCTATGTATACTACTCTGAAAAACACTTACACATGTACTGCACAGATATAAACCAGATTATTTATAGAAGCATCATTTTAATATCAAAACAATTGGAACTCCTTTTTCCCCTGTGAATAAAGAAATGAATTTTTTAGAGTCATCCAATGGAATTTTTATGTATGTATGTATGTATTTTATTCTTCTTTTTTTTAAAAAAATATTTTTATTATTTATTTGGCAGAGAGAGATCACAAGTAGGCAGAGAGGCAGGCAGAGAGAGAGAGGAGGAAGCAGGCTCCCTGCTGAGCAGAGAGCCCAGTGCGGGGCTCGATCCCAGGACCCTGAGATCATAACCTGAGCTGAAGGCAGAGGCTTTAACCCACTGAGCCACCCAGGTGCCTCCTGTATTTTATTCTTTCTCGACGACTTTATCCACTTATTTGAGAGAGAAAGAGAGAGGACAAGTGGGGGTGGAGGGAGAGGCAGAAGGAGAGGGAGAAGCAGACTCGCTGCTGTGCAGGGAGCCCTACTCAGGCCTCAATTCCAGGACTCTAAGATCATGACCGGAGCCGAAGGCAGAGGCTTAACTGACTGAGCCATCCAGGTGCCTCATATTTATTTATTTTAAAAGATTGTATTTATCTATTTGAGAGAGAGCATGCACAAGGGAAAGAGGAAAGGAAGAGGGAGAAGTAGACTCCCCACTGAGCAGCAGTCCTGATAGGGCCCGATCCCGGGACCCTGAGATCATGATCTGAGCTGAAGGCAGATGTTTAACCGACTGAGCCACCTAGGCACCCCCATCCAGTGGAATTTTATAGAGCAGTACAAATGAATGAACTAGAGTTGGGGTCAGCAAGCTAACACCTGCAGCCAACTCTGGACCAACACCTGTTTTGGTACAACCGAAGAACCAAGAATAGTTTAAGATAAACAGTTGCAATAGGAAACATTAACTTTGATGTTAATCAAAAAGAATTTCAGTCTTCTTGTTATTAGACCTATACTACAATTTCCATTCTATTATTATTATTATTATAGTTTGAATTTCATCAATAAAAGTTTTGTGGCAATTTGGCTTCCTTCTTGTTATGTAAGTACATAATACCCTCATTTTTGCTTCTTGCTTCATAAAGCCTATAATACATATTACCTGGCTTTTTACAGGAAATGCCTTGCTGCCTTTGACCTAGCGCTACCTATATCAACAGGGACCTATCTTCCAATCATAGCGTTGAGCAAAGAATTCAAGTTGTTGGAGAATAATATAGTGTGATACCACTTATATAAAGAACAGAACCGTAGAACGGTACTCTATGTCACGTAGACAATCACTCACTTGCTGTTAAGCATAAGAAGATTCACAAATATAAGGGAGGGTTGAGACAGTCAAGGAGGGGCACGTGGGGGCATTGTCTCTATTGATGATATTCCATTTCTTAAGCTACAAGTCGTCTGATTATTCAATCTTTCCATATTCATATATGTCTAAAGTATTTTATAATAGATTAAAAGCACAAAGACATCAGATGAGGGAGGCATTACAGAGTCTAAGGACTCCAAGTTGTGCTTTTTGGCGTGTCCCTGGTCCCCATGCCCTGACTCAGACCTTTCTTCAGGGTCTTTGGAGAGCCGATGGCTGTGTTGGGGTCATGAGCTGCCCCTGCTATGGCCCCGGACAGTGTTTCCATCTCGGGCTGGGAAGGGAGCGTGCATGCTTCTAAATGCTGCTGGAGCATCTCTGAGCGAAGGGTGCCACGGCAGCACAGGGAACAGAAAATGCACTGGACTCAAGTGAGAGAAAGTTATGTGTGACCCTGGGGTCTCTCTGAGCCTGGTTTCCTTTTGGGTCCTGCCTCGTATTGCTAGAAGCTGTGCTTAGCCTGTCCCTGAGACCAGCCTTACACAGAGGAACCCACCTGGTCCAGGAACATCAGACACACTCTCACCAGCATATATAAAGCCAGGAAGAGGCACCTAGGAGAGAGCCCTGCTCTGTTCCCCCACGGCTGAGCTCCTAGTGAATGCTTAAGGCTGGGGTTGGGGAATGGGAGGCTACCCAGACCAGCTGCTCCTGCCTCCAGCTCAGAGGCAGACCACCAGCCCGAGTTTGCACTTACCATTCCACTGGCTTTGGTCCCAAGGTGCCATCATTTAACTGCTTTATTCAATTAGGACTCCTTCCTTTGGACTGAGGCCAACCTTCTCTTCCAACGGGAGTGTTCCTAGGGTAGCAGAGAGGCTGATAAAGAAATTTGAACTAGACTACAAGACTAGAGGGTGCTGCAGAGCCAAAGGAGAGCTCAAGGAAGGACACACTTGGAAAGGGCCATGTGTCCTTGGCACTGGCGGGGACAGGAGGCCTTCCAAGTGCCTGGGCCACATGGAGGCTTGTACATTGGGCTGCAGGTGAGCGTATGACCCTGGGGCCACAGGTCACTGTGTGCAGACCACGCGGAGGTTTGGAGAGGGAGTCTGGGCACCAGCACACAGCAGGCGCATGGGTCAGGCAGGCTGTGCAGGGCTCCAAGTTGCGAGCTAGAGGCCTGCGGAAAGGATTAGCACCAGACCCAGGCTATCACGGTGTAGCCTGCATGCCGGTCCTCTCATCCACCCCCCACTTCCCCAGCCCTACACTGCAAACAGCAGCATGGCCCCTTCCTCCCGCCACGTCCCTCTGGCGCCCTCTACCGAGAAAACTTACTCTAAAATAACCTTGCTCGCTGTAAAGAATGCTGAAGGGTGCATCCAGGGCCGGGAAGTTCTGCTTTATGAGGGACACACATTTTGCACAAATGCGTGACATAACCACACTGACGTGGCTAGGGGGACAAGGCGCCCATCCCACTAACTTTGGAAAATAGCGTTTGGCCTGGACACGGTTGGGCTAAAGATGAAAGGATCTGCAAATATCATACTCTAATTAGTAGATTCATTTCCCAGAGGGGTTGCCAGTTTTTTTTTTTTTTTAAAGATTTTATTTATTTGAGAGAGGGAGAGAGAGAACGAGCAGTGAGAGTGAGAGAGGTAGACTTCCTGAGCAGGAAGCCTGGTGCTGGGTTTGATTCCAGGACCCAGAGATCAAGACCTGAGCCGAGGTCAGACAGCTGATGGTCAGTTAACCGACTGAGCCCCCAGGTGCTCCCAAAGGAGTGCCATCCTCACATTGCTTCACAGGTGTGCCAGGCTTGAACAAGTAAATACAAGGATGACAAGGGTGGGCCAGGTTGTCTGCGCTATAGCAGAGGGAAGCAGCAGGTGCGCGGGAAGGAAGGCTAGGATGGATCCTGAGGGCCGGATTAGAACTGGAGACTGCCTCAGGGAGCTTGTGTACGCACAGATGGGTAGATACAGAGACAGCGTCAGTCTGTGGACAGACTTAGGTATGTTCCCCATATACACACCCACCCAGCCCTGTCTGCCAAGAGGTTCTGATAGCAACAAGCACACTCAGTCCTTACAACTTAGTTTCTAAATATCATTCTCTAGGAAAGGAGTGAGGGCGCCTTGGGACACAGCAGGACGAAATACGAGATGAGCCGGGAGCATCTTGTAGTGCCAGAAAGGTAAGGAAGGGCTCAAAAATCAGAAAGATGGGGGCAGGGGCACCTCGGTGGCTCAGCGGGTTAAAGCCTCTGCCTTTGGCTCAGGTCATGATCTCAGGCTCCTGGGATCAAGCCCCGCATTGCCGGGCTCTCTGCTCAGCAGGGAGCCTGCTTCCCTTCCTCTCTCTCTGCCTGCCTCTCTGCCTACTTGCATTCTCTCTGAAATAAATAAATAAAATCTTTAAATTAAAAAAAAAAAAAAAGAAAGATGGAGGCACGTCAAAGGGACTCCTGGACCAACCTGACCGAGCTCCTGGATGGCCCAAGTTGGAGCAGTCTGAGCCACAAAGTAACATGGTATGGGATTATAACCCAAAGTAGAACATGAGCATACATGAATTCATTATGGCTGAGTAAATGAAAAGTAAGAAGGGAAGATAAATCTTTCCAGAAGAATTCCAAGTAATACATGTAGAGACTTCCCACTCGGGGAGGTGAGCCTTGGTTCGGTCCCACCAATCTTCTTCTGGGTAGGCTAGATTTGTTTCCAGGGAATAGACCCTCAGCTCTTCTTAGGGGCAGAGCACAAAGTTGTGACTGAGAAGACCAGCGTTCTAGCCTATTGTCACCCCATTTGCTGTGAGCCCCAGGATCTGTCACACCCCTCCGGGCAGAAGGAGATGCTGAGTGAGTATGGGGGGGACACGCTGTGGGTACCCTGGTGGCAGCATTGTTAGAGACAAGGAGGCCGCTAGTCCGAGGTAGCTCCTGTGTTGGGGGGCCCCTACCTACACTATCCAAAATCTAAGCCCATAAATGTCTCAAGATTTCAAAATGAAAATGATAAGGACGACCACTCACACATAGCCAGCGGGCCTTTAAACTACAGCCACTCAACAATTCCTGACTTGGCTTCTCGTGCCGGTCTCCGGAGGACTCCTGGGCACTGTTGGCTTGGCGTGGCCCGATTCACGTGCATTTGTGCTCAGATGAAACTGTGAGCCTGTTTCATATGCCTCAGATTATCTTGTGAGGGTTCCAGTCACGTGCCTGCCCTCGGATGTTGATATTAGCTGCCTCTTCCCACCTTGCTGTCCACTGAGTATCCACACGAGGAAAGGGATGCTGGTGTGTCGTCAGCCCAGCCCAGGGCTTGAGAAATGCCCCTGGAGTGAAGGGATGGCAGGAGTCCCTCGGCCAAGTCTGAGCCCCAGGGAAGGAGAGCAGGTGGCCAGCTGCCGGGGTCCTCCTCTCCACCGTCAGGGAACGGGCTGAGCTGGAGCCAGTTCCTCCAACTCCTCTGCTGCCGCATTGGGAACAGGACCTCTGCTTGTCCTTCTAGAGATACGTTGTGGCCGCCCTTCCCAGGGGACCGGTGGCTTCCAGGGTCTACAGCTCTCTGCTTTGGGGGAAGGGTGTCTGATCAATTAGAGAGAGTGGGGAGAGAGGCAGAGGAGGGAAAGGAAAAGGAAGGGGGGGAGGGGGAGAGGAAGAAAGGGAGACACAGCGCACAGTTGTAGAAAACTTCCACAAAGCAGACCAGACTGCCTCCTGGACCTCGTCACTCAGGCCCTCGTCCCCTGGGGCCAGTGATGGAGGGGAAGAAGCAGGTGTCCCCCTGGAAAGTTCTGCAAAGTTTTCAGGCCTTTGATAGGCCCTCGGGGTGCAGTGGGGTGGAGGGTAGGTACGGGGGAACCCTGGCCTTGGGGTTCTGGCTCAGCCTGGAACCTCCCAGGAAATGCCCTCTGCGGAATTTGGGAGGGTCCGTATTGGTTGGCATTCCTACTCTCTACTGTCCCCCTTTCCCTGCTTGGCCCCTTCCCCTCCCTCCCCCTCTCTCTCCCTGCCTCCTTTCTCTCATTCATTCATTCCATCACACATACCCAGTGATCGTAGTGCACTAGCAGCTTTGGTGGGTGGCAGGCAGGACAGAAAGGAAGATTAGAACCAACCTGGCCTTACTGGGCCAGACACCACGTTCAGCTTTTTAAAAAGATAAATGATCGAATCCCCACCGCAACCTTGGAGATCATTGCTCCCATTTTAAAGATGAGAAAACTGAGGTTCAAACTGGGTAACTGGAAATGCTGCTCCTGTAGGCCCACGCAGGGCTGGAAGCTGAAGGCGGTCGTTCATCTTGTGGCCGGTTTGCGTCATTCTCAAGCTCTGGGTGACCGCCCTGAGATCGCCCCCCAACTTGATATCATTTGTCTCTGGGGCCTTCCTCCCATTCAGCCCACGAGGGCACTGCCGTGGGTCAGGAGGCAGGAACTTCCTTGTTTCTGCCCCAGGGGCAGGGGTCTGAAGTGTGGCGGGCAGGAGAGGGGGGTTTCTGGGCACAGACGCGCTCTTGCTCCTTTCACAGTGCTCACACACTTGTGCTCTCTCCCGTCACTTCTAGAGGCCAGGCTGCTGCCCTCTCCTCTCGCCTCCCTGTCCTTCCTTTCCCAGGGCTGCACCAGACCTTCAAGCTTCCAAGGACAGTTCTCCAGGACACCTTGTCTCCTGAGTTCCTTACTTAGCCTTTGTGTGGGCAGTGGTGGTCCTCGTGTGCCTTATACGCAAGGTCTCCCAGTTTCTACCCGGCCCATGGTCTCAGCTCCCTCCTCCGCGAAGTGAGCCCCCAGTGTGCACCTGAGCCCATCTCCCATGTATTTGCAAGGCGGGGGTCCTCCCTTAGTAGCCACAGCACACACCGTGACCCTGGCCCCAGCAAGGACGGGTGGACAGCGACCTGACTGGGCCTTTGTTTCCACTCCTAGCCAATAATAGCCACAATTAATGTGCCACAAATTATCAGCATGACCACAATGCGCCCTGACCTTTTGAGGAAGAAGTTGTCACTTTCCAAGTGTGACTGCCAACACCCACGGGGAGCAAGGGAGCTCGCCAGCAGGGGTGGGTTCTGTAAAATCTGGGGGAGGGGCTGGGCACGGGGAAGGCTGTGGCCGGAGGGCCTTCTGGGCGGTGGGCACCTTCTGCGACCTCTTTTCTCTGAGAAGGACCCATAACTCTCTCTAGGAGCTGTGTTGGGTCCTTGGAACCTTGACCTCCACCCCCACTGGCCTTGCCTGTGACCTCAGCATCTCTGTGATTGACACTAAGCAAGCAATGGTCCTCCGTGGAGACCGAAATGTGAGTCCTGTACTTTCCCACCAGGCCTCCTTCCTCACCCCACCACCCCCACTCCTGCTCATTCCTGCTCCCCAGCAGGGAGCCCCAGGGACACGGCGGGGTAGGCTGCTCTGGACCCCTAGCACAGCTGCAACCTGGGACCTGGCAGAACAAAGCCTGTAGCTCAGTGAGCAGAATCCTTCTGAATCCACCTTCTGGACCGTCTTCCTCTGGCTCAACCAGTCTGTGCCCTTGAGCTTTCTGCTACCACCGTCTCTGCTCCCTGCAACTCCAGCTGGGTCCTGGACGGAGGTCAGACTTGACTCAGAGTTTAATCAACAAAGGATGGTAGAAGGTGTGTTCCTCTTGGAGCTGGCAGGGGCTTGGGAGAACAGGAGGCTGGCCAAGGAGGAAGTATGGCCCCAGAGGCCAGTCCCAGAGGTCATGGTGACTCGTTCCGGTCTGGAGCCCACTCAGCAGCCCTCAAGGGTGTGGAAGGCTTGTCCTCTCTGCCCCAAGGTGCGGGCTCTTGCCCTGCCCCACGAAGTGGCCCGGGGTGGGCGTGGGTAAGAAGACTATGCCTTCTGGTCTCAGCTTTGCCTGGGAACAGGTGGCAGGACCGGCTGGGAACCTTTGACTTGATTTTTCATTTATTTCCTTATTCCTCCTGTGGGCCCCTTTGAAGTCCCTGCTCCATCAACCACAGTTAATCTTGATGAACAGCAATATGCTGGGGGCCCCAGATCCTAAGAGCTCAGGGCCAGCGTGGGAGGAGCGCAGACGTTGGCAGAGCGTTCTGGGGCAGGACATTTTGGGCCCTTCTTGGCATTGCCTTCCCCGTGGGGACACGCTGTTTTCTAGGGGAGTAGGGGTAGCGTATGGGGCCTGCAGTTGCCTGGAGGGCATTTTAGCTTCACCTCACCCCTAAGCCTTGACCTCCTCATCTGTGAGATGGGCAGATTGAGGACAAGGTCCACTGCACGGGGGTGGCCAAGGACCCAGAGAGGAGTGCACGCACCGTATGAAGAACAGGGTCTGACATTGTGCTCAGGAGCTTGCCAGGGTCTGCCAAACATCTTTGCTCCTTCTCTCTCTCTCTCTCTCTCTCTCTGTCTGTCTCTTCTTTCCTTCCTTCCTTTTCCAGGGCCCATGCTCTAGCTCAAACACCTCCCCCACGGTGATGTGGGCAACCGTAACTCTTGTCTATTAACAAAGATTCATCCCCACCCTTTCTCTCTTTAGCCCCCGACAAGGGTTGACGCTTCAGGGACAGGGTCACTTTTCAGGAAAAGCTTTGTTCTGTGGTTTCCAGAGGGCCCCCGGAGGAGCATTTCTGACACACCCCCAAGAAGGGTGGTATCTCTGGGGGGGTGCCCAGGAGGCCCTTCCCAGGACCACAGCCATTCATTACATGGATGTAATGAATGTAAGCCTTCATGCTGGTGGCTTTTAAAAATAAGCTTGTTATGCACAAATAACAAACCTCCAGAAAATTGCATCGTTAATATTTTGCAGAGCTAGATGACTTACCCCGAAATGAACCCCCTCATAGGATCACCGCCAGTAGCCCATGTTACCAGCACCCCAAAGCCCCACCCCGGTCCCCCGACAATCACTTTCCTGCCTTCCTACTCCCCAAAGTTACCATTCTCCCATCCTGTGGCCTCAGAGGCTAATCTGACCTGTTCTTGAGTTTTGTACACATGCAGGAAGGCGGCAGGGCTCCTCTGTGTGCCCCCCCCCCCCTTCTGCTCAGCTTTATAGTTGTGGGATTCAGCCATGCTATAGTGGCTCATGGGGACAGGCTCATTCTCCTGGCTTGGTTTATAATCTTATTTTTTATTGTGTTTATTTCTTTATCATTTATTCATTTATCATTTAGGTATTGTGAGTCTACCTCTCAGACATCTGGGATGTCTAGGGAAGCACTCATTTTTTTTTTTTTTGAGATTATTTATTTATTGAGAGAGAGAGTAGGAGGAGGGACAGAGGAAGGGAAAGGAAGAGAATGTCCAGCAGATTCTCCGCTGAGCGCGGTCTTACCACCCTGAGATCACGACTTGAGCCAAAATGGGGAGTCGGACGCTTAACTGACGGAGCCACCCAGGCGCCCCTAGGGAAACGCTCTTATGCACATTCCTGTTTATGTTCTTGGTGCTTGTTTCAGTTGGATGTAGTTCTGGGAGACTGTCAAGAATTTGCAAAGTTTTGCCCCATTCTGCCCTTCCTTCTCTTGCATTCCCGGGGCTGCCAAGGTTAATATCTATAATGGTGGAAATATGGCACAATGTGAGTTACCTTCTCCCTTCCCAGCTCCAAGTTCAGTGACAACTGTCCATGTTGGTAGTGTGAAATCAGTCATGGGGGAGTTTTTACACCATGCAAATGTTTTACAGATCGAGGCTTGATAGATTTGTTTGGCTGATGGGCTAGGTTGAGCCTGAAAGAAGTGATGGAGAATGTGCTGGCAATGCACGATGGGCTCAGAAGGGTTCCCCTCTAAACAGAGCAAAGGAACTTAGGATATATTACTCCAGTTACAGAAAACTATGGACTGATTAAGGGAAGAAGCACGTTGTTCACACCACTGACGAATGAGTGACGTTCGATGCTGTTTCTCTTCCGTGTTACTCTTTATCATCAACAAAAGTATGAACCCAAAGATAATTTTGGTGGAGCTGCACTCCCAGAGCCAGTTAGGAAGTGCTGATCAGCCGGGCACTGGCCAAGGGCGTGTCGTGCCATAGTTGGTCCCCTCAAACCATTCTCCAAAGTGGTCTTGCCGATTTATACGTCTGCTGGTGGGGTTTTAAACAAAATTCAGTTGTACTTTGTACTCCTATCCCAGGACCAGCACTTTCCTAGAGACTAAGGTTATGGCTGAGCAAACAAGCTGACGTAGGCTTATTGATAATTATTGGCAAGAGATTCCATAAGCAAATATTACTTCCATAGGGCCGCTATCTGAAGTGTGAGCCAGTCCGTTAGGGTGGTGGGTTGAAGCTGCAACTACTTGGCTTCCTGGGGGGGGCTGTACTCTGAAGGCCCCACCGCTTCAAGTATGAGTGGGCACGGGGGGCAGCAGGCACCCGGCAGGGTCAGCCTGTGAGTGCTACGGGGTAGGCAGTAGAGCGGGGACATAGAGAGCTGTGGGCATTTCCATGGGCAGATGTGTCCCTCCTGTGCAGGTGTCCTGTCCTCCATGCCTCAGCCCCGCTGCCCAACTGGAAGGAAGCCTGAATTGGGCTGTCACTGGGGCAGAAGTTTCACTCAAGGAAGCTCTGTTCCCCTCTCAAGGGAACCCCTCTCTTACGGGTTCAATTCTCACGTCTTGTATATCACTGCTCAGATCTAATCTCAATAAATTCTTTTGTGCACTGACATCTGTGAGCAAGACCGAGTGGCCCATAATATGATGAATAAACATTGTCCAGAAATGCACACAAGCCCTTCAGAGGCTTGTGAATGTGTCCGTTGTTCTTGCGGCTGGGGTAGACATTTCCTGCTCTTTCTCTAATGCAGAGGTCAACAATCAATCACAAAGGACTTCTCACTGTGCAACTCCAAGAGGCAGGCTTTGCATTAGATGTGGACTGTACAAAGAAAAACTTCAGCCTCCTTCTGAGTTAATGTGCAAAGAAAGAACCAACATCCACGAAACAGGGAGATGAGGCAATGGTTGAATGGGAGATTGTCGGCACTCCGCAGTCACAGACACAGGAAGGGCGGAGGGTACAAAAAGTCAGAGTGGGGCTTGAAGGAGTGGTTGGGAAAGCTGTGGAGTCCCAGACACCCAACATGTGAGAATGATCCACGGACATGTACAGAGTGTTTCATGAGCTCCTAGAGTTGGACACGGGATTTTGCATAACTAGGCATCAACATGACCCTGGGGAGAACAGGGATCCATGGTCCAAAATAAATTTTAGATAAAGTGGCAGACTTCTACCTTTGACTCGTAGCACCAATGCCACACTCACCATCCACCTGGAGGTCCAAGGGTCTCTTCTACTGACCGTGTGCAGAACGGAACTTCTGATCTACCCCTCCCAGTCTGCTTCCTCTAGTCTTCCCATCTAGCAACACAAGTCCCTTCTTCTTAGCTTCTCAGACCAAGCACCCTAGCAGCGTCCCCATCTCCTGATGCTACATTCCCTGGTGATGTAAGCAAACCCCATGGTGACCTCCTTTAAAACACATCTAGAATCCAACCTATGCTGCCACTTCCCCACTGTTGCATCCCAGACCAAGCTGTCACATCTCTCTTGCAGATTACTGCTGAGTCCCCACAATTGTCTCTCTGCTCCCCTCCTGTCCCTCCTTCTTAGTCTATTCTTAGGTCCCTCCAATGACTCATCCCTCCCCCAGAATGAAAGCAAAAGTTCTCCCAGCTTCCTGCAAGGTCCCATAATCTCCGATCCCTATAACCTCTCCCTTAATCACTTTGTTCTAGCCAGGCCCACCTTGAGGAGGTTGCTGGAAGATGCGAGGGTGGGGCTGTGTGGGGGCTTTCCCAGCCTCTCCTGGAGCTTTTCCAGATGGTGACCCCTCCCCCATTTACAGGGCACTGGGCACAAGCACCGTCTTTCGTGCCTTTTCCCACACATTCTTATCTCCCCTGTGGTAGTAACTCCCTGCTCTCTTGTCTGTTGTCCTTGGTGGGGGGGCGGGCAGGGACCAAGTCTGATGCAGGTTGGTGACCCACAGTACTTGACAAGGGCTTGGCCCAGAGCAAAGGCTCTGTTGAGATTCTTCAGCTGAAGGGAGCTCTGCCTCCCCTCACTCGCCTCCCTCCATCTAGTGCAAGTCAGGAAGCCAGAGTCTGCCTAGCACCGACCAGGGCAGGTCTGAGCAGGCCAAATGTCCCCTCTGTGCTTAGAGAGCCTGCTTTTAAAGTAGTATCCAGGGAAACATTCAGCTCTGAAGGTGTCTGATTTTTTGGTTAACTTATTTCATGGGAGCAGTCTCAAAACAAAATATTTCCTAATATCCAAATTGCTCACTTCCGATTCTCTACCATTTCCAAATAACCATCAGGTTCTGGTTCATCTACCAGGTCCCCATCTACTTTGCCCACCACTTCCTCATTCTACAAGTCATGTTCTGCCTTTGTGTCCTTACAGTGGCCTCTGGCATTCGTGTTGCATCCTGTGGCCACTTTCTTGTCAAAGTGCAACTTCCCTGGTGACCAAGGAATGGTGGTTAAGAAACACCTGGGCCTGGACTCACCTGGGTTCACCTGGGCTCAGTCCTTGGAGCCCTCCAGGGCCCCTGTTGTTGCATACTGATGGGCAGAGCACATCACTTGTCCTTAGTCACCAACACTGTGAACTTCAGCTCCTGGGGAAGAGACCGTGTGGCCACATGGGTTCTGGGAAAGCTTCTCCTGTAGCCCAGGGAAGCTTGGAAGAGGGAGGGAGAAAGCATTGTAGAACAGAGATAAAACCTGAGAGCTGAGAGGCAGCTGGCTTAGAGATAGATCAGAAAGTGCCGAGGACAATGAAGAGTCTGCGGTGAGAGGTCACTAGAGGACTTGGAGGCTGTGGAGCTGAGGGAGAGGACAGGAGTGATGAGGGACAGAGAGATATAGAGGGTGAGGCAGAGAGAGACCTGGAGATGGAGAAAGAGCCAGAAGTCCTAACAGAGAGAGGAGGAAGGAGCAACTGAGTTACAGACAAATAAGAGGACAGAACAAAGTATCAGAAAGACAGATGTCCTGGGTCAAACATGAGTGGCACGCTGCCTGGTTGAGCTTCAAGAGGGAGACTGGGAGGAAGGGGTTTCTACTCTGTCCCCTGTCCTACCTGCTCCTCCTGTGTCTCAAAGCCCCACTCTCCCATGGAATAATGGGCTGTTTAGTTTCTTTCTTTAAAAAAAAAAAGATTTATTTATTTGTTTTGGAGAGAGAGAGCAGTGGGGACATACAGAGAGAGAGGGAGAGAGAATCTGAAGCAGACTCCATGCTGAACATGGAGCCCAACATGGGGCTCGATCTCCCAACCCTGAGATCATGACCTGAGCCAAAAACAAGAGTCAGAGGCTCAACCATCTGAGCTTCCCAGAGGCCCCTGGATGTTAGTTCTTAAGAGTTCAGAGATTTTTCCTCTTTTTGTTATTGATTTTTAGTTAGATTTAATTCAGATGAGAGAACATGTTTTGTGTGATTTCAGTTTCTTTGTTTGTCGAAGTTTGTTTTATGTTCTAAGATATGGTCAATCTTGGCAAATGTTTTGTGGGAACTAGAGTTATATTCTGCTACTGTTGGGCAGAGTGCTCCACAAATTTTGCTTATCTCTTGTTGGTTGATGGTGTTGTTGGGTTCTTCTGCACCCTTGCTGACTTGCTGTCTCCTTGTTCTTTCAGTTGTTGAGAGAGGGGTTTGATGTCTCCAATTATAATTGTGGATTTGTCTATTTCTTCTTTCAAGTCTATCAGGTTTTTTAGGATTTTATTTATTTATTTGCGAGAGAGAGAGCAAGTGCGAGCAGGGGGGAGAGGCAGAGGGGAGAAAGAGGCAGTCTCCCTAATGAGCAGAGAGCCCTGAGGCAAGGCTTGATCCCAGGACCCCTGGATCATGACCTGAGCTGAAGGCAGATGCTCAGCTGACTGAGCCACACAGGGGTCTCTAATTCTATCAGTTTTTTCTTCGTGTATTTTGCAGCTCTGTTTTTTGGTGTGTAGACGTTTAGGATTGTTACCCTTTTATGATTGCATAATGTCCTTCCATACCCCAAACCATTTTCTTTGCTCTGAATTTGACTTTTTCTGATACTAATACAGCCACTCCTTCTTTATTTTTATTAATATTTACATGATGTATATTTTTCTGTCCTTCTACCTAGTTATGTTGTTATATTTTTTGGTGAGTTTCTTGCAGACAGCCAATAGCTGGATTATGTTTTTTTTTTTTAATTTATTTATTTGATAGACAGAGAGAGATCACAAGTAGGTGGAGAGGCAGGAAGAGAGAAGGGCAAAGCAGGCTCTGCTGAGCAGAGAGCCCGATGTGGGACTTGATCCCAGGACCCTGAGATCATGACCTGAGCCGAAGGCAGAGGCCCAACCCATTGAGCCACCCAGGTGCCCCCTGGATTATGTTTTTTAAAATCACTTTGCCAATCCCTGTCTTTTAATTGGAGTATTTAGCCTATTTATATCTGATACAATTATTAATATACTCTAGGGTTGCATCTGCCATTTCATTTTTTATCTGTTTTCTCTGTTTCTACATTTTTCATCATTTTCTTTTTCCTACTGTCCTGTGGGTTACTTAAACATATTTTTACAATTCCATTTTGACTTATCTACAGTGTTTTTGAGTGTATCTCTTCATACAGTTTACTTAGCAGTCATTCCTGTGGCCAGTTTGCATCCATGATGCAACTGGCCTGTTGGGATGAGTAATGGATTACTCATGGATGAGTAACCCCAAAGATGTCCATGTCCTAATTCCTGGGACCTATAAATATGCTGCCTTAGGTGGCCAAAGAGACTTTGCAGATACGATTAAAGTAAAGGTCTTGCGATGGGAAGAGTATCCTGGATTAACCAAGTGGGCCCAATGTAATCACAAAGGCTTTCATAAGAAGGAAGCAGGGGATCAGAGTGAAAGACAGAGTTGGGAAAGTGGAAACAGAAGTGGGAGTGATGTTGGACCAAGACCTAAGGATCTCAGTCAGCCTCTAGAAGCTGGAAAAGGCCAGGAAGTGGTGTTGCCCCAGAGTCTCCAGAAGGAACACAGCTGTATGTTCTTTAGCTCACTGAGGATGACCTGAACCTCAACATTTAGAACTTGAGGCTGTTAAATCTGTGTTGTGTTAAGTCATGATAGCTGTCATTCCCAGAGTTTTAAGCTGTACTTTGGAGGAGTGGGGAGAGATGTGTCTGTTCCATCTTGACCTAGCACTGGCAGTTGGACATGCAATTTTGAGGTGCTGGTGAGACTTGCATGTTGAGCTGTTCTGCTCATGGTTGAGCACAACTCCATCAGACTAGACAGGAAATCTGGGTGGGCATTATGTTTCCAGGAGTTTTCAACATAGAGAGTAGTTTAATCTAAAGGACGAAGTCCTTCAGGGGCAGAGTATAGGGAGAAGAGAGGAGGGGCAAGGAAAGAAGCCATGGAAGCACTGTGGGCTCTGTGATTTTGAGAGTCCCTTGGGAACAGATGACAATGCGGCAGCAAGAGGTGGGAGGGTGGTCAGGAGCTGAAGCAGGAGCCCAGGGCCATCTCATGACCATGGAATGGAAAGGGGCGCATGGGCATGAAAGGCAGGACGAAGGAAGGTTGAGTGCATTTGACACCAGATGGCATCCAGGGAGTGAAGAAGAAGGAGGCATTTGATAACACACACAAGTGTTGACCTGGAGAGATTGGGAGCAGAGCCCAGCCTTGCCAGACTGAAATGAAGAGAAGACCATAAGGGAGCTAGGATTCCAGAGAGGAAGGAAGACATGAGGAAGAGACAGGAAGGATGAGCAGAGAGAAGCTCTTTGATTGCCGAGTTTCCTTTACAAATGGGGCAACATTGGGCAACATCTCTGTTGGTCAAAGCCTTGCTCTCCTGTATCCACAGCCCCCACCCCTCAGCTTCTTCCAGTCTTCCCTCGAACACCATCCACACCAAGCCGGTGACTGAACATTAATCTTTTCCCAGATGGATTTCTCTGGTAGTTAAAAGTTAAGACTTTGCTCAAGATCAAGACCTGCTCAGTGGATCAGGAAAAGGGGGCATCTTGGGGCACCTGGGTGGCTCAGTCAGTTAAGTGTCCAACTCTAGGTTTTGGCTCAGGTCATGATCTTAGGTCTTAGCGTGGAGTTTGCTTGAGATTCTCTCTCCCCCTCTTCCTCTGTTCCCCCACCCACACTATCACCCTCTCTTAAAAAAAATGTCAAATTGCACTTGTTTAAAAAAGAAAAGAAAATGGGGCATCTCGCTTGCCATCTCTGCCCCTCCTCTCACTCAGTGTGAGCACACAGGAGGTTAGGTATGAGCAGACAGAGTGCCCAGGAGAGAACCCCAGGCTAGTGTTCTCTGTAGCCTTGGGAGAGCGCAAGTTCAGTGATAATATACACTCGTGGGGTTAAATGTCACAGCTCACGTGCCAGCACCTCCTACAGCGAACTGGGTTTGTGCTAGTTTTACCTCTGTTTTCAGCTGAACAAGAGTAGGGGAGTAGGGGTAGGGAAGAGGAGAATTGACTCTAGAGCTGGGAAGGAGAGGGAAGGTTGGGTATCCCTGGAGCAGAGAGCCCCTAGAAGAAGGAGCTAGAGAAAGCGGTCCTAGGCTGCCAAGGCCCCTCTAGACACTCCAGTGGGCCTTTGGCTGCAAACTAATTCACTAAGATGAGAAAATCTCTGGCCTGAAAAGGGGGGTGCATTAGGATTTGGGAAGCACTGCCCTCCCCTTCCACAATCTTCCCAGCTCATCACTTTTATTTCCCTGCTGCTCTCCTGGTGTCCCTTCTCCTTGTCTTTGGAAGCTGATGTGGGCTGTAGGGGAGGGAAGAGAACTTTCAGTAGAAGTGGGGGGGGGCAGTCCTAGCTTCCCTGTAGGGGAGTTCTGGGTATTGGAAGTCATGGAGGAATCTCTTCTCCAGCCTTTCCTATCAATCCCCTAGCTGCAGTCCTCATACAGATGCTCCTTAGCACTCTCAGGCCCTCATATGCTAGATGCTGCCCAAGGCAGGACAGGGGCAGGACAGGCATGTCCCACCGGCTGGGAGGTCTCTGCAGGGCACGGGGTTGCGGGGAGGGGGAGATAGAGCAGGCAGGTGTCCCCCCCACACACACACTGGGGCTCAGTGCCCCACTCACTCTCAGGGTCCAGCTTCCTCCTACCTCCACGGGGATGAGAAGGGTGACAATTAGACTTACAACCAAAAGATTTTGGGGAGGGAAATTTAGACCTCTCCTCCTGTTTCTCTTCACACTCACCCAGTGAACAATCCCTCAGTGAGGGTCTCCCCTGGGCTGGACTCGAGGATCCAGAGATGGGTCAGAGGCAGCCCCTTCCTCCCAGAGCCCAGTGTCAGGGGAGGGGTGCAGGGAGATGGGTCAATGGGACGCACAGCCAGGGTCAGCGGGTTCCCTTTGGCGGGGCACCCGAAAAGAATGTGGACCCGTGAGCTTAGGAGGGAGGGAGGCCAGAGCTGGAGATGGAGAAGGAAGCTAAGGAGAGAGAGAGGCAGAATGAGAGATGAGGGAAGAGGCAGAGACCAGGGACAGAGACATGGGAAGGAGCTGGAGAGCAGGCCAGGGTAAGACTGACACTCTAGAGCACATGGGCCGTTGAGGGCAGCCGCATGCTCTGTTAGAAGGAGGGGCATGTAGGAAAGTAACTCTGCCATTGTTTTGGTTCCGGGGAGCTGTCCCTCCCATGGTGAGAGCTCCCAGCAGCACCTTCCTAGGTACCTACACATGGGATAGAGACTCTCAGCACACATAGCCCCTCCTGATGGGCCAAGTGTCCCTAGAGGGCACTGCCTGCTCCCCTGGAGCCCCATGCCTAGTCGGGGCCCACGAAGCTCATGACCGTCCTTCATGTCTGCAAATATGACCAACAGCTCACCCGTACCGAGCATAAGCATTTTAGACATCAGATTTTTAAAAAAATTTTTTTTAAGATTTTATTTATTTATTTGACAGAGATCACAAGTAGGCAGAGAGGCAGGCAGAGAGAGAGAGAGAGAGGAGGAAGCAGGCTCCCTGCCGAGCAGAGAGCCCGATGCAGGACTCGATCCCAGGACCCCGAGATCATGACCTGAGCTGAAGGCAGGGCCTGGAGCCACCCAGGCGCCCCTAGACTTCAGATTTTAACTCTACCCACTTCATACGGTGGGTATTACTTGTATCCTATTTTTACACATGGGGAAACTGAGTTTCAGAGACTAGCCCAGGCCAAGGTAGCTATTTAGAATGGAGCAGGTTCCAACCAGGTGTCCAATCCAAACTCCTACACCTGTAGCCATATTTCCCCTCGCCCTCCTGTCCACCAGGCTGTACAGTGCAGAAGTGAATGAGGGGTGTGTGGGGCAGACGTCCTCCTGGAGCAGGTCAGGGGCCGGCCACTCGTGGCCTGGGGGAGCTGGGGAGGAGCAGTTCCAGCCTTGCCGGGGAGGATGGAAGAAAACAGTGGCTCCTTGCTCCCCTGGGCACCCACCCAACTCCTTCTCAGAGATGGCGTGGAAGGTTTGGGGGAGCAGCCAGCGGAGCTGCCAGAATGCAGCCCCATGCGAGGGACAGCCGCAGGGGCCCCTGGCTCAGGTGCTTCCTGCCTGGGGGTTTCTCTGGCAGGAATCTCATTCCTTCTGGGAAGAAGTTTGCATGGCTGGCCCTGGGCCAGCAACTGTCACCCTCCAGGCTCCCTTGGCTGGCACCTTCCAGGAAGACTCTCCCTGGGCCTGGCCTGCTGCATTCTCATCTAGACGTGGTGATCAGGTGCTCATGGAGTTTGGATTTCTGCCAGGGAAATGGGGTTGCTGACCTGGCTGGGAGAATTAAAATCTTGCACCTGGAAAACCTAGGATGTCTCCACTCGCCCTTGGACTACTGGGCAGAATGATGCCGTGTCCTTGGGGAGGTCTGCAGGGTGCTGGCCCGAGAGGGGAGGGTCCAGAAGGGCAGAGGGTGCTGATTACGAGGAAAGGGAGGTGGGGGAGAAGGAGGAGGAGGAAGAGCGCTGTCCAAGGACATAGAAGCTCTTTGTCTCTGTGGGTTCTTTGTAAATTGGGCAACATTTGGCAACAAGACGTATTAGTTAATAAAGCCACCATTTTCCTGCCCGCCACCCTTCAGCTCGGCCCCCACCACTCACAGACATTCCTGAAGTCTCACCAGGGCTTTTGACCATATGCAAGGGGCCCACTTGGGGCCCAGTATTCTGGGGACCTTGCTCTGGAGGACCTTGCTCTGGAAATTTTGACCATCACCCTAGCCAAGAAGCGGAGAGCTCTGAACTACCTCACCCTCAGTTTTGTTCACGTTCTGCTCTCTCTTCCGGGTGGTCAGCAAAGGAAGGATGGACAGCCATCAGGGAAAGCCATCAGGGATGGCCGATGGACAGCCATCACTGACCATCAGGGGTCAGTGGCGGATTTCTAGATCTGACCAGTGGCGTGGCCACGGACGAGTTGCTTTGCCTGGTTCTCACCATTCGGAAAGCAGGTTTGCGGAGGCAAGTCACGGTCCTTCCACAAGGATCAAGAGCCACGGCTGACATGTGGAAGGGGCTGGATGGTACCTGGAGCCACAAGGGGGTCATTCCCTGTGGGCTTTCCTTATTGCTGAGATCAAGAGCTAGGGCTGTCCCTGGATCTCAGCCTTTGCATGCTGAGCTCTGGGAGAGTTCTGGGCCTCCTTGGGGAGCATAGCCTGGCTGTGGGCTCAGGGGGAGACTCAGGACTGGCAGTTCCATCTCTGCATCTTACTCACTGTGACTGCAGGCAACCCTCAGTTTACCTGATTTTAGAGCAATAACCATGACTTCCAGAGCTCTCTGAGCCATGAGAGACAAAGTCACTGGCAGCTCCATTTGAAGTTCAAAGTGCCAACCAAATGCTTCAGGTTATTACCTTGTCTTTCTCCTAGGAGGGCACCCCCTGCCCTATATAGCCACACTGACCTGGGCACACTGCTCACACGCAGTGACAAGCCCGGGGCGTGATGTTCTATAAACTGTCTCTCCAGGAGAGAAACATGCCCCGATTCACAGCGTTTGCTCATTTCCATGGTGTAAATACTCCCGCCATGAATGAGTTCAAGCTACCAACGGTTTAACAACCCGCCACAAAATTCCTGAACATTTAACAAGTGGCTGTCTAGCAAGTCAGTAACCTCCCACCATTGGCAGGGGCGGGCAACCCGGCTGGTGGTCTCCAGTGGGCCAAAGACGCCCCGCTGAGCAGATGTCTGAAGAACTCCTTTCCTTCTTTATTCCTTCTAGAGCTGGCTCTGCCCAGATCCACAGCTCCTTCCCAAAGCCCCCCTTGGGGTTTGAAGCTGGAGGGCACTATAGAGGGCAGGGAGTGGGGCTAATTGTGCACCTGTTGGGAGGGGGCTTTGCTTGGGCCAGTCCTTGAGCTGGCAGAGGGTCCCTGTGTGAATTTCGGGGATGGAGAAGGAGTGAGGATGCGGGAGAAGTTTGTTGGCTTCCGCCATCTGCCTGCCACACACCAGTCCCCGGCATTACACGGTGGTTTGTCCCGTCAGCATCCTTCTTTGCCATGCCGCGGCCTTGGCATTGCGAAACCTACAGCCTACTTCCCTGCAGGCTCTGTGAGATCTGGCTCAGCTCCTGGTCCCTCAGAAAGCCATGTAGATTGATGCTGAGCCCAAGGGAAAAGTGGGCTCCATGCACACAGACTCTGGGGAGGCCTGGCTTCGCCAGCCCTGGGTCTCCCCCTCTTTCAGATTTGACGATGGCAAGCAGGATCCTTCGTGCTCTGTCCCTCCTCCTTGCTCCTTCACTCATTAACCAATATTGATCATCGGGTGTCCATCACACGGACAGGGCTAGCTGGCCAGAGGATTTGAGGACCCCTCGGAGGCTGTTTATTTGGAGGGTTTGGTGGAAGGTGGTAGGAAATCTGCGAGAAGGTGCAGGGCTGGAGTGGAGGATGAGTGGGGGGATGAGTGCATTTCAGGTGCACTGAATTCCAGCGCCCACAGGACCTGCAGGGGGAACTGTCCAGAGGCAGATAGACACCTGGTGTGGAGCTCAGGCCAGAGGAGGTGACTTGGTCAACCCTTCTTCCAAGGAAAGGCCCCGACCAGAAAGCCCAGATTGACATTTTGTGGATCTTCGTGCTCAGGTAATTGGTCACTGAGTGCTCACGCTCCCAGGTCCTTTCTTGTCTGTTTCCTCTACCTGAATATTTTTCCTGTGGAAATGCAGCCCTTCCCCCTGCTACCCAAGTCAAATATTATTCCTTGAACCTTTCTGGAACCTTCATGATGGGAACTGGTCAGTCATTCCTCCTCCTACCCTGATTTTGTATATGCTCCTGCGTCTGTGCGGTTGAGGGGTATGCCTGTGCATGCCCCCAACCATTTGAGAGTTCACTAATGCTGTGAACTCTCAAGGGCAAGGACAGACCCCTCTTCTCCATGTCCCTCCTGGAAGTCACCAGGTCTGGCACGAATAAATGAAGAATGAATGTTGATGATAGTTCTGTCGAACTTCATTTGTCTCCTGGGTAGACTCCAACTTTCTGTCCACCTCCTCTGCAGATGGCCCTGGAGTAGCCATGCTCTGCAGGTGTCCAGCTGAGCACATCCCTGGCCTGGGACCGGGCCATGCCCTACAGACACAGCATACAAGCAGTCTGTCCTGTGACCCGACCTATCCCGGTCCTGCCTCCAGGGCCTATCCCTGGAGCTCAGCCTCCTGATTGTGGCCCCAGGTTCTCGGTGTTCCTACCAACGCTGTAACAGACATAAGAGGCTCCGGAGGCCCCTGACTTTACAAGCCACCCTTTGTAAAATTTGCATTGAGAGACAGACACATGGGTGGTGACATTTCTTAATTCTTTAATAATTGTAGAAGGGCAGAGCTGAGTGGCTAATTTAGGTACCAAGATGCTTCAGCACTCCTGAGAATTAGTCAATTTTGTATTTCTTCACTATTTTTGAAATCGCTTATTGCAATTATCGATGAAAGCAACTTTTAACATTGTGACACTATGTTTCCAAATAATAGGAGGGGCTGGATCTGTCATTCCAAAACCCAGCTGGTGATTCTATTGCTGACCCCCAGGCAAGCAGGATACCTGATCAGACGCTACTCTGTGCCTTGACAGTCTTCATGCCTGGGGCAGAGGGGCCCCACCATCTCCCCTGAGGGTCCCAAGGAGGCCCACTCTGTGACACCCCCAAGCCATGGATGATGACTTTGCTTCCAGTTGGTTAATGATACACAGTGTGGCCCTGAAGATCCTCATATGTGAGCCGCTGTGCAGCATGGGAGTGCATTTACAAGCTATATTCTTAGTAGCAGAATCCTAGAGTTTACAAACACCTTCCTGAAATAAGATCAGCTTATGTTGACAAAATATGACATTTATCAAAATGAGGTTCTCATCTCCCACCTCATACTGCCACGGAACAAAACAAAAGAAAAACTACGCAAGTGTTAAGACAGGCTTCTCACTGACAAATGAGGGGACAAGGTGACAGCCGTTGGGCCCTGGGCAGTGGTCGCTTCCTCTGAGACTTCTAGCTCTGTTTTCTGGGAGCTGTACTGTGGTCTCAGTGGGACAGGGAGAGACCCCATGGGTGGCCTGGGGCAGACTCTGGGCAGGTAGCTGGGTCCTCTGCAGAATTCTGGGCTGGCCGCTGGCCAAGGTGAAGTTGGCTCCCAGGCACTTGGGACTCATCTGCGAAAGGAAAGGCGAGCCTCACAGTTCAGATGATTGCAAATGTTCACCTTGGGATCCCTGCTCTGTGTCCAGTGGTCTAGGAGGCTCTGAGACCCAAGAAAGGACAAGACTCGCAGGCCACGAGTCCCTAGGGACTTGCAACTTGCAAAAGAGAAAGACCATCCCAGTCCCCAGTCACCAGGCAGCACCAGCGGGGACTCACAGAGGTGGCCTGTGGGCTGGGTTTCCTCTCTTAAGGCGCTAAGGCTGCTGGGGCACCGGTCCTTCTCTGCTCCCTCCCCTGTTCCCCCTCTGCCCCCCTTTCTTGGCCTCAAGGAACTAGCGGAGGAGGGGTGCGAGAGCGCAGGGCAGGGGATGCGTATTGGGCCACAGGGCGGGGCAAACCGCGTGAGGTCACCAAGCCGTGGATAAAGCGGGGCAGAGCCGGTGGGGGTGGCAGAGCCTTCGTTCGCCAGAGTCGCCTCAGGGACCCAGAATGAAGCTAGTCTTCCCTGCCCTGCTGTTTCTCGGGGCTCTTGGTGAGTGCAGGTACCTGGGAGCGCGCCCCGCCAGGTGGGCGCCCTTGGTCTCCGCGCCCGCTGGCTGGATGCCTGCGTCCCCACTATTCCCCTCGACCATCTACCCCTGCGCCCCGTGGGGTGGGCGTTTGCGCCCCGCCACTCCCCGTGCCCCCTACCCTTCCATCCCTATGCCTCGGCTCCAGCAGCCCGGAGGCGGTCGGGTCCCGCCCACCTGCTTGGGGAGGAGCCAGAGTAGGGCTCTTCTGAGCGGGCTCCTCCTCAAGCGTCCCTAGAGCAGCGAGCGCAAAGCGACCCTGTCCCATTGTGTCCCACTGGGACCTTTGGTACCTATAGTACTCTTGCAGGCTTTTTAGGTGGGAGGCAAATGAGATCCAGAGACCGAGAGTGACTTGCCCAAGACACACAGGAGACTGGAGTTCAGAACCCAGCTCCTGCCAGGACTGTGTAACTTGGGCAAGACAGAGCCCACTTGAAAAAAAAAAAAAAAGTCCAGCTATCTTCCCAGAAGGGCAGAGGTGGTGGCACAGACCTTCCTGAGGGGACCCCTTCTTCAGAGAGTCTAAGAGAGAAATGATTGATTCCTGGTTTTAAATGCATCCAGGCTAGGACTATCTGAAATAGTTTCTGGGGTGTGCGCAGGGCACTCAACAGTCATGGACATCAGTGACTGGAATGTGTGAGGGCAGGGCTCCCCGCAGTTGGGTGTGTGTGTGTGTGACAGGTATCAGTGCCTAGGCAGTATGTGGGGGGTCGGAGGAAAAGGACAGATGTCCCCTCCCTCCCTTGGCTCCTGCCAGCCAGGGTCAGCCTCCTCCTGCCTTAGAGCATGTACTCACAGCTGGGAGAATCCTGGGTGAAAAAGGACCACAGAGAACACACTGAGTGTACACCCCCAACCTTAGGGACCACGAAGCCATCCCTGTCCCCATCTTCTGGTTTCCTTCTCTAAATTCCTATGGGTCTTGTCATCCCTGTCTTCTCTGAGGCAGGATTGGGTCTGCCAGGACCAACTGCTCAGGACCAGCTTGCCTTCTGCTCCCTGACCTGTGTATAGCCGGCTGGAAGCAGAGCACAGGGTTGGGGTCACCTGAGAGAGACCAAGAAGCAGGAAACCTTGCTTTCCTGGAGGAGGTCATGGGCTGTGCTGCAGGATCTGGGCTTAGAGTTGCACCCCTGGGTTCCATTTTGAGGATTCACTTGAATCTTGGGTTGCCGTGGACCCCTGCTTTCGGGGGTCCTTGCCCTGCTCCCATGGGCGTCCTGGCTGGTGAAGGTTGGGTGGGGTGAGAAGAGTAGCTCCATCCCAGTCCCTGCTCTGGAGGTCAGAGGACTGTCTGTCTGCACACAAGCAATCAGGGGATGCGTACTTTGAAGGAGATTCCATCCAGGCTCAGGGGGCAGCATCTGAATGGCTGACAGAGTTCAGGTGTGGGGTTGGGGATACAGGAGGGGGCAGCCCCAGACCTGCTTCAGAGAGCACATGGTCTTGAGGGGGACCCATGGTTTCGGAGGTGGCTGGGAGGGATGAGTGGGTGGTGCATTCCGACCCCGCCCCTGGTGTTTGGGGGGCTAGGACTGTGGATCTTGAAAAACCCCTCTGTGGTCCGTTATAGAGTTTCCTGGTTCAGCCCTTCCCAAGGGCAGAAACCAACTCTGCCTGTGGGTTTCCCATTCCTGCTGCTGTTCATGTCCTCCCCCACCTTGAAGCATGGTCTTCTGTTTTGCCTTTCCTCTACACCCTTTGGTCGCATCTGTAGTCAAGCTAATTTCTAACACCACCCCACTATTCCTGCCCCTTGTCCATTCCCAATATTTTTCTGCTTGGTTCCCTGCTTTCAGTCTACCCCTTCCCCATTCTTAGCAAAGCTCTTATCTCTGCTCTCTTCCAAGAGAGAGCTCTACTCCCTCTGGAATAAGACCTCCTTGGACCAGCACCTAGGGCTTTCCATGATCTGACCCCAAACCCTTTACGCACTCCATCTCCACTGTGGTCCGTCTCTAACCTGACCAACCTAAATGGGCGGGCTAGCTTTGTGGTAAGAGCAGGAGGTTTTGTGTCTGACTTTGTAGGTTGAAATCCTAGACCCAATACTTCTTAGTTGGGGGGAACTTGGACAAGCCACATAAATAGCTAAAGCTACTATTTTCTCACCTGGAAATGAGGGTGTTAGAAGCACTCACAATACAGGGGGTTGGAGGACTGATGGACAGAGAAGGCGTGAGGTGCTGATCAAAGCGCCTGGCATAAAAGGTGCTTGCAACATTGGGGCCATTGTTCTCACTCTCCTGGACTGCCCTGATTACTGGTTGAGGTCATGGGGACCTCACTTCTGGTTTGGTATTGTTTCTTCTAGAGCATTCATCGTCCTTAGCTTCCTCTTTTTTGACTTTATCCCTCTCCAGAAGGGAGGTAAGATCTAGTCCTCTCTGCTTACATGTTCCTCTGTATGACACACAGTGCTGTGTATACAGAGGGCATCCAGTAAATGCTACTGGGTCACAAGTGGCTGAATATGACATGGTTGGTTGATTTTTTAAAAAAATATATTTTATTTATTTATTTGAAATAGAGTGTGAGAGGGAGAACATGAGCAGGGGGACAGAGGGAGAGGGAGAAGCAGGCTCCCCACTGAGCAGGGAGCCCGTTGTAGGGCTTGATCCCAGGACCCTGGGATCATGACCTGAGCCGAAGACAAAGGCTTAACTGACTGAACCACTGATTTTATGGCAGTACAGTTGCATGACAGCCTCATGATAGATTATATCCCCTGGGATTTTTTGGGACATGGCTGCCCTTGAGCCCCTTCTGACTCTGCCTGGGAGCCTCAAATATCTTGGTGGGTCTGATTATACAGGGGATGGTTCACAATTATGCATGGGTCTGATTATGCCGGAGATGGCAGAGGGCTGATTCTTCTCTAAAGCACATCCAAACGGGAAGGGGACTTTTGCCAACAAGTGGGTTTTGTTTATTTGTTTTGCAATAGCTTTATTGAGGTATATTTTACATATCCTCCAATTCACCTATTTTAAATGTACAATTCAGTGATTTGTAGTAATTTTACCAAGTGGCACAACCATTACTGTAAATCAGTTTTAGTACATTTCTTCTCCCTAATGAGTTTCTTCATGTCCGTTTATAGTTACTTCTCATTCTCACCCCCACATCAGGCGATCTAATCTATTTTCTGTTTTATAGATGTGCCTTTTAGGAAATTTCACACAAGTGGAATCAAACAATAGGTAGTGTCTTGTGTCTGCTTCTTTTTCATTTAGCATAAATGAAGCTCATTTGTATCATGGCCCATACCACTAGTTCTTTCCTTTTTACTGCCAAATAATGTTTTGTTGTGTGAATGTACCACATTTTCTTGAGCTATTCACCAGTGCCTGGACCTTCAGGTTGTTTCTAGATTTTTGGGGGTGGGGGAGCTTTTCTGGATAATGCTGCTATGAATATTCATAAAGGAGTCATTATGTGAATATATATTTTTATTTCTTTGGGGTATTTATCTAAGAAGTGGATTGCTGTGGGTCATATGGTAACTCTCTGTTTAACATTTTGAGAAACTGACCATCTATTTCCTAAAGTGGCTCCAGTATTATACAGTGTACAAGGGGTCCCATTTCTTCACATCCTTACCCATACGTTATTCTCTGTTTTAGTTACTATAACTAATTCCAGTAGGTGGGAAATGAAGATCTCATTGTGCTTTTAATTTGCATTTCCCTGATGATTAATGATGTCGAACATCTTTTCATGTGCTTATTAGCCATTTATGTATCTTCTTTGGTGAAATGTCTGTTCATATCTCTTGCCTATTTTTTGATTAGGTTATTTGTCTTTGACTGAGTTGTCAAGATTCTTTGTAAGTGTTTTCCCCCAAGCTGTTGCTTGTGTTTGTATTTTCTTAACTGTCCTTGAAACACAAAAGTTTTGAATTTTGATAGGCCCAATTTATCAATTATTTTTTCATTTATGGACTGTGTTTTTGGTGTCATAGCTAAGTAAACTTTGTCTAAGCCAAGGTTGCATTGTTTTCCCCTTGTGTTTCCTTCTGAAAGTATAATTGTTTAACTCTTACACTAAATTTTATGATCCAACTTTGAGTTAATTTTCTGTGTGTGGTGTGAGGTAGGGCTCTAAGTTAATCTTTATATGAGCCTACCTGTGTGCTAGCGCCATTTGTTAATAGACTATCCTTCTGCCTATGAACTGCCTTAGTGCCATTAACAAAAATCAATTGAATGTAAATGTAAGGGTTTACCTCACTCAGGACTCAATTTTTTTCATTGATCTATATGTCTGTCTCTATGCTAACATCACACTCTTGATAACTGTAGCTTTATATAATTTTTTAAAAGATTTTATTTTATTTATATTTATAAATATATATTAATATATATTTAGAAATCTTTTAAAATATTTTATTTATTTATTTGACACAGAGAGAGATCACAAGTAGGCAGAGAGGCAGGTAGAGAGAGAGGGGGACGCAGGCTCCCCGCTGAACAGAGAGCCCGATGCGGAGCTTGATCCCAGGACCCTGGGATCATGACCTGAGCTGAAGGCAGAAGCCTTAGCCCACTGAGCCACCCAGGCACCCCTATAATGTTTTGAAAATAGGAAGCAAAATTGCTCCAGATTTGTTCTTTTTCAAAACCGTTTTGACTATTGAATATAAATTATATGGAAAAATTATAAATATAAGTTATATAAAATTAATTTGGCTATTTTATATCAATTTATTTACTTATCCTATATACATTTTCAAAACTGTTTGCCAATTCCTCCAAAAATAAAAAAGTGGCCTGCCAGAATTTTAATAGAATTTGTGTTGATTATTTGTATCAATTTAGAGAGAATTAGCATCTTAAAAATACTGAGTTTTATAAAGCATGAACACAAATGTTTCTCCACTTATTTAGAACTTCTTTCATTTCCCTCAGCAAAGTTTTATAATTTTCAGTGTAACAATCTTGCATTTTTTTTGTTAAATATTTTTCTAAGCATTTAATTACTTTTGATGTTATTATGAATGAAATTATATACTTAGTTTCATTTTTGGATCAACCAATGCCTATATGCAAAAAATAGAATTGCTCTTTGTGTACTGATCTTGTATCCTGTGACCTTGTTTTACTTGTGTATTAGTTCTAATTGCATTTTGTGCACTCCTTAGGATTTTCTACGTAGAGGATCATGTAATCTGCAAATAAGGACAGTTTTGCTCCTTTCGCTACAGTATGGGTGTCTTCTGTTGCTTTTTCTTGCCTTATTACTGTGGCTAGGATCTCCAGTATTATGTAGAATAGAAAAAGTGAGAGTGGATACCTGATCTTAGGGGAAAGCATTCAGTCTTTCACCATTATAATATAATGTTCACTGTAAGTTTTTCAATGATATGGTTTTTAAGGGATGTGAGCAAATCTGGTCTAGCCTCATTCTTAATTGCATAGATTCTACTAACAAAGCAGTCTCTGCTGGAGAACCAGTCTTCTTGATACAGGGTGAAAGGTGGTAACTCAGACGCACTGACCCATTTGGTACACCACTCACTACTACTGAAAAGAATTCGGGTGTGTTTTAGTTGCCTGGGCATCATCTGGGGATATTCTTGTCAAAGCAACAGTCTAGAGGGACTTGGATTCTAGGCTGGATTTTGCCACCGCTGAGCAGACAATCACTTAGTTTCCTCAAGAGCCAGTTTCCACCTTAATAAAACAAGAACAATAATCCCTTTCTTGCCTACCTCTTGACTTCAAGTGGGTCAAAGCAGGTGGGAGCACCTCACAAATGGATGCAAAGGGTCATCATCATTTTCTAGAGGTAGGAAATGTGTCAGGTACAGGAAAGAAAATAATCCAGAGGCTCTGACCATCTCCTTTCATTTACTGAGAGTCACAGCCCTCTGGCCAGCAGAGAATGCTCATTAGACCATCAAGACATCTGCACTCGAGGACAGTGGCCTAACTTTGGCACTGAGTGAGGGGTAAAGGGGAGGAGCAGAGAGATGGAAGAGTCTGGAAAACCCTGTCAGAGGGTGAGGTGGTGTCTCCCGTGGGCAGTGCTCGAACCCTGACTCCTTGGTTTCTCTCTCCCAGGACTGTGTCTGGCCGCGCCTAGGAAAAATGTTCGGTGGTGCATCATATCAAAAGCAGAGTTGGCAAAATGCTCCAAATTCCAACGGAATATGAAGAAAGTGGGGGGCCCTACAGTCTCCTGCACAAGGAGAACCTCCCACCAAGAATGTATCCAGGCCATCAAGGTAAGTCACTGCCGTGTGTTTGGGTGGGACGAAACTGAATGAAGGGAATGAAATGGAGTGAAATAGAAAAGGTGTTTCCCCCCACTTCTGCTTTTCTTTTTGGGTATCTGTAAGTTGGGAGTGCTCCTTCCTTATAGGACACAGGGCCATTTTGAGAGAAGATATTAACATTTCAAAGTTGAGAGACGAAAGGTGGGGAATCTGGGGTTGCAACACAAATTGTTAAGAAGAGTGTTGCAAACACAGAAGTAGTCACATTGGATGAACAGGCAACATCAGGGTTCCTCTGAAAGGTAAAACCTCCAGAAGATCATTACCGCCGAACCCTGAACAAAGTAAGATCAGCTGATCTGTCGTTACCGGACCACAGGGCTTGGGAAGGGCTGGCCAGGGCACCAGGCATTGGAAGGACATTTGTGCAAAACATACTCAGAGAGAGAGAAAAGGGAATCATGACTTCCGGATGATCGCAGATTCCTTTTGTTTTTTTAAGATATAAGATCTACTGAAATAATTTCTACTCATTCACTCAACATATATGTTCTGTGTCCCTTCCCTGTGCTATTGTTGTGGGCACTTGACTCTAGCAGAGTGGATAAATTGTGTCAAAGTTTCTAATAATATCTAGAGTTATCAGAACAGTACTTAGGGGTAAAAGATCTAGCTTAAACAATGTTTTAGGCTATTGTTTTATAACTATGGCCTGGGGAAAAACAGCACCAGCATACATTGCTCATTTAAAATGCAGAATCTTAGACTTTGTTCTAACCTATTCAACTGAGTACCTGTGATGGGGTCACAGAATTTGCCTTTTTAATAAAACCCCCTTCGAAATCAGTTCTAGAAACCATACATCAAATGATGTCATTGGAAACAGAACACGCATTTTTGAAGAACCAAGGGACGGGTTAATTCTCAGAAATTTGGAGGACAAGAATGCTTGTAGCTTTTAAGCAATGAACAAAATCATGAGGTAAACTGACAGATTAAAAAACATAAAAAATTTAATTTATAGCCATTGAAAACATTCAACCAAAAATTTTAGAAAGCACCAGAATGAATATGCAGCAGCTCTGACAAGGGGTTCCTATTTACCGTACACTCCATAAAGAATTAATTCAACCTGGTCAGAAAGGTAGGGTCCTATACGAAAAATAATATGAGCCAAGCATGCTCATAGTAGGAGGGCATGCATAATTACTAAAAATACGAAATGTTCCCTTTAGTAACCGGAGGAATATACACCTAAGCAATCTGTTAGCACTTACATTTTTAAAAGTAATAGCAGTAAAACAAAAGCCTGTCCTGCTGGTGATTTTATAGCAAAACTGATCTTCCTGGTCAGTGGGATTCTAAATTGCCATTACGGATCTTCTGGAAAGCAGAAAAACAACAGTGGCCAGGGCCATGAAGATAAACAGGCTCACCATCTGGGTGATTCCCACCCTTGGATGCCTACCCCACGGTGACAGATCATCAGAAGGAAAAAAGAAACCTATGAGGACAAAGCGATCCATAAAAGCATAGATATCATAGCAAAAAAAAAGAAAGTGCTGAACATTTGAGGAATTACTGGATAAGCCATGGAACAACCGCACTATCCTAAAATATGAGGAGGTCAACGAAGTCAATAAAGACTGCAGGAGTAAGCAAATGTCATGCGGTTTTAGATGAGTAAAACAGTGCACCAAATATTGTCTCTACCAGATTGCCAATATAAAGGTGCAGTCGTTAATTGGTTGCCTTCCGCTCAGGTCATGATCCCAGGGCCCTGGGATGGAGCCCCGCATCCGGCTCCCTGCTCGGCGGGAGGCCTGCTTCTCCCTCTCCCACTCCCCCTGCTTGTGTTCCTTCTCTCGCTGTGTCTGTCTCTGTCAAATACAAAATAAAATAAAAAGAAATAGGTAAGTATATAAGAAGTAATATGCCAAAGAGAATGCACATGGTTTATTAGGATAATTTAAAGATAGCATAATAGTTCTATTTTCTCTTCGATAAAAAAGGAACTTAAAAGAACCAAATATAGAGAAAAGATGGGAGCAAGCATCTCGAATAAACAAGTTTGGATATAAATGAATGAAATGAATGACCGATACGGGCAGGGGGTTCTTACAAAAAAGAGAATATAGCGATATGGCTGGAAGATCCTTCTAGCCACAAAGACCTGTGACATCCTGGAACTGAGTGGCCTGGATTAGGGTAGGCTATCTTCTGAACCTTGACTGGCCTCTTTGCTTTCAGGCAAACAAGGCAGATGCCGTGACCCTGGATGGTGGTTTGGTGTATGAGGCTGGCCAGGGCCCCAACAAACTGCGACCCATAGTAGCTGAGGTGTATGGGACCCAAGCAGGTGAGTTCTCCCTGGAGACCCAGAAGCTGGGGTGGCCCTGGTCTTGGCCCTGGGCTCCGTGTAGTCAAAGGGGCTGCGTTGTAGAGGTGGGGTCTCAGATAGCATTCCACTTGCAGAGGTCAGAGGTCCTGGGCCCTTTGGGCCAGATGCCCCCCCAGTTAGGGAGGACATGCGTGTGCTCCCTGGGGGACAGAGTGGACCAGAGGAAAAGGTAGCCTACAGCTCCCCTTTTCACCCGGGGAAGGTCAAGGTGGGCTGTTTTTCTCTCTCTAAGGCTTTTAATTATCCGGTTAAGAGCTTTCAGTTCTCTCTGTCCCTCTGCAGAGCAACGAATCTACTATTATGCTGTGGCCATAGCCAAGAAGGGCACCAACTTTCAGCTCAACCAACTACAAGGCTTGAGGTCCTGCCACACAGGCCTTGGCAGGTCCGCTGGATGGAACATCCCGATGGGTACCCTTCGTCCATTCTTGAACTGGGCAGGGCCACCTGAGCCCCTTGAGGAAGGTGAGAGGGCTGGGGGACGGACGGCCTCTCCGGCGGGGGTCTCCAGCCCAGCTGCACACACAGGCCGCTTGGTACACACGTGTGATGGGCCCAAGGTGGGTCTCTCTGCACCAGCGGCCCTTGGAAGGAGGCAGCTGAGTCTGCCGTCGGCCAAGGGCATCTCTGAGCTCCCAGCCTCACGAAGAGGTTGCCCAGCAAGGATAGAGGAAGTGGCTCTCTGCCCGCAGGAGCGACACAGGGGGGTGTGACGTGCTGTGGCTGGGCTGGCTCACCCCATGTGGTCTGTTTCTCTGTGTTTGACAGCTGCGGCCAAATTCTTCTCCGCCAGCTGCGTGCCCTGCGCGGATGAGCAACGGTACCCCAACCTATGTCGCCTGTGTGCGGGGACCGGGGGAAATAAATGTGCCTGCTCCTCCAAGGAACCGTACTTTGGCTACTCTGGTGCCTTCAAGTGAGTGAGAAGGTCGTCTTCTCCTGAGTGCCACACGTCCTCAGCCCAGGAAGCCTTTTCTCTGGCCCCAAATACAGCTCAGCCTGCTGGGCGGGCCCGCTGCAGTGTAGACAGAAGTACTTAGTAGAAAGAGGGCACTGACGTTGCCCGGCGAACATGCCCCTCCAGCCCCCACCCCCGGACTCCCCCATGGTGCCCCTCACCCCTACACCAGTCTGGTGGTGTCCTCAAGATACTCAGACTTTACTTTCTGGTGTAGAGTCTTCAAACCCTTTTATATAGAAAGACCCATTTTGCCCTTTCAGCCCCTAACACCGGAGATGAGGGGGGTGGTCTCTGGCCAGCACCTGAGCCCTTCTTCTTCACCATCTACCTGGACGTGGCTCTTGCTCCCTCCCCAGAGGGGGTGCTCCAAAGCCTCAGAGCCTTGACCACTGTGGGTCGGACGCCCACAGGAGACAAACCCCGGGACCCTGTTCCCCTGGGAGGCACGAGGAAGAAGCTAGGGAGGGCCGCTTCGTGCTGACCCTTCCCGTGCTTTCTCATTCCACAGGTGTCTGCAGGAAGGGGCTGGAGATGTGGCTTTTGTCAGGGACAGCACGGTGTTTGGTAAGAGGCAGGAGGAGAGCCTTGGGTACTCGCTCCTTTTATTTTATTCTACCATAATTCTGAGTATTGAGCTAATCGGATGCCTCATCTCTTAGCACACTATTGTTGGGGTTCCCTACAGGACATGCCTCTTTTTATTTCCTTTTATTTCTTCTTTTAAACAATCCTTTTCCCTTAAATCCCCCATACCCACTGCCTTTCTTTTCCTCCTAGACAGCCCCGCGATGGTACTTGACACAGGTCCTTCGAGACGTATGGGGTCTTGCAAAATGCAGAGCGCCCCTTGTATTTTGGCGTTTTAAGACCGCAGACGTCTAAGACAGCATTAGAAACCATGCTGCTGCCCAGATTTCCCACCCAGCATTTTGTTCCAGAGATGTATCTGTGTTTTGGGTCTGTCTAGTTCAGTGGTTCTGTCTGTTGAGGAATGCTCCACAGAATGTGTCTACCAGATTCGAATGCTTTCATTTTCTTCTGTTAGTAGGATTTTGCTGTAGTTGTTGGAATAGATGGCGTTTGTCAAGGTCAAGAACTTTACCAAGTTCTCCATATTACTAGTTTTCTGAAACTAAAAAAAACAAACACAAGTAGATGTTGGACATACACATACTTATTCTGCATCTATTAAAATTAAGATGATCTCATGGTTCTCTTCCTTTTCTCCATTAATGGCATACATTGCTTTAGCTTTTTGGATGATTGACCATTCTTTTGTTAATGGGATAAACTGACAAACCATAATCCTGATCTGCTAGTTTTTTAAGATACTCTGTTAGACTGAATTAGCTAATGTATATTTGAGATTGATGCTTTTATGCTCATAAAGACAAGAGGGCTGTCATTCTCTGCTGTACTTCTCTCTCTGATTTTGAGATCAAGGTTGTACTAATCTCATAAGAGGAGTTGGGCAGGTTCCTGTCACTTTATATATTCGGAAGCGACGTATATATGAGATACATCAGCACTTCCAAATCGGGCCGAACTCCCTCATAAAAACAGTCTTTCCCCTTCTTTAGATAGCACCCAGCGTTGGGAAGTGATTCAACTGTATCTCTCGCCGTAAAAGTGTTTGTAATTTTTATTCTTTCTAGAGAGGTGGGTGAGGCATCTCCCCCAGGATGGCTACCTGGGTTGCCTCTGCCAGCTGGCCCTTTTCTGGGCAGAGTTGCCATGAAAACAGATGGGGTCTGGTTCTGCCTTCTTGACCAGCCAGGCAGCAGTCCTGATCCCGGAGCAGCCTGTCTGACCCAGAGGAACACTGGGCTAGCCCCCGAGGCTTTCTGGGCATTGGAGCAATCCACTGCCTTTCTCACCGCCCAGTTCTGTAGAGTGCCTCCGATGTCTCCCCTGGCGGAAGCTCATGGTTAGTGCCTCCACGAGGCTCATCTGAGCTCCCCTTTACTTTTGCCCTTCCTCCAGAGAACCTGCCAAACAAGGCTGACCAGGACGAGTATGAACTGCTTTGCTTAAACAACATTCGGAAGCCCGTGGACGCTTTTCAGGACTGTCACCTGGCCCGGATCCCTTCTCATGCTGTTGTGGCCCGAAGTGTGGATGGCAAGGAGGACTTGATCTGGGAGCTTCTCCAGAAGGCACAGGTATCCACCCCTCGTCCCCCGCCCCCACCCCTGGAGGCCCTCCACACCTCCTTGGATTTATGTGGGGAGATGCTTTCCTTCCCTAATTTCCTGCTGTTCCAGAAGTCCTATTGCAGCCTCTCTTCCCAAAAGGTGACACATTCAAGGAACTGCCTACCTCGGCGGTGCTCTAGACAGCAGAAGCAATCAAGATCTCTCCAGCATTACTGATGAACATTGTCTCGTGGGCTGGAGCAGAAGCAGAGGGAGGATGGGGCAGTATTCTCAGGACCTTAAGGTGCTGGGACCCTAGCAGCTTTCTAAGAAATAAGCCACAGCTGAACTCCTGCCACAGGGAAGGCGCTGGTCCCTACGCAGGAGGAACAGAACCAAGGATCATCCCCGGGCTCCGGATGCTGTTTTTCAACCTGATATTTTTCCTTTCCTCTCTATTTAACACTGAGACTGTGATTCTTACTCTTCCCGAATTAGGAAAAGTTTGGGAAAGACAAGTCATCTTCGTTCCAGCTCTTTGGCTCCCCTGCAGGGGAGAAGGATCTGCTGTTCAAAGACTCCGCCCTTGGGTTTTTGAGGATCCCCTCGAATATAGATTCTGAGCTGTACCTTGGCTTCAACTTCATCAGTGCCTTCCAGAGCCTGAAGGAAAGTGAGTGAGGCCGGGGCAGGACCTGGGTGAGGAAGTTGGGGGTTGGGGTGGAGGGGTAGAGGGAGTAGGGGGGTGAGGGGTGGGGAGGCAGGCTGGCAGCAGGGGCTGCAAACTGCCTGGGAGACCTTCCAGGAAGGACCCTGCACTCCCTTCTCAGGCAGTGCGGCCCTGCTCTAGAGCCTAGGTCACTTCTCCACTGGAGGCAGAGGCCAGTGTCCTGTCAACCAAGCCAGGGCATGATGAACCCCCAGGGCCTGGTGAACACCAAGTCTGGGCTGGGGCCCTGCACCTGCTAGGGGGAGGGGGCGGATGCCACAGTGAGCCAGCTCAGTCGTGGCTCCTCTCCTGGGTGGTGGGAGTTTGAGGGGGGAACCAGGATTCTGCACTGTCCTTAGAAGTGGTGACTGCCCGAGGGGAGTCTGGGGATGGGCTCAACGTACCCTAAGCCATCTCCTGGGACTGCCACTATCTCTGTGTCCTGGAGCTTGTGTCCCGTGGGACCGAGACATTAGATGAGTTATTGCACTAAGGCTCGAAGGGTGGATTAGAAACCGGGGAAGTCTCCAAAGGAACGGAAATGAGAAGCCCGGTTATGAGCGCGCCTGCAGAAGGGGCTGTGTCTAGGAGGGATGGCGGGAGGGCAGCAGGTGCCCGGGCGCTTCTCTGGGCTGGCGGGCGCTGGGCGGCGCCGGGGTGTCCCCGCTGGGCTCTGGACCCCACTTCGGCCTTGTTCCCATGAGCAGAGGCTTCGGAGACGGCAGAGCGGCGCGCGCGGGTGGCGTGGTGCGCGGTGGGCCCGGAGGAGCTGCGCAAGTGCGAGCAGTGGAGCCGTGCGAGCGGCGGGACCGTGAGCTGCGAGTCAGCGCCCAGCGGCGAGGACTGCATCGCGCTGGTCATGGTAGGGGCGCGGGCTCTGCCAGGAGTGGTCCGGGGCCCCGGGACGCTGCGCGCTCCGTTCAGAATTGCTTCTGGTGGCCATTCCACCCCACCCCCACCCCGCCCAAGCCTGCTTTGTCGCAATTATTGCAGGGGACCGAGGAAACCTAGACAGGTAGCATGTCGGACACCACTAGCAGAGCTACACCGCGGTTCAGTGGTTGAGAGCTCCCTACCCCCGGATTCCTGGGTACACGTGTGCATCCCGGATTGCACCTGTTCCATAGGCTTTAAGTCCTTGTCACTTACGGATACGTCGTGGCCATTTTCCCACGTGAACATAGTCTCTGAAAACACTTAAAAAATGATGTTAGGGTCTCTTTCCTGTGTCTGTGGCTTGGTTTAGCCATGATCCTATTCTGCTTAGTCCCCTTATTTCATTATTATCTATAACTCGGTGCCCCATCCCTGAATTGAAATCTTCAGCCACGTCTCCAGTTATTTTTAGGAGAGTTGTCCAAAAAAAAAAAAAAAAAAATATTAATGAGCCAAAGAGGGAGTTAGTCTTGATGAATCCATGTTCCAATGTTGGCGTGCAGGCTTGTTCATTTCCAGGGTGAGGCAGATCAGTCATTTTGGCTCATTTGTCAAAAAGCCTTTTTTTTTTTTTTAAATTTACTGATTGGGGGGGGGGGTTTAGGGGGAGCGGCAGAAGGAGAGGGAGAAGCAGACTCTCCACTGAACAGAAAGCCCCACACAGGGCTCGATCCCAGGATCCTGGGATCATGACCCGAGCCGAAGGAAGATGCTTAACCCACTGAGCCACCCAGGCTCCCCCATGTGGAACAGCTTCTGTGTAGCTCTTTGAGTGTGGTGCCAACGGGATGAGAACAGACCAGGCCGGTTGTTCGCATGCATTTCCTCCGTGAGTGAGGCTGGTCCGGGAGGGTGTCCCAAGAGTGCTTGGAGGACAGAAAATCTGTGCTGGAAGTGACAGCCTGAAAGGCATAGAGGGCTGGTGGAGAATCAGTAGTGCCCATAGTCTTTCCTTGGATGCTCTGTTCACACAAACCCCTGTCTCTTTCTGCTGCTTTATCGGAACACCTGACATTCTCCGACGTGTAGCCATGCTCCAAGAGACCCTAAAACAAACAGATGGGCTGGGAGAGAGCCTTCCTGTGTGCTGCTGACGATTTGCTTTGGTTTTGCAGAAAGGAAAAGCTGATGCCTTGAGCCTGGATGGAGGACTTATCTATGTTGCGGGCAAGTGTGGTTTGGTGCCTGTCTTGGCAGAGAACCAAAGTAAGTTGGGGGAGTGTCTTCTCTGGTTTATTCCGTCTGGGCCATGGGAGGAGTAAGCCCACCGGGTGGGGTCCAGGTGGAGATGCTGAGACGGGGGATGCATTCAAACAGGAGAACTGGGGGGAAAGGATAAAGGAAAGAGGCTTTTACCTGCTGTGTTGAGAATCATAGATCGAGCATGGACAGAGCATAGATTGGCATGGATTGGCTTCTTCCTTCTCATTTTAAAAAAAGGTTTTAGGGGCACTTGGGTGGCTGAGTTGGATAAGTGTCTGACCTTGACTCCGGTCATGATCTCTGGGTCCTGGGATTGAGCCCTGTGTCAGGCTCCATGCTTAATGGGGGAGTCTGCTTCTCCCTCTCCCTCTGCCCAGCCCCCAACTTGTGCTCTCTCTCTCCCTCAAATAAATAAAATCTTTAAAAGAAGAGTTTAGTATAGTATAATATACATACAGGAAAATGCCCATAGGTGTGCAACTCAGTGATATTTCACAAACCGATACGTCCCGGTATGCTAGTGCCCAGATCGAGACACAGCAAATTCCACGTGGCCCTGGGTGCCCTCCTGCCACCAGCCCCCTTACTCCAGCCAGGGTAATGACCCTTGACCTCGGACAACACAGAGCAATTCTGCCTGATTTTAAACCTTGCATGTGAGGCATGTGCTTTGTACGTCTCTCGCTCGATGCTCCATTGGTGCTGTTCCTCCAAAGGATATGGACTCTCGTGGCTGTGCGGTGTTCTGTGCTGTGACTCGACCAGTTACTTGTCCCTCCTAAGGCAGAGAGGCATTTGGGTCACGTCCAGCTGGTGGCCGTTGTGAGCGAGCATCTGCGAACACAAGGACGGATGCCTTTCTGGTGCTCGGGGCCGCTGCACCATCCCTTCTCCTCGGATTTGATCCTGTGTCGTTGAGATTTTAAAAAGTTTGCGACTTCTCCACAAAGCTCAGGGTTGAATGGCATTTTGCTTGTTTTTGTCCTTTCAGAATCACAGGACGTTAATGACGCAGGTTGTGTGGATAGACCGGCGGAAGGTGAGTTGGAATCCGTTCCTTTCCGGTTGGAGGTTAAGTCCTCATTGCCAGAGGGGGAGGTGGCAGGAGCTCTAGAAAAACTCAAAGGGATGCAGCTGGAGAATCCTGAAGTTCTTTCGAAGATGCACATAATTCACAGATGCATAATGGCAATGAATGTTCTGCTGACCTTCACACTTGGCTGAGAACTTTCAGAAAGGCTCAGTGTGTCCTGATCGCAGGGCAGGAGGGTGGTTACCTCCCTGTCTCGTATGGCTGGGTCAGGGTAGGTCCCCAGCCACCGCTTAAAGGCTCGGCTTGTCTTCTTCCTTTCATAGCCTAGATCGGTCTCACCTTCACATAGAACAGTCGCTTAAGTTTCTGACAGTGGCCAGATATCTGGGGGGTATCCCTGATTGGTGGGGCTCCTTGACTTGTTTTGGCTCTGGCTGCAGATAGCTGTGCTCGAGTCCAATGCCAGGTGCCCCCCCCCACCCCTCTTCTGTTGTTCCAGGGTACCTTGCTGTGGCCGTTGTCAGGAAATCAGACCCCAGTCTCACCTGGAACTCTCTGAGAGGCAGGAAGTCCTGCCACACTGCCGTGGGCAGGACCGCCGGCTGGAACATCCCCGTGGGCCTGCTCTTCAACCAGACGGGCTCCTGCAAGTTCGGTAAGGTATCCTGAGGGAGTCGTGCATGGGTAGGCATGCTGAGCTGTGGGACCTCAGGGAAGGAGGGCTGTGGGGCCGACTGTGGCCCGAAGGCCTCTCTTGGGGTCAGCATGTTGTCTGTGTGGCAGATTGGACAGCAAGGATTGGGTCACCCCACCCCAAGATAAAAAACTGGAGGACCAGTCAGCTTCTCTGCACCCTAAGAATAGATACAGGTTCTAAGAAGTACAGAATTTTGTTTTTTAATCTTTTGAAGTGTTCCATCCAAATTTCTCCTAGGCGCTGGCTTCCTAATTTGGGGAAGGGCACCTGTTTGCCTTAGGAAACAGACTTCCTCCACGCTGCCAGGAAACCAAATTAAGAGCTCAAGCGTTCTGGCTCTGCCTGCTTCTGGGGCCTTCTCTCCCTGCATGCCCCATGTTCCCCCCGCCATGTGCAGGCCGTGGCCCACCTGCTGTGGGCCTGCTGCTGTGAAAATGTGTGGCATGTCTTCACTGGGGCTTGCCTCTCGTGCAGGTGTCTCCTCAAGGAGGACGCTGCTGCATTTTGAGTGGATTTGGGAGCCCGGCTCGGGCAGACTTCCACGGGGCCCTTTCCCAGCCCCGTGGCTGCCTCCAAGCAGGGAGAGGGGACCTTAGCAGGTGCTCCCCAGGCCTCTGTGGAGGTTGACACATGGTGTGGCTCTCCCAGGGGCAGGGCCCGCGTGAGTCGGATAATGGGTGCTAGCTGCTCATTGAGGCAGGACCTTCTCGTCCCCAGCGTACCCTCTCGCCTTCACCCATACAAGTCCATGTTAACTCCTAAACGTGGGTCAGATCACACGGGGGGGGGGGGGTAGTCAGATCAAGTTCAGCAGCCAGGAGAGAAAACTCCCAAGTAGCAGAGGCTTCCACAAAGCAGAGGTTTCTTTCTCATGGAAGTGAAACCCAGAGATTAGATTGTCCGGAGCTACCGTGATAAGCTCCCAGGGTCAGAGCCCGGGCTTCAAACACAGAGCTGTGATCTGTGTGGCTGCTGTGCTCAAGGTCCCTTCATGGCCCGTATATGTCACAACTGGAGTCCGGGTGCCCACTTTGGCAGGCTGTGTGCAGAAGGAAAGAGAAGAAGGGGAGAAAATCTGGGCCAACTGTCTTCGAAGGGTGTTTCTAAGGAACTTGCTGGAGAGTTCTGTACTAGCCACAGGGCATCTGGTAAGGACAGTCTTTATTCTAACGGACCGGATGCCCAGGTAAAAAGCAGGGCTTCTGTTTCTGAGGAGAGGGGACATCAGATCCTGGAGGGCGGCCAGCAGGTTTGGCTGTGGGTCACTGCCAAGTTCATCAGTTGAACCTGAGGGTGTCACAGTGGGCCCCTCTGCCCAGTACCGGACCCTTTTCTCCAGCCCCCGGGCAGACTTCCTGTCAGTGCCTCCGGTGTGAAGCTCTTCTGATTTCTGCTGGGCCCTCTGTGAGTGGCAGCACCAGCTGGTGTGTGACATCGAGGGTGTGGTGTCCTTGCCAGGCTGTGGAATGGCCCCAACCCAAGCTGTATGGCCTGCTGGGTGGAGAGGCCTCTGGTCTCGACTCAGGTGGGAAGCGCTGACTCCTGTGTTCGTTCTCTCCAGATGAATTCTTTAGCCAGAGCTGTGCCCCTGGGTCAGACCCGAAGTCCAATCTCTGTGCGTTGTGCGTTGGCGACAAGAAGGGTGAAAACAAGTGTGCGCCCAACAACAATGAGAGATACTTTGGCTACACCGGGGCTTTTAGGTGAGTTCTGCAGCCGAGCCTGCCCCGGGTGGGGCTTTGTTTTTCATACCTCATCCTCCAGCATCTTGACTATGCGCTTCTAAGGAGGCAGACACGGAGACACGGCCTGTCACAGCAGAGCCAAGGGGCGGCCTGGGGGCCCACAAAGGGGCTGCACCCATCAGGGCCCCTCCACTCCTTCCCAAGGCTGCCAAAGGGTTGCTGCCATGGGGCTGCATGACCTCAGCTCTGCCGGGCCCCTCTCTGTGGCCTGGGACCCAAGTCAGCCTCAGTGGGCCTCAGCGTCATCCTCCTCAAAATCAAATGGGTCGTGTCTGTGGCCTCTTAAGTCCTTTCTACAGTTCAATTTTATGGGCAAGAATTCTCTTTCCTGTAGCCGCCACCCTCTTCACCCTCACCCCCCATCAGGGTTGTTCTTATATCTCACAGTTTACTTTTCTCTCTGATTTCAGCCTTAGAAATGGCCAAGACAAAGCAGTAGTGCATTGTTATTTTCCACAAGAAAGTGAAAGATAAACCAAAAAATACGTTTTTAGAATTCACCAGTTTTAACCACTTAGCGATCCACAGTAATTATCCATAATTCAAAATTGCAGCCCCGTTCCTACAGAGGTCGGCTTCTCAGGGGTCCTCCCCAATCCCCTTTTCTCTATTCACCAAGAATATATTGCACTTGGGGCTCCTGGGTGGCTCAGTCAGTTAAGCGTCTGACTCTTCATTTCAGCTCAGGTCTTGATCTCAGGGTTGTGAGTTCAAGCCCTGCATCAGGCCCTGCGCTGGGTGTGGAGCCAATAAAAAAAAAAAAAAAAAAAGATATTGCACCACCAGATGGCGTCATGGATCTGACAAGGAAAGTGGCCAAAGTGGGGTCTTTGAACTTTTCATATATAAATTCAGTAGCCTTCTCTCCCACAATGGGACGATACAGATGTAACTTTTACTATCGTGTGAGTGACTTATGAAAATATTTTGTGGAAGTATGAGAATATCTTTAAAAGACTAAGGATTTGCAAATAGAAAAGCTGTGATGTGATTCTGCTCAGAAATATTGAGTCGACACTGAGAAAAACCCAGAGGAATCATGTGGTTTTCTCTTTTATAATCACGGGAAGGTATTATTCCATTGGAAACATCTACACCTTAGTCTTCCTCTTTATTCAAGAAGGAAATGTTTTGTCTTTTGTCTAAACTGAAAGCTGGACCCAGAAGTCCTAGCATGGCTACATTTCTAATTAACATTCTTATATTGCTGGTTCTTAATTTTCACTTTTCAGCTATTTTTCTGCTGACTTTCCATTATGGAAGAAGTTCTAGCCTCTCCTGCAACTCCTGTGCCTGTTCCACTCACAAGCACGAATTTCACCTTTTAGCACCCAGCATATTTTTATTTTATGTTCAGTGCTTACGTTATTATGAATATGTAAATATTCTCATATCAAATATGTGGTGTAATAAGGTTGTACTTCTCTTACAGTACAAAGTTTTCGTTTACTCTAGGGTTAATAAGTGTCTTTTTTTTTTTTTTTTGCTTTATTTTTTTGCTTCATTGTTTCTTTTTTTTTTTTTGCTTCATTTTTTGCATCATGTTTTTTTGCTTCATGTGCTTAAAAAAAATCACTAGTTCATCTAAAAACCCGTAGTCAGTAGTGTAAACTTCCTAACAATACATACCCAGACTGAATACTGGCTCTGGTTCATCAGATGCTGGGGAATCTTGCTCTGGCCAAGTCCCGACTGGTGTTCTCGATGCCTCTTGCACAGCTGTCGTCCTTGGATTCCCCTTGATGGTCATTCTGGGATTTCCCTTCACAATACTTTATGTTAAATTGCCTGTTTCCTGGATTCCATATCTTTTGCTTTCTTGGCTTTGTTGGCACAGAACACATCTTTCTGAGAAAGGCTGAATGGACATTGTTGTTCTTTGAGGATTACATGTCTGAAAATGTGTTTGTACTACCTTTGAAATCATGTATAGTTTGGCTGAATGACTAAGTGTCAGTTGAAAAAGATTCTCCCTAGGGATTTTGACAGGATTTTCCCTGTCTGGGAAAGGACAGCATTAGCTATTTTGACCAATCCTCTCACTAAAAATAAGCAAAAATGTTGGAATAGTCCACACGGGTGCGCACATGCGTGCACGCACACACACACACGCACACACATTCTTAAAAATATCAAATAAGTAACAAAGTAGTAAGATTATTAAGGGAGACTAGGAATTCAGAGAAATAAGAGCTCACTTTGTCCTGAGGATATTTACCTGTCGTGACAAACTTGAACACAGAGGTTACATACGGCTTTAAGGTAGGAGTGAGTCCGAAGTAATTTCCTCACCTACTCCTGAGGGCATCAAGTTGTTGGATGCTGAGGAAAACGGAGGAGAATGCACACCAGCCCTGAAAAACTGAAGGCATGAGCCCCCTCCTGCATGGATTTGCAGCTCAAACTTCTATCCCCTAGAATGGTCCAGAAATTTTCAACTAATGAATCTTTTTATTTATTTATTTATTTATTTTTATATAAAGACTTTATTTTTTTATTTGACAGAGAGATTCACAGTGAGAGAGGGAGCACAAGCAGAGGGATTGGAAGAGGGAGAAGCAGGCTTCTCGCCAAGCAGGGAGCTCGATTCGGGGCTCGATCCCAGGATCCTGGGATCATGACCCTGAGCCGAAGGCAGACGCTTAACGACTGAGCCACCCAGGTGCCCCTCAACTCATAAATATTTTTAAAAGTGGTCCCAGACTAGTGGTCCCTCTAGAAACCTGCCTGAAAGACAGCACCTTGAAGATAGGCCTCAATGATTGTTCAAAAATCCTATCTTTTTTTTTTTTTAAAGCTTTTATTTATTTATTTGACACAGAGAGAGAGAGATCACAAGCCGGCAGAGAGGCAGGCAGAGAGAGATGGGGAAGCAGGCTCCCCACTGAGCAGAGAGCCCGATGCAGGGCTCGATCTCAGGACCCTGAGATCATGACCTGAGCGGAAGGCAGAGGCTTAACCCACTGAGCCATCCAGGTGCCCGCCAAATCCTGTCTTGATAACAATGAGAAGTACACAGTCAGAAGTAACTATAATAGTACGAAGCAAACACACAGGGGGAAAGTTACTAGAAGTAACATCCAGCAGAAAAAACAGTATTGTTTTCTAAAAGAATAAATTGAACTTCTGGAAAGGAAAAAAAAAAAAACATAGCATTTGAAACTATCTATGCCATTGGACAGTTTCACAGCTTAGACATAACTGAAAAGAGAATTAAGGAATATATGTAAAAAAATTATTCAGAATGTAACAGAAAGACAGAAACTACAACAAATTCAAAAATTTAAAAACATTAATCCATTGTCTTCTAAATCTAGAATTTCCGTTGAGAAATCTACCATTTTAGATTCCCCATCCTTTGTATGTGACTCTTCCGTTTTGAAAAAAAATATTTTTGATTTTTCAACAATTTATTGGTAACATCCTTGTTCTGAGAGAATGAGCTTTAGGAGGGTAAGGAAGCATCTTAGACACACAGGTCGGCACAAAGAATATTTTGTGAAGAGTAAAGAAATCAGACACCTATGCCTCTCCTTTAAATATGTATTTCTCTCTAAATTTATAGAGATTGAACAATGAATGAAAAATACTTTTTAGGAAAAATTCATTTGGGGTTGTATCGAAAGTAAGATGCTTTGAAAACAAGTTTCTTAAGAAGTTTCTGAGTTAAAAAAAATCTCCAATGTTCTGAAACTTCACACTGATATTTCTTTATGTGAGTCTCCTTTTAAACCTTTGGATTGGACACTTGGTGGGCCTCTTTTGTCTAAAAGCTCAAGTTGTTCTGTTCTGGGAAATCTTACTTCATTATTTCTTAGATAATTTCTACCCTTTTTTCTCTGATTTCTCTTTAAACTTTAATTCTTAAATTATAGACTCCTGGATTATCATTTCATCTTCTTCTTATTTATTTTTTTTTATTATTTGCTTTTCTTTATCTTCCAGTTTCTGGGGTATTTCCTCAGCTTGACCTAATCATTATATCATTTTTGAGAATTTTGATAATGATTTTTGTTTTACTTTCTAAGAACAGTTTGTATTCTGACTGCTCATTTTTAAGAGCTTCTTGTTCTTGTTTTATGACTGCTACAATTTCTTTCATCTCTTTAGCGATATTCATTGTAGTAAAAAAAATTTTAGGGTCACCTGGTGGTTCAGTGGGTTAAGCCTCTGCCTTCAGCTCAGGTCATGATCTCAGGGTCCTGGGATTGAGCCCCACATCGGGCTCTCTGCTCAGCAGGGAGCCTGCTTCCCCCCACTCTCTCTGCCTGCTGCTCTGCCTACTTGTGTTCTCTCTCTGTCAAATAAATAAATAAAATCTTTAAAAAAAATCTTATTCCTTCTCCTGTATTGTCTCTGTATTTTCTGAGCATAATTAACTATGTTTTTGCAGTCTACATTTTTTCCTAGCTTTTATTCCAAAGATCCAGTAGTTTCTGGCCACTTGTCCATATTTGAGAATAAACACAAACAATGACTGTGAGTTCTGCATCAGGTGCCATGTCTTGGCTTGGTTATGGGGCTCACCTATGAGGCAATTGATTTGTGTCGTTTCACTGTGGGGCATCCCCATGTCAGAATTTATAGGACTTTTTTTTTTTTTGATTGATCAACTTTTCCAGAGAAAGAATCATCCCGTATGCTTCTTGGGAGGCTGAGTGGGGGAAAGAGGTTATGATTTAACCTTCCAGAATATAGGTTTTCAGTCCACTCTCTGACATCAGTGTTGGGCCTCTGCTCTCCACTGTGCTTGGCTCTTTGTCTCTCATGTAATTCAGGTTCAATATCTTGTGAACAAGCCTTCAGTCTTCTGCCAGAGGGTGGGGTGTGCGGAGCCATCTCCCATCCAAATGGAATAGAAGGGCACATAAGCCATGTTTATACACACTCTATCCAGTCCTCCTGTCTCAGCCAGATTCGTGATGCCTGGTACTTCTAACTGATGAGCTTTCTGGCGTTCTGTAGCACACATCAGTGTTCTTCTGGGCTTCCCGCTCTTCCCTCTTCCATTTACAGCTGTCTCTGCTCTGCTGGATCAATTACAACTCATTGGTTTGCTCTCCACCTTCCAAAAGTTGTCAGTACTACCTTCTCTCTTCCCCTCCTGCCCTCCCCTGACTCATGGTTTACAGCTTAAAAAATCTCATTAAAGTTAAAAAAAAAAAAATGAAACCCAAAACCCATCAATTTCACTAATGTCATTTTATTGGGACTCTGGAAGCAGGGAAGATTGATGAACATATGTGTTCAAGCTACCATTTTAAACTATATGTTCCTGGAAATATTTGTCTTTATCTATGCCATGTTTACTCCCTTGTTCCAGTTTTTGGAATCTATATTACACATATTTATGAAAACCCTAATCGTTTCTCGTTTGTGGCAATGTGTTTATTTTCTGGAACATTTTAGGTGCCTGGCGGAGAGGGCTGGAGATGTGGCATTTGTGAAAGACGTCACTGTCTTGGAGAACACGAATGGTAAGCCAAGTGTTTCCCTTTCGCGTCTCAGGATTCAGATTTGCAATTGGGAAGTTATTATGACCTTTTCTAGGCTTTGGATCAATTACTTGCAAAATTCTTTACTTAATTATGCCACGTGGTATGTCTGTGAGTGTCACACTGATTTTGAAACCCTATTCCCTCTCTCTATCTCTCTCTCATACACACACACACATCCCAGCCATACACAGTAGCAAATGTCTCCCTGGCTTTGTCTAGTCAACCACAGAAGTACACCATCTCCCTGTCGCAAAGTTTTAAAAAAAAGAAGTAAGGGGCCTTCATTCAGACCCATGTGAGCCCTCTGTCTGGAAACTCTTTGGGAGTCTTTGGGGGGACAAAATCACAGGCAGGTACCGATAATGGTATAGTAAATAGTAATTGCCAACTTCTGCACCCTGAGCCATCGGGCCTCCCTCCAAACTGTAGCCTTCTCCTGAACCCCTACTTGGCCCCCAAGGCAGACATAAAAGCTTGGAGTGATCTCAATATCAAATAGAGCCAAGAGAACGGATAAAGTGTTTGTTTTTGTTTTTGTTTTTTTGAGAGGAGATAGGGTAGAACGAGAGAAGCAGGGGCCTGAACATTGGATCTGTGTTTGCACATACACAGACATGTGTAGAATTCTACTTCAAACTTATGAAGCGTTAATCCAAGTGATCTCTGGGGATCGATGGATGTCAGGTTTTTTTTACTGACGTGTAATTAACATACGGTGTGATATTAGTTTCAGGTGTACAGTATAGTGATTTAACAATCACTGTACATGACTCAGTGCTTACCACGATAAGAGTACGCTCGTTATCCTAGAGCGATGTCAGATTACGGTGTAAGTTTCTTTGGGATTTTACAACTATTTTTTTAAATCGATGGAACATACTCAATAAACTTACAGAAGTTCCTATCCTTTGTCTGGTTATACACTAAGAGCCTTTGAATATGAAAGGAAGGAGAAAACAATTTCTTCTTGAACATAAACCAGATGTTCCTTTTCTAGAAATCACTGGAAAATAGGGCACAAGCGGAGGGCGTTCTTTTTTTAAAAAAAAATTAACAGCTCTGTTGAGATACAATTCATGCTATAAAAATATGCTCGTTCCAAATGTGTGACTCAGTGATCTCTAGCACATTCATGGAGCGCCACACCCACCAGCCCAGCCCAATTCTAGAACACTCTAGAACACTCCAGAAAGTACTCCTGCCCCTTTCCCCACTCCTCCAGACCTGCTCACCACCAGTCTGCTTTCTGTCTCTGTAGATTTGCCTGTTCTGGACATTTCACAGAAATGGAATCCCGTGGCCTTTAGCGACTGGCTTTTTTTTTTTTTTAACTGAGCATCACTTTCTCAGGGTTTGTCCACATTGTAGAGCATGTCAGGGTTTTGCTCCCTTATGTTCCTGGATCCTGTCCCCCAGTGTGGACACAGCACTGATGTCTGCTATATTTGGAGTTTGTATAGCTTGTGCAGACAGCTTCCTTCCCTTGCCCTTGTGTCACTGTGACCCACATGTGTGCATTTCAGGAGAAACCAGTGGACCCAGAAAGGACATTTACCGAGTGGGGCAGCCCCATGGCTGATGCCACCTTTCTTTATCTCCCCAGGTGAGAACCCTGAGGCCTGGGCTAAGGATTTGAAGATGGAGGACTTTGAGCTTCTGTGCCTCGATGGCACCCGGAAGCCCGTGACGGAGGCTCAGACGTGCCACCTGGCCATGGCTCCGAACCACGGTGTGGTATCTCGGCAAGAGAAGGCAACACACTTGAAGCAGGTGCTGCTTGACCAACAGGTGTGGATCGCCAGGGCCTCCTGCCATCTCCCAGCTGCACGGGCTGCTGCGAGGCGGGGCAGTCACAGCGTTAGAGGGGAAGCAGCCCGTCCAGAGCCCATCTTTCCCGTCCCTCTGCATGAAGTTGGTTTCACGCCGAGGAGCTGCCCAGAGTCTCAGTGATGGGAAAAACAGAGGCGTCCGCACGCATAATCTCTAGAAAGAACACACCCAGAACTTCTGTAGTTTGAAGGCTATCTGTGGGAAGTGGTTTGCAGGAAACCGTGCAATTTCCTTGAAGTCTGTGATTCTCTTTAAGAGCGTCTAGATTTTGTGTTAGAACACCTCATGTCCAGGTGTGATGTAAAGATGGTGGCCCCAGACTGGTAATAATGGGTACAGGAACCTCACTGTGGCATGCTCACTAATGCTGGTAAGATGGGTTCATCACCGAGGTGTGTTGCTCTTGCCCCTCGGATGAGGCTGAGTGACCCACCCGCCCAAGGCAGTGACCTGATCAAAGACAGAGATGATTTCCAATGCAGACCGCCTGTCTGCGAGAGATGGCCTCTTGGAATTGCTGTAGGTGATCAGCTTTTGTGGGAGTTCTCAGAAATCCTCAGCTGTCACCTAGCCACCCAGAGATTTTAGGGGAAGAGGCCGCAGATGGACAAGGAGGGAAAGATGGCAGGAGGTGAGATCAGAAGTAGGGAGGGGCGCAGTCCCTACCTGGTGTGTCTGTCCCCTGTGGGGCACGGGCTGCTGGAGGACATGGGGCAGGGCGGGGCTCAGCCAAGTGGTGGAAGGCGTCCAGAACTCAGCTCCTTTCATTCTGTGGGCTTCCCAGGGCTGAGCCTGGACGGAGGAGGTGTCTTTGTCCTACATTCTCCTGTTTCCCTCGGCCACTCTCTTACTGTCTGCCTTGTTACTACAGAATCAGTTTGGAAGAAACGGCGAGAAGTGCCCAAGAGACTTTTGCTTGTTCTTGTCTGAGACCAAAAACCTTCTGTTCAATGACAACACGGAGTGCCTGGCCAGACTCCAGGGCAAAAACACATATCAAGAATATTTGGGATCAGCGTACGTCACGGCTGTTGGTAATCTGAGACAGTGCTCGAGCTCCCGTAAGTGCGACACCCCGGGGAAGCCGGCACGCGGGAAGGGTGGCGAGGTTGCTGGGCTGGGTGGCATTTGGGGAGTGAAGATGGGAATAAAAAAGTCACGGCGATGTGCTTTCCTGCTGCCTTGGGAAGTTACGGTGTCACTGACAAGATGAAAGACTTAGGGAAAAATCAGCCACTAGTAATATGCTCAATTTTTATAATGCTGAGGGCCCGTCCTGGGTTTTAGAAACTGATGATACATTTTATCCAGTAGAATGAAATGTGTGTACATGTATGTAGCTATATGTATATATGCTTATACACACGTACATGCACATACATGTATGTGTGTGTATACACGTATGTATTCAGAAAGGACAAATGCTGGTCTCCAGACAGTTACCGTAAATGCCAGCCATGGAAAATACAAAGTCTTAGAAAGCATCTTAGCCAGGAAAATGTATTGAAAAATGATTGCTCCTTGAAGAACACATGTAAGATACTGCTGAGTGTCGTAAGATCCCAGGGGTGATTCTAACACTACAATGTGCACCACCTGGCCTGGGCATGGGGTCGCCCAGAATCTGGTTCCTGGGACCTCATCGACAGCTGGAGACATCGGGGTGGTGGAGGCCCCAGGGTGGGGTGGGGCCCAGAAGCTCTAGTATCAGTCCTTCACAGCTAGGCGCTGTGTCCCCCACAACCCCGCCCACTGAGGGGACACTGGGCTGTGTTTGGAGGTATTTTTGATTCTTACAACATAGGAGAGTGCAGCTGGTGTCTGTGGGCAGCAGCCATGGCTGCTGCTGAACAAAGCAGAGAACAGCCCAGTCAACCAAGGGCTGCCCGGGCCCCAATGTCAATACCACCGCTGTTCTTTAGCAGGGCAATTTGATCAGGTGGTTCGAGGACTCCGTTCTGAGAAAGAGGCTGCAGGGCTATTCCAGAGTGTGTGCCTCTTGAGGACAGGGCCCGTGCATCCCTGCAGGAACCTTGGCACTCAGCACAGTGCCTCACACCAAGCAGGCCTCGGGGAGTACTTGTCAGTGCCCAAGGGCATGAGGAGGTGATCGCCGCTGTGGACAGATCTGCATGAAGACAGGGCATTGACGGCTCCCATCCGAGGACCATCTGTGCCTTGTGAACTTGACTGTGACAGCTGAGTCAGTTAGAGGCAAAAGGGGGTGGGGCCTGTGTCACTCAGGCGAGGACAGGAAGTCACCCTGGTTAGTGAGGCCCAGAGCCAAGGGGCCACCATCAGGAGGAGGCTCAGAGGGCCAAGGTGAGCAAGCACGGGCCGCAGGTTGGTGGGAGAAAGCAGGGGAAGGTCTGTGTTTCAGTACCCTCCTTGACTGATATCTTGGTTAAAAAAAAAAAAAAAGAAATCGGTTTTTGACTTTCCTGCTTTGGTGTGTCCCACAGCGCTTCTGGAAGCCTGCGCCTTCCTGAGTAGATAAAACCCGCCAGAAGATGGCCTGGCCTCCCTTCCTGAGGCGCTTCAGCCCCTCGCTGCTCCCGGCCCTTCCCCGGGGCGCTGGGCCTTCTCCCACCCTGGCCAGTCGTCTGCTTTCCCAACCCCGTGCTGTCTGTCATCCTTTGCAGTAAAATAAAATGAGAAAGGCTGTCGATTTTCATTCCTTGTAATGCATCCTTCATCTTTTCTAGATTTTATGCTGAAATCATGGGTCTGGTCAGGTGCTGGGCCAGCTGGACCGCTCCTTCTGCATTTTCCAGGCCCTGTGCCTCCTCTGTCCCACAGGCTCTTGGAGGCAAAGGACAGGCCCGGTCGCTGGTTTCCCCAAGGGCATCGGCCGGTTGTTCACATGGTTGTTTGTGTGTGTGCTTGTGTATGTGTGTGTTTCTAGGCCGGGGGCAGGGAATAGGGAGTAGGAATGAAGGCGTCCTAAGATGTGAAAGAAACTGGACATCACAAAGATTTTTGGAGTGTTTGGTAATTTTATTTTATTTATTTTTTTTTAAAAGATTTTATTTATTTATTTGACAGAGAGAGATCACAGGTAGATAGAGAGGCAGGCAGAGAGAGAAAGGGAAGCAGGCTCCCTGCTGAGCAGAGAGCCCGATGCGGGACTCGATCCCAGGACCCCGAGATCATGACCTGAGCCAAAGGCAGCGGCTTAACCCACTGAGCCACCCAGGTGCCCTGTTTGGTAATTTTAAATAAAATACGTCGGTACGGCAAATGTACAAGTAATGCAGGCATCCTAGGGAGAGGTAACAGCCTTCTGTCCCTTTGTCTTCTGACGGGCCTTATTGTCCCCCCACCTCCGGCTAACCTCCATTCACTTGTTTTTTCCCCCACTTTCCTCGGCCCAGCTCTGGAGAGCATGGCTCAGGCAGGCTGCCCTCTCTTCCTTCAGCAGGCAGAGTGGGCTGGTCGGGCCACTCTCTCATTCTCTCTGCATCCCACTGTGACTGGGTTCTAACCTGTTCTCTCTCCCGAGTGGTTCTGGAAAAGGACGCCCATGCCCTCCCAAACCACCAAGCTTCTCAGGGTTTCCGGCTCTCTTTCCCCGAGCCCGGGGCCGCTCCCCAAACCCCATTCCTTCAGCTTCCACTCATCCTCCTCTCCGGCTTCCTTCCCCCGCCGTGTGGAGGACCCGTGCTTTGTCCTTGAAGTGTGCCTCCCCTGTGGCTTTCTTCTCCAGGGTTTTCCTTCTGCCCCATGAAAGAACCAAATGACCAGGTCTCGGCTGCTAATGCAGACTTTCTTCCAGAAACTGGAGCTCAGTGGTGGTCAGGTACCAGCTCTCAGACTGCTAATTCTTCCTCAGGAAGGGAACATTCTCTGGCTTTCAGTTTTTCCATTAGCTCACTGGACCCAACAGGCAAACGCATGCCAACCGGGTGAAGACAAAGCAGCCGCCAGACAAGGGTGGCCAGCATTGACCACCACCAATGGGTAGGTAGCTTTGCTGCAGCCTCCACCAGGTTCTGAAATCTGCCAAGAAAGAACATGTATTAGGGTCCCCCAGGCTTTGGAAGAAAACTCACTTTTTGCTACTATGAATTATGGTCCAGATATGCCGTCCCTCCTCACTGAACTTGAGAACGTTTTTCAGGGAACAACATTTGATTCTGTTGTCACGTTCATTACTATACGAGCCCTGCAAGGCATAACATTTGGACAGTATGAACCTTCTCGTATAAATAAGATACAAAGGAGAAATTAAAGCCCCACCAGTGAAAAACCCTTTCTGGCCATCAGCTCATGCTAAGTTCTATCAAACAGCAATCTCTTGTTTCTGCCTCACACCCGTGTCTTTCCGCCAGCGACTCTTTCGCTCGTGTCTTTGTTCTGAGACCCGGGCTGAAAGAGAGGTGGGGAGGGGTGCCTCACCGTAATTTTTAGAGCTTCTGTAGGACGACAGCATGGTCATTCCCATCACTTCATTGTCCTAAATCAGTTGGGTGGCCGCGACGTCGAGGAGGTGGGTATATGATGTCCCGTAGGGAGAGGCCCGGTGGGAAGGAGCAGTGAACATCTTGGCCATAGGACTCTATTTCACTTCTGTGCCTGAGGCTGTACCTTCATTTATTTCAACCCTAAGGCTCTGGTCCTTCTCTTTTCTGAGATTTAGTGTTGTCAGCAGAGCACACAGGAACATCTGTACATCAGGGTCACAGTCACGAAATGTAGAGAAGGTGAGCAAATCACCATTCTGCTGTGGTCGTGGGTGTGAGAAGCCACCTGCTTCTTCCAACCGAAGGGACAGTCCCACTGGGTTGTGAACACTGTGGCCTGAACCAGGTCATTTCTAGTGTTTGCGCCAGAATGAAATAAATGGGTGAAGTTGAGTCTGGATTTTAGGATGGAAGCAAAGGGTATGTTAAGAAATGGTCGTAGGTGGCCACGGGGGTTGAGAAAACTGAGCCCTCTACCCTGAGAGTAAGAGTTTGGAGCCAACTCAATCAAGTTGACTCACTCTCCTAGATGAATAAGGGAACTTAGAGTTGGTCACAGGTGAGGGAAATGTGGAGATGGTGGAAAATCCACTCAGAGAGGACCCATGGGCCCTAGCCTCTCAGATTCTAAAAGAAAATGTCATCATGGAGACAATTCCTGCCCCTGCTGGCCAGGATACTTTATCCTGGACACCTAATACTATCAGTGATTGGACCCATCTTGGCCATCTCCCATCAGGACAGGGTCTGCCTTTGGGGAGAGCATGTGGGGAGCAGATCCCTACTTCTGGAATGAAAGGTGGAGACCAGTAATGAGGGAGCAGAAGGATGTGGGTGACAGGGGGTCGGAAGAGGGTGAGGCCCCAGGAACCTGTGGGAATTTGGAGTGGGACCCTGAGTCCTCTGCAGAGCAGGAGATAAGTACCACGGCATGCTATCTGAGTCCTAAGGGAGGGTGTCGCTGCAGAAACATGACGTGGAGAATCCGGAGTAAGGCAGGGACAGATGGAGGAAGAGAAGAAACAGCCCACCAGCTTCTTTGCTTCAGCTTGGCTGGGATGGCGGTCAAAGCCTCCAGTCATGAGAAGGAACCAACGTGTGCACCTTGTCTTAGCCAAGAGCAACATCCCTCCTTCTGTGCGTCTCAGATCTTCAGGGACACCCAAACCCTGAAACTGCACCCGCAGTAAAATTTCTTCGAGCTTCACACTCATGAATTCTCGCAGAAATGGGAAGTCTGCACATTTCAGTTCCATAACTTCCCGGATGCTCCTTTCTCTTCCCACTCGGGGGGCATCCCACCTAGCGCAAGCCCTGGGCTGCCACGTGACCTTTGGTCCCCACTTTCTTTTCACACTGAAAGGAGGGTGACCTCGGTTTGGTGTCCCTGCTTTCACTTCCTCCGTCCCCTGACTCCTCACAGGCTTCAAGGGAAAGCCCGGAGCCTTGCATTCTGCATGGTTTCCAGCCTGTGTAGCTTCTCTGGGCTCTCTACCCCCCTGGCCAGACTTCGCCAGCCCTGCTCTGGCTTGCAGCTGTCTCTGCCTGGCTCCTCAAATTCCCTCTGCCTCCGAGCTTGGTCCCAGAGGAAGACAACCCCCTTTCCTGTTTGTCCTGGCCACAGGCCATGCCCACACACAGGACAGGGGACAGAGAAATGGCCCAAGGAAAATGCATCAGAATTTTTCATGGTGCCTGGCCAGAGAGCAGTCAGAGGACAGCCCTGCCAGCCTGTACGAAAGCCAGGGAAGGTACCTCTTTCCCAGGGTGTGTACAGGTTCCTGCCTGGGAGCACGGTCTGCTCAGCGACATGGGCTGGATTTCAGATCCAATGTCTCCCTCATTAGGGTACGTAGGCAGGAGCCCACCTGCATAGCCGCCCAGGCGCCGCAGACACAGAAGATAGAGCAGATGTCGAAATCTTAAGGGAGGATCACTTATGTCTGAGCACAGATGCCCTCCAGGGAGACCGCTGCTGAAGCTCGTAACATCAGTCATGCTCGACGCCCCGAGATAGCATCGTCTCCTCTCCTCCAGTCCATATCTTTAGGTCTAGTTTACAGACCGCTCCCTATCACCCTTATATCCATCTACCCGTGATTCTGAGCACTATGGGTGTAGCAACACTGGACACTGTGTGTGCATGTATGATTGAGGAAATGAGCAAATGTGCGGATGCTTTGGGGGACCTAGAGTTACCATGAAAGAGGAGAGGAGGACAGACATACGGAATGAAGAAGGTGAGGTGGAAGCACTGGGTTGGGCTGGAACGGGCGGTATCAGTCCCAGCTCATAATTGGAGTACAATTTCTTGTCCGTGATACAGGCCTACTAAGGAGAAGAGTGGAAGTTAGGGGGGTAACTTCTGTTTAATTGAGGTTCAAAACAGATATTTCCCATTATTGAAGTTGATTCCAACATTTCGTCCCTTAAAGCTGATCCGTAGAGAAATTTTACATCATTCGTCTTCAAAAATGTGGCTCAGTTGGTTGGGCTGCTGCCTTTGGCTCAGGTCATGATCCCGGCGTCCTGGGATCGAGTCCCACATCAGGCTCCTTGCTCGGCAGGGAGTCTGCTTCTCCCTCTGCCTCTGCCTGCCATTCTGTCTGCCTGTGCTCGCTCTCTGTCTGATAAATAAATAAAATCTTAAAAAAAAAAATATCTTGTTCACAAAAGGTGCTGCCGAACACTGAGACCTGCCTGCAAGCGTAAGACAGCACTCCTGTGTACTTATCACTTGGGAGACGCTTATAGATTCTCCACTGGATGTTTACCTTCTAGCCTAGCATGGAGGGTTGCAGAGTGCCCCCCACTGGAGGTAAAACGAAAGCTCTCCAGTTGCTCAGACTGATTTTAAAAAGAGGGAAATGTCTTTTGTCCTCGCACAGAGGTCTGAAAATCACGGCTAAGTTCAGAAAACATTTTTTTAAAAAGATTTATTTATTTATGGGGGCGGAGAGAGAGAAAGAGGGAGAGAGAGAACATGAGAAGGAGAGGCAGAGGGAGAGGAGAGAAGGAATCCCAAGCCGACTTGATCTCACGACCCTGGGATCAGGACCTGAGCTGAAACCAAGAATCAGATGCCTAACCGACTGACCCCCCGGGGCCCCCAGGAAAGATGTTTGATACAAGTTTGCATGAGAACAGAGATCGCATTTCTGCAACTTAACTTACAAAAAATTGTATTATCCTGCTCGGGCACCTGGGTGTCTCAGTGAGTTAAGTCTCCAACACTTGCTCTTGATCTTGGGGTTATGAATTCAGGCCCCACATCTGGCTCTGCGCTGGGCATTGGGCCTACTTCATTTATTTTATTTTTAAAAAATATTTTATTTATTTATTTGACAGAGAGAAACGTAGCGAGAGAGGGAACACAAGTAGGCAGAGTGGGAGAGGGAGAAGCAGGCCTCCTGCCAAGCAGGGAGCCTGATGCCCGGCTTGATCCCAGGACCCTGGGATCATGACCTGAGCAGAAGGCAGATGCTTAAGTGAGACACCCAGGGGTCCCTGGCACTACCAGTTTAATGCACATTGTAAATTCCAGTATTTTCTACAGAGTACCACTAATGAATAATAACCATTGATTTTCTCATTTTTCCACATTTTGTAAATGTGTCCAACGAAGCCATTTTCCTGCCCAACACATGTTTTAACCCCCATCCATTACAACACATCTTAGCAGATTCCACTTCAGATTGTACTGAATGAGGTTTCTCAATTCCTTCTAGAATAGTCTCACCGGGAGTTATTTCCACCCAGATTATTCATGTAGCAAGTAGCCAAGGAGACCTAGCAAATTCCACAGGGCAAGTCCCTTCTACCTCTTTATCCATAGTTTCCAGCTAGCCAGTTCTTTCAACTACCCGCAAGAAAATGTGTCTAGATAATTACTTTTATATGAATGGGTTGCTTCTGATTTCAAATGTGGTCTGATTGGTTTTAATGGTATGTATATATTTCTTCTGTTTCCTTGCCTGATTTTTGGAATTTTGGCAGGCTGGGACAAAGCCCAAGTTTTGGAGCTAGTGGCATTCACATTCGTGTCCCATCCCTGCCACTTTCCAGCTACGTGAGCCTAGACAAATTTCCATGCTTCAGTTCCCTCCTTAGAGAAATGAGACACATTCCATCCACACCTGTGGTCAAGTATTGAGGTGCAAAGGGGCTCAGGTTAGCAAACAGCCTTCCACAACACCTGAGACAAATTCGGTGCTTGGAAAATGCTGGTTCACCTCCCCGCTTTTCTTCCTGTATCCTGTTTTATACACAAATGCATAAAAAAAAAAAACCCCACAAAACAGGGCCATGTTACAAAAATCAGTGTTTATTTGTGCTACCTTAGACAGAAGCTAGTTTACACTAGCTCGGAGGGGAATGGAATGGTCGTGTCCTTCTCTGGATGCCTCTCGTGTAGATTCCTCCCTGGACTGAAGCGGAGGGCCACTGCACACCGAGCAAGGGTGGCAGAGGTGTCTTCTGAATGTGGGGTCGAGGAACGCGTGCAGGAGGGGGTTGACGCAGCAGTGGGTGGCCGCGACAATTCTCAGGATCTGAACGCTCCTGTCCAGGTTGTAGTCGCTCTTGCAGTCATGCAGGGAGAAAATGTCTTTAAAAGTGGAGAGGAAAAGGGCGATATTGTAGGGTCCCCACATCAGAAGGAAAACAGCCATTATGGCAAAAACAAGCTTGGAACGTCCAGACCTCCTCTCCCCAGACCTTCGTATTTTTCTCACTCGCACGTAGCAAAAGACAAAAACGCACAGTGGAAAAAGAAGTCCCAGAATGTTCATTTTTAAGGTCAGATAACGCTTCCAGGGTGTCTCCTCCGCCGGCAGGAAGTGAGGTCGTCCGAAGAAGCACTTGGATGTCTGGCTTTCCATCTGAGCTTCGTAAAACACGGATTCGGGCAAAATGACCAGAGCGGCTAGGACCCACGCCAGAACACTTGAGACCAAGCCCCAACGTGCTGTCCGGGTGGTGGAGGGCAAGCTCACGGGGAAAAACTCCAGGTACCTCTGCACGGTCAGGAGGACGTTGAAAAACACTTCACTGTACAGGCCTATGGAGTAAAGTACCACTAGAATTCTACAGAAGGGGTTGTCGAGAACCCCCCCATGCGTCCCAGTGTAGGCCCAGAATGGCAGGGCCAGCAAGAAACACAAATTTGAAATGGTCAAGTTTAGGAGGTAGATATTTTCCCTGTGCTTGAGTCCTATATGCTTCACCAGGATAAGCACGACCCAGACACTGCCCAGGAGACCCGCCAGGAACACGGCGGTGGAGAGCTGCGGAACCACGCGGGCCGCCAAGAACTTGGGGTCGTAGGGGTCGCACTGTTCTACTTCGTCGCTATTCACGTCATCCTCGATGAGGATGTCATAGTCATCGTCGGGGGCTGACGTGTAATTATCCATCTTCAGGCTGCCCCGCATGGACCAGTGAGATTATTTTCCTTCATACAGCTGGGTGGACCTGGAGTGGAAAAAAAAAAATGGAATTAGTGTCCGTGAAGCCACCTGTCTCTTTGCTGGTGGTTCATTTTACCTAGAGTAGGTCTACAGCTCAGAAGATTGAAAAATAAACATTTCTCTGATGCATCCGCACCTGCTGAGAGCGGCTGCTGTAAATGACCTCCTCGTTAAGCCGGCACGTACTGGACCATGCGCTAATACCACCGGGGAAATTAAAGTAAGCATTACACCTCTTCACAGAACTTAAATTCTCCCGGTGGAAACACGGTTTGCCTCTCTGAAGATAGTATTTAAGGAAACGCACCATCAAAGAGAGCCAAGCAGCGCCGTTTAGTGTCTTGAAATAAGTATCAGTCCTAATTCCTATGTGTTCAAAGAGTCTGTTCACCCTGGCAGACAGCTTCCTGTGACAGGCTGGCCGAGTTCTTCTCTCCAAGGACAGAAACAAAGGTTTGCAAAAGTGAAACCATCCCCAGCATCAACATAGACGTCACTGGTTAAACACAGAGATGACTTACCCCTTGACAGAGTTCCAGGGGGGCAGGGCACAGCCTCCTGACCCACCATCCGTGCTGCCGTGGGAATGGCCTGGGGCCCCTGAGACACCGGCTTTCTTCTGAGCAGCCCCGGTCCTGACCTTGGGGGCAAGAGAAGCCACTGTTTAAGCCCTGGGGAGCTCTACACCACAAGTCACTGGTCACGGTTTCAGGGACTAACCCAAAGAAAACTTGAAAGCTTCTCTGGACCCCTACAGTGTTTCTCAAGCCTCTGAGAGAAACCAGGAAGTTGTTTTCTCCTCCCGGTTCCCCCTGGACCCCGCCTTTGATTTCCCCCTGGCCTTTAGACAGGCGTCCTCCTGGCTGTCTCAGATAAGGGAACTGACTTGTCATTGCTCCCCAGTGATACGAGGTGGGGTGACAGCAGGACACTTCTGAGTGGGTGACAGCCAGCAGTGGAGGATAAAGCGTCCTGTGGGAGCTCTTTGTGCAGACCTCAAGGCAGAAGCCCACTCTGTGCATCTGTAGGGCATCTAGAAGGCTCAGGGAGAACCACAGTGAATGGTTGAGAGACCCTGGTGGGGGCGGGGCATCCCAAGAGAGGTCTGAGGATAAAGGAAGCCACAGAGTGGTGTCACTTGGGAAGGGGGCTGGTTCAGAGAGGCTAGGGATCAGTGAGTGGGGGACTGCCATGGGAGTTAACAAAAATGTTGTGAAGAAAGCAGGGAGTTAAGCAAGCCGTGAAGCGCTGCCCCTGCTCCCAGAAGATTCCAGAAAATTCCATGGAGGTTGGGGGTGGGTCAAGTCTGGGCTACAGAGCCGGTGGGGAGAACTCCCCGCCCAGGACTGTGGTGGGGGGAAGGGGGAGGTCTGAGGTTGGACAGAAAGGAAGCTGGAGGAGTCCAGATTTCACGGTGGAGGGAGGAAGCAGGGGGTGGTCAGGGGGCAGGAACCAGGCAGGGAGGGTGGCTTGGAAGAAGGATGAAGGGAGGAGAGGAACACCAACCAGCAGGGAAGTCCCTATGAACTTCTCCCAGATCCGCTCTCGGGACCCGTGACTGACCTAATTTGGGGCCACCCCACTGCACCGTGGTTTAGCACTCACAGACCTGGTTCGAGGACATCCTGTTAACGAACGCCAGAGACGTGCCTGAGGTAGCTTTCAACTCAGAGCATGGACCCGTGAAGATGGAAATAGAAGCAAACTATTAAAAGAAAGGCAAAAACAAACATTAAAAGGGCCCAGACGAAAATGCGGTTGAGCGTTAAATTTAACTCAAAGATGACGTTTGTCCTCTGCACGGGGGTTGGCGTCGGTGGGAATCTGGGCGGTGAGCGCTTCCCAGCAAGGACACAGCCCCCTCCCCCCGGCACAGGCTTCTCTAAGTGAGTGGGAGGTCACTGCCCGCTGGTGGCGGCACAGCTCTGGTACCCGTGGACCGTCTGCCCGGGGCTCTGCCTCCCTGGGCTGGGCGATTTGGGGCCACACCAGCCTCACCCTCTCCTCCCCAGGACCTTGAGTAAGTGATGAAGGCTCAGTAAGGCTCGTGCCTTACAGCCACCTACTCACTGGTCCACGCTGGGCAAGACGATGACAGTCAAGTCAACTCGGAATCAGGGAAAGCCCCGTGGATATACACATGCACCCTGCACGGTTAAACAGAGGAAAACAACAACAGGCGGGACCTCATGTGTGTCACAGAATTCCATGAGATTTAAAGTTCCCCAGGAAAAACACTGGAAATTCAGGACAGCCCCTAACTTCCCGATATCAATGGCTTTCGCTTTCAGTATTATGTTATTTTTGGCTGGATTCCCAACATTCTGCTTACCCAGTCTCAGGCCATGGGGTCCTTCATGCCCCCACTTTTTTAAAAATTGAGAGATAATTGACACATACCATTGTATAAGTTTAAGGTCTACAGCATATTGATTTGTTGTATTTTCACTGCAAAAGGATTGCCATCGGGATGTTGGCTAACACCTGTGTCCCATCACGTAACTACCGCTTCTTCTAGTGGTGCGAACTGTTAAGATGTGTCCTGGCGGCAAGTTTGATATTTATAACCCAGTTTTGTTCCCTATAAGCGCTATACTCTGTATTCACTCTCCACGGCCTTGGGATTCTAGAAACTTCTAAATGGGTAGGAGGGAATGGCTTGGAGGCCCGAAGTGGAGGCAAGAGGAACGTTTTATTACCGTTCTGCTATCTGGAACCGTAATAGTGTCTTCATTGTTGGTGAAAGCTTACCGCATTCTGTGACTTCGGCTTGTGGCTCGCAGACCTTGCCTGCAAGGGTCTGAGTTCTTCGTTATCATTATAATTCAACCCCAATTTCAGCCCAAGAAACTAAGAAGCTTTAACTCTTATTCTCCTGTGCTCGGAGATCATTCCTTCTTTCAGTGCATCGGTTCAGCTAGTCACCTTTGTTACAGCGGGCCTGGCAGGTGCCTGGCCGGGTGAACAATGTAGGCAAAGAGTCTGAGCTTCACAGAGCTTACGTCCTACAGACAAAAACAGAAAAAGTACGTAAGTTGCAGAGTAGGAGGAGGAATGTTCTGCGGAGAAAAGCAAAGCAGGAAGGAGGGTGGGAAGGGCTGGGATGGTTCAGGGGTTCACATTTTGTGTCCGATGGTCTGAGAAAACATGGCGACAGGTGTGTGTAAGGGCAGTGCGGGAGTAGGCCTGATAATTAATGCTCATGATCTCATTCTTTTCTTGTTTTACTAAGTTCTTGTACCAGGGAGCTTGGAAAGCACACAGCCCAGTGGGTTGTACTCGCACCATCTCCAACAAGGTCTGAGGCTCAGCCTTGGGAGGGAAGGTACCTTCCAAGTGTGTTCAAAGCGTCTGGGTGTTCTGTCTTAGCCTAGAGATGGCTCCTTATGTCTGCTGGTCCTATAGCTAGTCGCCTATTACTAGTTAGGAATTCTTCATAGTAAATGCTCTTTGTTCACGTTACTGGTGTGATTTCTGTCTCTCGACTGAAGGCAGGTTGACGTATAGCCAACATTGAACTTAACTCAGTGAAAGGCTGCCAGCATCCCCAGATGATGAATTGCTAACATGGCGAATTTCTCAGGGATCTACCTTGATACTGAGAAAATGGGTATTCAGAATTTTAGAATTATGATAATTTAATCTATCCTTTAAACTGACTTCTTCAAATATCAATGCTCTTAGATTATCTGTCTATCTATCGATCTAAGTTTTATTTGAAAATATTACATTACAGAAAAATTGGGAAATACAGAAAAATAATCTATAATAGTGATATTCACAAAGAACAGCTATTATAATTTTTAAATAGCACCACTTCTTAATGAAAAATGTGCAAAAACTGTTTTTAGATGCCTGCTTTCTGTCGGATTAGTTGTTTGGCATTGAGTGGTAGATGAAAAGGGCAAGTATCCACGTGTTGGAATTTTCAGCATTATGACGGTGTCTGTCCTGCTCCCACATTTTCTCCCACCGACTGCCTAATGACTAACCCTCCGTCTCAGTGCTTGGTCCTTCCAGTAGCTGGCCTTCCTGGGAGGGCAGCAAAATGCCCTGGTAGGGCATTTCAAAATGCGATCGTACTGATAATCAACTCTGAAACACAGATTTTCTATGTACTTACTGAAAGAAAAATTGTTACCTGTATCTAAAAAAGCCTCTCTTGGCGCATGCTCCCTTCATTACACAGTGTGCTAAAAAAGTGTAAAAGAGAAAATCTGGGTGGGGGGAGACTTTGCCCAAGTACGTTTGGAAAAGAGCAAAACTAAAAAAATTTAAGCAAGTGTCTTTACTACAGGACTTCTCAGAACTCTTAATGTGCTAAGAAGCATGGTGATCTTCCATGAGGAAGGCAAGGTCTGTGTTGGGTCTGTTATCAAAAGAACGAGACTGAGACAAAGTGAAAGCTATGTAAAGCTTTATTCTATGCCAAGCAATAGAAGTCGGACTGACCGGCCAGGGCCACCTCCAAAGAGAGTGACCCCCCTTTGGTCTTAAAGGCTAGTTTTATAGGGCACAACCGCAGACCTCTATGTATGTGGCTTTGGCTGATTGGATGTCTCCTACCTGTGTGTTTTAGTAACGGTTACCCAGAACCAATACTAGTAACTGCTGAGGCGTTTATTAAACAACAAAATGGCTACCTAGGCAACATGGAGTCACTATGGCTAAGTAGACCCAGGCAGGCCCTAGGGGTTTAACAGGTTTTAATGTAGAATCGGCCCCAACAGTCTGCAGTGTTTCCCAAAGCTGTTTGATCATGGAACCCCCCTTTTTTTTTTTTAAATCTCAGACAGATATTCACGGGCCAAGGGCTCTGCAGAACGTAATTTGAGTAGTGTTGCCTTTGACATTAGTGTGTTACTGTGTCTTGGCATGGCCATGGGGAAGGACCTCTTCATCCCTGAAGGGAGCAGAGTGACCGAGGGTCCCAGCTGCTGCATTCTGAAACCCATCCTCACATTCATGCTAAGGCCATGCCTACCAGGGGCTGCTCCAGCCAGTGACCCTCTTAGGGACATGGGGACAGGCCCAGTGCTGGGAGGTGGGTCTGATGACTTTGGCTGGCACTTTCCCCAGCCTAGCACCCTTCTTCACTTTTTCACTTGAGGTCAATTCTGCTTTGTGATCTGGTGGTTTTCCCAGCTTCTCCCGACAACCTTGCAATCTCTCAGAGACATTTCCTCTAATACACTTCCTCTACACCACATCCCATCTTGAAGGAGCTGAGCCAACACAGCCTTGGAAGGAGGGCATCTGTCTCTGGAGTCATGAGCCCTTTGCTTGCTGGAGAATGATACACTTTGCCACACCCCAACCCTCTCTGACAGTCTTGTCCACCATCTACCTGTGGCCTGTCAGGATGGAACTTTCCGGAACACAGGAGACCAGGTACTGCCATCATGCCCCTATCCTGCTCAGCTGCTCAGGTCATGTACCTTGTCTTGGTTCCCATCAACATTCTCCTTTGTGCTTCCTCTGCCCTTGGCTCATTTCTCAATGTTTCCTCGTTCCCCATGCTCTTCCTCTGCACCTCTGGAACCTGAACTCCAGGGCAGATGCTCCTTCTGACATCCTTCACTCATTCCAGAACATTCCTAGCATCTCTTGTCTCTTGAGGATACTCCTTTCTTCTCATGCCTACCTCAGACTTGGGGGTCAGGAGGTGACATCTCTGGCCCCAGTGCCACTTGCTGACCATTGCTCCCTGGGTATGTAGGAGACCCCTTGAGTCCCCATCTCTCTGACTGTGTCACCATTTGCTCCACCACAAGCCTGATGGCCCTCTTCTTTCATTTTAGCCTTGTGTACCATGGATAACAGGTTTCTGTTCACCCCAGTTTCCTCCACGCCCTTGGAGACCTACCTGCCCGAGTTGACCCCCATTCAGCATCCAGGTCATCACTTTCATGGACTCATTAATTCAACTTCACTCAAGTCTGTTAACACTGATCCACCACTGAACCCTTAAAATGAAATAGCTCATTTTCCTGATGACAGCTCCCACCCCTCTGACCCTCCTCCCTCCTTTCACTCCCCACCATTGGTTGTTCTCTTTCCTTGAGTCTTCTAGCTCTGCCTGCAAGAGCCTCGGGTAGTCACACCCCTCCCATCTCTCTGAGAGCCTAGTCTATCACTTAGCCACACTCTGATCTATACCCTGCTGTCCCTTAAAGCCTTAGATCAACCCATCCATCCACTTCTCCCTTCCAATATTCCTCTCAGTATGTGTTTCTGAGGATAGCTGGTTAAAACCACTTAGCCACAAAGAGAAGACCCATCACTAATTTGTGGTCTCCAGGCTCAGCTAGTCTCCAGAGATTTTTCTCATTTCCCCAGTCACTCTTCTGAGTGTCCTAAATCGTCACCTTCTCCTGTCTTCCGTCGGCTACTCCAAGCCCCCTAAAACTCTTCTAGTGCCTTCATACTCTCACCGCCACCACATTCACTTCTGTTCAGGAGGTGACCTCATCTCCTGCTTTTCTCAGAACTCTCTCCGCTCCCTGGCATCCAGCTCCAAATGTCATCATGGTATCTCCATTCCTTCCTCCTCCATGGACAGAGCTTCTCCTCGGCGAGCAGATGCTCATTTCTCCTCCTGCCTTCTGGACCACACTCTGTCTGACCTCTGGCAACTGTTTCTGACGGTCAGTTCCAACCTCAACTGTGTTCTTCACAATATTGAAATGCTCTGGTCTCTCCTAAAGACCATAAACCCATCCTGAACCCCACAGCTCCCACCCCTCTGTAGCTCTAACTACATACTCTCCCTCTTCTCAGGCAGCCTTCATTCTTTGTCCAAATCCATTCATCCTAGTTTGTCCTTGTCCATTCTCTACTCAGTCCCCTCCAGGCTGGCGTCATTCCAGACCCTTTTGCTGATATTGGCCTCCTCAGGGTCCCCAACACCCTTTTGTGCTGAAATGTCATCACTGCTCTGTGAAGCACCCGTGAGCAGGAAGTGACCAATATGCCCCTGCTCACAGTGAAGCCAACGATACATCAACATCACCATATCTGGGGCTTTCCAAGCTGAAGCTGTGCTTAATGGTTTCGAAACACTTGTGAAATCTAAGAAACATTAGTATGGGTTTTCCAGTAAAGATGGCAGAGGGAAGCAGGATCAGCGGTCTTGCTCTCCTCTGGTATCTTATCAAATCACTTCAACAAAAATTCTAAAAAGCTACCAGTAGCAACCGAACACAAAACAGGCTGCAATCTTGTGCCAAAACCTTGAAATGCGGTGCATTACAGCGATGTCTAAACCTAATCCTATTACAGACACAGTATTGAAGAAAGAGCGAGAATCAGCAAATCCTGAGAACTATCCTAATACTCTCCCGTCAGAGACAAGTGGGTGGAAGAGGAGTATGTGTCCCTAGGAAAAGAAAGGAAAAACACTGGGTAAAAGCCCTCCCATTCCAATAGGGTTTCTTGGACTTCGCACATTCTAAGACAACGTGCAGAACGAGGACAACGGGACAGATTCCACAGAAGTCAAATATGCCCTTGTACACACTGAGTAACTTCTGGTAGTGATATTCTTTTTTTTTTTTGCTCTTTTTTTTTTTTTTTTTTTTAAGGATTTTGATTCCTTGTGAAAAAAAATTTTTTTAAGGTTTTGTTTATTAGAGAGAGAGAGAGAGCATGAGCGGGGCAAGGGCGAGCAGGGAGCCTGATGCGGGGCTTGATCCCAGGACCCTGAGATTCATGACCTGAGCCGAAGGCAGAGGCTTAACCCACTGAGCCACCCAGGTGCTCTGATTCTGTGTAAAGATACCTCGAATCAACTAATGACTTAACCCAGTCTTTCAGGGTTCTAGTCCTACGTGCCCTCTGCCACTCTTGGTGCCGTATTTCCTCGTGTGTTTTGTAGCTCCGTGTGAGTTCACCTTTATTGGGAATTACTGGTCCTGCAGCAGGTTTTTGTGGCCCGAGGTGGGACCACTCCCTTCCGGAGGAGTTTTGCATTTGTTTCCACCAGGACCACGAGGGGCATCCGTGGCCTGAGCTGAATTTTAGTTTCCGGGTCTCCCGTTTAGAGGGTATGATAACATCGAACTTGATATTTGCACGAAGGATGGGTTTTGGAGTCTTCAGAGATTTTCCGCCTACCGCCTGGAGTCAAGGCCAAGCCAGCTAAGCTTCCTTATGGTCCCCACCTGTGGCTGAGTTTCCTCCCCAGGGGCCCGCTGTCTGCAGGGACCTCTCTGCACCAGCTCCTGTCACACACAGCCCAAGGTCCTGCTGTCTGCTCTGGGTTGGATGTAGGCTCCACAGCCTCTTAGGGTGTGTGCCTTTTGATTTGTTTCCATCGGACAGTGATCAAAATAACAAATATCCACAAAGTGAATATTCAGGGAATATTTGTCGAAAAATGTTATTCATTTCATAGGCATTTAGTGTCTGCTGTTTGGTAAATCCCCCCTTCTCTGCCCTTCTGTACTCACTCTCCGTCCCCTTCCAGCCTGCTTTGGGTACTGGGGGCAAATCTTGTTAAGGGCAGAGATTCTACCCTCTGACCCTCGGAGTCTCAGTTAGGCTTGGCTAATGGGGGCTTTGGGTAGGAGGTTAGAGGCTGAGGTCAAGAGGTTTAGCACCCTGGTTCCTTCCTGGTGGGGCTGGTCTATCTCTTGACCTTGACTTAGGCAGCCCCTCCCCCTGCTCTGGCCCTTGTTCCTAGCAGTTGGAATGGCGGCCGGTTCTCTCCTGCACCGGGCACTGCTCAATGCACTGAGGTTTCCCTACCCCCGTTTAAATCTCAGGAGGAATCCTCTTACCAACCTTCCCCAGTTGCCTTACTGGAATGTGCCATTTGCTTTAGGCAAGACTCTGCAGGACCCATCTCCTGGGTGCCAGGAACTTTGCAGTCCCTGGGGGGAAACTGTGAGCAAAGAGACCCATCCCCTGCCCTCATGGCACTGATGTTCTAAAGGGAGCTGGGCAGGTACATAATGGGTCGCCATCTGGGGAGTCTGGCGCTGTGCTGGGGGAAGCACACGGGAGCCAGGGGGGCCGTGGGCGAGGACACCTGCCCTGTCCAGAGGGACCCGGGATGGTGTCCCACGGGAGGGGCTGTCTAAGCAGAAAGCCTGAGTGGGATTTAGCCAGGTGAAGAGGGGCACAGCCTCTTCTCTCCTCCCTTCTGCTCCCAATGTCTTCTTTAGGTGGCTGAGCGGCCATCCACCTGCATCTAGAAATGGGGCAAGGCAAGGACAACAGAACCCAGGGGGGAGACATTTTATTACTATCAGCCTCTGAGTTTCTGCGGAAGAGAAAGTTGAAACGAGGAACCAGACTATTTTCGATCTAATTCCTGGGAGTCCAGAGCTCAGAGGGACAGCTGCAGGCCAACGCCTGGCTGGGGAGGGCTTCCGGGGGGCACCCCAGTCAGCGAGTGGGTGGGGCAGGACTGGACAGAGGGAGAAGCAGACCCCAGTGTGGAGAGCCTCGAAGCCCCCACTGACCCCGTGAGGAGCTCTTGGCCTGGGATGGTCCTTCAGTTCTGTCCCACGTGGAGGGAAGGGGCCAGGCCCTTGCAACCCTCCATCAGCCGGTCATGGGCCTTAATTGTCCTCTGGGAAGGGACAGAGCCCAGAGAAGGCAGACCCCAGTGGCTGAGGTTGGTCCCCGTCCCCAGCAGCTGGGAGGGTGGGTGCACTGACCCTGAAGAGGGCGTCTGGGCCGACCCCACAGCACCCATGGCATGGGCTGGGTTTCTGACAAATTTCCTGCTTAAGAAGGAACGGTGAGCGAAATTTCTAAAACCACCATGTCGTAAGACTTTGAGCCATTTTGGGTGCACTTGTGCGTGCCCGAGGAATCACGTGCAGCAAAGGCGAACCACTCACTCTCTCCACGTGACGCCTCTGGTGGTCACTCACCCACTGGCGTGTGAGTGAAAAACAGAGTTGAAGAGGAACTGGACCCTCCCAGGCCCCATCCTCCAGCTTTTTCCTTTTTCTTTCCTCTTTCTTGTTCCCCACCCAAGTGGCCACACTCCTGTTTCCATGGGCTCAGGCAGGTTGGACAGTCACTGGTCTGAGAGCAACCATATTTAAAAGAGATGGGAAAAAAAATCTCTTTTTATGAGCAGAGGTAAAAAGTAATAAGACGACTAGCATTCTCATTTTAACAAAATTCCATCATGACTGGGCAGGGTTTGCCCTGGTGGCCGCAGTGAGCCCCAGTTGTTGGACCCTGAAGGCTCTGCTGCCTCCCTGCCCAGTGGCCCCACCACGTATGGTCCCTGAGGCTCCCCAGAGGCTCGGCAGCCAGTTCCTGGCAGACCCCGGGGCTCCCGTCTCTGCCCCAGAGTTCCGGATCCCCGCATCCCTTGCCCGTCCCAAAGGATTCAGCTGTGCCCTCTGGAGAGGGTGATTGGAAAGGGCCCCTAACCAGCTAACCAGGACCTTACAACCACAGAGGCAGGTCCTGTCCCCCCTGGACAGTCCAGAACTTGGGTACAAAAGTGGTGGCTTTCCAGGGCGAGGCGGAAGCACGATTTTGTGTCCTTGGCTGTGAGTCAGCGGCTCGGGAAGAGACAGGCAGAGGCCATGAGTTATCTTGCTTTTCTGATTGCGTCACGGAGTCAGGGGATGTTTTTTCCGCCCTTACCTTGCTTCATATCTCCGCAGCGTTTGACACTGTTGACATTTCCTCTTCCTCTCAGAGGTCTCTTCTCTGCACGGACTCTGCCTTTCCCGGCACACCTTTTCCTTCTCCCTGGGACTCCTTTACTGCCTGGGCGCTCCTCTTGGTTCTGTCTGGGGCCATCTGTCCACCCCCACGGGGTCCACTGCCTGTAACTGTGGGTCTCCAAGCACGTGCTCTGCTGAGTTCAAGGCAGTTCCTCCTGACACTGCCACCTGGATGGCCCCCAGGATTTCTAACTCAATCTGTCCAGAAACTTGCCCCCGAAGCCAGTGCTTTGCATCCCCCTGGGCTGGGGCCCTAGCCTTGCCCTCCCTGCTTCCCCCACTCCCTCAGTCCAAGCCCTGATGAGTCCTCGTCCCCGATAGCTTTCAGATCCCTTCACTTGTCTCTACCCAGAGCTTTTTACCTTGGCAGATGACTCTGCTGTGTCCCAGAAGGAATACAGCCCAACCTTTGCCTCGGGGCTCTGATTCCATCCTTGCCGTCCTGCAGTGCCTACTACTCTGGGGCCAGTTAGCCGTCCAGAGTCTGCGTTTACTCCCTGGCTTCAAGCCCCGCATGCCGCTGGCCCACACTCCTCAGCACTCTGTGCGAGGTCTGGCCGCATCTGCCCTCCACCCACCAGCTTGCAATCCCGTCTCTTCCTACTTTTCTTCTCTCCTACTGCTCTCACAAAAGCACTTAGGGTTCCAGGAAGTTTCCAGTGTGTTTTCTCACACAGCGCTTGCACTGCAATTCCTCCCACGCGCACACACTGGTCCTCGTGCTTTCTCCTTGCAGGACCACTACCTCCCTCTCCAAACTGGGTCCCTCAGGAAGATGCCTGGCATGGCTGTGTTCTAAGGGCACCTTGCCAGTGGGGATGGGGAGTTGGAGGGCATGGCATTCTGGCTCCCCGTGGGACTCTCTGTGGGCGTGTCCTGCAGCCACAGGTGTGGGAAGGCCATGGAAGTGGAGGAGTAGCATGAATTAGGATGAAGATAGTGTGTCTGAGGACGCCAGGCTCCCATGGCCATGCCAGGGATCCAGAATGTTCCACACATAAGCTGCAGCAATCTGGAGGTGGGAGGCCTAAACCAGTCCCGTAGAGGCCTCAGACTCCTCTTTTTTGTTTAGAGAGATAGGATGAGCAAGGAGGGGCAGAGGGAGAAGGAGAGAGAATCCCAGGCAGACTTCACACTGAGCGCCGAGCCCAACGCCGGACTCGATCTCACGACCCTGGGATCAGGACCTGAGTTGAAATCAAGAGTTGATGCTTAACTGACGGAGCCTCCCAGGGGCCCCCAGGCTCATCTGGATGAGGCTTCAAGCAAGGCAGAGACACCAGATAGGGTTTCTAACCACAGCAACTGCCCACATTTGGATTGGAGAAGCTTCTGTTGTTAGGGGTTGTTCCGTGCATCAGAGAGGATGTGGGGCAGCATCGCTGGCCTCTTCCCAGGTTCAGCCAGACCTTGCTGGACGGCCACTGGAGGCGAAGCACGCCCCGGGGGATGCCCGCCCGGCCCGAACAATCAACTGTGGAGTTGGGGCACCGGGAGCGACGAGCCTTGTACCTCCTGAATTTGATTCCTGCATCCCTGGATGGGACTCAAGATGCTAGGAAGGGGAGGTAGAAGTCTGGGCTCTAGGACAAGAGGAGCTCAGAGTGTGGGAGTGTTTGTTTGCCCAGAGACTAGCTTCCGTTGTGCTGCCAAGTAAGGGCCTGATGGAAACATGAGGCATCAGTCATCTTCTCCCACTTCCCAGGCTCTGGGCTAGGGCGCCGGCCTTGGTGCAGGGGGTGCCCCTCACTTTCACGGGGACCATCTGGCTCCCTGGCTCCTGCCACCCTTTGAAGACAGGACTTGGGCCATGCTGGGCGCTAGCCCCAGCACGCCAGCTTCCCAATCAACATTAGGTGAATCACTAAGTCCCCTTAACATGCAAGTCCCGAATGGGTGACCCTTTCCACCATCATCTGTTCCTTAACTCTGAGCTGCGTGAAGGAGGGAGTGGGGTTTTTGATCGAGTAGGAGTACCACGAGGTGGGTAAAAAAGGGTTCATCTTCCCAACGCAGTATTCTTTTGTAATTATCATCAGATCCCTCGAGAAAGCAAATTCCAAGGGGATAGACAACCACCTAGTAGAAGAAATGGCTGGCGTCTTGGCTGGGACGGCTGTATGGGATTACCGCAGACCTGGGCGGGGCGGGGTGGATGGTTTCCAGAACGGACGTACGCTTCTCAGAGGGCTGGAGGCTGGAAGTCCAAGATCAAGTGGCCGACACGTGTGGTGTCTGGTGGGAGCCCACTTCCTGGTTTGCAGATGACCATGTTCTCATATTGTCTTCACAGGGGAAGGGCTGAGAGAAGGAGCAAGCTCTCTCAACTCTCCTTACAAGGGAAGGGGCCCCTCCTGATCTCATCACCTCCCAATCCCCCCCACCCCCCAACACCATCACATGGGGTGTTAGAATTTCAACATTCAAATTTTGGGGGCGGCCAACACACATTCGACCTCCAACAGCTAGCAAACACTCTGTGCGTGGAAACCCATCAACTCATCCGGAAAAAGAAAGCAGCCGCTGAAAAGGAGGAAGGGGAGAACTCTTTCTTGCTGAGTGTGGGTTTTAGATCTGTACTAGTGAGGGTTCAGCTCGTCTAGCCGTTATGGGGAGAGCTGGAACATTCCTGGGGTTGATCATAGAATGGATGGAATGGTTGGGTGTCTTTCCTTGGGAAAGATGGGACCCCAGGAAGCTCTGCCTTGGGACATAGCTCTCTCCCCAAGTGGTCCTAAGGCCTTCCTCCAGCACTGCTGGGCACTGTGGGGTGCATTGATGGTCATTGCTTTTGGGAGCAAGAATCTGATGGACTCACCTTGAGCAGCACACGTCTGCACTCTGTGTGGGAGGTAGGCAGCCTTTTTAATCTGTGACCACTGCAATGGCACTTGGGGGCTGGTGGGGGACTTGAGCGGGTCTGACTGACAGTCCCTGACCCACCGATCAATGTTCCCATCCACATGCCCCATGTGGATCAATGGAAGGACTCGCCCCACACATGGAGGGGCTGCCCTAAGGAATGAAACACTTTAAATGACACCCGGGGATATAGTCCTTCAACTGGAAATATAGAAATAGGACCAGACATGGAGGGGGGCTAAAATAGAATAAAAATGGCATTTTAAGTAATAGGAAAATTATTTCATAAATGGTCTTGGGATGGCCATGTGTCATCTGGGGAAAACCCTTGGGATTCCCACTTCACTCCATACTCCAAGATGAGTTCCAGAAAGAGGAACACAAATGATTTAAAAAAAGAAGCCATAACAATGTCAGAAATAAAAATGGGAGATTTTTTGCAATCTCAGCATGGGGGGGAAGGCTTTTCTAAGCATGTCATAAAACCCAGAAACCAAAGAAACATTTAATAAATTCACTTGCAGGGACGCCTAGGTGGCTCAGTTGGTTAAGCAGCTGCCTTTGGCTGGGGTCATGATCCCAGCGTCCTGGGATCAAGTCCCACATCGGGCTCCTTGCTTGGCAGGGAGCCTGCTTCTCCCTCTGCCTCTGCCTGCCACTCTGTCTGCCTGTGCTTGCTCTCGCTCCTCTCTCTCTGAAAAATAAATAAATAAAATCTTTAAAAATAAGATTCACTTGCATAAAAATAAAATCTGCATGGTGGAGGACAGCTAAAATTCACCGAGTGGTTGTCATGTGACAGTTGCTACGTGCAAGTTCCTATGTTAGTTCATTTACTCCTTGGAGCAGTCAGTGAGGTTGGCGTTATTACCCCCATTCCACATATGGGGAGAGTGAGGCACAGAGAATTTAAGAAAGTTGCCCGAGAGCGTAAAAAACCCAAGGTGTGATATATGATACTGGCGTTGGTGCAAACTCGGGGGATAAGGGTAGAGATGTGATCTTGTTTATATACACAGGAAATCTCTCCCAACTGATAAGACAGTGTTAACTCTATCGCCTTTTGGATGGATGACCGAGTAGAGGGAAGCAGGGGTGGGAAGGAGATTTTCACCGACTCCCTTCGGTACAAACAAGCTGAAAGCAAAAGTGGAGACAGGGAAGAAACTACGAACCAGAACCCAAGAATTCAAGAAGACTGGTGTCAAGTACATCACAGCCTTCTCCCCTGCTCTGGAGGACGCCGCGTCCGGGCAGCGGTGCTGGTGCTAGAACAAGGAACGGGTATGTTCTGCTCTGCGTAAGCTGTTTAAGGTGCGTGGAACCGAGAAGAGGTTGTAGCTACGCTTTCTTTACAAAATGGTCAGATAAAGCACTGTCATGTCTCACTCATCTTTGCTGGGCCACTTTAGGCACCTGTTCGCGCCTGCGTACTTGGTCCTCCTAGGCTCCACCCACCGGGTTTCCGAGCAACCCTGGTTCAAGGGCACAGAGCCCCTGGTGAGCTCCTTTATTCCGCGCCCCCTGCCGGCGGTGCACAGGCCATCCATAAACGTTTGCTGGATGAATGAATGAATGAATGAATGAATGCGTGCATGCATCCTAAGCCTGGGCTGCACACGGTCAACGCACAAGTGAACTGTGTTCCCCCCTTGCTTCTCCAGTGTGTCAGCCTCTGTTGGAATCCCAGACGGTGGGGGGCGGGGTGCGGGGGCGGGGAGTTGGCCCCGCGCTGCGCCATCTCCCAGTCTGCTTAGAGCTGCAGGGTCTGCATCAACCAGAATTACATTGTCAGATTAATCCCCGCCCCCCATACCCCGCTCCCGAAAGCCTTTCCCAAGACACTACACAGGGGCGAATGGATTGAACACCACGCCCTCCCACATACCCAGCAGCTTCCATTCCACCACCCTGAGGAACATTCTTTGGGGGGAGCGCAGTTCTAATAGAAAGAGGCAATAGCTATTATCAGGAAAGTAGCTGCCAGCTACGAGAACTCCTATGTGCCAGCCACTGCGTTCAGCCCACACGACATCTCTCATTTCATCCTCCGCCCAAACATAGTTAGCACAGCTTACTCTCCGCCCCAGTACTGCAGATGAGGAAACGGAGTCTAGAAGCACTGAGAAACTTATCTAGGAGTCCTTGATGCCACGATCCAAGTTACACGGACATTTTTTGACTATTTATTGTATGCCAGCCTTGAACTGTCCATTAAGACGTGCATCGGATATTTTTAAATTAATTAAAATGAAATAAAATTTAAGAACCAAGCTCTATAGTCATATGAGCCACATTCTGCACTGGTCTGGTGGCCGCTGTCTTAGACAGTGCATCTCCATCGGTCCAGAAAGTTCCTTGGGACAGGGCTGGTTTAGCTACTCCGTCTTGACCTAGCTATCAGGCAGATAGTATCCCAAGCCACAAGAAGGGACTCTGAGGTCCTAAGACTGACTCTGAGTCACTTCCCCAAGCTCCCTTGGCTTCAAGGCTGGACCTCAAGCAGGCTCCACTTCTTGTCCTATAGGAAGGAGTGAGATAACCAATCAATAGAGTCCTGACTGGATGATCTGTTAGGAAAAAATAATTGTAATTTTCTTGAAAGGGATTTTTGAAGAATATCAGCTAGTGGATATAAACCAAAACACAGGCATTTATTTTACTTTTAAAAATTTTTATTTATTTATTTGAAAGAGAGAGAGAGCAAGCACAAGCAGGGGAGAGGCAGAGGGAGAGAGAGAAGCAGGTTCCCGGTGGGCAAGGAGCCTAATGTGGAGCTCAGTCCCAGGACGCTGGGATCATGACCTGAGCGGAAGGCAGCCGCTTAACTGATGGAGCCACCCAGGCGCCCAAGTACAGGCATTTTAGAGTAAATACGAGCTATTGCTGTTTTAAAACTACCTTGTTGTTTTCTCTGAAGAATTATCATTGCACCACCCAGAGCTGACACAGACCTCGAGGGTTCTCTAGGTCTTCTGGAATAAGGCTTTACTGGACACAGTTAAAGGCAGGGCTCCCTGGAGGGATTAGGAAATGGGGGAAAGGGAGAATTCTTTTGCCAACGTAAGCAAAATCGATATTCATTTGTAAAATCCCAAACAGACCTTTTTTACTTATTTCTACTCATCCTGTCTTGAATTTGAAGCCGCCAAGCTCCGCACGGGTGCCAGATGACCCATCCTTTTTAAATTTACTTTTCACTTGGAACGGACGGGTTGAAACATAATCCCAAACCAGAAACAAAAGCAAGACGCTTGGAGCCTCTAACACAGAGATTTTATACTGCCAATTAGGTCTAGATTCACAGGTTTTGAAGACAAGCTTGCAGGAAGATCCAGTTCATGCTTCGCATGTGAAAATCGAGGAGTCGAATCCAGACCCTCCCTGGCCCGCGTGCCACTCACTTTCAGGCCCGCAGGATCCTCCGCGGGACAGCTCCCTCCCTCCAGCACGCTTGGTTTGATGGCCTTTAAGCAGCGGTTTTCAAAGTTGGCTCTACTTAAAATTGCTGGGAGATTTCTGCAGACCTAGCAAATCCGAATCCCAGGGGTGGGCCCAGAAGTCAGAACAGCTCCCTCTTGCTATTCTCCACGACACATTGCGGGCTGATGCTCCAGCCCACCCAGACCTCTGGTGTCAGAACGTCTGGCACGTGGGGGATGGGCTGGGGATGGGGTGGGAGGCGGGGTCTGTTCTTCCTCCAGAGAGTGAAGGGTCGGGCTGACGGATCCTCATCAACCTTTCGTTTTCTCATGATGTGATGCTAGAAGAGGGATCTGAACGAGGTGAAGAAGACGGGAATGGAGAAAGGGAAGTGTGAATAAAGAAGGAAGCCGCCCAACTGGCGATCATATTTCATTGCTTCAAACACGCGGTACTGGAGACCATGACTGGTTGTACAAGAGAGACACAGGAGAGGGGCTTGGAGCGTTTTATGGGCTGTGAAAAATGCTTCGTCACAAAACATTTAGTGGCCTTGTTGCTAGGCTGTGGGTTCAGTGATCTGCAGAGATTGGCTCTGGGCCACTGGGACCTTCATGTCCAGTGCAGGCGTTCTTCAGAAACAGAAAGAGCCGAGCATTATCTACGCGGAGCTGCTGTGGAATACCTCTTGTCCACAGCAGGATTGGTGCCGCAGAGGCTAACATGAAACAGCCAAGAGTAAAGCTTCCCCAGTCTCCCGGCTCTGTGGTCCAGGCGCTGCTGCCGGACGCGCTTGTTGGTTATCGAAGTGGCCACAGGGAGGCAGTGTAGCCCAAGGTTCTTACTGGCTCCGCCGGTCTGTCCTTTGGATTCCAGTTTGAAAAGAATAAAGTGTTTTAAAAACTGGGTACCACCATAAGAAAAAGAAACAAAACCAAGCTCCTGACCCATGACGGAACCACAGTGGCACAGAACTTATAATCAAACTGAAGTAGTAACAACAGGGAGCCAAAAAGAAGACTTGTAAAAGAATGCTTCTAGAAGACTGAAGGCAAATAAGAAATACGGCACCATCTGCAGAAAAATAGCTTGATTTCATCATAACAGTGGTGAGGCCAATGCACTGTAGTTTCATTGCAGGTGTTTATTTTTATTTTTTAAAGATTTTATTTATTTATTTGCCGGAATTAGAGAACCCAAGCAGGGGGAGCAGCAGGCAGAGGGAGAAGCAGACTCCCCACGGAGCAAGGAGCCCAATGCAGGGCTTAATCCCGGGACCCTGGCATCAAGACCTGAGCCGAAGGCAGACACTTCACCGACTGAGCCACCCAGGTGTCCCTAATGTTGCAGGTGTTTGAACTAGAATCTTGAAATACAAGTGTAAGCAGAATCCTAACTTATGAATTTGCACATTTTTCCCTCCCTGCTGGGGATGTTCACTTTACTTTGACTTTATCCATAGCACATATGTAACCCCTTCCATGACACAGGCCTCTGGGCTGGGGGTAGGGGACCTTCGCTCAGGACATGGTAAGTGAAGTTAGACCCCAAAGGTCCCAATAAGTCCAAACTTCGTTTGTCTGTCTCAAGGCTGAGGCAGAGGAGGGCTGTGCCACAGAGTGCCCCACAAAGGGAGGAGTGTGGGGACGATGAGCGGGTGCCCTAGACCCTTCCTCTGCTTGGCCTCAGCCCCCTTCCGCCCTTCCTTGGGTCATGCCTTCTTTCGACTCACAGGTAGAAGGTTGTCCTTCAGGTTGTTAGGGAAAAGCCATCGTACGAGCCAGCTCTGGCTGTCCTTGTCTTCTGCTCATTCCACGGCCCTCCGGGGAGGATGGTGACCTGCTCTGGAAGGTGAGAACCTGAAAACCAGCCGGCCCCAAACTGTGGATATGACCCGGACCCATCACCTCTTCCCGGAGCACCTGTCCTCTCTGTGGATAAGAGACACATGCCCAGAAATCCAAATGTCAGTGACACAACAGTCACCAGTGCGATGACAAACTTTACAGTGTTTGGAAGGGGTTTGAAATGAAAGAAAAGCAAGCTCAGGAGGAGCTGTCCTCAGTCCTCCTGTGTCTGCAAATTAGGATGACAGAAATGACTAACCTGTGACCTTAGGCCTTCTTCACCGTCAAACACAGACAGCTGGCATGGGTTTAAATACACATTGATTTTGCGGGTTTTAAAAATGCATCAGGTCTTTGGCTCTGGTAGTAGAATTAAATTAGAAGTTAAAAAGGTTTCCAGTGTCCATTGCCCAGAAACACAATCCTGAGAGGCTGCAGTTTCAAACACATTATTCTGGCAATCTGACCCAGGGAGGGGGGCAACGTCTACAGATATTTAAAAAGAAGTGTAATTCTCTCTCTGTGTGTGTACCTATGGAATTTTCCCAAACCAACTGCTTTCAAAGTGCTTTCACAGTTTCTTAAGCTAGGCTTCCCTTGACTGAGATATTCTTATGACTGAGATAATGACCAATCAGTCATTTTAGAGGGCGGCTTTTATTGGGTAAGGATTTTTTTCCAAGCAGTTTGTAACTTTCCATAGACACAGGATTCTCAGATATGCAGGATATATACATACACGTACACAAAGATACAGAATGTCTTTGAGTTGACCCAGAGGCTAGGGTCATAGGATACTGATGCCCTTGAAACAACCTTCAGAGTGTCTCTGGGTGCTTCCCGGTTGCCACCCCTGCTCTCAAGTTTCGTCTTTCAGAGCTTGAGAAACATCCGTAGCACCTCTTACTATTCTGACACCTTTACCCTTGAGTGACTCTCACTCCTTTACGTGCCTGATCCCTCCCCAAATGGTCTCAGCCATTCCCCAGATCCAAAACCATCTCAGGCGGGTACAAAGTAATAAAAGTTGCAGCTCAGAACAGTCAGGACTGTCTCTCTGACATGAAAAGATCCCTTAGTGTTCGGGGACGCTGGAGAAGGCGGCTGGAAGGAGCGTCTCAAGTCGCCACACTCAGCCTGAAACACAAGGTCCGGAAATGGTGCTTTCTGCGGCTGATCAAGCTGGAGGCGGGTTGTTTCCAAATGAATCTGTCCCTTCTGCCCTCTGCCTACAGAGAGGTGAATGCAGGAGACAATGTTGAAGCTGTGGTAGGCCCCGGGAGGGCAGAGATGTACTCATTCGGGCTCCCCTCCCTGCCCCAGGGTCTCTTAGCTCAGTGCTTAGAAAGCTCTTCTTGATAGGTTCATTAACTATGTAATGGGTCCTCACCTGAATGTTCCTGTGGTCCTGGACCTCAAGCTCACGCGTTCCTAAGTCTAGTGATTCCAAGCCTCCCGGAGATGCCCCGTTGTTGAAACCGGGCTGGGGAGGACAGCCGTCAGGGCAGGAGCAGCCACGGAGAGACAGCCCAGGTTTTGTCTACAGAGGGCTGTGTTCAAGGTCATGAAACCAGACTCTTCCTCTTCCACAAGCCCCTCCTGCTTTTGACCCAAACCTCATCCCCTTCCCATGTTTGAAGTCTTCCTCAGGGCATCTCTCCAGTCTGCATGCTTGATGCCTGGAGGTTCTGTCTGTCTTCCCTCTGCCTCTTACCTCCAACCCAAATCCATCACAAGTTCTCCTGACTCGCAGCCTACATGCTGTGAAAATACTCTCCGCTTCCCATCCCTGGTGCCTGGACCTACACAGATGTCCCCTCGCCTCGCCTGCGTGTCATTGACCTCCCTGCCTTAAATGCTCGCTTTTCCAGAACATCCTTTGGCCATGCAATGAGCTCACTGCAACAGTGGCCAGGGCCCTCCCTGCTCTGGCTTTGACAACTGGTGCTGTGCACACTCTCCACGGTCCGGGCTCACCTTGCCTTCCCCAGCCCACACCAAGCTTCCCACTGCCGCCGAGCCTCTCCCCAGGTCTGGGGTCTGCAGCTTGGAACTCACCTTCCCTCCCCTCTCCCAGCAGAGGATCCCCTTCTCACTGAAGATGCTCTCCCCGTTCTCACCTGGTCCTGAACATCTGTGGATCTTACCAACCACACCTTGGAGGGCAGATCGCACTTGGAAGACGTCCTTTCTTAACCGATCATGACAAGGACCTGCTTTAAGCACGTTTGCAATCTGCCCCTCTTGCCTCCGGAAGGTGAGAAACTATCCTATACGTTTCTTGATTAATTTTGGTGTTTCTGTTCAGGTCAACCACACTCAAGAATCAGCAGTTCTCCAAGGATTTTTTTTTTTTTTTTTAAATAATGAACTTCCGCAGTGAAGGGGGAGTGTGCCAATGAGTTGATGTGTGTAGAACAGAGATGGGAAGGTCACTGTCATCAGCATATATTGATTTGGCTCTCCGGAAGTGACGGCTTCTAATGATCTAATGTACTTAAAAGAGATGCCAGATGGATGGATGAATCGTAGACCCTCTATGACAGCACATTCCTTTTCAAAAGAACCACTCCCACCCCCAGGCTGTGTACAAAGACAAGTCCAGGTCATAAGCCGGTAGAGATCTCCTGCTCCCCGGTGGATCGAGTGTAAACCGAGCTTGCCCTGTCGGACACGTCTCCCAGGAAAACGGGGCAGTGTTTGCAGAAGCATCTGGCGATGTGCTTTCGGAAGAACTTTAAGAGGTAGTTTCTGAACTTCTCCCCCACGAAGGCGTAGATGATGGGGTTGATGCAACAGTGCGTCATCCCAAGGGTCTCGGTCACCTGCATGGCTTGGTCCAGCCTGTTGGAGCTGCTGCAATTATTCAGGCCGAAGGACTCCTGGAAGGTGCTCAGGAGAAGCACGATGTTGTAGGGAGCCCAGAAAAGAAAGTAAACAATCACGATCACGAAAATGAGCCTCACCGCCTTGTGCCTCTTCTTTTCGTTTCGGCACCGAAGCAGGGTCTTGAGGATGGCCGAGTAGCAGACGACCATGACGAGCAGGGGCAGGACCAGACCCAAGATGGTCATCTTTAATGTCAGGAAGTTCTTCCAGAAATGGTACTGAGTGGGTGGGAAATGAGGGCTGCAGGTCAGGCGAGACCTCTCTTTCTGGGATCTGGTGAAGATGATCCCGGGTAGAGAGGCAAACATGGCCACCACCCAGGTGACCACGCTCGTCACCACCCCAAAGGTGACCGTCCTGGCCTTTACGGCAAACACAGCGTGGACGATCGCCAGGTACCTGTCAATGGTCAGGAGGATGATGAAGAAGATGCCCGTGTAGAAGCCTATGTAGTAGAGCCCCGTCAAAATCTGACACAGCCTATTTCCAAAGATCCACTGGTCCGCGGCGTAGTGGGCCCAGAACGGGATGGTGAGAAGGAAGAGCAGGTCAGAGATGGCCAGATTGAGCAGGTAGATGTCAGTCATGCTCTTCAGCCTTTTGCAGTTGATGAGGATGAGGACAACCAGCATGTTGCCCACAAAACCAAAGACGAACACCAGCGAGTAGAGCGGTGGAAGGAGCCTGGCTGCGATCTTTCTCACGTCGGTCTTCTGACAGGGCTCTGACATCCCGTAATCAATGTCATAGTATGGAGTCGGTGTGGGGTCATTCATTTTGCTCGACCCTGGGAATTAAGAAAAAGTGCTCCTTTATTCAGCCCTAGAATGTTCTGAGCGGTCCACCACGACCACAAACTGTCTTAGACCTCCACAGGCTTTCCGCATTGGTGCCTTGATTTCCACATTTAACTGAGTTCCCTTTTGTGGCCAAAACAAAGGACTTTTGCAGGAAAGGGAAGGCTCGCCATGGGTGTCTCTGATCGCTAGATGGAGAGCATGACTCCCGGGGAAATTCACAAAACTGTCATCTAACCAAATAAGATCTGGTGCCCCGTGGCCACGTGGAGAGAAGGTAGCTTTCATCACAATTTCAAGAAACTGACTCGGGTGCCATCTCACACTGTCTGATGATCTACTATGCTGTCGCTGCCCTTCCCCAGGGGCTGAGCTTACATAGAGCATTCACGGAGTGCTAGTAACCATTAACGGCTCTCCAGGGCACTCTGTGGGCCAGCCAGCTGTTCTGAGCTTCACACGCATTCATTCATTTAATCCTCAAGGTCACTGTAGGAGTCAGGTCAGGTTATTGCCCCATGTTGCTGATGAGAACCTCAAAGCACAGAGAGGCTGAATAACTTGCCCAAAGACACACAGCTAGGAAGCAACTGATTTGGAAGGCAGGCAGCCTGTGCTCTTATCCACCAGCTACCCTGGTCTCTTGCTTCTCGGTGAGAGAACTAGAACTTGGCATCGCCAGGTTGGTGTCCCAATACAGTCAGAACGAGATGGGGTGAAGCCCGAGTACCCTGAGAAGGTCATGGGAGCTAGCAGCCAGCTGTAAAATCTAGACTCCCATTCTCACTTTTGCTCTCACATTGCCTTGCCTGGTCAATTTCAGTTCCATGGCTTTATTGAGAAATTTCTTTAATCCATGTGGGTCTGAAGCCTCCTGGATCTCAGATTAGGCAGTGGGAGGAGCACACAGAAACTTTCCCCTTAAATTCTGAGCCAGAACAAAAATCGTTACACTAAATGTGCTGTGGAACTGATTATTAAAGGGAAACTTAATTTGATATTTGTACTAATGACATTAATTGGACAATGTTTACCTTCCCTTTTTGGGGGGCGAAAACAAACAGAAGAGTTAGACTTAGATACAATTTCTGCTTGGAAACACATTCAGAGGGCACCCCATCCCAGGGAGGGGGAGGGGATTTTCAGTTCCTCTTACCCGATTAAAATCTATAATCTCTGCCAAGATTCTGGCCAAGAATCACCTCCTTTCAAAAGCTTTCTTTTGAAAGGTGAAGCTTCTTTCCTTTTTTTTTCTTCTCTCTTTCATTCTTTCTTCCTTTCTTTCTAGTATTGATCCCTTACAATCTTTCATTCACAATCGTGTTCTGTATCTTCGATATTATCACCATCTGAAACTCATTCTAAATTCTAACTCTTTTCTTCTCTCAAAGATTACGTTTCAAGATAGCTCTAGGAGCACTTGGTGTTTGTCTAATGGGTTTCCTGTAAGCCCTTTTACTCATCACAGAAGCAGAGCTAACTAACAGGCAAAGTGGCTGAAAGGTGACTTACCAGGAGGGTTCTCGTAGGGGGACGGATGTCTCAGCTCCTCTGACCAGCTGAGCTGTGCAAATCAAACATATAGGCAGCATAAAAGTAGGAAATGCACAGTTTCTAGTGAAAGGGGGGAGGCGGAGTTTGGTGAATAAGTATATTGCCTGGGAGAAAAAAAAGAAAAAAAAATCAGAGAACAGTTCTTCTTTTTCAGCTGAACTCGAAATAGATTGCCGTCTACATGTCTGTCCTGAGCGCTTATTCATGGATTTCGTGGATTACACTTATGTCTTTTGTGTTCTGTTCATCCAACGACACAGAAACTGTTAGAAAATAGTATTGAAGGATATTAGAACTAGAAGAACATTCGCGTTTATGGAATCAAAATCCCTCATTTTCCCGAAAGAAATTGCTGCTTCGGAGACCCATGATTTATTTGTAGAAGACCACATGGCTTATCGATGGCAAGGCGAAAATGGGAGAGATTCTGATTCTCTTACTATTTGTCCTCAATCAAAGCCACTGAAGCTAACTTGAAATTGAGGGGGGAATGCTTCCCATGAACCCCGTGGTCCCCATTACCCATTTCCCCTGGCCCCTGTGCTTTTCCCAGCTCACACCCATACCTCACCTTCCCACCCTGTACTATTTTTTTCTGCAAATGAAAACAACTGATCGTCTAACGGGCTTTACTTGTGGGCTCACCTGTGAGCTAAATCTGTTGCCCATCTTCCTTGGGTTTGGGTATGTCCTGGGGCTCGTCATTATGAATCTCCTCCACCTAGTGGAGCCCTCAAACCAGCAAGCCTTCATGACTACCTGCACTATGCCAGATACATAGACAGCCGAGATCCTGCCTCCAAGGACACAGTCTGTCTGTGGCTCTGAGAAGTTGTCCACATAAAATGAGCAATAATTGGTGGCCTCGGGTCAGGTTCAGGAGTATTTGACAATCCCATATGCAGTCACAGCTTTCTTGGTGGTTGGTTACTTATCTGAAAACCTCAACTGTTGACTTGGGGAGCTGAACGCCCAGGGGGCAGCACCCTAAGCCTCAAGAGCGCCCTCTGGGGGTCTTCCACTTCCTCCACTATAGAATCAGAAACTTCAGCTTGTGGTCTAAGAAAGGGCGGAGACCCCAGACCTGCGGAGGCTGCCTCACACAGGGCTAAGCACGTGACCTCCGCAGCCAGACCTGGGGAGCTTGAAGCCCCGCCCTACCCTCCGCTTTCAGATCTTGCAATGGGCTGAATAATGGGTTTGTGGGGGAGGGGCACACGAGGCAGCCGCACCCAGAATTTAGCACATAATATCTGCTCGGGAAACAGCAAACTCCTACCCACTCATTCCGTGATTCTTTCCTAGGGAGAGTTTATTTGATAAAATTTTAATGGAATTGGCTCCCGGGGTCCTTGTCTAGAGCAGAGTCTCAGCGGCCTAGGGGTGAAGCCACGGGTGAAGCAGGGTCATGAAGCTAGGGACTGGTGCTTGGAGAAAAGACTAGAAGGAGGTGATGGCTAGGACAGCCATAAAAGCACAGAGACAGCCCAGCAATCAGTAACCACCCACCCAGGACCATGCTCTTGTGTCACAACAGAGCCCAGCAATTGGTCATTGTAACCGGGACAGTGAATCATGAAAAAAAAGAAAAAATCTTCAAGTTCATCCTGTGTGTGCAAGTCAGGAGGCAATGATTAAGAAGAACCTGCCTCTGCAGACATACTCCAGGGCTAAGTTCCAAGCTTCATCGTTTGTCACTTGGCTCTGAACAAGATTTTGAAAGTCCCCAAGCCTTATCTGTGAAATGGGGGCAAAAACCAAACCCCAAATCACAAACTTATTTGATAGGTCTGTGGTCAAGATCAAATGATATAACAAGAATGGGGTGCTTCGCAGATATTGGCCCTCCACGGGCTATGTAATGAGGCCTTATATTTTACGAAAAAATGGGTTCGCAAAATGGATAGCAAATAGGTCAATATAAAATTTTGCAGAAAGCAGGCGGCATCAATAGTCTTGGTCCTCGGAAGAGCAGCCTTGTGTTCACCGCTGGTAACGTGTGTGTGTGTGTGTGTGTGTGTGTGTGTGTGTGTGTAGAACTCTCAGCTGCTGCTGGATAAATGTTACATTTCTGTAATGTTGCAATACTGTCACCACCGGAGCTGGTGCTTCTCCCTGTGAAGTTCTGCTTGTCCATTGTCCAGGCAGCGGAGGCTGTGACGGGTGCTCGCCCCTGGAGGGCAGTATGGAGTAGTGGTGCAGGCTTGGAGTCCCCACTCCCACCCCACCCCACCAGGGTGCCCTTGGCAAGATACTTGCTCTCTCTTGAGCTTCCATATCATCAACTGGGGAATGACATGCTAGACCCTGGGGGTCCTGAAGGCAGCTCCCCCGTTCAATACCTGATGACTCTATGGCCACGCTGGTTTGGACAATACACATTTGGAGGGGATAACAGGGGGAGGATTCATAGAACGTGGAAGCCCAATTTAGTGGGTGTGTCACGCCTTTCAGATTTCAGGGTTCAGAGAGGGATTCAGGTCACCTCTCGGGGTGGAGCTCCATCCCAAGGAGTTACAAGGAAGTGAGGATCCATGGGAACTTCTTCAGCCTTGAATCAAGGAACCATTTCCGTCTGTCATGCCATGACTGAGTTTCATGGTCTCAGATTCTCTTTGGCCCTGTTTGCAAGGCTCTTGTTCTCCTGCGGATGACATTCAGACTCCCCAAGAGAAATGATCCTTTGACCTGTTTGTCATTCTGGACTTGATGCCCATAATGGAAGGCATCTTGAGCCCGCCCTCCTTTCGGAGAGTTGGCCAGCCTTTGAAATAGCTGGTGTCCAGGCATTGAATCCAGGTTGGGTGGACGGCTCCACTCCTGCTGCCCCATGCAACTCTTCAGTCTAGATGCCGAGCATCCGCCAGGGGCTAGGGAAACACTGGTTCCTCTCCTTGGGTTCAGAGGGTCAGCCTTATGAGCCCAGCTCCTGTCACCTGCCACACAGCAGCTCACACACACATAGTTCCTCCCTCCCTTTCTCTCTGCCTTCCTCCCTTTCTTCCTTCCTTCCTCTTTCTTTTTATGGGAGTCTAATTTAGATGCAGCAAAGTGCACTAGTCCTAGGTGCACAGCTTGGTCAAGTTTTGACATGTATATACCCACATAACCACCCCTCCCCAACCGAGATGATACAGCATCATCCTAACACCCCAGAAAGTGCCCTTGCACCACACCCAGGGGTAAGGGCCACTTGACTTTGGTTACCATGGACCATCACGTGTCTCTCCTTTAAATTCAGATAAATGGAAACATAGATGCTATCCTCTTCTGTGTCTGGCTTCTTTTGTTCAGTATAATGCCATAACTATATTCGCCAGAGTTCCGTTATTAGATGTTCATGCTCTTTCCATCGATCACATTATGGACCATGTGTTCTCAGTGTGGCTGCCAGTGCCCTGATATCCCCACCAAGGAGGATACTCCTTGTTGAAGGTGCAGGTGAAGGTGAAGCCACCTTCACCAAGAAAGTCCAAGAATTCCCATGGTTCTCAAAGAAAGAGGAAAAATCCTTCCCTACCACCTGTGTGTCTTAGCAATGATGATAGGGTCCCATGGCTCCCAACACTGCTTCACCTTTGGTCCCGGATACACTTCATGGTGAGTGGGCCTGGGGGTCATTGCACTGTCTTCTCAACCTCTGATGTCTCTGTCCTTCTGGTCCTTCCCAGAATGACCCCCTTCCCAGCGCCTGCACCACATTCCCCATGCCGTGTGCAAATCATCACACCACATGGACACGTGCAGACTGTCTACCTCCTTGCTTAGTAGATATGTCCAGATGTGGTGGCAACCCTTTAACTCAGCTGAGAAGTTTGCTCTATGAATTTTGGGTATTTTTTTCGAGTCAGTGCCCAGACATGGTGCTCATACAGTGTAGTGCACTGATGAAGGTATGTAATAGGCCCACTGTGACTTCGGATTGGATCACACCTGCACCTCTGTCTACAGCTGTATGCAAAACAGGATATCATACAGGACTTTTCCTGTTGCCCCAGAACTGGCAGTTATGGCCTGAGGCTGAGGGCAGAGAGGTGTTAAGTACCTTACAGTTCTAAGGAAAACCACTGACACCTGGGGTCACACATCTTCTTAGGGGGCTTCCTAGACTGACAGAATCAGCTCTGTGCCCCTGGTTGCCATGTCAACTCATCACACCCTTGTCCTATAAGGAGACAGATTTGAGCAGGAAAGGGTTGTCGAAATGGGTGGGCTTGATGGAGAGGTGAAAGGGAGGGGTCCTCTCCTCAAAGCCAAGGGCGGGGATTCTGAGAAAACCATGTGAGGAATGGGAGCTTGCAAGAAGGGAAGGCTGATACCTCCTTCCTGGGTGGGGGATCTTCTAGGTAGCAGGTCAGCTGAGCAGGAGAAGAGGGGATTGGAAAAAAGAGATGGTGGAGGTGGGACATAGCAGTGAGCCAGCAAGGAGGTCCCAAGGATGTGAGATCACAAACATAGTGTCAAAGTGACAACTGCCCAAGACATTTCCAACCTCAGGCACTCACCAAACCCAGGGCCAGCCCTCCTTTAAATTCACAGAGGTCAGCTTACCAGCTCAGAGGCCTCTTCTCTCTGACAAGCTTCCTCTTGGTGGCTCTTGGTGGCCCTTACTGCTGCTGACTAATCAGCCCTGAAGCCATTTCAATTTGTTAAGGAAATCTTAATAATGAGAAGAAGGCAAAACAGAGAAGGATGGGGTCTGGGTGGCTCACTCCCAGGAGGCGGCAGGGCCTTTGAGCATCACGAGCATTGGAGGACGGCACGGGGTGGGCCCTCTGCCAAGTCCCCAACTCCACCAGAAGTCTTAAGCCACCCATCCCTGGGAAGGACGACCTTCCCTGGCAGCTGCTTGACTCAAACAGCCCACTCAAATGTTCTTCTCGGGATAAAGAAGACTGGGTTTCCACATCTAGAAATGGAAAGAGTTGGCAGCTTTTAAGTAGTGGTTTCTTTGGTGGCAATAAAATTCTACTGTAGCTATGACTACTGTGTTCTGGGACTATCATTGAGTTGGTGACTCTCTCCTCTGGGCTCTCAGAACATTTCACATACAGCTCTACTTCTGTGCTCTGCACAGTGCCTGGTGATTCACAAACACCCCATTCTCTACCCTTCCTCCCCTCCCCGATCCCTCCACTTAAAGGGCTCTCAGACCATGGGAATTAACACACCCATCTTCATGTGCCTACTCCAGACTGGTGCATGGTAGATCCTCAAGGGGGTTTGCTGCATTGAATTCCATGATGGAATAAGAGACGGATACTTTCCTGAATTTTAGATGTACTAATTAGCCTTTGTGCTTCTTGGTAAACAGCTGCCACAGCTCAGTGACTTAAAACAGCAAGCGTGGACTTCTTGTTCCTATGACATGTGGCTGCTGTGTGTGGCTGGGGTCTGGCTCTGTTTTCTGTGTCTTCTTGCTCGCATGGCATGGCACCTGCTGTGGCCTGCGAGGGACCTTCCTGTGGCCGAGCAGGGAGAGCCAGAGGCTCAGCCCAACCACCTCTGTCACTCTTTGTGGTTGAACCAGGTGGCACTTCTGCTCACTCTTCATGGTCAAGCCTCCTGTGGATGGAGGAGGGACACCTAACACTCTAAGTCATAAGTCACATCACAAGGACAGGCATGTGTCATCACACAGGGGAAGGAGTGAAAAGTGGCAAAGAGTAAGACAATCTACCACGCCACAGAATAACAAACCAGGCAGGCTTTTTTTTAAAAAAAAAAATTATTATTATGTTTAGAACCCTAAACATACCATCTACCCACCCCCCCGCTTCTTAGCAGATTTTTAAAATGTACAATACAGTATTGTATCAACAGGTACAATGTTATAAGCAGATGTTTGACTTCTCATCTTGCACAACTGAAATTTTATGCACATCAATAAACATATAAAGAAAAGGCGGTGTGTACATGCAATGGAATATTTTATTCGCCCTTACACAAAGGAGTTCCTGCCATATGCAGAACCATGGGTGAGCCTTGGGGACATAGAAGGACAAATGCTACATGGTTCCCCTTACATGAGGTACCTAAAATAGTCAGAATCATGGATGAAAAGAGTGGAATGGTGATTACCAGAGGCGGGTGGGGGAGGGGAGGAGAAAACAGGGAGTTGCTCATCAGATAGTTTTTCAAACAGCAATGTAGTTAGAGCATTAATTCGTCTCCCAAATCATAGCTTAAAAACCCAATATTTATGATCTCCCTGATATGAGGAAGTTGAGAGGCAATGTGGGGGGGGAGAGTTGGGGGGTAGGAAAGGAATAAATGAAACAAGATGGGATCGGGAGGGAGACAAACCATACGAGACTCTTAATCTCACAAAACAAACTGAGGGTTGCCGGGGGAGAGGGTGGTTGGGGTTATGGTCATTGGGGAGGGTATGTGCTATGGTGAGTGCTGTGAAGTGTGTAAGCCTGACGATTCACAGACCTGTACCCCTGGGGCTAATGATACATTATATGTTAATTAGAAAATCCCCAATATTTACATTTCATCATCCAAACAAAATTTCATGTATTCATGAGGATACTACAAATATCGGAAGGCAAAGCATGCTCTCCCCACCTCAAACACATGCACTTCTTTCTGAAACCTTCTCTAGCCATGAACCAGGAAAGGAAAACATTGTCACTTAGAGCTCCTGAGCTACCAGGTTCCAGAAACCCTGTGTTTCCTGCTTGTGTCAGATCAGAAATGCACTGGGTCACAAGTGTACACATCTTTAACTTGGCTCACCCAAGATAAAAATCTTTGCTGACTTAAGTGAGCCAACTCCTGTGTCCTTTGCAAATTGGGTTTAAAAATTCACTTAGGGGTCTGTGTGACTTAGGAGTTCCCACTCCAATCCAGACAGTTGGAACATGAATGACATTTGCAGAGCACAGAAGGGTTTGAACACGATCAAACCCATGACTTTCTAGACTTCATAATGATATGGGGTTTGTGGCTGCAAGGCTGTGAGATTAAGACCCAGTTGAGATGCTGCCTGTGAGGTGTGTGCTATGACCGAAATGGTAGGAGTTAGACGTTACATCGCCATGAGCTTATAAACCCATAGCCCAGACCCCGGACTCCCCGATCAACAACTGTTCATGTTGAACATACCACAGGTTCCAATGATCTAAGCTCAAAACCAGAATTCTCTCTGTGACTAATACAGTATTTTCAGGATTGACCTAATAGCAACTCTTAAAATGATATTCTGCTCCATTTGCAAGTTACAGTTCCAGTTTACTTTTATTTTTACTTTATTATTATTGTTATTTTTATATATGCGAACTCTATGCCTGGACCCAAAAATGAGGAGCTGGAAGGTAGTTTGGAAAACACTTTATCCTAACCTTTCTAGAGTCTTCCTTGCGTAGGTCGACCTGATCTGGCTGGTTAGATCCCAAGATTCACAGGCTAGGGTATGACTTCTAAGGCAAGGGCCTCTGTCATGTCTCCAGGCCCCTTCTCTGTCCTGGAGACACACCCCAGGACTCCCACCAGAGCACACGGGGGAGTTCTGGCTGCACCGTTTTCTACTCCCCAAGGCTACTCTCCTGGACCTCCATGAGCTGGTTCTGGGGAAGGGCAATCTTTTGGGCAAGAGTGATTATGATGACGTCTGTGGGTTGAGTGGGGAGAAGATGGGGCCAGGGCAGCAGGGACAGGTAACAAGAAGGTAAACACAATCAGATCCAAAGACTTGAGGCCTCTACAGGTTCTGACATATCCTTCCTGGCCTTTCCTCCTAGTTGATTCTGGAAACATCGCTGTGGGGGCGGGGCAATGAGTGGCAGGGTGGGGGTGCAGGGGGGAGGGGCTCACACAGTCTCCCAAGCTCTTGCTCCTGCCTTCCTGATGCAGGGTCATTCACCTTCATGCCTTCTTCCGATCACTACCTGCAAAACTTCCCTTTCCCTGCACAGACCGAACGAGGGTTTTTATTCTTCTTCTCATTATAGACGACACAGACTAGATCAACAAACATGTTCATGCATTTTTACATAGCGGGAATGTGGCTTACAACACACGTGAACAGTGAGGCATGATATGTAAGAGATTTCCAGTGCAGGCTGCATGGTTGTCATGGATAAATGGAAAATTAGCAAATGTGTGTCATGTACTTACACGGGAGAGGTGATCGGACCCAAACGAAGCTCTCAGAGGGTTCTTGGGGTTCCCAAGCTCTCCCTGAGCCGGTGGGGCCTTCCAAGTTAATATTGGTGGGAAGCAGGGCTGGGGGTAGCACAACTATCTGGCTGGACCAACGAAGACCTTCCTTTCCTCCTCACTCAGGCTCAGCCATGTGCACACCTCCCACCTCTTGGCACTCGGCCCTCACCCCACCCTCCCTCACGCCATCCACCTGTGCCCACTCGCCCCCCTCCCCCCTCCAGCTGAGCCCCTGTCCAAAGGGATAGCATAGCAGAGCTACTGAAGCAAAGGTGAAGGCTGGGAGAAGCACATAAGTATTTTCCAGATGCGGCATTTTTCAGGAACTGGGAGGAGCTCATTGGAGAAGTCTTGGTCTCTACCCACAGTTGTTCTGGACTATCCCCTGAGTGTGCGTTGGCTACCCTGAGGTTCCTGGGCACTCACCTCAGAGACTCACAGGCCTCCCTTCTTCAACAGACCTTTGAGGCTTTATTATCATAAACCGATTGCCGTCCCCCATCAAAAGCAAGAAGCAAACTTCTACTCCTCTACAAGCCAACTGAGACCTCCTGTTCCCCCGTGGAAGGCGTGTATGTGGAACTCATTCGATCCGCGGGCTCCCCATAGAAGACTGGGCATTGTTTGCAGAGGTGTTTGGCGATGTGCTTTCGGAAGAACACGGAGAGGTACCTTCTGAACTTCTCTCCCACGAAGGCGTAGATGATGGGGTTGACGCAACAGTGCGTCATCCCGAGGGTCTCCGTCACCTGCATGATTTGGTCCATCTGACTGGTGCTCTGACAGTTGCTCACATTAAAGGACTCCTGGAAGGTGCTCAGGAGAAGCACAATGTTGTGGGGAGCCCAGAAAAGAAAGTAAACCATCATGATCACGAAAATGAGCCTCACCGCCTTGTGCCTCTTCTTTTCGTTTCGGCACCGAAGCAGGGTCTTGAGGATGGCCGAGTAGCAGACGACCATGACAAGCAGGGGCAGGACCAGGCCCAAGATGCTCCTCATGATTGTATGAAAATTCTTCCATGCTTTTGGAAATTGAGAGCTGCAAAAGGTAATATCATCTTCCTCTTCCAGTCCCCCGAAGACGATCCCGGGGAGAGCGGCGAAGACAGCCACGGCCCAGGTGACTCCACTTGTCAACACCCCAAAGGTGACCGTCCTGGCCTTTAATGCAAACACAGCGTGGACGATCGCCAGGTACCTGTCAATGGTCAAGAGGATGATGAAGAAGTTTCCTCCAAAATACCCAACGTGATACAGCCCGGTGAATGACTTACACATCACCTCCCCCAAGAGCCAACCGTACACGGCGTAGTGGGCCCAGAACGGGATGGTGAGAAGGAAGAGCAGGTCAGAGATGGCCAGATTGAGCAGGTAGATGTCAGTCATGCTCTTCAGCTTTTTGCAGTTGATGAGGATGAGGACGACCAGCATGTTGCCCACAAAACCAAAGATGAACACCAGCGAGTAGAGCGGAGGCAGAAGCCCAACTACGGTCTGTCTCACATTGACCTTCAGACAGGGCAAGCTGTAATCATAGTCATAATTGGTGGTGGGTTCTTCATTGCCGGCCTGGATATTGGATGTAAACAGAGAATGCGACGTGGGCTGCATGCTGTAGCTGGCCTGGGCAAACGTGCCATTGTCACCCATCTTTCTCCGTGCTGTAATCAGAGAACAAAATGATAGCATGCTATGTAACCCTGCTGTCCCCACGCTTAAAAAGATCCTTGCTCTGGGTCAGTGATGGCCTGGTCTTTGTCTCTGCTTTGCGACTGTGTCCTGGAAAGCTCCTATGCTGGTTGATCACTTCCCTTTATTCCTGGGAGCAGACGCTAGCTGTCTCCCCACCAGCCATTTCTCAACATCCTGGGCCTTCCCAGAGGACCGGACTCTCATGGTACAGTTCCCTGTGCCGCTCTGTCTCCTCTGCAGGGGAGGTGGTTGGGGGGGAGAGCACGCGGGCCGATGACCCATTCCCGGAAGGCAACGAGGAAGGGCATTCTGTGGGTGGGCCTCTGAGAATGCTTTTCTGGGACAGGAGAGATGCAGCAGATACCCGGGCCTGCCCCTTCCACTTCTGGAGCCTGTCTTGTGAAGGCTTGGTGTTTGGGACCCTGAATGAGAGACTTCGAATGGAGCAAAACCAGGTGGAGTCCCAACGCCACCAAGTCATAAGCCCAACTTTGAACTACTTATGAACTGCTCAACTCATTCTCTGATTTCTTGTGATTTGAAAAGTAATAAGCCCTTGTTTTTAAGCTACTGGGAGTCCCATGTTCTGTTACTTGCAGCCAAACGCCTTTTGACTAGCTCTCAACTCTCTGCCTCCATCTCCCCGCCAAAGCTTCCTGGGTGAGGTTGCCATGACAACCCAACTACCAAATGCCCAGCTCTGCTTCAGCTTCATCCTTGATAAGCGTTGGATCCTTCTGCTAAGTTCTTTCGTTTAAAACTCATTTGCCTTCTGGGAGGTGCATGCGTGCCTCGTGCCTCCTTATCCACTTGCTTCGTTGGCGTCTCCTTCCCCTGCCCACCCTGGGAGAACCCCCAGGCAGGATCCTTGGCTGCCATGTCTTTTCCTGCCACCTCTTTATTCTCGACCCCAAGTTCTTGCTGAGTCGTGTTGTCTAATTGCAGGTTTGTTTTTTTTTTTTAATTTTATTTATTTATTTGACAGACAGAAACCACAAGGAGGCAGAGAGAGAGGAAGGGAAGCAGGCTCCCTGCTGAGCAGAGAGCCTGATGTGGGGCTCGATCTCAGGACCCTGAGATCATGACCCGAGCTGAAGACAGAGGCTTAACCCACTGAGCCACCCAGGCACCCCTAATCGCAGGGTTTTAGGTGCCCTGAATGCCAACGCATCCCAATGCTCTGCCTTCTACCTCTACGTCTTTCAACCTCTACCTTAGCACCTTTCAACCTCTATGTCTCAGAGCTGAATTTCCCATTGCCTCCTGCATGGCTCCCCATGGGTTTATCTATTCAACCAGCATTTACTGAGCACCTACAGTGAGCTGAACTCTGTTCTATACTACTGTCCTTATCATTGTCCTGTGAATTCTACCTCACAAACACCTCCAGGCTCACCTCCTCTGCACATCGGTCAGCTGCCACTGTCTTGGCTTAGACCTTCCCCATTTCCATCGTTGCTGTGGTCTTGCCTTGCTTGCAGCTTATTCCTGACCATGCTCCCTTTCAGCCTGTCTTCCCCAATACTAGCAATGGGATCCTGTGCTTCTCAACTGAAAACCGCAGTGGTCCACACACTGTAGGTGGCGGGACCTCAAAGGCAATGCTCAGACCATTCGTCAGTCTTTTCTGTCTTTCTTTCTTTCTTTTTTTTTTTAAAGAAGATTTTATTTTATTTATTTGACACAGAGAGAGCACTCAAGTAGGCAGAGCAGCCGGCAGAGGGAGAGGGAGAAACGGACTTCCCGCTGAGCAGGGAGCCTGATGCAGGGCTTGATCGCAGGACTCTGGGATCATGACCTGAGCCGAAGGCAGACGCTTAACCACCTGAGCCACCCAGGCGCCCCTCATCAGTCTTTTCTATGCTCACTTCTCAAACCCCAAGTCCTGTGCTCCCACCCCATCCGTCTTCCATCCATTTTCCTGCAAACTCACCTGCTTCAGTGGTGTTGCATAAGCTTGCCCTCTGCCTAGAACTCCTGGTGAACTCCTAGTCTTCTGCCAGTACTTCTTGCTCAAGCTCCCCTTCTCTGTGAAGCCAAACCTCCTCTGCTAACAAATCACTCCAATCGCCTCATAACATATGCCTCTAAACAAGCCCTTATCACACGATCTCCCACACACCATGTGCCCCTTGAAGTCCAGATCATGTTTCTGTTTCCAGCTCTCACAATATAGCATCTGGCTAAAGGAGGTACCAATAAATGTTAATTGAAGAAATTCATGAAAGTCTTTATACTGAGTAGAACATCTAACATCATTAGACTTGATTCTCAAGAATATTCTTTTTTTTTTTTTTCTTTTCCTGGTAGTAACTGTGAATTGGTTTTTATCTTTGTACACACCTTATTCTTCAATTTCTCTTATGATCCATACATTTCATAGACCTTACATTTCACTAAGCCAGATTCTTGGAAATCTGCTGCCACTAAAGAAGACTTCTAATCAAGCTCCTGGGGGATGGGGAGGAGAACGTATCCACCTCAAGAATTACATCTATGATCATTAATTGAATGCTCCTGAAGCTTCAGGTGCTGCGTTAAATACTGTGCATGAATTAGTTTAATATTTGCAAAGCTTTTGTGAGCAAGTATTTTTATATCTTACAAGGGAAGAAATTCAAAATTTAAGCATGGGCAAGTTAAAAGACTTTCCTAAGTTCACAAAACAAGTAATAGCTGAGCTGGATTTTGAACCTGGGGCTATTCTGTGACAAAAGACCCCAGGAGCTCCTATCTCCAGGCTGGGAGAGCAGAGGTGGACATGGAATAGGTAATGATTTTCTAGGTAGGCATGGAGGCTTGCACTTCTTTGGCATGTAGACTTAAAAACCACACATTCACCCCCATGAGCATGTCCCACATACACATGCAGGAGTGTGAGCATGTGTGCATGTGAACACACACACACACACACAAATAAGCTCCACAAGGGCAAAGAACTCTGTCTTTCTCTGGTGCCCCAGAGCCCGATCTGACACTTAAAGCCTGCTAAATAAGTATCATTTCTGTAAGTGAGTGACAGAGATCCAGCAGGCTGCAAGGTGCCAGAAAACACAACGACCCACTGTGGACTAGCTCCGGGGTAATCCAGTGGGAGACCCGTATAAAAACTAAGATACTGGGGATCCTTGCTCACAGCCCCTTATGTGCAGCATACCCTTGGGGCTGTTCTGTAACCAACCACAGGACTGGCCTCCTCATCTGCATTGGAAAGTGTGGACTGGACTGGTGTTTCTCAAATGCTGGGCTTTCGATCACACAGGAAGTCTGTCAGTCAGAAATGCACGCTCAGACCCTCTGGTGATTCAGATCGGGGATGGGGTGGGGTGGGGAAAGGGTAGGGCTCAAGGGGGCCAATTGCCTTGACCACTTCCACCGTGTGTTCTCTCCACATTGTTGTTTACCTGCACTGGCTTCTCAACTACCAGCCACCTCCTCCTCCACGACTTCTCCCCAGTCACTCCTGCACACCTAGCTCCTGGCATGGCAGATGCGTGCGAGGTGTCACTGTCAAGTGTCAGGACACATCCTGAATTGATTAAAAGCTGCCTCTCAGTAAAAGAGATTCCTCACTTCAGCCCCTGTGGGCTCCTGAATTGAGGCAAGAGGCCCATTTTGGTTCAGGGCTTGGACCATCATCTATACAGACTGTGAAGGGGGAGGGGCAATATTTGGGATAGAAAGTTTCAGCTCTTTAAAGCCCTAGGGGGCTGGGAGGGGAGGAGTGAGAGGAGCAGCCGCTGAGAGAAGCCTGAGTGTCCTTACACTTTGTGACTGTCTTCTTTAGTACTCTGTCCTCTCACGTGAGCCCCGTGGGGTGGTCTTACCCTGCTCTGCACTTGTTCACTGCCACTTGGGTCTCTTCAACATTTATGGTGCAGACACCACCCTCCAGACTTTTCTTCTCCAACACCATCCCCCAAGGTCCTAAGCTATGCAACCTTCAGGGTGCTCCCAGGCCTTGCATCTCCAGTGTTGGGATGCTTTGAGCCCATGATTCATAAAGGAATGGAAAAAACACCCACAACTCACCAGCGAATGGCTTCTCCCAAGTGGCACAGGAGGGTCAGGCTTCTCAGCAACTGAACCAAACAGATCTGGAGGTAGAAACTTGGTGTGCAGAAGTAGGAAATAATATTTCCTGCAGAAGAGGAAGGCGGAGATACAACAGCAAGTAATGGTAAAGATTTGAAAAAAAAAAAAAAAAAGAATGATATAGTTCTTCTTTTCCAGCCAGGAACATTGTACACTAGGTTGAGGTCTCCAGAGTAATATTAATTTTGAAATCTTACTTATGCAACCATGAGTGTGAGTCAGGCAAACCCTGTACATCTGCTCCTCTGTCTAACGACTTTGGGCTTCTTTATCTTGTGGGTCTCTATATCTGGCAATCTTCTCTCTTCTGCCAGTGATAATTTGCATGAAATGAGCACAACAGAACTCCGTTTTCCAGAGGATAAATGCTAACAGCAGGGCTGTTGGTGATGGTGGAGAAAACAGAATGAGTTTTATGACCATGCACACTGTTGACATTATGGAATTGGGATCTGATTGGAATTTTTCTTTCTTTTTTTTTTTTTCTTCTTCTTCTTCTTTTTGTGATGTTTACTAAAAGGGAATGCAAAATGGTCTCTTATATGAGATGTCCTTAGCAAGAAGGGCCTCAGTTATTATAGGTTCCACTCCCCAGAAAGAAGTTTTTCTAAAAGAAAACACCAAGGAGATTCAGGGAAGATGGTGGCATAGGAAGCATCAGAAATCTCTCTCCCCACCCAGACAACTGCCCTGGCAGAATCTGTCTGATCTAACTATTCTGGAATCTACTGAAGGCCTGCAACTGTCAAGAGGAGGCTTGGATGATCAATTGCAGTTAACTTGGGTCAATTTCAGCTTTTGACACAGTAGCAGCTACCTATCCCACACAACCTCGTCTTGACACATGATGTGTAAAAGTACTTCTTCAACACCGACAACCAAAAGAGGTGAGCCATACAAGATCAGAGTTTTGTGTGTTGTTAAGCTGTGTGATATTAATCTGGTATAAATTTAAATTAAAATGTTCTAATTATGCTACCTCCCCATGGTAACCACAAAGAAAATAGCTTTAGAACATACACAAAAGGAAATAAAAGTGAATTTAAGCATTTTTTTTACAATACACACACACACAAAAGAAGACAGTAGTGCAGAAAATGAGGGACAAAAAAAAAATTAGTGGGCGCCTGGGTGGCTCAGTGGGTTAAAGCCTCTGCCTTCGACTCAGGTCATGATCTCCGGGTCCTGGGATCGAGCCCCGCATTGGGCTCTCTGCTCGGCGGAGAGCCTGCTTCCTCCTCTCTCTGCCTGCCTCTCTGCCTACTTGTGATCTCTGTCTGTCAAATAAATAAATAAAAATCTTAAAAAAAAAGTTAAAAAAAACCCCCATTAGTATGCACATAGGAAAAAAATAGCAAAATGACAGAATTAAGTCTCTCGTTATCAGTAATTACTTTAAATGTAAATGTGTTAAATTCTCCAATCAAAAGATAGAGAATAGTAGAATGAATAACAACAAAAAAAAAAACATTTCTAACTGTATGTTATCAACAAGAGACTCATTTTTGATCCAAACACACAAGTATATTGAAAGTGAAAGGATGGAGAAAATATTAACTAAAAGATGTGAAACAAAAGAGAGCAGGGATGACTATACTAAGATCAGACAAAATAGACTTTAAATCGAAAAAGTTTACAAGACACAAAGACAGATCCTACTTATTCATAAAGGGCTCAATACAGCCAGAAGATGCAACAATTACAAACATTTACACCTAGTGACAGATCATCAAAATATATGAAGCAAAACCTGACAGGACTGAAGGGGGGAAACAGACAGTTGCACAATAATAGTTGGAGATTTCAACACCACATTCTCGATAACGAATAGAACAACCAGATGAAAGATAAATAAGGAAGCAGAGGGTTTGAAGAACACAATAAACCACCTGGATGTGGCAGTCAGATATAGGATACTCTACCCAAGAGTATCTATAGAAGCGCTCTATAGAAACTAGATAGGCCACTACTCAAAAAAGCAAAGATTAACAACTGTTGATGAGGATGTGGAGACACTGAAATTCTTGTGTGCTCTTGTGGAAATGTAAAATGGCAGAGCTGCTGTGCAAAACAGTATAGTGGTTCCCCCCAAAAATAAAAATAGAATTATTATGTGATCCAACAATTCTACTCGGATTGCATACTCAAAAGAACTGAAAGCAGAGTCTTGAAGAGATATTTATATACCCACATCCATAGCCATTTTATTAGTCACAATAGCTTAAACATGGAAAAAATCCAACTGTCTACCCACAGAATGAATGAGAAAAATGTGAAATATGCATGCAATGGGATATTATTCAGTCTTAGGAAGGAGATTCTGACATCTGTTACAACACAGATGGTCCTTGAGGACATTATGCTGGGTGACATAAGCCAGTCACAAAAGACTGGATGATTCCACTTACATGAGATACTTAGTTAAAACCATAGAGACAGAAAATAGAATGGTGGCTTCCAAGGGCTGGGGTGAGGGATTAATAGGGAGTTAGTGCTAATGGGTGCAGAGTTTCAGTTTTACAAGACGAGATGAGTTCTGGAGGTGGGTAGTGATATGGGTGGCAACATTTCTTTTTTTTTTTAATATATTTTTTAAGACTTTATTCATTTATTTGACAGAGATAACGATCACAACTAGGCAGAGAGGCAGGCGGCGGTCGGCGGGGGTGGGGGGGAGCAGGCTCCCTACTGAGCAGAGAGCCTGATGTGGGGCTCGATCCCAGTACCCTGAGATGATGATCTGAGCCAAAGGTAGAGACTTAACCCTCTGAGCCACCCAGGCACCCTGGATGGCAACATTTCAAATGTGTTCAATGCCATTGAATTGTAAACTGATAAATAGGTAAAATGGTAAGATTTTATGTTTTATGAACATAATACATGTTATATTTATTTTACCACAATAAAAAAAAGGAAAGGAAAATATAAATCACCACTAACAGCACAAACCCTGCAATTGAAGCATCTATACTTAGAAATATTCCTCAGGTCCCGCAGGGAAAATTGAGCCATCTGAGTTGGCTCCAGACAACTTCTGGAATTCAGCAGATCTTGGGTGAGGATCCTTATGCTGTAGCCTTGGCAATTTTCTAAACTTTGGTTTCCCCAGCTGTAACATAGGAATAATAAGGCCTCTGGGGTCTGTGGTTGAAATGGATACAAAGCAGCTAGTACAGCATCTGGTATGAAGTAGGCACTTATTAGATAGCTAATAGTAGCTAACAACAACAACAATAAAATTCTCAGTGAAATCCAGAGGTTCTTTCTGGATTTCTATTTGTTGTAGCCATATATCCTGCATAAGACCTGGTTTTTGTGCGAAGCAAGAAGGGCCTCAGGTTTCTCCTTAGAAGATAGCTTCTTGCTTGATCAGGAACATAAAAAGTTCCCCAGGTGTCTCCTAATGTGATCTCTGAGTGGGGATCTGAAGGGTCTTTCTGAGACTTTAATAGTCAAGACCCTTGTATTTTGTGCTTGTTATTTTCTGTCTTCACACTAAACATCACTGACTCCAGCCCTATGATTTTTATAAACACAGAGGCACAGAGATAAGGGGTGGCAGAGCCAGGATTTGAATGTCTTGTTTATTTCTGGCACAGGGGACAGATGGCACACTTGGCCACCTGTTTTGAAGACACAGTGTAAGGCTGAGTGTCTGTACAGAAGGGTAGGAAGGGTTAAAAGAATCAGCAGGTGGGTGAGGTGTCCAAAGATTAGTGGGAGCTGTTCCCCTATGCTTCAAGGGTCAAACCATAAATATCACCTGAGTCCTGTTGAGAGCTGAAGGTAGAAAGATACAGCTGCTGCTACAATTTCTGCAGGGCAGGAGAAGAGCAGGAGAAGTCCCCTGACCTCCTGCCGGTGCCTGACCCAACAGAAAAAGGGAGCAGTGAGGGTACAGGTGATGTAGCCTGTAGGTGTCAGCTTCCTGGAAATCAGAGTAGATCTCGGGGAGCATGACTAATAACCACTCAGCTATCACGTCAAACTTTTTTTTGGTCACTGTTCTTACCTGGTCCATGCAGATAGTTTAAAAATTGGGAACCAGGGTAAGTACACCTTAGGATTCTTTATGCATATGGAGAGAGTTAGGAATGACGCTTTTCCGGGAGTTTGAGAGCATCATATTCACCTGTTGGCACTGTGTTGACGAGTTCTGAAATTCTCAGTGTGGAAGATAGGTACAGCCGTTTGAGCAGGCTTGGAGGAAAGTGTGTCACCAACCTCCTATATCAATAGTCCAGCCTCCTATCATGGCTGTGGTCACCTTAAGGTGACCTTGGGCAGGGACTAGGGGACACTTTGTTCTATAAGCCAATAAAATAAAAACAGGTCACACTCCCTGAATGAAGAGGGAAGAACCAGACCAACACCAGCCATGAGAAGGTTAAGATTCTTGTTTATCTGTACTCTGAAGGTCAATAGCGAGTTGGGGGTTAGATCATTGACACCGAAAGGTGGGTTTATTCTAAGAACCTCTCTCGTCTTGCACAGATGCAGATATTTAACTAAATGAAAACATGGGGAAGAGCATAGCTGGGAAGAGTTGCTGCCAAGGCAAGAAGACAGGAAATGTTTATCAACAGCCTCAGATTACAGCGATGACTCTCCTTGTAGCTAACTCCCTTACTGATCTGTGATGGATTTGTTCAGCTGACACCTTTAGAAGATAAATTCTTGCCTTTTTTTTCAACACAGATGCTTTGGTTGATTGTGGTTTCTATGGTTTTCGTGCTTCCTGTGACCTACTAAAATAGATAAGTGAGTTCTAGGATTTTACATCTTCAATTTTGGTTAAAAACATTGATCTGGACTAATATGATACCCACAAAAAGAACCCAGCTATACATTCCTACGTGCTCTGGTCATGCTTCCGTAATAAAAAGAATACAAATTATTTCCATTATTGTCCCAAGTGACAAAGTAACACAACAGCAAGAAAGCCCAGAAACTGCAAATGGTTTTTGGGAAGGGAAAATTGTCAAGGAACAGAAGATAAGCATGAATATCTCTCTCCTCCTCTAAGCTCATCACCATCTCTAGTGAACCAAGAGTGACAAGGATATGTGATTAAAAAACAAATAAATAAATAAAAATGTCATAAAAACAGGTAATTTAAGTCTCTATTAGCTGAGAGTGTGAAGGTAGTAGATGTGATGTTTCCATTCCTTGAGACCAAATCAACTTTGGAAAATAAAAGTGAAGTCAAGATCTTTAAAACATCCACTTGCTGAAAACCCCTCTCAAATGACTTAAGAGGGTGTTGTTTGAACCCTGTAGTGGGGAGATAATCTTGTGTTCTTCTACAGCCCTTGTGTATCTTCTACAAGATGATCTTGTGCTTTTCCAACTACTCTGTGACTAGACTCAGACCTTAGTTCTGAAGATGGTCTGCTCTAGAGAGGAGGCTGTGGCTGGGGATGAGCCAGGACACGGTACTTGGAAGGTATTTTTAGAGACCCCCTAAGACATGGCAGCAGCGGGGGGGTGCTGGTTCTGGGGAATCAGAAGTTAGAATTCACTGTCACCACCATCACCTGCCCTCCCCCAAGGCATGGTGAGTAGGAGGAGGATGGGGTGACCGCCTACAGGATGAGGTTTCAGACATGGCATTAGGGGACATAGCTACTCTTCTCCCACCTCTGACATCATTTGAGTGTGGCTTCTGAGGTGTCCCAGGGAGGGGTACTATGCTGTAGCCATCTGAAAAGAGCTCAAATAGTGCTCTTTGCAGATTCTGGTGGCATGAGAAGAAACCCACAAATCTGGATGTGGCAGAGATTCTGATTGGAGGGTGTGACTGATGCCTCACCCTGAGTGGGCATGGGTGATAGAAGATAGATCCTTCCTAAGTATGGCTAGTTGAAGATGTGCCCAATTGCTGTTGGTTTTGCAGGAACCATAAGTACTTGCTGTTGGGAAAAGGACAAGTTTGGGGAGGAAAAATAATTCATAATGCAACATGTATGTATATATATATATACATATACATACATATATACATGTGTGTGTGCATACACGCACATATATGTATACACACATCTATGTATATACATATATATGTGTATATATATTAAGGTAATGCATGCTGGAAGCAAAGGTTGGTTCTTTAAAAAGATCAACAAAATTGACAAACCTCTATGCTAACTGTGAAAAAAAGACAAGACATAAATAACTAAAATAAGATAAAATTGATTACTAGTGAATTTACAGAGTAAAAAAGATTATAAAAGAATATTATGTACAACGTACACTAACAAATTCAAAAACATGGACAAATGAAACAAAATGGACAAATTCCTAGAAACATATAAGTTACCAAAAAGTGACTCAATAAGAAATAGAAAATCTAAAAAGTTGTATAAAAAATAAGGAGATTAAATCAGAAATGAAAAAATCTCCCAACAGATAAATGCCCAGGTCTGTACGGCTTCATTGGTGAGTTCTACCAAACATTTAAAGAAAAATTAACATCAGTATTTCTCAAACTCTTCCCAAACATAGAAGAGGAGGGGACACTTCCTAACACATTCTGTGAAACAAGAATTACCCTTTTAGTAAAGCTGGACAAAGATACCACAGGAAGACTGCAGATCAATATCCTCTATGAATATAGAAGCAAAACTCTCAACAAAATATTAGTAAACTGAATCCAACAGCACATTAAAAGAATTATACTCTATGGCCATGTAGGATTTATCCAAATAATCCAAGGGTGGTTCAATACAGGAAAAATCAGTCAACATTATACACAACATTAAGAGGATAAAGAAACAAATATGATCATCTCAACTGGCACAGAAAAGCATTTTACAAAATTCAACAGCCTTCCATAACAAAAATGCTCAAAAAAGTAAGAATATGAGAAAACTGCCTCAACATGATAAAAGATTTGTGAAACCCCCTAATCTAGTATCAGACTCAATGGTAAGAGACTAACACCTCCCCTCCCCCCAAGATCAGGAAGAAGACAAGGATGCCCACTTTCACCACTGCTATTCAGCACTACACTGAAGTTCTAGCCAAAGCAATCAGGAAAGAAAAGGAAGTAAAAGGAACTCAAACTGGATGGATGATATGGAACAGATGACATGATCCTACATATCAAAAATCCCAAGGGATCCACAAAAATAAACAAATTCAGCAAAATTACAGAAAATAAAATCAATACACAAAAGTCTGTTATGTTTTTATATATCAGCAATGCATAATCTGAAAAGGAAATTAAGAAAACAATTCCATTTACAGTAACATCCCAAAGAATAAAATATCTGGAAATAAATTTAAACAAAGGGGGTGAAATACTTGTACACTGAAAGCATAAAACATTGCAGAAAGAAATTGAAGAAGACTTAAATAAATAGATGGACAGTGCATATTCAAGGATTGTAACACTTGGCATTGTTGAGATGGCAGTAGTGCCCAAAGCTATCTTAAAGTTACTATGCAATTCCTATCAAAATTCCAATGGCTTTTGCACAAATAGAAAAGCCTATCTTTGAATTTGTATGGAATTTCAGGGAGCCCTGAAGAGCCCAAACAATCTTAAAAAATAATAATCATGACACCAACAACAGAAAACAACTTTGGAGGACTCCAGCTTCCCGATTTCAAACATACTACAAAGCTACATTAACTAAAACAGTGTGGCCCTGGCATAAGGATAGACCTACTGATGGGTAGAATATAATGTAGAGTCCAGAATTAAACTCCCACATCTGCTGTCAATGAATTTTCAACCAGGGTGTCAAGACCATCAATCAGAGAAGGAAATTCTCTGCAACAAATGATGTTGGAACAACTGGATATCCACATGCAGAAGAATGAAGTTAGACCCCTTCCTCACATCATATGCAAAAATGAACTCAAAGTGGATCAACAATGTAAATATAAGAGCTTAAAACAGTAAAATTCTTAGAAGACAACAAAGAGGTAAATATTTATGACCTCTGATTTTGAATGAATTCTTAGATATGACACCAAAAGCAAGAGTGACAACAACACCACAAATAAGTAAATTGAACTTCATCAAAATTAAAATCCTTTGGAACACTGGGTGTTATAAGCAAGCAATGAATCATGGAACACTACATCAAAAACTAATGATGTATGGTATGACTAACATCACATAATTTAAAAATTATAAAAAAGAATTAAAAACCTTTGTGCATTAAAGATGTTACCAATAAAGTAAAAAGACAACCTATAGGATGAGAGGAAATATTTGCAAATCATGTATCTGCTAAGCCTCTAGTTTCCAGAAAGTACAAAGAATGTCCATAGCTCAAGAGCAAAAAGGCAAAAAACCCAATTTAAAAATGAGCAAAACACTCAAAGACATGTTTTTTTTTTTTTCAGAGAAGATGAACAAATAGCCAGTAAACACATGAAAAAGTGCTCAACATCATTAGTCAGTAGAGAATTGAAAATCAAAACCATGATGAGACACTCATTAGGTATAGAAGTATTCATACCCACTAGGATGGGTATAGTTTATTTCAAAAAGGAATAACAGGTGTTGATGAGAATGTGAAAAAATTGGGACTCTCTTAAGTTACTTGATGGGACAGTATAATGGCACATCAGATTTGGAAAACAGTGTGACAGTTCCTAAAAAGAATTAAACATAGAATTATCACATGACCTCGCAATTCCCATTCTAGATATATATCCCGCAAAACTGAAAACCAGGGGTGCCTGGGAGCTTAGTGGGTTAAGCCTCCACTTTCAGCTCAGGTCACGATCCCAGGCTCCTGGGATCAAGCCCCACATTGGGCTCTCTGCTCAGCGGGGAGCCTGCTTCCCCCTCTCTCTTTGCCTGCCTCCCTGCCTACTTGTGATCTCTGTCTGTCAAATAAATAAATGAAATCTTTAAAAAAAAAACCAGATCTAAAAAAACCAAAAAACAAAAAATTGAAAACCGATCATCAAATACTGCAATACAAAAAATGCTCATAGCAGTACTTGTTCCCAATAACCAAAAGGCAGAAACAACCCGAATATTCATCGACAGATGAATGGATAAAGAAAGGGGTCTATACATACAGTTATCCATAAAAATAAATGAAGTATAGATACAGGGTACAATGTGGATGAGCCTTAAGGACATCATGCTAAGGGAAGGAAACCAGACAGGAAAAAGCTACTCATATGTGACTCTGATTATATGGAATATCTGGAACAGGTAAACCCATAGAAACAGAGAGCAAATTGGTGGTTTCTGGAGCTGGGGAGGGTAGAATGAGGAGTAGGCATCCCAATGCGTACAGGGTTTTATTTGGGGATGATGAAATATTCTGCAAGTAGATCGAGGGGGTTGTGCAATGTTGTGAATGTACACCTTCCTTGTTGCCTGAAATGTGTAAGTTTTTGATGTTATTTATATGGCATTGTAGTCAAACATATATATACTTTTGTCTCTTTTCATTTTTCCATGAAGGAAACCAGAAGTTTTTCCATATTATAAATTCTTTGTGAACATAATTTTAATGGCTGTATACTGTTCAAATGATAAAATAGTTCATCTATTCATTATTCAATCAGTAAATACTCAGAATCTATATCATTTTATATTCCCAGTCCGCCCTAGACTGGATCATGTACATAAAAAGATGAATCAAACATACCACAAGAAACTTCTGTGTCCAAGTGTGGTAAGCCGAATAAAGCAGTGAACAAAAATATATAAATATAAAATATAAATTTTAGTAAGTGTAGGGGCAAAAACAAACAGGTTCCTATGAAATCTAATTTATAGTGGAGAGCCAGGACAAACTTCTTTGGAAAGTAATACTTTTTTATAAAAGATTTTATTTATTTATTTGACAGACAGAGATCACAAGTAGGCAGAGAGGCAGGCAGAGAGAGAGGAGGAAGCAGGCTCCCTCTGAGCAGAGAGCCCGATGCGGGGCTCGATTTCAGGACACCGGGATCACGACCCGAGCTAAAGGCAGAGGCTTTAACCCACTGAGCCACCCAGGCACCCCGGAAAGTAGTAATTTTATTATTTTTCAATTTTTTTCATTTAAATTTTTTTTCTTTTTTGTTTTTATTAATTTATTTATTTTCAGAAAAACAGTATTCATTATTTTTTCACCACACCCAGTGCTCCATGTAATCCATGCCCTTTATAATATCCACCACCTGGTACCCCAACCTCACACCCCCCCGCCATTTCAAACCCCTCAGATTGTTTTTCAGAGTCCATAGTCTCTCATGATTCAACTCCCCTTCCAATTTACCCCAACTCCCTTCTCCTCTCTAACACCCCTTGTGCTCCATCATATTTGTTATGCTCCACAAATAAGTGAAACCATATGATAATTGACTCTCTCTGCTTGACTTATTTCACTCAGCATAATCTCTTCCAGTCCCGTCCATGTTGCTACAAAAGTTGGGTATTCGTCCTTTCTGATGGAGGCATAATACTCCGTAGTGTATATGGACAACATCTTCCTTATCCATTCGTCTGTTGAAGGGCATCTTGGTTCTTTCCATAATTTGGCGACTGTGGCCATTGCTGCTATAAACATTGGAGTACAGATGGCCCTTCTTTTCACTACATCTGTATCTTTGGGGTAAATACCCAGGAGTGCAATGGCAGGGTCATAGGGAAGCTCTATTTTTAATTTCTTGAGGAATCTCCACACTGTTCTCCAAAGAGGCTGCACCAACTTGCATTCCCACCAACAGTCTAAGAGGTTTCCCCTTTCTCCACATCCTCTCCAACACAGCCTAGCTCCTCCCTTTTCCCAGTCCTGCTTCCTGCCCTTCCCTACCCCCCAGGGTCATCCACTCCTAATAAATACCCTGCTGGCTGCCAGTGGCACAGCTTGCACCAAGAACAAGCCCTTTCTTTCTTTCTAGTTCAACTTAACAGTCATCTGCCAAAGGCAGGATATATCAAAGGCTTAGAGCCATCGCTGGGAGGGGCGGTGAATACAAACATGAAGAAGGATCACCACCAGCCTCTTTCAAGGAGCTCACAGGCTCAGGCTCATGCAATGGAGATGGGAAAACAAGCAAACATAAGGTTCAAGGGATGAAATCCTATGATAATTGTCTTTCTCTCACTGACTTTTTTCACTTAGCATAACACTCTCTAGTTCTATCCATGTTGTTGCAAATGATAACCGCTCATCCTTTTTGATGGCTGTGTAATATTCCATTACATGCGCATGTGTGCACGCGCGCACACACACACCATATCTTCTTTCTCCATTCATCTCCTGATGGACATCTGGGCTCTTCCCATAGTTTGGTTATTGTGGACATTGCTGCTATAAACATTGGGGTGAATGTAGTCCTTCAGATCACTAGCTTTGTATCCTTCCAGTAAATCCCTATAGTAGAATTCCTGGGTCATAGAGTAGCTCTATTTTTAACTTTTTAAAAAATTTTTTATTTTTTTAATTACTTTTCAGTGTGCTAGAATTTATTGTTTATGCACCACACCCAGTGCTCCCTGCAATACGGGCCCTCCACAATACCCACCACCAGACTGGCCCAACTTCCCACCCCCTGCCCCTTCAAAACCCTCAGATTGTTTTTCAGAGTCCATAGTCTCTCAAGGTTCATCTCCCCCTCCAATTTCCCTCAACTCCCTTCTCCTCTCCATCTCCCTATGTCCTCCGTGTTTTTTCTTATGCTCCACAAATAAGTGAAACCATATGATAACTGAATCTGCTTGACTTATTTCACTCAGAGTAATATCCTCCAGTCCCATCCATGTTGATATAAAAGTTGGGTATTCATCCTTTCTGATGGAGGCATAATACTCCATAGTGTATATGGACCACATCTTCCTTATCCATTCGTCTGTTAAAGGGCATCTTACTTCTTTCCACAGTTTGGCAACCGTGGCCATTGCTGCTACATTGGGGTACAGATGGCCCTTCTTTTCACTACATCTGTATCTTTGGGGTAAATACCCAGTAGTGCAATTGCAGGGTCATAGGGAAGCTCTATTTTTAATTTCTTAAGGAATCTCCACACTGTTCTCCAAAGTGGCTATACCAACTTGCATTCCCACCAACAGTCTAAGAGGGTTCCCCTTTCTCCACATCCTCTCCAACACATGTTGTTTCCTGTTTTGTTAATTTTTTAAAAAATTTTTTTAATTTTTTATTTTTTATAAACATGTAATATATTTTTATCCCCAGGGGTACAGGTCTGTGAATCGCCAGGTTTACACACTTCACAGCACTCACCATAGCACATGCCTCCCCAATGTCCATAACCTCACTCCCCCCAGAAAGTAATAATTTTAACTGATCTTTAAAATATGCAGGGTAAACAGGAGTTTAGCGACAAAAAGATTTAATAATAATGGTGATATTGATGATGATGGTGGTAATAGTAGATGTTTACGAAGTGCTCACAGGCACTGTTCTAGTGTTGTTCCTATAGTGATCACATTTAGTCCTTGGAACAAACCTATGAGCTCCATGCTATTATTATACTCCATTTTCAGAAGAAAAACTGAAGCAATGAGATTAAGAATCTCTCCCTACGTCAACCTAGGGCTGGGACTCCAGCCCAGGCAGGGCATCTCAGCACCCTGCTCTTAACCACCCCTGGAAGAATCCAGGCAGAGGGAGCCACACCTCAACAGGAGAACCATACACTTCACCAGCCATACCTTCACCAGGCAGGTGAAGACCTGGTAACAGAAAAGAGTCAGCTAAGAAATTACATGTGTATTTTTGTTTTTATTTTTTAAAGAGTTTATGTATGTATGCATGTATGCATGTATGTATGTAAGTATGTATGTATGTATGTATGTATGTATGTATGTATGTGTTTAAAGCCAAGTGGAGGAAGGGACAGAGAAAGAGGGAGAGAGTATCTCAAGCAGACTTGAGGTGGGGCTTGATCTCGTGACCCTGAGATCATGACAGAAGCCAAAATCAAGACTTGGATGCTAAACTGACTGAACCACCTTGGTGCCCCTGTGTTTTCGTTTTTAAAATGGAATATTCTGGGACTCCTGGATGACTCAGTTGATTGAGCATCTGCCTTCAGCTCAGGTGATGATGATCCCAGGGTCCTGGGATTGAATCCTGCATCAGGCTCCTTGCTTAGCAGGGAGCCTCCTTCTTCTTCTGTCTGCTGCTCCCTCTGCTTGTGCTTTCTCTCTCTCTGACAAATAAATAAATAAAATCTTTTTAAAAAAATAGAATATTCAAATATATACAGAAATATTTTTAAAATGACAGAGCGGCCATGCACCTACTGTCCCAACTTGAACAAATCTTATTTTGCTGTGTCCTATTTTAGTAAAGTAAAAATTTAGAGCTACAACTGAAGTTAACCTTGTATACCTGCCCCTAGTCCTCATTTATCTTTCTCTCTTTTTCTCTTCTCAGTATCAACACTATTCTGGATTTGGTGTTTATTATTCTCATGCATGATTCATTTCTTTTTACTATAGACACAGTATTATTGCTTTGTGTGTTTTAAAGTTAAAAAAATTTCTATACTGCTTGTATCATCTGCATTTTTATGATTTTAAGATTTACCTCACTAATTATAATTGCCTCTTTTGGGGAAAATTGGTAAAAGTGGGAGTCTTAGATCAAAGAATATGTTCGCGTTAAATTTTTGTGTATACTGGAGAAGTCCAGTAATCAGACCATGATCAGAATGGTCCTAGTATGAAAGGCTCCCATCTGGTGAAATGAAACAACCACGGCTTCATGTAATATTCCATCAGATGAACAAACCACAATTTAAAAAATTTCCTGTTTGTGAATATATTAATTGAGTCCAGTTTCTCACTATTTAAATAGTGCAACAATGAACACTCTTTAGATATTTAGAATTTCTTTTTCTCTGTGTCGATTTGTCTATTCTGAACACTTCACACGAATGGAATCATATGAAATATGGTCTTTTGTGACCGGCTTCTTTCACTTAGTATCATGTTTTCAAGTTTCATCCGTGTTGTACCATGGATCAGTACTTTTTCCTTTTATGGCCAAATCATATTTTATAGATATACCACATTTTATTTATCTATTCATTTGTTGATGAATATTTGGTTTGTTTCCATTTTTGGGCTATTTTTTCATTGCTAATATACTGCTAGTAATAAATATAATGTGTATCATATTGTTTGTACTATGTTATATATTCTAGTAATTAATTTAATATTGTGTATTATATTGTTTATGTTATACTTAATATAACTTGCTATACTAGTTATAGTATTTTGTTTATGTTATACTTATGTAATCTTATATTTGATGCACTCATATATAATTAATATAATATATAATTATAATCATACATAATATATATTAATATATTAATTTATATAAATATATAATTGTCTGATATATTATATTAATAAAAATTTCTAATATAAACATTTGTATACTAGTTTTTGTGTAGATGTATGTCTTCATTTCTCTAGGATATATACCTAGAAGTTGAATAGCTAGTTCTTGTTGTAACCTTATGGCTCACTTGTTGAGGAACTACAACAAAGGTACTGCTATATATTTTACATTCCTACCAGCCCTGCATGAGGGTTCCCGTTTCTCCATATCCTTGCCCACAATAACAGTTATCTGTGTTTTTGACTATAACGATCTGGGTAAGAGTGAGTTGGCATCTCATTGTGGTTTCCATTTGCATTTCTCCAACAACGATGTTGCACATTTTTTCATGTGTTTTTTTGGCCATTTTTGTATCTTTTTGGAGAAGTGCCTATTCATATCCTTGGACCATGTTTTAGTTGTGTTACTTATCTTTTTAGTATTTGGTTGTAGGTGTTCATATAAGATGTATTCTGGATACATCTCTCTCTTCTTCTTCTTCTTTTTTTTGACAGACAGAGATCACAAGTAGGCAGAGAGGCAGGCAGAGAGAGAAGGAAGCAGGCACCCTGCTGAGCAGAGAGCCCAATGTGGGGCTCAATCCCAGGATCCTGGTATCATGAACTGAGCCAAAGGCAGAGGCTTTAACCCACCGAGCCACCAGGTGCCCCTCTATCTCTCTTCTTAAAGATTTTTTATTTATTTGAAAAAGAGAGAGAGTGAGCAAGGGCAGAGGCAAAGGGAGAGAGAATCTGAAGCAGACTTCACACTGAGTATGGAGCCCAACAGGGGGCTTGATCTCAAGACCCACAAGATCGTGACTTAAGCTGAAGCCAAGATATATTATTAGATATATAATGAGCAAGTATTTCTCCCACTCTGTGGGCTGTCTTTTCACTTTCTTGATGGTGTCCTTTGCAGCACAAAAGTCCTTCTTTAGTTCTTAGTGCTTTGGGTGTCATATCTAAGAAAATATTGCCTCACCCAAACTTTGTAATAAGTTCTTGAGTCAATAAGTACAAGTCTTCCAACTTTGTTTATTCTTCTTTTCAAGATTGTTTTGACAGTCCTGGGTCCCTGGCACTTCCATGTCAATTTCTGTGATAAGTGTGTCACTTTCTGTAAGAACATCAGCTGGAATTTCACAGAGGTTGAATCTGTAGCTCAGTGTGGGGAATACTGCCATCTTAGCAATACTGAGGTTTATTATCACTTCTCCTTTTTCTACTGCCCTTCCCATTCTGGCACAAACCTTCTATCCTCAAGGTTGCTTGGTGGCTAAAGTGTGCCTAGCCACCATGTCCACAGTTAAACAGCCGGAAAGAGCAAGTGAGGAGAAAAAAAAAAAATGGCTCTCCTCCATTTATTTTGAAGGAGAATTTGCAGAAGTTCTACATAATGCTTCTGTTCACTTCTAAATGGCCAGACTTGGTGATTCCTAGTAGCATGGGAAGCTGTGAAAAGTCATTCCTTGCTTGGCTGTAATTGCATTGCCCAGGATTTTGTTACTAAGCAAGATGGTGTTCCTAAGGAAGGAGAGCCTTTAGAAGGCACACAGTAGTCTCTGTTAGAGTCAGACATTTGGGTGTATTTTTATCCCTCAGGAGTCCTAGAACCTCATTCTAGCCTCTGACTTTAAGCGATAAGCCTTGGCTGTCTTTATTACCATCTGATTTCTTCATGAATTGTGGGATTTTTACTTGTAATCTCATTTTGGATAAAAGAATATTCAGTCTTCCTCCTTATGCTTATCTTTCCTCATTCCAGCTACTTTGTGGTGGTCTTCCTCAAAGTGGAAGTGGAAGCTCAAAGCACTGGCCCTGAGAGAGTATTGGAGGTATAACAGCAGGGGGTCTGGTTCAGTGCCTCGATTCCAGGGGATGTCTCATCCTCCTGTCTCCTTAAGCCTGCTGCTCTGTACAACTGTAGCCCTAGGAAAGTGTGGGCAATGACTGTCAGGAGTTCTAGAGCTTCATTCCACCTTTGATTTTAGGAGTTAGCCTGGGTTCCAATTCCTATCTCAAGCACACATTTTTAGTTCCTATTACCTTTAAGAAGATACACTCCTGGCTGGCATTGCCCATTTTTGGACGTGGGCCCGACAGGCTTGTGGTTTAACTCTACTCACCACATTGGTTTTTTGCTCTACTTCTGGTTTCCAGAGATGCTTGTTTTAGAGCCTGGATTTGTGTTTTTAGAGGTATATTGTATATTTGTATATGTATGTGTATATACACACACACACACACACACACACACACACACCACACATGTATATATACATACATATCTATTATATATATTTAGATACATATACATACATATGTATATATACGTGTGTGTGTGTGTGTGTGTGTGTATCTCCATATTGTTATAGCAGAAAAGATACAACCAAAGAATAAAGTAAAGTTTCAAATCCATCTGGATCAGTAATCACCATTTTCAAGGAATTGAAAAAAGGCCAGTGAGCCCAGAGCACAAAGTGTAATACGAAGATTTATGAGGTTGGAAGAGATGGGACTGTATAAGGCCTTGTTCAGGAGTTTTAAGTCTAATGTGAAATTGTAAAGGTTTTTGAACAGGAACATGTACAACAGAGGCAAGAGATAACATTTCCCAGAATCCTTCTCCTTGTATGGATTATGTAATGTTTCCCTTTTCTATATGGTTAGAGGCCACCAATTTGACTATGATTTGACTAGCAGAAGAGAAGAAAGATCATTGTTCTCAAAAGCTGTGGCAGCCAGATGCAAGGGTTCTGTAGACTTCTCTCTCAGCTCTTGCTTCACTGTCAACAGAACCAGAAATTTTAGTGTTCAAAGGTATTATCATAGGGTCTTATTTATTACCTGGGGCTCAAGGGGATGTGGAGGCTAGCTGGGCACTTTTCATATTTTACGGTCTTTTCCTCTTTCACTCATTAACATGGCCAATATTTAGCTGGCTTTTAAGTCAGATGGATGAGTATTACAATATGTAATGATCAGCCTGTAGGATTTTTTCAATAAATTGTCTTCTATGTTTGGTAATGACTTTGCACTGGCCCTCATTATTTATTCTTTAGGTCCCTATCAGGAGCAATTAATGGTTCACTTGAAATAAATACAAATACGACTAGAAATAGAATCTACGCATTCATTCATCAAATACTAGCTGAGCACATAAAGTATTTTGGATGCTATGCTAATGAAATCCAAAGATGCATAAGTCATGATAAGGTTCTGTCCTTAAGGGGATGAAAATATGGTGAGCTAGGGAAATTTTAATACAAGGCAACATGGGATAATGGCCACAGATGTAGACCTCCATGTTTTGCAGAGCTCAGAGGAGGGAGAACCTTTGACAGGGGTTTTCATGAAAGACTTCATGGAAGAAAGGGTGTCTGAAATGAGCTCTGAAGAATTTAAATCCTGGGAGGTGATGAGGGAGGACATTTCAGGTAGAGTAAATGGCATGAACAAAGTTACGGGTAGAGAAAGTGTGATAGCATGAAGTATGTGATGAAGACCTTAGGGATGAAGCTAAAATGTTAAGTTGACTCATAGAAGTCATGGAAGACGTTGAATGGAGTTTTAGGCAACAAGAAGGAAGAGATTTGTTACCCCAAAACTGCCTTAAATGAATTAGAGTTTTGGCAAGGTAAATTCTGATGGAGGTGAGCAGTATGGATTGAGGGCAAACAAATCCACGGGGTAGTTGAGCTAGGAGGCCATTATAAGATTTACCTGGTGTGAGGTAACTGGAGAGATGGATGTGGATGGGCTGCTAAAAAGAAAATGGCAGGACTGTGTGTATGTTATTGATTGGGAGTAACAGTGAAGATACTGGACTCTGAACTTCAGTTCTTAGTCATTTGCCATATCAGCCTGATAGATCTTCAAATTAGAGTCTAGGGCCTCACGACTCCAAGTGTGGTCCACAGACTGGCAGCATCAGCATCACCTGGGAGCATGTTAGAATTGCGTGGGCCCCACTCGAACCTATGGAACCAGAAGCTCTTGGGGTGGGTTGATCCATGTTGAAACAAACCTTACAGGTGATTCTGATGAACACTAATGTTTGAAAACCACTGGTCTAGAGAAAAGATGTTTTATGTAACAGTCAGGGCACTAGATACATAGTTGAGAACACTGGGTCCAGTGCTGTCCCTTCATCATCTGGATGAAAGGATGATCCATGCAGACTCCCTGAACAGATAAAGACTCTGGAGATGGATAGATTACGTTCTGATTCTGGCTTTTCCAGGCCCACCTGGTGATCCTGGGAAGGCAACTTCTTTTCTCTGAGACTCAGCTTCCAACCTGACAGTAAGTCTTCAGAAAATGGGAGCTCTTCGTATTATTGTTTCTTCTTCTGGACAATGACACAATTGACCCAGAATTATATGTTTCTAAGAATGCTCTAAAAGGATGCCCTAGTTGATAATCTTTTATCTAGAAGTGATAAGAGGTAAGTTTTATCTGGGAGTGCCTTGGAGTAACTATTAAGTCTGTTGCAGTTTGGGCCCTGCCTTCTCCAGATCTGCCATCCCAGTAATTTGGTTATCTTCCTTCCATCTCATCTCTGAGGTCATGAAATAGGTATATCAGTATTGGACTCTACTCTCACAGACATTTTAAGAGGGCCACACCATCAAATAAAAAAGAATGCAGTTAAAGAGCTCTTTTGTAAATTGTGACACACATGCTGACTATTACTTATGCTATTGCAATGGATAAAAGGCATATTACTTCTTTGCCAGTGGTTCTCAAACCTTAGTGCACCAGAATTCCCCAGTGGGCTTTTTAAGACCAGTCCTCATCCCCAGAGTTTCTGATTCCATGGGTGTGGGCTGGAGCTGGGAATGTGCATTTCTGACAAGTTCCCAGGTGCTGCTGGTGCTGCTGTGTGGGTACCTCACTCTGAGAACCATGGTCTTGGATGTACATCTGTCACTGAGGAAAACTCAGGGGGAGATGTTAATTCAATGCAATGATTACATTATATTGATGGGGGTCCAATGAAAAGAACACAGGACAGATGTCCAAAGTGATTTTCCAGACTGTCTCTGACCTCTGTTAGCTCTGTGACCCTGGGAGAGCTTCAGAGGCCCCTTTCCTTGAGATGTGAAAGATGAACATTTTCGAAACAAGCCCTTTCATCTCTGACACACCTGTAATTGGGAAATTGCCTGGCTCTTCAGGTCAGGTTGCTTGAATTCTCAACTGTAATGGTGCAGAGACTTATTTTTCTCAGAGCTGTTTCCCATTGACTATTTTTTCCCCTTTTTTGATGGAGTTGTCAGGGAAAAGGGGGAAGCTTCTGGACTTTCTTTGTAAGAAAATTAAATTTCCATTCCTCTTTTTTTGTAACTAGAATTTTACCTTCCTCTTTTTGTTCCTGGCTCTTAAGCCCTGCCTTCTCTGAAATGTTTCGGTTCCTTCTTAAGTATTTTTAGACCAACTTTCCTTCTTTCAACACATGTGGCAAGGGTACTTTTGCACAGCTTTTTAAGGCCAGGACCCCAGAGGGAGACTCATTCTGGAATAGACATAGCCTGGATCGGTCCCTGAAGTCCTTCTTCATTCTTCCAAGGCTTCTGATTTTAAATGCTAGGTTTTGTTGTTGTTCTAGCTTAAAATCAAGCCTGGAGTCTCCTTAGGAAGTCATTTATGGGGCAAAGCCTCTTTATTCAGTGATACTCAGTCAACTTTTGGCCTCTCCTAGTACCTTGCTTTATTTTTCATTCTTTTGCGATGTATTTAACACCTATGGAAAGCTAACAGTATATGTAACACACTCAATGCATTATATTCGCCAGATGCTTTCTATCTCCTCTCTCTCTCTCTTTTTTCTGATTGCTCCACATTACTGCTAATTAAGTTAATAAGATGACCTCCAACTTCGCAAACTTCTGAAGTTCTTTAGCTCCAAGAATAGATTAAAAAGTCTTTCAGGCCATGGAAAACTGAGACCTTTTTCTCTAAGATTAGGAAAAGAGGGGGATGCCTGATTTCACCACTTTTATTCAACATAATACTGCCAATCATGGCCAGAGCAATTAGGCAAGAAAAAGAAACAAAAGTCATCAAAAACAGAAAGAAAGAAGTAAGATTATCTCTGTTCCCAGATGATATGATTGTACATATAGAAAACCCTAAAGATTCCATAAAAATACCTGTTAGAACTAATAAATCAATCCAGCAAAGTTGTAGGATACAAAATCTATACACAAAAACACAGTGCATTTTTATATAGCAACAATGAACAGACTGAAAAGGAAATTAAGAAAACAATTTAATTTATAATAGCATCAAAAGGAATAAAATAGTTGTACACTGAAACTACAAAATACTGCTGGAAGATATTAAAGAAGACAAAATAAATAGACATCCCATGTTCATGGATTAGAAGAATTAATATTGCTAAGATATGAATACTAAAGCAATCTATAGATTCAATGCAATCACCATCAAAACCCCAATAGCTTTTTTTTTTTTTTTTTTTTTTTTTTTTGCCGAAAGAGAAAAATCCATTCTAAAATTCACATGGAATTTCAAAGAATCCTAAACAGCCAAACAAGCTTGAAAGAGAACAAAATTAGAGGTCTTACTCTCCCTGATTTCAGACTTCTATGGAGCTACAATAATCAAAACAGTGGCATAAAACAGACATAAAGATAAATGGAATAGAGTATGATATGCATGTATGGTCAAAAGATTTTTAATAAGGGTGCCAGTCCATTCAGTAAAGAAAAGACAGTATTTTCATCATGGTGGCTAGATTTCCATATACAAAAGAATACATCTGGACCTTTACCTTACACCATTTACAAAAGTTAACTCAAAATGGATCAAAGACGTAAGTGTAGGAGCTAAAACTATAGAGCTGTTAAAAGAGAACAGGGGGAAATCTTCATGCCATTGAGCTTGGCAGTGACTTCTTTGATCTGACACACAGGCAACAAAAGAAAACATAGACAAATTGGATCTCTTCAGAATTAAAAACTTTGTTCATCAAAGAACACCATCAACAGAATGCAAAGGCAACCCATTGAATGGGAGAAAATTTTTAAATCATGTATTTGATAAGAGATTTGTATCCAAAATATGTGAAGAACTCCTACAATTCAACAATAAAAAATCAAACAACCCAATTTAAAAGTAGGTAAAGGACTTGAATAGACATTTCTCCAAAATAGAAAATGAGTAGTAAGTACTTATAAAGATGTCTACATCACTAATAACTAGGGAAATGCAGGTCAAAACCACAATGAGGTACAGAGGGTATAGAGTACAGGTGTAGGACCTCTACAAATAAAATACTATTTTCTAGTATTATTAAAGAACTAGAAAATAGCACCTGTCCATGAAGACGTAGAGAAGTTGGAATCCTCATGCACTGCTGATGGGACTGTAAAATGCTGCAGCCTCTGTGGAAAACAGCACAGTGGTTCCTCAAAAAGTTAAATGTAGAATTGCCATATGATCCAGTCATTCCACTCAAAGAAGTATGAGAGTAGGACTTGCTCCAAACAGGCATTTGTATAACCATGTTCAAGTGGTATTATTCACAATAGGCAAAGGTGGAAGCAACCTAAGTGTTCATCAACAGCTGAATGGATAAGCAAATGTGGTCTATACATACAGTGGAATATCATTTGGCCTTAATAAGGAAGGAAATTCTACAAAATGGATGAATCTTGAAGCCTTTACACTGATGAAATAAACCAGTCACGGAAGGACAAATACGATATGAATCCACTTAGCATGAGGGTCTTGGAACAGTCAAATTCACAGAGACAGAAAGTAGAATGGTGGGTGCTAGGGGCAGGGGGATGAGGAAATGAGGATTTAGTGCCTAATGGCGACAGAGTTTCAGTTTGGGAAGATGAAAAAGTTCTGGAGAAGGAGGTGCTGATGACTGCCCAGCACTGTGAGTGTGCTTAACGCCACTGAAATGTGCACTTAAAATGGCTCAAGTGGGAAATTTATGTGATGTGTATTTTACCATAATTAAAAAAAAAGGTCTCTCAGACTTAATTTCACCACACTGTGGGCAGTAGAGCGGGGAGCAACTTTTCTGGTTATGTGATGGAACCTGCCCATGTTACAGCTAAAGAGACCGAGGCCCTGAGAAATGGTATCACTAGACCAAGGCTGCATGGCCACTGGTGACAGAGCCACGTCCTGACAGCTTTCCTTCTACTGCAGTGCACTGAACTCCCATGTGGCTTCTCCAACCAGCCTTCTCCAGTTGGACGCCCTTGCCTCCAGCCCTGTCTTATCTCACGTGTTCTGTCAAACCTCCAGACTGCTCATTCGAGACTATGGTTCAGATCCAGATTCCCATTCCCCAGATTAAAATCCTCCATGCTGCTCTCCCATGCCCCACTATGTTTTTAAAATCATATTCTCTCGTGTGGAAGCAGACCTTCTGAGATCTGGCCCTCTGTCTCCCTACCCCCCTTCTGCCACTACCCCACATGAGCCCCAGCCACACCAAACCCACTCCAGGTCTCTGAAGTTATTATGCAGCTCAGATCATGTCTCCTGCCTGAATGCTTTTCTTCCTCTCATCTAAACACCATTCTAGGTGTGCTCTCTTCTGGGCAGCCTCCTGGAGGACCTGTCTAGAGTCAGCCCCACCCATGCTGATGTCAACACTGTGCTGAGTCACACAACTTCCTGTATCATTGCTGGACGATGAGTATCTAAAAGACAAGGGTCAAGTCTCTGATCTGCTTAATAAGCAATTCTCAGCCCCAGACAAGGAATGCTACAGAAATAACAGATGTTCAGGTCTCTCCTTAGACCCAACTCAATCAGATTGTAGCTGCAGAGTGCTCAGCACGCTTGGGGGACAGTGAATGACCAATTGCAGGGACTGACGGTTTTAATTAGGAATAGGCTAGGAGATAGGCCATAAAATAACAAAGGTCGGTGCTGTGGGAGGATCTGGTCCAGAGGAGTGACACAATGAAATGCTCATTTTAAGATGGTTAGTGTGGTACAGTATGTGATATGAATTGGGAGGATGAGATGTTATGGTCAGAGGGTTGAGTGAGGATCTGAAGTGTTGCTTCACATTTGTCTTTCTGGTGCCAAGTATATGCATTTTGCCTTGTACAGAATAGATGCTCAATGAATGAAATGAGTGAATGAATGAACTAAATTCACCATAGCAAGAATGGAGCAGAAAATTTCGTCCTGGGTGTCAGCTCAACTGCAGACAGAGAGCTTAAGGGTCAGTTTGAAATTTTCTCCAGCATCTTTTAGCATCTTGAGTTTTTTAAACATCTAAGACTATACTGATTACACTCTGACTCAATAGCGCCCTGACAGGAATGGAACATATGCATGTGTGCACGGGCGTGCTTTCGCAAGTGTGTGCTCATGCATGCACGTGCACGCGCACACACACACACACCTCAAGTGTGAATAGTGGTTGTAGCTGAGCTCAGCAGATTTCTGCCCCACTTCCCCTGTGTCTATGAGTCAACTGCAGGGAGGAAGGAGTCATGCCTTTTCCTGGACATATATAAGGTTTGTTTAGGTCAGAGAGGAGTTGGGGTTTCAAGGTTAGGGGTGTTAAGGTGAGTGCTTCTTGATCTTGGCTATGCACAGGAATCCACGGGAGATCTTGTTAGAAGGCTGTTTCTGCTTCAGCGGGTCTGGAGACAGTCTGAGATTCACATTTGAAACAAGCTCTTGGCGGAAGCTGCTGGTCCCCAACTGCTGTTTGATTATCAAGGCTGGGCAGAGCTTTCCAACTGGTATACCCTATAAAGGAAAGAATCCTGGGTGGACCAAGAGGCTGAGTGTCCTGGCTGCGAGTAGCTTCACCTCGTTTACTCTACTATGCTGAGTAAGTATCATCTTCTATGATGGTACAGCATGGAAAATGTTGAGAAGCATGACACCGAATCATTGGTTAACTCTTGTTTGGGTACAATAATGGTTGTACCACTAAAATCACCTGGGGATCTTAGTAAAACTACAAAGGCCTATCTTACTTCAAAGAACCTGGGCCTCTAGATGATTCTGATACACACCAAAGTTTGAGAGGCACTGTACTAAAAAATCACTTCCGATGCCCCAGGTGCTGAGCTCTAGTATGTAAGAAAATAACAAAGCAATGAGTCTACTAGTCAGAAACAAGGAGACTCATTTCCACTCCAGCTTTATTGAGGTATAATGGATAAATCAAATTTAGGGAGGTTCATTATGGTTCATTCATTCACTTGTACATTCAGCCATTCAACAAATACGCACTGAGTACTAACTATGTATTAGGCATGATTTTGAATACAGGGAGCATGGGTGTACAGAGATTCTGCCCTCAGGAAGTTCACAGTTTAGTCAGGGAGGCGGGTGTTGAACATATCACTGGAGTACTGTTAGCAGTTCCTGGAGCTCATACTGTGGAATGAGACGCATGTTTCTAATTCGCCAAACCTTCAGGGAACAGCTATTCTGGGTCGAGTGCCAAGGTGACAAAGATGAGTGCGACAGACTCCTGCCCTCTAGAAACTCCTGGGCTACTGGGGGAAAAGAGGGGAGTGGATATGAAAAGGCTTCCCTGGAGTCCTGCGTGTTAAAGAAGACAAGGACTCTTCTGACCCATGGATTCTTGGAATCGATGCCAAGTAGGTCACCATGGAAACAGGATGGGTTCTCATTCAAAGAAGTTAGCTCTTACAAATATTCTGAAGTGCCTTCTTAATAACATTTTCTCCAGCTCCATTCTAGTTATGCCTACCTATGACCATAATCCACATTCCACAGGAAACTGGAAGGAAGCATTTTGATGTTTAATTTTCATGGGGTTTCACTTTCTTGTGACATAATATGGCCCACAATGCTGCTAGTTGTCCCCAGCCACTCCAGCTTTAGTGCTTGATTATGGATTTCAAATCCAGATGGGTCCTAAGTGCTAAATTACATAGACTTTACACACCAGAGCAAGGAGATGTGCATTTTGGCTTTCCTCATTAGAAGGCTCCAACTTACTTCAAGCAGAAATGAGTCACTTCCTCTGGCTTTCCTCTGCTTTGATGTTAAGGCCCAGAGCTAGATGGCCAAAGTCAGGGTTTTAAGAAAAATTCTGGGGGTGCCTGGGTGGCTCAGTGGGTTAAAGCATCTGCCTTCGGCTCAGGTCATGATCCCAGGGTCCTAGAATCGAGCCTCATGTTGGGCTCTCTGCTCAGTGGGGAGTCTGCTTCCTCCTCTCTCTCTGCCTACTTGTGATCTCTGTCTGTCAAATAAATAAATAAAATCTTTAAAAAAAAATTCTGTTGGTTGGACTCTGGTGTATCTTCAGCTGCAATCCCTCTTGTGATGAGCCCAGTTGTAAGGTCATGCACGTGAAGTAGAATGTGTTTAAATCTCAGTCTCTGAATTCTTTCACCAAATATAGTTAAATGAAGCGAGAAAGTTATCATCTTCAACCTCAACAGTAAGGAACAAGTGTATATTGCACATTCAATAAAGATTTAACGCCAACCATGTCATTTTCAAAGACTGAAATCGTTTTACATATGAGATGCCAGACACCATTTTATACATTTTTTCTTTTTAATCTAGAATTTTCCCTTGGCTCTATCTGTACAAAACCCATAAGGACTTCCTCCCTCTTCTCCTATACGAAATTATTTTTCTCCTCTTACTTTTTCTCTAAAATAATTCATGAAATTGTTCTATGTTTTATCTATGTAGTGATGGGTCAGCAAGTGCTGAGGACTGAGGGAGAGGCTGTGAGAAGGGAAGAACTACTGTGTGTCCTCAGGAAGGATGCCTTCCAGGGAAAGAGAGGATTGAATCACAGTTGGAAGGACACTCAAAAATGCTAGATTTCTTGTATTTTTAGAAGAGTAAGGTCTCAATTTATGATTAGGGTCATACTGCTTTTTGTTTACATTCATGAGAAAATATTAATGTGTCATTTTCTTACAGTGTCTTTGTATGATTTTGGTATCAAGGTAATGTTAGTTTCACAGAATGAGTGGAAAGTATTCTCTCCTCTTCAATTTTATAAAGGAATTTGCTAAGAATTGGTATTATTTTTTTCTTTAAATATCTACTGGGATTGAAGCCATCCGGGTCTAAAGTTTTCTTTATGGGGTTAGCTGAGGTTTCAATTCCTTTAATAGCTATGGTGCTGTTCTGTTTATCTGTTTCTTTTTAGGTGATCTTTGATTGTGTCTTTCAGATAATTTGTTTATTTTAAGTCGTTCAACTTACTCATATAAAATTATTCATAATATTCCCTTATTATCTGTGAGGTCTGTAGTGATATTATTGCTCTCATTCTTTATATTGGTAATTCATGTCTTCTTTCTTTTTTCCCCCTCAATCAGTCTGGTTCCAGTTTTATTAATCTTACTGACCTCAAGGAACTAGTTTGTCATTGATTTTTCTCTGGTTTTTTGTTTGTTTGTTTGTTTGTTTGTTTGCTTTCTAGTGCATTGATTTATGCTCTTATCTTAATTATTTTCTTTCTTCTGTTTACTCTGTTACTGTTTACTCTGTTCTATTACTCTGGGTTTACTTTTGTTCAACTTTTTCTAGTTTCTTAAGGTGTAGGCTGAGGTCTTTGATTGGAGACATTTTTTTTTTCTTTTCTGTTATTGGAGTTTCATGCTATCCATTTGCCTCTAAGCACTATTTTAGCTGCATCCCCCAGATAGATTGTAACATAGAGTGAAACAAAAACTAAACAGAAGCAAAGAAATGTTGTCCTTGAAAATCCTGAGGAAGACTAAAAGAAAAACATTTTTGTACTCTGCTCACAACACTTCAAATAAAGGAATGCCCAGTTTCCTCTTCCTACAGAATACTTCTCATACCAAAAGTGTGGGAGTCCCCCTCTGCCACACCAATCAGTTCTCCTGTGCTCTCCAGACATCAGCTTGGTGTCCTACAACCCAATTCTGACACTGCCTGGAGTTAGGGCAGACCCTTCAGGTAGTTCATTAGACTGCTTTACCTCAGATACTAACTGCAAGTTGGGTTCAACAATTTGCTAGAACAGCTCATAAAACTTGGAAAATGAATTCTTACTAGATTATTTGTTAATTATAAAAGGATACAACTCAGGAACAGCCAGATGAAACAGATGCATGGGGCACGGTATGGGGGAAGGGTTGTGGAGATTCCATGTCCTCTTGGGATGTGCCACCCTCCCAGCAGCTCAATGGGTTCACCAACACAGAAGCTCTCTGAACCCTTTTGGTTAAGGTTTTTGAGGAGACTCTCTTACAAAGGCATGATTGATTAGATTATTGGCTATTGGTGATTGAACTCAATCTCCAGCCCCTTCCTCCCAGGAATTAAGGTGAGAAGGAGAACAGAGAAGGTATGTGAAAGGTTGGACAAAAAGTTCCAACCTTCTAATCCAGGGAATCATGGCTGGTTCCCTGGCAATCATCACCCCATCCTTAAAGGCTTTCCCAAAGTCACATCATTACCATGAGCTTGTGTGGTTGAAAGGGGTTTGTTATGAATAACAAAAATGCTCCTTTCAGCTTTATCATTCCTGAACTATTTCAGGAGTTGGGAACAAAAATCAAATGTTATAACAAAAGATACTTTCTCATCTTTCTTATCACTTAGGAAATTACAAGGCATTTAAGAACTTTGACCAGAAGCCAGGAGGAAGACCAAATATCTATATTTTTACTATATCACAATTTCACAGAAGACAAAATGAACAATTTGTTGGTAAATGCAACATAGTCATTCAGGACCTTTGAGAATGGATGTGTAGTTGGGATGTTACTGGAAGCTGAGATACAGCCTAGCCTCTGCTCATTATGCTGAATGCCAACTGTGGCTCCTTAGAAGAAATAACTTTTTTCTAATTTGCCTGATGATGCCCTATAGCTGCTCCACCAATATTTTCCTTCACTATTGGAACCAGTCTTTTTTATTTATTTTATTTTAGTTTTGCTTAAAATAAAGTAGTTTGTTTGCTTTAAGGATCTGTGTGGGACAAATTAAAGAGGCATCTTTAAGTTGAGGTATTCTTATATGAGACTGGATAATCTTTGGTCTCTTAAACGTAAAAATTTTCTTCTGCTCTGTTGCCTTTTAAATTGGTTTATTGTGTCTGATTATCTCCCTTTATTGCCATGATTTTATGTTTTAGTTAGTAAGGCCTCCCTACACCAAAGGAATAAAAATATTCTTCTATATATTTTTTTCTAGTACTTAGAGTTTTATTTTGAACATTTCTATATTTAACCCATCTGGAATTTTTTTCTTATATATGGTGTGGACAACTGAACTTTATTTCTCTCCAATGTATAAACAGTTTTTGAATAACCTATCCTTTATCAGCTGATCTGAAATACCCCTTATTATATGCTAAATCCTTATATGTGCATGAGTTTGTTTTGACTATTTCATTTCATTTGCTTGCCTACATCTGCACCCGTACCCCCCATTTTCATTATTTGTCATGAGCACGCTATAAAGGCCCCTACACAAGTTGTGTCTTTCCACAACGTCAGCTTTATTTAGTCATAAAGTGAGGTTAACATAATTGTAAAGCAGATTCAGGATTTTGAGCTCAATGACATTTCGCTATGCATTGAACTTGGCTTCATACATGTCACACAAAACAAAGCAGTCACACAAAAACAAGACACAAGGGCTAAGAAATTAATGAATAAGTATGAAGTCAGCCCATGAGGGTGCCATTTAGGTGAGGCCTTGGTCTTGTCTAGGTCAGCTTTACAGCTGATGACATTCAAACAGTGGACAATCTCTGTTATGTTCAGAGATTAGTCAGACAGAGCCTTTGCTGCATTTGCCTTTTTATTTTTACTATTTTTTTAAATTTGAGAGAGAGAGAGAGTGCAATGGATTGAGAGTGATAGAGCAAGCACAAGGCAGGGAAGGGCAAAGGGAGAGGCAGAAGGAGGCTCTCCACTGAACACGGAGCCTGACATGGGGCTCGATCCCAGTTCATGGGGCTCAATCGCAGGACCCCAGGATCATGAAGGCAGACGCTTAACGAACTGAACCACCCAGGCACCCTAGTATTCTCATTTTAATTATGAGGAACTTAAGGTTAAGATAGTTTGCGTAATTTGTCTGAGGTCAAATACTACCAGAAGTAAGCTCTATCAGATACTAATACATCTTCCATTATACCTCGTTATCAGTATTTTGTTCTTCATATAAAAGATATTAATCAGATACTTTCCTGAATATTGGCTTTGACCTGGGGAGAAAGACGAGCATGTGACCTCATTAGAGACTTCAGGAGAAAAGAAGTTACATAATTGATGGCATACAATGCAGTTAACTTTGCTAATTATTATTTTGGCTTCGCAGTATGCAACTCTTTGTATTTTCAGAAATAACTCAGATCCTGCTTGAGAAGCCAAAGCAGGGAGAAATGTGCCCTTCTCACTCTCTGACATCTTGTGAATGAGCATGTGACCTAGGCTGAACTGTATGCTGCCGTCTGGACATTTCCATCTGGAGGGAGTGGTGCTTAGGTGGAGTTCATTGAGCAATGAGCGCTAGGCAGCCTCAGAAGTAGAGAATTCATGTCACCAGGTTAATGGATGTACCTTGGATTCTGTCCAAGCCTGGATTCCCATCTCTTCATCAATTATGGCAGCCACTGGTACCCTTTCTTCCTTCCTCCTTCTTTTTTTTTTTTTTTTAAACATAATCCTCTCTTTATTTTTGAATTTTATTTATTTTTGTTTTAAGATTTTATTTATTTATTTGACAGAGAGAAACACAGCGAGAGAGGGAACACAAGCAGGGGCAGAGGGAGAGGGAGAAGCAGGCCTCCTGCTGAGCAGAGAGCCCCATGCGGGGCTCTATGCCAGGACCCTGGGATCATGACCTGAGCTGAAGGCAAACAATACCTGAGCTGCCCAGGCACCCCCACTGGTACCCTTTCAATAAAATTCTCTGTTCCTTTATCAATTATAATTGTTCTTATTGCTTACAACTAAGAACCTTGACTACTATAGAAATTGAAGCCTGGAGGGGCACAGGCCAGGGAAATGGGAAGACTGGGATTGATTTCCTGGCTTGATTGGCACCAAAGCTGGTGAAAATCCAGCTGACATTAAGTTGTAGGCATTTGAAACAGCTAATGAAAGTATCGCCTGTGGTCACTGGTAATAAAATGCTATTAGGTTGTCTGGGATTTATAACACTTCGGTTTTAAACATGTAATATAGTGGTGTATTATTTAGTTTTAATCCCTATCCCAGAGATATTAGTTAGCATTTGAAATATCCCAATCAGGAATACACCCTCCTGGGGTGAGTTAACTTTGGAAGAATTTGGTTAAGAGACTTACTCCAAAAAATTATCCATTTTCCCCTTACTGATTCATAATGCTGCGTTTATCATGTATTAAATGATTTTATATTTATGGATCTATTACTATACTTTGTATTCTAGTCTATTGATATGTTTGTCTACTTTTTGCAGTATTTATACCAATATTACATTAAAAAAAATGACTGGTGTTTTGATATGTAGTAGAAAACTATCCTTATATTGTTTCAATTTAGGATTGAACTGGTCCTGGCAGTCAGATTCTGGTTCCAGAGTGGGCAGAAGAAAGAAATCACACCTCTTTTTTTTTTTTTTTTAAGATTTTATTTATTTGACAGAGAGAGACACACTGAGAGAGGGAACACAAGCAGGGAGAGTGGGAGAGGGAGAAGCAGTCTTCCTGCTGAGCACAGGCCTGATGCAGGGCTTGATCCCAGAACCCTGGGATCATGGCCTGAACCGAAGGCAGACGCCAAACAACCAAGCCACACAGGCACCCCAAGATAGCACACCTCTTATAAAATGTCATCAAAGCCTAGCCCTGCAGAAATGTACTGTATCTAATGATGGCCTCCAGACTTGCATACAGTACTCCAGACATGATCAAGGCAAAGTAGGAGACTTTTTACCTCCTATGTCTAGAGTTCTGTTTGTGTAGATTTCTATCAGCATAACTCCTGTCTTTAGGAACTGACTCTTCTTCCATTTAAACTTGCAATTTATAGCCAATGAAGAGTATTGGGTATTTTATGAGCATAAGCTGATACAAGGTTAGATCTCCCCCATCCTGCCTTGTGCAGCTAAAAATCATTAATTTATATTTTATTACAATAATAGATATCAGATAAAAAAAATCATACACTAGCCTAACACAGAGATTGCTTTTATTTTTCTGTTTTTGTGTAATTCTTGTTCATAATTCTTGTTCAAAATATACGTAAGCACATCGAACTTGATAACTGTACTCATAGAATAGGAAATAATTAAACTTATGTTTTTATCTCATACTGTAAGATCTTTTCCTGTTGCTATATTGTCTTTAGAATAACATCCCTTCCTTTGAAAACTTCCTCCCTTTTTAAAAGCTGCACAATGTGGTTGACATACATATTAAATTACTAAATATTATCATTGTTGCTGTACCTTTGTCTCAGGTTTTTGCTATTATAAATAGTGCTGTCATAAGCCTCTTTTTGTATTTGGCATTTTCCTCTTTTTTAGATTTTTTTTTCCGGGATAAAGTCCTAGGAATGGAGTTACTGTGCCAAAGAGGAAAAAAATAGTTTATGAGTATTGAAACATTTGTACAGTTACTTTCCAACATAATGCCAGTTTATGAAACGGGTCATGTTTGCTGCAAACTTACAAACATTAGCTATTATTATCATTTGACATTTTTGAAAGGTTAGTTCTTACCCTTCTGAAATGCAGACCATATATTTATTCCTCTTACAATTTTATCCTCTTAGTTTTGACTAGTTATTTCAGTCTGTCAAGATGTTTTTGAAATCTGTTTCTGTTATTTAACTCATTAGCTGTCATTCCCAATGTTGTGCCCATTACCACTCCAGTAAGGTACAACATTCCTACCTTCATTCAAATAACTGACAAATCACTGACTAGCACATATGATGTGATGCATTTTAACTTACCCCTAGGGACACTCCGGGTAAGATTAACCCATTAATCAACTATTGTTAGAGACCAGTGTTGAACCAGTCTTCATATCTCCTTTAAGCTATCCCATAGGCTATACTCAATCTAACCCAATGCAATTAAATCTATTTTTCATGATTTGAGCTCTAAATGCCAAAATACATACTAGGCAGCAGAAAGTGTGCCAAATAACTTGTTGTCACTGAGGTTCATCATTCCTGGTTTTACCAATTGAGTAACTTTGTTAAAAAAGGGAAATGTGGTTGGCGTGGCATGAATTGTTGTTAGTGGATTTATGTTGTCCTATAGTGGAAGAGCTGGTTGCTCTGCCAGAGGAGGGGGTGGTGGCAATAGGCCAAGGGGTTAAGCAACAACAAAACCAGGAGTGGGCAAGTGGGGTGGAGCTGAGAAGCTGTTGCTTAAGCACACACAAGAGGGGCTAAACCAGAAGTAGTTCATAAGCACGGTGGACTCAATGCAGGAAAATTTAGGTCAGAGGCTGGATGGAAATGAAAAAATAATATTCAAGAAGTTTACAAACTTACAATCTAGTCTTACAGTTTAGCTTTGGGGGAAAAGACATAAAAGTAGATAAGTAAAAAATTCCAAGGAGAGGAAGCAAAAATATTTTTCCCTGTTCTTCCCACTAAGTATGACTAAAACCCTGATCATCATATATAAAATATACATAGGGAGACTCTCAAAGTTGGAGAGAAGGCAGACAAGCTTGAGACCTCAGGACTTGTAAGGAACAATACACTGGTGACTTCTCTGGCTTTTCTTTGTGTCTCATATATCCCTGGGTGCTGGAGAAGCTAGAAACCTGGAAATGACAACAGATAGGGACAAAAAATAACTAACTCCAACAAAAGCTGGCTCTCTCTAGCCAAAGGACTAGAAAGACAGAAAAACTTTTATGCATCAAACACTCTACTTCGGCCAAATATCACAGAAAAGCTGTGGCCCCAACCCCACCCATGCAACCAGAGGTCAGTGGGGACCACAAACTTTCACCTTCCACAGGGTGTAACGAGACTGTCCAAACTTCTCCCTTCCTCCCAAGCTGGTGTCATGTCAGAGAAGTTCAGGTAGAAAGCTGGGACTTTCATCCCCAGCAGGTGGAATGAGGCTCATCCATTCCTTCCTGTAGGGTCAGTGGAGACAATGTGAGGAACCTGGACTTCAACTCCCACTCAACAGTAAAAAAAACCACCTTCCTCTCCCCATTGGGGTGGTGTCAGAGGGGAGTTAGTGCAAAGACAAGATTTCTACCACCACCCATCAGTGACAAGGTCTAGTGGTAATGTGGTGTCAGTGGAGACAGCGTGGGAGAACAGAAATGAGGCACACCCACCCCTCCCATCCAGAATGGTATTAACTGAAACCTAGTAGAAATTCCCAGTTCCACCTGGCAGTATAAGAGTCCCTCTTCCCCTTTGGGTGTCAGTGGAGACCAGGAAAATCTGGACTTCTAGCCCAGAATAAGGTAATGCTCTTTTCTACCAGAGCAATGTCAAAGGAAGACAGCAAAATAGAGCATTTAAATAAGATCCAGAGTCTTATATTATGCTACTTAAAATGTCCAGCTTTCACTAGAATGTCACTTGTCACACCACAGGCCAGTAAAATCTCAACTTGTACAAAAAAATGATGATCAATAGATTCCAACACCGAAATATTTATAAGCAGCCATCATATAAAGGCTTCAAGGAGCAATTATGTACACACTTGAACAGTATGAATAAATCAAATATCTAAGCAAAGACTTAAAAAGTTTAGCAAACAGAGGCACCTGGGTGGCCTTTAGCTCAAGCCATGAGCTCAGTCCTGGGACTGAGTCCTGTATCGGGCTCCCTGCTCAGCAAGCTCCCCCTGCTGCTTCCCACTGCCTGTAATCTCTCTCTCTCAAATAAGTAAATAAATAAAATCTTTTAAAAAAATTCTCAGCAAAGAAATAGAAGATATAGAGAAGAACTACACGACAGTTCCAGAACTCAAAAGTACAACAACCACAAAACCTTGCTGGAAGGTCTCAACAACACAATGGAAGGAACAGAGGAAAAAAAAAATCAGTGAACCTGAAGAATAAACAATAGAAATGACCTATACTAAACCACAAAGAGAAAATAGACTGAGAAATAAAGAAAAAAGAACAGGCCTTAAGGACCTGTGGGGGGAAAAATTCTAACATTCACAGCATCAGAGTTCCCAAAGCAGAGGATAAAGAAGATGAGGCTGAAAAAAGTACTCAAAGAAATAATGAAAGCTTTATAAAGAATAAAGAAAGTAAAGAATAAAGAAAGCTTTATAAAGTTGGCAAAAGACCTAGTTTGAAATCCACAGATTCAAGAAGCTGAGAAAATTGCAAACAAGATAAGCCCCTCAAAATCCATACCAAGGCACATCATTGTCAAACTTCTGAAATTTAAAGACAATATCTTTTTTTTTATAAGATTTTATTTATTTATTTGACAGAGAGATCACAAGTAGGCAGAGAAGCAGACAGAGAGAGAGAGAGAGAGAGGGAGAGAGAGAGGGAAGCAGTCTCCTCGCCAAGCAGAGAGCCTGATGTGGGGCTTGATCCCAGGACCCAGAGATCACAACCTGAGCCAAAGGCAGAGGCTTATCCCACTGAGCCACCCAAGCACCCCATAAAGACAAAATATCTTGAAAGCAGCTTTATTTGTGGGGGCAAACAACTAGAGTGATAGTGAATTTCTCATCAGAAATCATAAAAGCTCAGGTGAGTGGCACAACATTTTTGATGGCTAAAAACAAAAACAAAAACAAACAAACAAACAATCCTCTATTAATTCAGAATTCTATCCAGTGGAAATATCCTTCAGGAATGAAGGAAAAATCAAGACATATGATGAAAGAAAGAGAGAATTTGTTACCAGCAGAGCACTGTAAGAGAATGACTAAAGGCAATTCTGTAAACAGAAAGGAAATAATAAAATAAGAAATCTTAGAACATTGAAAAGAGGCCAAGAACAATGACCAGAGTGAAAATGTGGGTAAGAACAATACATTTTCCTTCTGATCTTGAGTTTCCTAAATGATGTTTGATGCTCACAGCAGATATTGTAACACTGTTGGATGTGGTTTAAAATATGTAGAGGAAATATTTAAGACAATTTAAATATAAATGGGGAAGGATGAAAGGAAGTTAAAGGAAGTTTCTACACGTCATTTGAACTGGTGAAATGTCAGTACCAGTAAACTGTGTTGTTATGCATGTATCATGTAGTAACTAGAATGACCACCAAAAAAAAAAAAAACAAAAAACAAAAAACAAACAAAAAAAAACTGTACAAAAAGAGATACCTTCTAAAGCACCATGGCTAAATCAAAGTGGAATTCTAGAAAAATGTACAAATGTCTCAAGAAAGGCAGGATAAGAAAATAGAGAAATGAGAAACAATAGAAAAAAGTAGTAAATAAAATAAATCGCAGGCATAGCACATTAATAATTACATTAAATATAAGTGGCATAAACATACCTATTAAAACACAAACACATCAGGCTCCTTGCTCAGCAGGGAGCCTGCTTCTCCCTCTGCCTCTGCCTGCCATTCTGTCTGCCTGTGCTCGCTCTCTCCCCCCCTCTCTCTCTGATAAATAAATAAAATCTTAAAAAAAAAAAACCCAAAGATAGCTATGATGGATTAAAAAATATGACCCAACTATCTGCTCTCTTAAGAATCTCACTTCTAATACAACAATACATTAAAAATACATGTAGATTGAAAGTAAAAGGACAGAAAAATAGACATCATGCAAGCATCAGCCAAAAGAAGCACTAATGGCTATCTTAATATCAGTCCAAGCAGAGTTCAGAGAAAGAAAATTACCAAGGACAGAGAAGGACATTAACAGAGACAAAGAGGACAGAATGATAAAAGGGACATCCCAGCAAGAAGACACAGAAATCCTAAATGTGTATGTACCAAATCAGAGCCACAAAATAAGCAAAGAAAAGACCAAAAGAAAACCAAAAAGATCAATCTACAATTATATTGGAGAATTCAACATCCTTCTCCCAATAACCGATAGAACAACCAGATAAAATATCAGCAGGGTTATAGAAGAACTTAATAACACTCTTCACTTCCAGGATCTAATTGACATTTAAAGAACACTCCACTGAACAACTGTAGAATACACTAAAAAAAAAAAATCCACTGGACACATATGAAGTTATATATGTCCTAGGCCATAAAACAAATCTCAACAAATTTAGAAGAGTTGAAATAATACATGATGTGTTCTCAGGCCACCACTATGGAATCAAAATAGGAAGATAACAGGAAAATCAACAAATATTTGGAAACTAAGCAATACACTTTCACAAAATCTATGCATCAAAAAGGAGGTCTCTAGGAAAATTAAAAAAAAAAAACCATTAAACTAAAGGAAAAAGGGAATACAATGTATTGAAATCTGTGGGACACTGCTACAGTAGTGCCAAGAAGGAAATCTGTAGCACTAAATGCTTATACTAGAAAAAAAGAGAAATCTCGTATCAAGTATCAAATATCTAAGCTCTTACCACAAGAAGCTAGAAAAAGAAGAGTTAAATAAACCCAAAGCAAGGAGAAATAAAGAGTAAATATCATAGAAATTGAAAAGAGATAAACAATCAAGAAAATCATTCAAAAACTAGTTCTTCTAAAAGATCAATACCATTGACTCACTCCAGTAAGATTAACAAAGAGCAAACATTGTAAAGATGATTCTACAAACATCAGTTTAATTTCCAAGACAAAATGGACCAATTCCTCCAAGAGCACAAACTATCATAATTCACCCCATATGAAATTGATAATTTGAATATTCATATAACTATTAAGGAAATTGAATCAATAATTTAAAAAGTTCTCCAAGAAAGAAATTTCCAGTTCCATATAATTTCAGTGGAGAATTAAAACCAATTCTATGCACTCTGTCAAAAAATAGAAAAGGGGGAACATCTATAATCTTATATTGCTAGAATTACCTTTATACAAAACCAGAAAAACCCAATACAATAAAAGGTAGCTACAGGCCAATATCTCCAAGGATTATAGACTTAAAAAATCCTTAACAAAATATTAACAAATACAATTTAGCAATATTTGAAAATGACTATTCATCATGACTAAGTGAGGTTTATTGCAGGGACATGAATTTGGCTTTATATTTGAAAATCAATCAATGTAACCCACTATATTAATAGGCTAAAAAAATCACATGACCATATCAATAGATTCAGAAAAGCATTTAACAAAATTCAACATGCATATGCAGAAAAAAACCACAGAAAACCAGGAATAAAGTAAAACTTCCTCAAATGATGAAGAGCTACTACAAAAAACCTACAGCTAGCGTCACACTTAATGATAAATATCTTAATGCTTTTCCAATAAAGTCAGGAACAAAGTTAAGAATGCTCACTTTTACCACTCTTATTCAGCATTGCACTGGACCTTTTGTCCAATAAAGCAAGAAAAGGAAATAAAAAATATATGGATCCAAAAATAAGAAATAAACTACCCTATTTGTCAATGATTTGATTATGTACATAGGAAATCTCAAGGAATCTACCAAAAAAAAGAAAGAAAAAAACACCTAGAAGTAATAAGTTAGCTCAACATGGTTGCAGTATACCAGATAAGCAAAAAGAATTCAATCATGTTTCTATATACTAACAAGGAACATATGGACACAAAAATTAAAAGTACAATACAATTTTATAATTATTCAAAATGAAATATTTAGGCGTAAGTAACAAAACATGCCCAGGATGTATATGCTGAAAACTATAAAATGCTGATGAAAGAGATCAAAAAAGAGCTCCATAAATGAAGAGACTTACTGGGCTCATGGATTAGAAGGCTCAACACCATAATGACCTCAATTATCCCCAAAATGACATACAGGCTTAAAGCACTTCCTTTCAAACTTCCAGTTGGGTTTATTGTAGATATGAAGGAGATTATCCTACACTTTATATGGAAAAACAAAGGAACTAGAATAGCTCTAAGGAAAGATGAACTAGAATAGCTATAACAATTTTGAAAATGAAGAATAAAGTGGAAGGAATTAGTTTACCAGATTTCAAGACTTGCATCACTACAGTATCAATGTTACATGAGTTAGTAGAGATATAGTCACTTAGATAAATGACACAGAATAAAGAATCCAGAAGTGGACCACACAAATATAACCACTGATTGTAGACAAAGGCACAAAAGCAATTCAGTGGAGGAAGAGTAAACTTTTCAAGGACTAATGCTCAAATTGTTTCATCCACACAAAAGGACCTTTATATCTTATATGAAAATCAACTCAAAATGGATCATAGACTTAAATGTTAAATATAAAATAATATAGATTTTACAAAAAAAAAACCTTTGGGATCTGGGGGTAGGCAGAGTTCTAGACCTGATACTGAAAGACAATCCACAGAAGAAAAAAAAATGATAAATTGAGCTTTAAAGAGGTCAAAAACATTTGGTCTGCAAAAGAGTCTCTTCAAAGGGTGAAAGACAAGTTATAGAGTAGAGAAAATATTTGCAACTCAGGACTAACATCTAGAATATACAAAGAATTCTCAAAACTCAACAGTAGAAAACCAAAGAATTCAATTTTTAAAAGAACAAAACACATTAACAGACATTTCAACAAAGAGGCTATACAGATGGCAAAAAAAAACACATGAAAAGATGTTCAATGTTGCTTCCCATTAAGCCATCATGAGCTATCACTACATATAGCCAAAATCAAATGCTGGTGACAATGCAGAAACAGTCCTCAGACCCTGCATTGCTAGTGAGAGCATAAAATTTTACAGCCATCAGGAAAAACATTTGGCAGTTTCTTAAAAAATTAAACATGCAAATACCATGTGGTGCAACTTTTGAATTTCTAGGCATTTATTCCCAAAGGAAAACTTACGTTCATACAAAAACCTGTACATGAATATTCATAGTAGCTTTATTCATGATAGCAAAACACCGGAAAGCACTCAGATGGCCATCAGTTGTTGAATGGGAAGCACACTGTGGCTCATCCACAGTGTGGATGTAGAATACTACTTAGCAGTAAAGTAGAATACTACTTAGCAGTAAATAGGAATAAACTCTGATACCCCAATATGGACGAATCTCAAGGAAAGTATGCTGAGTAAAAGAAACCATTCCAAAAGGTTACATGCTGTATGACTCCATGTATATAGCATTCTTTAAATTGAAACATTATAGAAATGGAGACTAGATTAGCAGTTGCCTAGGCTAAGGACTATGGGTGAGGGAGGGATAAGGAGGGAAGGGGGTGGGACTTTAAAAGAGAACACCAGATCCTTGTGGAGATGGAATGGTTCTGTATCTTGACTATATCCACATCAATATCCTGGTATGGTATTGTATTAGATTTTTCCTTGATGTTACCATAAAGGAAATGGTATGTTACCATAAAGGGTAAAGAGTACATAAGATCTTTCCACATTATTTCTTATGACTAACTGCCCCTGAATCTACAATTACCTGAAAAAAAAAATTTTAATTTATAAGAACACATAAGTGGACATGGGGAAATGGAGGGGAGAAGTGAATTGGGGGAAATTGGAAGGGGGAGACAAACCATGAGGGACTGTGGACTCTGAGAAACAAACTGAGGGTTTTGGAGTGGGGGGATGAGAGGTTGGATGAGCTTGGTGGTGGATATTAAGGAGGGCACCTATTGCGTGGAGCACCACTGGGTGTGGTGCATAAGCAATGGATTCTGGAACACTGAAAAGAACTTTAAAAACAAATTTTCAAAATTTTAAAAAAAGAACACACAAGTAAATGGATAATTATGAATTTTAAAAATGGATAAAATACATGACTGGGGGTCTGAAAATAAAGAAGTGTGCTTTATTAGAATAGCAACTGACACAAAGTTGAGGGTGTAAAGTGATGATTTAAAAAAAACAGAATTGGTTGCCTGGATGGCTCAGTTGGTTAAGCATCTGCCTTCAGCTCAGGTCATGATCTTAGGGTCCTGGGTTTGAGTCCCACAGGGAGCCTTCTTCTCCCTCTGTCTCTGACTCTCTGTCTCTCATGAATAAATAGATAAATAAATAAATAAATAAATAAATAAATAAATAAATAAAATCTTAAAAAATAAAATAAAAAAACTTTAAAAAAATTAAAAATAAAAAAGAACAGAATTAAAATTCAAAAACCTATAATAGGCTGGAATAATGGACCAAAATGAATGGGATGAAATATATTGGATTTTAAGGTAAAGCCCTGTTTTTATACACATAAAAACTATATGCTCAAAAGTTGAAGTAATGAAGTTCCTCTCCTCAATCTTGAGAATTTAGGTCCTCTTATTAATTTCAGTGAAAATTTTCTAAGAAACATCAGAATTAAGAAAGTCTTCTTCCTTTTCTCTTTCTCTACCAGCCCCACCTCTCAGCAACTGTAGAAGGCAAAGTTATGAATCATTATGGAAGTACAAGGGTCAGTTCTATAATGTATTACATTGAAAACATTCACAAGAATATTGGTCCTACTCCTTTGTCTGTTAAGAAACAGGGTGAGAAAAGTCATTAACCACGATCATCTTTAACTTGTATCATAAAAAGTCATTCTTGCTTTGCATTTCTAACAGATTTTCAAGACATCTAGACTTTAGATGTTAACTATAATTGCTATGAAATGTAGCTTGAAGTATCTAATTGTCTAGTTTGTGAAACTGATTCTCTTGCTTCATCATCTGCGGCTCTTAGTAATAATATTCAAACTGGCTTTTCTGATTTCAGAAGGTATAAATACCCATAATGAAAAGGAAACTTTTAATTTCTTTCTGAGCCAGAAGAGTGTAGAAGGTAAAAGAAACTAATGAGGCAGATAGATTTATTCTATCTATCTAGATTTATTATATCTAAATCTATTAAGATAGATTTATCTTAAAACATTAAGCATGGTTGGTTATTGTCATGTCATTATCTTACCTCTGGACCTCCAGTTTTATAGAAGAATGACCCTCCTTTTTTTTGAAGTTGTTATTTTGGTTAGCTTTTCTGTTACTTGTATCTAAAATTATGCTGCTTTAAATGTACTCAGGATGAAATTAATTATTAATTAATTGAAAAAGACTTTTTTTTAAAAGACTTTATATTTAGTAGTTCACAACAATATGTCTAAGTACATCTTGAATGGAAACAAAGTATGCCCAACCAGTTATTGTGGAAACGTAGCACATCAATAGTCCAGAGAAATTCTTCCAAGGTGGCAGAGAGAAAAGATGGTTTTTAAGCAGATGACAAAGGAATAATAACATCCAAGTGTTTACATAAAATGGCAGTTAACTTTGAGGTTTGATACCCAACTATTTTATCATTCAAGAGTGAAGATAAATTTAAGAGATCTCAAGACATATAAGGATTAAGGAATTTTACTATCTACAAACAATAAAAGGACTATCAAATAAAAATCTATTGGTAAATTTTTTAATGCTGATGGGAGAAAACTTGGTTGTTGTTGTTGTTTACAAATGTAAAACAAACATAAAATCAACCTTCAAGGCAGTGATGATTATATAGTAAGGAAGCGATCCTTGATGAGTGAAAAAATTGTACAAAAATCTATGTTGTGTTTAGGCGGAAAATAAAAATACTACATAATTTTAAAATCTGTTGGGAAAATCTTTAAATATGCATGTTTAGGGGTACCTGGGTGGCTCAGTTGTTTGGGTATCTGCCTTCAGTTCAGGTTGCGATCTCAGGGTCCTGGGATTGAGCCCCACTTCGGGCTCCCTGCTCAGTGGGGAATCTGCTTCTCCCTTTTCCTTTGTCCCTGCCCCCCTCCACTCATGCTCTCTCTCTCTCTATCTCAAATAAATAAAATCTTTTAAAAAATGTACATTTAAAAACATAAGAGGAGCTGTGAAGAGAATTAAGTAGGATATCTAGCTTCCAAAATAACACAGGAGAAACAAACAAAAGCTAAAGACAGGGAAAGAGATTTAAGGATGAGCTAAAGGAAAAAAGCTCATAAATTGAAACAAAATAGGATGGCTAGGGTCATTCTGATTATATTGGTAATCAAAAAATAGAAAAAGTAAATGGATTGACATCATTTATCAAAAGACATAAATTACCCGGCACTGCTTACACAGAACTGTAAGAAAACCACATAGGCTGAAAATAAAGGGTGGGAAAGAGGTATTCTGGGAAAAATGAACCAAAAAAATATGCTGAAGTAGAATATCAAAATAGAACTTAAAGTGAAATCCGTAAGAAAAGAAGAAAACTGTTTAATTTTAAAGGAATGATTAGGAAAGTAATACTCATTTTGTTAATATTATAGTTATAATAAACAATATGATATAATTAATTAGAAATTATTAGAATTTTATAGGTTTTTTTTACTTTCACATTTATTTTTCTAATTGTATTATAATTATTATAAAACATATAAATATTGGGTTTTTATCAGTTCTACACATAAGGTGTTTTCCCATTTTTAAATGAGAAATGAGGCTGCCCCTACAGTCATAAGCCTTTATGGTATTTTATGCTAGAGATCACTAGGCACCTTGCAGATCAAGAGTTTTGATGATAACAATTTCAAAATCTTGCTCATCACCATCAATGAGAAATTTATTCACTTACACAGGGGATAGAAATTAAAGCAAAATATTTACAAGCAGACAAACTTTTGCAATATTGAAATTATGTTTGAGAAAGCTAGCAGTTCTTTCGCTTTCATGAACACAGGTAATGTTGAAATTTCTTGTCATACTGAAATACGAACAACTATCAGAGTCCATCAAGTGCTTTATACTAAGAATTTTTAAAAATGCTGCAGCTTTACTTTACAAATCATAATTACATGGTGAGAACAGACCCCCGTGGCTGGTTTGGATGCCAGTAAAAGGGCGCATTAGCCACAAGTGAGCAGAAGTGACCAAAAATGTAAAGTAGAGAGTCAGCGCTGTTGCCTAAAGCTGTGTCAGCGGGAGCCCCAGCAGAGTCTCTCTGTTCCCCAACCTCTACCAGCCCGATGCCTCAGCTGTACTCTATCTCCGGGGCCCCTGGAATACGAGGGACCTTTTCTATAATTCTGTAGACCCCTTGTCTTTGATGGGCAGCCATGAGCTCTGCTGGTGATGTGAATGTCCACTGAGGGGCGCCTCCTTGCCCAGGCTCAGCTCATGACCATAGAGCCCAGAAGCTGCAGGGAAGTCATGTGCTTACTGCGCATGGGGTCACCAGGTGAGCTTTCTGGACTGAGGGGCTGACTGCCAGGAACCCCAGATGAGGTTGCTTAGGGTAAGCCATCTGTCCCCACCCATCTCTCTGGAGGGCTGAAGAAATCCATCTCTTGTGACATACCCACAGCGCGTTCATGGCTCACTGGCTGGGAACTATGATGAAAAGCTGGGCATGTGCAAGTTCCTAATAGACTTATTGGCAAATGGTATCACACAGACTGCATTCCCTGACTGCAATTTATTGAATTAAAGACCATCCTAGTGTAAATTCTAAACAACATGTTTATTGTTGTTTCCAAAATTCCAAAAACACGTTTTTGGGAATGGCAAAATATATTTCTAAATGCACTGTGAGTTAAAAAGAAAAGCAGAACAAAAATCACCAAGTAACGAGAGTTGAATGAAAATGAAAGCTTTGATTTGTAATCCATGCAGTCCGCGATTCAGAAATCCAAAGGATTCTGAAAACTGAAACTTTAGTTCATAACTCACTTGGTGGCAAAAATCTGACCTGAGGCTATTCGATCTTTATTTTCCCACCTCTCGCAAGACAATAAAGGGGAAAAACCAACCAACCAACCAACCAACCAAGAATAAGCATAAATAGGCAATATTAGCAACCACAACCACAAAACATATAACTACATAAAACAGAGAATAACCATCCTAAGAGAGTAGTTGGCGTGACTTTCATGCCAATACATTCGGAAATTCAGACAAAATGAATAATTTTCTAGAAAATTGAACATTGCCAGAATCAACTCCTGAAAATTATATTTAAAAAACAAACAAACAAACAAACAAACAAACAAACAGAGGTAACGTTTTAAGAAACTAAATTGTTAAAATTTCTTCTCTACCCCAGCAGATTTCCAGACTAGAAACTACAGATGGTCAAGAAACAGGCAAATACGCTGAATTTCCATCATAATCAAGAAAACAGAAACTGAAACAGTATTGGGCTAACACTTCCCACCTGTCTGATTGGTAAAGATTACAAATCTTTAATAGGCAAGTGCTACAGATGATGTGGAGAGCAGGCCCTCTCCTGTCAGGTAGGCAGGAGTGTAAATGGACAAATCCATTTGTAGAGCAATTTGGTAATATCTAGAAAATGCACAGATGCTCTGATTCAGCACTTCCATTTTTAAGTATATATCTGACCCGGAGAAATGCAAGAGTGGTGCCCAAGGAACTGCCAGGAGAGCAGCTAGAGCGAGAGGGAGTGGGGAGGGGGCGGGACCGACACTCCGCAGAGGTGAAGTTGGGAGCCACGTTAAGTGGGGGCTAGCGGGCATTGGGTGGGGCTTTGCCTTTTATTGGGGCACCAGGTGGAGAAATAGTGCAGGTTCTGGGGAGTGGAGGGATTGCTGTTTTAATGGGATGGCTCTGGCAGCTGCATTGGACATAACCTGTTTAGGCACACAGAAGGGGGCAAGAAGCCCCACCCACGGTGGCATGGCGGCAACGCAGGTTGGGGGAAGGGCTCAGAGCCTGGGTGCAGCCGGGGCTGCATGACTGATGCTGGGCACATGCATAGCCCTGGCCTCACTCCCACACACCGTCCAGTCGCGTGGCTGAGAAATTTTCAGATATCCTTGTGGTAAACTGGTTTCTCTTGGGACGAACAGCTTTCCTCTCCTGTTCCCCGTGGAAGTGAGGAGGCCACTACTATTTCTGTTGGCTTGATTTCGACCATGTAAGGAGTGGGCGTTTGAGAAGGTTGTCTAAGGGTGAAGTGGTCTGACAATTCCTAGTCCCATAAAGCATGGAGGTGTCTTGGAATGAGGTAAGAAAGCAAATCTTGAAATAGATTATCAAAGTCCCCAAGATTTTCAGAATATTAGTGACAGAAATAGACAAGATGAAATTAAAAAAAATAATAATGATAATAATAGTAAGGAGAGTTTTTGACAGGCTCCAGAAGCAGTAAGGCCCCACACTGTAGTTGGGGCTCCTTCCTTAGAGCCCATCTGGTCACTCACAGTGTTCTATCACTTTGTTCCAAGATACTGATTCGAAATGGTTGCTTGTATCTCCTAAGTTTGGGACTTTATAAAGAAAATACAGGAATTATTTGAAAAGAGCCCAAGTCAAGTTTTGGGGGCTTGGGGGTTTGTTTTGTTTTGTTTTGTTTTAAAATTTTTAAAAGATTTTATTTATTTATTTATTTGACAGACAGAGTTCACAAGTAGGCAGAGAGCCTGGCAGAGAGAGAGAGGAAAGTAGGCTCCTTGCCCAGCAGAGAGCCTGATGCGGAGTGTGATCCCAGGACCCTGAGATCATGACCCAAGCAGAAAGCAGAGGCTTAACCTACTGAGCCACCCAGACGCCCCAGTTTTGTTTTAATTTTAAGTGAATGTGTTGTCAGTTACTTTGAACATACATACATCAAATTACAAATCCCAAAAGGATTTGTATACAACCCAGCAGTGTTCAGGGTACAACCTGCACAACTGTTCTTGGCCACCCCTCCCCCAATCTACAACTTGATAAAACCCAGCAGTGAAAGCCTCCAGAGATTTCTTGGTTTGGGTTCAGTCCACTTCCTCTTTTATCCTTGTTCTTTTTTTTTTTTTTTTTTTTTTTTTTTGCTGTTTGCTCACCTCCTTCGACATCCCACACCCACACATGCCACCATGATCTACCCTAATTCAGAATGGACTTGCCACTTCCTTTTATTAAGGCTGGCACATTAACTGCCACCAGTATTTTTCTTTTTGTAGTTTCTTAAAGGCTGGACCTTAAAGTAGGTCATTTCCACTGCTCTGTCCACGGTGTCTTAGCTACTTTCCCCCGTGGGACCTGTGAAAGCACAGATCCATTTAAATCTGAGAACTTAGGGACGCCTGGGTGGCTCAGTTGGTTAAGCAGCTGCCTTTGACTCAGGTCATGATCCCAGCGTCCTGGGATCGAGTCCCACATCGGGCTCCTTGTTCGGCAGGGAGCCTGCTTCTCCCTCTGCCTCTGCCTGCCATTCTGTCTGCCTGTGCTCGCTCTCCCCCCCCCCTCTGATAAATAAATAAAATCTTAAAAAAAAAATAAATCTGAGAACTTAGAGGATTAGCTTTCTGTTGCTATGGCTCTGCAAAACTTCTTCTCCTTCCCTTTCTTAGGAAAGCCTCATGAATATTCTAATTTTGAGGTAGCCTTGAGTTTAGGCTTGCCCGGTTTATGAAAAGCTCTTAAATACAACAGTGGCATCTGAGGCTTGATAGTCGGTTGATAATTCTGGCCCAGGATTCCACAAAATGACACGGTAGAAGCAAAACCTTTACACCAGCTCCATTGCCTGGTTCTGTATGGCTCTTAATTATTCCTGCAGCCGTCTCACAGGGCTCTGTTCTATCTGTCTTCTCAGTGACTTTTCTCTTTGACCGAGAGAAGTTCCATTTTTCATCATGATGGGTTGAAGCCTGGGGGCCCAAGCTTCCGTCCTGCCTCTGCGAATGAACGTGAGACATAGGCTGTGGCATGTGGTTCCTTAGGACCTCAGTTTCCCCGACAGTGCAGAGGTCAAGATCAGACTCTCTCCCAGCCCCACCAGTCCGTGGCATTGGGAAGTTGGCTCTTGCAAGGCATCCTGCTAGGCATCCTGCATTAAAGCAAGAAAAGTCAAGGGGAGCCAAGCCCCCTCCCCCGATGGTTTTTCCTCTTGTGTCTTTTCTGCTTATTTCACTATGACTTTTAAGGAAGTGGGGTGATAGATGAGCTTATAGAGATGATCCGTCTCTCTGATCAGTGGGGGTTTTTGCACCTTCTCCGAGCCCCCCCTGAGAGCGGTTCTCTGCCACATCCTTGCTAAAGCCCAGATGGATAAGCCCACCGGAGAGCTTCTGGTTCCGTAGGTCTGGGGTGGTGGGGCCCTAGACTGCTTTTTTAATGGCATGTGGCTGACAGCACTGCCCTGTAGGACTGCGCCCAAAGTTTATAACTCCTAAATTTCATTTCCTGACCTCGGCCTCCCATGCGCCTGATTGACATTCCAACCATAGGAGACTCACACTCATTTCCATCCACTTGAGGAGTGGGGGGTGGGAGTGGGAAAGGCCCCTGGACTCAGATGAAGTGACACAGTCTGTCTCTGGTAAGGCCACTGAGCTGCTTCCAGAGCGACTTAAATAAGAATGGAGCCTCCTGGTCGGGCCACTCTCTGTGGCAGTCACCCCCCCATCCCCCAGCCTATGGAAGGGGACTCAGAAGAATCTGCTTTGCAGCTTCAGGGGAGGCAGGGCAGAGGGGGGGAGAGGAGAGAGGAGGCTCCTGGTGGCCTTGGGCTCCCGTCTTGGCTGCCTGTGTTCAAGGTCTTGCTGTAGTTCTGTCCTTGGAGGACCTGAGGAGCCCCTGTATCCTTCCAATCTATTCCTCCGTTGGCTGAGATCAGCAGTTTCACATTTTTTAATGCACCTCGGTTTCCCCCAGAGGGCTGGTTAAAATGGGGTGCTACCTCCAGAATTTCTGACTGCGTAGGTCTAGTCAATCCCCCCACCCCCCATCACCAGGTCCTGGTTGTGAGAAGTTAGTCACCCGCCCGAGGTTCCTCTCTCCGAGGGTGCAGAGCAGGGAGGCGAGCCCCCGGCTGCCTGACTCAAGCTCCTGCTCTTAACTACTGCTCGATTTCACTTCCCCCTCCTGCCAGACTGGGTCTGTTGCCACCCTCTGGAGTGCTGGTCTGCCCTGTCATCCTCAGAGGCTGTTCCAAAGTCTCCCTCTCTCAAGAAGCTCCTCTGGATTTCCTAATCTCTGCCCACTCACCGTCCAAACTGTGGATAACGTGGTCCTCGAAGCCTTGCACTTTTTAAAAATTTAAATTCAATTAATTAACATATACTGTAGTATTAATTGCAGGGGTAGAATTCAGGGATTCCTCAGTTACATATGACATCCAGTGCTCATCGCAACACGTGCCCTCCAGTTACCCCAGCCCCCCAGTCCCCTCCCCTCCAGCAACCCTCAGTTTGTTTCCTAGAGTTGAGAGTCTCCTATGGTCTCCCTCTCTGATTTCATTTTATTCTATTTTTCCCTCCCTTCTCCATCACCTCACACCAGTCAGAATGGCCAAAATTAGCAACTCGGGAAACAATAGATGTTGGCGAGGATGTGGAAAGGGGAACCCTCCTCCACGGTTGGTGGGAATGCGAGCTGGGGCAGCCACTCTGGAACACAGCATGGAGGTTCCTCAAAAAATGTTCATCATCACTAGCCATCAGGGAGATTCAAATTAAAACCACATTGAGATATCACCTTACACCAGTTAGAAAGGCCAAAATTAACAAGACAGGAAACAACGTGTGTTGGAGAGGATGTGGAGAAAGGGGAACCCTCTTAGATTGTTGGTGGGAATGCAAGTTGGTGCAGCCACTTTGGAGAACAGTGTGGAGATTCTTTAAGAAATTAAAAATAGAGCTTCCCTGTGACCCTGCAATTGCACTACTGGGTATTTACCCCAAAGATACAGATGTAGTGAAAAGAAGGGCCATCTGTACCCCAATGTAGCAGCAATGGCCACGGTTACCAAACTGTGGAAAGAACCAAGATGCCCTTCAACAGATGAATGGATAAGGAAGATATGGTCCATATACACTATAGAGTATTATGCCTCCATCAGAAAGGATGAATACCCAACTTTTATATCAACATGGATGGGACTGGAGGATATTACTCTGAGTGAAATAAGTCAAGCAGGTTCAGTTATCATATGGTTTCACTTATTTGTGGAGCATAAGAAAAAACACGGAGGACATAGGGAGATGGAGAGGAGAAGGGAGTTGAGGGAAATTGGAGGGGGAGATGAACCTTGAGAGACTATGGACTCTGAAAAGCAATCTGAGGGTTTTGAAGGGGCAGGGGGTGGGAAGTTGGGCCAGTCTGGTGGTGGGTATTGTGGAGGGCACGTATTGCAGGGAGCACTGGGTGTGGTGCATAAACAATGAATTCTAGTACACTGAAAAGTAATTTAAAAAAATAAAAAATTTTTTAAAAAGTTAAAAATAGAGCTACCCTATGACCCAGGAATTCTACTATAGGGATTTACTGGAAGGATACAAAGCTAGTGATCTGAAGGGCTACATTCACCCCAATGTTTATAGCAGCAATGTCCACAATAACCAAACTATGGGAAGAGCCCAGATGTCCATCAGGAGATGAATGGAGAAAGAAGATATGGTGTGTGTGCGTGCGCACACAGGCACACATAATGGAATATTACACAGCCATCAAAAAGGATGAACGGTTATCATTTGCAACAACATGGATAGAACTAGAGAGTGTTATGCTAAGTGAAAAAAGTCAGTGAGAGAAAGACAATTATCATAGGATTTCATCCCTTGAACCTTATGTTTGCTTGTTTTCCCAGCTCCATTGCATGAGCCTGAGCCTGTGAGCTCCTTGAAAGAGGCTGGTGGTGATCCTTCTTCATGTTTGTATTCACCGCCCCTCCCAGCGATGGCTCTAAGCCTTTGATATATCCTGCCTTTGGCAGATGCCTGTTAGGTTGAACTAGAAAGAAAGAAAGGGCTTGTTCTTGGTGCAAGCTGTGCCACTGGCAGCCAGCAGGGTGTTTATTAGGAGTGGATGACCCTGGGGGGTAGGGAAGGGCAGGAAGCAGGACTGGGAAAAGGGAGGAGCTAGGCTGCCCTGGAGTCCCAGCTGTCTCCTTGAAAGGGCCAAGACAGTGGCAGACTGCTGTCCTGGGAAGGTGGTGGGACTCTTTTCAGCCAAGCGTGTGCCAAGAAGTCTGACAGCTGAGGCTGTGTTGTCAGAACTCTCCACACCAGGGGTCACGAGCCCTTCAGCCTCGTGGGGTGCTTGGGGCGTAGAATCCCCATATGTGGCTCAGCCACCCTCTGGGTCCTAGTGCTCCCTTTCCAGTCCCTGCCACCTGCTTTCTGCATCTTCGATGCATTTCAGGCACTTGAGGTGGTCTCTGGTGTGGGGGAGTACCCCAGCTGACTGCCCCTGGTTGTGAGAGGTTGGTCACCTCTCCTTCTTCCTTGCCAACTGCAAATATGCAACACTTGGCCTGGAGCTGCAGGTCACAGATCACGGGTCTTGGACTTGGGGAGCTGATGAAAAGTCTTGGAAGATAGGGAAGGGGTTCTACAAGGTATCTTGTGGAGGGGGCTAGGCAGCATTAAACAAGCATAGGGAGAAGGAAAGATTAACCTCAATCATGCTGGTTCAATTGTGGTCATTTCCATGGGGCCCACAGGACTAAGGAGGTGGCAAGGCAGACAGTGGGCATCAAAATTGGACAGAGCTGAGTCCGAATCTTGGATTCCTCACTGATAAGCTGTGTGACCTTGCCAAGTCACTTGGCCTTTCTAAGCTTTTGCTTGGAAAAAGATTTAAGGTGACTCAGAAACAGAGGTAACGTCCAGAAAAACAACTCAAGTACATGAACGAGGAAATGAGAGAGAAGAAGCAGACGCTATTGAGTCAGGCCACAGAGGCTGTGCTCCGAGGCTCTACAAATTTGCTAGAGGACCTCTGACAGTCTGGATCCCAGTCCAGCAGCCAATAAAAAGAGCCAAACACATCCAGATTCAGATTCTCGGGACTCACAGAATCAAGCAAGGTAGTCCTGGATTCAAGGATAGAAATGTCTCCGTGGATCTTCTTGGAGAAGACAGGCTCATTGGGGAAGTCTGTTCTGAAGTTTAATGCAAAAGCATCTTAAAAAAAAAAAAAAAAAAAGGTTAAGTTTGGAAAGCCCCGTCTATCAGACATCCTCCTCGGAGAGTCCCACATCAACGTGTTAAAGGCTCCGTAAATCTCAGAGCGAACAAACCAGCTTCCAGAGCTTCTCGAGCACAGGAGAGTATCTTTGTCTTCTTGCTTCTGTCCTTGTTTCTCTGTAACACCTGCTAACTAGGGCATCATGGCCTGAACCACAACAACTACTGGGGCAATGTGATCAATATTCCTAACAAAATATACAGAGTCCATATGGCAGTGCGCTGGAAGGAGCCATTTTAAAACGAAACACTCCTCAGTGTAGGTCAGTGATGACACGCCATAGCACAAATCAGGACGGGATATTCGGGAGCCGGTGGGGGTGGGGGGCGTTGCAGATGGAGGGCAGCACCTGCCTGCCTCACACCAGCCTCATTAAATGTGTGCAGATTAATCTCCCCTTTCGGGACCCAGAGGACAGTCCTCTTGCTAAGGAATTAGGGCCATTCTTAGGATATGAGCTCTTTCTTTCTTTCTGGATTACTGAGTTGAAATTTGTCATTTATGGGTTTCCTCAAGGCAGAAGTAAACATCTGGGACCTAGTGGAGTGGAAGCACACACACATTTTTCCTGACAGGAAGGTCCCGTGAGTAGGAGAAAGAGAGGCCTGGTGTGGTGGGGTCATTCCTGGGGTGGGGGGAGGGGCTCCTGCAGAAACCCTGAACCTGCTTCTGGAGTGCGGCCAGCACGGGAAGACAGTCTGTGGCCTTGACCTTGGCAGTCCAGGCCCGTTTCTTAGGGCGGGTCAGGTTGGGAGCTTCCACAGAAGCAGGAGGCTGCCTCTCAAAGTCGTCCCACTCTCCAGCCCATTGTCTTTCCGGGCTTGGGCTGTGGCTCTTCTTGGGTCCAGAGCGTCATTAAGCAGTGGAGTCACATGGCCCTCAGGTAGAGGAGAAGACGGACCAGCGTCTCCCGGGAGTGGGACTCAGTGACCTGCCTCGGTGGAGGGATGAACTGAAAGTCTAAATCAGTGACGTATGAAACTCCCCTCCCCCACCACCACACCAGGGCTCCTGATAAATAGTCAGATGTCCAAGGAGAGGTAGACTTTCAAAAAGCAAAGGGAGCGATGAGTCACAGATAATTTAAAACCTGCAAGAAGGAAATGACTTGAAGCAGTATATTCCGCTCCACTATGGCCCAGGCCTGCATGTCTGAGTTTCCGGGGGAAGAACCTGGACACCTGTAGCTAAGCAAGTCTCAGGCAGATCTTGCAACGGGGCGGGGCTGGGGGCTCGCCATCCATCCTGCTCCTATCTCTGCTGTGAAGATGGCTCCTCATTGTTGCTTCATATCTGAAAACCAGAGCCATCTCCTGGCTGAAAACATCCAGTGACGTTTGCTGGGGGCAGCCCTGACGGAGGTGTCCTTCTGAGTTCTCAGGTGCGCAGCGCTCCAATAGGCCTTTGTGGGCTCGCCCCGCTCCCCCATCCCAGGACTTCTCAGCATCTGAGGCCCAGCTTGTCCATGGAGCTTTTGGTAGGACCTCGAACCCCAGGCGCTCTGTCCCTTCCACCTTAGTGTCTAGCAGTGTTTCTCCAACTTGAACGCGCCTACCTGCCGTCTGGGGATCTTGCTAAAATGCAGAGTAGATCTGGGGTGGGACTTGAGAGTCAGCCTTTCTGATCAGCTCCCAGGTGATGCAGACGGTGTGGGTCCACAGACCTCCCGCTGAAGATGGAGACCCCGGGCCCCGTAGCATTGTTGTTTAGGGCCCTCTGATTGTTCCATGTGGAGAGTAGGTCTTCCATTGCTCCGCCCCTCCCCTCCCTACCCTTCCCCAGCTCAGTACCACGTCCATGGTCATGCTTGCTCAGCCTTGGTAGGAGAGCTATCAGAAAATCATAAACCTGGCCCAGTTGGTCTGCAGGGTTCCATGGCCAGGAGCTGGGACCAGGGGGGAATTAAAGGAAAGCGTCTTTGCCCCTCTCTCACCCCTAGGCTGCCTCAATTTTGATTCCTGTCTCTAAATCCCCTCACCCCACTTGTTCTCTGCCCCTTTGTCTTAACTTCTATAGAAGGATTGAAACTAACAACCTTCAATTTTCGGTGCTTAAAGTAGTTTCCTTCTTGCAGGTTTTAAATTATCTCTGTGACTCATCTCTCCCTTTGCTTTTTGAAAGTCTACCTCTCCCTGTCCCCTGCCCATCCCCACACCCACTTACTCCTGGGATGTGTCACCTTGCTTTGTCATGACAACCTCCTCTTCAGGGCACAGAGCCTGTTGTAGCTTCCTCCATCCACACCCTATTAACCCCAGTTCTTGGCTGTTTCCCCACCTGGCCTCAGCTGTCACTCTCTTCTGTTACTGGCTGCCCTTTCTGCAGAAGACCCACACAACCTCCAAGAGGAAGGGGACAATTCACTGGTCCTGGAGGCTCCCCACAAGGGCTGGGACCAGAATGCAGCTTAGAACCTCACGGATTCTTACCACTTCATTGCTGTTCACCTCACCCCATGTCACCGGGCAATGTCCACATTGTCCTAACTGGCATCTGTGGATCAACCCATAATGGGAGAAAGTGGGGACTGGCCTGGAGCAGGGGTCGGGGAAATGGCTAGACTGCCTAGTTGCAACCAAAGGAATGTCATATGGAGCAACTTACCCAATGTCCATGAGGGTGTCCTGACCCAGGTCCCAGATTCCACCCAACCAGCTCAGTGCAGGGGTTGGTGCCTGGTGGCTAAAGTTACAGACACCACCTACATGCATATCCCAAACCCACACGATCCGTCCTTTAGGGCCACACTGTGGCTCAGGAATATCAAGAAGGCTGGGGACATCCAGGGCAAGGGGAGAGTGTCCCCCGTAGCTCAGCAGGATTTCAGGGTCCCACATGGATGAAAGGGATGTACTCTCAAGCCAGAGCCAGAAAACATGGCTCCAGAGAATTAAGGGGTGTGTGCCAGTTTCTCTTTTCCCCGCAGTGAAGACAGCCTGGTACAAGATACAAGACCAGGATTTGAAGGCACACTGTTTCAGGTGGCGTTGGTGGAGTTTGGAAGGGGGTGCATATGCTTTCTCCTTTATATTATTATTTTCAGTATTATTTATGTACTATTTATTATATTATTATTTATTCCTATGTTATTATTTTTTTTAAGTGTGTTGAAAGCGGAGTTGTAATCTGATTGGCGATCTAGCCTGGTTTGCTTTGCTAGAAGCCACTATTTGGGGGGACACCTGCTCTCTGTGGTAGAAAGACAAGCTTCTTATCTCATCAGGTTGTGACTTTCAACAGGTGTTTCTATTGGGTTGTTTATCCTTTTCTTGCACCTTTTTTTAGAACTCTCTACATTGTAGATTTCAACACTTTATTGGACGTGTTAGCGCAAGTGTCTTTCTCAAACAATTATGTTTACACTGAGTTTGTGATGGTTCTAGAGAAATTTGAAAAAAATTATGTCATCAGACATGTTTATTTTTCTTTGACAGCATCTGAGTTCCTGGGCCACTATGGGTAGTCTAAGGAAAAGTGATTGATTTTTGTGTGTTCTGGAAGTTTCTTTCGGGTTTTCTAGGTGTCTGGACATGAAAAGTTTTACCAATGTTTTTCCTTGTTGTACTCATCATATTTGTTAGAACCTCTAAGATAATATTAAATTATAATGATGCTGGCAGGCGTGTATATGTGGTTTCTGAATATCATTGGCTTAATTTTAATATTTTACCATTTGGAGGGATATTTTTCGCGGATTTTTGGTAATACATTTCATCTCAAATAGTTCCACGATTTCCCTTATTTTGGAACTAATTGCTGCACTTTTATCCAATAATTCCTCAATTATTACAACAATTTGGGTTTTATTCTTTTATTTTTTAAAGCTTTTTAAAATCAATTAATGCAATCATTTGGATTTTGTTCTTTAATTTTTTTTTGTTTTACTTATTTATTCATTTAAGCAACCTCTACACCCAGTGTAGAGCTTGAACTCACAACCCTGAGATCAAGCTTTTCCAACTAAACCAGCCAGGCACCCGGTTTTTGTTTTTTTATTTATTTGTCAACCAAATGTATTAAGAGAATGGAGTTCCTAACTTGTACTACCTTTTCACATTTACATAATATCACTTGACCATATATTATTATTATTATTATTATTATTTTTTTTTAAAGATTTTATTTATTTGTTAGAGAGAGAGATACAGAGCGCAAGCACAGGCAGACAGAGTGGCAGGCTAGAGGCAGAGGGAGAAGCAGGCTCCCTGCCGAGCAAGGAGCCCGATGTGGGACTCGATCCCAGAACGCTGGGATCATGACCTGAGCCGAAGGCAGCTGCTTAACCAACTGAGCCACCCAGGCGTCCCTTGACCATATATTATTATCCTTTTGATGCATTGTTGAATTTTATTCAGTCATGTTTGGATTTGTACAAACTTATGTAAGTAAGGTCCATATATATTTGATTCTATCTTTGCAACAGGCTGACCTCACAAAATTAAATAAGAAGTTTTCCTTCTTTTTCTATGAGCTGCAAACATTGGAATATCATTAAAAAAATCTATTCTTAAAAGGTTAGGTAGAACTTAGCTGTGAAAACATCTGGTTCTCATGGGCTTTTTTTTTTTAAGTAGATATTACTTCACCTTCCTAATTTTCTATTATTAACTGATCTCTTCATACTTCCCTCTTCTTGGCAGAATTTTGATAAGAGTAAAACTCTCCAGGTAGTCTCCTGTATCCTCAAGATTTTCAAATGTATTGCCATGATGCTCTAGTAGAATTCACCTGTAATCGTACAATTCTTTCCGCATTTATAAGTATGTCTCCTTTCTTATCCCTGATGAATGGCCAATTCACAGAAAGGCAAATCAAAATGGCCAAAACAGAACACACACACACACACACACACACACACACACACACACACACGTGAAAACACACAAAAAGTGTTACATCCAAAGCAAAATACCACTTTATGTCTTAGACTAACCACAATGGGAAGAGTGGGAATGCCTGGGTAAGGAGTTTAGAGGTAGAGGCAGAAGTGGGATCTTTCCTCATACACAGTCTGTGGAAAACATAAATTACTGTGATGGTTTCAGAAATTAATGGGGCAGGGTCTTTCAAACTGAGAACATGTATCCTGTGGCTGCCCTAATCCCATTCTTGACATTGACGCCATAGAGATAAAAGTAGCAGAGACTGGTGTTTAAGGATATTTAAGTAGGGGGGAAAAAAAAAGCCTGGAAACTGATTAATTCTAAATACTAGAAAGGTTTAATCAATGAGGGTCCATCCACAGCCTAGAAGTACGATGCCATTAAAAAGAAGGAATTCAAGCTAAACCAGCTGATTTGGAAAATTTTTCTGCGAGGTACTGTTGAATAAGGAAGTCAGTTGCAAAGAGCTATGTATTAGTGGTTATAAACAATGGAAAAAAAAAAAAAGCAAAACAAACAATCCTGTGTATTGGTTTGGTGCATTGGGACAGAGAACATGGTCCTCCATGAGATGTGGGGTCTGTAGCTGGGAGGACAGGGGATGGAGAGACTGGTAGGAAAAAGAAAGAAACAAAAACTATGCTAAAAAGAAAAACATGGGGTGCCTGGGTGGCTCAGTGGGTTAGGGCCTCTGCCTTCAGCTCGGGTCGTGATCCCAGGATCCTAGGATCGAGCCCCGTGTTGAGCTCTCTACTCGGCAGGGAGCCTGCTTCCCTTCCTCTCTCTCTCTCTGCCTGCCTCTCTGCCTCCTTGTGATCTCTGTCGAATTAAAATAAATAAATAAACAAAAACTTTAAAAAATTAAAAAAATTTTTAAAAAAAGAAAAACATGCTCTCACCTGTGCGGGTATAATGTAATACCATAAGTGTAAAATTATGGGTGCAAATGTGTATTTTTTTTTGAAGATTTTATTTATTTATTTGACACAGAGAGAGAGATCACAAGTAGGCAGAGCAGCAGGCAAAGAGAGAAGGGGACGCAGGCTCCCTACTGAGCAGAGAGCCCGATGTGGGGCTCGATCCCAGGACCCTGGGATCATGATGTGAGCCGAAGGCAGAGGCTTAACCCACTGAGCCATCTAGTTGCCACCATATGTGTATTTTTTATGAAGAAACTGGGAGAAAGATGGAGAGTTAAGTATCTATCTGTTGAAAGGAGGGAATGCCCATTATTTACCATAAAGTGACAAATTGGCAAGTTGAAGGGGAATAAGTACCATATAGTTATATATCCATGAAAGCAAGCAAAGAGAACTCTGTATGTGTGGATATGCCCGTGTTACTGTTTGTATGAGCAAGGGGAGGGTGGAAGGAGAGATGCTCACCTTTGCCATTATCATCTTTATCCATCTCTATATATTAAGATTTCATTTGCTTCAACATGTATATATTATCTTGGTGATCTGAAAACCACCAAAAAAAAAAAAAAGGAAAAGAAAGCACAAAAAGAGAAAGAAAAACTAATCTGTAATTATTACTAACATTTTAAAATATAAGTTTCTGGTCCTTTATTATAAAAGGCTGTCAGATACTTACAGATGGGAGTAGGCTGTCCTTTTTTCTTGTGATGTTAACAGGCACTGATGACCATGGCCTGCATGTACTGATTCATTATGGGTCACAGAGTGGTGATATTATCATCCTATTGTTTTTCTTGAATTATTAGCTAGACTCCTTCTAGAAAGAGAAACGTCCTCTCCTCTACGAGTTGATTGCAATAATATATTTTTTAAATGTTTTATTATGTTCAGTGAGCCACTGCATGGTACAGTAATACGTCGTTAGTTTTTGATGTAGTGCTTATGCTAAGTGGAGTAAGTCAAGCAGAGAAAGAAAATTCCTATATGGTTTCACTCGTATGTGGAACATATGCAATAGTACTTTCAAGGATTCCACTGGTTAGATCATCTTGCTGTGGCAGAAGTCAGTATTTCGTTTTTACACACGCACACACATACACACAAGCACCCCATTCAACACTTGTTCGTCAGAATGTACACGTCCTGAAATCACTCTAGTCTGAGCAGCGTGCTTGACCGTGTCCTTCTTTCTTATCCCACAAGGATTCTACCCTTTCTCTGAATCCGCCATCTCTAGACCAACCCAGTGTCCTCCAAGACCAGATCGAATTTCCTAAAAGAATCCACCCTTCATGTTCACATCAGTTGCATTTCTTCAAAAAGCAGCTGATACTGACACTTGGGCTCCATAAGGTCTTGTTGGAAGGATGTACAACAAAGTTACAGAATGGAGGCATGAGCTGGGCAGCCTGGCGTTGGGAAGGACAACAACTGAAAACTCTGGGAGGAGGGTCTCAGCCTCTGAAGTTCATGGACATGTTCTCCAGAGCTCTGAGATGACTCAACTCTACCCACCTTTGGCCCCAGAATGGTTTCATTTGAAGGTTCAAAACGATGTTGTTTGAAATTCTTGAATCTGATCATGCAGTGGGGGTTAGCTCCTCAGCAAGGAGCAGAGGGAGCTTCTGGGAGCTGACTGACACCTTTCTGGCCATTCATCACAGTCCACCCATTGGCTACATGCAAACATACGCTTGACCTTTATTCCCGATTATCCAGAGGTGACCCTGGCTAATAGGTCAACTGCAAAGTGTTCAACTCCTCCATGGAGGTGGTGGGGAAATACCCAAAGCTGTTACCCTCTGCTGCACCTAGAGTGAACCTTGAGTTCCCTGTCCAAGCTCTCCCAGGGATACCAATTTCTACTGGAGTGTCCCTGTGAGCCTGTTGATAATCTGCAGCCTGGGAACCAAGTGCTAAATGTAACCATAACCAAAATTACTGATATACAATATGGTGAGAAGTAAATAAGGAAGAGAAGCACAGGCAGAAACAAGACTTACTTATTTTCGCAACTGGTATTTAAGACCCTCCTCCACAACTATTTCATATTCCCCTTTCTTTTGGCCACCACCTCCATGGGTGGAGTCCTTTGGAGTGCCTCAATCTGTTATTCCTCAGCCCTCTGAGATAACCCTAGATGGTCTATATAGGACCATAGTAATTTCGGTTAACTCTTATGTGGGAATATAATAATATAAGATGCACAAAATGTTTCCCTAGATTTCACATATATCATCTTCCAGAATATGTATCTTTCACGGGGTGGGGCATTTCTCTAATTGTGCAAGGAAATGACAGCAAGGTCAGGTGGCATTCTCAGTTTCCATTGAAGAGGAAATTTGGGGGTCACTTGGGCACTAACACCTTGTGACCAGCAGGGTCTAGAGGTGTGAGGACAGGAAGTCACATTTATGAGTGGATCATTAGGTAAAAACACGAGATATGTCATCATCTCTTGCCTATGTCCACCCATCTCCACCTGTGGTTCCCGGACCTATGTCTTCTGGTTCTGGTCCAGAGGCTGGATCCTCTCAATCTCCAAGATCCTGTCTCAGCCACTAACTCCGCTGAATGTTTATGTGTTAAAAAAAAAAAAAAATCCAGGGATTTTTGAGGCACACTAACAAAAAAGAAGAGTGTTCTCCCAGTACATCTTTAGGCATCTGTTAAGACTTCCCGATACATCTATAGTTCTTGAAATAACCACACAGATGTTGCTCTCCTTTTTTCATTTTAACTCCTTCTGAGTCACAAGAAACAAAACAGCACATAGAGCTTTTGATGAGTACCCAGGATGGATATAGTTTATGTGAGAATGCAATGCCATTCAAACACAGGGTTGAGGGGGTGGGTAAACAGCATGGTTAAAAGAATCTAATTTTGACCTCAACTTTGACCTTAGGCACTGGAAGGGAAAGCATCTAGATGTGTGCCTCAGTGTCATTTTGGGAATTTCTGAACTTATGGCTGCTCGATGGTCATGGGATAGTGCTGATTCCCATTGGAGAAATGCATGCAACAGAAGCAGAAGCTCATTGCAGATAATCGGATACTCACGGCCAATATAAAGAAGCATTTAGGTGTCACTGAGAGTGAAAAATCTCCTTACTTGCTTTATGTGTCAAAGTCTTGTCAATCAATTGAATCTTTGACTATGGCAAGAACAAAATGTGGCCAAAACTAATGATAACACCAGCTCTCTCTTTTAGGTATGAAAATCAAGATGTTTCAAAAGGTTAAACAAATACACAAAATAAAATGAAGTTAAACCAAGTAAGAAGAGAGAATGCATGTCATCTGACAATATAGTAAGCACACTGTGTCAGCTTTCAGTAGACAGATGCATATGAGCATAGAAATAACATTAAAAGGCAGACAAGAAAGAAAAGAGGTCATGAAGATTTAGTGGAATCACACTGACTTCTCTTATGCTTTTACTTTATTTGGCTGTCAAGAGATTTCTTCTATGGATAACAAAAAGTGAATCTGAAAGAAAAAAATATGTATGTAATGGAAAATGTTGACTGGTGCCAAGTGTTGTGTAAGTATCGCAGAGAACAGAAAATGCAGGGCAATGCAATGAGTGGTTAAGGGATTACAAGCATGGTATGTTTTGTTCACACCTTTCAGAAAGCACCCACAACACAGCATAATACAGCAGAATTGCTGGGTGTAAGCAAAATGGTAGAAGGCCACTTGTATTCAGGTTTTAGTTGAAGGCAAGCTACATGGCCATCTCCAAAACAGTGAAACTGGTTTGATACACGTTTATTCCAAATGCTCAAACAAATGGCATAGCATCTATGACATGTTAGAAAGGCTGCTTGATCAAAATAAGCGGAATCAGGGGCACCTGGGTGGCTCAGTCACTTAAGCATCCCTCTCTTGATTTCAGTTCAGGTGATGATCTCAGGGTTGTGAGATGGAGCGCCACGCCGGGCTCCACGCCGGGCATGGAGCTTGCTTAGAATTCTCTCTCTCCCTCTGCCCTTCCACTCACCACCCACCCTGGTCTCTTTCTCAAAAAAAGAAAAAAGAAAGAAAGTGTAACCATACACTTGACAGATAACAGTACTGGCATAGAACCCGAGTTGCTTGTGGAAAAATAGCTGATTTACTGGAAACCTTTGAAGAAGTCATCTTGAAAGCACAAGTATTTTGGACTCCACATGCTGTAAGGTCCTGCTGTCCTTCCACTCCAGAGCTGTGTGTGCAATGAGGGCTGAAATGCAGACAGAATCTGAGACAATTTTTTAAAAATATTGAATGCTGGTCACATTGCTTCAAGGCACAGTATTAGACTAAAGATTTAAGAATAAAGTTTTCTCAAGCACTTGTAGGGAACCCCAAGTGCATGGGGAAATATTAGAAATTTAAAAATGAAAGTGAAGGTGATCATTGCAATCCTGTGTCTTCGCTTGTGTTCTTCAGAAGGCAAAGCCCAAGGTCCAGGCTTCTGTGCCAGAACCTCATCAAGGTATGTGACCTCAGGTGGCAGAGGTGAGGGATGGGGTGGTAAACAGGGAGGGAGCAAGGAGTACAAGGGTGCTCTGTGGCCCCTGCGATGGGTATTGGAAGCTGAGGTGCTTCTTAGGATTGTCCATCTGGGGGTTAGATGAATATTTAACTACACCAGCTGCTCTCTCCCATTGGTCAAATCTCCTCCCACTGGACACCGAGTCCCCTGCATTTGCAGCTTACACAAGTGTGGGTGTCTTGTGTGAAGGAAGCATCCTGGGCTAGGTGGTGAGAGGCATGGCCCTGAGCTGGACCAGGTGCCACCAGACTGCACCTGTTGTGAGGTGGACTGGAGCCCCCAGCAGAAAAAGCTGAGATTGGAATTGGCTCTTAAGAGGTATTTAGATAGTCAGCTTCCGAGAATACTGTTCCAAAGGCATCTTTTTCAAACACTTCTCAGTGAAATTGCCTTATAACTGGTGATGGTATCTTTAATTCCAGGAGTTGAGGAAGAGATAAATCTTGGTTGATGACCATGAGAGATAAAGAAAGGAAAGCTTAGTAATTTGGTGATGACGGCACTTCCATGGGCACTTCCCCCCAAATGGCACAGCAAACACAAAACCTTCCACCTCCACCAACCTCGGTTGGAGGCAGTAACTGTATAGCATCTTACATGTGCCACGTACTGACCACAGGAGCCACGGAACACTGATGGTGCAGAGGAGTGATTATCTCTGCACCCTGATGTCAGACTTTAAGAAGTAGAGCACTCATTTTGAAGAATACAACTGGAGTGATAATTATACGTTTTGATTTGTTCTTCAATCTCAGCATTTTTTTTTTTTTAGCAATTTTATTCTTTGGTGATGCCCATCCATTCAGGCCTTAGATATGGCTAGGTATTGAGTCTCAGCTAACACTGGACCATTCAGCATTTACCTAGAAGGTGCAGTTGGTTGGCTTCTAATTTAATATTATCCTAATAATCTAATAATATTTTAGTGACCTTACTGGGCACTGTTTGCTTGGTGTTTGGGCTACTGAGAACCATGTGGTCAAGTGTGTGTTCATCTCTGTCAATTGTTGGGGCCTTCGTCAAGTGGGCAATAATGAATTCTGTTATGGCTTAATCTCACTCTCCTACTTTTATTTTCTTTTTGCTCTCATTTCCTCATCTAGTAACACCAAATACCTTAAAAGTACTTTTTGTGAAAATTGTAACAATGTGTCATTAAGAAATACCTCTCCCCACTCCTGCACATGCCACTGAGGCAACCACTGGCACTCCTACTGGCCATTTCTCCTGGAGCTTACCTACTTCATGTATCATGGTGTATCAATTTTAGACATTTTTTTTTATTGATTTCCTGTTCTTGTAGATGAGGGTTTTGCTCCCTCTCACTTCCTTCCCCTCCCTGCCCCTTCTCAGTAGGGTTATTTTCCAGTTTCTGGTTGAGTCAATACTTAGCATTCACGTTATTATGACTACATTAATAACATTCACTGTGGAGCCAATGTGTTGTGTTCCTGGAATTGGTAGCAAATTCTTCCCCACCCCCTCCCCAAACTGATAAGGGTTTTTTTGGCACCTGTCACTACTTTTCCAAAATGCTCCAATTTGATCTATTATTGCCTAGCAATAATTTTTCAGAGTGCTCAAACCTCACAAATTCTATGTTATTTCTCAAGACTGATCTGGACGGATCGCTCCAGGGGTCCTGAAGTTCCCTTTGCTGCTCTCCTACGTTGAACCCCGTTTCTGGGATCCTGGGACCCTCTCTTTCTCACTTACTCCCTCACATTGCTGAAGCATATATGTTGTCTCTTCTTGAGAAATGTTCAAGTCCTTACATGTCTCAAGGTATCTATCTGTTCTCTCCCTTCATACTTGATTCTTTACTTGGGCTCTGAATAGATTTCCAGTTTGAACACAACTTTGTCTGAACACTGCGCAGTTGCTGCCCCACCATCTTTCATCAGTCAGCATTGTTGAGGGTCGGACACTAGGTACATTTCAGTCCCCCCCCCTTTTTTTTAAAGGATTTTATATATTTATTTGACAGACAGAGATTACAAGTAGGCAGAGAGGCAGGCGGAGGGGCAGGGGGAAGGCAGGCTCCCTGCTGAGCCGAGAGACCAATGCGGGGCTCGATTCCAGGACCCTGGGATCATGACCTGAGCCAAAGGCAAAGGCTTTAACCCACTGAGCCACACAGGCACCCCTCAGTTCCTTTTTATTGCCCATTTCTTTTTCTTGTTAAAAGCTCTCAATGGACATGTCTATCCCTGCTGTTCTAGAAGTTCATAAGGGTGTGTTTGGAGGGAGTCCGTGTCTATTTACTGAGCTGGGCACCTGGTGCCCCCCTCATTCAAGAGAGTGCTGTACTTCTGTTCTGGAAACTTCTCCTGGCTCACTATTACCAAGGTGACATGATAATATGCTTTACAGCGTGTTTTTTTGTTTTTTTTTTTTTCCTATTCTATTTCAAACTCCTTTTGTCAAATTTTGGACACCATCCTACATGCTACCCCCTCTTCTTTCCTATGACCATCTTCTGATTTTTTTCCTTTTTTCTCTCATTGCACAGTGGTTAAGCATGTGGACTCTAAAGCCAGGTTTTGGTTCTGATTATTACTATTGTCTGTTCAGTTTGTTTTTCTACTCAGCTTTATCTTTCAAGCCTTTTGTTAACTTTTTAAATACAGTTTCTAACATTATAATTTTATTTTCCAAGAATGTTTTCTAATTTCTTTTTTTTTTTAAGATTTATTTATTTATTTGAGAGACAGTGTGTATGCACACGTACAGAGGGGGAAGGCACAGAGGGAGAGGGAGAGAATCTCAAGCAGACTCCACGCTGAGTGCAGAGTCCTGCCCTCAAAGAGGTTCCATCTCATGACCCCAAGATCATCACCTGGCTGAAACCAAGAGGTGGAGGCTTAACCAACTGAGTCATCCACGCACCTCATGTTTTCCAATTTGTACCTACCTGCCTACCTAGTTGTCTCTCTCTCTCTCCCTTTCATCTTTGCTTTAGAAATCCAACCCTTTTTTTTTTCCTCTGAAAATGTATACTATGTGATTTTGGGTTTTTGTTTGTTTGTTTGTTTGTTTGTTGTTATACCTTCGTATTTCTCTCTCCTCTGAGTTCCTAGTGGCTATCTTCCGTGTAGGCAGTTGTCTTCAAATGTCTGCATTCCGTTTATATTTAAGATGCCACACCACCGCTGATTAAAAGCACTGAGTGGGTGGGTTTGTCCCCTGCTGGGCTTTACCATGGGTGATGGGGAGCTGATCTTTATGTTGGGGGACCCCTTGAACATCAGTACTTGTAGGTGTCTTTCTCTGGGGTCATTTGTTTCTGCAGAGAAGAATCCTCTAACCTCCTAGTTGAGGGGCTAATGCCTGACTGCAGAGTTTTTAAAGGTGGGACTGAAGAAGGGGGCTGGCAGTCTCAATATTTGACACAAGGTCCATTTGGGAAAGACTGGGCCTGAGTCTCAATATAGTAAAGCTCTTCCTCAAAGATATGTGGTTTCAAGAGGCCCTGGCTTTATGAAGACTCATTTCTGAGAATTTGAAGAAACCATATTCTCTACTAAAGTAACTCAAGATTGGTCTGGCTTTTTTTTTTTTTTTTTTTTTCCAGAACTGAAAATTTCTTGAGTAAGACATGATTTAATTTCTGGGGTTCCTATGATAAACAAGCCCTTCAGTCCTAATTACCACCCTTTTCAGACAGCTCTTATATTGGTAAGACCTGTTGTTTCTGGCAGATAAAACATGCAGGCTTTGTTATGTTCTCTACCTCAAGGTCAAAGTTGTATTTCAATTATAGCCCCTCCCACTTACCATTCTAGATGACTTGTGTTCTGTGCTCTAGAGAGAATGAGAGTGAGGTAGATTGGCCAGAACCAATGAGGTGGAGGTAATATGTTCTAGTCTTCCTCTAGGTTATTCCAAGGGATCCCTGACCTTTCACACTCACCTAGCATGAACGAGTGTTTGGTCCAAGTCTATATTAGTCTAATCAGCTAACTCTTAGAACCCCAGACATTGAACTCAGTACTTCTGATGCACACATCCATAAATTCAGCTCAACTCAAAATTCTACTCTGCCCACTTTTATTTAGCACTCCAAATCCAAACCCAGATATTTTTGATATAAACAATTAAACAATTTCTCTAATTTCTTCTGGAATTTTCCTCCCGACATTGATTTTGCATTTTATTATCTGGCCTATGTGAAATTAAAATCCTATGGAGCACAAGCATGAGGAGTGCACCATGGGGTGAACTGTTAACTTTATCGTTTTAAGGACAAGAGGAGAGAGAGAGAGCTGTAGGAGGCAGTGTACCAGAGGGCAATGGAGGATGGACGTTTCCCAGGCCCTCGGCATCCTTCCAGATATCCCCATTCCCCCCAGGTTCTCTGTTTGTCTCCACGCACACTCTAAGAGTCACACATGTCTTTTGGCAAATGTGCACATTCAATTCATATTATAATTAAGACACCTGCCAATTTAGGCTCCCAACTGGTTTCCAACATTCTTAACCAGGCAGCTGCAAGTAATAGAGTTTCTTTCCAACATGGTCCCAGAAAGGCTCTAAGTTTTACTCTAACTTGAAGATTAAAATTTCAGTGTTTGGGGTATTTCCCCCTTTACTTAAGGTGCTTGGTGCTTTCGGAAACACCCATCCTACCTTCTGGTTCTGCCAGGCTTCATCCTCTTTAGATTGGTGAATGATGACATCTTCCTGCTCCCCCCCCACATCACCCACTGCTGGCCGGGCTCTGTCATTGGTGGTTGACTAATTGTTTCATTACCAGATCACATAGGTTGACACCTTCCCACTCTGGGACATCGGTACGAACCTCACCTCTGTGGAAGTCTCTTGTCTGCAGCCTGCTCCCTAGCATTCACTTCCACCTCCACTAATTTTCTTAATGGATAAACAGCCCCAGCTTCAGCTACAAATGACTGCATGGATATGGTCTGGACAACTACCACAAAGGAAAAAGGAAGGGAAGGAAGGGCCACCTGGCCTCAGGAGATCATGCAGCCTCTCTCTGGGCATGAAAGGATCAATCCTTCTCAGTAGAGTTTTCGAATTCCAAGTGGCCTTGCTTATGTCAGGCTAGGGTCAAAAGCCCTTGAATCAAACAAATCAAGAGGACCTGAGAGGATCCTGGCGATGGTCATCATGAGCCAGGCAGATAACCCGCACCCCCCACCGCCCCCGCCGTTTGTGTCTGGTGCAGTGTTGCTGCTGACAGGGCACATTCACACCTGTAGCTTTAAGGTTCTTAATTCAAGCCTCCCACTGTCTTTGCTTCCAGACCTCTCACTCCTAATCTTCCCAATTTCTCCATTCCATACCCACTGTTAGTCTTTGCTCCCTAAATATTTCCCCTCATCCCGAGGCGCTCTTGCTTAGACACTTTCCCCAGCTCTCCTCGGGGTTTGGCTTCCTGCCTTTAAGATGCACTCTCCTGCCTCCTTCTCCAGGAAGTCCTGCCAGAATGCTTACTTGACACCCTATTTTTTTCTCTTTTTGCCAACTTCTTTTCCTGTGTTATATATCGTATCCTGTGTCACTCACGGTGCCTACAGGAAACAGCTGACATACTCAAATTGGGCAATTTGAGGAGAGTTTTTAAAAAGGTCCATTTACAAAGGCAACAGCAGGTGAGTGGAGACTGCAAACCTGCGCCCCCCGCCCAAGTAAAATGAGTAGCAGCGGAGCTCATTACCAGTAAAGGGGTAAAGGGTGGGGGAAACCATGAAGAGAGGTCCACCAAGGGTGGTTGGGGTTCACCTGGCTCCCAGTGCTGCTTCAGGAGGGACTGGAGAGAATAAACACTCAGACCTCACTCTGCCCCTTTCTTCCAACCTCCTGCAGGGGCTCCCAATGGGATCAATCCAGACAGCAAGATAGAGTGTTGGCCACCTCCATGCAGGGCAGCTTCTCGGACACAGGGCAGGGTGGAGAAAGGTACAGAGTGGATCCAAGAGCATTGGCCAGGACGTCCTGTACATTCTTTGATTAGATAGAGCATTATCTTCTCGTGGCCAGCCACCAAGCCTTTGTTTTATCTTTCCTTTCACTGCCTCTTCCGCCCCCACCCCCATAAAGACTAGGACGCTGCAGATGTTCCGTAAAAGTGACCAGCTGGGGTTTGGCAGATGAACAGTCTCCAGACTGAACAACACAGCATGGGTTCCATCCATTCTCCCTCGCCCTGGGCCACAGGTGCTGCTGTTCTGATCATTAGATTTCAGAACACAGATGGGACCACACACACCAGCAGCCGGGGGGCCTCTGGGTATTAAAAGATCCAGCACAGGCACTAGCAATTTTGTTTCCACCCGGCAAACAGCTGCATGTTTCATCAGGAGCAGGCTCTGCTATTCTCTTTTTCTCTGTTCTCTTTTATTCACATGCGTTTTTGACATACGCATATCGTTAGGCTTGGGCTTGGCCCTCTGGAATAAGATTTGGATTTTGGTTTGGGAGGAGGTGGTGGAATGTCGTAAGCCTTGAACTATAAACAGTTTGCCAGCATCTACATCAAGGAGCTAGGTTTAGCCCAGATCATAATAAATCGGCTCCAGTTTTCCTTTCTGGGGCACTCACTGCATTGCACAATTCCTAGGGATGTAAATGGCATCCCCTAACGTTTTGCCGCACAGTTGGACCACATCAGATGGAGGCATTCCTGAGTTTCTTGCTGTAATATCCAGCCTAGCACACAGACATCTTCCCCGCTTACTGAATGAACCCGCGGGGCCGCCTGCGCCTCCCGCATGGGCGGACGCCCCCTGGTGTTCATATTTCCCACTGCACCTGTGACCGAAGCCTGTGTTAGCATGCCGGGAAAGCTTGAGCTTCTGCTTATGCGGGTCAATTTGCCAGGACCCCGAAGTAAACCAGGAAAAATTTTGTCCTCTCTGAAAACTGAGAGTCTTTCCTCAGTTCCAAAAGTTTAGATTGCAAGAGGCAGCCGTTCTGTGGATAGCACTGGGGCAGTGGTCCGTGGACCCTAAGGAGGCTGGATCCCATACTCCGAGCCTTTTTAATCTGCGTGACTCATCTCAAGGTCCTGGTGGGTGCCACTGGCCTCATTCTTACAGGCTTGAGGTGAGACACGGGCACCCATCTGTCTCCCTCTCTTCCCCTACAGGGGAGGGGGCACCAGCAGCCTTCTACAAAGAACCCCTTTTCAAATATCTCCCTATTTTCATCAATGCAATCTCTTTGTTCCCAATATAGTTGGCCAGGGGGGTCCTATAGAGTCATAAAACCGGTTTTTACAGTTCCTGTGTAAGTTCTGCTTATACTCTGCTTTGCAATACAGCATCTATGGAGTTCTGCTGTCTCAGTAAATCTTTCAGTGTGCCATCCTAGTACACATGCCAGCCTTTTGCATTGGAGACCAACACTGGGCCACTACACCCCCTAACCCTATGTTGTGTATGGAGCCGCTCTGGCTAAATAGGCCCTTACAGTGTATTTTGAACAGCTTCCAGGGTCAAGGTCGGACTAGCCTGGGCATTTAAGCAGCTTATATACAGGACTCATATCTCAAGTCCTCCCCCACAATCTGGTCTCCCTTGTCGTGGCATGGTCTATCAGACCCCCAGATCCTGTGCAGCAGTGTGGATGTTTGGGGTCAGGGAGCTTCTTCTGTATAGGACAAGGAGATAAATCATTTTAGGATCTGCAGGCAGTACAGTATCTGCCACGATTCTTCCACTCTTTCATCATCATGCAAAAGAACCACAGATAATTTATAAGCCTGAGAGCATGGCTGTCTTCCCATGGAACTTTATTTACAGAGCGGGCAGTGGGCTGTGTTTGGCTCATGGGTCACAATTCACGGACCCCTGGAAGAGATCGGTGGATGGAGAAAGATGACCGTAACCATACTGGGAACTTACCTGGGTGGAAATGGAAGAAAATGCTGGTGAATTTCTTGTAAACCCACAGCTATGAAGGACAGGAACCTGCTTTGTTAAGCATCAGACTTTCGAACTTTAGCTCTGGAATTTGAAAGAAATCTCAGAAACTCAAACTGGAAAAGGATCATCTTTTTTAAACTAGTAGAGTGTGATGCTCGGCATGAAGGAGGAGGCGCAGGGAAGTCAGCGCTGAGGTGTGTCCAAGGCCACCTGCCATTGTCAAGGTCACCCCAGGCTTGCAGCAGAAGGTTCTCCCTACTGTACTTTTGCGCCTTTGTGCCGTCCCACAAATTGACCCACCTGTCTGGACACCACTCTCAGGGCCACCTGTTGTTTTATGGAAAAGTTGTTAACAAACCTGTTCAAAAATGCAGCCAATGTGTTATTCCTCAAGCCTTCTCTGAGTGCGCCCATCTGGCTTCCAACAACCAGCAGCCACTTTGCGTTGCCTGGAAGATTTCTGCAAAGCCGGAAGGACTTCTCGGCCAGAGCCAGTCAGGCCAGAACTGCCTGGGGAATTAACGCACCCCCCCCCCCCCCCCCCGCCAGGGGCTGCCATTAGCCAATGACTGCCAGGGATGCAGTATAAATACCCAACCTCTTCGTGCCTCAAATGGGATTGCCAAGTGTGAGTTACACTGTTGCCAGGAGTTTTCTAGTGGTTTTGAGTTCCAGTCACTGCCAGTGGAAGTACTTCATAATGAACCCTTTGATGGTATCTTTCCTGTTTCTGTCTTACTTCCCCGCGCTCCCTACTGGATTTCCCTGCACTTTCCAAATAAATTCTTTGCTCTCCAATTCTCGCTCAGGATCTGCTCTGGGGGGAAGCCAACCTAAGCAAAATGTGACTTTCTCTGGGTACTTTTCTTCAATGCTCCCTTCTATTCCCTACCGCCGGAGAAAGCACCCATTGTGTTTCATTATAATCACTGGCTTCGGATGAGTCTCTTCCAGCGAACAGCGAGCGAGTTTTCTAGAAGTGGGTCTTATTCATCTTTGCATCACTGGTATTTTCCCTAGTCTGTCGTGCAGGGTTCAAGATGTGTGTTTGCTGGCTAATGAAAGCTGATGTGTAGGTAGAATAGATGCAAAGGGGCAAAGCGGCTGAGGTCAGTGCTGCACCGTTGACCCCATATAACCGCTACAAGTCACTTGTGGCTATTTCAGTTAAAATTGAAAGAAATTAGAAATCCAGTTCCTCAGTCACAGGGGCCACATTTCAAGGGCTATAATGTGGTTAGTAGGTGATCCTACTGGACAACACAGGTATAGAACATTTCTCTCTCTCTCTCTCTTTTTTTTTTTTTTAAGTATTTTATTTATTTACTTGACACAGAGAGAGAGAACACAGACAGGGGGAGTGGGAGAGGGAGAAGCCGGCTTCCCACTGAGAGCAGGGAGCCCTATGCAGGGCTTGATCCCAGGGACCCTGGGATCATGACCTGAGCCAAAGGCAGACGCTTAATGACCAAGCCACCCAGCTGCCCCCAAAACATTTCTATCCCTGTAGTTAGTTCTATTGGACAGCATGGGGCCAAAGGGCCAAACGGAGGATACTGAATCTGTGATTTGGTTATGTGCCAATCTGTGAGGGTCCCAACGCTCCTAAAGGTTTCGGGGATCTGGATATATGACCAAGTATCTATATCCTGCACCCGTGCCCACCTGAGGACAGACACTACTTCACCAGACAAGAGAAACACAGGGATGTATAGTTAAGTCTTCAGATGATTGCTTTATTTACATTCTGGCTGAAACCACAAAAAAGACAAAAGGTACTTCAGAGTTTCCAATGCCCTTTTGGCTGGTAGAATGGATACCACATCAGAAGAGCAGCCTAGCTTTTTTTGTTTGTTTGTTTTTTTAATATATAATTCTAAAGTGTTGTTTATGTTTTTAATTGCTAACCTGTTCCCATAGTTCAAAAGCCAAAAGGCCCACGGGTATTCAGAGAAAAGTCACACTTCTCTTCTCCATCCGCCTCCCTCCCTGAAGATAACCAAACGCTGCTGTTTCCTTTACTATTTTTTTAAGGGATGAGGAATGAACCCAAACACGGCGAATAATCTGTTTATCCCCTCCCCCCTTTTTTTTTCTTTTTAACATAGGATACATGCTGTTTTGTCTTTGCTTTTTTTCCAGTCAATTTTATATCACTCCTGGGGCTTTGACCTTTCCTTCACCGCTGTCTCTTGGCTGAATGCCTCTCCAGGTTCTTCTGGCACCTCTCTTATTACCCACTGATCTCTCCTTGCCTCACATGTGCCCTTCTCTTCTAACCAGCTCCCTGCATGGTTCTGGGGTCTCTATTTCATCCTGTGTTACCGGATTTATCTTCCTGACGCGCCATGGTGATTATTTTCCTCCCCTGCTCTAAACCCTTCAGTAGCTCCCTTTGTCTTCCCCAAAAAGCCCAAGATGCTTGCCTGAAATCCGTGGCCCATCCCAACCTGCCTCCCACCCTCCTGTCCATCCACGTTCATGACCCTCCCCCCCTCACCTTTGTACTGGGCATCCCACTGGTTTCAAGTGTCTTTCCCGAATCCTCTCCGTTTCCAAATCCTGCCCTTTTTTCAAAGACCTACTCAAAAGCCACTTCTTCCATGAAGTCTTCCTCCCTCAGATTCCAACTAAAAATGGTCTCTCCCTTCCTGGCCCAGGGAGAGCACTGAGGATGTTTCTTTTTGTTCTGGAGTTCTTTGTTTCTGTCTCACACCCTCTAGCAGATGTTTTACAGGGCAAGGACTAGTGTTTATCTTACACATTTTCTGCATCCTTCACTTAACTTAAAGCAATGTTGGTGCATCCTGTCTGTATCACCTGGTACACAGTTGTTGAATGAATGGTAAGCCTGGTGTTGAAGAGGACAGTGTCTGCACATTTCAGGGCTCTAAGAAGTCTCAGTGAGCGAGGTCTTTATTCTCTCTACTGAAAATATCAAATTGTTCTTCTTTTACTGAGTTGCTCATAAGAAATCTGGTCATTTGGTATAAACAGGAAATCCATTTACTAATAAACACACTTGAAAAGGGGGGGCACCTGGCTGACTCAGTAGGCAGACCATGCAACTCTTGATCTCCGGATTGTGAGTTTAAGCCCCACATTGGGTGTGGAAATTATTTAAAAATAAAATCCTTAAAAAAAAAAATACTAGGAACAAGGATGTCATGCCATTATGCTGCTTGAGAGTACATATACATTAAAAAAATGAAAAGAAAAAAGCCTTTTCATCAAGCAAAGAGAGAGCTAGTCATGTTAAAAGGATTGTGATTGAGATATTGTATTTTGTGAAATATGTTTCATTTATGCAATAGCTGGCTGAAGTTAAGGTTTAAATTTAAAAGGATTTACCTGTAGGTAGTTGCGTGTTGTAACTCTCTAACACTCAGGGGCATTACAATGTATATAACTCTTCAGAGAACCAAGCAAAGTTCTATCTTTTGTGGTAGAGAGTAAGTGAACAGACTAGCCAGCAACCCCTGGTAATGCCTGGGCCACGCATATATACTGACCCCATTGTGTATATATTTTAATGTCTTTAAGAGTTTCAGCATTGAGCTGGAAGTTTAAGGGCCGGTGTTGAGGTCAATGTGGTCGACATAATGCTTCTGCTCCTTGGGTCCAGCACATTAGGTCATTTTCCGCATGTGTCTTAAAATACAAATGAGAATTCCTGTTCCCCTGTTGATGGGGATACAGAGAAGCTGGCTCTGTCTGACTTCTCGCTGGGAAGGAACGGGATGTATTTTCCCAGGTAGGTGACCACGTGCCTGCGGAAGAAGTGGCAGAGATGCTCCTGGAACCTCTCCCCGACGAAGGCATAGATGACGGGGTTGACGCAGCAGTGCGTGTAGGCGATCACCTCCGTCACCTGCATGGCCACGTCCAGATGCTTGCTCTGCTCACAGTTTGTCTCAAAGAAGACTGTTTGAAAAGCAGAGAGGAGGAGGACCAGGTTGTAGGGTGTCCAGAAAACGAAAAAGACCACCATGATGACAAAAATGAGCCGGATGGCCTTGTACTTTTTCTTACCGGGGCATCTCAGCAGTGTTTTAATGATTCCAGAGTAGCAGACAACCATGATGAGCACAGGCAGAGCAAGACCCAAGATATTCATTCTCAGGGCATGGAAAAGCTTCCATCTATTTTCTTGGTTTTTTGGGTAGAGAGGCAAGCAGACATGTTGGGAGTCCTCCTTTTGGGACTCATGGAAGATAAATTCAGGGACGGTTGCTAGCCCTGCCAGGACCCAGGTTAGAACACTCATGACGACACCGAAAGTGACAGTCCGGGCTCGTAAGGCAAACACGGCGTGGACGATGGCCAGGTACCGGTCTATGGTCAGCAGGATGATGAAAAAGATCTCACTATATAAGCCCATGTAATAAAGCCCAGAGATGAATTTACACATGAAGGAACCAAAAACCCACTCATTCCACATAACATAGTGAATCCAGAATACCAGAGAGATTAGAAAGAGCAAGTCAGAAATGGCCAAATTGAGCAGGAAGATGTTGGTCATAATCCGGAGCCTCTTATATTTTGTGAGGATGACCACCACCACCACATTGCCCAGCAGACCAACCACGAACACCAGGGAGTACAGCGGAGGCAAGAACTGGGCTCCCAGCTCCCTGATGTTGACTTTTTCACATGGCACTGAATCCTCATAGTCGAACACTGTGGTCTCAACAGACGCATCCACGCTCTTCATCACGGCTGTGAGGGTCTCCATTATTTTGTTCCTGTGATAGACAGATCGACAACAACAAACACCAACTGCACAATTAAGGCACAATAACCCTTAGTAAGCCACACCCACTGATTTACCCGTTTGCCCACCAAATTACATGTGATTAAACAGCCTAGACATTTAAAGTTTCTTCAGCACGTATTTCAAAGGTACGTGGGAGAGTGGGAGGAGCGAGGTGTCAGGAACAAAAGATGTGAAGTTTTGAAAGTCAGCGCAATTCATATGGGAAAAGTAAAAGAAATGTGATGGATGGTGGTGAATGGGAATGCTGACTTCTGCAAGCATTGGAGGGAGGAAATACAGAGCCGGGAAAAAAGCAGGCTGGAGAATGAGAACAATAATATTATACTGGTTATTATTGCTGTATCTTTTCAGGCATTTTGAGTTTTATGTTTCATAGTTTATATATGACTTTCAAAAGCATCTTCCTTATTTAAAGACTAAATGCTAATAATAATAATAATAATAATAATAATAGTGATTGTTATTATTCCAAATAACTTCCCCTCTGTGTGGCCCCTTAACAAGGCACTGTTCACCATAGCTGATGGGGAAATTGAACCTTCAAGAAATTTAGTAATTTACCCCAAATCCTCTAACAAGTAAATATACAAGTTCAGGCTAGGTCTTCAGTATCTATGAACAAGTCTTTTCTTACTAGAGTCTAGTGCAGTGGTTTTTAAGTTCAACTTTTGAAGACTTCATTATTGTAATTATTATTAACTAGTGTGACCATTACAGTTCTAAGCACCAGTAACCTAGGCTCCTGCCCTTTACCTGCTCCCGATGATGCTGAGATAAGCCAGTCTTGTGCCAACAGCAAACACCTTGGAGTTCCTCCTTCATAAAGGGACTGAGTGGGAGGGATAGGACAATGGAATTTCTTAGCGGATTCAGTAATTTTTAGACTGGGATCCCTAGGTCCAGTGGCTGCCTTTCTTAAGATTACAGACTTTACTGGAGAAGAAAGTGTTCCGCAGAGGGCAGTGAGTCCCTGCACTGTTTCCTTGGAAGACGTTCTACTGATTTCCTCTGAGGAAGGGACAAGTGTGAAGACATGAATATCTGTCAGTGGGCATTTCTCAAGGTAAGGGTTAGAAATGCAATAATTGGAACCAAAGGCAAGGCACTATCTTTGCTTCTTAATAAAATACTGGGACCGCCTCCCCACCCCCACGTGGTCAGCACCTGTCAGGGTCCTGTGTAGCCAAAGTGAGAAAGGACAGGGGCAGGAGCTGTTCCCAGCCATTCCTCTCCCCAGCTGTAGGACTTGGACAAGAACTTAACTTTGAGCCTCATTTATTCATCCCCAAAAGGCAGATCTTGATACCACTTGAAGTTATGTTCAGGATCAAATAAGATTAAAAAAAAAAAACTGTAAAACTGGTAGGAAGTAGGACTGAAAGAAAAGCAACGAGAAGTCATTTCATATAAAATTAGTTAAGGAAGTCAGGTCTCTTGGATAGAACCTGATCTATTTCAGTGGCTCCATCCTGATACATCCCACTGATCAGTAACACATCCAGGCTTTTGTGGTGGAAGACAGGATTGAAAACAACTGATTTCTATGATCTTATCAGCATTCTTATTACTAACAGTATAATCCACAGTCGCTGAGAAAAAAAAAACACCCTTTATTTTGTCTGTTACATAGTTAACAATCACAGAGAGTATCCCTCTCCAAACTTTAGTCACTAAAGAAAAAGAAAAAAAAAAGAACAGAACTGCTCACTCCAGAGAGCAAAAGTATAATACTCTCTACTTGTTTCTATTATCTTTCCTTTTCTCTGAGACAGATATAAAAACAAGTCAAAGTAAAAAAAAAAAAAACAAAAAAAAAACAAAAAACACCAAAACTCACTAAGGTTTTGTTTAACTTGATGGTCATGTCTTGAATTCATGTGTCACTTTCAATATGACCACCAGAAAATTACAGAATCTTTTTGGGGGCTCTAGAGTGCAACGAACAGGGAAACATGCAGGTTCTCTGGCGTCAGAAGCCAAGTCCTTGACTACTAGTTTCGTGGGTTCAATGATATGAAAACGGAAATGGTTTTCAGTTCAAATCAAAATGACTATTTCAGTGTGAAATAGTTAAGAGGTTTGAAGTAAGCTCTTAAAAATCCTTTTTTTTTTTTTTTTTTGCATTTTGGAAATATAGTACAATAAGAGTAAGCAGACAGACAACACCAATAATAAAGAGAGGCAAAAAACATAAAAGTAAAAACCACCCCAAATTTCCCCATGCAGTCTACTACTAGTAACATTTCTCTATGAAGATATGCATACATGGATACACGTTTTACCCAGAAAATGAGCTCATACGACTTTAGCTGGTTCACTAAAATCACTCACAGGACAACCCGGATGTGCATGCAAAGGAATTTCTTTAGTCTCCAAAACAATTTGATCTTACCAACTTTCCGCTGGGAAGCTGGAAAGAGGATTCACAGAGTTTAGTCCAAGGGGGTGTAAACTTAGCCTGAAGCATTCATTTGAAGGGTGGTTATGGTTTTGCTCATTCTCTTTACATTGCCAGCTTATTTATTTGGGTTTCTGATCTTTTCTCATTAGTCCTTTCTAAGATGGCGGGGGAGATATGGGGGAGGGGCAAGCCCGGGCAGAGAGGGAAGAGGGTGCCTTGGTCTCCTGTTGGTCCTGTTTATACGGCTGGTGTCTGCTGAGGAAGGACAACCCCATACCAACCCCGAACTTTTGGCTGGCATCTGCTGCTTTGTGGCTATTGGCCTCATGGTCCATTCATTCTCCGTTGTGCCTGGGCATAGCGACCTCTCCAGCTCTGGCTGGAATGGAGCACTGTTTCTGTTCCTGCCACATCATTAGGCTGCTGGCCCAGGCTGAGAATCTTCTGAATTGGCAGGAACCTAGACAGCCATACTGCTCCTTGACTCCACATCCTCACCAGGTACAAACTAAGGGACACTCAAGGGTACAAACTAAAGTATTTTTCTGCCTGACTACCGTTAACCATGCTGGCCACCCATGAGGGTAAGGAAGTGACTTGCAGAGAGACATCCTCTCAGAGGGTCCCCCTCAATTTATCAAACAGGTTTTCATACCCCACCAATTCTGGTCAAAACCTGAATGGGAAAGATAGGAACCCATAAGCATGACTGCTTCCTTCTGTGACATTTGACTCTTCTCACACAATTCCTGGAGTCAGAAGGAGAGGAGCCCTCCTCCCTGCCCCCTCCCCCGGCCCCCCAAATCTCTAATTTTTACTGTGTAAAATGTAATGTATACCCTCCAGGGAAACAAGCAGAGTTTTACATTCACCAATTTAAAATTTTAATGACTGTTGCAAAGTGGAATTGAAAATGAACAACTAGAATTAGAGATGTTTCTTTTTTTTTTTTTTAAGATTTTATTTATTCATTTGTGAGAGAGAATGAGCAGGGAAAAGGGGCAGAGGGAGAGAGAGAGAAGCAAACTCTCTGTAGAGCAGGATGCCCAACACAAGGTTCAATCCTATGACCCAGAGATTATGACCTGAGCCGAAACCCAGAGTCTGACCCTTAACTGACTGAGCTGCCCAGGTGCCCCTAGAGAAGCTTCTTTAGAAAATAGATTGAAGGGTACCTGGGTGGCTCAATGGGTTGAGCCTCTGCCTTCAGCTCAGGTCATGATCCTGGGGTCCTGGGATTGAGCCCTCCATCGGGCTCTCTGCTCAGCAGGGAGCCTGCTTCCCCCTCTCTCTCTTTGTCTGCCTCTCTGCCTACTTGTGATTTCTCTTTCTGTCAAATAAATAAAAAAAATATTTTTTAAAAAATAGAAAATAGATTGAAGTTTGGAATGTCATTTTAATCACCGGAAAAAAAAAAAAAAAAGTAAATGATGCCCACCCCCCCCAGTGCTGGTGAGATTGGAGTGACCCTGGAGCAATTATGCATTCTGGATACAACATAACTGGGTTCGGGAAGTTTAGGAAGTCTTGCACAGAACAAGAACCAATGAGATACACATGGCTTTGACACAGGGGTTCTACTCTGAGGAATTTACCCTAAGGGGACGAAGCCCCCCAAACCAAACCAGCATGTTCACTGTGGCCTCATTTTCATGATGGAGAGAAATAAAGAAATGAAAAGAGTTTAAATGTTTGACAATGAAGGAGACTTTGGATAAATCGCAGTCCACTTACTGCAACAGATTATTATGTAGTCATTAATAAAACTAGTTTTAGAGGGGCGCCTGGGTGGTTCAGTCAGTTAAGCATCCGCTTCAGCTCAGGTCATGATCTAAAGGTCCTGGGATAGAGCCCTGCATCGGGATCCCTGCTCAGTGGGGAGTCTGCTTCTCTCTCCATCTACCTCTCCCTGCCACGCCTTCCCCCCTTTCTCACTCTCTCTCAAATATATAAAATCTTTCAAAAAAAAGAAAGAAAGAAAAGAAAAACAACTAGCTTTGAAGGGGCACCTGAGTGGCTCAGTCCATTCAACTTAAGTGTCAGACTCTTGGTTTCAGCTCAGGTCATGATTGGAGATCCTGAGATTGAACCCAGTGTTGAACTCTGCGCTGGGTGTGGAACCTGCTTAAGATTCTCTCTCTTCCTCTCCCCCTGCCCCACTTTTTCCCTCTCTTAAAAAAAAAAAAAAAAGGCAATGGGCAAATAATGAAAATAGTTGTATAAGGGAAGTGGATGATCATGTTTAAAGTTGCAAGATGTGAAATTTTTCTATATCCCCTTAGCCATTAAACTGCAATAAAAAGCCAGTACCTTCCAGGAGACACTGCTGGGGATATGGCAAACACATTTTCTAAAGGTAACTAGGTTGAAAGTGTGGGCAAATTTCAAGATGAAGGGTTTAGTCATCATAACCTGAAACCACAAATTTGAGATCTAAGAAACTTGAAGTGGAACTCCCACGCTAGGTAGAGCGTTTGAATTTTGTTTTAAAGATCTTAACGTTTGGTTCTTGTCGATCTTGGGTGGCGTTAACGTGAAACCACCAGACCGGGGGAGGGGAGATTTCTCTTAGAAATTTCTCTTTAGGTCTTGAGACCTGAACTGGCCAGCTTCCACGGAAGACTGAGAAGCCCTTCAGATGACCTGGTGTGCACAAGCTTGTGGATGTGTGGGCTGTGTAGACACTGGCTCCCAGATTCTCTCGGGTGTAACACTGTGACTGGCTTCCAGATTATCTCGGGTGTAACACTGTGACTCCCACATTTTCCTCCTTCTACTCTGTGCATCTTAGTGCTTTTGGCAGATGCTGAAGTAAGAGGATAACCACGGGGCCCTGCACTTCTCTTGCTGGCCCCAGGCCTTCAACCTATGTGACTGGACTCTGCGTTTAGATGTCCCTGAGTAAAATGGGTTTACAGTAATTCACACCTCTCTGCCTTTGAAGAAGCAGAGACCATTTCCCTGCACCCTTGAACCACCTTCTCAGATGCAAGCTGGACCTTCCCCTAATGAGTCAGCTCAGAGAGGCCTGTTAAAATCCAAAGCCATCCCAAGTAAAACCAGTGAGCTGTGACCCCAACCCCTTTTTCTTGAGCGCCAGCCCTCATGGTACTTCTGAATAAAAGAAATACTCATTTTCCAGCCTAGATCAAATAATGCATGATATGGTCAAATTCTTTGATGCTTTTTTTTCCTTATTGTCAACAACCCCCTGCTAAGGGACAAAATAGCGGGAAGAAAATGGCCTCTGCATTCTGGAAGTTTATTTTCTTTACACATAACCAATGTGAGATAAGAGTCAATGATAACTGAGCCTTCCTTAGGCCAAGTGCTTTACATATGTCTGCTTCATCTCACAACTTCACAAGGTAGGTTTATATATTCCCATTTTATAGATGAGCAAACAGAGGCTTGGCAAGTCTTGGTCACTCACCTGAAGCTATTCTGTGCATGGCAGAGATGAGACTTGATCCTGTGCCCTTTTGCCCTAAAGCCCACACTGTCATTGCCTTGGGGTTCCATTTAATAAGGACCTCCACATCCCAAGATTGCATGAATGTTTATATATATATATATATATATATATATATATATATATATATATTTTGGTATCTTTGTGGCTCAATATCTCATGCGTATAAATCTCTAATCCTTTTAAATTCAGTTTGATATAAGGCATGAAGTACATTTCCATTTTTTTCTCTATAAATGGGGGAATAACATCACTTTTGTTATATATTCTTTAGTATTCCTGATTCTCTTTGTGTCTTTTACATTCTACACCTCTACATCTCTTGTTTTGGTGCCAGAAACGCTCTGTTCACTATTTGGATGTATTAGGTCTTTTATGTAGAGTGTCTGCTTATGCGGCTCTTTCATTATTCATTTCCAAATATGTCTTATCTGTTAGAGCCTTCTGTCCTATTAGATAAACCTTAGAATCATTTGGTTCATTACTTATAAAGATATAATTTTGAGTGGAATTGTATTACATTTATAAATAAATTTGGGGAGAATTGATAACATAACCATATCAAGTTTTCATTATTTGGGAACATGATCTGTGTACTTATTGTATTTATTGTTGTTCTTTTAGTTCTCAGTCTCACACATTTTTTTATTGTTTTTATCTATCTGGTTTTGGGTTTTTTTTCTGAGGTTACGCAAATGAGATATTTTTTTTTTTCCCTAACGAGTTTTCTGAACAATGCTTGGTATGTAGGAAAGAAATTTTTTTTTTTTTAAACTGCTCACCCTACTGATTTTTAAAAATAATTTCCTTTAGGACTTTTAAATAATGACATTAGCTGTGAAATAGGGCTTTGTTTTTCTCACCTTGTGTCTTTGGTTGGAATTTCCATAGCAATGTTAAGTAACAGTGGTTCCTGATTTTAATGGGACAGGATCCTCCCCCCATGCCCAGCCTTTCAAAGGCCTCAAGGCACGGACTAATTAACAGGCCTTCATTGTCCTTTAAGATGGTTTAAGGTTGATCGAAGATCTTAAGAATTTTAGTAAGGCTCTCCAAGAGTGGACAGCAATTTAAAAACAAAATCATTGGACAGAAGCCTGAAAAAAATTAAAACAGGAGGCTTTCTGAATACTTGTGATCTTCAGAGGAATGAAAGAATTAACATTTTTTGAGTCACACCTGTTTAAGGTTCTTCCCTAGAAACATATTTCACATGATTACTTATCACGACAGCCGTGGGAGGTAAATGTTTTTATTATTCTTGTTGCTGAAACAAAACTGAGCTCAGGAAAAAAAAAAAAAAAAAAAAAAAACTGAGCTCAGAGCAATTCCATAACTTATGATCACACAGAGAGCAAATGGCTAAGTTGGGACTTGAGTCCAGAAACTTGACTCAAAGAAACCTAGGCTCTCTATAGCCACACCTGCCCATCAGCTCCTACCCGCTAGGTGGGGGCCTTCAATGTGGCAGTGAACACCTTTCTCAGTTTCAGCATCACTTCCGCACTATGGACATGCACTGTACATGGAAGTCATGACCCCCCTCCAACAGTTCCCCTCACCCCCACACCCCCCTTGGCATCAATGCTAGAGCCTGGGGTCTGTCTATGGCAGTCAAAGCCAGAGACACTCTGAGCTGATCTTTTGCAATATTTCTTGGGCTTGTCTGAATGCTTTTAGAAGTTAATGTCAACAAGCTCTAGTCAGATGGATGGAAAAAGGTACTGCTAATTTAAGATCCATTTTATAACAAAACCTCACTGAAGTGGAAATCCATTATGCTGCTAATGAAGAGTGTTGATCATTGGCAGTAAAGGGAGGTTGGTTAAAACCAGGCATGTCTGATAGAAGACCACATGGGGAATGATATCCCAGTTCAGTAGTGAAGTCACTAATCTGGATTGTATGTGTGTGTGCATGTGTATATGTGTGTGTAAGTGCTTTGTCTCTTTGAAGGGATCATCCTCTCAGGTGAACTTGATAAATCATCCAAAGAATATGGAGAGGAGACCAGGTGTGACTGCCTTTGGGTTTGGTGTCACAGCCTGCTACCCTGACTCTACCTGCCCATCTGGAAGAGCCCTGTCCACAGGTGACTCCCATTGGTGATCATTCCTGTAAAAACCACCTGGTGTTAATTAAGATCATGTCTTGTGCCCAAGACCCTAGATACTTTTTTTAAAAATATTTTATTTATTTATTTGACAGAGAGAGGACAGAGAGAGGGGGAACACAAGCAAGGGGAGTGGGAGAGGGAAAAGCAGGCTTCCCTGAGCAGGGAGCCTGAGGCGGGGCTCAATCCCAGGACCCTGGGATCATGACCTGAGCAGAAGGCAGCTGCTTAATGAATGAGCCACCCAGGTGCCCCAAGACCCTAGATACTTTTGACTCCATTGGTATCTGGTGCTAAGAGAATCTGTAAGATTTTTTTTCTTATATATCTTTCGTCCTCGTCAGTGTGGGATAATAATTTATTACTGTGTCTGAAGAAATCACTATGTGACCTAGAGCAAGGAACTTAACCACTCTGTGCCTCAGAATTCTCATGTGCAACATGGTGATGAGAAGAGTTACTGCCTCGTGGGGTTCCTCAGCCATTCATTCAACAATTACTTATAAGCACCTATGACAGGCAAGGGGACACAGGCAACATCAGGGAACAGAACAGACCAAACTTCCTGACTTCGTGGAACTTATTTTCTAGTTGAGGACCCAGAGAATAAATAACTAAAAATGACAGGGTCTCAGATGGTCATGAGTGCTACAGAGAGAGATGAAGTAGGAGATAGAGAAAGATGATAGGGTGGAGTCAGATGTGGGCACTTTTAAATTGAAGGAGGGGTCAATACGGAGCCCATTGAGGTGACATTTGAGAAAAAACTTGGGAGAAGTGAGGAAATGAGTTGTACAGGTATCTGAGGGATGAGAGCCCTTGGCACAGATACAGCAAGTACAAATGTCCTGAGATGGCAGGCGTCTAGATATATTCTTAGAAGAGCAAGAAGCCCAGTGTGGCCAGAGGAGGAGTGAGGGGTGAGTATATCTAGAGAAGGTTTCAGAGAGATGTAGGGGAGAGGTGGGCAGGGGTTCAGTGTAGCTGTGCATCCCCGGAAGAATTTTGGCTTTTCCCTGAATGGGGTAGGGACCAATGGAGAGTTTCCATTAAAGCTGTGACATGATCCAATTTATGTTTTGTAAAAACTTTTCTGGCTGCCATGTGGAGACAGATTATGGAATTAAAGTTAGAAACAGAGGACCAATAAAGAGGTTGACATGATAATCCAGGCAAGACATGACACTGGATTGGACATGGTACTAAGAGTAGAAAGGTGAGAAGTAGACAGATTGAGCATAAATGCAGAAGGTAGCACCAAAGGATATGTTAACAGATTGGATGTGAGTGAGAAATGGTCAAAGCTGAGAGGCTCCAAGAGTCTTGACCTACACGACTGGAAGGATGGAGTTGCCACCAGCTATAGCTATAGTAAAGAAGCCTGGGGCATGTCAAGTCTGAGTGTCATCCAAGTGGAGACGTCTAGCAAGTAGGTAGTTGGATATATGACTCCAGAGGCGAGCTCTTGGTTAAGATCTAAAGTGGACAGGTGTTGTCATATTGATGGTGTTTGAAGTCATGAAATGAGTGTAGATAGTAAAGGATGGCATTCTCAGGTATGTCAAAAATCAGAGGTCAGAGGAACAAGGACACAGCAAGAGAGTCTCAGAAGGAGTGGACAATAGGAGGAAAACCAGAAGAGCGGGCGTCTCAGAAGCCAAGTGAAGATGGTGTCAAGGAGGGAAAAGTGGTGTGAGGATAACATGAACTAACACACATGAGAACATCTAGAACGCAGAGCCAGGCAAGCATACGTCAGCTCTTCTCCCATCCCCCACCCATCGACCTTTATCTTTCAGTTCTCAAGCGTTTCCCAAATTTCTTAGATTCTTGTCCAGTGTAGTATAATAGGACTTCAGAGGAGCAAGTGTCTCTTCCACCTAAACAGAAATGCTTATCTTTCCACAAATATCTAGTCAGTAGTCGATTACCCAAGGTTCTAGAAAATCTACAATGATTGGCATCCAATAATTTGTTTTAACCAGATATTTCAGTCTTCATTAAAATCTTTAGTTACTCTAAATGAAGAGTTTGAATTTCTACAAACAAGTCTGAATCTCAACCAAATTAAATAACCTAATGGGAACCCTAGATTATATTAATCCATGTACTCATTGACGTGCCCTATGGAGAGCTATCAGAGGTCCCATTATCTTTCACAAAGATAATGTGGGAGATATGTAGAGATAGAGGGAGAGAGAGAGAGAGAGAGAGAGAGAGAATTCCCGGAAAACTGAGGACAACCAAAAATCAAGGAGAGTTCTACTGGACACTTCATTCTTTTTTTTTTTTTTTAAGATTTTATTTATTTATTTGACAGAGAGAGATCACAAGTAGATGGAGAGGCAGGCAGAGAGAGAGAGAGAGAGAGAGAGGAGGAAGCAGGCTCCCTGCTGAGCAGAGAGTCCGACGCAGGACTTGATCCCAGGACCCTGAGACCATGACCTGAGCTGAAGGCAGCGGCCTTAACCCACTGAGCCACCCAGGTGCCCCTGGACACTTCATTCTGACCACCTTAGGATGCTAAGAAATGATCACTTCCCATAATCTGCATAGAACACTTCCATTAACTTAATCTATATTTGTATGAAAGAAGTTGTTTTCTTTATAAGAGGAACATTTTTATTTCAAATTACATGCAATTTATGATAGAAAAGGGAATACACACAATCCTATGGTTCAAAACATAATACTATGAGAAGATACACAGTAAGAAGTCTCATCCTACTTCATCCCTGTACACCTCTTCTTCATCAACAGCTGTGAGGGGTCTAAGATCTTATTTTACCCACAAGCTAACAAGCAAGGCTGCCACTTTTTCACAGATACCAGAGAAAGGCACATGACAATTAGATAAGGACAAAGGACCTACAGCAGGCGTGTAGCTAGATGTCCTCATTGGTTCTTCATGCTGCCAAGTTGCACAGGGGCCATGTGGAGTGGCGTGGGGAGTGGGGAGTCCCTGAACACAACAGGACTGGCTCACAGATGAACAATCTGAGTGTAGGAACCCCCAATCTTCTACACTGGGCTGATCACAAATCCGCCCACTCTTTACCTGGGAGGGAAACATTTCCATTTGCAACTGTAAACGAATATAAATGTATCTTCTAATCTTACTCTGTCCGTTGCATAAAAAGCATTACATTCATCATCCTGCACCTTGCTTTTTCCGCTTCACAACTTAAGTTTTTCTTATTCTTTGTTACTGCTGTCGAAAATCCATTGTGTGGATACACCAGTTTATTTAGCCAGTCCCCTACAAACAGGTACTCTTTGTTATTTCAAATAATGATGCCATTGATGATCTTACACAGGAAGTTTTTTTTTCAAAAAACGGGGATTAAAAAAAAAAAATCAGGGATCCCTGGGTAGGGTTGTAGGGTAAGCGTCTGACTCCTGGTTTCTGCTCAGGTTATGATTTCAGTATCATGAGCCCCAGGTCAGGCTCCATACTGAGAGCAGAGTCTGCTTGAGGTTCTCTCTCCCTTTCCTTCTGCCCCTCCCACAGGTGCTTTCTCTCTCTCCCTCTCTAAAAAAAATAAAGAAATCTTTAAAAAATAAATAAAAATTTAAAAACCCCCATCACACAGTAACTTTAACCTGTAACTAGAGTTACAGGTTAGCATGTGATGGGATTTTCAAGTGGTCTGAGACTACATCCAGAGCACTGTGCTAGGACCCAGGCAAGACATTTAATGTGAACACTGACCAACTGAAACGTAGGGGAGAGGAAACCCCACCTGATAAAGATGAGTTAAAGAAGCCAGAGGTATCCATCTACCCAAGAGAAAAGACTGCAGGTAGGAAAGAGAGCAAATACTGGGGTGTATATGAAAATCAGAATCGGATTCACAGTGCTGCCCTCCAGAACCCATAGGAGGTCGTTCCTAGAGGCAAACTGAAACACTACATAAGAAAGAGCATGAGCGGGATTACCCAAAATGAAAGGATGCCTTGGGAGGCGCCAAGCAAACTGGGCTTTGAGGCATCCAAGCAGAGGCTCAGTGGCTGCCTGGCAGGGACACTGCAGAAGGGGATTTCCATGGTGAGAAGAAGTTCAACTCCAGCAGTGGTTATCGGCCCAGGCTGCACACGGAAACCATGGGGGAGCTTTTGAAATCCCGATGCTAGGCTCTACACCTGAGCAGTTAAACCAGAATTTCTGGAGATGGGATCCAGACCACAGTGACTCTTAAATCTCCCCCATTCTTGGATGAAGTGACATGAAGTCTCTTCTAAATTTTATGACTCTGTTTCCTGTCTCTGAGATACATACTCTCCAACCTCCTTAAGCTTTGGTGAGGAGAAAATGGGAAATTCAGGGGTGGACTAAAGAATGTCAACACTGTGACACAGCAAGTGAATTCAGTTTTAGTCTGTGTTAGTAGATCATCCAGAACAAGAGAAGTCTACCTACCAGACTCTCCATCCACTTCTCTACCCAGCTCCCCCTCCCCCTTCATTTACCCATCCAATTACCTATCCAACTAGCTACTCGAATTGCTTCCCAACTATGCAGTTAAGCCAGAACTCCCTCCCCTTTCACCTTTTTGTTTTGCTTTGTTTTACAGAGAAACTGGAGTCGTCAGAAAAAAATAATTACCTGGCAGAGCACCAGCCAACAGAACTTTTCAGCAGTGATGGTAGCGTTCTGCATCTGTGTTGTCCAACCGTGCAGCTGTTGGACATTTGAAATGAGGCTAGTGCTGTTGAGAAATTGAACTTTTCATTTTATTGAAACTTAGTGAGTTTAAATTCAAGTAGCTACATGTGGCAAGTAGTCACCATACTGGGCAGTGTGGAACTGGTGACTAATATCCATATAATATGCCCAACAATTAATAGCTGCTTAATAAACACTTCTGAAATGGACAGAAGGATGGACCAGAATAATTTTCATGCTGCTTTTTACTGTGCAGACTACACTTTTGAAGTATTCTGTTCCGGGTACCCCATTTTAAGGGAGCTAGTATCCATCTGGAGTACAAGATAGACTAGGATGATAAAGGTCCAGAAACATCATAACAGCAACTATAATTGACAGAATTTGGAATGTTTTGTATGAAAAATACAAGTTTTCTAACTCTCAGATTAATTTTAGTTCCTTTTTTTTTTTTTTTTTTTTTGGTCTTGTATTTGTATCTCTTTGGTCTGGACCAAATTTTCTAATTTTTTTTTTTTAAAGATCTAATGTATTTATTTGACAGAAAAAGAGCAAGCAGAAGCAGGTAGAGTAGCAGGCAGAGGGAGAGGGAGAAGCAGGCTCCCCGCTGAGCAAAGAGCCAACATGGGCTGAGCCAAAGGCAGATGCCCAACCGACTGGGCCACCCAGGCAGCCATCTTATTTTTTAAATTACATTACATTTAATTTAATTAATATTTAAATGGGGCAATTCTTTAGGTCCCTTTGCGAGAGACTAATAACTTTTCCTGCAGAAGAGGAGGTTGACTCCCTAGAGCATAGCAATCTGACAGCATTGGAGGACACCGCATGCAGTCCCACATGGGCAAGGATTGTGTGGGAAGAGAATGGGATGCTTGGTGAGCCGGGAAGCTCCCTCCCTGGAACCACACATGAACCTCTCAAGCTTGAAATCGTGAATAAATAACAGTCTTCTTGCCAGCTGAAGACCCAACCCAGCACTGTATTTTAGGGCACCAGTGGACTTCCACAACCGCTAATCATTATCATTAGTTACTAGAGCTAAGGCTATACTCCATTCTTGGAATGTGGCCAGTTCATTTTAAGTGACTTGGTTTTATCTACCTGCCAAGTGGTTTTGGATATTTTTACCAACTTCTTTGTAAAAGATTAGATTTACTCCTTATAGTTCAACATTAAGTGTTTCAAACGTGGTTGAATTTTCATTGGGTACAGGCTGACATGTTATTTAGTTGAAAGAGATGATTGTGAGGAATATGTTTTCATAGGGAAGACATGACTATGTAATCAAAATAACATGGTTGGGGGGGTGTGTTCAGCATGAACAGAGGGCTCAGCTCCCCGGCTACTGGTACTGGTACTGGTACTGGACCATGTTCACCTGAGTCATGGAGAAAGAACCATTGTCTCTGCCTCTTTTCTAGGTACCATGTTTGTTAGAATGGATATCACACTTCTATATCAGTTTTCGTGTTCTGATATTTTCAGTTACATATTCTGTACCTTATTCCGTGTTGTTAATAATTATTTGAAAATGTAATCTGTAGGGGCACCTGGGTGGCTCAGTGGGTTAAAGCCTCTGCCTTCGGCTCAGGTCATGATCCCAGGGTCCTGGGATTGAGCCCCACATCAGGCTCTCTGCTCCATGGGCAGCCTGCTTCCCCTTCTCTCTCTGCCTGCTTCCCCTTAACTCTCTGCCTAGTTGTGATCTCTGTCTGTCAAATAAATAAATAAAATCTTAAAAAAAAAAAAAGAAAATGTAATTTGTAGAAGTTCCTGGGTGGCATCCAACTTTTAACTCTTGGTCTAGGTTCAGGTCATGATCTCAAGGTCCTAGGCTTCATGCTCAGCGTGGAGTCTGCTTGAGATTCTCTCTCCCTCTCCCTCTACCCCTCTTACCTGTTCTCTCTCTCTCTCTCTCAAATAAATAAATATTTTTAAAAGGTATAATTTGTTAAGATTCCAAAATATTATACAGATATCCATGGTTATACAATCATTGTCTTATTTTTGTGTGACCAAGTTGTCCCAGATATACAATTTATATATAATGCTGCAATGAACATCTTTGTGGTTTTAAAATTATTTCCTTAAAGTAGATTTCCCAAAGTGCAATTTCTACCTATGATCATATTTCTAAGTCTGTTGATGCATTTTGCTGTATTGTTTCCAGAAAGTATGTAGCAATGTATATATTTTCTTGGCACTCATAGAGATTGGTGTGGGTCTCAGCAAGCATCCATCAACACCAAGAAATCAGAAAAGAAAAAAAAGACTGGCCAATTTTATGGGTGAAAATGATGCCGTTATTGTCTAACTAATATTTATTTAATTACTGAGAAATTTTTTGACTGTAATTAGTAGTCATTTGTATTTCCTTTTCTGTGAATTATCAGTTTGTGCCCTTTACCCATTTCATTCCCCTGAGTACATCTGCTTTTTTCTTATTGAGTCATACAATTCTTTCCCCAGGAAAATAACTCAGTCTGCATGGTTGAATGTCACCCTCGCCACCTTCTGAAAAGAGTGACAAATATACCTATCGCTTCCATGTACCAAAGACACCATTTTCCCATCGTCCTTCCCGGAGACACTTGTCAAACAACAGTTAGCTTCCATCCCCATAAATCCAAGTTTTCCAAAAGATTAGGAAGGACTTCTACCCCTGTCCTCTAGTTACAGGTCCAGGAAAAACAAATAGTCAACCTTGTAAATCCAGACGCAAAGACCAAATCAGTTGATTAACGGGTTCATCTCATAGCCTTAGAGTGGATTTTCAATGAACACTTAAAAAAAAATACACACACACACACGCACACACACACATACACTACATACAAATATATGTAATAATATATAAATTAATATAATATATTATTAATATATAATACAATGATATTATTATATATTAGTAATATATAATAATATAATATTATATTATATATATTAATAATATATAAATGTATTTATATACCCACTGACTGTTTCGTACAAGTCAATATCCACAAACACAAAACTATGAAGTGTAATCCTTTTGGGGTTCTCACGTTCTCAACAGTTGGGAATTTATGAAAGCATAGTGAACACACCAGGCACAAAGCCATGGGCATGTTGACTACAGAGGTATAAAGCACCAAGGTGGGATGACTGGGAGTAGCAAGCACATCCTGGTAACGGGTGGGAGAAAAGAAGGGAAAATGGGAGAAAAGCAGAAGAAAATGGACATAGGTCACAACAAACTCTCCCAGTTTAGCCCCACATTACCTACTAAATCACGGTGGGGGCCCCTCTCCTCTGCCTCCTCAACCCAAGAGCACCTGCCTAGACCCCTCTCTCCAACTCCTTGTTCTTAGAAACCCGACAGTCTACCCAGAAATCAGGTCTAAATAAACAACATCTAACCCATTTAATAAGTTCTTGCCCAGATGAGAACAGAAAGAAGACAAGCGGTACCTGTTACTTTAACAAAGTCTGTTATGCATCCAGTGACAGCTAAGTCTCACCACTCGAAATGAAGATACCATCTGATCAGAGACATTAGTAAGGTAGGAAACAATACGGCTTCCTCTTTTAAACAGACCAGCTGCTCAGGTTTTGCAAGTTTTCAGAAGATATCAAGTTTGGTACAGTTCTTCTTTTCTACCATTGACATGACATTCTAGAGCACTCAGTTGAGTAATCCTTGAGATGAATGCTGCTGATGTTGAACAGCTATTTTAGGGGTTCTGCATTCTCTTGGCCTTGTTCTTTTATGTTTATGTTTATGTTTATGTTTATGTTTATTTTTTTAGAGATAGTTCTCGAATAAGCATTGCCTTGACCTGGGGGAGGCAGAGTAAGAAGTAAAATCGAGTGACAGATGGTGACTACAGCTGGCAGATGGTGGTGAGCTTTGTAACGTATAGAATTGTTGAATCACTATGTTATACCCATGAAACTAATTGTATGTCAGTTGCTCTTTGATACTGAAAGAAATTTTTTAAAAATATTTTATTTATTTATTTGAGGGATAGAATGAGTGAGAGAGAGCAAGCATGAGCAGGGAGAAGACCAGAGGGAGAGAGAGAAGCAGACTCCCCACTGAGCAGGGATCCCGACTTGGGGCTTGATCCTGGCACTTCAGGATCATGACCTAGGCCCAACCAACTGAGCCACCCAGCTGCCCCCATACTAAAAAGATGGTTTTTTTTATTGTTTCTTTTTTTTTAATTGCACCCAAATGCTATTTTTTTAAACTTCTTTTTATTTTTTTATAAACATGTAATGTATTATTAGCCCCAGGGGTACAGGTCTGTGAATCACTAGGTTTACACACTTCACAGCTCTCACCATAGCACATACCCTCCCCAATGTCCATAACCCAACCACCCTCTCCCTACCCCCCTACCCCCGGCAACCCTCAGTTTGTTTTGTGAGATTAAGAGTCTCTTACGGTTTGTCTCCCTCCCAATCCCATCTTGTTTCATTTATTCTTTTCCTACCCCCCAAACCCCCCACGTTGCATATCCACTTCCTCATATCAGGGAGATCATATGATAGTTGTCTTTCTCCGATTGACTTATTTTGCTAAGCATAATACCCTCTAGTTCCATCCACGTTGTCGCAAATGGCAAGATTTCATTTCTTTTGATGGCTGCATAGTATTCCATTGTATTTATATACCACATTAAAAAGATATTTTTTAATAAAACCAGAATTTTCTTGTCCAAAGGAACACATAGACTGTGGGATAACCAAATTATTCTACAGAACTCAACAGGAGACTTTGATGAGTCAAGGTAGAGCCCATGGCTGGATGTCCCAAGAAGACCCGAGAAAGCCTTCCAGCTGTGGCTCCCTTGAACGCAGCATAACTTTGTGTTCATCATTAGGTCTTGCTGGACCTCAGCCTCCTCATCTGTGAATCATAGGGTAGACATGGAAACAACTAGAATATGGGAAAAAGCTCTTTGGAATATATAGGGCTAAGCAAACATAAGCTGTGAGTAGAATACCACTGTGCGATGTGCCTGTTCTGAGTGCTGATGTGTCCAGGAGACCTTTCATGAGGCTGGGCACACAGCACGTGTCACCCAACATTTGTGGGAAGAGATCTGATAAACTGGCAAAGTAGACGCGCCAGTAAAATTCACCAAACATTTTTCACACATCTGCTATGTACGCAGGGCTATACCACATGCTTGAAAGAATAAAGATAAATAAATTAAAAAAAAAAACGATAAAGAAAAGATAAGGGAAAAAGCAAGGACTCTGCCAAAGAGGGCACACGGGCTTCCTGGAGGCTGGAGTTTGAGGGAGCTTGACAGCCAGCATTCAGGGTCAGGTGGGTCCTAGAAGCCCTGCCGGAGAAGAGTTAGAGTAGCTAGAAGCTTCTTTTCTGAAGAAGAAGATAGGAAGTTGTTGTACGTTATAATGGAGTTGGCCTTTCTCTTGGGCTCTCTGCCCCAGACAGCTAGAAATCTCACCAGGGTGTCCTGCGGGGGTGGGGGGCATCTTCGGAGCTCCAGAAGAAGCTGGAGATGCATAGCCTGGGGCGCTGTGCACTCACCCCTGTGAGGGCAGCTCCCTGGAACTCGGGGCCAGCCCCTCCCCCATCACCCCTTGCCCTGCCTCGCCTCCCCTGCACACCAACGGCACTAGGTGAATACCCATTGAACAAGTCAAAGAGTACACATTTTTGTAATTGTTCTGGGGAAAACATTCACAACAGCCGTGTTTTGGGTTTCAAAAAAGAAAGAAAACTGTGTCATTATTGTAGAAACCTAATAGAAACAGAAGAGGAAAGCAATCTACACGTACATGAAGGGAAGAGAAGGTAATAAATGAGAACAAGGCAACGTTATGTCAAATTGGGTACTTTTGACATACGACCTCGCTCGCTGGGGAAGCCGGGTGGAGACAGCCAGGCTGAGGTCCAGACGGAGAGGGCTAGGTGGAGGGTCCTCCCCTCTGCCATATTTATAGGGCAAATGACAGGGTTTGAAGTTACACATTTGTTGCAGATGTGCAGTTTGAAGTAAGCTGCATTTCTATATTATCACCCTTCTAGACTTTCAAGGAGCCTGGACTATGGGCGTGTGTATGTCTGTACCCCACTCCTGGATTCCATGCCTGGAGCAGGAGGCGATATGAGACCAGATGTGTAGTTCTTCCAGAACAGAAGGGCCAGTTCTGAGCTGGAGGCCAGATAATATATTTTAAATAACCAGGCCCCCCAAGGTCACTGACACAGCAAGAGTCTCATAAACAACATTTCTCAAGCTGCTTGTGTACGTGCAAGGCCAGGTGGTCTGGTACGTGGCACAAATCACAGAAACAGCCATCCATATAGAGCAGTCATGCAAATTCTATTTGAGAATAGGGATAGCTCTCTCCGCATGTTGGGGGCTGGATTGGAAAATCCCAGGATTTCCAGCTGCATTTCTCAGGACTCTCTTTCTGCTCCAAGCCTCCCCCCCCCATTCACGCCCCATGGGGGACTCAGAGCTGCTTGAGACAGTCTCACCGTCTCTCCCCTCTGCTGGTGTGCGCCCCAACTGCCGTCAAGGTCCAGCTCCCCTAGAAGGATCTCCCTTTCTGCTTAGGATGACTGGACTCCGAGGCCATGTGGCTGGCACTGGGCTTGCCTTCCTCCTCCGCGAACAGCACACATGGATGGGAGCATCAGGCGAGATAGCCCATGAAAGTGCCAACCACACTGTCTGCTTGTGGGAAAGGCCCAGCCACTGCTGACCAGGACTACAGTGTCTCTCCCCGGAGCGAGCGCTTGGTTCTCACCTCCTCCGTGGAACTTCTGCAGCATTTATGGCTGACCTAGACTTCTGGTGCTCAGCATCATCTGCACCCCTGCCCTCTCCACCTGTCCCCTTTACTCTCTGGTTCTGAGCGAGTGCAAGCCAAAGAGGCCACAAATAACCCCGTTCCCCAAACCGCAGGGTTGGGTGCTTTACTGAGGCAAAACCAAAACCAAGAGCGGCCAGCAGCTCTCCTGCCTGGGGAAAGAGGACAGAGCTGAGCCGAGCCTTCTCTGCTGTGCTTTCCAAACTTTCCAAATTCAAGTCATTGCACCTCCTGCAGTGGGAAGGAGGGAGCTGGGGGATCACACCAAGTGTCCTTCAGGAGGAGGCAGGTGGGTGCCAGGGATAGGGCTGGGTAGGGAGTGGGCCCTCTGTCTCGTACTTGGCCAACTGCCACTGAGCTCAGTCTTCGCCCCCTAAGCAATCGAAGAACTTCTTTACGTTATGGAACAAGCCAAGTGCCGGCAATGACGGTGGAGGAGAGCTGACAAGAAGAGGTCTAAACAGGTTTGGGGTGCATTACTGGGGCGTGTGAAATCCAGGAGTGGCATGGATCCTCCAGGGAGGGACCCCACAGAGCCCTCAGTGTGCAGGCGACAAACCTTGGGAGCCCTTTCCCTGGGGACTTTGGTCAGGGGCACATTTTCTCACCACTTGAGAGATTAAGCTTTAGAGAAAGTTATTGATGGGGGTTCATTTATGTGAGGATAAACACAACTACAGATGATTTGGATGGGAACAGGACTCGGGAGCCTGTGTGGGCTGTGGAAGGGCACGCGGTGACTCTGGGGGATCTTGGTCAGATTCTTCACACATCAAGGATCCTCCTGGGCTTGTTTTGGCATCAAGAAGCTCAGATCCCTACAGGCTATAGCTCCTCATTGCCCATCTGTTGCTTAAACTAACTAATCCGTCCCAATGTGTTTGATGTCTCCTATGATCTGGCATTAGCACGAGAGCTGGCCACAAATCTAAAGCCTACATCCTCCAGGAATCGCTGTGTTTATCTCCTACGGCATTTCCACTTGAGGCTGTTGTATGGGAGCCCACAAGGTCCCACATAAAGAAGATCCTCTCATACACTAGTGGTAAACACTCATGGAGAGCCACAACACACTAAAGTCTCTGAGAAATCCTCTAGAATAGAACCCGTTTAAGCTTTGTTACCTGTTGGAGGCCACGGCACGGTTGGAGTCGTGGATCAAACCAGGCCCTGACTTGTGCCTCCTTTAAAGTCCAGACGCCTGGATAAGGGGTTAAGGACAGCAAAGTTGAGTAACACTGAGAAAGGGTCTGTGCTATGGGTCGAGCGCTCGCCCTTGTGACTTCCCACACGTTCTCCCTACAGAAGGGAACAATATGGTCAGGGTCATAAATTCTTAGTTGGTCCTTGTTGTTCCGGTACTTCCCATAATCCACTCCCTGCTTGATTGTAACTTCTTGTATCAATAGTAGCTAATGGCATTAGCCGTGCTTACCTGATATTCACGAGATTTGTTTGTAGTTCATGTAAAAGTTGTTACAGGAACTTGCGGTTATCTGACTAGATACTGATGTATGACCCCTTCTATTGTGGTCTGCCTTATAAATGCTTGTAAGATGTGGGATGAAATCAGCCCTGTTGGACATCCTCCTCAGTGCTCCTCCTGCGCCCATCTCTCCGCTTCTCTCGGCTTCTTTTCTTCAACCTCTTACCCTCACGTTCCTAGTTGATTTGTTGCACCGGCCACGACAGTTAACCCAGCATTTCCCCCAAACTATTTTTAATGCAGGAAAAAAAAAATTGTTTTCTTTCAAATAACACCTGTTCACATTCTTCAAGACTGGGATTCCTTGGAGCTCTGGAAGTTGGTGGTCTGATGATTGCTGCGTACATGGACGCAGCACAGGGCAGCTAGCTGCAAACCGCCTTCCGGCCCATTCTGTCATTTTGATGGGGGTCTCCAGAGCAGCCCACGAGGTTGTCAAGGATGCTCTTGTTACATCAATGCTGTAGATGAGACAAACGAGAGACGTCAAGGGACCTGGCAAAAGCCACAGGGAGGGTGAAGACCAGAGCTGGGCCACAGTGTAGACTACCCACTGAGTACTCTTTTTGCCTGCGCAGTCCCACCATCTGAAGGACAGGGGCCCATGGGACTTCAGCTGACCATGAGGATGACATTGTGCCAAACCCAGGGAGGTTTCTCTGAGGACCGTGGGGGCTTGCTCTGTCTTGACTCTTCCCAGAAAGGACAAGAGACTTTTGGTGCTTCCTTCAGGCCACTCAAGGCATTAAGCTCACAGGAAAACCTGACCCCAAACGCTAATACCCTATGATCTTCCAGATTCTCAATGTCACATAAACTGAAGAAGAAACATCTCAGAGGAAAAACAATCCAAACCACCACCACCACCACCACCACCACCACCACCACCACCACAGACCAAACACAGGACAACCTAGGAAGATAGGAGCAAGGGCAGGAGAAATAAACAAGACCCTTCAGGAACTAGGAGATGGCCAGAAGTCTCTTGCAGGAGAGGTCGGGTCAACCCCAGAGGTGAGCGTGTGAAAGGAAGTGATTGCTAGAGTACCAGAGAGTATGCGGTTCCTTGAATTGCACCCAGCTTCCGGTCAGCAGCTCCTGGGTGCACCGTCTTGGGGCCCACCTGGGGCACAGAGGCTGAGCTTGGACCACACACCTTCTGGGTCTCCAAACATTTTCCCAATGGGGTTGTGGGAGGGCTGAGGTCGGCGGCTCCCTGGTGGCCCAATGTTATCTCTGAGGTCCCCCCCATCCACAGCACACTGCCCTTCTGTGAAGCTCAAAAATCTATGGAAGCAAGCCTTCCCCCTCCTAGATGGTTCACAAGAAAGACTGGAGGGAGGCAGTAGACTTGGCAGGATGTACAGAAAACAGAAAAGCAGAGTCTAGCCTCCGCATTGGCCTCCAACTCAAAACCAAGCTGGACAAAACCCCACCCCCATGGAGCAGCCATGAGCATGTACCCCCGACCACCTCTGGCTGCAGGGTAGGGGCTTGACCTTGGCCCCCTGCTGGGCTCCAAAACCAGGGCTGTGCTTGCCCCAAGGCCCCATGTCTCCTGGTCCCCATCTGCCCTGGACCAAGGGCAGTGCGGACGCTGAGGCAGGCCCATTCCCAGGACACCTTCCTCCTCTGCTGGCTGACTTCAGGGTGAGGACTCCTCATTACGACACCAGACATCCCTCTGTCTGTGTCTGCATGATGACCAGCAGGCTTCTGCAGTCCTGCCCTGACAGCTGTTCTGCGGGGTTCCTGACAGCTGTCCCAGCTGCCCCCTTCCCAAATTTCCCCTCACAAACCCTAACAGATATAAAACCTCCTTGGTGTCTGCTTTTCAGGATCTGGGCTAGCATTACCTATATATTCTGATTAGCCTGAAAACAGACCCCGGGCCCCTCTAGACCATTCCTATAAGGCTCTGGGCTCAGCTGCTACTGTCCCTCTAACCATTTTGTGTGTTTCATTTGTTCTTTTTTTATTCCTCTGTATAAATAGCATAAATCTAATGGTGAAAATTAGTAAATAAATAGGATGGGGAAGAAAAAACCATGCAGTGATTAGAAATGGTGCAGAAAATACAGTTTTCTCCCGGAGACTATGGGCTAGAATACAGCCCTGAATAAGCAGGAGCAAACTTGTATGATGTCCGTGGAGTAGAGGAGTGAAGTCCTTTCTTCCATGTTCCTTTATACCCTGAGATAGGCTGCTCTTGGAAATGCAAGTCGGGGGAGGGGAGGGAAAGAGGGGAAGAGAGGAGGAGGAGGAGAAAATAGATAAAATAAACAAGAGAAACTGGAGCTAGAAGGGATGGGAGATTATAGATCGTCACGCTCATTTCTTTCTCCAAACAGCATCCAGAAATGTTTCTCCCATTCGAGAATGGTTCATTTCTGCATCACGCATGACCTAGGAGTATGGCATGTGGGAGAACCCCAAGGGCTGGAGGGACACCCAGAATGGGAGCTCAGGGTAGAGAGGTTTTTTTTTTTTTTTAAAGATTTTATTTATTTATTTGACAGACCGAGATCACAAGTAGGCAGAGAGGCAGGCAGAGAGAGAGAAGGAAGCAGGCTCCCCGCCGAGCAGAGAGCCCGATGCGGGACTCGATCCCAGGACCCTGAGATCACGACCTGAGCCGAAGGCAGCGGCCCAACCCACTGAGCCACCCATGAGCCCCGGTAGAGAGGTTTTTGATGGTTTGCTTTCACAAAACAAGATTTATCTGGACCCTTTCAAAATGTGTCAAGCTCCTATTTGGCCCAGTGCCAATCCTGCACGAATTAAAAAACGTGCCCGAGTCTCTGCTCTGGGAAAGAGGAAAGAGCCAGTGTGGGGACTGGAGGAAGGGTCCATCAGTCCGGAATGCAGGAGGACACAAGGGACTCAAAGCCGCCGGGAGTGACAGGGCTCGGGGCTGTTGTCCACTGTGGGGGACTTGCAGGAGGGGAGGATGGTTTAATAATGAAAACAGCTTTTTCTGAGCACCTATGTCACAGCAGAGCCTTTGCAGAGGGCGTCACGTGCTTGGTCTTGAGTAAAAGGTGTCTCCCTGAGCCTGTGAGGTAAGTGAGCTTGTTTTTAACATTTCTCAGAGGAGGAACTGAAGTGAGTTGGTTAAGCAATGAGCCCAAGACCACACAGCCAGAACACAGTGGGGCTGGGTCTGGATCCCCCTGCACAGGATCCCCAGCTCCATCCCCCAACTCCCACCAACTCCGCCCCCCACCGCGCCCCCTGCAGCTGCTGCCTCCCTGGAGGTCAGGGTGTGCAGCTGGCCAGGACCCCCATGCCCCTGCAGCAGCCCATGCCCAGGATCCCGCCGTTGCATTCTATATCTGAACACCTGTGCTTTAATTCTACATCTCTTCAAAACCAATCAGAAGAAAATGTGTACATTATGTACGTGGGGCAAAGAGGGGGCTTTGCTTGCCATCACTCGTGCTGATTTCCTCCTGGCCTGTCCTGCTTTCTCACTCCCTTGCTTGCTGGTTGCTTCTGAGAGTACTCAGAGAAGAAAGTGAGGGTTGTTGGAGGGATGTGGGTGGGGGATGGGGACCGAGGAGGGCACTGCTGCATGAGCCCTGGGCTTTGTGTATAAATGATGAATCACTGAATTCTACTCCTGAAACCAACATTGCATTCTATGTTCACTAGAATTTAAATTAAAAAAAAAAAAATCACTCGCATTTGACTCCTCACCTCAAGGGTCTGGGAACCTGATAGAAGAAGAGGAGTTTATCATAGATGGTGGTTGCTTTTTTTGCATCAGCTTATTCAGATACCATTTTTGGACAATCACCTGTATCCATCTGATGAATTTTGACACTTCCATGTACCTGGAAAACAACTGCCACAGTCAAGATACAGAACTGTGAAATATCCCCAAAGAGATTCCTTGTGCCTCTTTGCTGTCCAACCCCCGCTTTGCCCCCAACTCCAAGCAACCACATCTTTCCAGTTCTTAAGATCAGTTTCTCTGCAGCCCACTGCCTGAACATAGAGCCAATACTACATAGTTCAAGTTTTTGAATGGCACTCCTTCAAGGTACCGATTTCTACATCAGATAAGAAAATGCTAGCTACTCACAAACACAGTCCAAAATGCATAATGAACTTAAACACACATTTCTGGATCATGCGTAGCTAATCAGAAATCACTCATCAGTGGCGGTCTGCTTCTAGTCATTAATTCAGGGAGCGAGGCACCTTACACACCACCCTAGCTGGCACCAAGATCACAATGTATGCAGCCGCCTCACCTAAGAGGTAGGTAAAAGAGTATGGAAGGGTTTTGTGAACAGTCCTAGAAATTGCTCACATGTTTGTCCCATCCCATGGGCTAGAACCCATGTGATACGACCACACATAAATGCAAGAGAGGCCGGACGGGTGGTCTGTCGGTGTGCGCATTATTAACACTCTCGGGTCTGCATACAGCTCTCTGAAGGTGAAAGGAAAGCTAGGAAGAAGAAGGGGCAAGACATACTGACATACGGTGTGACAGCAACACACCACATCTAAGTAACACAAGATGAGAGCTATCATTTTTTGAACAGTCTCATGCCAAGGGTTTACCATGGTTTGTCAGGTTCTTGTCACGATTTACAGGTGTCAAAGTTGCAGGTGAGAAAGCCATGTGAGCTAACACGACCCACAGTGGCTGCACGGCCATCCAGTGGGATGGCTGTGCGGTGTGGGATATAACCCTCCTCTATCAGTCAGGGTTTTTTGCTCATGGAAAAGGCTTCTGCAGGTCACTTTGGCCTGGAAGGGAACTGATATAGGATTTCAGTGTCTTCATATTTAGTAAATATTTTCCCAAGATAAACCACCTCCAGGGCCTCAAAACTTGAAAAAAAAATTTGAAATGACACTGAATACATTCTCAGAGCAAAGCGGAATCAACTGAAAATGAATCATAGGAACGTTTCTAAACACTTGAAAACTTTAAAATGCACTTCTAGATCATGCATAGGTCAAAGAGGAAGTCTCAAAGGAAATAACAAAAATACATAGAACTAGATGAAAACAAAAATATAATGAGTCAAAATCGGCAGGGTGCAGCTGAGGCAGCTCTGAAGGCCAACACACAGCATGAAATGTTTAGGTTAGAAAAGAACAGCCTCGGGCGCCTGGGTGGCTCAGTGACTTAGGCCGCTGCCTTCCGCTCAGGTCATGATCTCAGGGTCCTGGGATGGAGTCCCACATCAGGCTCTCTGCTCAGCGGGGAGCCTGCTTCTCTCTCTCTCTGCCTGCCTCTCTGCCTACCTGTGATCTCTCTCTGTCAAATAAATAAATAAAATCTTTAAAAAAAAAAAAAAAGAAAGAAAGAAAGAAAAGAACAACCTCAAATCAGTAATCTAAGTTTCTTTCTCAAGAAACTAGAAAAAGGGGGAAAATTTAAGGAAAAAAAAAAAAACCCAAATCCCAAGGAAGCAGGAAGAAACAAATCAATAAAACGGAAAAAAAAGAAACAACACACAAAATCAATGAAACAAGAAGCAGTTAAAAAAAAAAAAAAGATCATTGAAAGTGGTAAACCTCTAGCAAGACATGAAAAAGAGAATAGAAACAGAGAGAAAACATTAATCACGAATCCACGTCAGGACTGAAAGGAGATATCACTACAGAACCTTCAGCCAAAAAAAGGGATCAGAGAGAACACTTTGAACAACCTTATGCTCATAAATGCAAAATCTTACAGGAAATAGGTTCATTTGCCAAGTAGTAACACAGAGAATATATTTGGCAAAATAGTTCACCCATTCATGGTAAATAGTGAACCGTGAATATACATTTCCTTGACATGATAAACAACATCTACAGAGAGCCAGTGACTACATTGCACTTGCTGGTGAGAAACTGGGTGCTTCCCTCTGCCATCAGGAACGGAGTGAGATGCCCATTCTCACCACTCCTACCCAACCACAGATCCTAGCCAGCGATAAGAAAGAAAAAGAAATAGGAGGTGCATCAACTGAAAAGGAGGAAATAAAATTTAGTCCCTGTTTGAAGATGACACGGTCATCTGTGGAGAAAATCCAAAAGAATCTAAAAAAATACTCAGAACAAATGACTAAGTTCAGCTAGGTTGTAGGAAGACAAAAACCCAACAAACAAAAATCCATCACATTTTTATTTAATGAACTGGAAGCCAAAACTGAAAACACGATACCATTTACAGTCGCTCCAGAAGGCTTCGGGACCACTCTAACAACACATTTGCAGGACTTGGTGCCGGAAACTGCAAAAGGCTGGTGAAGAAAACAAAAGACCTAAATAAACGGAGAGAGACAGGCTATGTTCATGAGTGGGGAAACTCAACATAGTAAAGAGGTCAGTTCCCCTCCCTGCCTCTGCCCCACAATTATCTATAGGTTTAAAACAATTTAGATTAAAATCCCATCAAGGTCTTTCTGTAGAAAAAGACATAGATGAGCTGATTATTCTTACATTGACATGGATAATCACAGGATTTCGGACCCGCTAAAAACAATTTTGAAAACAAGGACTAAAGCCAGAGGAATCACTTTATCTGATTTCAGGGTGTCATACCTGAAATCAGATAAAGCTACAGTAATCCAGACGCTGTAGTTTTGACAGAGGGACCGACAGATCAGTGGAATGAAACACAAAATGTAGAAATGGACTTACGAAGATGCCCAACTGCTTTTTGAGAAAGACACCATGGCAGCCTTTCCAGTAAATGGTGCTGGAGCAAGTAGATATCCACGAGCAGGAAGAAAATAATAAGCCTCTGCCTCAACCTCATATCTTACACAAAAATTAACTCAAATCGATCACAGCCCTAATTATAAAACATAAAACTAGAAAACTCTGGATGACAACGGAGAAATCTTTGGCATCTGGGCTACGGCCAAGTGTTTGTAGACTCCACACTTACCATCCGTAAGAAGAAAAACTGATAAATTCGCCTTCGTCAAGTTGAAAACCTTTCCTCTGCGAGGGACACTATTGAGCAGATGAAAATACAAGCTCCAGACTCAGAGAAAATATCTGTGAACAACATATCCAGCAAAATATCTGTATCTAAAATGTACTGCACTCTTAGAACTCAAAAGGAAAAAAATCCATTTAGAAAACGATAAAGAGGGGCGCCTGGGTGGCTCAGTGGGTTAAGCTGCTGCCTTCGGCTCAGGTCATGATCTCAGGGTCCTGGGATCGAGTCCCGCATCGGGCTCTCTGCTCAGCAGGGAGCCTGTTTCCTCCTCTCTCTCTCTCTGCCTGCCTCTCTGCCTACTTGTGATCTGTCTCTGTCAAATAAATAAATAAAATCTTTTAAAAAAAAAAAGAAAAGAAAACGATAAAGACATAGACATTTCCAGGAAGAAGACATACAGATGACAATTGGGCATATGAACACATCTTCAATATTATTAGGCATTAGAAAAATGTAAATGAGGGGCACCTGGGTGGCTCAGTCAGTTAAGCATCTGCCTTTGGCTCAGGTCATGATCCCAGGGTCCTCAGATTGAGTCCTGCATCAGACTCCTTGCCTGTTAGGAAACCTGCTTCTCCCTCTGCCTGTGCTCTCTCTCTCTTTCTGTGTCAAATAAATAAATAAAATATTTTTAAAAAGAAAAAGAAAAATGGAAATGGAGACTACCGCCAGATATTACCACACACCTGTCAGAATTCCTGAAATAAAACACAGGGACACAACCAGATGCGCCCCCCCACCCCATTGCTGCTTGTGGATACAAAATAATACAGCCACCCTGGAAAAGAGTATGGCAGTTTCTTTTGTTGTTGTTGTTGTTGTTTTAAAATAATTTTAATTTTTAATCAAGCTTGTTTTATTATTTTCTTCAGACCTTATTTTATTTTTTCAGTGTTCCAAGATTCATTGTTTACGAGTATGGCAGTTTCTTACAAAACTAAATCATGTGCTTATAGTACAACCCAGCAGTCACATTCTGGGCAACGTATCTCAAAATAAAAAATATATATATTTAAAGATTTTTTTTTTAAGATTTTGTTTAGTTATTTGACAGAGATCACAAGTAGGCAGAGAGGCAGGCAGAGAGAGAGGACGAAGCAAGCTCCCTGCTGAGCAGAGAGCCTAATGTGGGGCTCGATCCCAGGACCCCAGGATCATGACCTGAGCTGAAGGCAGAGGCTTAACGCACTGAGCCACCCAGGTGCCCTATATTAAAAGATTTTTAAATTGAAATGCAGGATGCATCTAGTAAAATGCCTGAAGGACACTAATCTTGGGTTTTTGCAGACACATATACCCATGTAACCACCAGTCAGGACGTTGCCGGAAGCCAGAATGTTCCTTGACTGCGTCTTCCCAGTCAGTACCCATGGAGGTAATTGCTAATTTATTTCTATCACCATGGATTAGTTTCAACTGCTCTTGAACTCAATAGAAATGGAGCAATACAGAATATAGCAGCAGCAGATTATACTTTTATGTTGTTGGGTAGCACTTTATCATATGAAGATACCGCAATTTACCCATTTTATTGTTGATAAGAATTTGGGATTTCCAGTTTGGGACTCTTCTGAATGAAGTTCCTAGCAACACTCTTGAGCATATCTTTTGGGTTCATATGCCCTTCTTTCTCTTGGGTATGTAGCTTGCAGTAGCATTCCTGGCTCTTAGAGAAGCCCTATGTTTCACTCTATATAATTCAGTTGGTGCAAAAAGGAAGTTTTCAGGGTACTCCCTTGAGATACTCTCTCCTTGCCTTTCTCTCGCATGGAGGTGGGGGGAAGGGGACCCTAGGATAGTTTTTTTTTTTTTTTTTTGCACGTAGGAGACACTCTACCCATGTTTGCTGGTTCCACTGAGGCTTGTGTTGAAGACTTAGAGAGCTACATAGCTCCCATCAGCTGAACACTCACCCAATGCCAGGCATGTAGGAAATCACATTTAATTCTTGCAACAATCCAGAGAAAGAAATACTATCATCCCTGTTTTACAGGTGGGGAAACTGAGGCTGGGACAAGGGGTAAAGAAAATTGCCCATGATCCCTTGGTTGGCATCTGATAGAGCTATCATTCGAACCCAAGTCTGGCATGCTGGGGTGCCTATTGCTGGCTGGGAGATGCTTGGACAATGAGGGGAGACAGGGACAGTGTGCAGAGGGTAAAACCTATCCCTTAACCAGGCCTGGGGCAGCCAGTTCTCTGAGGCAGGGGCCCAGGAGAAGGGCACCCTGAAGGCTTTTCTCCTGAGCTCTCCACCAGCATGGCGGTACCCTTTGAAAGGAAGCCTGAGGGTGCCTGACCAGTGCTCTGAACGGCAAGGCAGCAGCAAGAGAGAGAGAGACCAAGGAGATGAGAGAGCAACACAGCCAGGCTGTCGGGACCTCTCCCTGTCACATCCCAGAGTGGAATGCTTGACCCCTCCCGTGCCCAACTGGGCTAGAAGTCCCCGTGATGCCGCCATCAAGTCCCCTCTGTCCCCGTGATGCCCCCATCAAGTCCCCTCTACCCTGCTTATCCAGGAAAGCCTGGGGCCATGCTCTGGGTGATGGGGAAGGGCGGGGCTTCTGTGTTGATGGGGAGCCGTGGTGATGGCATGGCACTCGGTGCTGGTTCCTCAGGCCTCACCATTCTGGAACAGGACTTGAGCAGCCCAGACCTCAGCAAGACCTTCAATGTCAGGGCCTTGGAAGAAGCCTCTGGCAGGCTCCAAAACTGTCCCCGAAAGGACTGGGTCATGGCTGGCCCGGGAGGTCATGTCTCTTCGAGCCAGAGCCACTGTCCTCTCTACTCTTGCACAGCTCTGGAAAGGGCGGTCCCTTGACTGTGTCTTTCCCAGGGCTAATTTGTTTAGACCGCCCCCCAGGCCCCCTTGAGCTCCGGGAAGAAGGATGACAAGTCTTTGCCCCTTCTCCCTGGGAGAGTCCCTCCATGTCACTAAGACCACTAAAAATGAAAGTCCAGAGTAGAGAGGCCCAATTGGCCTCGAGTCCACCCAACCTGGGGAGGCCCCCCCAACAGCCATCTTTGTAAAGGCCTTTGATGGGACTCTGGGTCCTCCTTACAGAGACATCAGGAAACAGGCAAGACTGGAAGCATCAGAGAGAGGACAGGAAGCTCCAAGTGGGAATTAAAGATAAGAAAGGAGTGCTGTCTGGACAGTAGGGAAGTGGGGGGGGGGGGGCCCTGGAGCAGGAGGTGGGGGACATGTTGGGGACACTCTGCAGGGAGGAGATGCTGGTGCAGGACAAAGGAGACAGAGGAGCTGCTTCCCTTCATGAGCTTTCCCCTTGGCTGTCCTGGGAGACCTTGGGTCTGCAAGGAGCTGGTCTGCAAGGAGCAAAAGAACCCAAGATTCTCAGAAGAAATATTTAAACCCGCCCTTCAAAGACAGGGAAGCTGCCAGCTGGTGCTAGTGGGGAGAGTAAACACCAAAAATGAAGGCCAGAAAACAGAACAATCTAGCACCATCCCCCGCCTCGCTCCCCCTCGAAAGCCCACAGAAGGAAAAGGAAGACTGGAGGGAGGTTAGAAAGTCCAGAAAAGGGAAGTACAAAGTGAGTACAAGATGCCCGCACTGACCCGGGGCTAGAACTTCTGTGTGTGTGTGACATGACCCGGAGCCCCTTCCCCAGCCGCCGCCCCGCCTCACCCCGGTCCCACACACAGGGCAGCAGCCAAGGCCAGCGCCTCCCTTCACGGAGAGGACCAGGCTGATGAGTGGTGGTCTTGTGGTGTGAGTGGGTGCACCTCGAATGGGAGGGAATCCCCGTGTGTTTGGGGAACTGGGCTCCAGCTAGTTGTGCAAGGGGCAGACATTCAAATAAAAGCAAGTTTCTGCCCAGACCAAAGGTCTGTATGCATTCAGATGCAAAATTTCTTGTTAGGTCCCTCTGCCCTCACAGGTGTACCATTAAAGCCCTGCCAACATCCCCCCTCCACACAGCCCCTCCCCCTTAGCGCATGGCCTGTGGCTGCCCCGCAGAGGAGAGCTGGTTTCATATCAGCTCTCTGGCAGGGAGGAATGAAAAAGGCATTGATGTGGGGCGCCTGGGTGGCTCAGTGGCTAAAGCCTCTGCCTTCGGCTCGGGTCATGATCTCAGGGTCCTGGGATCGAGCCCCGCATCAGGCTCTCTGCTCAGCAGGGAGCCTGCCTCCTCCTCCTCTCTCTCTCTCTGCCTACCTCTCTGCCTACTTGTGATCTGTCAAATAAATAAAAAACAATCTTTAAAAAAAGAAAAAGGCATTGATGTGTATCGTCGGCCAATTCCCAGTGTGAAGACTCTCAGGGGGGCCAAGTTCAATCTGTGAACTTAATGTCACTGGAGGGTCAGCTGGGTGGCCTGAGTCGGCTGTGGGGTTTAGGGACCTATCATAACAGCGTTTACTAAGTATATACCATGTGCTAAACATCTTACGTGCATCATCTTATTAATGCACACAGAGCAAAGCTCAGAAAAATAGTTAACTTACCCTGGGTCCCTAATTACTAATGGCAGAGTCAGGAATTCAGAAGAACATATCTGTATCAGTCTGCCTGGCACCCGGGTTTGCGTCTCAGGAACGTGGGTACTCCACAGTGACCGCAGGCACCAAAGACCTTTTGTTTACACGGGTTATTAATATTTATTAATATTTGCAGAAATCAAAAAACTGAGAACTTATTACAATGTCATTCTCTTAAAAATAACAGGAATGAAAACTGTTCCATAATAACATAAATAAGACTTTCAGGAAAATAGTTATATTTTCCCAGATTGAAAAAAAAAAGATCAGTGGGAAGAGTGGCCAGATCCCCGAAGCTGCTTCAGCCCCCGTCCGCCATGACTGCTTTGGTTGACACCTGTGGAGGGAAACCAGCCGCCCAACAACTCCATAGTTGGAAAAGGGAAGGCGTCAGGGGCCCCTGGGATGGGTTTGGGAGACCCCTTTGGACGACATTTTAAGAACAGCCCAGTAGATGCAAGCCAAGCGGTACCAAATAACACACAGTGAAAACTAAGCTTCCTCTCTCCCCACATCACCTGTTTCCCTCACAGGGCACCTGCACCAGCAGCCCCTCCCCCACCGGGAGCATCCTCGGGTCCCTCCAGCCTGGAGGCATTTTGTACCAACACAGAAGTTTGCACACTATTCCTGAACCAGCCCCCACACCAACCAGGGAACATCCTTGTCGCCTTCTGACCCTGGTGTAAATACTCGTAAGATCAATTCCTACAGGTGGAATTAGAACAAAAGAAGCACACATTTGATTTCTTGTCCTTTTGAAAGATTTTATTTATTTATTTGACAGAGATGGAGGGACAGTGAGAGAGGGGACACAAGCAGGGGGTGTGGGAGAGGGGGAAGCAGGTTCCCCGCTGAGTAGGGAGCCCGAGTCGGGATTCAATCCCAGAACCCTGGGATCAAGACCTGAGCAGAAGGCAGATGCTTACCAGCTGAGCCACCCAGGCACCCCCACATTGGATTTCTCTCTCTCTTTTTTTTTTAAGAGTTTATTTATTTATTTGACAGACAGATCACAAGTAGGCAGAGAAGCAGGCATTGGATTTCTAATGGAAATGGCCAAACAGCTCTCCCTGGTGGGGGACCTGATTTCTACTCCCTCCAGCAATGGGTAGGCGTGACTTCCTCAACTTCACCAACACCGAGGTCAGGGCCCAGGGCAGCCGCACTAAGCTTCAGGGTGGGGCTTGGAAGTCCTGTCTGTCTGTCTAGGTAGCTCAGCTAGCGCTCTCCTTCTGTGTGACAAGCAGTGCCCCAATGTTTACTGAGCATCTTCACCCAGATGGGCATCCGGACTAGGTGTCAACGTCTCTGCGGGATGCTTTGGGACTCCACCCACCTTCCTCTGGACATCTCTTGAAACTTACACAGATATAATCACTGGACCATGACGTTCTAGAACCAGGGCGTCTCACACCATACTGTGCAAACAAATCCCCAGGGGGATCTGGTGAAAACGCAGTTTCTCCTTCCGCAGGCCCATGGTCTGCATTTCTGGGAGTGCATTCGGGTCTTGCCATCACACATTAATCAGGAAGTGTCTAGCTAGATTCTCAAACTCCAGCATAATAAATAAGATGCCCTGGGGGGCTTCCAGCTTCTTGGGTCCAACTCCCAATCCTAGGGATTCTGATTCAGCAGGTCTGGGGTGGGGCCGGAGAATCTTTCTTCTTAACCTGCTCCCGGTGATGCTGATGCTGCCCGCTCTCTCGCAGACCACCCCCTGGGGTGAACACGGGAGTGCCAGGCCCTGCCTCACTCACCTGGGGCCTATGACGGCACCGGGTGTGACACAGACAGAGGGTACATCCTGGGTGGGGGATGGACGGAGTGGGAGGGAACCAGTGCCCGCAGGAGGACCCCCCTCCCCCTCCCCCACCCCACAGGGTTCAGCTTTCAAAAGAGGTGGCAGGTGCCTACGCCTCACGGTCTGCAGCTTCGATCCGAGGCACCAAAGGTGATGATCGCCTTCTTCACAGACCCCTGCCTCCTGACAGTGAGTTACTACTCAGTCCTTGCCGGCGCTTACCCCTGCCACCTGCCGTGGTCTGGTGGGCAGCAACTATAGGCCTAGCGGCTGGGCTCTGGGAGCTCTTGACCACCCCAGAGACTAGGGAGTCTGGTGAGCAGGAGGAGGAGAGGAAGGAGACTAGATGAGGATCATGAGCTCGTCCTTCCCCTTGTCGGTTGGTTCTAAGCTTTCAAATCCTGCCCTCCAGTGTCTGTTTCCTGCTGAGCCTTGCCCTGTGGCAGAAGAATGGGGAGGAGGGGCTCTCCCTCCGATGACTGTCACCCAGGCCCTGCCCCTGGGCGCACTGGAGAGAAGCCACCTCTCCAGGGGCTGTTTTCTCAAAGAACTCCCTGGAACTTCCTTTTTCTTCTAAACTGACGAAAGGAAGAGGCAGCCCTGTCTTCTGGTACACGTCACAATGCCTGGAGATGTCGCCAGCAGCCCTCTCTGGGCCCGGGGCCAGAGAGCTGGTCTGAGCCTGTTAGAAAGATAGACAGAGCCATCACACTGCCCATGGGTGACCGTGGGCCCTCCCGTGGGGCCGCCATTCCTTTCGAACCATCCCAGGCGGGATGCCTGCAGGGTTCCCTCTGGCCACGCTCAACTTGGTGGGTATGCGTGTGGCGCTGGTTCTGCCCGGGACTGGATGTTGCTGGGCGGACACCACAAGGTCAGAAAGGAGCCCAGGAAGGGAGGGAGGGTGTGGGTCAGGGAGGGACTACAATGATGGACAACAAGGGCAGGAGGAGGCGGATGGTCTGTGGAAAGCTGACAACCCACTGGGATCCAAGAACCACTGGTGCAGGAGGGGGGAAAGGTGAGGGTGGGGTCAGAGGCTGGGGTGCTGGGGGCCGAGGTATGAAGGCCACGGATGGTGTGATGGGGAGAGGCAGGAGTTAGGATCACGGGAGTGAGCGGCTGGGGAATGTGGAAGACACGGCCGAGGAGGGGAGGCGTTCAAGGAACCCGTTGGCCCCGGAGCTGGAGGAAACCTGCACTTTGGGGGGAGGATAAAATAGGGCTTCCAGGTCCCCCCTGTCTTGCGGTACATGGCCTTCTACAGTGTACTCGATGGCTCCAGCTGAAACATTCCTTCCATCCCCCGACTCCTTGGTTGTGGCTGGGCTCTGTGACTTGCTGTGACTGACGGGATGCAGCCGAAGGGACATCGGTGACTTCTGATGCTATGCCTGAAGACACTCTTCAGTCTTTGCTTATGCCTAATTATGCCCCCACCCCCACCCATCACCACCACCACCAGGCAAGGAAGCTGGTGTGGCCAGCCGGAGGACGGGAGGCCGTGTGGAAAACTAGGACACCCCTCGTCGAACACCAGTACCCACTGCCACACGGGGACACCCATGCCCCACAGATTCACGCCACAGTGTCAGCGCGATGTTAAGCCCCAAAGTGTGAGGGTGTCAGGCTGCCAGACATGTGTGGATTGTGAAATCATCAAGAATTATTACAAGGGAATGTTAGAGATTGTTAGCTAAGATCTAGGTTCGTGAGACAAGAACAGTTTTTAGTCTTTTTTTCATTTTTATTTTGAACTATTTCGAGTGGACTGCCTTGCTATTTATTGTCAAAAGTATCCAACATATGTCATCAGGTGTAAACAAAGGGACCTCCACCACTCCCCCAGAAAACTCTCAGAGCTCCGGGGTCTGCGCCTCCCGGATGGACTTCTTGCTGCAGCGTGGGAAGGCTTCAAGAGAGGAGGTGGCATCTTGCACCATCCAGGCAGGATGAGAAGGGTCATGGGTGTGGCCAACACCCACAATGACATTGGGACGTGACACAGCACAATAGAGAAACAAGCAGAACTTAGGGGAGAGAAGATGACACATTGGGCAGCAGACAGAGCTCCATGGTCCTGGCACTGCCAGTCACTCTTGGAAATTTACCTACAGGTGTACCATTTGAACCCAAAGGGTGAGCCTCCATGAGAACCAGACTCCACATAGTCCATGAGCCTGGCCTTGCCCTGTCTTGATTAAACAGAGCATGAGATTTTTGGGATGTTGAGGCTGAGACAGGAAAGGAGCGGAGAAATGGCGGGGTCAATATCCGATGTAAAATTCCACACAATGGAAGTGTGTGAGATGAAAGGGGAGGGTCAGCAGGCTAGGTCAGGGGTTGACACAAAGGAAGGGGGTGCCAAATGGAGGAGTCAGAGACCTAGGCAAAGTCAAGGTCAGAATCTTGGAGTGTGCACCTTACTGATACTTCCACCTGTCCCCACTATGTCTAGGGCGATCGCCAGTGCCTGAAGAGCCAGCCCTGTGCCCTGGTGGAGAATCTCCTGGGAAAGATATTCAGTGACACAAGCCAATGAGAAGGAGTCCTCTGCTGGCAGTGGGCAGGTAGAGATTTAATAGATACATGCCTGGTCTCCTCACCTCTGGTCCCACAGTAGGGGTGACTCTTGGGGGCTCCCTGAGCTCCCCCTAAGGCCAGGGTGCCACTTGTCTTCTACACAGTGCTACCCTCATCCTCACATTCCCTTCCCTGGCCCACTTTCCCCTCCCCTGTAGTGCTTCCTAGGATCCCCTGAACATACACTACTTGTGTCTGCATTCCACTCCAGGCTCTGCACCTAACGGGGAACCCCAAACTAAGACAGGCATCGAACACGTCTCAGGCACTCCACCAAACCATTCATTCACAGGCATGTCTCTATCTTCATCTAATCCTCTAGAAAGTCGGCATCATTAGCTTTGTTTTACAGAAGAGGAAAGAGACAGTCAAAAGCATAAATAATACACTCAAAGTTACCAAGAGGGGGACCCAGGATGAGATGCAGGTCTGGTTTGCCAGGCTCATCAGAGCCCGCCCCTCATGCCCTGCTCTCCCCACATAGGCAGCAAGTTCTTGGGCCCATCTCCCTCTTCGTCCATCTGGTCACCTTTGGCCTCCCTCTTGCCCCATCTCTGTGGACAGGCTGCTGAAGAGGGGAGACCCGATCCCAGGAGACTCATGGAATGTTCCTTTGAAGACCTTGTCTAATGTCTTCATTTTACAGATCAGGAAACAGCCTTGAGGGGGCAAGTGACATTTCCAAAGCACACAGGCATCCCTTTCTGAGTTGGTGCTTTGCACCATCTGTGAAGAAGGCCTAGCGGAGTCCTGTGTTACAGAAAAGCAGCAAAACCCCAGCGGGCTGCAAGCTCAGTGGCAGAGCAGGTGTTGGCCGCCTGCCGAGGGGAAATTCACAAGAGGCATCTTCCATCAGACATTTTCTCTTGGACCAGGTGCTCTGGGACACCCTTCACCTACAAGCTGACCTGGGGCATCCCGCTACGAACTAAAGTGTTTAGCCTTCTCATTCGATGGAGTGGGAGCCAAGACTTATCAAGGTATCCTTATCTGCCCTTATCTCCAGGACCGAGCTAGGATTTGGCCCTGGCCTCTGGTTGGATCATCACACACAACAGGAACCTGGAATCAAAAAGGAATGGCCAAAACCCAACCTAGAGATCTGGGCTCACTCCAGGCCGTGGGTTCTTTGAGCTGAAACTGTTCAGTGGGGTTTGGTCCCACAGGGAATGGGGTGCAGAGAGGGACAGCAAATGGTCAGAGGTGAAGGACCTAGGGGGCGCCAAAGAGAAAAATGCCACCTCTCTTGGGCTATCAGCCCTCTCATTTTTTTGAGGAACAGGACCCAGACTTCTGGTTTAAACCCTTCCATTTGCAAGCTTTAAAAAAAAAAAAAAGGCTACTCACTGACCACAAGACGTCCGTGCCCCGCCCCGCCCTCCCTCAACCCTCAACACTCAACACACACGCATAATCTCAGCCTTCAATTGCTTCACAAATTCCCAGAACACCTCATACCACCTCTCCCCCACTCAACTCCACCCAACCCCACCCAGCCCAGTCCCCTTAAGGCAGAGCTCCCCAGGGAGAGGCACAATCCTTTCTCTGTGCTTTCAATCACTCTCACGATCTCTGTGAGCAGAGACAATCCTTCGAGCAAACCCAGCATCAAGGAACAGCCCCTGGCAGGTGTCGTGGCCACTCACGGACACCCAACCAGATACAAAAAGAACTCTATCCCCTTCTTCTCATTCTGAAAGACTGTGAACCCTGGAGTCCTCAATCATCACACAGGAAACAGAAGACTTCCTGCTCAGTAAGGACGTTGAACCTTGAATTCATAAAGATTCTAAAAGCTCCAGAAACAAAGACTTCGCGGACAAAACCCCTAGGGACCAGAGTAAGTGGCACTTGTCTGTTCTGTCTCCTCAGTGATCATGAGGTCAATCTGGTTTGCAGTCATGCACGCAGCCAGGTGGGACTGTGGTCCTCGTGTTGCGGGACATCCTTTACCTGCCTCCTCAAAGGTGAGGCGTTCTTCGAGGGTCAAGCAAACGCCTAAGTAGACCATCAATGCACCTATAAGGCAATTAATTGTATAGCAATACTCACAAGGGGTGAATTTATAAGATGGGGTGCTCAGTTGTAAAACGGGGGTATTTTTTGCTAAAAAAGGAAAGCTTTCCTGAATGATGGGTTTTTGGTGACTGATTGAGATAATCTGCCTTTCTAAAGTCAGTTAAGAACAAGAGGATCTCTGAAAAACCATTCAAGAGGAAATCACTTGCCAAACTGCTCTGTGTAAACAAAAACCAAATGTGGTGTATGAAGAAATTGTAGCGAAAGGGAAATACTAATTAGAAAAAAACATTGCAGATACGAGGATGACTTGATACTGGACCAGTTTCTTGAGAAGACTTAGACCCAAGGAGCCTTACAATCAGGACTGCTGGTTTGTCTTTTGAGGAGGTAGGATTTTACCCTCCTGAAGGCAGGGAGATGTCCTCTTGGGATGCATCCATTCTGCTCTATTAACAAAGAGGCAGGTCAGAATTTTCTCTGAGGAGAGAGGGGCATGGGGGCTACTTGGAGGTATCTATTTCAACTTTTCCTCCATAAACTCTGGAGTGGCCCAGATTTTCAGAGTTAGAAACTCTCGGAAGTTTGCATAGGTTTTCGTCAGGCTGTGTACCACTTTTACTGGCACTTCAGTCCCCAATCTGACTAGCAGGACAGCTCTAGGCTATGCAGACTGTGGAGAGTTGAAGGACCAGTAAATGTTTAACAGGTGGCTTTCCTGGGGGTGGCGGGGAGCCCTGATTTCTAGTGTTTGTGGATTTCTATGGTGTAAATATCCTCACTATGGTTGATTTCAAGTTATGGAGCCCCTCCCTGAATGTTGAGCTGGGGAGATAAGCACACGATTGATTTTTTATGAACCAGGATAAGCCAGCCTCTGCACACCACCACGTTTGGGTGTCTTACCCCTACAGACTGCCCTTTCTCTGCTCAAGGCCTTCACCAACTCCCAGGCTAGAGGATGCTGCCCCTGCAAGGTCCCAGGTAGCATCCAGGGCTCTAGCTGTCTGCTGCGCAATGACCCTGGGGCAGACTTTGCAGCAGACTCCAGCAGGGCTGGATGGCAACAGGGTCCTTCTTCCTCCCTCCGTGGCCCCATGCCAGGCCATCTCTCTCCCAGAGTTGTTGTGTGGTGCCTGGCAAGTTGGCAAAATAGTTAATGCAGTTTGAAGTGGATGGGGGAGGGGACTGGTGTAAGCGGTTCTCTGTTCAAATGGCATGAGCAATGCTGACTCTGTTTGCCTTCACCTTTGCCAAAATTCCCCCGGAAACTGGGCTCCTGGGCTCAGTCTTGGCACCAGTTGTTCCTTGGGCTTCCAAGCTGCTTGGAACTTCTGCTGAAAACCTGCCAGCCCACCCAAAAATGCTGTCCGCAAAGCCGACCTGTCCGTATCCAGACGGGAAATCAGAAATTGTCCACACAGCTTGTACGGTCAGCCTGGGTTTCTCCAGAAGTAGGGCTGCTTGGGTAGAGGCAAGTCCAGAGCTGGAGGAGTCGGCCATAAGGGGGGGATTTGACTGGAAATGACAGTCCCCCAGTCAGGGTGTATGACACTGTTGTTCCCCCCACCCTCAACCCCAACCCCATGTGCCTCATTTTCCAATGGCCACTGCAGAAATGTGTATTTTGTAGGAAGGAAACATTCATTAAGCAATTTAGAAGGAAGAGTACTAGAGATCCCAGATTCACGGTGGGAATTATGATGTGGGAACCGGCTACTTTTCAGACTGGTGGGAACCTACTGAAAATTTCGAAGGGCAGTTCGCATGGAAGGGACTGTCCTGGTTCATCACTCTTGAGTAGAATTCATTTTCCAGATTAACTACAGAGAGAACTGGTGGGGGAACTTGGGGAGCAGAGTACATGAGCCAGAACAGGACTGGAGCTGGGGACTGGCCCCAGAGAAGGATCAGTGCAGGGAAGGAGGAACCCCAATATTTGCTGAGGGCCCGGTTAGTACTAGAGGGTAGCTTTTCTCACACATTACAATAGTCCCGCAAGATGTTACTTTCTCACATTACAGATGAGGAACTGAGGTGCTCGCTTCGGCAGCACCTATACAAATGAGGAACTGAGGCTCAGAGAGGTAGATTAACTCATCCAAAGTCACACACTGGTAGGTTCTATGAAAGCCCATGCTCCCTTCAGGAAAGGATGGAAAACGAATGCTGAAAATCGGGGCCTGGGAAAGTCCCATGAAGGCAAGCTCTCTAGTGGTTCTTTTGTTTTTCTTTGTTTCAAGCCAGCCCTGGGTAAAAATATCTCAGAGCGAATCTCTCGGCAGAACTCCAGCTACCGGTGGTTACATGATGCCTCATGGCTCGAGGCTGTTCTGAGCTCTTCCCCTGCCCACCCCCAACTCTTCTTCTCATGAGGTTGCCCCACTCCTCCAAGGCTATACTGTCCTCTGAATCCTCCTCACGGCCCTCATGGGAGGTCTACTGAGTGACCTGTAGATCCACGTGGGCCCCATCAAGCCTGTATGATGTGAGCCAAGCTGACCTGCTCTGGTGTCCTCAGGGTCCTCTTATGCTAAGGGTTGGGGCTGGCCTTCTAGAATTTCACTATGACAGCACTATGGGCCTTTGGGATATGATAATTTTTGCATTAGAGGACATCCTCTGCCCTACCTACTGAATGACCAGACAGTAGCATCCCCTAGTCGCAGTGGCAACCAAGAAATAAAATAAACAAAATAAAATAATAACCCTACACACTTTCATGTGCCCCCATTACGCTACATAATCCCTGGCTAAGAACCTTTTTAGCCCCCTCAGCCATGAAGACCCATTTGCAAGTCTGGGACTGACTCTCAGCTTCCTTCCAGAGACCCCACAGTGCAAAATCATTGCTCCGTGATTGGACGCAAGGATGCATGTGGCTTCAGGAATGCACGGGAGAACAAATTCAGCTCTCATTCTCTAGATACGTGTCCTTACCACTTCTGACTCTCGCATCATCACCTCTAAACCAGAGAACGATAGCAGAACCCCCTCTGGTCGGGGTGGGAGGAGTTATCTAGCACTAAGTCCAGTGCCAAGGCTGTGGACAGCACTGGTTTGGGGCAGCGTGGCAGGATCTCCCTCTGTCGGTGCTGTGCAGCCAGTGGCCTTTTCCTTCACAACACTTAGTGCCAAAGTAATTGAATTATCGACTGATGGGTCCATTTGTTTACTGCCTACGCCCTCTGTTAGACCACAGGGTCCACGAGGGCAGAGAGGACCTGGATCCCACCTTGCTCAAGGTCGAGTCCCGGGGCCTGGTACATAGTCGGTACTCAGTGAACAGTTGTCAGGTGGGTGAAAACCTATAATCACCACCTCGTCTTTGTTGTCCACAGCCCACCGCCTTTCCTGGCCAAGTAACCGCAGAAATCATCTTCCTTGACTCATGCAAAATTCCACGATGGAAACCTCGGCCCCCACAAAGAACTATGACCTGACGACGGAATATGACTATGAGGGCATAACCCCATGCCAGAAGGGGGAGGTGAGGGCCTTTGGAGCCCAGCTGCTGCCCCCCTTGTACTCCTTGGTGTTCATCATCGGCCTGGTTGGCAACATCCTGGTGCTGCTGGTCCTCATGCAGCACAAGAGGCTCAAGAGCATGACCAGCATCTACCTCCTCAACCTGGCCATTTCCGACCTGCTCTTCCTCTTCACGTTGCCCTTCTGGATCGACTACAAGCTGAAGGATAACTGGAGCTTCAGTGATGGCACCTGTAAGTTGCTCTCGGGGTTTTATTACACGGGCTTGTACAGCGAGATCTTTTTCATCATCCTGCTGACCGTGGACAGGTACCTGGCCATCGTCCACGCCGTGTTTGCCCTGCGGGTTCGGACCGTCATCTTTGGTCTCATCACCAGCGGTGGCGCATGGGCCCTGGCCCTCTTGGCCTCCGTCCCAGGCTTCTACTTCTCCAAGATCCAGTGGGAGTTCTCCCACACCACCTGCAGCCTCCACTTCCCTCATGAAACCCTCAAAGCCTGGAAGCAGTTCCAGGCTCTGAAACTGAACATGTTGGGTCTGGTTTTGCCCCTGTTGGTCATGATCATCTGCTACACCGAGATCATACGGATTCTGCTCAAACGACCCAATGAGAAGAAGGCCAAAGCTGTCCGTCTGATCTTTGTCATCATGGTGGTCTTCTTTCTCTTCTGGACCCCCTACAACCTGGCCATATTGGTGTCTGCTTTCCAAGACAGCCTTTTCACCGACGAGTGCAGGCAGAGCAAACAGCTCGACCTGGCCATCCAGGTGACGGAGGTGATCGCCTACACGCACTGCTGCGTCAACCCCGTGATCTACGCCTTCGTCGGGGAGCGCTTCCGCAGGTACCTACGCCAGCTGCTCTGCAGGCTGCTGTCCACGAGCTTGGTTAAAAGGCTCCCCTTCCTCTCCACAGACAGACTCGAGAGGGCCAGCTCTGTGACACCCTCCACCGCAGAGCACGAACTCTCCGCTGGGTTCTGACTCGGGGCCCTGGAAGCTGATCCGGGACCCAGCAAAGGTGACCTGCCAGGCACGCTGACCCAAACCGAGTCAGGCTGGGACACCTGGCACAGTGTGGAATTGCAGCCGTGTGGGGGTGAGTGAGTTTAAAGGCAGTCTAGACGAAATCACTTCTGGGATGACTGAGCCATCTCCAAGATCTCCTCCCTGGTAGAAAGGAAGTGAATGAGCGAAATGGGGCATTCCAGAAGACTGGAACAAAGGGTGCCAGGGAAGAGCTTGGGCCCAAATGGGATTTCATGATTTGTGAGCATTAACATTTGTAAACAGAGCCACTGAGCATCCTGGGGCCCCTGCCCCTGCCCCCACCACCAGGGAACTTGGAAGTGGGGATTTCCTGCTGACTCCAATCTGAGCGTTGCAGGAGCCAGCAGCCTTCTCCCTACCCTCACCTACCCCCACCCCATGCCCCACTGCAGGTTTCAGGCTCTTAGAAACCCCGAGGAACAGAGGACTCTATGATGGAACATCTCAAGCCCTTTTGGGAAATAGGATTGGGGAACAGCCCTCGGCAGTGGAATGGAGAAAGCCCTTGGCCAGAATCATTACATTTGCAAAAACCAAACATTCTAGGCCCTGGGCTAGACACAGACCACATGCATAATACATTTGACTTCTTGAAATAGCCACAGAGGGGAGGGAGTCATTATTTCCATTTACCAGTTTCTTCTTTCTGAATATTTTCCAGAATCTCCCTTCCTTGTAAATTGGATGAGGCGGGAGTACATTCTGCTGGCTTTATTGCAGAAACTAATATGGGGCAGAAGGAGACAGGGTCGATTTCCCTGCTCCGCTTCCCGACGCGAGCCTTCTGGTTTTACCAATCAGAGCTCCGGCTGTTACCCTGGACCCATCCGCAGGAAAAAATGACCTGGTGTGCGAGCCGACAGTGTCTGCGGCTGAGAGAGAAGGGGGTGAGGTGGGGACTCACCCTCACGTGGAAGGTTGAGAGGACCCTTAACTCAAAGAAATATATTTCCCCTCCATGTCCTTAACACCTGATCTCTCACCAGGGAGACTGGTGACCAGGGACTGCCTGGTCATGACGTCTGTCTTCCCTTTTCCCTGGGACATGTACTTCTTTAAAAAATCATTTTCCAAATAACAACAAAAAAAACCCAAACAGCTTAAAAACTCAAAGGGGGAAAAGAAAACGCCCAAAGTGCCCAATTCTCACTACCCAAAGACAACGACTGTGCCGTCTTCTGTGTATTCTCTGTTAGTTTGGTGTTTGCTATCTCCTGTGTGTATTTACGATGATGACAAAGACGGACTTCAACTGTACTCCTGCTGTTTTTTGTTCTTAAGTAGCAGTATGTTGGGGTCACTTTCCCAGGTGAATAAATCATATTAAAGCACTTTTTCTGAAGGCTGCACTGAGTTCCACAGCAGGGCTCCATCCTAATTTATGCCACCCATTTTCCCATTATTGTTTGCACAAGTCAGTTCAATCTAGCAGTGACCAGTGTCAACTTTTCTGAGTTCTCTGAGCCGTGGGAGGCACACAGGTACAGAAACACCTGGAGACCCCAGCTGGGGTGAGTGGGGCTGTGGTGGAGTCCATGGCACTGGACAGCAAAGAGGAGGAAGGAATTTATCAGCCAGAAAGTACCCTGAGGGAGTGGGTGTCCCATCTTACAACACAGTGACATCATTGGGCTGGCTGCTCTCTTTTTGGACCCTAGAATTGTGCTTTTATCCAGCCACCCTCCCCATCATGCAGGGACCTACTATGTAGGCATGCTTTCTTTGTGTAAAGAGGCTGCTATCATGAAGATCTGGATAGTTTTTATCTGGAAAGGAGACAGTCACACTGCCCTGGGCTTATGTTTCCACCCAGAAAATGGGGACAAATCCAAGCTTTGGGAGTCAACGGGGAAGTCAGTTTTCCACTTGCAAACCTGCCAGTTAGTCTCTGCAGCGTGGAGAGAAGAAGGCATAATGGAATTAAAAAAACATTTGTCTGCCTCTTTGGTCAAATAAGACGGCATCAAGAAACAATGTTTGAGCCACAAAACTATGCTAACGAGAAAGGTTGTCATGACGATGTCCTCCAGGCCCATTTCTGAAAGAACCTTTGTGTTTTAACTTGTCACAAAGGCAATAATGTTCATTGTAGAAAACTGGAAATGGATAAGCAGGCCAAAGAAGAAACCAGCAGCATTTGTAGTCAGTCGGCGCTACCTGCGTGCAGCGTCTCTTAGCACACTAATGTCGCAGGGCATCTCCTTCCTGTGTTGGTTTACACACACACATCCGCAATCACACAACATTTTTTTGCGTAGCCGTGGTAAAACCGGACCGCAGTGAGCACTTACTAAATGCTGGTTGAATGGATGGATCTCGGAGCCCCCCTGTTGCTTTATAAAGGGAGGCTAAGATGAGTATCTACCCCCACGGGGAGCAGATATAACCCGAGGACTGAATGAAGCACAGCAAGGAAAGTGGGTGATTACTTTGTAACTTTTTAATTCTTATTTATGTATTTGCTTGTTTATATTTTTCTTTTTATTTTATTTTCATTCCAGCCAGTTAACCTACAGGGGTACGATAGAGGGGTTCGACACCTGCATCCAGCAGCCGGTGCTCACCCCCAGTGCCTGCTTTCATCCCCATCACTGATCCACCCACCCCTCACCCACCCTCCCCAGCAGTTTGTTCTCTGTAGTTAAGTCTGTTTCTTGGGTGATCTTTCTCCAGATCTATCAGATAAGAGATCTGATGCCCCCGTGCCAGGGCTCCTCCTCAGTCACTCCAACCCTTCCTGAGATGCCTTCCTGCCTCCAGTTCAGCTTCTTGCTCCCGTGGCGGGTTGGGGGGGGGGTCTCACCCCGGTTATTGCTGTTTCTAGCATTTCATCCTTCAGAAAGATTGTCAGAAGAGCCCAAAGACTTCCGTCTCTCTCATCCAGATTCCCCACCTGTCAGCATTTTACCACCTTTGCTCTAATTTATCATTCTCTCGCTCCCTCCCTTTCTGTCTCAAAAGATAGACAGGGAGATAACTAGATGTCAATGTACTACTTTTCTCCAGCACCATTTGAGAGCAGGGTGCAAATACGATGTCTCGTCAGCCTTTTGTACTTCAGAATGATTTTTACCAGAAACAAGGATGCTCTTCCACGTGATCAAAGCAGAAAAGAACTGACACAAGATTAACCAGGTAATCGTACCTTCTTTCCAATTTTGCCCACTTTGCAAATAATGTCCTCCATAGTCCCAAGACCTAGAATTGTTTAGTTAGTTGGGATGCCTTCTTAGTTGCTTTCAATCAGGAACACTTCTTCAGGCTTTTCTTGTCCTTCCTGACCTCAACATCTTGAATGCCATGGTTACCTGGCTGATGGTTCCTTGTTGTGGGTTTCCTGATGTTTCCTGATGATTAGGGTCAGGTTATGCAACTAAAGCAGGAATCTCACAGAAGTGATGCTGTGTGGTTCTCAGTGCATCATATCGGAGGCATTTGGTGCCAACCTGTCCCATTATGAAGGATGTTAAACTTTATCACCTGCTTTAGAAGTCTCCACCAGGTTTCTACACTGTAAATTATATTATGTTTAATAACTAATAAGTGCCCATTATTAGTGGGCATTTCACTGTAAAAAGTAAAAGCATTTTTTCTCTTCCACCTATGTATTCATTCATTCAATTATTTATATCATCATGACCTCATAGATTCCCTTTTTATTTAATGGGATAGAATCTGATATTATCTTTACTGTTTTGATGCACAAACTGTCCCAGATTTATCTACTGGGAGCCCTTCAAGCTGGATCCCACGTTCTTTTGTTATCTTTTCTACCAATTTTTAAGCCCTTTCTTATTTTTTGGCATATAAGGTATAGGTTCTGCACAGCACAAGGAAGCGTCAACAAAAGGAAAAGTCCACCAATGGAGCGGGAGAAAATATTTGTAAACCACACATCCATAAGACATTAATATCCAACTTATACAAGGAACTCATACAATTCAAAAGTAAAAAACCAAATAACCCAATACATAAACAATGAACCTTGGAACACCAAACCAAAAGTAATGACGCACTGTATGATGACTAATATAACATAATAAAAAATAATTTAAAAAAATAAACAAAAAACCTGAATAGACATTCTTCCAAAGAAGACATACAAAGAGCCAAAAGATGCATGAAAAGGTGCTCAGCATCACTCAGGGAACATCATCATCAGAGAAAGGCAAGTCAAAATCACAGTAAAATATCACCTCACACCCATTAGAATGTCTATTATCAAAAAGACAAGAGATGGCAAGTGTTGGTGAGGATGTGGGGAAAAGCGGACCCTGTACACTGTTGGTGGGAATGTCAGTTGGTACAGCCACTATCAAAAACAGGGTGAAGTTTCCTCAAGAAATTAAAAATAGAGCTACCATATGATCCAACAATTCCTCTTCTGCATATAAATCCAAAGGAAACAAAATCCTTATCTCAAAGAGACATCTGTATTCCCCTGTTCCCTACAGCATTATTCACAGTAGCCAAGGCATGGAAACAACAAAAGTCTCCATCAACAGATGAGGGAAGAAAATGGAATGACCCAAGGTAGAAGTCCCATTCTAGTGTTACCTGTGGTCACTATGTCATACATCCCTTCAGTTTTATCGAGAAATAATTGAACATAACCACATGTTTACGGCACATAGCATGATGGCTTGATTTACATATATTGTGAGATGATGACCACAGTAGGTCTGGCCAACATCTACCTTCTCATACAGATAGAATTTTTAAAAACGAAGGAGAAGAAAAGAGGAAAAAATTTTCTCCCTGTGATGGAAACTCTTAGGATCTATTTTCTTTTCTTTTTTAAAAAATTTTTAAATTTCTTTTCAGTGTTCCAGAATTGATTGTTTATGCACCACACCCAGTGGGATCTACTTTCTTAACACCTTTCCTATATACCCTACAGTAGTGTTACCTGTGGTCACTATGTCATACATCACATCCCTAAGACTCATTAATCTTTTAACTGCAAGTTTGTAACTTTTGACCCCTCTCCTCTGATTCCCTCTTCTCCACCCTCTGCCTCTGGTGACCACAAGTCTCATCTCTTTTTCCATGAGTTTGTTGTTGCTGTTGTTTTTAGATTCCACATGTAGGTGAGATCATACAGTATTTGTCTCTCTCTGTCTGACTTATTTCACATAGTATGATGCCTTCTAGGTCTATCCATGTTGTCACACATGGAAGGATTTCCTTGTTTTTAATGGCTGAAAAATATATATCACAATTCTTGATCCATTCATCCACTAATGGACACTCGGGTTGCTTCCATGCCTTGGCCATTATAAGTAATGGGGACATGGGGGTGCAGGTATCTTCTTGAGCTCGTGTTTTTATTTCCTTTGGATATATTCCGAGAAGTGGAATTGCTGGATCATATGATAGTTTTATTTTAATGTTTTGAGGAAGTTCCATACTGTTTTCCATAGTAACTGTTCCCCTATACAATCCCAATGGTGCCCCAGACATTCTCTTTGCATCACATCCACACTGGCACTCGTTATTGCTTGTCTGTTTGATGATGGTCTTTAAAACAGGTGTAAGGTGATATCTCACTGTTATTCTGATTTCCTTCTCCCTGATGACACTGATGCTGAGCATTTTTTTCATCCACCTGTTGGCCTTGCATACATCTTTTTTTGGGAAATAGCTATTCAAGTACTTTGCCCATTTTTAATTGGGTTCTTTCTTTTTGTTTTTGCTTTGTTTTGTTTGTGATTGATTTTCATCAGTTCTTTATAGATTAGATACTAACCCCTTATCAGATATGTGGTTTGCAAGTATTTTTTTTTCCATTCTGTAACTTGTCTTTTCACTTGGTTGATGGTTTCTTTTGCTGTGCAGAATCTTTTTAGTTTGATGTGGACCCACTTGTTTATTTCTTATTTTGTTACTTATACTTAGGTATCATATTTTTAAAAATCATTACCAAGACCCATGTCAAGAAGCTTTATTCCAGGACCACCTGGATGGCTCAGTGGGTTGAGCTTCTGCCTTCTGCCTCGATCCCAGTGCCCAGGGTACTGGGATCGAGCCCCACATCAGGCTCTCTGGTTGGCAGGGAGCCTGCTTCCCCCGCTCTCTCTGCCTGCCTCTCTGCCTACTTGTGATATCTCTCTGTCAAATAAATAAAACCTTAAAAAAAAAAAAAAGGAGAAGAAGCTTTATTCCAGTGTTTTCTTGTAGGAGTTCCATTGTTCAGGTCTTATATTTAAGTTTTTAATCCATTTTGAGTTAATTTTTTTGAGTGGTGTAAGATATAGATTCAGTTTCATTTTATGTGTAATATCCAATAAGTTCTGGTATGTTGTCTTCATTTTTGTCTCAGGGAACTTTTGTATCTCCCCCTTTAACTTCTTCCTTGATCTATCAGATGTTCAGGACAGTGCTGTTTAATTTCCATATGTTTGTGAATTTTGCAGTTTTTCTCTTGTTGCTGATTTCTAGTTTCATGCCATTGTGGTCAGAGAAAATATATGGTAGGATTTCAATCTTCTCTGATTTTCTAAGACTTGTTTGTGTCCTAACATATGGTCTGTCCTGAAAAATGTTTCGTGCACACTTGTATTCTACTGTTGCTGGATGGAATGTCCTGTATATGTCTGTTAGGTGCATTTGGTCTAGAGTGTTGTTCAAGGCTGTTGTTTCCTTATTGATTCTCTGTCTGGATGATCTATCCATTGTTTGGAGTAGGGCAACAAAATCCCCAACTATTATTGTATTCCTGTTTAGTTCTCCTCTTAGCTCTGTTAAAGTTTGCTTTACATAACTAGGTGCTCTGATGTTGGGCACATAAATATGAACAACTGTTTTTATCTTACTGATGTATTTACTGCTTTGTCATTATATAATGACCTTTTTTTTAATTTTATTTTTTCAGTGCTCCAAGATTCATTGTTTATGCACCACATCCAGTGCTCCATGTAATATGTACCATCCTTAATACCCACCACCAGGTTCACCCATCCTACCATCCCCCTCCCTTCCAAAACCCTCAGTTTGTTTCTCAGAGTCCACGGTTTCTCATGGTTCATCTCCTCCTCTGATTTCCCCCAATTCACTTCTCCTTTCCTTTTCTCTTTTTGCCATTTTTCGTTTAAGATCTATTTTGTGTGATGGAAAGATAGCTACTCCAGCAATTTGTTTTGGTTACCATTTGTTTGAAATGTCTTTTTCTATCCCTTTACTCTCAGTATGTGAGTGTCTTTAAGGCTAACGTGAGTTTCTTGCAGGCATTATATTGTTCAATCTTGTTTTTTATATATTCAGAATTCTATGCTTTTTAATTGGAGAATTTAATCCATCTATGTTTAAAGTAATTATGATAGGTAAGGGCTTGCTATTGCCACTTTGTTTTCTGTTTTTTGTTTTTTTTTAATAGATCCATTGTTCTTTATTTCTTATACTGCTTTCTTTTTTTGTGGTTTGATGTCCCTGGGTATCAGTATCTTTGATTTCTTTATCTTGTTCTTTTGTGTAATTACTTTAGGATCTTCCTTTGTGATTATCATAAGACTTACATAAAACAGACCCTAACAACAACCCATTTTAAACTGATGACAACTTAATTTCCATAGAATTCATAAACATTACACTTTTACTTCTCCTCCCTCTCACATTATAGGTTATTACTGTTACAATTTACATGTTTTTTTAATATTTTATAACTAATAAGTTATTATAGTTATAACTTTTCCCCTACACTTTTGTTTAACTTTTAAACTAGAGTTGTAGATGAATTATGCACCATTATTACCATATTGCAGAATCTAACTATATCTTTACCATTACCATGAAATTTATGTTACCTCTTTATGTTTTTACGATGTTAATTAGCATTCTTTTACTTCCACTGAAATAACTTCTTTTAGTATTTCTTGTAAGGTAGATCTGGTGGTAAAGTTTTTAATATGTATCATTTTCTTTTCTTCCCCATTTAAAAAAATTTGGTAAAATACACATAAAACTTACCATCTTAACTATTGTTAAGTGTACAGTTCAGTGGTACCAAATACATTCATAATGTTGTGTTAGCCATCACTATCATCCATCTCCAGAATTCTTTTCATCTTGTAAAAATGAAACTCGAAACCCATTAAACAGCATCTTATTCCTCCCTCCCCCCCACCAAACCCTCATATATGTGGAACTGTGCATAAAATAAGTGTATTTTGTCCTTTTTGTGACTGGCTATTTCACTCAGCATAATGTCCTCAAGGTTCATCCATGTTATAGCCTGGGTCAGAATTTCCTTTTTAAGGCTGAATAATATTGCCCTGTATGGATGGACTTCTTTTCTACTCTATTTTTGTTAACAGACACTTGAGTTGCTTCCATGCTTTAGCTATTGTGAATAGGCTACTATGAACATGAATGCACAAATATCTCTTTGAGACCCTGCTTTCAATTCTTTTGGCTGTATATTCAGAAGTCAAAATGCTAGTAATTCCAGACCATTTTTTTTCTTTTTATGTATTAAGGGTAAGTATTTTTGTTTTTTATGCATGTGTTTTATAGTATGTGGTTTTCAAGTTCATCCAATTCCCACCACCAGGCTCACCACCAGTAGAATATCCAATCCATTTCTTTCCCCTGATGCCACTACTCCATAGAGTATATCTTGCACTAATCTACTCTCCTAAAGATGGGTGTCAAGATTGCCTCCAACTCAGTGCTCTTATAAATAAAGCTGCAATATCCTCATATAGACTTGGACTTGAAATGCTGGATCACGAGAAGGCATAAATTAGTTCAGTCCACATTGCTACTCCCTACGCCTGAAATTTCCTCTTCCCACATCCTTACCAACACTATGTTATACTCCTTTCTAATCTTTGCTAGTCTAAGTAAAGGGACACTCACAGTTGTTTCATTTTACATTTCTCCAATTATTGGTGAATTAGAATATCTCTTTAAAGGCTTGCTAGGCTTTTGAGTTTCTTCTGTAAATTACTTGTTTTTATTATTTTTTCAATTGGGTTTGCTGTCATTTCTTGTTGATTTGCAAAAGTTCTTTGTATATTTTGGATTTTAATTTCTTAATGCCTTAGACATTGCAAATGACTCTTATCATTGTCTTAGCTGCATTACTTTATATATAACACCCTCTGTTGAATAAATTCTTGATCTTGATGTAATAAAATTCATGAAACTTTGTCTTTTGTTTTATGCCATTTACATGTAGTTTAAGAACTCTTTCTCTCCCCTTATGTACCAATGTTATTCCATTTTGTCCTATATATTATTACCTTTTAGCATAATAATATTCCATTTCTCATTTAGGTCTTTAATCAGGTGTGTGACTATGATAAGTTGCTTAATGTCTCAGAGACTCCTTCTTTGAAATGGAGATAATAGTCTTATCTTGCTAATAGGGTAGTAATGAAGATTAAATGAGTCAATGCATTTGGAGTGCTTAAGAGAGTACCCAGCACATAGTACTTTATAAGGGATAACTATTACAATGAAAATACATTTATTTATTTAAGTGCCACATTTAGTAAGTTATTCAACATGTGAAAATGTAGTAAAAATTAAAAAGGTGGTTCTAATAACTAAAGCTTGAGAAACACCAACCAAATGGAATATATTTTGATCTTTTCCATATGTAGAGGACTCAGTATTGGCAAGGACAAATAGAAACCCTGATATTATCTGATTTTACATTTCCTTCCCTGTCACACTCACTCCTCCTCTTAATGGGGCACCCCAAACTCAGTGCAATAACTAACACTTTCTACCATGAAACTCTCTGGATAAATTTTTGAAAAAGAAAACTGATTTTCAAGTCCATAGCTGTCACTCTGTTTAGACATTGTTCAATGTAATCAGATCTCTGTCATGCAAGAATCTGGACACAGTAGGGTCTTCCTGCTCTGAAGTTGTCCTATCTTAATTCCAGTCCTTCATTTCCCATTCGTACTCTCTGTGGTTGAAGCTGAGGAATGGTGTAAAGACTGATACCTGGATGGCAGCAAAAGAACTAGGGTCATAACTGTCTAAGGAGAGCCAGTAGAGCTTCCATTCTGTCCCTACTCCTGGGCAGTGTGCCTCTTGGAAGAAGGAAGGGGTTATTCAGGTCCCTCCCATCCCCCTGCCATCCCCCGTGGGAGGGAGTGCCTGCCCATATGCACTACCTCAACCAGAGTTTCCCTCCAGTTTTAGCCTCATGCAGCTGCTACCCTGCCCCATCCCTCTGAAGCATCTGTATCCTTTGGCCACCATGAGTGGGTGGGCTTGTTTGCCTTGTGCCAAGGCTTTAGGATCATTTAAAACACAGGGACCCTGGAAGCCTGGAGCTGTAAGATGTTCTTTTTTTTTTTTTTTAAGATTTTATTTATTTATTTGACAGACAGAGATCACAAGTAGTCAGAGAGGCAGGCAGAGAGAGAGGAAAGGAAGCAGGCTCCCTGCTGAGCAGAGAGCCCGATGCGGGGCTCGATCCCAGGACTCTGGGATCATGACCTGAGTGGAAGGCAGAGGCTTTAACCCACTGAGCCACCCAGGCGCCCCTGTGAGATGTTCTGAAACCATCAGCAGAAGTTTTGGATATTGTTAAATTATAGAATCCCTGTAAGTATCTTTTGCTACCTGTCCTCATAGGAAAGCAAGAGGAAACAGTCCCTGGAGCAGGGCAATGAAGTGGGAAAAGAAGAGCTACCAGTAAACTTCATTTATCCATTTATGTGTTTATCCACTCATCCAAATGCCCCTACTCACATGTGCATTCATTTATTCCTTCATTCAGTATAAGCTCCTTGAGCAGATACCTGGGGCACGTAGACCACTGGGAGAAGCACCTGCCACCCCCACAGGCACTGGAGCCTTCCATGTGCCAAGATGGGATAGGATTTGCATGATGTAGTCAGTTCAACACAGGGGAAACAGGCCCAGTGAATTGATTTTGGCTAGAGACTGGAAGTTCGGCACCAACTGACCTTGTAGTTTTTGTTTGACCTCCAGAGCATTTTTCTTGGCTCTTAATTTAACAAATCTAAAATTCACTTGGAAAAACAAGGTGTGAGGCATTCTAAGCAAATTTCGAAAAAAGGAAGTATTTTACTGAAAGAGAAATGTGCCTGCTTGTATAATGACACACAATACAAAGCATGCAATACAAAGATGTCAGGCAAAAAAACAAAAACAAAAATAAACCCACCCAAACTAAAAATTAAGATGCCAAAGTTCAAAACCTCTAATACATAAGGCAATCTTACAAAATCTGTAGGAAAACCACTGGGATTTTCCCACCACACAATCATTCCATATACCCAATGATTTTAGGTTATGAACAGAGATATAGATAGATAGGTCATAGAAGAAATGCAATAGTCATTAATATAAAAATACTCACCACAATAGTAATAAGAGAAATGTTAATGAAAATGAGATACTTCTTTTGCCTGATAATACAGGGGAGAGAGTTTATTTCATTCCGTTCATGAAAATACCCAGTGCAAGTAAGGATGTGGCTTACGATGTTTAACAATCATCTGTGAAAGCCAGCTGCCCCAGAGTGTTCCCTACTTTTCTTTTCAGTTCTTATAAGTTCTTCTCAGAAGGAAGGTTTGGTGCATTTTCTTTGAAACAATATCACACTTCAGTGATTTCCTCCTGTTACTTTGATGCCTGAGACACTTTAAGGAAGCTATGGCTCTATGGTGTTCACACCTGACCTGACTGTGGTGCCTTGTCAAGACAACTCTGTCACCCTGCAGCATTTGGTTTACTTGGTTCCCAAAAGGGAGGGGGGGAAAAGGAGAAGTCACTCCCATAATTTAAATTTTGAACATGCGTCTTTGTGAAATTGCAGAAGTTCAAGCAACTTCATACTTCTGTTTTGTCAAAACTCAATTTTCTTTATCTTCACCAGGAAGCAAGGCTCAGAGTTGTCCTGAAAGTAAGTAGAATGGGCACTACTAAATGTGACCACAGAAAAGCTGCAAGGATGTTGTCCACAGCTGTGTTCATGATGAGGGAGAACTAGAAACTCCCTGGAGGGCCAGCATTCATTTATAGCAGTGAATAAAATAGCCTGCTTCTTCCTGCTTTGGGGGGGTGGGGGCACGTCTTATATATTGAGGGTAAACAAGGGGACAAAAAAGAAGCAAACCAAACCAAAACAGAACCAAAAAAACCAACACCCCATAATGGGCTACAGTCAGCTTGAAATAACTCAAAAAACCAATTATGCAATCTCTTCCCAGTTCCGTGATGAATTATTTAACATCAAGGTTATGTACTTTGAATTGAAATCAGATGTGGTTGGAGTATTTACACCAGTGAAACTGGCAAATGCTACAAATCAGGGCTTATTTTGAAAGCCAGTTGTCAAACACTTTCCAGGTCCCCAGTGTTTATAGCATGTTTGTGAAATGGAATATTAAGCTGATATCAATATTCACATTATGGAAAAATGTCTCATCATAAAACAGTATGTGAATGCAAAAAAAAAAAAAATGAACTTAGGCCCTTACCTCACACCATACATGAAGATTAATTCAAAATGAATGACAGACTTAAATATAAAAGCTAAAACAAAAAACCTGTAGAAGAAAACAAAGAATTCTTCAGACTTTGAACTAGGCTAGGGAAATAATTCCACTTACAACAGCATCAAAAAAGAATGGAATACTTAGGAATAAATTTAACCAAAGAGGTGAAAGTTCTATACATTGAAAATTACAAGAAACTGAAGACACAAATAAATGGAAAGGCATCCTGTGTTCGTGGATCAGAAAAATTAATACTATTAAAATGTTCACTCTGCCCAAAGTCATCTATAGATTGAGCAAATAAATCTCTAGCAAAATCCCAATGGCATTGTTTACAGAAATAGAAAAAAAAAGTATAATTTGGATGGAACCATAAAAAACCCTGAGTAGCCAAAACAATCCTGAGAAAGCAGAATAAAGCTGGAGGCCTCACAATTACTGATTTCAAACTTTATTACAGAGCTATAATAACCCAAACAGTATGGTATTGGCACAAAAACAGATATACAGACCAAATGAACAGAATCAAGAGCTCAGCAATAAACCCACAGATACACGATCCACTAATATTTGACAAGAGGGTAAAGAATAGTTAATACTTCAGTAAGTAGTACTGCGAAAACTGGACATTCACATGCAAAAGAATGAAACTGGACCCCTACCTTACAGCACTCACAAAAATCCGCTTGAAATGGATAAAGACTTAAAACATCTGACCTGACACTGTACAACTACTAGAAGAAAACACAGGAGAAAAGTTCCTCGACGTTGATCTTGGGGAAATGTTTTGATGATATGAAAAGCACAAGCAACAAAGCAAAAATCAACAGCTGGAACTACAGCAAACTTTATAGCTTCTGCAGAGCAAGAGAAGTAGTCAGCAGAATGAAAAGGCAAAAAAAGGAGAAAATATTTGCAAACCATCTAATTGAAAAGAGATTAATATCCGAAATATGCAAGGAATCATGTAACTCAATAGCACCACGAACATTCATAGTTGGACCTATCTGTTTAGGTTATTGATAGGAAACTTTAGTTAAAAGTGTGGAGCTTTTTCCTTCTTATTCCAGCCTGCTGCCTCCCTTTCTGAGAAGAATGCACCTCACCTGTGCAGTACAGGGATGGCTCTGCCAAAAGATCTGAGCTGGGGGTCCAAGTGTCCCCTTCTTCCCTTGACTGATTTGAATCTACCCACATCAGCTTTCATGCCTCTGCCTCCCCTTCTCCCTGAGTTGATCCCTCTGCAAATGATCTCAGAGTTGGGATGCCTGGGTGGCTCAGTGGGTTAAGCCACTGCCTTCAGCTCAGGTCATGGTCTCAGGGTCTTGGGATCGAACCCCACATCGGGGGGGGGGGGGTCTCTGCTCAGCAGGGAGCCTGCTTCCTCCTCTCTCTCTCTGGGCCTGCCTCTCTGCCTACTTGTGATCTCTCTCTGTCAAATAAATAATTTAAAAAAAAAGAAGATCTCAAGAGTTGCAGAGGCTCCTTTCATTCTACAGGACCACCAAACAAAACAAAACAAAAACAGATTCCTTTCCAAAGACTATTACATATCAGAACACAAGGAAATAGCAGATTAAATTAACATTGTGAATGATGAGCTGATAAATAAAATGTGGTGTGTCTATACAAAATATATTATTCAGCAATAAAAAAAATGAGGTTCTGATATATGAAACCTTAAAATGTGCTAGGTGAAAGAAGCCAGTCACAAAAGACTACTTACCCTATGATTCCTTTTATGCCAAATATCTGGAATAATTGGCCAATCTATAGGGACAGAAAGTAGGTGAGTGGTTGCCTAAAGCTAGGGCAGGGGTGGAGGGCTGGTTGTTGGTGAGAAAGGAGGAGCGACTGCTAATCGGGACGGGGTTTCTCTTTGGGATGATGAGCAGTTTTTTAAAATTGTGGAAATGGTGGCACAACTCTGAATGTACTAAACACCACTGAGCTTTACTTTTTCTATGGGTGAATTGTATGGTATGTGACTCATATATCAATAAAGCTGTTATATTGAAGGAAGGGAGGGAGGGAGGAAGGAAGGAAGAAAGAAAAGATAGAACACTAGCTGACAGGAGTTGAGATATAAAGAAGAATACGGCAATAAATGGGATGGAGTAGAGGATGTGTGACGCCAGCAGATGCAAAGACCTGGAAGTGAGAGGGAGATTGGCTCATTTCAGGAACTAGAAGTAGCCCACAAAGACAAAAGCACAGAGTGGAACAGGGACCTGACCACCGGAAGCCTTCTAGACCAACTGAAGTTTAGGACCTTACGCAGTCAGCAAAATAAGTCTTAAGCTTAGGAGTGCCATGATCAGAGTTGCATTTTAGAAAGATCGTTTTGGGTGTAGAAAGGATTAAGAGAGGGTGAGACAGAAGATGGGGACTTGTCTATCAAGAGAAGGTTGTATTTCCCAAAGGATGAAATGATGGTGGTCCAACATGGGGAAGTGGCACTGAGGGTAGAGGCAGGTAGGTAGGAATTTAGGAGGAAGGATCAGCAACACAGTGCTGATGAGGTCTGTGTGAAGGGCAGGGACCCCCAGGTGTCTGTTTCTAGTGGAGGGTGTCGCCATTTGCTGAGACAGCGAACCCAGCTGGGGATGGTGGTATACTGATGAATTGGGTGGTGTACTGATGAATTGGGTGGTGTACTGATGAATTGGGTTTCCAGTGGCTGCAAGATGTCCAGGGGGTACCTGGAGACAGGTGCTCCCAGGAGATCTAAATGTCAGCATTTGGTAACCAAAAGATTTCAAACAAAATCTGGGTTTCTGGCTTCTCTGGAAAACCAGAAGTTCTAGCCACCATGGTCTTACATTCACTCTTTACCAGGGCTTAGCAACCTACAGTCTGCACGACAAATCTGACCCTTGGCTTGTGTTTGCATGTCTTGTAGAGCTAAGATTTTTTTTTTTGCACATAGGGTTGTTAACACAAAGAAGAATAGTGACAGATGACACGTGGCCCATATACCTGCAGGGCTTGCTATCTGGCTTTTTAGAAAAATGTTTGCTGACCCTGCTCTTGGAAGTGATCTACTCATGCTGAGTTGCTGTCACCACCTTTCCAAGGCTCTTGTGCTCCCCGATTGCCCCAGACCCCACTACTCCCTATCACTCCCACCCAGCCTAACTCACTCGTGTACAGTTTCTCCCTGGCCCCTGGTCAGACCCTGACTAAGGTACTGTGACAAGTGAGAATGGGCCAGAAGCCAAGGCAAACAACCTTCCAGAAATAGCCAGGGAGAAGCCTGAAAGAACAGTCAGGTAGGTAGGAGGACCACTAGGGAAGGTAGTTTCCTAGGTAAGAACTTAGAGCATTTCAGGAAACAATTGGTGGACAGGGTGTTGGGTCGGCTGAGCAGCTGGGCTGGGGGTGGCTTGCCGAGGGAGTGTGGGGCCATGAGCTTCTATGGGATGCAGGACAACTGGGAACACAAATGTCATATTGGAGTGGGTTGGGGAACAGGTGGCTTGACGTATAGCTGTGAGGAGGAGGGGAGGAGATGGGGCAGCAGGTAGAGGAATCAAGAGAAAGACTTCATCAGATGGAAGAGGCTTGAGCTCAGAGAGGGAGAGGTGGAAGCTGAGGGCAAAGCTGATGAGGTATAATCTGCAGAGGGGACAGGGACAGGCAGGACTCGCCCTCCCTGTGTGTCCGGGGAGAACAAGACTGGGACGAGTGAAGGGGCAGGTGAAGTGGGAGGATTTCTAGCAAAAATTGAGCGTTTTGTCCTGATGGCTTCTATTTTCTTGGTGCAATAAATGATGCGGTCACCTGCTAATGAGGGCAGGGGGACAGGTGGAGAATTCTAAACTGAGAAGGTTTAAGACACATGTGACCCAGAATACCCAGAAGAGGGAAACTCAGAAGTGTTGCTAGGTGGTTCTGAGAAGTCCACCAAGCCTGGAGGCTGTGGCTTGTGGAGGCTCTGACTCTTCTAGGCTTCACTATGTTCCCCTGTGCCCAGGGAGCAGCCTGGGCATGCTGGGCAGGAGCATGAGAGTCACCGAGGCATGACTATCTTCCCCTCCCTCTCTCCAGGGACACTGTACGTGTGAACTGGCAGGAAGTCAGAGCTCTTGGCCAACACAAATATTTGAATCTGCCTACTCCAACCAGAATTTTCAGCAGAATAGGAGCTATAAGTTCTTTCTTAGAAATGTGCTATGTTTACAATTTTAAAAGCAGAAGAAAAGAAAAGCAGAAGGAGCCCTTTCTTAAAATCTTCCTTAAAGCCAATGCAATTAAACCTGAGTTCCAATTATCATTTGCCAAGTAACTCATCATTGTTCTTCAGTTTGCTGTATGTCGTTTTCATTGGTCGTCCTATGTACAAATGGTTGTTTGTATTTATTTGTAATTTGAGTATGATTGACATGCAATATTATATTAGCTTCCAACGTACAAATAGTGATTCAACATTACATACATTATTAAATGCTCACCATGGTAAGTGTACTTAGCATTTGTCACCATGCAAAGGTATTACAATTGTATTTACTATGTTCTCTACTCTATACTTTACACCCATGGGACTTAATTTATTTTATAAGTGGAAGGCTACAGCTCTTAATTCCTTTCCCGCATTTTGCCCATTCCTCCAAACCGTCCCCTCTGGCAACCACCAGATTGTTCTCTGTATCTGTGTCTGTTTCTGTTTTGTTTTGTTTATTCATTTATTTTTAGATTCCATGCGTAAGTGAAATCATACAGTATTTGCTTTTGTCTGACTTATTTCACTGAGCAAAACGTCCTCTACCTCCACCCGGATTGTCACAAAGGGCAAAATTTCATTCTTGTTTATGGCTGAATAATATTCTATTGTGTATATACCACATCTCCCTTATCCACTCATGCATCGATGGACACTTGGGCTGCTTTCACAATTCAGCTACTGCAGATAATGTTGCAAGAACATGGCGGGCGCAGATAGCTCTTTGGATTGGTGCTTTGGTTCTCATGGCATAGATGCCAAAAAGTGGAACTGATGGTATTTCTCCCCTTTTCGAGGATCCTCCGTTATCTCTTTGCATTAATGAGAGAGGTCACACTTAGCAACAATCACACAGATCTGGTAGCACCTGCTCTCACATTTCATGGCACAATGGCGTTCGTTCTGAGGCAGAGAAGGCAGAGGGCAGGGCAGAGGCACAGGAGAAAAGAGTGTGATATACCGCAGGCAACTATGTTAGGCTTTGGATAAACCCAAGTTACCCCAAGCTACCCTGTGAAGGGAAAGCTAAAATCAGAATTCTGAACCCTCCCCGCTCCTGTGATAGAGGAAAAGACGGGAGGGTGCCGTTGGCACTGGGAACCCTGAGGTCAAATTCCAGCTTTGACCTTGGTGCGAGGCTTGGTTCCCTTGTCTGGGAGGTGGGTATTGACGGTGGTATTGACTACAGAGGGTGCAGGGAGGTTCAAAGGCGCTGGAGTGCATGGCGTGTGGCAAACAGTCAATAGGGCTGCTGTTTCCAGTTATGATATGGAGACAGGAAAGGGGGGCTTCCGAAGGCCTGGCCTTCCGTCTAGCTTTTACACCAGCTTCGGGACCCGAGGGGGGTCATTTTCCCGCCCTGGGCCCCCATTTCTTCATTTACAAGAGGAAGCCACCGGATCCAGCACTGACACCTCTGGGTGTCTGAGCCCCAGGTTCGGGAAGCTGCAAATGAGGAAACAGAGATCAGGGGTGTCCTGCGTCCCTGCTGGTAAGTAAACTGGAACAGTCTGTCACCGAGCCTTAAGCGGCTCTTAAGATTCTCATTATTTAGGCTTCTTTATATTCTCTGTCTCATTCACTTGACCCACTTACACTACTGGGTGTTTGTTGTCAGTCGCCGCACTAAAACAACAACAAAAAATCCCTAAAATTTCGCGGCTTAAATTAACCAAACTCTTATGTGTCAGGATCCCGCAGGTGGCCGAGGGCTGCTTCTGCTTGGCGAGGTGCTGGCCAGGGTGCTGGGATGGCTGGAGGGTCTACACTGGTCCGCCCTCACGTAGCTGGCAAGTTGACACCGGTTATCCCCCAGGAGGTCAGTCTCCCACATGGCCTCTCCATGCAGCTGGCCTCTCTGCGCAGCTCAAAGCAGGGCACTGACTTCTAGAGGCGGCAACTGAGAGCAAATGTTCTAGGAAGACGAAAGCAGAAGTTGACAGGCCTGCAACCCCAGGGCCCAGAAGTCCCCCCACTTTTGGCCAAAGCATCACAGGACCAGCCTACATGTGAGGCAGGGGAAATACGCTCCATGCCATTGATGCGTGCGGGGAAGGACAGAACTGATACTGACCTCCTTTGAGGATTAGCCACCACCTGGGACAAATGCATATACATATATGTTTTTTTGTTTTTTGTTTTTTTATTTCTCCCATTAATGGTCAAGAAGACTCAGACACAGCATCTGCCTGAGGTTCCCCCTCAAATTGTGCAAGAATCCTGAGGACTTGAAAGGCTCTAATCTTTCTTCTGAACCCAGGCTGGGAGAGAGCTGAGAGGGCCACCCTGCATTTGTGTTCAAGAGATACCCCACGGGTCACAGTGGAAGCCCGATGGGCTCAGCTGTGGGGACACCTGCCTGCCCATGAAGGGTTGCCCCAGCTGCTCTGGCTCCATCTAGACCACGGCGCACGTGCCACACACTGGCCTCCAAGACTGCGGCTCTTTATACTCACACATGCTCGCCCATTGTTCCCGACCCATGACACCAGCACCACGCCACGGTCACTTGCTCTGGGGGCTGCTGGTCTCAGCGGCTTGGTATTCCAGAATCATACACACCACACACACACACACACACACACACCCCAGAGCCCAGAGCCTTACGCTCTTGTATTAACCTCTGATCTCCCTCTCTCTGATGAATTTGCCTTTGACCTGGAAACCCTTGTCCTTTCCTGTCATCCCGGGCCACTTTGCCAGATCTCAAACATCAAAATCTGCAATTCATCCACTCCCAGGACTACTGGCGCCTCCTATGTACTCCCTACAGCTCCAGGCACCAAGGAGTCCCAGAAGGGGATGCTTTCATCAAATCCCACGAAGCACATGTATGTTGCACCTTCGAAAACCAATGCTCCTTGCCGCCATAAGTTTACAGGACCAAACAGGGACACTCCGGAAAGACGGCTCCCAGGTCACCATTCTGGAGGCCTCTGGTCAAAAACTAATACATAATGTAAACTCTGTGAAGACGATAGCATAAACAAGACTACATGGGAGTCAGTAATGATTAATATCCTTACTGATCGATTATTATCATTAATTAATACCATTATTAATAAATAGATTTCAGTCTATCTTCCACAGAGGAGGATTTTTAAGAAAGCAAGACAACAACAACAAACACACCAACATTTGTTCTGTTGTCTCCTCATAAATTTAAGTTATTCTCAGCCCTGAGTTGAAGTCCCAGCCATAAACAAGCCGACCCCGAGCCTTGCTTTGTTTCCTCGTAACTTTTACATTTGATGTAATTTCACATTTATACTCAAATTTCGAGAATAGTTCAAAGAGCTCATGTTCAATGAACGTTTCGTCCAGATTCACCAATTGTTCATATTTTGCCTCCTTTCGTGTGTTCTTTCTCCTCCGCCTCTGTATTGAATGGGTGTGTGATTTTCCTGCACTGTTTGAGAGGAAGTGGCACACATTGAATTCCAAAGACTTTCTACACAGTCCGGCGTGCGGTTTCGAAGAACAAGGACATTCTCTGAACGGGGGTACAGACCGGTGACTGAAATCGGGAAATTCAACAGCTATCTGATGCGGTTTTCCAACCCAGAGTCCATACGCACATTTTGCCAGTTGCCCTAAAACACTCCCTCAGGGACGGGTATCTCCCCACCATCCAGATTCGATCTGGGGCCGTGTTTTGCACTAAGCTGCCATGTCTCCACAGTTGTTGTCCATCTGGAAGAGCCCTGAGCCTCTCTTGGCTCCCACCTTGTCTTCGGGCAGGTGGGTTTCTGTGCTCAGAGCCCCATCCCTCCCTGCCACACCTGCGGCTGGCCCCAGTGAGAGCCGCTGTGCCTTCTTAGTCCTCTAATCTTTCTTACGGCATGGCAGGAAGTCCTACCCAGAAGCTTCCCCTTGAGGTGAGAGAAGAGATAGAGACCCAAGTGTTCTGCGTTTTGCTGTGACTTCTTTCCAGCCAGGAACATGTGATCTTGGTAACCCCATGCTTGTTCCCTTTTTACTTTAACCACATTTTGTTGTAAAAACAATGAGCTGGCCATGAGGAAGGTAACTTCCTGAAAAGGAAAGAGAACATAATCTGTGAAGCAGTCTTGCATTGTATAGTTGCTCACTGTGCCTTTTGTTGTGGTGGTTGCCGTTGTTGCCTGCTTTTTCACGTCATCTAAAATGCATATCGCTCCCCGTTCCTCCGCTCCACGCCCAACATGCAAGCCAAGGCACAAACATGACCTAGATGGCTTGTGACGGCCCTGCTGGCCCTCACCCGCCCCCGCCACGTGCCTCCTGTGCTCCCCACACTAGGCCACTTGGGATCCTCCGAACACACCAGGCTCTTTCTGGGCTGTGTCTTTCCCCACCCACTGTGTCTTCTGATCCACCATGTCCACCAGGGAACGTCCCTCAGGCTGACCAGAGCATCGCCTCCTCACTGCAACAGCTGTGGCACCCAGCAGCTGTTATTCCGTTTGGTTTTGGGGCTTCTAGATGGGCCACGCACCTGCCTCGCACCCTGGGCTGTGAGCGCCACATCCCAGTGCAAGGCACAGCCCACAGAGGCCGTGGGAGTGAATGGTGCTGGTGTGAGGTCCAGGCCCGGTACCTTCCTGATTTCACTTCCCAGAACTGCTTACAAACACACCTCTTTTTTGAGAACCTCCATGGGGTTTCAGGGTTTGAGAACCCTCCATGAGGGATGCCTGTGCTTCCCTCCACTGCTCTCAATCACTCCCACCCACGCTCCGCCCTTTGACAGCTTTTTCTGGATTTCCAGTGGGGTTTAAATCCTACAAAAACTCCACTGTCTGCTTGACTGGACTTTGTCAGGCTCCTGGACCTTCCACCAGGCCCATCTGTGCTCTTCCTTGTAAGATCCCATTTGAGCAAGGACTGCAAAGTCATTTGAACAAAGACATCCATCCTCCACGTCTGAATGGGCCCCTCTGAGGCACCATTCCCGAGTGGCATCTGATCACCCTGAACTGCCTCAGCAAGAACCGCCCCCCGCCGCCACAACCACTGGTGTTTCCTCTTTGTGACTTCCCATCTGCCTGCCCCTGCCCTGCTCCTCCACTCCAGACTCCCTCTTGCCCGTCCAGAATTTGAATGGGAGCCTTATCTCTCTCCCTCACTGCAAAATATCCATCACACCTATCTGGATTGCCTCCTCTGGAGGGAAGCCTGCTTCAGTGTGTTGAACAAGAGTCATTGAACATTCTTGATCCTCTCCAGCAAATCCAACCTCCCCCAATGAATGACTGTGTTGTCTTGGGGAAGTGATTTTACCTTTCACCCTTGGGCTTCTTGACCTCAATTCCTTTGCCTCCCCCTTCAACCACCCACACTCTTAGACCTTGTCACCTCCAGGATCTGCCTTACCAAGAAGTCTTTAACTCAACCTCTTCTTCTCTAACCACAACTTCCTATGGTTCCTGTTCTCTTATCCCCGTACACTCAACCTCCCACTTGTTTTTCACCCTGTCAAGAGTTCTGGCCGCTGGCACCTGCCATTTTCCCTATTATCGTCCCCTAACTGTCTTGACCTAACTCTTGATCCAAAGAGGACCCACGGTCACTACCTCAGTCCATCTCTTGCCAATATCCTTCTGACACTGTCCTCCTGACACATCTGCCTGGAAGTACCCCAACCTGGACACTCTCTAGCCATTCCACTTCTATTTTTATGCCCAACCTTCTGAAGAAATTCACTCAGGTGTGAGGACACCACAGATCCACGATGTCCAATTTCAGCTGGGCTCCCAGCACCCAAAAGAGCTGGGTCTATAATTAGAAACCATGTGGTCAAGTCCTACCTCTGCTATTTCAGGCCATGAAATGCTTGTTACCTTATCTCTATAAGGCTTGGTTTTCTCACCACCAAGTGGGAATCCCCCAGCCGTGCCCCCCTCTGCAGTCTCCATGAGGATCCGGGCCTGGCCCACAGCCCACCTTTGGTGATGTCAGTGTCCATGACTGTGACCACCGTCGCTAGCCAGCCTGCTACGTGAGTAAGCAGAGGTCTCCGTGAAACTCCTCACGGCTGTTCCCAAGTTTTGCCATTGTTCCTCAGTCTCTCACTCCGCCTCTTCCCTCATCCCCTACCCTCAGCCTCTGCCTTTATGAAGGAGACAGAGCCACTAAAGCAGGGTTTGGCAATCTGTCTCGTTCCCATTTCTCTGCACCCTCTGCCCATTCTTATCTCCACTTTCAGAGTTTATCCTTCCCCTGCCTAAGGTTAATCCCTTCCTGGGGTCTGCAGATCCATCTTGCCCATTTCCCCCAGCATCAGCTCCAGCAGCAGACCCCCAGTGTCTTGCTGTGCCTTCAACCTCTCCCTCTGGCACACGGAGTGGGCTCACGTCTCTCCTAACAAAAAGCAAACATCTAAAGAGACTTTCACATCTATGAAGATGGAGTCAATATACTTTTTCCTATTCTCTTTTCTAAGCACAATGGAAAGCCCAGGACACTGTATAGAAGACAGACATTAAGACTCTGGAAGGTGGAGAGAAAAAGGCCAGGGAGGCCAGGACTGTAGGAATGATGTGATGGTGAGTTCTTGTGTTTTCTCTTTGACTCATATATCCTCAGATTAAAGTTGAAGAAGCTGTCAACCAGAAAATACCAACAGGCAAGTAGAGGGGGTTGGGGGGGGGAAGGCCCTGGCCAAAGTCTGCTCTCCCTAACTCCCTACTGGGGTGGTCAGAGGAGGCCAAGCAGGTAGAAGAGACTCTCATCTCCACTGTGCTGTCATGAGACTCCTCCACTCTCCCTTAGTGTCAGTGGAGACCGTGTGGGGATCCTGGACCTCCACCCCATGTGACAGGAACCAGGGGGCCCTTCCATTCCCAGCACCCTGACAAAGGGGACCTCCTGGGAGTCAGGACTTTCACCATTGCCCAGGGGTGGCTACCGCCCCATCCCCCTGTTGTCAGTGGAGGCCACATGGTGGGCAATAAGGAGGCACTTCCATTCCTCTGGGCCAGGAGTATCAGTGGAGGCCTCTCAGGTGGCTGGAACTCCCACCTCTGCCCAGTAATGAGGAGCCTTGCCCCCTTCGGTATCCACAGAGGCCTAGTGGGGAGCCTGGGCCTCCACACCACTTGGCAGAAATCAGGCAGTGCCCTCCCTCCCCCTGCCAAAGCCAGGTCACACAGAAGGTTCGAATAAGTTCCAAAGTCTCCTGACATAATGCCCCAAGTTTTCAGGTTTTAGAAATTGTGATAAAACATATATAAGACTTTTCACTTGACCATTTTTACATGTACAGTTCAGTGGCATTAAGTACCTTCACAGGATTCTACAACCATCACCACGACCCATCCCCAGAGCTTGCTCATCTTCCTGGTGAACTGTATACCCATTACACACTAATAAGCAAAGCATTCAGAGACCTCATGACCGGCCCCTGGCACCCCCCATTCTACTTTCTGTCTCTACGAAAATGACTATTCTAGGGACCTCACATAAGTGGAGTCATATGGTATTTGGTTTTTGCATGTCAGACTTAGTTTCATTCGGCATAATATTTTCAAGGTTTAACTATGTTACAGCGTGGATCAGAACCTCCTTCCTTTTTAGGGTTGAGGGATAACGCATCATAGGTATATACCCCATTTCGTTTATCCATTCATCCATCTGTGGGCATGTGGGTTTTTTCCACTTTGGCCAATTACGAATGGTGCTGCTATGGAGATGGCTGTACAAATCTCTGATGCCCTGCTTTCAATTCTTTTGGATGGAAGTAGAATTACTAGGTCATAGGGTGCTGTGCACCCCTCCCTTTCCATCTTCCCATGAATCATCCTCTTCTTGCCCCCTTTGGTATCTGCAGAGGCCTAGTGGGGAGCCCGGGATACCAGTCATGTTGGATTAAGGGCCCAATCCCAAGACTTCATGTTAACTTAATCACCTCTTTAAAAATATATATTTTATTTATTTATTTAATTATTTATTTGACAAAGAAAGAGATCACAAGTAGGCAGAGAGGCAGGCAGAGAGAGAGAGGAGGGGAAGCAGTCTCCCTGCTGGGCAGAGAGCCTGATGTGGGGCTGGATCCCAAGACCCTGAGACCATGACCTGAGCGGAAGGCAGAGGCTTATAACCCACTGAGCCACCCAGGTGCCTAACTTAATCACCTCTTTAAAGACTCTCTCTCCAAATGGAAATTTACCTTCTGAGGTACAGGGAGTTGGGGGCGGTTAGGAGTTTAACATATTAATTTGGAGGGGACAGAACTCAGCACTCCTGTTGAAAAGGCTTTTTGAGAGTTTGATCTTAGTTCCTCTGCTCTATTCAACTGATCTATATGGCTGTTTTTATGCCATTGCGGTCCTGTTTTGATTGTTGTAGACTTATAGTGAGTTTTGAAATCAGAAAGTGTGGGACTTCCAACTTTGTTCTCCTCTTTCTTCAAAATGGTTTAGCTATTCAAGATCCCTCGAGATTCCAGATGAATTTTAGAGTAAAATTTTCTGCTTGTGCAAAAGAAGTCTTTGGGATTTTTATAGGGTTATACTGAATCTGTGGATCATCTTGGGCAGTACTGACATGTTAACTGTATTAACCATTCCAACCCATGACCATGGGATGTCTTTCCATTTATAGTGTGTCTTCTTTAATTTCTTTCAGCAATGTCTGTAGTTTTTAATGTGTGAGTCTTTCATCTCCTTAGTTAATTCCTAAGTGTTTTATTCTCCTTGTTGCTACTGTTAATGCAGCTGTGTTCTTAATTTCATTTTCATGTTGTTGTTAATGTGTAGAAGCGCAACTAATTTGGAGGCGTTGGTTTTATAACCTGTAACTTCGCTGAATTCCTTTATTAATTCTTACAGTTTTGGGGGGGGGCATCTGTAGAGTTTTCTACATAAAAGATTAAGTCATCTGTGAACAGAGATAATTTTAACTCTTTTCCAACTTGGGTGGCTTTTGATTGTTTCTTTTTCTTCCCAATTTGCTCTGGTGAGGACTTCCAGGACTATGATAAAAAAGAAGCAGCAAAAGCAAGCATCCTTATTATAGTTCTTTCTTGTTTCTTTCTCTCTCTCTCTCTTTCTTTCTTTCTTTTTTTTTTTAACTTTTTTAAAATCAACGTATAATGTGTTGTTTGTTTCAGGAGTACAAGTCTGTGACTCATCAGTCTTACACAATTCACAGCACTCACCATAGTACATACCCTCCCTAATGTCCATCACCCAGACACCCCATCCCCCCTACCTCCCACCCCTCCAGGAACCCTCAGTTTGTTTCCTTTTTTTTTTTTTTTTAAGATTTTATTTATTTATTTGACAGAGAGAAATCACAAGTAGACAAAGAGGCAGGCAGAGAGAGAGAGGGAAGCAGGCTCCCTGCTGAGCAGAGAGCCCGACACGGGACTCGATCCCAGGACCCTGAGATCATGACCCGAGCCGAAGGCAGAAGCTTAACCCACTGAGCCACCCAGGCGTCCCTCAGTTTGTTTCTTGAGATTAAGAGTCTCTTGTGGTTTATCTCCCTCTGTATTTCTGATCTTTGAGAAAAGAAACTTTATTTTTTTCACCACCGAGTCTGATGTTAGCTGTGAATTTCAGCCTCTGTTATGTTGAGCTACTTCCATTTCTAGTTTCTTGGGTATTTTTCCAATGAAAGAGTGTTAAATGTGGTCAAATCTTGTTCTACACCAATTGAGATGATTGTGTGGGTTGTTTCCTTCATTCTGTTAACGTGATGTATTATTATCGATTGAGTTTTGTATCTTGAGACATCCTTGCATTCCAGGAATAAATCCCACTTGGCCTGTGGTATATAATCTTTTTAATATGCTGCTGAATTCGGAGTGCTAGCATTTGTTGAGTGTTTTCACAGCATAGATACACAGGGATACTGGTTTGTAGTTTTCTTGTCTCTTCTTCTGGCTTTCGTATTGGGATAATGCTGGCCTCACAGATATGAGTTAGGAACTCTTCCTTCGTCTTTAATTTTTTTTTTTTTTAAAGTTCAAGAAGGATTGGTATTACTACTTCTTTAAATGTTTGGTAGAATTAACCACTGAAAACAACTTGTCCAGGGCTTTTCTTTGTCGAGAGGCTTTTGATGACTGATTCATTCTCCTAACTAGTTAGTCTATTCACATTATCTGTTTTTTCATGATTCCATTTTGGTAATGTTTGTCTTTAGGAATTTATCCATTTCATCTAGGTTATCCAATTTGCTGGCATGCAGTTGTTTATATATAATTTTCTTATAATCCTTGTATTTCTGTAAAATGGGTAATAATGTTCCCACTTTCATTTCTGATTTTAGTTATTTGAGCTTGTTCTCTTTTTTCTTGTCAATGTAGCTAAAGATTTGTCAATTTGGATTTTTTTTTTTTTAAGAACTACATCTTGGTTTTGTTGATATTCTCTATTGTTGTTCTGTTCTCTCTTTTTAAAAATTATCTCTACCCTAATCTTTATTATTTCCTTCCTTCTACTAGTTTTGAGTTTAGTTTGCTCTCTTTTTTTCTAGTTCCTTAAGGTGTAAAGTTAGGTCGTTGATGTGAGATCTTTCATCTATCTTAATGTTAGCATTTATAGCTATCAAAACTTCTAGGTCTTTTTTTTTTTTTAAAGATTTTATTTATTGGGGCGCCTGGGTGGCTCAGTGGTTTAAGGCCTCTGCCTTCAGCTCAGGTCATGATCTCAGAGTCCTAGGGTTCTGGGATCGAGCCCCACATGGGGCTCTCTGCTCAGCGGGGAGCCTGCTTCCTCCTCTCTCTCTCTGCCTGCCTCTCTGCCTACTTGTGATCTCTCTCTCTGTTAAATAAATAAATAAAATCTTAAAAAAAAAAAGATTTTATTTATTTATCAGAGAGAGGGGGAGAGAGTGAGCACAGGCAGACAGAATGGCAGGCAGAGGCAGAGGGAGAAGCAGGCTCCCTGCTGAGCAAGGAGCCCGATGTGGGACGATGTGGGACTGATCCCAGGACGCTGGGATCATGACCTGAGCCGAAGGCCACTGCTTAACCAACTGAGCCACCCAGGCGTCCCAAAACTTCTAGGTCTTAATAAAAACAATCACTAATCTTACTCAAGACGAGGAAGATCTGAAACTGAATTTTTTTTATTAATTATTTTTACTAACATAAAATGTATTATTTGCCCCAGGGGTAAAAGTATGTGAATCATCAGGGTTACACACTTCACAGCACTCACCATAGCACATACCCTCCCCAATGTCCATAACCCTAACCACTCTCTCCCTACCATACCCCCCTCCTCCCAGTGAAACTGAATTTTTTAATAGATATTACAATTATCTGACAATGATTTCAAGCAGCTATCCTAAAATACTTCAACAAGTAATTATGAGCACCCTGGAAAAGAAACAAACTAAGTCTGAGCAAAGAAATAGGAAACCTAAGAACCATGTGGAAATTTTATAACTGAAAAATACAATAACAAAAAAAAAACAAAAAACCTTAGAGGATGAGTTCAACAGTAGTCTGGAAGATGTCAAAGAAAAATTGCCAGACAGAAATAGAGGCAAGAAAGATTTTATTCAAGATGACCCTGTTAGAGATCAAAACTGTTGCATTGGAAAATAGATTGAACTCAACTCTGTTGAAACAAAAGGCAGATGAGTTTTAAGTGCTGGAGTGAGACAGTGAAAAAGTACTGGAGAATGTAAGCTGGGTGACTGGTCAATGGGATTAGGACCACCTATGTTTGCAATTGGTCCTTATCAAGGTCAGGCTCCTACTTCTTTCTTGATGATGACATTTCTAAGGGATGGCGCCAAGTCCTCAAGACAGACATTCCTGGTTCATAAAACACATGAGGCTGGGAGAAGATTTATATAAGAAATGTTGTCTATGTAGTTTGTTTCAGCATATTTCTGTTATTGACATACTAATGGAATCATGTGTTGAGACTTAACAAGGCAAGAAAGCAGGTGTCAATGAGGGGGATGGTTTCTATGGAAAGAAAAAGAAGACTAATGATTGGAACATCATAAACCCAGTTTCTGGGTTCAGAGGACAGCCAGTTGAGGAATGAATTTATTTATTTATTTATTTATTTATTTATTTATTTATTTATTTATTTTTACAATGGATTCAAACAATCTTTGGACAGTTGAATGAGGATGGCAATGTGACAGATTTCCCGATTTGCAGCTTGAATGCTTTTGGTGATGGCATCAACATTAAAGAAGTTTTGATAAGATTGCTCACAGTCACGAGTATTGCCTGGAACAGAGCATAGATGAGGTGGGAGGTAACCTTCTTGAGTTGTCCAGTCACAACAGCTCCAGGCACAAAGACAACATGTTCTCAGGCTCTGCTGTGGGGATGAGTCCTATATCGAGCAATCCAAATTCAGCTCGTGGGGCTTCTTTAGGTCCTGAGAGAAAATCCAGATACAAGGCAATGGAGACTCTCAGTGATCTGGGCAGTCAGGTTTTAGTTCTCATCAACAGCAATTCAGGAGGATGGTAGAAAAATTGAAAACATTAGTTTGGATAGTTGATCCAGCCACTGAAGTATAGTAGAAGAATTGAGAATTTGGTAACGACTGACAAAATGTCTAAGATAACATGTTCCAGTCCAGTTTACAGGTAGGTAACAAAACCATCTAGTTTATAAAGAGGTTAAAAAAAATAGCTCAAAAACAACGAACAGGATGAGGATCTAATAACCCAGAGGTGTGCTATTGTTTTCTATTAAAATGTAAGATTTTTGTGGTCACTTCCCCTTTGGATCAGATAATCAAAATAAGTTTATTCTTTTTTTTTAAGATTTTATTTATTTATTGGACAGAGAGAGAGATCACAAGTAGGCAGAGAGGCAGACAGAGAGAGGAAGGGAAGCAGGCTCCCTGAGGAGCCTGATACGGGGCTCGATCCCAGGACCCTGGGATCATGACCTGAGCCGAAGGCAGAGGCTTTAATCCGCTGAGCCACCCAGGCGCCCCAAATAAGTTTATTCTTGTTTGCAAAATATGTAGAACCTCCTCATTTACACAAGTGCAGAAAGAAAGGTTATTGACCACATAGGCTTTTTTAAAAGTTTATTTTGCTATGAGAAATCTCAGATTAAACTTTTAAAAGCCTCTGAAGGCTAAGACATTAATCCAAGAACTCGCCTTCACCTAGGTGAAGGAAGTCTAGGTGAACTAGACTTCACCTGCAATACCTACCGATTTAAGTGGATTCCTCACTTCTTGGGGACCCCAAAATATCCTGGGCCTGCCAGAAAGTGACCTTTTTACTCACTCATAAGGCTTGAGAATACTGTAAGCCAAGTTTTCCCAAGAGAGTTTTATAAACGAGGACTGTTTTCTCAAGAGGGCTTTGTAAACATTGGTTCTATAAAGTCATCATTCACTCCTTAAAACTGTCAGGACATATCTGATTCTATCCATTTTTCTTAAATATGACATTCCAGTCCAAGTCTTGGTTGTGCAATCATTTTTCGCCAATGGTTACAAGAAAGGCAGATTCTCATTGAACCTATGCAAATAATTGTATTGCTATACAAATGAGAATATTTGGGCGCCTGGGTGACTCAGTGGGTTGAGCTGCTGCCTTCGGCTCAGGTCATGATCTCAGGGTCCTGGGATCAAGTCCCGCATCAGGCTCTCTGCTCAGCAGGGAGCCTGCTTCCCTCTCTCTCTCTCTCTCTGCCTGCCTCTCGGCCTGCTTGTGATCTCTCTCTGTCAAATAAATAAATAAAATCTTAAAAAAAGTAAGAATATTCAATAAGAGTATTTCTGAATTCTGGCAAGGAGAAAAAGATACATGTTTCGTTTCTGCTTACAGTTTCACTTACTTGTGGAGCGTAAGAAATAACATAGAGGACATTGGGAGATGAAAGAGGAGAAACGAGTTGGGGGAAATTGGAGGGGGAGACGAACCATGAGAGACTGTGGACTCTGAGAAACAAACTGAGGGTTTGGGAGGGGAGGGGGGGGTTAGGTGAGCCTGGTGGTGGGTATTAAGGAGGGCGCGTATTGAATGGAGCACTCACTGAGTGTGGTGCATAAACAATGAATGCTAGAACACTGAAAAGAAATAAAACAAAATAAAATAAAATGGAAAAAATATATAATCTACTAAATTGTCATGAGTTATAGGTAGTATAAAAAAAAAGAGAATGGAATTCTTTATATCCAGAAAATAGAACACTAAAGCATCACTGATATTCCAAACAAAAGCGAGAAATCATCTGCTATCAGTTAATTTCAGCTTTATTATTATTTTTTTATTATGTTATGTTAGTCACCACATAATACATCCTTAGTTTTTGATGTAGTGTTCCAAGATTACCTCCTCAATACCCATTGATTCCATTTACAATAGCACCAAAAACCACAAGATACCTGGGAATAAACCTAACCAAAGAGGTAAAGGATCTATACTCTAGGAACCACAGAACACTCAGGAAAGAAACTCAGGAAGACGCAAAAAAATGGAAAAACTTTCCGTGCTCATGGACCAGAAGAATAAACATTGTTAAAATGTCAATGCTGCCCAGTTAATTTAGTCTTACATTATTAATTCTTGTTATGCTTGATCTTCAGTTAACAGGTTCATGAAACCATCAGTTTATGTCTGAGAGTTCTGGACATCCTGATTCAGTCCAATGGTACAGGGTGAAGTTATTTAAGTAACCATCAGAAGCCTGTGCTCCAGAGTATCTGACATAGTTTTTTCCATGGGTTTCTGAGATGAGACCGTCCCTTTTGGCTTATGACAAGCACTTTGGCCTATAGTTGATTGTAAATGTTCTTAGGGAAGCATCAGAGTAAAATAAAAACTGTAGATAACAGAAGACTTAAGATGATGTGACAAAAGATCCGATTAGTGTTCCTTTGACAAAGAAATATGGTTGTTTCTATGGCATTCAAATTTTAAAAATAATAACTATAATTATGGCTAGTAACTGTTGTCTAAAATCAGACAAAGCAGCCCTTGGACATATCATGGACTGAGAGGGCACTGAAAATTTTAGGCACTTCAATTTATACAATATTTGTATATATTTTAAAGATTTTATTTATTCATTATTCATTTGAGTGACAGAGCAGAAATGGAGAGGAGAGGTAGAGGGAGATGGAAATGGAGAAGCAGACTCCCCACTGAGTAAGGAGCCTGACATGGGGCCCGATCCCAGGACCTGGAGATCACGACTTGAGCTGAAGGCAGACACCCAACCACCTGAGACACCTAGGTGCCTCCAGTATTACATTAATAATATTTTACCCATATGAGTATAACCTAGTGAAGTTTAAAGATTTCTTCTTACGTGACAAATTCTTCCCATGCAACTCAACCTATCAAATAAATCTAATTACTTTTAACATCTCTCTTTTTACAAGGTGAAAAAACAAATTCTTTTTTATTTTCCAAGGACCCTGTAGGAAATCTCAAAGTCAATTTGAACCGAGATTTCCTTTAGGATTTGATTTGGGAATGCAAAATATCAAAAGTTGTCAAAACTTTTGATAATATAAAAAATATTTTTAAAATTTCAAGTATTTAGAAACTAGGAACATATGCCACTAAGAATCTGCCTGGCTCTCTATTTAACCAAACTGATAATAAAAAATTTAAACATTTGATAAAATTCAACACTTGTTCATGGTAAAAAAAAAAAAAAGAATTCTCCGGAAAGTAGTAATAGAGGAAAATTTCAACTTTATAAAGAGCATCCATGAAATACCTACAGCTAACATTATACATAATGGGGAGAGACTGACTGTTTTCCCTAGAAGTTTGAGAAAAAGGCAAAAATGTCCACTCTCGCACTTTTAGCAAAAATGTCCACTCTCGCACTTTTAGCTAACATAGTTCAGGAAATGCTACCTGTGGACTAAGCCAAGCAAAGGAAATAAAATGCACAAAGATTGGACTGAAAGAAATAAAATGGTCTCTATACCTGCAGATGCCATGGTTGTCTATACAGAATATACCCAAGGAATCTACCAAAAAACAAACAAACACCTCTGAAACTAATAAGTGACTTCAGCAATGTCACAAGAATCAAGACAAATATACATAAATAAGTTCTTTTGTGCATTTTAGCAATAGCAACATTCCTCCAAATTAAAAATACATACCATTTATAACCACTCAAAAAAAAAAAAAAAAACCCAGCAACTACTTAGGTGTAAATCTAACAGAGCCTGTTTGGGTGAGTATACTGAGCACTACAAAATATTGAAGAAAATAAATAAATGGAGAGACTTACCATGTTCATGGATTGGAAATTGGAAAGCTGAACATAGTAAAGGTGTCAATTCTCCCCAAATTGATATACAAGTTTAACATAATTCCTTTCAAAATCCCAGAAAGATTTTTACAGATATAGACAAGATTGTTCTACAATTTATATGGAAAGCAAAGGAACTAGGATAGCTACAATACTTTTGAAAAAAAGAATAACAAAAGGAGAGGAACCACTTTACCCTCTTTCAGGACTTATTATGTAAGTACAGAAATCAAGATTGTGTGGGACTGGCAGAAGGAGAAACACATATGATAATGCACCCAGAAAGAACCTGCCCAAGTACAGCCAACTGACTTTGGCAAAGGTGTCAAGGCAATCATTAGAAGGAGGACTATCTTTTCAACATAATGAGGTTGAGTAATTTTATATCTATAAGCAAAACACTAACCTCAACCTAACCTCACATTTATTTAAAAAGTAACTCAAAAATCCCAGATTTAATGTAAAACATAAAACTATAAACTTTTATAAAACTATAAACTTCTATAAAAACTTCTAGAAAATAACATAAAAGAAAGCCTTTGAAACCTATAACTTGTGAAGAGTTCTCAGGCATGACACCAAAGCATAATCTAGAAAATGAAAAATTGAAAGGCTAGATTTCATCCAAATGAAAAAACTCTTACTCTTCAAAAGACCCCGTTATGAGGATGAGAAGTCAAGCAACAAACCGGAAGAAAATCAGCAAACCACATAGCTGATAAAATTTCTATCTCTGATATATAAAGCTCTCTCACAACTCAACATTTTAAAAAATCCAATTTAAAAATGGGCAGAGACATGAAGACACAGTTCACTGAAGAGGACACAGAGACAGCAAAGCACATGAGAAGATATTCAACATCACTAGGCTTTAGGGAAATACAAATTCAGACCACAAGGATATGTCTCCATACCTCCCACTGGCCAGGATGCTGAGAAACTGGACTACTCATATAATGCTCTTGAGAACGCAGATGTTGCAACTACTCCGGAAAAGAGTTTGTTAGTTTCTTTAAAATCAAAATATGCAACCACCATGTGACATAGCAATAGAAATACTTGGCATTTATCCCAGAAATAGAAAAACTTATGTCCACAAAAATTTAAACAAGATTGTTAGCAGCAGCTTTATTTGTAATAACCTCAAACTGGAAAACATCCAAAATGTCCTTTAATGAGTGAATGATTCAGCTGTGGTCTGTCCATGCCATGGGGTGCTACTTAGCAATTACTAGGAATGGACCACTGATACATCCAATTTGGATATGGATCTCAAAGGGGTATCCTGGGGGAGAAGAGGGGGAAGAAAATCTCAAAACATTCTATGCTCTATGATTACATTGGTTTAACATTCTTGAAATGAGAAAATTACAGAGATCGAAAACAAATTAGTGGTTACCAGGGGTTGGGGATTGAAAGCGGGGGGCACTCAGTGTGATTATCCATAGAAGTAGTATTTTTGTGGTTTGTGGTAATGGAACAGTTCTGTATCTTGATTGTCATGATGATTTCAAGAATCCACACTTGCAAAGAAAATGATATCAAAATGTTACATAATTTAAAAAATGATCATAGGGTTGTACCAGAATCAGATTCCTGTTATTGTTATTATACTACAATGACCTACTATGTAACCATTGGAAAAACTGAGTGAAGAGTCCTTGGACTTCTCAGTACTTGCTATTCACTACCTGAAATCTATAATTATTTTACAGTACAAAGGTTTTTAAAAGCTTTTAAAAAGAATAATAGTTTTGGAATTAGGTAGACCTATTTTTTTTTTTTAATCACCTTCCTTTCCCCCTAAGTTTTAGCCCAAACTTTGTCTTTTTTCTTTACATGGCCCACCAACTTTTCCACCCTCATACTCAACACTTCACTGGCAACTTCCTCATTGCAAAATGGGACTGAAACTGCTTGGTACTTGTTGCTCCCAACTGGTACAGTAAGAGAAAAGAAGAAACGAGCCAAAGATTACACTTTAGAGTGTAATCCAACTCTTTCTCTCCAAACTAGAATGTCTTCAATGGATCCTCATCTTTATGACAAAATTCTCCCTTTGGTTCAACAAATTCTTATAAAGCACCTACTATGCATTAGACAGTGTTGTGGGCACCAGGAATAGACTATTTGGTAGATTTTATTTGGTTGAACAATGAAAAAGCCAAGTCCCCATCTTCATGGAGCTCCCATTCTACTAGACGGTAGGCATAGGAGACAGACAAGAAACAGAAGAAAATTATAGCATGTGATTGAACCCAAGCTAGCCTACTGGATAAAGAGATAGAAAATTATAGCAGGGTTAGAGGACAGGGCCAGAGTGGCAAGCCATCTGATGTGCTTGTCAGAGGAATTGCCTCTGCTTAGACGATGACATTTGGGGCAGAGGCCTGAGGGAAGTGAGGAAGAAAGCCTTACATCTACCTTGGGGAAGAGTGTCCTGGGCAGAGAGAAGAGCAAGTACAGCGGTCAAGGTCGGGATGGAAGTATCCTTGCAGAATAGCAGAGACACAATGTGGCTAGAGCAGGGTTTTGGTTGGGGGGTGCATGGTGGCTGAAGAGGGATGGACTCAGAAAGGTGGTGGGACCAGATCTGGTAGGGCCTGGAAAGGATAAAGGGCAAGCCACAGGAAGCTTCCCATGACTTGACCTTTTCCACCAAGCTCTCCACCTTATACCCTGCAGTCTGTCTGTCCTGTTGTTACCACAAACACCTGTTCCACTCTTGCCTGGCCAAGCAAAGATCCACCTGGACATGCAGTCTTTTGGGAGACTGTCCCTGATACCCATGCTACGTGGGGCACCCCTCCCTGTGCTTTCTTAGTTTTCTACAGTTGGATCCTACAAGATCTCTCATCTCTGGGACAGGGAAATTTCTCTCTAGGCTGGTCACATTTGTGTTCCCAGCCTCTGGTGCGGTGATGGTTAATAACAGACACTGACATGTTAGAATGAGTGACCATTTGGCCCCTCGGGCCTCTCCTGAGCAGATAGGCAGGGCCCCAGTGCATTCCTCTTGCTCTGAGCAATAGCTCAGTCTGAATCCTTCCTGTGTCCCAAACATCTGTACCTGGCTCTTGGTTCAGACTCCACGTAGCAGGGTGTTGCCCTGGGCAGGAATGGCCCCTATGTATTGGTGCAATTTTGGGGTTTGTTTGTCAAATAAATTTAAGAGGAAGAACAGAAGTTACTGTGTTAATCAATTACTACTTTTCCTCTTTGCTTCTTCCAAATTCTGTGTTCTCATTAGCGTGTGATCCTGTTCTGACTTGATGAATCATCCGAGATTGGATCATTCCTTTATTTCACGAAAGGCATGAGGATGAAGCATGGGGATGAATGATCTGTTCATGCACAGCTGTTCAAAATGCATTTTAGATCTTAACATTGTTCATATTTTGACCCCAAAACTTCATTTCTAGATATAATCCTAAAGAACTAATCAGAAATATTTGTACAAGAATATTTGGTGCTGTGGGGCGTCTGGGTGGCGCAGTTGGTTAAGCATCCAACTCTTGGTTTTGGCTCAGGTCATTATCTCAGGGTTGTGAGATAGAGCCCCGCGTTGGGCTCTGTGCTCAGCAAGGAATCTGCATGAGAATTTCTTTCTCCTTCTGCCTCTGCACCGCCCCTGACTCGCGTGTGCACACTCTCTCGCTCTCTCAAATAAATAAATAAAATCTTAAGTAAAAAAAGAATAGTCAGTGCTGTGCTAGCATTCATACTGAAAAGTTGGAAACAGCCTAAGTAAGTGCCTGGTTAAGTAAATATGCTGTCCTCATAGGACAAAACTATATGTAATCTTTAAAAATTAGCTTGCATAATTTGGCTATCGAGAAATACAATGCTATGCTAAGTGAGAAACAGTTTGATTTCAATTTTGCCCCTCCCCCTTCACAAGATTGTAAGTGGTTATTGTTAAGTGGTGTTATTATTGGTGAAGTTTTGCTCTTATTTTTTGTTGTAGATCTACAGCAGCCACGTCTTTTTAAAAAAAGACTAATGTTTATTATGAAATATTCCAAGTATTTAAAAATACAGAAAACAATCAAGTTAGGAGAAATGCATTAGGTCTCATTAGAAATGCATTGTGTCTCTCACACAATAAAAAATTAATTCCAGATCCATTTTTGTATGTAAACAGGGAAAGCAAAATGAAGAAACCTTGAGAATAGAGAAGACGCTTTAGGGTCTCAAGAGAGGGAGAACTCTCCTCAACAAAACGTGTCTTGTTTAAATATTGCTGCCCAATGAACCAGCCCAAAAACGTAAGAGTGTAACAGCCATTTTTAATTGTCAATGATTCCACGGGTCAGCAGTTTCGGCTGGGCTTAGCTGGGCAGTTCTTACGGTCTTTGCTGGGCTCATGCAGGCAACCATGGCCAGCTGCCTGGTTGGCTGGGAGCCGGCTGTTGGCTGGGGCCACTGGGGTGACAGGGCCATCTATCTCTTTATCCAGTAGGCTAGCTTGGGTTCAATCACATGGCAGCTGGCGGAGCTCCAAGAGGGAGCAGCACCAAGGTCCTCGGTGCTCAGAACAGCCTCAGCATCATCACTTCTGCCATCCTCCTTTGGCCGAAGGAAGTGTGGAGACTCAAGGCTAGAGATAGCTCATACCTCCCAACAGGAGGAACTGCAAAGCCACACTGCAAGGACATGAGTACCTACTCTGAAAATACTACAGCCATTTATGCAATCTATCAAGAGAAGTAAAAATAAACAGACCATCAAGGGCAAGATGGATACAGTTAGATACATTAAAATTTAAAACTCCTGGATGGAAAAGGGTACCTTGAATGTATATTACTTTCATAACCTTAAAACAAAGTTAAAATCAAGATTTCAGGATGCTATACCAGACCACATTATTCTTAAAAAAAAAAAAAAAAAAAAAAGCCTGAAGAAAATATCTATGTAAATATTTGAACTTCAAATTGGGGAAATTATTGGATCAATAATGTCATTATACCTGGATACTTTCTCTGCAGATAGGTGTATCACAAGACTAAATGAAATAGTAAAACCCACTTCCTGCATTTGAAAAACTTCCTTCCCCGGAAAATTGTTAACCCAGGGTCTATCTACTATACATAAGAAGGTGTGCATATTTGAAATTGCATTTATCTTTTTTTTTTAATTTTTAAATTTTTTTATAAACATAAAATGTATTATTAGCCCCAGGGGTACAGGTCTGTGAATCGCCAGGTTTACACACTTCACAGCGCTCACCACAGCACACCCCCCCCATGTCCATATGAAATTGCATTTATCTTAATTCTTCTTCTTTCAGATAGATTCCCACCAATCACCAGAATCTCCAGAGGAAGCTCTCTTTTTTAGAGAAGCAGAAAAATAGAGGGAATGGATCTTTTCTGTCTCCAGGATTGGGAAGAGCAAGGAACTTTGTCAAGGAACAGATGGAGGGAGCCATGATCTTTTTTCCTCACCTAGTACTGGAGACCCCAACCTCACCTGCTGGTCTGACTCTGGATGCACCCCAAACACCAGACCACCCCATGGCCACTCTGAGGCCAGGTATGAACAATTTGAGATCAGACTGTGTAACGAGTCATCCTAGTGGCTTATGCCCCTTAACAGCGTGGCGAGTGGGGAATGTCCTTGTTTCTCAAGGACGCTTGCACAAATGCACCTCTGCAGCCAAAAGCTGCTGGGTGTGTCCGAATGACTAGAAGGGAAACTTCTGGCTGAGAAATGCAGCCTTGGTCCCAATCTGGTTCATCTCCACAGCAGAGAAAAGAGAAAGGGAAAAAAAACAGAGAGAGAATGGGGTGGGGGGGCAAGCAAATCTTCCAGATGCCTCTGTTTCATCTGCCCTCTCTTGAAACCACTGCAGCAGCCAGATTCCTGGAAAGAGCCTGCTTTAGGCTCAGAGACCTCTACGTAAAGAACACAAGTGACTCACCTCTGACTCTGAAGGGCCAACAAAGGTGACAGCTGAGACCTGATGTGGTCTCTTTACCCAGCTGTGCACAGCCCCTTCCCGACAAAGGGGGATGTGACACTCATCACACCCTCTTGCTACCTGTGGGCCCAGCATTCCGGTGGGGGCCGTGGGGGGGGGAGATGGGCAGGTGCCACCTCAGTTGCATATGTCAGGGCCCGGTTTACAGGGATCCTTGGCAGCATTGTGGCTCTAGGCCAGCTGGCCCAGACCAGAGAGCCCTTGAAGCACGGCAGGGAAGGCCTGGGAGACAAGGGAGGACCTGGTCACTGACCCAGACACAGAGAGCTGCTCCCAGGCACATGGTCCTGTCAGTGCGGGGCCAGAAAGTTGGGGCCCAGGGCTGGCCCTGGGGGGAGTGGGCAGAAAAAAGGGGGTGGGGAGAGGGATTCACCTGTTCAGAAACACACATGCTGGGGAACTGGCCCCAAATTGTCACTGTTCGTACCGCGTCCCAGATGGCCTTCGCATCCAGCTGGTGCTCATCAGTGTTGGGGGCTGTGAAAACTCTGCCCGCCCCCCTCCAGAGAGCCTTCTCCACAAGAGTGAGAAGAAAAAGGAAACCATTTTATTATTGAATAGGCATTGAAGTGGATTACAGTGCGGTCCACCACCATTACAAAGCCAGAAAGAGAGCATGCCATTTTCATGGCCACCAAGCAGCCACGATCCATTAAGAACAGGAGTCCAAGGCTCAGGGTAACTGGCCTTCCCACAGGAGGGCCTGACGGCGCCTTGTGAATCTCCCATGGTTCACCTGGGTTCACCTGCCCACGGCGGGAGCCGGGGTGCTCTAGCCGATCGTCTCTGCCTCTATGACAAACAGGTGGTTTACCCCTTGCTTCATGGTGACAGGCAATGTCTGACCACAGACACTGAGGTTTGCATTTCAAAGAGATGTAAGATACATGAAACCCTAAAAGAATATGCCGGGGTTTGAAAGCTGGCAAGAAGTTTGCCAATATTGGGGCGCCTGGGTGGCGCAGTGGGTTAAAGCCTCTGCCTTCAGCTCAGGTCATGGTCCCAGGGTCCTGGGATCGAGCCCCACATCAGGCTCTCTGCTCCCCCCATCTCCCCGCCTGCCTCTCTGCCTACTTGTGATCTCTATCAAATAAATAAATAAAATCTTAAAATAAAAAAGAAGTTTGCCAATATTTACCTACCTATCAAAGGCACAGGGGAAGAATTCACAAACACCAGGATCCCCCCTCCACCCCCATCTGCACCCCGGAAACACTCTGTGAAAGGGAAGGCAAGGGTCTCTTTCCCTTTCGGCCACTAGGAAAGGTCAGTTTTAAATTTACCTTTACATGGCTGATGGCAAGGTACTGAGACATGGGTGAGGCACGGGCCTCCTTCCCCCAAGTTCTGGGAGATTTCACAGCCGGCTGCCTTCCGCATTTCCAGAAACAAATGACTTGCGAAGCATGTGATGACCAACGGCTGACACAGGGGAATTTCTCCGCGAACTAGGAGGTGGGAACTGCTTTCCTACTGGAGAGACGGATGCCTCTGGTTTGGTTAGCGGTGATGTTTTTTTCCAAGAAAATTGCCAGGTGCAGTTCAGTGTCATCTCTGTGAACAATGTCTACAGTCCTCTGTGGGGTCAAGTTGCTGAGATGCTCTGGTGGGGGCTCTGTGGCCCGGAAGTGCCTGGCCAGGTGTGAAACCGACTCTCATCACAGAGCCAGCCTCAGAAAGACCACTCCATGGGCCCTTAGAGGGTCTCTTTCTGTGGGCTCAGAGTCCCCGGGGTGGGGTGTGCTTTTTGACATTTAAGCCATCTCACCTTTCTGCGTGAAGTGTGCAGTCATTTCCAGCAATAGGAAATTGCAGACATTTCTAAAGTGGCTTCTACAAACCACAGACATGCCCCAACCTACCACCTTGAATCATGGGTGTCATGGAGACCACCATGACCAAAGCAGGGGGAAACATACTCTCTCACGGACGCGGGGTGCACCCACCCGCCAACCCAGATAGCCCCTTCCCCAAAAGAAAACAAGCAGATATGGCAGCACAGACACTCATAGACCCCAGGGAGATAATAAGGCCGTAGGGCTCCAGAAACAAGAGGATGTATTCAGAAGCAGCAGAAAACCATCATTCTGTCCTTGGTTTCTCTGTGTTAATTTCATACCACTTTAAGACCCAATTCAAACACCTCTTCTTCGCTGAAGTCCTCCTGCTTCTCCCAACTCCCAGCCCAGAGCCCGCATTTGACCTCATATATGGCACTCTCATATAGCTGAATAACTGAAGGACAGTGATACATTAAAATTTTCCTGACTTCAAAAGCAAGGAATGGTCATTATAGAAACATCTGGAAATGCAGGAAGAAGAAAATTGAAATGGCACATAATTCCCCCATCTTGACAGACATTTTCTTTGTCCTGTGCATTTTATAGATACTTAAAAAAAAAAAAAAAAAAAAAAAAGGTAAGAACCAAACTGAATGTATTGCTTTATCAGCCGCTTTTATCCTCTTAATCTTACCATGTGTGTTTTCCTGTGTCCTTCTAAGGCATCATTTTGTTGATTACGAACCACAGTTTATTAGGAGCAGTAGAGCAAAGCGATTAAAAGTGTGGGCTCTGGTATGATTGCCTGAGTTGAAATGCTGGCTCAGTGACCTTGGGCAAATTTCTGAATTTCTTTGAGCCCCAGCTTCCTTATCTGTAAAATGGAGATCTTCCTCACAGCAGGTGCCAAGAAGAAAATGAGCACTGCCTACAGTTTTTTGTACAATATGCATTACAACATAATATGTGCATTTTATCAGCTTATTAACCTTTATTTTCATAACAACATCGGTGTCCTTTCTCTTTACAAGGAGAGGCTAAGAGAGAAGTGCATCTCTGGAAAACCATGGGTAGGACACAAAGTGGTTTATTGAGGACTTATTTTTAATATTGAAAAATCGGGGAAAATATCCAGCAATTAGGAAATAAGTAAATTATGGTATAGTCAGCAAACACTCTATAGTTCTTGAAATGATCTCTGTGGATAATTTCCAATGACGCAGGATAAATTTTATGATGGACTAGTCAGTGAAGAAAAGCATACAAAATTGTATGTAGCACAAGATTTGGGTGATGCGTAATAACACATGATAATATATTATGGTTGTCAATATGGGAAGCGATTATAGGCAATGCTTGGTTCTTTTTTGTACTTGCTGCGAGTTTGTTTTTATCCTCAATATGCTGGTAGGAAGGGTTTCTACTCTAGAACCTGCTCTTCCCCATCTGCTGCCTTACAGCTGGGGATTTCAGTAATCCTTTTCAGAATCTGTGCACTTACCTTCCCATCCACAGCCTCCAGCACAACCCACCCCCCTCCCCAACTCCCAGTCATACCATTTTGGGGGGGAAGCCACTTGATGATGTCAAGAATTTTCCAGCTCTGCTTTTGACAGCACTTTGTACAGTAGCATACACTGTGGCATTTTCTCCTTTGTTGGTTTGAGACCTACCTGCGAGTGTACCTCTGTCTGTTTAAAAAAAAAAATAAAACAAAATAAAAACCTTTGGTGTTTATTAGATTTGTAGGCAAGGGAGAATTTCAAATCTGTTTCAATTCCCACACCTTCCCTGCCACATCCTATAATTAATATTGGAAAGCCCAGACCCCTCTCACTTCCCTCTTTCAATGAGAAGAATCCCTTTTTATGTGGCTTTATTTTGTTTGGTTCCCTTTGTGTGTCATAGATGTTTACACAAGTGTACTAGCCCGAATGGGGTCTTGATTTGACCTATAAATAAACAGGCGCATGAGCAGGACACTAAGCAGCTTTCTCTTGATTACGATGGGACCTGGTGGGTAGGCCAGCCTAAAGAGTCGGGCCCTTGCTGTGGGTCTAAAAGGTGACCCCCGGTCCGAGGCCAGAAATGATGAAATGCAGTGACATCAGTCTGGTTACCTAGAGACCTAGGTTCTAGTTCCATGTGACCTACATATCAAGTGTGCAACAGGAGGGGTGAGGGGGTCATAATGTCAGTGTCCTCAACTGTAAAATAAGTGGGTTGGCTCTGATGTTTCCTTTGCTTCCTTTGGGGTTTTAAAACTTCATGAGTCTTTCTCTAACAGGAGAGTCAGGGAGCAGGTATGGAGTGGGAGACCGTGTGACGTGGAAGAATTTGAAGATCTTAATTGGTTTAGGAGGGTTTCGGTAATAATGCAAGTAACAACTACCACTGATGGGAACCATTTATGTTTCTGGACCAGAAACACTTCTTCTTCTTCTTCTTTTTTTAATTAATTTATTTATGTTCAGAAAAACGGTATTCATTATTTTTGCACCACACCCAGTGCTCCATGCGATCCATGCCCTCTATAATACCCACCACCTGGTACCCCAACCTCCCACCCACCCCCCCCCCCACCACTTCAAATCCCTCAGATTGTTTTTCAGAGTCCATAATCAGAAACACTTCTTGCTTGTGGAGTTAATGCTACCAAAGGAGTAATTTTGTCTGGAGTATGGACGGGGAGCTCAGACCAGAAGCACAGAGTCCCAGATTATAGAACACTACTTTGAATTTTTTTCTTTTTTTTTTTTAATTTAATTTTAGGGGTGCCTGGGTGGCTCAGTGGGTTAAAGCCTCTGCCTTCAGCTCAGGTCATGATCTCAGGGTCCTGGGATCAAGCCCCGCATCGGGCTCTCTGCTCGGCAGGGAGCCTGCTTCCCTTCCTCTCTCTCTCTGCCTGCCTCTCTGCCTGCTTGTGACCTCTGTCTGTCAAATAAATAAATAAAAATTTTTTAAATAAATAAAATAATTAATTTTATTTATTTTTTTCAGTGTTCCAAGATTCATTGTTAATGCACCACACCCAGTGTTCCATCCAATACGTGCCCTCCTTAATACCACTACCAGGCTCACCCATCCCCTCACCCCTCTCCTTTCCAAAACCCTCAGCTTCTCAAGGTCCACAGTCTCTCATGGTTCATCTCCCTCTCTGATTTCCCCCAATTCACTTTTCCTTTCCTTTTCCTAATGTCCTCCCTGTTATTCCTTATGCTCCACAAGTAAGTGAAACCATATGATAATTGACTTTCCCTGCTGGACTTATTTCTGCTGAGTGAGTGCAATAAATGATTATTAAATACATTAATAGAGGCACGTCCTAATTAGCTATTGCTAATGTGTGCTAATGTGTAACAAACCACCCCAAATGGTGGCTTACAGCAAAAGTGATCTCGAGTAGCTGGGCTAAGCAAGGTGTTTCTTGCTTTGCCTGTCATGCAGTTGCAGAAAGACAGAGGCCAGGCCAGGATCATCCTGCAAGGTTCTTCATTCACATGTCTAGAGCCTAGGAAGACTGAAATAACCAGAATTTCAATCTATTCATTCCACCATCTATGGATCTATCCAGCCACTTAAGAATCTAGCGCTTCATTTCTGGATCGATCTACCTACCCACCTGCCTATCTTTCTATGCAGTCTCTCCCCAGAGAGGTTTCAGCACAGCCAGACCTCCTATGGCACATGGAGCCTCCAGAGTCAGTGTCCTAAGAGAGACCGGCAGAAACTGCATGACCTTTACTGATCTGACTTTGGAAGTTGCACAGCACCACTCCTGTCACATTCTGTGCATTGAAACAGTCATAAGAGCTTCCCTAGGTTGCAGAGAAGAGGACACAGACTCTACCCCTTCCTGTGAGGAGCATCACAGGTTTTTCAAAATCACCACAATGTACAAGGACGAATTAATATCAACTAATATAACATCAATATTATACATGTACAAAATGAAACCTACAAATTCTGACAATCATGCAAATAATATGCTAACAATGAGGCTGGAAAAAAATTTTTTAAAAATAAACAAAAGCTGGCCTAAAGGCCAGCACCAGTGGGGGAGGGGGGTTGAGTGGTGGGGGTGGGCAGGGTGTGGGGTGAGGGTAGAGGCTAGATGCCTCTGCCCACTCTCCAGCTTACACTGAAGCCTGTTGGTCAATGCCTCCTCCACGGCTAGAGAGCGTGCAATCAGCTCTTACTCACAGAAGAAGAAACACTCCCCAGTTACCTCAGTTACAACACCCAGCCTGGTGTATGTAAATGATAAAGGCTGCCCCAATCACCATTCACACAGGAAAATAAAAGACAAAGACCAAGATAAGTAAACAGAATACATGAACCTCAACGAGGTAGAGCTAAGTAACAGAAGAAAACTTAAGTAAAAACCCCAGACTCTAATGATCCTCATGGAGAGTCAAGATGATACATCCATAACACTGAAACAGTCTATTTAAAAGGAGCCCCAGGGTGCCTGGGTGGCTCCATCAGCTCAGGTCATGATCCTGGGGTCCTGGGATCGAGCCCGGCATCGGGAGCCTGCTTCCTCCTCTCTCTCTGCCTGCCTCTCCGCCTCCCTGTGATCTCTGTCTGTCAAATAAATAAATAAAATCTTTAAAAAAAATAAAAAATAGGGGCGCCTGGGTGGCTCAGTGGGTTAAGCCGCTGCCTTCGGCTCAGGTCATGATCTCAGGGTCCTGGGATCGAGTCCCACATCGGGCTCTCTGCTCAGCAGGGGACCTGCTTCCCTTCCTCTCTCTCTGTGATCTCTTCCCTTCCTCTCTCCTACTGTGATCTCTCTCTGTCAAATAAATAAATAAAATCTTTTAAAAAAATAAATAAATAAAAAATAAAAAATAATAGGAGCCCCACTTGGAAACTCAGAGCCTGTTTTAAATCCCTTTGGAGGGGCAGCTGGGTGGCTCAATGGGTTAGGCCTCTGTCTTTGGCTCAGGTCATGATCTCATGGCCCTGGGATGGAGCCCTGAATAGGGCTCTCTGCTCAGCGGGGAGCCTGCTTCCCCCATCTGTCTGCCTGCCTCTCTGCCTACTTGTGATCTCTGTCTGTCAAATAAATAAATAAAATCTTTAAAAAAATAAAAATAAATCCCTTTGGAAATGTACTTTTAAATTATTATAATAAATTTTATATTCTATTAAATAATTTATTATAAAATAATGTGTATTTCAAATAAATTTTCATTTTAATTATTTAACACAATTGTTAGCTTCATTATTATAATATACTTCATGCCATTAAAAAAAACAAATAATAGAAAGATGACACTGAAACATCAAGAAGATCTTGCAGAATCAATAGTAAAATAACGGTGAAGTGTGTAAACCTGGCGATTCACAGACCTGTACCCCTGGGGATAAAAATATATGTTTATAAAAAATAAAAAATTTTAAAAAAATAGTAAAATAACAAAAGGTGGATAATTGGAGAAAAAGAGACAGAAAGGGTCAGCGGAGATGGGCCAACATTTATGGGACAGGGGCTTCAGAGAAGGAGGAAAGTGGAAATGGAGAGCAGAAAATTATCGCAGAAATAATGCTCCAATTGCATTATAATGGGAATAATGCCCCAATGGCATTATTTTCTTCCCAGTGTGGAAGAAAGGCAAATGTTTCAGATGGACGGACCCCAGGGACCCAGCAAAGGGAACAGAGAATGATCCACAGAAACACCTCGTGGAATTTCACAGCTCGGATAACAAAGATGATCCTAAATACATTCAAGAGAGACAAGAAACAGAAAGCCAACGGAAGAATAAGAACAAGACTGGCATTATCCTCAGCAGCAGCACCTGATGCTGGAAGCCAATGGAGCAATGACCTTCAAAGTTCAAAGGAACCATTTTCTACCTACAATTTGACATCTTGCCAGACTATCCATCCAGAGTAGAGGAGAAATCAACTCTTGCTAGACATGCAAGAACTCAGAGAATTAACTCCTGTATATTCTTTTTTTTATGCTTTTGTTATTTTATTTTATTTTTTTAATTTATTTTTTATTTTCAGCATAACAGTATTCATTATTTTTACACCACACCCAGTGCTCCATGCAATCCGTGCCCTCTATAATACCCACCACCTGGTACCCCGACCTCCTACCCCCCGCCCCTTCAAAACCCTCAGATTGTTTTTCAGAGTCCATAGTCTCTCATGGTTCACCTCCCCTTCCAATTTCCCCCAACTCCCTTCTCCTCTCTAACTCCCCCTGTCCTCCATGCTATTTGTTATGCTCCACAAATAAGTGAACCTATATGATAATTGACTCTCTCTGATTGAGTTATTTCACTCAGCATAATCTCTTCCAGTCCCATCCATGTTGCTTCAAAAGTTGGGTATTCGTCCTTTCTGATGGAGGCATAATACTCCATAGTGTATATGCTTTGTGGAAGTAAACAAAATTACTTGATGATGTGTTACCTAAGAAAGAGGAAGACAAGAGAACTTAAAAAAAAAAAAAAATTAAACCAGCCTAGAAATACAATTAAAAGAAACTCAAACTTCAGTACAGATGTGCAGTTGGCTTCACTGTTAGTCCATATATTTAGGAGTACCTAATAAATGATAGAATCAAAGGGGTGGACGGTATATGTGGTATGAAGAAGGCATGTACTTCTATTGCCAACCAATTAAAAACTTCAGAAAACAGTAAGCTGTGCAAATATATATGTTTTATTTATAATATATAATGTATACTTATATATCATATGCATTTATATATTAGAATATAATATACATACCTACATCATGGCCCACATTAAAACCGACCCCTCCCCCAAATCGTGATTTTGTATAATTGATGGAGTCTAAGAAGACCCACTTGACCTTGACATTGGAACAACCCCTTCTACAGATCTCACCATAACACCTGCTTCTTAGAGAATAGTATTAGCACTATCTTTGTACTTCACATAGTACATTTGTTTGTTCATTGGCTTTCCATGATCAGAATTAACTTATTGACAAAGCATGGGGGACACATTTACTAAAGAGAATGTCTGTTCTATAAACTTGACAAGGTAAAAGAAGTGGGATAAATGAGAGAGGGTGGGCAGCAGAAGAGAGAGAAGAAGCGGAGGGAAATAAGGAGTATTTGTTACCTGTCTTACACCGTGAGGAGCCAAGAATTATTACCTGCAATTAGCGGGTCAGTATATATAAAATCATAAGGTTAACCATCAGAAGAAATAAAAATACACACCTATCAACGATTTGGAGGGGGAAGAAGAGGGTTCATAAGTGAGTAAGTTATTCACCTGTGACAGCTGAAAGTCTGTAGACAGTGCTTAAAATTGTCATGTGAAGCCATGAATGGAGTATGTTATTTCACATCACTAGTCAAGGTAAGTACCCCCCAAATTAGAAATAGAATCAGTGAAAAGAAGTACCAATCAGAAGGAAAAGTAGCAAAGGACTGGGGAAGATTTACTTTTTATAGCATTCTATACTGTTGGAATTTTTATTTCCAAGCACCTGTATTTTAATAATTAAAAAGCAAAATAAAATTAAAAAATACCAAAGGATTTGAAAGTAAAAGGCACTGGGTCAAAAAGAGATAGTGTGGATGATTTATTTCCCTCTGTTTTCCAGTAGACTATAATATGGTTTGTGTTATTTTCATAATGGAAAAACTCATAAAGAAAAGAGAGAAATAGTTAATACATTATTCTTATCACACGGTGCTTAGAAGTTGCAGGAAATGGCAGGGGCGGGGTTGGGGGGAGGGTGTTGACCAAACAAAACAATTCACCTGAAGTATTTGTGGTGTGATTCTCAAAGACCATGAAGGCTGGGCTAGCTGTGTGACCTTGGGCAAGTCGCTTGACCTCTCTGGGCTTCAGTTTCCCATCGCTGAAACACAGAGGAGCAGGCTTTAGTAGTTCTCAGGTCCTGTTCAGCTCCAGCAGGTTATGAATCGCTGAATCTAGCAACTGTGAGCACTGCCATAGAAATCGTGCGACCCAGGCAATCCCAACTACAAAAATGGCTGGCTTCTACTTTCTGAAATCATTGAGGGACTCTTGCTCACAGGAGTTCCACTTGAAAGCTAAAGCTGCCTCCAGTAGAAATTAAAAGTCCACGCTAATCTTTTTTTTAAATATTTTATTTATTTATTTATTGGACAGAGAGAGAGAGATCACAAGTAGGCAGAGAGAGAGAGGAGGAAGCAGGCTCCCTGCTGAGCAGAGAGCCCAATGTGGGACTCGATCCTAGGACCCTGAGATCATGACCTGAGCCGAAGGCAGCGGCTTAACCCACTGAGCCACCCAGGCGCCCCAGTCCACGCTAATCTTAACCCTGCTGTGCAAACGGAAAAAAGCCAAAGGCCTCACACACGGAGAACCGATGACATTCCCCTATACCCTGCTAAAGCCCTTGAGGAAACCTGTAATCATTTGGGTTTTGGCCAGCAGCAGAGGGGTAAGCAGTCTTTGTTTTGCAAGAAAAGCAGGAAGTGTGTTGAAAGACAAAACCACAGCAAAACTACCACATCAAACTGGAGAGGCAGCCTCGAAACAGGAGGAAATCGGGCACCACAAGAAACGCAGAGGGAGCCAGATCCCGCCGTCATGCCTCCCTGTTTGGCCAGGAGATTGGCATTTTATCCAAATGAAGTTCTGCCTTTAATACGTTATGAACAACAAAACAGAAACAGAAAGCTTGTAGTGGGTCCAGGCAGCAAGTGGCGGTCCTCTGCTTTCTGTAACTGCAGGAGCTGTGACAAAAGGATACCCACAAGTCACTAGCAGAGAGTCTACAATCTTGCGTCCACGGTGGGGTCGCCAGCAGCACAAGGAAGCTCTCAGATTGTCCACTCCAGACGGCTGGGTCAGAAACTGCCTTTTACTAAAATCCCCAGGTGATGGCATTTAGGCATTACTGTTTGAGAGGTGCAGACCGGGAAGCTAGCACATGCCTGCCCCTAAAACTGCGGATTTAGCGATGCACAAGGTCAGGTACCCGAGCCCACGGCAACCCTCCAAAGAAGATTTGTTATTTTATCATTGTTATTACTCCATGTACAGATGAGGAAACCCAGGCCAACTTCAGCAGCGCTGGGATTTCCTGAAAGTCTACCCCATGCTCGGAGAGAAGACTTGTCCAAGGTCGGAAGGGAGTCCAGGGCAGAAGAAGCAGGGCTTGAAATCAGGGCTCCTGGAATCCTAGATTCGTGTTCTTAACCATTGCTTTCAGTAGCCTCACTAGCATTGGATGCCCTTGAGTGATTCACTCAAAGAGCTGCATGCAGTTGGTAACATGGCAAGAACCAGTTTCCAGAATGCCGTCCTCGGGAGCTTCCTTTCCACCTCTCCCCTGCCCATTTGGGCAGGTATAGATGAGCTAGGAGTCCGGCACCAGACGGCGTGACCCTCCCAGGCAGTCAAGTCTGAGTCACAGAAGGGCTGAATGTGACGGCAGCCCCAGAAACAAAGCCTAGAAACGTCTGTTGTGTGTGTGTGTGTGTGTGTGTGTGTGTGTGTGTGTGTTTTTAAACAGACGGCCAAGGCTTCTGGAAAGGATGATCTATTTTATGATGCCTTAAGGTTTCAGAATGACTGTGGGCCCCCTCATCTACCTCCTCCAAGCTAATACCATCATCTGTCCTCTGACACCCTTTGGTCTAGAGACAGGAGTTTGGGGTGGAGGTAATAGCAGCTCATAGCACCCTTGCTTTTCAAGAACGGGCCCAGGACAACCCTAGTCAGGGATCCCCAAGCCCATCATGGTAAGACTTGGGGAAATGGAGGGTTTTCTGGAAAGTCATACATACTTTTCCTGGAAGCAGGGAAGGGACAAGTGGGCGAGCCCGGTGGCAAGCCCAGTGGCAAGCAAGCTTCCCAGCGGATTCATTCTTCGGCCCCATTTTCTCGGTGACCCTGCATGGAAATCATCTTCTCTATCCACAAGAATGAGATTCAGCTACAAACAACAAGATAAACACTAATAATAGTGGCTTAAACCAGCGCTTCTCAAACCATCATGGGCACATACACGAATCACCTGTGGATCCTGTTAAAATGCAGATTCTGATCCAAAAGGTCTGCGGCAGGCTCTGAGCTTCAGTATTTCTAACAAGCTCCCGAGGGGATGCCCAAGCTACTGGTCCACAAAGAACACTGCTTCCACAAGATAGAAATTTACGCCTCACTTGGGTACAGAACACCTGGGAGGTGACCCCCAGGCTATGTGGGAGCCAAAGCAGCACCAGAGGACTCTGACCTCTCTGTTTTTCCATCTCAGCGTGGGGCTTCCATCCGTCCGATCACCTCGTGATCCCAGACGGCTGCTGGAGATGCAGCCCACCTATCCGTGCTCCAAGCCAGCGGCAGGAGCACGTGGGAGAGGGAAAAGCCAAGCCAGCTTCTCGAAAAGATCTTACTGACAGGCCATTCCTTCCTCGTCATCTCTTGGCCACCCTGAGCTGCAGAGAGGCTAAAATTGGGTTTCTTTTCCTAAGAAAGAAGAAGAGAATTGGTAGGGCTGTTGGGCAATTACAATGCCTGTTCCGTCTCATCATTTTGAAACCGTAAGGCACAGAAGCAAGTGAACTTAGTAGCCTCTCTGTTCCAGCCGTTACTCTGAGGAGGAGGAAGCCGGACTCCGCTGTGCCTTGTCTGGGTGGCCGGTGAGCCCTGGTTAGGAGCCACAGTGAGAATAATAGAAAAAATGCTGGGGCAGCAGAGCAAGAGTGAGGATAAATGGAGCAGAGTGGACTGGACTCTTCTATAGTCTTGCTTCTGAGCATTAGACCTATCTTGTACGCCAAGGGGTTGGCTTTAGGTTCCCCTGGAACAGAATTCCTCTCTGCAGTGTTCTAGCTAGAATCTTCCATCCTCTCTCCCTGTTCAGACAGAGCACCACTGTGCATGCTCCAGCTGAAGCCAAGGGCTTCACTCTTGGCTCATGCCATGGACACCGGGCCTCACCCACACCTGGGTCCCTTCTCTTGCTTTGGACAGAACCCTCTCAGTGCTAAAACCTGCCTGAATCACCAGATGTGACTGCTGACAATTCCTTGATGCTTTAGGTATTTTTCTTCATGCCCAATGTCCCCTTCAACTGAAACTCCCTGGCCTATAGCCTGGTCCACCCACCCACCTTGTTCTGGGATGACAGCTGGATGGGGTACCCACCAAGGGGACCAGGAGTGGACACCCCACCATAAACTGCTAGTGGTTCATGACACAACCTGATGCAGAGGGAAATGACCAAACCAAGGAGACAGCATTAGCTAACCCAATCAGAGTCTCTCACCAGGAGGGGGGACATGGAATTATAGGACAGAAAGAGGCAGACGTGTGATGGCCACTGAGTCTGGTTGATAATGCCACCAATTCCTACTGCTCATGTCCCCAGCCACTGGAGCCCTTAGGTCTGTATTTCTGGATGTCCAAACTGATTGCATTTCATCTGCTTGCCATCTTGCAAATTCAGAGATTTGCGAGCAAGCCCAGTTGATGTGCTTTTCTATTCACCTAGTGAAAATGACCCATGACCCATGTCACACAAGGTTCTTGTTTTGGTGCCTGCCCTGCTGTGCTATGTATCCGTTCCTGACTGAAACTGCTCTTCCCACTCAGGAAGCAGTGCTAAACTATTCTCTGTGCAAAGGTCACCACTGATGGGGTCAAGGGTGGGTATCAACCCAAGGGAGCCCAACCATAGGTTTTCTAGTTGTGGCAGCTAGCTTGAAGGCAATGTGATTTTCTAAATGTAACAGTGGCTCAGCTGCCCAAACCGAAGCCCAATGACATGGCTAAAACAAATGTGCATTTACTTTTTTCTCATGTGAAGTCCAAGCTGGTAGGGCTGCTCTATTCTGCAAAGGCGTCAGGGGTCCAGGTTCTTTCTATCTTGTTGCTCTGCCAACTCTGGTGTGGCCCTCGCCTGTACTGTCCAAGATGGCTTTCCACAGTGTTTCCACTTTCTGCCAGATGGGAAAGGAAAAATGAGCCAGAGGACATGCCTCTTCCCTTTAAAAGCACAGCCTGGAAGTCACATAGATAACTTTCACTCGTATGAATCACTGGCCAAAATGTGGTCACGTGGCCACACGCAGGTGCAGGGAAGGATGGGAAGTGTTAGTCCTAGGCTAGGCAGCTATGTGTCTGGCTAAAAGCCCAGAACTAGATCATATGAGAAAGAATGAACAGTAGGGGACATCTCCAGTGTTTGCCAGTCAGACCACCCACCTCTGAGATATGGGGCTGGAGAAACCAGAGACAATTGCCTTCCTAGGAGTAAGAGGAGATGGAGGGCACATGCAGCCATGAGGTCATGAGAGAAGTCAAGAGCATGGATGGGCCCCAAACCACCTGTGACACCAGACACTGCTGTCCTCTCAGGAAACCCCCTTCTCTCAAGGGCTCTGGGGCACTCCGAAGTTTCTATTGCATGTCCAGAATATTCAATCCTGTTGGAGATGAGGTCCGAGCAATGTTGTCATAGTGGTTCCATTCTACAGATGGGAAAATGAAACCCTAGGTTCTTCCTCAGCTGTCCTGGGGCCCCCAGACCTAATTAATCAAAGGAGAAAAGATGCAGCAGAAGCTATTGCTTTTGAGCTCTTAATCAATGAGATAGAAACAAACCATTAACACATGATGCTATCTGGCTTCCTCTGTGTGGAAAGTACAGATACAGATCGAGAGGGTCCTGCTTGCTGAGCCCACAGCTCAGGGTGAGTCAGCCGTGTACTGCATCAGTAGCAGAAACGTGAGGCTGGGTGTTCACATGGGCAGAGAGCACCAGACACACGGGCCTCACTGAACCTCCACACTCTGAGCCCTGTCTTGGAGATCACAGATGGGTTAGCCATGGTGTGCGCACTGGGGTCAGGGGATGCACAGGAAAGGAGAGTAGGGTAGCGCTGAGGGAGTAGAATTAGTCTCAGGTCCTGGGGGGAGGATATCCCTCCCAGGAGGCAGAATTGGTTTCTGGCGAGGATGTCAGAGTGATACCTCGTGAGGCAATACAACCTTTGAAAATAAGAGACCAACATCGCTAATCAGGACTTCATGGCTCTACAACGTGCATGAATTAGATGTGGGCAAGCCCAAAGGTGTGTCCACCCTGTGAACTCCAAGAGTGGACATCTGCCTGACACGCGTCCAGAAGCCAACTGCACTGCGATACTGGGGTCTCTGTTTGGGCCTAGATGGTCCCCAACAGCAAGCGCCAGAGGCCTGGCAACATGGGGCTCCCACAAGGAGTGAAAGTTTTGTCCTGTAAAGCAACTGCTGACTGGTGATGGTGGACAAATTAATCAGAAACTTAGCTCAAACCAGTATGAGCTAAAAAGGGAATCTGTGGGCTGCATGACCAAACCACACAGTGCAGCTGGACCCAGGGAGGACCAGATTTAGAGATTCATCTGTTGGGAGGACTTCCTCTCTCCATGTACATCTCTGTCTGTTTGGATGCTATAATAAAATGCCACAGGCTGGGTGCTCTGAACAGCTGGCATCTTGTCTCTCACAGCCCTGGAGGGCGGGAAGTCCAAGATCAAAGCACTGGCACGCTCACTCTGGGTGAGCACCTGCCTCCCAGCTTGTAGACAACCAATTCCTCACCTGCCCTCTCTGGAGCTCCACTTTGCATGAGTGCGTGATGGCGCAGAGAAAGTGAGCGCTAGGCTCTCCTCTTCCTCTTCCTATAAGGGCACTAATCCCATCTTGGGGGCCCCATCCTCTTGACCTCATCCAAACCTACTTGTCTCCCAAAGGTCCTGCCTCCTAATACGCCAGTCACCTTGGCCATCAGGACTTCAACATGTAAATTTGGTGGACGGGACACAAACCTTCAATCTGTCACAACCTACGTCTCCGATTCTCTCTCTGCCACCTGGATTCATTCTCACAAGTTAGCTGACCCCACAAAGCCAATGTCCCCCGGGCAGGCAGCTCTAGACCCAAAACCCAGCCAGGTGGCCATCTTCTCCACCACTGGGCTGAGACAACCGGGAGCTCTCCTGATTGGCTTTGCAGACCAAATGCCCTTTCCTGGCCAAGCACTTTGGCCAAAAGGATGAGGCCCCTGTGATTGGCCGAGATGGGTCACTTGTTCACGTGGTCACTGGCCACAGGAAGGGTTGGAGTGGGGAAGCAGCAGTTTGCGTCTGAAAGGGTGCTTGTCATTGTAGGCACTTCAAGCAACGCATGCGGGTTCCCAAGGGGGCTGGAAGTGGAGGGAGATGAAGTGGGGCATGCAGAGCCCTAGTTAGTGGCCCTGTTGGTGAGTCCATGTGAGATTCCTGGTCGGGGGCGTTGGGGGGGTGGTGGCGTGGAGGAGGAGGCTTAGAAATAATTCAGGCCACTTACTTTGCAAGGGGCGGAAATCTATGGCATGGCATCTCGTAAAGCCAGAAAGGCTATTTATTCATTAATATTAATATAGAGGCCCTGGAATCTGCAATTGACTTTTAAATGTTTCAGCACCGAAAGCATGATCCAGTTGGGAGTCTGTGCCATTTCAACTACCTCCTCAAGGACGCCAATTGTCCCAACCAGGGCAACTCCAGGGGTGGTCATTTGAGTTTAATCAGAAGCCCAGAGGACTCCCACAGTGCTTCAGCTGTGTTTCCGATCAGTGCCAGAGGTGTTGCTAGTTTGCATAATGTATAGAGGGATGCGTTCTCATTGGTGAAGCATGGAGAAACTCCACAAACATGCGGACAGGGTGCTAGAATCTAGTGAGGCTTTCCTCCTTCCCACTTAGGAATGTTGCCCAGGGCCTACACGTCTAGCTGCTGATTCTGGAGGGTGTGGGCCAACCTGAGTCTCACCAGGTGGCTGGCCAATCCCACTAGTAGAGAATTACCACATTTGCCTCAGGTGAGACTTTCTTTCATGTGCCCTCTTGTTGAAGCGCCCTAAAGAATGGAGAGTTTGGATTTCATCAAACCCACAGGAGGTGTCATGATTGATTTGTGCCTACATGTTAATCAGTGTTTGTTTGGAGGGAAGAATTCACTCTGAGACTTGCATTTATGATAACCTGGAGTGTGAGAAGGAGCTGGCCTTTGACTCCTACAATTAATGGTGGCTGCTAATATTAACCAGAGGAACCTCATGGTTGTATGTGACCAAACTGGGAAGTGAGAGGTACACTTGTGAGCCCAGAAGCCCATCAACTTTCATCAGGAAGATCTGGCATCCTTCAAGTCTCAGAGTCCCAGCTGGGCTGGAGTCCAGTGCAGGAATCCAACCCCCAAAGATGCGGAGAAGGGTCTTGGGGACAAGGCAGTGCCCATTCATGGTAAGTGTGGGGGATGAGTAAGCTTCCTTGGGGGAGAGAGAAGGTCTAAGAAATGAGGCCAAGACTGGGCAGCCAGAACTGGAGCATGGCTAGAACCAGAGCAAAGGGCTCCAAGGATGTGAGCCTCATGGTCTGGGCTGCAGCCTCCTTAGAAATCTGGCAGAAGGGGACTTGGGGGTGATGTCGGCTGAAGAAAGGGAGAGGCTTCAGAGATGGGGAACCAGGCCAAGCTTGCCAGCCTTCTTTCCATTCTTGACACCCTGGAACCACTACAAGGAAATACAGAGAGATTAAAACTCATGATGCTTCAGTCTTTATCAAGAACTTTGAATCATCACCCTTCATTTTCACTGATCAGCATTTTCAAGGTCATTGCAAAGACTACAAAGCTGGCATGAAAGTTACTTTGAGAAGTTCACTATGCAAAGGGTAGAGAGGGAGATTCTAGCCTGGACTTTGAGCTGCAAATTTTCTGCAGAAGGAAGGAGTTTTTCCAGAACATGAAAGAGGAAGAAGGGGGTAGGGCTGGGTACTGTGGGCCAAAGGCCAGGGAAGAAGAGAGGACATACCACCATAGCCCAGAGGAAGATTTCAAGGGACTTGCTGGACACATACATATGAGGTTAAGTTTCCCTGGTCCCTCCTTCACCTCACTGAAATCTTGAGCAAATTCCTTGCTGCTCATTAAAGTATGTGCTTCTTCTACTTCCCAGTGTTAGAACTGATCTAAGCCGGTTTAGTCACGTACAATCATGCAGTTCCTTACGTCAGTACCAACAGCTGTCATTATTTAAAGGAATTGAAAGTCACCTACCGCCCTGTAACCTCATACCAACTCCAAGAGTACCATAAAAGCAAGCTTCAGAATGAATTAAGCCCTGAATGCAGACTTCTTTTTAGCAAACAGGCAATACGTCCAAGTGCAGGATCATTTGGGGCCACAAAGAGGTGGTGAGGGTACAAGCAGAGACCTCAAGCAAAACATATCCTAGTGAGAAATTACATAAATGGATTTTCTTGTTTTGCTTTCAAAATCCCCATGTTACCTGATTTCCCAATCAGTGGGGATGAAATATGATAAAACATGTGCCTCGTGCACTGTGAAGTATTTGCCCCTAAATATGGGATGTTGTACCTCCCAAACCAAGGATTTTCCCCCAGAGTGTCTACCAGGAAGATCTACAAAAAAAACCCACTTCCATGAAGATACAAAGGGAGTTGTGGGAGGGACAGGCCTCATCTGCCCAGCTACAGGTGCAGGGATGAAGTCCAGTCCAGCAGGCAGGACTGGGGGTCTACATGGGGTCCAGCCAGCCATGTACCAACAGGGGCAGAACTCAGAGCTCAATGCAGAACACCCCAACATCAGTGATCCTCACAAATCCAAGAAGATGGGCAACAGGTAGGAGAACACCTGAGACAACAGTGGGTCATAGGGTTGTAGACACTCGTGTGAAATTTTGGAAGAGGAGGGGACTCCAGCCCTGAGCAGGAACTAAAAGTAACAGTAATAAGAGTGGGTTCTGGAGGTACTGAGCCACTGGAGGTAGAGACTGGGCACAGAGAGTGAGAGGAAATCCAGTTATCAGAAACCAAGTTCAGGTCAGGACACACTGGCCATACCTGAAGCTTAAGCCTGGGGTGTTGAGGTAAACCTCCTTAAATGCCCCTTCTAAGGTCAGGATTAATCCCAGAAATAGAAGTATTTTAATTAGGATGCACTTGACTACAAGTAATCGGAACCTGAACAAAATGGCTTTGACAATAAGGAGGTTGTTGACTCTCAATATGGGAAGTTCAACAGAGCAGGCCTGGGGCGGACCTCATCCAACAGCAGCAACTCTACTTTCTGGTGACTTTCTAGACTCTGCCTCCCTTGGGATGGTGGCTTTGTTTGCAGCTTGGTGGCCAAATAGCTCCTGCCATACTTACCTTGGGTGTGGACAGAGCAACACCACAGGGTGAGCTCCCTTTGGAGCCATAAGCCTTGTGGGAAGAGAAGGTACCTTAGCAAAATCATTCTCCTGTTAGAAAGAAGAAAGGAGAATGATGTCAGCAACTACCAGAGTTTGCCAAGAGCAGGACGGAGAACAGGTGGTTAGGAGACTGGGATTCCCAGTGCTGCTGTCCCCTCCGACCAGCTATAGGGTCTGGGGCTAGCCACTTCAGCTCTCAAGTCCTCAATTTTCCTCATCTAAAAATAAACCGATTAAACCAAAGAATCTTTAAGACTCTATCCAGCTTTAAATAGTCTTTGATTCTATGAAACAAGTTGTGCAGTACTCAACACAGGCTTTTGAGTATGGGAAATGACTGTCGCCCTTTGTGGAAGATTATACCTTCTAAAAATGGCCACAGAGACTTATGGGACCTTGCCACTCTGCCATCAGGAAATGGAGTCTAGTTCTCATCCCCTTAAATCTGTGATAGCCTGATGGCTCACTTATACCCAGGGGGCCATGGTAATATATCATTAATGAAATGTGGGAGAAGTGACCCTGATGACCTTCCCAAAAAGCTATGTGGATGCCACTTCTCTCAGAACACTAGCTGCAGAGGAATCCAGTACCATACAAGAAATCCAAAAACCCTGAGACTGCCATGCTGGAGAGGATATATGTAGGAATTCAGCTGAACTTCCAGCCCACAGCCAGTCTCAGCTGCTAGCCGTGTGCATGCCGCCATCTTGGGCATCCAGCCTAATCTGACCTTCAGATGACTGAAGCCTCAGCTGAGATCATATCGCAACCACATGAGAAAGCCCACAGGTGAAGGGTCCAGATGAGCCTTTTCGGAATTTAAAAAAAAAAAAAATCATGAGCAAAATCAAATAGCTGTTGTTCTACACTGCCATGTTTTGGAGCGATTTATTATGCAGCAGTAATAACCAGAATATCCATATGGAGGGGTGAGCATCAGTGAGCCAAAAAAGATTTAGGGTCAACTCCAAGAAGTTGTTTCTGATTGTTGCAAAACATTGACGACATCTAACTTCTTTTTGTGGATGTTTAAGAAAATAGGTGGAGAGATCCTTTGAGAAATGATCTAGCAGAGTCTAGCCAGAAAGTAGTGACAATGGTCCTTCCCATTTATGCAGCCCACTGTAGTTCATAAAGAACATACCAACTCATCTAAGTGTCAGAACTAAAGGCTAAGGCACAATTCAACCACCATCTTGGCCTAGCCTCCCTCCTGGACTTCCTGAGACTGTGAGCCACCTGCTTTCATTAGAGAGAACACTAACGGATTAAAAAAAAAAAAACAAAAAACCTCCCTCTGGTGAGCACCCATATGCAATGAGGACATTGCCAGACACTCTCCTAAGTGTCCCCAAATTGTACCCTCATATGGGACAACAAAGAGGGCTGGAGGCCCCTGAGCTATCAAGTTTCCCAGTTGTCCCCCAATCTTTTGCTCCTCATGGAACTTCATCTAATGGTCTCAGGGTCCAGCCCCAGTAGCCCCCTTTGACAGCTGTTTTCAGCAGCTGCTGCCTTGACTCTTAGCAGGTGCATCCTCTGGTTAATGGTTTTCTTTGCAGTGGGTAAGCAAACAAAACCTCACCATGACTCTGTAAGATGGGCATGGTGGATGTTATTAACACCACTGTAGCATTCAAGATGGCCCCCAGTGGGTCACTGTGGTATTCGCACCCTTGAATAGGGTTGACTGGTGTAACAAATAGCATAGTACAGAAATGACAGGGCTTGACTCCACAGGCTAGGTCCTACAAATAGCGCAGCCTCTGTGTTGTTGTCTTAGATTGCTCACTCTGGAAGAACCACCCATCCTGTCAGGAGGACACTCGGGCAGCCCTCATGGCCAGGAACTAAGGGGTCCTGCCGGCAGCCTTGTATATGAGGCATATTAAAGGCCGGTCCTCCAGCCCCAGACAAGCCTTCAGGTGACTGCAGCCCCACTGAACATCCAGGCCTCATGCCATGAAAGCTCATGAGCCCAAACTTCCCAGCTGAGTGGAAACCCAATTCCTGAGCCACAGATACTGTGTAAGTTAATCAGTGTTCATGGTGGAAGGCACTAAGTTTTGAGGGAGTTATTTTTTAAAACTGATAGATAACTAATATAAACATCAGCTGAGAAACTGAGATGTCCGGCGGCTAGCCCAAGGCGGCACAGCTAGGGCTGCCGCAGAACTCAGGAGAACCGTCATCTCGTGACTGCTGATCTACATGGCACGGGTCCTCTTACGGCTTCATGATTCAGCTCTTCTCTCTGTGGTCCCAGAACTAGGAGAGGGGAAGTTGCAGGCATAGCACAGTGACCCTGGCTAAGCATCCCTGGACCCACACGGCAACTCGACCTGGAATCCAGGGCCCGGGATTCCTGGATTTGTTCCCCCTTGCATAGGGTGTCTGGACACAAGCCAGCGACAAGGCTGTCTTCTCACTGGGGAAGACGCACACATTCACACCTGTGCTCTGGACTTCAGCCCCTACCATAAATACCACTACCCCGACCTATGAGGCTGTAGCTCTGCTGAGTTTTGGGAGAGGAGGCTTGTGCCTCGACTGTGACTCGGGGCTGGGCTCACCTCCCCATTTCCCTGCTGCTGATTCATGTGTCTGCTTTCGAGAAGTCGCCACAGCAAGGGGCATTTTCAGTTCCTGTATGAATCACTGGCCATATGATCACCAGTCACCCCTCTGCAGGCAGGACAGATGGGCTATGTGAGCTCTCCATAGTGGCCCGGCATGGTGGTCATGGGGTCAGCCAGTGGCCCTCTGGCTGGCCGTTTCCCATCCTTCCAGCTGGATTGGATGTATCCCCATCAGATCTACCCTGGCCATTGGATAGGACTGGGATTGGACAAGTCAAGAGGGGAGTTAAGACAAAAGAACAAGGAGGGCTCAGCCATCACAGCTTGTTTTCAGGGTCTCCAATCAGGCCATCAGCTGTGTAGCATTCAGATAAAGCCCTCAAGTATGGACCAGAGGAGTAGGGTTCCTAGCAGGAAGCAGGAAAATGCTCAGGCCACAGAGAGCAGCCCCTTGGGTGCAGGAGATGCGCAGGAGGGAACCAGGGAGAGAACCTGAGGTGGTGACATTTCACAGTAAAGGACCTTAAAGGCCCACTGTGCCTGTGTCCCCTTGTGGCATTCAAGGGCCTGCAAGATAGAGAGGAATAATTAACAGAATGTAGGACACTCTGCTTCTAATCTAAACGCAAGATTCCATCACTTGGATGATCTTGGAAACGTTGTGGGTCAGTCTGGGCCTCAGTTTCTTCATGAGTAAAGTCAAGCAAATGGTTTTTAAACTGGGTTCCTTAGAACCCGAGGGTTTTGCAGGGTTACCTAGAGTTTGCCTTTGGGAAGGAGCCTTTAAGCCAGGATCGTCCAATAAAAATATAAAATGAGTCACGGACGCAATTTTAAGTTTTTCAGTAGCCACATTTTTTAAAAATCTAAAAATAAATAGGAGAAATTAATTTTAATCTAGTGTATCTAAGATACCGTTTCAACATGTAGTCAGTTTACTACATTTATTAGTAGGATGTTTTATATTCTTTTTTTTTTGTACTAACTCTTCAACATTTGGTGTGTAATTTGCACTTAAGCGCGTCTCAGCTCACATCCATCCACATACCCACTGCAAAACACCCAGGGTTGTGTCCTGGGCCTGTGAAGAGGGAGGAATGGAGGCTATAAGAAGCAAAGACTGCCTCCTGGTGGATACAATGGGAAAGTGCATGGAAATGCCCAGAGAAGCCATGTGTTTGGGGGTGCAGGTGCCTTGGGGGTGAAGGTAGGGGAATCCAGCAGAGGTTGTGAATTCATTTCACCTTTCCTGCACCATGAGATTCCCATGACATCTAGCCAGGGTCTCAATTTCTGGGAAAATGTCTTTGGATTATGAACTAGCACACGGATTACCTTGGTCTGATTTGGGATCATGAACCACGAACATGAGTGAGGGCACTTGGGGAGAGCTCACAGAAATCAGAGAAACAGGACAAGGCCAGACTCCTGAGGAATTTGGAAGTGAGAACTCATGGCCGACCAGCTGCTGGACTATTCTTTCAAGGAATTTTGCTGTGAAGGGGAGGAGCTTCCCAAGGGTGGGGCACAGACTTGAGGGTGTTTTAAGTGGGAAAAAGAATATTTGGAGAACAATAGAGGATGCAGAACAATTGCCCTGATCAGATCAGAGGAAACAGAGGCATTCAAGAGGCAGAAGAGCAGAGCTGGTTAGGAATAGACCCTGGAGCCAGCTTGGCTGCTTCCCAGCTGTGTGATTTTCAGCAAGTTAGCTACCTCTGTGTGTGTGTGTGTTCGTGTGTGTGTGTGTGTGTGTATGACATATAGTCCCTGCCTCTTGTGTTTGTAGTGAGAAAAGCTGTGTTCAAGGTGAGGATTGACATGTGTGAAATGTCTAGAACAGATGTAAGAAAGTGCCACATACTAGCTACTGGGATTATAAGAGTTCCTTTAAGGGGCAATATTTTCTGTGAGTGCTCACAAAAAGGTCAGTCTCTTCCCCCAATGAACGGAAGTTCAAGTGGAATTACGTGGCAAGTTTGAGTATTCTCTACTCAGAAGTGACAGTATTATTTCAATAGAGGGCAGTGGCCAACAGTGAATTCTCTAGCATCTTCAAACTATAACTGCCAAGAAGTCCAGCTTCCTGACCTGGTGGGAACATTGAGAACCTTTGGGGACATTGAGAACCAGGGCGCCCCCCACCCCTCATTTTTACCAATATGGAAGCTTTCCTCCTTCCCAGGGAAATATGTGAACTTACCAGGACTCGCAGTTCTATTTTTTAACTTTGATGTTGATTATCAATGATCTCTTTTTTTTCCCCCCAAAATAGTGTTTACCATTTGTTGAGACTTTAAGTGGCAACCAATGATCAACATCATACCTAACTCATTGACTCTGTAAGATGCCTGTCTTTTCCATTTTACAGCCGTGGGAGCTGTAGGCTCAAGTGTCCTCCAAACTTGCTTAAATTACATGATTATCTGGAGTAATTGTTTTACTTACAAAATCTGAGCCCCTGGGCAGTGGCTCTCAATCTGCATGTGCAGGGGAGGGAGGGATGGAGAGGGGAAGGGACTTTTTAAAACGTCCAGGTGGTCCAGGCCCCCCGCTCCAGGCCAATCAACCTGAAATCTCTGGCTGTGAAGCTCAGACATCAGCATTTCCAAACTCCCCCAGTGATTCGGTGTAGCCCAGATTGAAAACCACTGACTCTGAAGATGTGTTCCTGGTTCTGGATCTGACCAGTCCTCAAAATCATGCCTGAAAAATGGGATATATATTTATATTCTTAAAAACCCCAGTGTGCATGCATTTAGTTCACCTGAATGACACTGTGCCATAAATATAATCTAGAATACTTTTTTCTACTCAGCCATGAGTACTATTTTTTTCAAACTACAGCCATGTAGCTGTCGTAAATCTATTTCTGGTTGCTGCTTCGCCTTGCTGGATGTGCACGGACCAACATTTTATATATCTACTCCCTAGTGACAGACCCCTAGTTTCTCTCCAATCGTTGTCATCAAACGTCCATCAACCATCCATCTCCCTGCCTGTTTCCTTATGGCAGGTGGCAGATTTTCTCTGGATGAGGACCCCCAGAGTGACACTGGGGTATCAGAGGGTATTTGCAGCCCTAACTCCTCCCAGCTGCTCCTCCAAATGCTACGTGGGTTCATATTCCCACCAGCCCTGTCCCAAGGGTCCTCACCCTCGTGTGAAGCATCTGGGGTTCTGTTTGGTTTTCTGTTTTGTTTCTTTAATCAACTTCACAGAGATCTATAATTCTCATATGATAAAATGTACTCATGTTAAGTGGACATTTCCACATGTGTATACCGGTGGAAGATAGGAAACACCACCACCAGTCAAGATATGAAACATTCCTGATGTCCCCCCAAAAAAGTGCCCTTGTAATGTCCCACCTGCCCAGACAAATCACCCACCCGAGGCCCCCACTGATTTGCCTTCTGGGAGTGTAAATTAGCATAGTCTTCCCCCGAATTTCTATCACTGTAGATTAGTTTTGTATTTCCCAGAGTTTCCCTTGTTTTGCTCAGAATATGTCCTCTTTTGTGATCCTCAGCATACTGTTTGTGAGAGACACAAATATTGTTGCATGTATTAGTAGCTTGTTCCTTCTCATTCCTGACCACTATCCTGTCCTATGACTCTACCACAATCTGCTGGTCCATTCACTAGCTGATGGACATCTGGTTGTGTCCAGTTTGAGGGTATAATGAAGAAAGCAGCTATGAACCTTTCTGTCCAAGTCCGTGAGTGCGGAGCAGGGCCAGGACCAGGTGGAGGCAGCTAAGGTGCCAAATTTCAGCAGGCACTCGCTCTCACAATCAGGATGCTGCCTGTTCTGCCCTTGCACGGGCCTGAGAGTGAGACGCTCCTTAAATATCACACCCTCAGCTCCTTGCTCACCTTACTCTGGTCCTTAAATTGGGGAGCAAAAGTTTTTGTTACACAGCAGGGTTTTTACTGTCAATTAAGAGCTCAAGAGCAAAGCCAGAGTCTGGGTTTCTCCCTGTGTAAGCCAAAAACCCCCACCACGCCCGCCCCACCCCACCCCCATGCAGGTGATGAGCTCACCTGCTGAGCTCATCAAATGGGCAGAACCCCGCCCCTTCCTGCTATCTACCCCATTGGAATTTCTAAGTCACCAGCCTGGAGACCTGCATGTCTAGTACAACAGAAGTGATACACAAATACTATGAAGTTGTAAAACCATGGCTGTGGGCTAAAAATCATTATTGAAGCTTCTAAAGCTGAGCAGGGACAGGATCATTGCTTGTTCTTTTGTTGAACTTGGAAATAACCGAAGATTCACAGGAAGTTGTAAATACAGCAGAGAGAAATCCTGCCTAATCCTTGTTTTCCACCAATGGCCTCATCTTGCATCGCTACAGTGAGACGTCAACGCCGGGGATTTGACACCGGTACGATGTGTGTGGAGTTGTGCTCTGTTGTAGATTGTAGTTGTGTGTCCATGTGCACATTCCTACAATCACCCCCTCCATCAAGATGCAGACCTGTTCCCTCGTCAAGCCATCCCCATATCGCCTGGCAACCACCGATCTGCTTTCCGTCTCTATCATTTTGTCATTTCAAGAACAGTATGCAAATGAGCCTGCACAGCATGTGACCTTTGGAGATCACAGGGTTTTTTTACTCACTTAAAAACCCCTGTGATCTGTCCAAGAAATTGCATACACCAAAAGCCTGTTCCTTTTTATCACAAGTAGTAGCCCAGGGCACGCAATCGAGCAATTCACTCACCCCCTTAGGAGACATTTTGATTGTTTCCAGTTCGGGGCTCTTAAGGTTCATCTTCTGTAAATATTCATGCATAGGTTTTTGTGAGAACAGGAGTTTTCATTTCTCCAGGATACATGACCGAGAGTGTGTGTTCAGTTTGGTGAGACTCTTTCATACTCTTCTCCAGAGTGTCAGTGTCCATTCACATTTCCAGCAATGTACGGAAGACCTGGTTTCTCCACATCCCTGCCAGAATTTGGTGTTGCCACCGTGTTTGCTTTTATCTGTTCTTATAGGTATGTGGTGGTACCTCATCATAGTTTCAATGTGTATTGCCCTCACGGTTAGTGATGCTAATTGTTTCTTTGTGCCGTTGTCCGCTCTCTGTACACCCTCTTCAGTGATGTCTCTTCAAGTCCTTTGCCAATTTTTTACTGAATTGTTTGGGATTTTTTTACAGCTGACTTTGAGGATCCTATATATATTCTAAATGTATATATTCAGAATCCTTTGTCTCATATGTGGTTTGCAAGTATTTTCTCCCAGTCTGGGGCTTATCTGAACAGGGTCCTTTGCAGAGCAAATGTTTTTCATTTCCATGAAGTCTCATTTATCTGTCTTATTCTTATTACACTTTAGTGTTATGTCTGAGAAGAGCTCTTCACCAAGCTGTAGGTTCCCAAAACCATCTCTGTGTTTTTATAATTTTACATATACATGTACGTCCATGATACATTTTGAGTTAATTTTTGTATAAGGTTCAACATTTAGATTGAGGGTTCTTTCTTTTCTTTTTTCTTTTTCTTTTTCCTTTTCTTTAATTTTCTTTCTTTTTCCCCTATGAATATCCCATTTTTCCAGCACCATTTGTTGAAAAGATGAATTCCTTTTGCTCATTTGTCAAAAAATCAACTAGCCATCTTTGTGAGGGGCTATTTCTGGGTTTCCCATTAGTCTTTGTGTCCACCATTCTGCCAGCAGCACACAGTCTTGATTATTCTAGCTGCATAGTAAATCCTGAAATAAAATGGGATTTCTTTCCCATTTTGTTCTTCTTCAAAATGTTTGAGCCATTCGACTTCTTTTGCTTTCCATATCCACTTTAGAATAAGCCTATGTATGCCTACAAAAAAATCTTAGGGCATTTTGATAGGAATTGCCTAGTAACTATATCATTTTGGAGAGAATTGACACTTTTCCTGTGGTGAATCTTCCACCCCATGAACATGGTATGTCACTCCATTTATTTAAGTCTCCTTTGTTTGATTTCATCCACATTTTGTAATTTTCAGGATACAATTTCTGTACACGTATTGTCGATTTAGGTGCAAATATTTCTTTCTCAAGAGAGAGAAATCGTGGGGCACCTGGGTAGCTCAGTGGGTTAAGTCTCTGCCTTCGGCTCAGGTCATGATCTCAGGGTTCTGGGATCGAGCCTTGCATCGGCCTCTCTGCTTAGCAGGGAGCCTGCTTCCTCCTCTCTCTCTGCCTGCCTCTCTGCCTACTTGTGATCTCTGTCTGTCAAATAAACAAATAAAATCTTTTAAAAAAAGAGAGAGAGAGAGAATCGTAAATGATATTGTACTTTAATTTTGCTTTTGTTGTGTTTATTGTTAGTGTATAAAGATACAAATAATTTTTATATGTTGACCTCATATCACGCAACTTTCCTAAACTCCTTTATTATCTCAGGACTTGTTTCAGTCTTGTTTCGCTTTTGGATATTCTCTAGCATTTTCCATGCAGACCATCATGCCATCTGCAAAATGAGCACAGTGTTCTTTCTTCCCCCTTCCAATCTGTATGCCTTTTATTTTCTTTACTTGCCCTATTGTACTGCCTAGGGCTTCCAGTACTATATTAAGTGTAGTGAAAGCAGACACCTGTCTCATTCCCAATCTTAGTTGAAGCATTCAGTCCTTTACCATTCATGTGGTGTTGGCCGCTGGTATTTGTTGTAAATATTCTTTATCAACTCAAGAAAGTTGCTCCATCCCTAGTTTTCTGAGAGCTTTATCATGAATAGGTGTTGAATTTTCTCAAATTCTTTCACTGTATCAGTTGTTAGGATCATGTGATTTTTCTTCTTTAGCCTTTTCTATAGTGAATTATACTGATTGAGTGTTGATCCAACCTTCCATCTCTGGAACAAACTCCATAATCTGTTTGTTAATATTTAAAGATTTTTTTCACTTATATTTATGAGGAAAATTGGTGTATAGTTATATTTATGTATCTATTGTACTATTTTGTCCAGTTTTGGTATCAGAGTAATACTGATCTCACAAAATGAGTTGAGAAATGTCTTTTATTTTCTGGTGGGGATTATGTAAAATTAGTGTTCATTCTTTACACATTTGGAAGAATTTGCCCTTCAAATTATCTGGACCTGAAAATTTATTTCTAGGAGTCTTTAAGTTATAATTTAAATTTCCTTAATAGTTATAGGCTATTCAAGTTATTTGTTTCATGTTGGGTGAGCTATGATAGCCTGCACTATGAAACTAGCCTGCTTCATCTAAGTTATTTGTAGGATTTGTCTGTAGGATTTGATTACTATCTTGTGATGTCTGTTCATTTCTGATATTAGACATTATGCATTTCTTTTTTTTTTTTTGATCAGTCTTTCTAAAGAAATATCACTTTTATTAAACTTCTCAAAGAACAAAACTTTCTGTTTCATTTCTGTTGTTCTTGCTTTTTTTTTCAATGTTATTAATTCTGCTCTTTATTTCTTTTCTTCCTTCTATTTACTTTGAGTTTATTTTTGCTTTTCTTTTTCCAGGATCTTAAAATAGCTTAGATTTTTTTTTTATGTGAGAGTCTCTCTTTTCCAATGCAAACAGTTAGAGCTATAAATATCTCTCTCAGTGCTCTATTACTGACTCATTTTATTCCATCCAGTGGGTTCTTTTTATTTTCCTTGAGACTTCTTTGATCTTCACATTATTTTTAAGTATGCTGTTTCTTTTCCAATAACTCCCTTGATGAAAATTTTCAGGCACAAGAAGTTGGTTTGCTACTTTTATTATATTCTTTTCAGCCATTGATCTCGGAATAAGGGTGTGCTGGAATGAGAGGCATGTCTTCATTACTGAAGGATCCCAGAGCTTTGTCAGCTAACTTGTGTTGACATGGAAACATATATGAACCCCCCCCCACGCACATGAACACACGAACGCACACATGCCCATAGTACACTCATACCCGTACCTAATCAGCAGAGCTCATTTTCAAAAACAAGACTAGTATAAGACACCATGGTAAGTGAGAAACAGGAAAAGGAAGCAGTTTAGGGAAAAGGTATCAGGTCAGCATTGCATTTCTAAAAGAACTAGGTCAAACCAGAAACCTCCAACGGAAGTATCAGAAACATGTCGGGGTCTGCGTTGATGGTAGACAAGGTGTTATTTCTTGTATATGGGTGATACCTGCCTTCAAAATCCAGCCCCTTCTCCACTCCCCACCATCGCTGCCCCCATCAATGACAGGTCAAGCCAACTTCCTCTGCTTTGAAAAATTGAAAGGAAACCAAGACATTACATTTAATACAACATTGAAATGGAAAGTCCAGTAACTAAAGAGGTATCAGGGAGAAAGAAAGCTATGTCCTGCAAAACAATTCAGTGTGTGACAGATAATCATGCCCTTCTCGAACGGCCTGCCCTGAGGATATTTATGATTTTATGCAACAGAGGTAAACATATAAGTAAGTCTCTCCCCACCCATCCCATAGCTACTTCTGGTTTCCAGGTTTCATGCTTTTGTTCCTTACATTCAGTCTATCTAGAACTTCAAGTGACTGAAGCATGATTGTACATTTGCACATCTAGCAGTGTCTAGGATACCTCAGCAGCTGAGCCACGAAACTAGATCTCTGGGCTCCAAGCTCCCAATGTGCAGTAAGGGGAGGCAACTTCACCTCCCCATACAGACCAAAGGCACCCTATCAATTTAGACCAGGGTTTCTCAACCTTGGTGCTCTTGCCATTTGGGTGATTTTTTTTCATGGGAGTTTGTTCTCTTTGGCAGCATCCTTGGCCTCCACCTTCTAGATGTCAGTAGCTTCCTCCCAGTTATGCTAACCAAAAATGCCCCCAGACATTGCCAAATTGCTCTCAATGAAAGCCACTAGTTTAGACATATGCCTCCTTTTTACCTGCACTGGATGCTGTACAAAGCCATGATGTCTGGTGCCACAGCAGCCAGTTTGCAATCATGAGGAATGATTCTCCAGAGGCACTGAGATAGAAAGGGCCTTGGCTCCTGATGACATTGCTGAGTTGCTACAACTTAGTATTACCTTCCTATGGGAAATTAATAGCCTCCCATTGCTGAAGCCACTTGAGTCGTGTGCTTTGACACTTGCAGCCAAAGGCATCCTAGTGAATCCACTGATCACCTTATCCCTCTGCTTAAGACCTGTCACTAGTTCTCCATTCAGGATAAATTTCAAAATCCTTAGCTTTCCCTCCCTCTCCTGCCTCATCTCCTATGGCTCCTGCCAGGACACCATTTTCTCCTCTTGAGCCATAATTAGAGTCCTTTGAACCAGTCTTGAGGCTTCCTGTCTCCTGAGTTCTACATGTGCTGGTCTCCAAATGCCATGTTCTTCTTCCTCTTCTCTCTCTGTTCACTTTTACTCACCTTTCCAGACTTAGCCCATGCCATCACCTCCAGGAAGCCTTCCCTGAATCTCCATGTGGTAGTTTTGAAACAAGGACCTCAAATTATTTACCACTTCACCATTTGAAGGGCATCACATGTTTCCTCTGTAAGGGATTTGGACCTCTGTGACTTTTCATACTCTGAGCACCAAAACAGTGTGCTGATTGAATAACCCAGGTGGAGTGTTATTCAATGACACACGAGGTGATTTTTTTTAAGTTTTTATTTGAATTACAGTTAGTTAACATACAGTGTAATATTAGTTTCAGCTGTACAATATAGTGATTCGGCACTTCCATACATCACCCGGTTCTCATCACAAGGGCATTCCTAAATCCCCATCACCTATTTCCCCTATTCCCCATCTACCTCCCATCTGGTAACCAGCAGTTTATTTGAGCAAAGGGGAAGAGAGAGAGACAGACAGACAGACTTTTGTGGTAAACAGAGCTAAACAGAACTAAATGCATCGGGCAACCCAACTCAACCCAACCAGCTGATCTTGCTCATCTTTCAAGCCGCAAACCCTGACGGCCCTACCTCTTAGGCACATACCCCACTCTGTTACTCGTGGTCCAGGATATGCGCTATTGCAGAAGCATCCCCTGTACCTGGCATTCAGCCCCCTTTCCCTGGATGACTTCCACTCATCCCCCTGATCTCCCTTCGACATCACCTCCACTAGGAAGCCTTCCTTGCCTCTCCAAGACTGGTGTGCTCAGACCCTGCCCCTTACATCACACTTAACACACTGCACCCGAATGTCCATTTCCACATCTGTGAGCCCAGGAGCATCTCAAGGGCAGGAAGCAATGTGTTCCTTTTGGAACACCCAGCACCTAGAAAAACCAGGGCTGGGGCCGCGGGGTGGCTCAGCTGGTTAAGTGTCCAACCCTTGATTTCGACTCAGGTCATGATCTCAGGGTTGTGAGATTGAGCCCCGAATCTGGCTCTGCACTATGCATGGAGGCTGCTTGAGATTCCCTCTCTCCCCTTTCCTCTGCCCCTCCTCTACTTGCCCATGTGCTCTCTCTCTTTCTCTATCTCTCAGTTAATTAACTAAACAAATATAGAGAGAATAATGCCAGGGCTGGCTGCAAAAATAAATGCTCATGGCATGATTGGGCCAGAGGTGTTGCTGAATATGTTTTACTCTGGTCCTCCGTTCAGGCATGCATTGAGATCTGACCAGACACTCAAGGTACAGGTTCCTGCCTTGCACATACTGCTACCATTCAGGTAGCTGGAGCCTGCAGCTGCTGAGCACTCTCTGGGCATTGTTTGAAGTACCTAACTCATTTACTTGATTTAATCCTTATTACAAGTCAGCGAAGTTGATGCTGTCACGATCTGCCATGCATACAGGGGAACTGAGGCGCCAAAATTACATGGCCCCTGTATCCTGAGGTCTGAGTTTGAACCCTACAGTCCCACTCCAGAGCCCATGATACTAATCTCTACACTTCCTGACTTCCTTCTTCTGACCCACCTAGACACTTGTTACAAATGCAGAGGCCAGACCCGCCCCCCATAAAGAGCTTGTCTCTATAGACCTGAGCAGCGCCATGAGCCCCACATAATGCAATTTCCACACTGACTTCCCACTGAGAAACAATGGCTGTGCCCTGGGAGCATGAAGAAATGTCCAAGACCCGACAAGCTGTGGCCCTGATGTGCCTGTCTTGCTGCATCACAAACACAATCTGTACTTACTCTTCTCCAAACTCTATGACCGCTACCAGGAATGCTGTCACCACCACCACCACCACCACCTACCCGTGTGTGTTTGAAGAGCCATAAGGGGGTGAGAAGAGGGTAGACTTCCTGCTCAGAATGAGCTGGCAAGTGCCCCTCACCCCAGGGGCAGCCCCACACAACCCCTTCCAGAGGCCCTGGAGAGGCCAAGAGCCCTCAAGCTTCTTAAATGTCTGTTGAGTCCTTGGTACTACAGAAGACCTTTGGAAGGTTCCATCCAGAACTCTTCACGCTGTCAGAGCACATCCGTCAGGCTCCAGTCCTCTCCCACACCCCATGGCCACCCTCTGAAGCTCCTCATAGACAAATCCTGGTGACTCTAACAGGGCTTTGCTCCACCTGGGACAGGTCCGACAGGGTTGGCCCCAGCCAGCTGCCTACGCTTCCCCACAGTGACAGTGAAACCGTCCAAGGAGGCTCAAGCATGGTCGGGTGGGCACAGCAGGCTTCAAAGGAAAAGGGCCTCCACCTGGGAGTCGGTGATTTCCTTGTCACCCAAGGTCGAAGGGGCCATCTGATGATGGGGCAGGTGACCCAGGACTGTTGGAGCTCTGCCACAGAGCAAGGCAGGTCTGCACTTGGGGGATTTCCAGGCAGTGTTACAAATGGAAGCTAAGTAGAAAAAGTAGCTCTCTGCAAGCCACATCAAAGGTAAGTTGGGGGAGAGTTAGCAAGACTTCTGGTGGTGACAATCCTCGAGGGAAACCCAACAGTGTGGGATGGGTGAAGGTGAGATGGAAAATCAACCTGGGGATTTCCCCTTAACCAATATTATGTATAATGACTCTTGCTTTGTAATGAAGTACCCAGATAGAGAGGCCAAAATAAGAGCTATTTATTCTATCTCATAATTTTGTGGCTCAAGAATCTGAGCAGGCTTTCTTTGGCATGTGGCTTCAACAGAGACCCCTTGGAACTATTGAGCTAGTCAGCAAGCTTCTCCAGGGCAGCTTTCCTCACAGGTCTTGCCCTCAGCAGAGAAGGCTGGATACCAGATGGCTGAGCTCAGTCGGAACTACCAGCATCACACATGCGGTCTCGCCAGCATGGTGGCCCCATGCAGCTGGACTCTGTAGGTGATGGTTCAGGGTGCCCAATGAGAGGGACCAAGCTGGAGGCATCCAGGCTTCTTATAACCTAAAAATCCCAGAATGTCACTTCCAGCACATTCTGTGGGTCAAGCAAGTCACCCAGACCAGCCCACATTCAAGGAGAGGGGAATTAGACTTCACCTCTCAATGGAAGGAACCGTAAAACATTTGCAGCCATATTTAATCTCTTATACTACAAAAGCACTAGGAAAGGCTTGCTAGGCTCATTGTGGGGATTTTTACTCCACACATTTGTGGAACTTCTAGTATGTTCCAGGCACTGTCCTAGGCCCTGGAGAGATAGAGACACAAACAAGACAGAAGATGGTCCTTGCCCTCATGGAGAGTATAGTCTAGAATAAAGTCTATCAAATGGTTACACAGTGCTTGGCATGTGGTAAGCACTCAGTAAATGTTGGCAATTGCATTATGATGATTAAACAAGTCATTATTGGATAAAAATGTTGCAATGAGTAGAGAAATGCCTTGGTACAAAAGAACACAATCAACAAAGAGCCTGACATGTTCAAGAGGGTGAAGTTTAAACCAAGGAGGGGTGGTAATGAACTAGGAGAGAGGGAAGCAAGAGAGTCTTAATGAAGAGGAAGCATCATGTATGGTGGAGTGCAGTGGGCAAGTGCAAGTGTGCATCAAAGGAGTCTAGACTGGGATGGGTTACCCAAGGCTCTGAAGGGGAGTCTACCATTCATCCCTCCAGGTCTGCCTTTCACCTTCTGCCTGCATGGGCACCAAGCCACCCAGCTGGAGACAGTCTAGAAGTTCCAACAGAGAGGTGGGTGGGCCTTCTGAATGCTGTCAGCCTCCTCATCCTGCTCCTTGCCCCAGGCCCTATTCCTCCTGAGAGAAGGATGGCCCCATGCCAGACTTAAGACCCTCAGATGACCCTTGAGCTTCTCCTCCCTTGGAATCTCAAAAGAGGATACCAAGTAAGGATCAGATGTACAGGAGAATTTGGGGGGAAAATGTGAAAGGATCAAGGGAGAGAGAGCAAGGGGTTGGCTGGGAGAGCCCTTAGACCACAATGCACATGCTTCCACTGGGAGACAAATGATTTCACTGAACCAGAAGTTGAGATGACCACCTGGCCACTTTGGAATTTTCTTGCCTCTGGGTCAAAAAAGGGAGTTACTGCGCTGGCAGGGTGATTGATCCAGGCCCCCAAGAGGAAACTGATCTTCTACTGCACCAGAGAAGTAAAAAAGAGTATGTCTGGAGTACAGGAGATCAGATCCCTTAGGGTGTCTCTTATCATGTATTACCAAGTCCTGTGATTAAAGTCAGTGGGAAACCACAACAACCCAATTCAAACAGAAATGCTAATGGTCCAGGTGTGAGGTATGAAAGTTTGGGTTACCCACCAGGCAAAGAACCACAACCAGCTAAGGGACTCGCTGAGGGCAAAGGGAATATGGAACAAGTAGTAGAAGAATATAGCTGTAAATGCAAGCTGTGCCCATGTGACCAGATGCAGAAATGAGAACTATCATTATTATGAATATTTCTTCCTTGTTTCATTATGAATACGTTTATGTACATCTATATGTTATATACACATATATTAAGCAAATATATTTGTTCTCTTCCCTCTCCTGCCCTCTTGTCTGCTAACAGGAGGTGTCATATTAATAATAATTAACTTTACATCGCGTATTCAAGTTACACAGGATCAAGGAAAAGAATGAATATCACCCAAGGACTTTGCAGCCTGTCTGGGGAAAGAGTTCCCATTTTCGCAGCTGTATGCAAGAGAGTTGTAAGATGTCAGGTGAAAGTATGACTTTATGCTTATAAACGTATGCACATTTGTCATTACAAATGTATATATCAGTAAGTGTACAACCACCTCACACGTACCTCAATTTTTACCAAAGGAAAAAACTCTGGAGGGGACACTGGTCATGGGTATTAAAGCCTCAGCCCAAAGGAAGTGAAAAATGGCCAAGCACCCTTTCCTCTTTTTTGGTAGAAGTAGGAAAGGAACCTGCACACTGCACGTCCCAGAGAAATGACAGAGTTCTTGACCACTCTGTCCCTGAACGTGGAAATCGGGGAAGTAGTATTTTCTATCTGAAGTCAACTAGCAAACGCGCTCTGTACAGGATGAGATCTGTGGGGACTGAACTCAGAGGATGTCTATAAATAGCAGGACTGGGTGTTTGAGTACCTATTTCTCCTTCCAAGCAAAATGAACCACCAGGTGCGATGCTCAAAATTCTGCTCGCAGAGAGGATTTACCTTCATCCCTGTCAGCCGGGGATGTCCCAAAGAGAGATGCCACCATTTATGGGTGGTACCTGCATGTCACGCAGAACCAGCTGTAAACCAGACATGAGGTTTTTTTCTTCTTCATTCAATGGGTCCTAGGGAACTGCTCGTGAGGTCATAGGTGTGTAGCTAGAGAGAGAAGGCAGTGTAGCCAGAATAAATAGGGGCCATGGGCATTTGAGCTAATTCCTCATATGACTTACTTTTGCCTTCAGGGACTGCCTGGGCCTCATCTCATATGTACCACATCCACTAGATGACTTGGTGAGTCAAACATAGGTAGAAGGACTGCTTCTATCAGCAAAGAAGACTCAGGAGGATTTAGGGATTCTATACCCTCAGCTTCTTTGAGATCTTCCTATATGTCCCCATTCCAATTATCAGAATCCCAGGACATGCCAGCCAATGCCCTCACTTTAACAGAAGATACCTTGTAGTACTGTGGACTTAATTTACATTGCAATTCAAACACTTGCAGGTTGAGAGTTGTTCGGTGTTCAGAAATCTCAGGCTTGTGGCTGTAGGAAATAGAGTTTCTTTAAGGATAGATACAGAAGGGTGCCTGGGTGGCTCAGTGGGTTAAGCCACTGCCTTTGGCTCAGGTCATGATCTCAGGGTCCTGGGATCGAGTCCCGCATCGGGCTCTCTGCTCAGCGGGGAGCCTGCTTCCTCCTCTCTCTCTCTGCCTGCCTCTCTGCCTACTTGTAATCTCTCTCTGTCAAATAAATAAATAAAATCTTTAAAAAAAAAAAAAAAGGATAGATACAGAAGTTTTCGGGTCATGTATGCAGAGCTTGAGCTGGTAAACAGAAACCCAGAGCTCATCCTTTTCTTTGCTCTCTTTCTCATTATATACCTTAGTTTGACTAAAATGTCCTAAGATATCAAATACATGATCTCTAAAAACGTCTCCTGTATATGTATCTGATTAAGAGTATACATTAGGGGGCACCTGGGTGGCTCAGTGGGTTAAAGCCTCTGCCTTCAGCTCAGAACGTGATCCCAGGGTCCTGGGATCGAGCCCCGCATCAGGCTCTCTGCTCAGCACGGAGCCTGGTTCCCTTCCTCTCTCTCTCTGCCTGCCTTTCTGTACTTGTGATCTCTGTCTGTCAAATAAATAAAATCTTTTAAAAAATAAAAATAAAAAGAGTATAGATTAGTGGGGCACCTGGGTGGCTCAGTCGGTTAAGCCTCTCATTCTTGATTCTGGCTCAGGTCATAATCTCAGGGTGGTGAGACTGAGCCCTGCATCAGGCTCTGCACCGGGCGTAGAGCCTGCTTAAGATTCTCTTTTTCCATCCTCTCCTCCCCCTCCCACTTAGCTACCATTTTCTTGTTGTTTGACTGTGAGCAATTGACTTTACATCTGGGCGCCTCTGCTGGCTCATGGGTAAAATCTGAATGTTGATAATGTCTTCTTCAGAGTGTTGCTTGTGACAAGGTCAACACTTGCCAGAATGACAGTGGCTCCCTAAACAGATGTTTCTCTGTGTGTACCCTCCCACTGGATAGGTGAGAGTCCCAATTACCTTAGACACCTTGCAGTTATGGAATCAGAGTCTCCAGAAGGGTGTCTGAGGATCTCTGTTTCCTTCTTGCTGGCTTGAGCTCAATGCTCCAGAAGACACCAAGGAATACAACTTAGGAGAAACTCTTTTTTTCCCACTCCAAGTTACAGATGCCTTCATTACCTCATTTCTTTAGGTCAGTCATTCCAGCTTTTGGCTGATTATCAGCTCCCAAGATTCACCTGAAGAGTCATGTATATAGACCACTGCTTTAGACCGGCCAGCGCTTCCTAGGATGAACCAGGAGAGTTGTGGGTCACTCACCTCCACAGGGAGGAGAAGGCAAGATGTCATCATGACTCGGTATTTGTTATTGCTGACTCAACAAAAGGGGGACACCCCTGCATGTTATGCTGATAATGAAGACTTGTGGAGAAATTAAAAAAGGAAGATTGTATTGATGTGGCTTCTTGAGAGGCTAAAAATCTCTAGATTGTCACTTCAAGCGAATATAACATGCGTGTAAATGTCCATACTTGATTGTGTTTTTAAAAGGACACTTTAAAAGGGAACACAAGAAATTAATACAAGTGTTTGGGGCATGGGACGGATTGACAGTAAGATTTTTGCACTGCATACATTTGGTTTTTTTAAGCTTTTTCACTATTCATTTGAAAATAATTTCAAACGGAAAAATTGGCAACTGTAAGAACCATGCAAAGGGGCACTTCCAAACTCTTCTCACAGATTCACCTATTATTAACATTTTATCCCACAGGCGGTATCATGTGCATTCAGTCCAGACCTTCCTGTCTGAGTTATGTGAAAGGAAACTGTAGAACCTGTTACCCCTACATACTTCAGGGTGCACTTCCAAAGAATGGGAACATCCTCATACATAACCACATTGCACTGATCAACATCAGTAGGCTCTGTGTTAACCTAGCCCTTGTATCTAATCTACTTAGGGGTGTCCTGGCTTAGTTGGTTGATGCGATCATGTTCTTCATAACACTTTTTCCTCTAGCACAGGATCTCCCAGTCTAGGGCCCCGTGCTGCATTCAGCTGTCATGTCCTTTATCTCCTTTAATCAGGAACTTCCTCAGCCTTCTTCACCTTTCTTGACATTGACATTTTTGAACAATAGAGCTCCCTGCTTTTTAACAGGACATTCCTCACTTGGATCTATCTGATGATTCACCATCATCAGATTCAGGTCATGCATCCCTGTCTGGATACTACAGGAGCCATGTTGTGTCCTCCTCCGGACATCATATCTGGAGGCACTTGACGTCCATCTGCCCTTCACTGGGGATGTTAAATCTGATCATTGGGTCAAAGTGTTGTCCGATTTCTCTGTTATACAATTACTATTGCTGTCTTTGTAACTAATGAGTAGTCTGTGTGGAAACCATTCAGAACCATGCAGATATCCTGTGCCTCATCAAAAATGCCCAATCCATTGGGGAAATTGGAAGGGGAGGTGAACCATGAGAGACTATAGACTCTGAAAAACAACCTGAGGGTCTTGAAGGGACGGGGGGTGGGAGGATGGGGGAACAAGGTGGCAGGTATTAGGGAGGGCACGTATTGCGTGGAGCACTGGGTGTGGTGCAAAAAGCATGAATATTGTTACACTGAAAAGAAATTTTTAAAAAATGGGAAAAAAAATGCCCAATCCTAGAATTAGCAACCATTGGAGGTTCTTCCCTGAATTAGCCTTCTCTCTGATGGCTGTACAGTGATCTTCCAACCCCAACTCCACCTCCACAGTTACCTACTGACCTCTCCCATAAGCAGAGCCCTCCCCACTCACCTATTTACTTACCTACTTATTATTAATATAGAGGTGTGAATTCCTGTGTTTTTCAATATAGATCTTTGATTTTTTTTTTTAAGATTTTATTTATTTGACAGAGAGAGACACAGCCAGAAAAGGAATGCAAGCAGGGGGAGTGAGAGAGGGAGAAGCAGGCTTCCTGCTGAGCGGGGAGCCCGATGTGAGGCTTAATCCCAGAACCCCGGGATCATGACCTGAGCCAAACTTAATGGTTAAGCCACTTAGACACTTAATGACTGAGCCACCCAGGCACCCCTGGATCTTTGATTTTGATCTGTGATCCACATTAACTCCTGTGACTCTATTGCCTATTCAATGATAATAATAAGATAAATTTAATTTTTAAAAATAACTTTGGGCACTATTATGCAGTGACATACTGTGACCTTCATGGAGTCATGTCTTCCTATAACTCTTGAAGCTAAGACTTAATTTCCTCCCAAAGATCTAACTTTGCTTTAGACTGTGGCATAACTAGAGGGACCCCAAGCTCTCTAGCCTCAGTTTCAAATGAGATCATGCTAACCTCAAAATCCAGATTACAATGGCTCTGGGACACACTCTACTCCCCTGCCCCCCAGGACTTCAGAACCATCCTCCCCACCCCCTAAAGACAACTTCAGTTAATGATGAGGTTCCTGAAGTGGTCTCCTGTGTTGTCATCCACAAACTGTGGTGCTCATCCCTTCTAACCCTTCCATGAGATCCTTGGCCTCTATGGCTACTCAAGGTGGCCCTCTTCACTTCCATGACTGAAGATGTTCCCCATGAATGTACCATCCAGTGAGGCCAGGATGCACTTCCAATGGCTCTTAAAGCTTCAAGACCTTTGAGGTACATACGCTTATGCCTGATCTTATGTGTATGGTCTCAAACAGAATCATCTATCTTATACTTGGCCCAGTTAGATTATAGGAACCAGGGGATCTAGAGTCAGCAGTTCCTGTTACAGAATTTAATTCCTGCCAAGAGTCCCACTCTGATGCTGATTCCAAATACCTCTGCTGATGCTGGTCTCTGCCCTGAATCCCACTTCCCCACAGATGGGTCCAGACTCGAACTGTGGTAACCAGGCCTCTGTCCACTTTGTGCTGTACCTAAGATTGGACTTCCCCTTTTGTCCGTCCAGTCTGCATGAGCTGGAACTCAGTTCCACCTTTGTCCAGCCTGAGAAGTATTTTAGAACTTTCTGTTTAAGGCAAAACCATGACTTCTTTTTCACACTAAAACCAAACATGAGGAATTGTGAACTCCTTAGTTTCAAATTGTGTCTTCATATTTAGGGAATAAACATTGGTTAAACACTTCCTATATGAGTCCTCTTGATAATTACCTACTTTGGCAAAGAGCAATCACACACACCCATAATTGGCCAATAAAGCTGTGGAAATAAATGTCTAGCTAAAAATAATATATAGTTTGAATCAAAACAACATGATACTTCTCTACTCCTTTCAAAATGACTAAAACTTTTAAAGCTAGTAACATCCAATTTTGACCAGGTGCATGGAAATGGGGACATCTGTACACTATTGTGGAAATGTAAATAAATACCATCTCCATAGAGGGCAATCTGGCAATATGCACCAAAATGTAAAATTCACATACATTCTCACATACACAAAATGTAAAATTCACATATGACCCAGAAATCCACCACTTCTGAAAAATCCATCCCATAGAAATATCAATGCAGTGCATTAAAGGTATAGCTTCAGGGATGTTCCCTGTATCACTGGGATAATTTTAAAACTTGGAAGCAAACCAGGCGTCCGTTGACAGGGAAGTAGGTAAAATATGGCACCACAATGTGGTGGAACGCTTTTCAATTGCTAGAATAAAATGGGCTTGGAAAGATGTTCGTGCCACTTTGCTTAAAGGAAAAGGATATATCAGTGGGCATAATATGATCCCATTTTTGTAGAGAAAATCAATACAACCAACAGTGGTTCTTTGAAAATTTTGATACAATCAATAAGTGTCTAGTCAGACTAAGAAAGAGAGGATTCAGATTATTAATATTAGGAACAAAAGAGGAGACATCACCACAAACTACATCAGCATTAAAAAGTAATAGGGGAATATTACGAACAGTACTATGCCCACAAATTTGATAACCTATGGACCAATTCCTTCAAATATACAACCTGTCAAAACTCACACAAGAAGAAACAGACAATGTGAATAGGCCTCTATCTACTAAGAAATTGAATCAACAATTAATAACTCTCCAACACAGAAATCACCAGACCAGATGGGCCTGTGGGTGAATTCTACCAAACATTTAAAGAAGAAATTACATCTATTCCCTATAATCTCTTTCAGAAGATAGAAGCAGAAGGAACACTTCCAAACTCAACCTGTGAGGCCAGCATTATCTAATATAATTTATCACAAGAATTAAAAATGTATATATAAATGGGTCTTCATCAAAACTAAAGACTTTTGTTTATGAAAGGACACTCTCAACAAATTTAAAAAGTTCTCACAAAATGGGAGAAGTTATTTGCAAATCATATATCTGAGAAGACTCTAGTATCCAGAATATATAAATAATGCTTACAATTTTATAATAAAAAGCCAAATAACCCAAACTTGAGAAAGGGGAAGTTTCTGCATGGACACGTCTCAAGGAAGTACCCAAAGGACCAATAAGCATATGAAAAGATACTTAGCCTTGTTATCCATGAAAGATATGTACATCAAAATCATGGTGAGCTACCATTTCATACTCTGTAATTTAAAAAGGAAAGAAAGAGAGAAAATGAACAAGGATTGGTGAAGAAAGGGGGAAACTGGGGCCCTCATGCACTGTTGGTGGGAAAGCAAAATGGTACAGCTCTGTGAAAAGCAGTCTGGCAGTTCCCCCAGAAAGTTTAAACATAGAGTCACCATACACCCCTGTAATTCCACTCTTGAGTATGTAGGCAAGAGAACTGAAAATACATGTCCACACAAAAACTTGTCCATGAATGTTCAGGGTAGCATTATCCATAATAGCCCCAAAGTGGAAACAACCCAAATATCCCTCAGCTGATGAATGGGTAAATGAAATGTGGTGTATCCATACAGTGGAATAGTATTCAACCGCAAAATGGAAGGAAGTAGTGATACATCCCAGAATATGCATGAGCCTTCAAAACATTATACTCAGTGAAAGAGACCAGTCACCGAAGGTCACATATTATAAGATTTCACCCAGATGAAAAGTCCAGAATAGGCAAAACCATAAGGACAGCAAGTAGATTAGTGGTTGCTAGGGGGGATGGAGGGAAATGGGAAAGGGACTGACTGCTAACAAGTACGGGATTTTTCTTGGGGGGGCTGGAAATGTTCCAGAATTGAATAGCAAGGATGCTTGTAAATATTGTGAATATGTTAAACACTACAGAATTCTACAATTTAAAGTAGTAAATTTTTTGTTCCATGAATGTTATCTCAATTTAAAACCATCATCATTGGGGGTCCTGCGTGGTTCAGTCAGTTAAGCATCTACCTTTGGCTCAAGTGATGGTCCCAGGGTCCTGGGATCAAGCTCCGCATCCACTTCCCTGCTCATTGGAGAGCCTGCTTCTCTCTCTCCCTCTGCTGCTCCCCCTGCTCGTGTGCTCAAGTGCTCTCTCTCGCTCTCTCTCTGTCAAATAAATATATAATAAAATAAAAATCATCATCGCCATCATCATATGTAACTGGTATGTTAATAAATATAAATTTTACTAAAATACAGATGCAACTTTTAAAAAATTTATCCTTTAGGATTCCTTGCAACCCCAAAATTACCTGACCCTTTTCTCAGGGGGACCCAGGGGCCCAGATGACCCTTAAGTTGTGAACCACACCTGCCTTTGGAGATAGGTCAGGCGATCAGCAATGGGGCCGGTTCTGACAGGATGGCTTGGGTGGGAGTGGGGAGGTTGAGGGTGGGTCAATCCGGGAAGCCAGAAAAGGGAGAGGAGGGATTAGCCAAGGCTCCCTGCCTCCCTCTGAGACTATACGCAACCGCAACCGTCTTCCCTTTAACCTTCTGGGCAGGGCAGTGTTTCAGTTTCTTGGAGCACAATGTGCAGCAGAGAAGTGCCATTTCTCCCTCAAGACGCATCTAAAGAGGTGTAGATCTAGGTGAGTTCCTTTACAAACACTTCTAACTTGTGTTTTCCTCTGATATTAATAGCATGTACCAGGTGGAGAGCTAGTAAATATGCAGAGTCCTGACCTCTACTTCCAGAGCCTCTGAGGCCCTACGTCTGCGGATTTCCCTAAATCTGCATTGCTAAAAACCTGGTCCAAGCACTTTGAGTAGACCTATCATGTACATGTTTTTCTTTTTCCTCTGCTGAAGAAAGAAAGTATAGGGGGTTATCTGGTGCCTCGCCTTTAGGTCAGGCATTATGATCAGTGGTTGGATAATTTAGATCTGTGTTTCTCCATCCAGAAGCATATTGTGGACTGGAAGGCTAACTTTGATCTTTTGGGGTTGAGCAAGCGGAGACAGGGAGGGAGGACAGTGACAGGCAAAAGGGGACCGGGCTCCTAGAATATAACTCACAGTGGTTTGGGGTTTGGCACCATTTTGCCTTGTGCATCCCCAAGACCTCCCAACCCCAGACCAGAAGCGCCTATGATATTTTGTGTATAGGAATGATTAACCACCAGAAGAGTGAAATAGCTTTTGTAGATGTCCAATATCCCTTTAATTTCTGATTTTCTCAGAGTTTACATCATGAATGGGTATGGGGTTCTGTCAAATACTTTTCTGCATTGATCAAAAAGTGTCACGTAGCTTTTGTCTTTATTCTGTCAATATGGTGACAAATTGCTTGATTTTTAAAAAGATTTTACTTTTTTTTCGAAAGAGAGAGAGAGCACAAGTGAATTGAGGAGCAGAGGGATAAGCAGACTTTCTGCTGAGCAGGGACTCTGAAGCTGGGTTCAATCTCAGAACCCTGAGAACATGACCTGACCCAAAAGCAGACGCTTAACCAACTGAGCCACTGAGGTGCCCCAAATTACTTGAGTTTTCAAATGTTAAACCATTCTCATATTTCTGGAATAAACACCACTTTGTCATTGATATATACTCCTTTTAAAGTAGATTGCTGGATTTGACACGCTAACACTTGGTTAAGGAATTTTTGCGTCTATATTGATGAGTCATGCTGGTTTTGTAGTTTCCTTTATTGTGATGTTTTTGTCTGGTTTTGGTATCAGGATGATGCTGGCCTCCTGAAATGATTTGAGAAGTGTTCTGTACTGTACCTCAGATTGTTTGTAAAAGATTGGTATTATTTCTTCCTTAGAAGTTTGACAGAATGCATGAGAAAAAAATCATCTAGTTCCGGAGTGTTCTTTGTGACAAAGTTTTTTTTATAGTTAATTAAATTTCTCCAATAAAAGTAGGACTTCACAGATTTGCTGTATCACCTCTTTGTCAGCTTTGGTAGGTTGAATTTTCAAAGAGATCTGTCCATTTTATTTACGTTGCTGTATCTAATGTAAAATTGATCATAATATTTCTTTGTTAGTCACTTAAATCTATAAGATCTGTAGCAATGCCCATTCTTCCATACCTGCTACCCAGAATTTGTGTCCTCCCTCTTTATGTTCTCAACCTAACTAGAGTTCTATTACATTTTTAAAATTTTTTTCCAACAACCGGTTTTTCCTCTCTTTTTATTCCCTATTTTTTATTTTTTCTTTTATCTGTATTTCCTTCCTTCTAATTCCATTGGGTGTAACTTGCTCTTTTGTTTCCCTAGCTTCTGAGTCATTAATTTTAGATCACTAATTTTAGACCTTTCTTTTTTCCAATATGAGCATTGAAAGGTATACATATCTGAGTATGCTTTGGTTGTGTGCCATGAATTTTGATATGTGTTATTTTCGTTATTATTTGGTTCCAAATATTTTATAATTAGCCTTTGATTTTTTTCCCTTTGACTCTGAGTCTTTAGAAATAAGTCATTTTACTTCCAAATTATTTTGGCCTTTCTAGATATCTTATTGTTATTTGTTTCCACTTCCTTTTGGGCCTTTCATTTAGTTTGTCTTTCTCTTCTGAGATCTATCTTTCCATTCATTAGGGATATATTTTCCTTTAGTCCTTTAGTCAGTCCCTTGAGCACAGTGAAGAGAGTTGCATTTCCATGCTTATTTCATGAATTCCAACATCTGGGTCATCTCAGGGTCAGTTTCTTGATGGGGTTTTTTCCTTTTGAGGGTGGACCACGTTCTCCTATTTCTCCACATGCCGAGTGATGTATTGTAGCCTGATCATTACAGATGCTATGCTGTGCAGACCAGATTCTGTTTTATTCTTTTGAAAAGTAATCATTGTTTTATTTGTTGTTTGTTCTATCACCCAATTAAAGTGGCCAGCTCAGACTCTAAACTTTGCCTCCCATGAAATAGGCAGCAGCTCAATTTCAGTTCACCGCCTCCGCATTCACAGGGGCATTCATGGTTCAGAGGTCAGCCAAACATCTGGGCAGAGTAAACACACAGATCCTGAGGTTCTCACTATCTAACCCTTTCTTCTCTGCGATGTCACCTCATCCCCTCTCCAGTGGCTGTGACTGCCCTAAGTTCAGCCCTCTAGTTTTTCAAGACCAAAAAATTGTGACTTTGCTACTGGAATTTTAGCTGTCCCTTATGACCGGCTCCTGCACTGAGGCCAAAGCCAAAAAATGGGAATCCCACCTGTGCCATTCAGTTGCTCTCCTTTTTCAAATGCCTGGTCCCTTCCAGTATTCACCATCTTTTGGTTGCCCAATAGTGCCCAGAGGAAGGTTTGGGGCTTTGGTTTTGGTTTCTTTCCCAGGGTTTATAGCTCTTATCTGTGGAATGGTTGGTCAAATCTTAGCTTACTCAAATATTATTGAGAAATGAAACCCACTTATGTTATCTTTTCCATGGTAAATAATTCAGTACTTGATAGCCAGGCAAAGCAGGAACTAGAAAGTCCTCTTAACAACCCATTCAATCTGCGTTATTCAGGACCACAGATCTGAAAAAAACTAGGTAAAGAGGGAGAAATGGAAGTTGAGTTGATTGGCTATTGGCTCCCTGCCATCCCAGACCAGCCTGAGGACTTCCTTTATTCTGGAGAGTTGAGGAGAAAATGTGAACTCCACTCAACGTAGAGACCTGTGATTATCTTATCTTGGCGATGCAACACAAATCATCAGCCAAGGAAGCCAAACCAGCTTTCTGTTGTTTTGTTCTATGTTCATGAGATATGTTACAACACTGAGATTTTGTCAAGCTACTTGTTTTTAGTAAATTGCAATAAAAGAGGGACAAGATATCTTCTTTGTCAGGATAAGTCACTTAATTTTGAGAAATTTCTAACCACGCAGCTGGGCTGATGATATTAAGAAGATGGGTCAGCTTACACTGGCCCTAGGTCAGGAGAAGATAAAAGCCAAGCAGTAGACTTTGGGGATCACCTGTATGATATGAGGGGTGCTTACAAGGCCCCATCCCAAAATATCTGCATTTCCAACTCATCACACTACAGGAAATCCCAGACATTTTTACGATTTCTATTTTCCTTCTAAACTATAAGCGTCTTATAGATAGAGACTATTTATAAGTTATGTTTCCACCCAAAAGCCCAGCATCTGTCACAGGGCCTGGCATATGTCAGAAGTCATCAAACACAATTGGATTGAATCAGATGAGCTCCTCTTTAAAATGTAGACTCCCACTTTCTAAATGTCAAAAAAAAAAAAAAAAAAAGAAAAAGAAAAAGAAAAAGAAAAGACATGGACAGAATTAAAAGCTAAGAAGCACAATAGGTTGACAGTACCAAAAAGTGCTCTTAAAAATTCATAAGGAAGGGGTGCCTGGGTAGCTTAGCAGGTTAAAGTCTCTGCCTTCGGCTCAGGTCATGACCCCAGGTCTTGGGATTCAGCCCCATATCAGGCTCTCTGCTCTGCAGGGAGCCTGCTTCCTCCTCTCTCTCTCTGCCTGCCTCTGCCTATTTGTAATCTCTGTCTGTCAAATAAATTAATTAAATATTTAAAAAAATTTTTTTTAATTCATAAGGAAAACATTATTAGTCCAAGCAAAAAATGAACAAAATTCATAAATACTTTCAAAATAAGAAACATAAGTGGACAGTAAACATACAAAAGCTTATGTATTCCTCTTTGGGAATCAAAAGAATACAAAAGAAACCAACTATATGTAATATTTTCAACCATCTTCACTTTGGTGTTTGGAGACATGAATTGACTTACTACCTAAAATAGGACATGTCTGAGACGCCCCCTTTTATTCCTCCCATCCCAAACTAGGTAAGTGAGAAACTTGGGCTGCTTTTCCCTTTCTCCTCCTCCAAGTACAAGACAGGAGAGCTTAGGTTTGGCTCCCGGCTGGGCTCTCCTTCCTGCTTACTGGCTTTATACTGTTGAAAAGGGCACTTCACCAGTCTGAGCCTTGGGTTCCTCTTCTATAAGGTAGGGGTGGCTGTGCCTTACAGACAGTCGCAGGATGGAAGGAGCAGGGGAATAGCCTGTGCTAGTACAGTGTCTGGCTCTTAAGTCACTCCCTCTCCTCTTCCTGGCCTTCAAGTCTCATAGTTTCCCAAACCTCACTAACTCAGAGGATTGAATCAGTGTGACTCAATACAGTTCTCTTAGCTACTCCCCTCCGACAGGGCACTTAGCTTATTGCCATTTGTTTGTCTCTATAGGATGTTCTGTAAACCAAACTCCCGTGTGAGGCAGCCTTCTGCTCAGAGAGTTAATCTTCTGTGTTAGCAAGTGTGTGAACCAGCCTGATGCCATCTTGGACAAATCTGCCATGATGACCACTCTGTGACCTGGAGCCCTCTTGAGCACAGTCCCCCCACATACCACCACAATCACCATTCTTTCCTTTCGTCTAACCACTTGCATAATAAATTAACCTTAAGTATATGCTTGGAACATAAAGGCCTTGATCTATTCTGGAGATACAACAATGACAGACAAATATTCTCAAACATTTCCTCCTAGTCGTCACCCATTATGCACTCCCCAGCCTCTAGGGCTGCAAAATCAGGTGTAACAGGAGGTCTCAGAGTGCAGAGATACACTCATCTTGCAGCAACCCAAGACACACCTCTGTCCATAAGCCCCTTTAATAAGCCATTTCTTGGCAGGCTGGACTTTACTGGCCTTTTTTCTTTGGCCTCATGGCTCCTTTGGCCTTTGGAGGTCACTCTGCATATACTTCCCTTTCAAGGGACATCTGTGTTGGTGACGATTTGGTCTCCCAGAATCTCAGTGTTCGTCGTAATCTTGAGGTTATTTCACACCTGAGTTTACATGAGAGATGTTTCCTCCTTTCTTTTTAGACCTGTTTCAAGAGACAGCAAGTTTCCTGAACAATCCTGATATCAGAATTTCTTTACTTTATGGAAGAAAGGAAAGGAGGGAGCAGAGGAAGTAAAGAATGGAGGGACAGAGGGAGAGACAAAGGGAAGGAGGCAGAGTAAATGCTACTAGATATTTGCTAAATAAATGAAGGAACAATTGGGGGGTCATTAGCTCTATTTTATAGATGACGACCTGAGGTTCAGAAAGGTTAGATAGCTTTCCCAGAAATACAGTAACGGGGCTCACATTTGACCTCAGTTCTTTGACTCCAATTCCATTGCTCTTCCTCATACACCTACGGGAAGAAGGGTCTAGCTTAGTGCTACTCAAATGCCAGTCTCCAAGGAGAAATGGGGTGTATGACAGAATGCAAATGAATGCACCACTTCCTTCATCAGGAGAGCCTTGCTAAGAAAAAAAAGCCTGCCAAACTAAACAGAATGCTTAGTGACTTATGTGTTCTGGCAAAGTTCCTAGTCACCTTACAGTTAAGTGACCATAGGTAGCTGGACCATGGACCACACACTTCTTATGTAATATGGGTCCTATGGATTCTAGCCTAACCATGTGGTCTGAAACTCTGCATCTCTGTCATTTCAGATGCTTTCTTTGTCTAGATGGAGCCCTCAGGCACCCCAGAGTCCATCACCCCTTTTGAATATGATCCTCAGAGCTTACTGTGTGAGAACAAGACCTTTACCTTTGCCACCATCAGCACCACCATCCTGTACCTCCTGGTGTTCCTCCTCAGCCTGGTGGGCAACAGCCTGGTGTTGTGGGTCCTAGTGAAGTATGAGAGCCTGGAATCCCTCACCAATGTCTTCATCTTCAACCTGTGCCTCTCAGATCTGGCGTTCTCCTGCTTGTTGCCAGTGTGGATCACGGCGTACCACTGGGGCTGGCTGCTGGGGGACTTCCTCTGCAAGCTCCTCAGCATGATCTTCTCCATCAGCCTCTACAGCAGCATCTTCTTCCTGACCATCATGACTATCCACCGCTACCTGTCGGTGGTGAGGCCCCTCTCATCCCTGCGTGTCCACACCCTCCAGTGCCGTGTGCTGGTGACCATAGCTGTGTGGGCAACCAGCATCCTGTCCTCCATCCCTGATGCTATCTTCCACACAGTGCTTTCTTCACAGTGTCAGTACTCAGAAAGGAAGGGGTTCCTAACCTCGGTCTACCAGCATAATGTCTTCTTCCTGCTCTCCATCGGGATTATCCTGTTCTGCTACGTGGAGATTCTCAAGACCCTGTTCCGCTCTCGGTCCAAACGGCGCCCTCGGACAGTCAGGCTTATATTCACCATCGTGGCAGCCTACTTCCTTAGCTGGGCTCCCTACAACCTGCTCCTGTTTCTGGAGACACTGCTGAAACTTGGGGTCATCCAGAGCTGCGAGTTCAGCCAACAGATGGATTATGCCATGCTCATCTGCCGCAACCTTGCCTTCTCCCACTGCTGCTTCAACCCAGTGCTCTACGTTTTTGTCGGGGTCAAGTTCCGCAGACATCTCAAAAGTCTGCTCCGGCACTTCCGGATCTGCGGGCAGCAGGCAGCCAGCATTCCTCATCACACAGCAGGCTCCTTCAATTACGAGGGTGCCTCCTTCTATTGAAAGGGAGTTCAGTGGTGCCAATGGAGGTAGACAGAGCTGCTGGAGTGGGACCAGGGAGAAGCAGGGCAGGAGGGCATGCTGGCGAATGCCATGGCCACCTTCCACAAGTAGGTCCTTCATGTCTCGTCTTCTGCAGATAGTGGCAGAAACTGGAAACTGTATATTTCCATCCAGAAAAACATTTCTTGGATTCTGAGTTCATCATTCATTCCTTCATTAATTCATTCCTTCAGACATTGCTTAGTCCAGAAGGCTCTGAAACTTGGAAGGATTCCCAGAAAGGAATCCCTCCAAGGCTTTTTGAGGGTCTGAGGCTCCGTGTGTGTGCTAATTGTATAGATGCAGACTGATGGTAGATGGTCTGTCCCCTGCTCACCTGGAGGGTTGTGCCAGCTGACTTTGGAGGGGTTGGCTCTGCACTCCTCTGTGACTGCTGGGTGAGACTGTTTCACTGGGCCAAGATAAGCATATCCTCAAATAAGCAAGTCAGAATGTAATCTGGATCCTGAAGACCCAACTAGACAGGAGATACATTCCATGTCATAGCTCTAGTGTATGCCACATGAACTAGCACCTGGATATTCAGCCCATAAATAATCTTTTGTGGAAAGACTGAATGCAGTAAGTGCCATCTTCTGCATGAAGCATTTGTCTGCAGGACATAAAGATAAGGAGATACCATCATGACCCTCTAGGTACCAATAGTCCAGCTCTGAAGGTCCAGAAAACTAAACATCCTCCTCGGCCAAGGCAACCAGGGTGAAGATTCCTACATCTCATCCTCTCTGGATGGATATCGAGCTGATACTTCAGATTCATCAGTTTCCACCTCAGATGTTCTCCATCTGCTTGGCTGATGGCACCAGCTTCCCCCAGCCACCGACACTCCAAACCCGCATCATCTCTGAGTCCTACATTTCCCTTCCCTCCACTCCCACAGCCAAGTCCTGTTGCCTCTGCCTTCCCCATGTCCCCCAGAGCTGTTTCTGTCCATGTTCATTGAATGCCCGTGGTTCCATCCCCAAATGATCTCACTTCCTCAGCATCTTCCACTCCTCACCTCTTTCCCCACAAAGTGTCCTCTGAATGGACACCAGGGTGCTTCGGAACCCTTCGTGGATCCTCACACTATGCAAATAAAGCCCAAACACCTCAGCAAGTCTTTCAGGGCCCCTGCAATCTGGGGCCAATGAACTTTTCCATTGTTATTCCACCTTCTGCCATCCCCCCCATGCAGCTCAGGATCCAACCACAAAAAAACCACACCCTTCTCCCATCCTTCCAGACACCCTTCCCCCAGTCTCCTCTGGGTCCCCGTCATGTGGTCCCCAGGGCCTGGAACACCTGTCCTCCTACTCCACTACCTACAAGCCCCAGCTGAAACTCCTCAGGAAGACCTTCCCTATCTGAAAATCAGAAGAGCACTCTCTGGTGTGCTGTGGCACTCCGCTTGTCCCCTCTGAAATAGTATTTGTCACTCTCTACCATGTGTCATAGTTACACTTGTGCATGTCTTATCTTCCCGCCCCATTGGAATGCAGAGTGCCTGAGGTCTTGCACCCCAGGTCCTGCACCCTGCCAAGGGCCCTGGTGTTCTAGCACAACGTATTGAGTGGGAACAAAGAATGACAACTGTCATTATTTTTCTAATGTATGCATTTGGGGGACCCATGCCTAGGAAACACAGTCGAGCTTTCTTGCCCCAGGCTGCTGGAGTTACAGTAACCCTTCCTCCCTAATCTATGCTCTCAGAGCACCAGGCTTATCCTTCTCTTTGGCAACGTCTATACTTGACCTTGCTTTTTAGTTAGACGTACACATGCCTGCCTCTCACACTGTCCCATAGCATCACATCTCAGGACATAGATGAAACCCATCTTTAAAATTTTCCCATACCACACAGATCTGTTTCCAACCTGATTTAGCTCTAGAGTGGGGCCTTTGGAAAATCTCCCTAGGTGATTCTGACCTGCACCCCAGTTGGGTATGGTTGGCTGTAAGTCCTTGAAAATGAGAATTCCGGATTCTTCCCACAGTCCCTTGGGCAGGACTTTGCACACAGCAGTCACTCAGTCTATGCCTTTTGAATAAAGTAGCTACTGTTCCAGCCTTTGGCTGGCACATAGAGAGCACGTAAAGCATTCACCCCTTCAGCTCCAGCTACGGTTTCAATGATGCATTTGCAATTGGGTGGCCAGCCTTAGAGGCATTTTATCTGGCTGGGGAAGACTGAAGGTCTAGTTTTAAAAATTAGGCCAATAACACCTGCTGGAGAGGACTGGGTGGTGCACCAGTGAAGGACAAAGCTCTCATGGTCTTGCCAACTAATGGGTGGGGACATCACTCAGCACAGATAGAAGAAAGAGCAAAAGGAAGGAGACAATGAGTAGTTGTGGGCTCAGAGATAAGCGAATGGACTTCTGGTTAGGATAATCATTCGGTGCCCCTTTCAAACCTAATATTATTAAAACTTCGTTCAACTTTTATTCAGAGGGCAGGCTGAGTCCAGGGAGGGGAAAGGCGGAGGACTACAGCCCCAAAACCAAAGCTGCATGTTCTCAACCCCACTCTTCCCAGAAGGCAGGTTTCAGGGTCTTGCCTTACTACCAGAGCATGCCTTTTGAGAGGTTCACTTCTTTGCCTTACTACCAGAGAGGGAACCTCTCAAAAGGTTCACTTCTTCATCTCCTTACCCCATCCCATTCCTTCCCAACAAAAGCTGCTCTGCTAAGTATATCTTTCAACACATTCAGCCACACCCCTGAGATCCTGTCACTAAATACACTCGTGTCTATCTCCTTACATTTCTAGTGATTTTTGTCATCCCCAAGAGTAGAAAGTGGAGCCTCTTCTCCTAATGTAGTTCCTTGGGAATCCAAGAGCAGAGGCCCAGAGAAGCACAGATGTGAATGGGAAGACAGAGGGACATCCTATCAGAGAGGGAACCGTGAATAAGACTGCCGAAAAGTACAATCAGAGAGCTACACATGGGTGGCCACTCTCTACATACCTTGACCACACCCTCGTTGGCCACAACCTCCTGCTTTCCCCCTCTCTCCACCCACAGAACCACGGTTCGACCTCAGCTAGACTCTTGTGGGCCTGTCTCTCCCCCTGTAGTCAATCAAAGTGCCCCGGATACTGGGCTGCAGATCTCCTGCCATGCCTGGCACATAAAACATCCACAGTGGTTCCTAGAAAAGATGTCTTAACGGCATTTCTACCTCCCTGCTCTCTCGGACAAAATCAGGAAGGGAGGAGGAACCTTGCTGGTCTTTGAATGGGAACTTTAAGCCCAGGGCAGCCCCAGACCTCAGACGACCCTAGCCAGAGTAGAAGTTCCTCAAAGGCACAAGCCTCCTGCTGAAACTCTAGAACCTCCCTTGGTGCCCCACAGGGTTTGTGGTTGGTTGAATAAGTGGATTGGAGACCATCTTTTTGGCTTTTTCCTACTTCTGGTTTTTTTTTTTTTTTTTTTCCTTTCCACACTTCCTTATATTACATCTTCTGGTCAACCCCAGGTACCACCAATGGCTTCCCACGAACTCTTCCCTAGAGTCCATCAGTCCAGACATTGCCCGGTTTGCTGACCTCCTGATAGCTTTCATTTATGGAACCTACCTGGGACAGGACAAGGAGGCCCACGAGTCTGGGAAAACCCAGCAGAAGAGACCCCAAAGCAGACTATCTATCTGAAAAGGCTCTCAGGATCTGAGCCCTGGACGCAAACCCCAAATCTAAGCTCCTTTACTGACTCACTGTGACCTTGGACATCTCAGACCCTCAGTGTCCTCCTCTGTAAAACTGTATAAATGCCAACAACACAAAGGCAGACTACCCACATGATGGAGGTGCACATGATGTCACACGCATAAAAGTACTTGCTTTGCCAATGATTCAGCTCCAAATAGGAATTACTATTGTAATCATCTCACAAAGACAGAAAGCATCATTGTATCACATGCACAAATAAAAGATTTGCACGGACGCACCTCTGGCTGTGTTCCCCTTATTTCTACCCAATTTCTACGCCTAACAATTCTCTGCTTATTGGGGATCTGGGTTAGGATTTAGGGTGCAGGGAGGAATACAGGAGGAGGATTGGAGATAAAGTGTGGAACAAATCTTGTATGGCTCTGGATGGTGGGAAATTGGTTCTTTTAGGCCTTAGGCAAAATTGTCCAGGAGGCCAAGTGTATCTTGAGTGCTCCAGGGCTCATCTCTCTCCTGGCCTGACACCTTAGTTCGCTATCTTCAAGTCCAAGGTTTTTTTTTTTTTTCCCCTATTTTATGACCCATTGTGTCAGAACAAGGACTTTTCAGAGATCACCTCTCCAATCAGAAGGAATGATACACTTCCTGCTGGGAATTTTGGGTATCCTGAAAACTTGGTGGAAGATATTTTGCAGGTTTGGGGGAAGTTTTGGAAGGGGGTAAGGCTTATCCTGAACTCCACTCTCTACCTTGGGGCCAGTCCAGATTTTAGGTCCAAGGTGCCTACAACCCCCTCTCCCACACACCCATCCCCTCCACAAAACAGAGTGTGGCCAGAAGGACTGAAGGACAATGGCAGTTTGGTTCCTTGATTTTCACCATATCAGAAAATCAGACTTGAGCATCACTCATGGTTAGAGAAAGGACATGGGCAGTGGATGGGCACTGGAGAGTTGCAAGGATTAGAGATGGGGCCAGAGGTGAGAATGGAGAGGGTATGCAGATCTCCAGAATGTTCCTTGCCACATATGGAGGCCCACTCTGTGTGAAGGCAGCACAAGCCCGTGTTTGTGGCAGGGGGAGGGTATAAGACCACAAAGACAAATTAGCTCTATTCTCAAGTTGGCCAGCCTCTGGTCATTTGGCCTGTTTGGGGAAAGATTTCCATAGTATTACTCTAGGCCTAGGGAATTGCTGGCCCTCTTTCCAGAGGACTTGGATGAACCTTCTGGACTCAGAGAAAATTACAAGGCTCAATTGTCCATGCAATTGGGAATGTCCACCTTAAATACGTCACCTTACATGTGTCATTAAAACTATTTCAAAGCACTTTACAACAAACTATGAGAGTTTGGAGAAGTACCCACCTGCATCTTTTTCCTCACTTCGGTTACAATTGGTTCGGCAATCTGCCTCTGATTTTTTCCAATAGTGAGGGTAAAATGAGTTTAAAAAAAAAAAAAAAACACTGAACATTACTAATTTCTCAAAGCATCTTCTGTTTACTTAAAAATTAGAGGAAACCCACAAATACTGGTCTTGATAGGAAATCACACTCACTTTTCTGGCTGGATCTTTAGCAAACCACTTCCCCTCCTTATTTATTCAACATAACTGGAGAGGTTTAAACTCAGTTATCTCTAAGATCCCTTCCTATGATTAAAAAAACGAAGTGTATGGGTGTATAATTTCATAAAGTTGCATTTCCATGGGGTTCTTTAGGGTATACAAGCCTGTAGCTTCCGGCATGTATGGGTTGAACTGTGTCCTTCTCTTACTCCCCACCAAATTCTTAAGTTTAAGTCCTAATTCTCAGTGCCTCTGAACATGACCTTCTCTGTAAGGGTAGTTACTACATATGTAATGATATAAAGTGAGGCCATATAGGTGAGGGTGAACCCATAACCCCTTAAGACTGGTGTCCCTATAAAAATGAAAATTTGGACACAGATCCAGACAAAGGGAGAACGCTGTGTGAAGACTGGAGTTATACTATCAGAAGTCAAGAACACCAGAGATCAGCAGCAAGCACTAGAAAACAGGAGAAGCATGGAACAGGTGCTCCCTCGCAGCCTTAGAAGGAGTCAATCCTACAGACACCCTGATCGTAGACTTCTGGCCTGGAGACCTGTTTAAGTCACCTAGTCTCTGGGACTTTCTTTTTTTTTTTTTTTTTAAAGATTTTATTTATTTATTTGACAGAGAGAAATCACAAGTAGATGGAGAGGCAGGCAGAGAGAGAGAGAGAGGGAAGCAGGCTCCCTGCTGAGCAGAGAGCCCGATGCGGGACTCGATCCCAGGACCCTGAGATCATGACCTGAGCCGAAGGCAGCGGCTCAACCCACTGAGCCACCCAGGCGCCCTCTCTGGGACTTTCTGAAGGCAGCATAAGCAGGCTAATACAGGGCACTGATCTCCGTGGGCGTGCAGGGAATTCTCGTGTATCTCAGAGCCCCTTGTGAGGTTTCAGTGACTACCCTGCCCACACAGAATATTGCATCTGACCGAAGACACCCACCGGAGACTGGAAACAGATTTTTACTGAGATCTGTTTGGTCCCAGGCCCAGACATTCTTACATCTCACAAGCACCTTATAAGGTTTTTGGTTCCCGCTTAAACCAAGGAGGGTATCGGGGCTCAGAGAGGTCACACTCCAACATTCATAGCCCCAGTCACATGGGGTCAGTGCCTGAGGCAAGAGGTCACAGCCCCAAGGATGTAGGGTCACAAATGTAATCCAGTGGGGTAACAGCCTCTGGCACAGGGGTCACCACTCAGAGGACAAAGAGTCATGGACCTGAGCATGAGTTGTCACAGCCCCAAGGATGTGAGCTCACAACCCTGATCAAGTGGGGACAATGGACTCAAGCACATGGGGTCACGACCCCAGGAACATGGGGTCAAGTCTTCTGGCATGTGGGGTCATGACCTCTTCACTAGGGCCACAGCTCTGAACATGTGGGGTTATAGCCCCAATCATGTGGGGTCACAATTCTGAGGATGTGAGGTCACAGTCCTGAGAAAGTGGTATTAAAATCCGACATTAAAATCTCTCCCATCCATAACGTGTCACAAAACCCTTCAGACTGTGGTCGGAACGGTGACTTTCCATGTGCCATCCTCCCCCTCATTCCTCTTCCTTTCATAGTTTTATAACAGGAAGAATGGAAATCACTTCCCCGTCACCCCCACAAATCAGCTAGCCCATCCATCTAATCGCTGACTTATCTATACCTAGTTAATTTATAAAAGAGCACAATGACATGCCATACCCTAACCTTAAGTAAGAAATCTATTTGCTTTCCTAGATTTTCCCACCTAGGCAATGCTGGGGCCATAGCAGCTGACTGGACACCACTAGCTAAGTCCTGGGAGATAGAAGGTATTTCTAGCTGAATGGTAGGAACAAGGGCAGCTAGAGTTAAGGAAGGACAAGAGACGGGGCTTCAGTCACAGGCTGAAGTACCCCGGGTCCTGTCGCTCTTCTGTCTTGTGTCCACAGCAGACGTCATGAATGAAGAAGGCGTTTTGTTACCTGGAGCCCAGCCTCAAAATGACTCGCAACTTACAAATAGAAAATAGAACGTATAAATAGAAATCGGACTGACAGTGAGGGAGAAATCAGGGGTGGTAGTTTATTCATAAACAATTTTGAGCACTGAATTCCAATAGGTCCCGGTGTTAGGAAGTGAGGGGATCAAAAGATGCGAAGCCCAGCAATACAAGAATGCTTTCCATTTAGCCTGCCCAAGGTATCAAAAATATTATCGTTTCAACTTGTAATCTGCATAAAAGTAGTAACGCGCTAGTTCGCATTATGTTTTTCATACTAAGTCTTTGGAAGTCAGGTGTATTTTGCACTTACAGCCCATGTACGATTCAACACGAACTAGCCGCGTTTTAAGTTCTCAAAAGCTGCACGGGCACAACGCCGCTTTCAAGGTGCCACATAGGTGACCTGCGGACACATGAGCCCGCGGGAACTGCAAGCCTTAAGCTGGAGCCGGTGGCACGGCGCTCCCAGGGGTAGTTGCAAACCTCATCTCTGCGGAGCAAACACGGAATCGCAGTCCGCCCGGTTCTGTGGGGTCCGACGGGACTTGTAGGCTTCGGCCCTGCAGAGAATGACGGGAGTTGTAGTCCGCGCCCGCCTGCGGCGGCTCTGCGTATCATGGCGGGCCACGGCGCGCTACCGCACTCTTCCGCTGGGCCCCAGAAAGTTTCGCTTCTGCCCAGCCGTGGACCCACGAGCGCGTAAGTGCCGCGGGGGGCCGTCCGGACCTTGGGGGAGCCTGGGCCGCTGTCGTCCCCGGAGCTGAGAACTTCCCTCCGTACGCGGCTTCTCACCTGTTGCCCTCACTGTCCCCGCCCATCCCGGGTCTCCCCGAGACCCCGCCCGAGCCCTTGCCCTTGCCCAGCTGGCCTGGGAGGCACCTCGGGCCGGCGCTGAAACTAACCCTGGAACCCAGGCTGCCTCTGGTGGTCAGTTAGAAAGACAGACCCCCCCAAACTCCAGTTCCAGGACCTCCGATGGCCGAGGGGCCGCCACGGAGCCCACCATGCGGGAGTCTCAGAACAAGCTTTGGATCCTTTCGTTACAGGAGGACAGGTCCCGGAGTTTCTGCTTGCGTTGTCCGGGAGGCTGCTGACCTTAAAAAGCGAAGTTCCTGGCTTCGCTGGGCCGGGACAGCCCAGACCATCTCATTTCGCCCTTCCAAACATAAGGGGGACAGTTTGTTCATCCCTTGGCCCATGCTCTTTACCTTGTGTCCAGGTGCAGGACCGTCGAGGTAGCCTCCAGTGATCTTTCCTGAAAACACCTGTGGATTTGGGATTGCGGTGTGGCTGCAGGGGACTTGGGCTAAATAAGAGCCTATTCAGAGCCTAGGGTCGGGGTTGTTGTAGGGGGGAGGGCTGGGTTTTATTTTTATGTAAGGAAAGCGTGTGTGGTTGACACATTAACCACGTGGCTCCCTGTTACTGCACATGTGTCCGCTGATGCCTCTTTTCATTCTTCACAGCTCCCACTGGTTGCCCCCTCTAGGAGAAAATAGAGCACTTAAAGAAACTGCTGGTGTTGGCCGCAGGCTCTGTTTCTCTGCTTGTCTCACCGCAGCAGTTTCCTTTCCCATAGAGAAATGGGTCAGGGGCTCTTTGAGGGCAGAGGATCAGGCTGTAATCTTCTCACTGCCCTCCTGCCCCTGCAAGCCCTGTGGTCTCTGTAGCAAGCTTTACTCTCCTGCCATCTGCCTAATGCGGCTTTCCCTGTGTGTTGGTGCTCGGAAAATGCCGTCTCGCTGAGGTGTAATGCTATCTGTGGCTCACACCTTCCCAAGTGGGCCCATGTTGAGTGGCCCCGACTCGACCCTCCCTTCTGTGACAACTACTGTTGATCGGTTGCTGAATTCCTTGCCCATTCGTGGGCCATCGTTGTGATCACTCTGGAAATCACGGTTGATTGTCTCAGTGAAGGGACGTGGTCCCTTCCGTGATTACAAGGATCTGAAACGGTTCTTGCTTTAGGAAACACGTTTCCTGCTCCTGTTAATAGTGTTCATCTTTGTGTAGTGCTCCACTTAGCTTTTAAATTGTTTTCAGTATTTTATTAGGAAAACATAAACATTGCAAGATTTGTGTAATGAACATATGCCCACCTGTTAGAAGCCACAAGTTGTATTTGACTTTGATTATTTTTGTAGTTGCTTTGGAGTCTGTCCTCTAGCTGCTCCTTGGGTGGTCTTTGCTTCTTGTGGCTGCTTTTAGGGCCCTTTGAGCGTGGACAGAATGACTCCCACAGATGTTTGTGATGAGAGGAGTCACCTCGAACAGATAAGATCAGAGCATCTGGTTACATTGACCCGTATCCGTCACGGAAGCTGTGGGCTGCCGCCTCCAGAACACATAGTAGGTGCCTGAGGAATGGCAGTCCCTCTTCCTTTAGGGGAGAGGTTTGGCTGTGGATAACGTGTACTTTCTGGTGAATCCAAGGACGACTTTGGTGACTCAAGACTGGAAGGTCTTTAAACACGAGGCAGAGGAAGCATGTGGTCTTGCGGTGAAAATCCACTGATGGGAGCTCAGAGTTTGGGGCCACGTTCCACGGAGCAGTCCCAGCACGCATGGCAGGTCAGGTGCGTTGACTGGTGCCTTGTAACGAGCCGGACGCTGCCCGTGAGCAGAGAGGAGTGGAGTTTGGCCTTGTGAGCATCTGCTCATCTCCTGCGGAACGTCACTGTGCTGCTCCAAGGATGAACAATATTCCCTTTTTGTGATCTTGGTGCCAGATTTTTGGAGTTTTTGTTTGTTTTTGTTTTTAAAGCTTTTGATTGGTATAAGAACCTGTGATTGAAAATAAATCAGTAGGGTGGATATGGAAATGTCTCCATGGGCCTGGATTTAGCCTCTGGCTGCTTCTGGACGTACTGTTTGTCACCGGACTGCCCCATAACACGAGCTTCAGCCCCAGAGCACATGAGCTCATGGCTTTTAGGAGGAGGATGGATGGTGGAGTTGTGCTCAGTGGGCCAGGAGGTGTTTTCCCCTCTTCCACATGTTGGCGCCAGTCAGCCCGATGGTTTGTGTGACCAGCAGTGGTCCTCCCTGTTCACAAGGGGCTTTGTGGCATTTGAAAGACACCAAGTGCCTGCTTCTAGTTTGGCCCGATCCTGTTGGCGGGGATGAGGACGTGTACATCAGCGTGGTTCGGGGCAGACGCTGTGGTCTGGTTCTGGGGCCCCGGGGCAGGTCTGGCTGGCCACCTCAGGAGCCTGGGGTGCTGCGTCTTTGGCCCGGGGCAAGAAACCGAGTTAGGGGAGCCTGTGGAATCCAGAAGAAAAACGTAAGGTGAAAAAGCAATCCAAACAAGCCATTAGCATGCAGGGGGTTAGGCCAAGAGGAGGATCCCATAGGAGGTCCAGGGTGGGCTGGAAAGCTGAACTAGAAGTGGTGGTTTCACATGGAGCCAGAAGGATTTCCTCAAGCTGAACCTATAGCCCTGCGGACTGCTTCCAGGGTGCCTGGAGCCTCGGACAAGAGCAGGGAGGGGGCACTTAGAAGCCTCTGCCTAAGTTAGCCACTGGGACTGTCTGCTTCTCTCCTTCCCCGCCTCTCCCTTAAGGAAGATAAAGGGTAATCTCCCTACACTGCCCCCCGGGGGAAAACCAAAACCAAAAAACAGGGGAAAAGAAACCCCACCCAAGATAGGAAAATGTCAAATAACTTCCCCAAGATAGACCGATTTCCTTAAATTGCCTGGTAAGAGTTTGGTGAACTGAATATAGCCCCGTCTCACCCAGTCACGGCACGGTCTTTATCAATTACCGCTTGCTTGCGAGGGAATGGACATTTCACAGGACTAGTCTGATTCCAAAATCCGAGTAGGGTGCAAATAGGCAAGCCTCGGCTCCAGCTGGTGAAAGAGAGGACAGTTTTCTTGCCCATGGCCAAACTCCAGCGTCAGAGCCATCCCGGGTCTGGCTCGGGCTTCCTGTCGGCCGGCATAGCCCCACCCCCTGCTCTGTCTGTACCCGGATGCTGCTCTGGTCACCCAAGGGCACAGCGGAGCTCAGACCCACCAATACCTCCCCCACCCTGGGGCTGTTCCTGGACGATGGTTCCAGATCCAAAGGCCCAGGGATGCAGAGAGGGAAGGGCTTTGCGAGGGTTGGGTGAGTGGGGGGAGGTGGCCGCAGAGAGGGAAGGGCTTTGCGAGGGTTGGGTGAGTGGGGGGAGGTGGCCGGGGGTTATCCTTGTTCGGATAGGGTGAAGGAGGCTTCTGGGTAAGGCTGCCTCAGACCAGAGCTGAGGGGCACACTTTCTCCCATAGACACACTTAATCTATCCAGTCCCTAACTTACATTATTCCATTCCTTCTTGGGACAATAATTCCGTACTATTTCCACAGTAATGACGATAGACTGTATGTAATTACAACCTGATTTTTTAAAAATGTGTTATTTTAGTGAACATAAAAGTAACTTATGTCCAGGAAAAGAAAACGGAAAAATCAGAGAAATCGAATTTTTTGAAAATTTACCCATATTTCCTACCATAGAAGGATGGTTAGCACTCTTTATCTGTTGGTACATTCCTATGCCTAAAATTTAGTTTGGTTTGTTGGAGCAAGAGTCTCTGTTTCGGTTTTGTGTGACTGATTCATTCATTCATCAAAGAATTTATCGCGGGTTCTCCATGGGTCCGAGCTGTGCTGGGTGCTGGGGAGCTGGTGAATAGCAGTGGCGCTTACAGACAGGTGGGAAGAACAGGTTAAACAAGAAATTACCGTACTGGCAAACGGCCACAAACGTGGCAGAAAGGCAGTGGGGCTTAGAATCATGAGTAGAGTAGAATCTGGTGCCTTCTGTGCTCACTCGTTTTTCCTCAAAGCCCTTCTCAGGCATCAAGTGATCTCTTAGTCGCCTGTCAGCTTAGTAGGGCAGATGCTGTCTGTTCTTCCCTCTGGAGCTTGGGTTTCTTCAAGGCCACGGCCCACCGGCCTCGCTCACTCAAGGCTGTAGCTCCAGCCCCTGACTCAGGCCTGCCACTTCCTCGCAAATCCTTCTTACCCGGCTGGCAGTCTCTTAACACGTATGGGTAGCATGTGCCATTAAGGCCATGGTTAGTGGACAAAACATATTCTGTCAGGGATTTAGTTTGTGATCCGTCACTGGCTGGACTGACCCCCCTTGATACTCGGGTCAGGAGAGTCTCCCAAGCATATGGTTTTGGAGCCTGTAATTTTCTCCAAAAAAAAGAAATAGGTGCTCCAGCTGACTTCCCAGGTGTTCGCACACCTGTTCTGGAGACTACCCAGAGTTCCACACAGTCCCTCGCCACCTCCTGGATAGTTTCTCTGGGCCTTCCAGTGGCAAGACCCCAGGTATGGATGTGTGGCTCCTTCCAGAGGAGCTGTCCCCTCTTCCTAAAAAAAGACAGCTTCCCCCAGGCCCCCAGAGGCAACACCTCCCATCCACAGGTCTCTCGACCCTGCCTTCTTGGACCGGTGGACTGGACCTGGAGCCAGTTCTCTGTATTCCAGAGGCAGTGACCAAGAAGCCTAGAATCATTGGTGAGAGGGCAAGAGCCAAGAAGAGAAGGTTCAAGAAAAGATGGCAGAGGCTCAGGTCTCCCCTCCCTTTATGAAAGGAGATGGCAAGCAAGGAGTGTGTGGGAAAAAGGTCCCAGGCATGCAGTTGGTCAACACTTTAATTAGATCTGAGGGGTTGGGTCACCTCCCGAGCCTCTGTTCACGTGTGCTGAGATGTCTGCCTCTGAGCTGGCCTCTTACAGACTCCTGAACACTCTCCTGGTATCGTCTGGAGGCTCTGCTGAGGGCAGCCTGCCCGGTGACCGCTCCAGGGCTGAGCCAGCAGAACTGCCGGGCCTTGGAGCTGCAGGTACCACCAGCCAAGGGCACCCCAGGCCCCGGAGATGGCAACTGGATAGATGCTGTTGGGTGTGCTGAACCAGGCAAAGACAAGGGACTCTTCCAGAAAGGCTTTCTGCCCGGGGCTGATCGGAACTGTCTTTGTTCACATTCTTTCTTGGTCTGGGTGGAAGTGGGTGGAAGTCACTTCCCCTTGTCTGGGACTGGGGGAGGAGCTCGACTGTATGGCGTGGGGGCTGAGGGGGGCGGGGGGGATGGGGATACTTCTCAGCTGTTAGGTTAGGAGCAGGTACAGAAAATTCTGAAGACAGAACACAGTTGTCTTCCACGCCCCAAGCCGCCTCCTCCCCTTCGGAGCCTTCTTCCCTTCATGGGACTTGTCAGATGCTGTGCTACTCCTGCCAAGTCGATTTCAGGGCAACATTACAAATCGGAGTCATTAGGGCCAGAGTATAAATAAGTTTACAGGAGTCAGTTGGTGTCTTTGTATCTTAGTTTGGGTCTGAACTGTTCTCTCTATTGTTAGGGCCTCTGGGCAGGTGTAGGAGGAATTTGGCATTCAGGGAAGGTTCTTTGCCTCTAAACTAAGACTAAAGCTCTAACTAGGAACTCGGGCGATAGTCCCAGGTAACGAATAAGAGTTTTTAAAAATGCATGTAGCCCCTTTTGCGCTCTATCAGAATACAGATGCTTTTAGACGTGCCGGATGAGCTGCAACGTAATTTCTGAGTTGTTCCCCACGCTTTTAGAAAATGAATCTCTCTGGTATTTGAAAGAGCTTGCCAGAGGCAGGCGAGGGAGGTTTTGACAGGTCCTGCAGGAAGGACCCTGGGTTCGCGGAGGTGATTTGCTCTTTGGGGGGTCTTGGGAGGTGTGGGAGTCCTGGAGTTATTCCCCTGGTGCCGAAGCAGCTGTGGCCAAGGCGGTGTGGACAGAAGCTCTAAGTGTCTCCTGAGTTAAGAGAGCTGTTTGCTAATGGATTATCTGGATGGGGCTGCTTCCGGCCTGAAGTCTGTGATCTCTGTGATACAATAAGAGATAGATATTTGGTATTTGGCTCAGGTTCCCGCCACAGAGCTTCTGGAACCCTAGGAATTTCCCGAGTAATGGGAGTGTCTTTTGTTATTCATAACAAGCCTCTTTTAACCGCACCTGAGTTTATGCTAATATGGCTACTCGGTGGGCCCCTAGATAGCTTCGGGATGGGGCTGGTTGCCAGAGGAACCAACCACGTGGTTAGAGATTTGGCCCTTTTAGCCCCACCCAGACCTCTGGGAGCAGAGAGGGGCTGAGGATGGAATTAATCTCCAACGGCCCGTGATTAACCAGCCCTTCCCCTGTAATGAAACCTCCATCAAAAACTCCCAAGTGATGGGGTTCTGAGGACTTGTGGTTTAGCGAACAGCTGAGGTGCTGGAGGGTGGGGGCCCCTGAAGGCAGGGAAACCCCACACACCTCAGACCAAACCACCCCCCCCCTGCCCCAAACTCTGCATCTCTTCCCTTTGGCCGGTCCCAAATTGGATCCTTTAAAATAAACTCATCATAGTCGTGTTTTTCCAAGTGTTGGGAGCTGTTCTAGCAAATTATCGAACCCAAAGAGGGGATTGTGGGGACCCCCAATTTATAGCCAGTTGGTCAGAAGTACAGGGAGAAGCAGCCTGGGTCTTGTGACCAGCGCCTGAAGCTAGAACAGTCTCATGGACAGAGCCCTTGACCTGTGGGGTCTGCCCAAACTCCAGGTAGGTCGTGTCAGCTTGGAATTGAATTAAAGAACACCCAGTTGGTGTCCGAACTGGTTATCTATGTGGAAGAAAGCCACAGTGTTGGTGTGAGGACCATTGTAGACAAAAAAATTTCTCATCCCTCAAAGGATGAGTTTTATCTCGAGACACAAAGACGTTGACCATGGTGTGCCTCGTTCTGTGCCTTTCAGTGGTTACTAATAACCTCAGACCCGGGAGGAGGGGAGCAAAATGCCAAGAGCCATCCTTCCCATGTCCAGGAAAGTAGCATCCTGACGGTAGCCATGACCTTCCAAGGAAGCTTGGATTAACTTCCCGAAGCCCTGTGAGGTGGGGCCCACAGCCGCGGTGGGGAAGGCCACTGGGACCGGTAGCCCCAGCAGCCAGCTTCCTAGGGCGCATTACCTGGGTGGTGACTCAGGCTTTTTGGAAAACCAGCTTGCGTCATCAGCAGCTGGGCCCAGCTCACCCCGTGACCTGGGAACTTGGCATAAGCGGAGCTTATGACTCTGAGGGTCAGAGGGAGGAGGGAGAAGGCCTCCCGGGAGCGTGGGGGACACACGGCCGCCTCCCCAGAGGCCAGCAAGCCTCGAGGATCCCGTTTCTGCCTGTTGAGGCCCATGGGGCCGGGATGCTGCTTTGGTCTGCAGACCTTGTCTTCATCCTCCCCGGCCTCAGAGAGGGCTGGTTTCCACCGTCGGTGCAGGGCCCCGGCCAGAGCCTGGGTGAGGCGGCTCAGGACCTGTTGCTGGTGTTGCTCCCTGTGCTCTTCCACATGTGTGGGTCTCCCCCAACTCTGAAGTGTGCACACGGACCAGGGGGCTGCTTGTGAGGACTTGGGGGGTGTGGCAGCCACCCACCCAGGCTCCCCCAGATCTTGCCTTTGTAAGAGTAGCCTGCAAATGGAATCAGGGAGTTTGTACCCTTTCAGGCTGGCTGTTTTCACTCTGCAGAAAGCATTTCTTGCATGGATCCTCAGCCTTTTTCTAGACCAAGTACCCATCACTTTTTATTCCTGTCTTGGTATGGACCTCTCCTGCCATGTCCAGATAGCTGGATGTTTTTTTTTCTCCCTGGCCACAGCTCAGCTCCTCCAGGGCTGGACGGTGCCTTGTGTGCCTCTGTGTCCCCAGCCTGCACCTAGTTAGCGCTTGACAGAGTGTGGAACTGGGGCAACTGTGCATTGACAGCGAGGACCCTCGACTCTCTCTACCTCTCCGGGAGGGGCGGGGGCGGGCACTCTGTAGAAGCCCTGCAGATGTCTCTGTAAGGCCCTGGCTGGTCCCCGCTTAGGCTCTGTGCTCAGCCGGTGACCTGGAGAGACGCCCAGGAATGGGCAGGCTGCTTCTCGAAAACCACTCCCACCCTCAGTTTGGTGTCTGTGCTGGGCAGCGTGCTTTCCCTTCCAATGGGGGCTTTGGAGGGCTCTGGGTGGAGCCCCTGCATCTCTCGGGGCTCCGAGTCAGGAATTCCTGGGAGTGTGGTGTCGGTGTGTGCCTGTCTCATTCCCCCTCCGCCAGAGAAGCCTTCTCTTCGGGCCTTGTTTGCACTGAATCACGGCTGAGTGGCTTTGTTAGTTAAAAATAGGCCTTGGCATATCCGCCCAGTGACAGGCCCTTCTTGCTTCAGGCCCACACTGGAATGCTTATATAAATATTTGGAGGAACTTGAAACCCGGGACCATTTCTATCCCAGAGTCATCTCTCCTGGACTCCTAAAGCAGGAAGGATAATATGGCAGCAAGAAAGTGAGGGCCTGCTTGTGTTGGAAGCACTCAGGGTGGCGGCACATTATTTGGGAGACACTGGAGGGGGCGGTTCCGAAGCCAGTGGAAGTGGTTGGTCATTTGCAGTAGTGACGGCGGCTCAGGTAGAAATCACAGGGTTTAAATCAGAATGTCCAGGGTTCAAACCACAGTTCTACTTCCTGGCCCATGGCCTTAGACAAGTCACAGGACTTCTCGAACCCCAGGTTCTCCTTTGCACATTATCTACTGCACGAGGGTGATTGTGAGAGTAAAATGATCACCTGTGGCAAGAACCTAACAGGGCCCACACCCAGCACACAGTAGGCCCTCATGTGGTGGTGGCGGCCCCCTTAGCCTAGCTAGCGGCTGTCAATGTTCAGCATTGCACAACCTTGCACCAGCCATCCAAGGAAAGAACTGGAGGTTCTAAAGAGGGGACACAGGAGTGTCCGAGTGCATCTCCAGACTTCTCCCCAGTGCCACTCATGTCTTGTCACCTCCATTGGTCTGCAGCCACTACTGTGTCCTTAGATCACTTTAGCAGCTGCCCGAGCAGGGTCGGTAACTCGGGACTCACCAGCTGCAAGAGGACTGTAACCAAGCTTAAAATAGAGCCATGTCCCTTGCTGGACCGAGGGCTGCGCCGGTCCCCAGTACAAGCCGGGCAGTGTCTACACAGCCAGGCTGAGCTGGACTCCGGGCATCTGCTTCCCCCACCAGGCAAGGCCGGCTTTCCTTGATCCCGAAGCCCCAAGGGCCCTCAGCCTCCTCCCTCCCCCGCCACCGGGCCAGAGGTTACTGACCCAGACAAGCTGGGGGAGGGCACGGGGCCGGGCGTTGGGGAGACCGGGATCTGGTGGTGGCCGGCATGGTAGGCTCAGCGGCCCTCTGCGTGTGGGTTGGGCTGGTTCTGGCCTTGGTGTGTGTGTGGTAGTCGGGAGGTGGGGGGGGAGCCCCGGGCGGCATTTCTAAACGGGGAACGAGAGTGAGGCCGTCCTGCCTGAGAGGGTGGAAGAAGAGAGAAGCTCCGAAGCAGTGAGTCACGCTGTTTGGTTGACCTTGCTGCTTTTTAAGCCCCAACCCGGGTCATTGTGTCTGAATAGAAGCGTGTCAGAAGCCAGCCGAAGAATGCCCACTGAGCAAGGCCCCCACGGAAAGGTCAAGCCCTGCCTATTGAGGGAGGACGCCCAGATGGGGCGACTTTGTGCCCAGAGCGGCGCGCCCCTTCCTGCTGTTGTCACGTCTGTGTCTGTGACTGCCTCCTCCACGGTCTCCCTCTCCCCTCGTGCAGGTGCCACCATGGAGTCTGACCACTGCTGACCGGAGCCAGGCGGGAGGCGCACAGGGGAGAAGGGTGACCCGCACCCGTCGCCATGGCTTCCCCCATGGCAGAGAGCCAGCTCCAGAGAATCATCCGCGATTTGCAAGGTGCGGCGGTTTGGGGGGCGGGAGGCACACTTGGCTCGGGTGTGGGGGAGCTGGGGCCGTGCGCCTCCCGTCGCTCTCTCATTCTTGTCACATGGGAAGTAATGGGAGCCCCAGGACACAGCGCGTGGAAGCATTTGGGGCTCGGGTGTCCATCCCGGGTCAGGCTGGGAGAGCTGGGCCGGTGCTCCTCTCAGGGCGCTGCGAAGCCAGTTTGTAAACAAGATCCAGTGCCCTTTTTGGGGTCTGGGTCTGCTTTCAGTGTTTGTGCATATGTGTGTTTTCAAGCCTCCTGTTAAATCTTCAGCTGAATCCTGAGCCCTCGGGCGGTAATGGAGTTGGCTCCTCTGGGGAGGTGTGTTCTTCCTCTGAGCAGAATGACCAGCACCCGTCTTTCTTGTTTTGCTGTCCTCCCTGGTCCTGGCAGGCGGACAGCCTGTATCCTGTGACGCACTGTGATTCTGGGCCTGCTGCCTCCTGGACTTCCTGAGCTCAGCAAACCCGCCGAGACTCGGAGCTCTCATCTTGATGGAGGAGGGCGGGGCAGGGCAGGCTCTCGGGATGCAGAGACTCAGGAGGAGAGTCCAGGGTTCGAGGTCACCCTTCTAGGTGATGTCCTGGGGGTCAGAATTCTGGCAAGTTTCTGGCCCACGCCACAGCTCACCAGGGCGGGTCTGTAGGCCTCTGTGGAGCTCCAGCACGTTGGCTACCAGACGGTGTGAAGGTGACCGCCTCCTGCATGTCCCAGCAGTGACAGCGTACTCTCCTGACAGCCTGAAGGTCCAGGTTCCTACCTGCTCAGGTGCAGTCTGTCACAGCCAGGGCCACCGGCCGCTTCTCCTTCTGCAGGTCAGAAGGCGCCAGGATGAAAATCACTCCCAGGCTTAGCTCCCCATGTATATAGCATCTGGGGCCCTGACCTGCAGAAAATCACATGGCATTTCCCAGGTTCCAGGCCCTGTCCTGCACATGCCTTATGGATAACGACTCATGGGGTCCTCACATTTGGTCCGTGAGGTAGGAACCATTACCCCAGTTCTGCAGAGGCAGAAACAGGCACAGAGAGGTTAAGTGACTTGCCTAAGGTCACACACCCAGTCGGGCAGAGCTTGGGTTTACACACATACCAGGTGCCAGAGTCTGCACTCTTAGACCGCACCAGCCTACTTCCAGCTAAAATATTAGCTGGTTTTTTTTCTTAAGTCTACACACATGGACGCACACACGCATACACACACACACACGCCGAGACGGTGAAATGACAATCTGCCAATCTGAGTTCACCTCTGGCCTTGAGAAATCTCTCCACAGAGTAATCCCTCTCTCCTGCCTGTCAGTCTCTGGTTCTCCAGCATGACTTTGGGACCCAGAGAGCTTTACTGGGAGGGAAGAGAGAGGAAGAGAGGACCCCTTGCTCGCACTCCTGATCCAGGAAGGAAGACATTGTTCAGGTGCCCTTTTCTACCCCACGTCCTGGCTGGTCTGGTCGTCCCCAATATCCCAAAGCCATCTCAATGTCCAGTACCCACCCCAGCCCACTGAGCGCTTTGACACACCGCTTTCTCAGGGCCCTTCCCTTGCATCTGTTGGTAACTGTCTTCGTGGGCACACCAGAAATCTCTGGCACGGAGCAAGGGAGTGGCGCATCCCTAACTGAGGTGTCCTTGGGCATTGCTTAGCCTTCGGGTCTCTGCAGGGCAGCCCGCTCATCCTCCTGGTGACAGCAGTGACGACAACCTTGGGGTCAGCTCCTGGCTCCACCTTTTAACCCTTGAAGATGTTGGACAAGTCCCATCACCTCCCCAAGGTCCCATTGCTTAGTTCACATGCTAGATCAGCTTGATAACACCTGCTTCTCAAGACTGTTGACAGACGCAAGTGTATAATTCACAGAAAACTCCGATTATTCATAAGTAACGCATTTGGAATGGCAGAGATTAGAGCTGAAAACTTCGTATTTCATATGCAAGGCTCCTTTCAAAATTGCAAGAGTTCCCAGTTCAGGTTATGAGGGTTAACCCCGCTGAGGGTTGGGGAGGAAGGCTGTGCATCCTCCCTGGTCCCTGACCACCCCCCTGTCCCCAGCTCTTGATGTCAGTGGCAGCAAACATTTCTAGAGGGTGCCACTGGACAGCAGTCAGTTGGTATAAGAATCTGTCCCAAGAGCCTGTCTTCACCATTTGCTGACCTCTGCCAGAGAGGTCAGTGTTGATTAAATTTTAGCAGTTCAGGTTCAGTGTCAGTGCTGGGCAGGTCTACTTTCCAGCCATGGTTCTGGAGCGCAGGGACGGGGTGCTCCTCTCCTTACGAGCCATCAGAGAGCAAGACGGTTTGGGGCAGTATGCCCCAGCCATCTCAACCGGGGGCGCTCTTCTCAGTGTCTACACCAAGCCCAGCTTCTCACTGTCCCTCCGTGCCACAGCAGAAGCTGCGAGTGACAGTCAAGGTGGTTTTCCCTCTATTCTGGACGGGGAGGTCGGTTGTCTTAGAAGTGGAGATGCGGGCTCCGGAATCAGAAAGCCCTGGAGGAACCAGGCTTCTCATTTCAGCTCTGCCTTTTGCATCCCGTGGTTTTTGGCCAAGTGCCCTGACCTCTCCCGGAATTCCTTATCTGCCAAACGGGATGATGCTATCAGCCTTCACCAGTCTCCAGTTGTACTTTCTTCCCCCACATTTTAACAGCTCTGAAACTGGGATTATCTTAAAACCAGCTGTGTATTGGATTTGTGGAAATACAACCATGCCCACCTCGCCAGGGCTGTGTTAAAGGAGAAAGACCTGCAGAAGCCTGGCCCCTGCTGGGCACTCAGCTCACGGAAGCAGGTGTCACTGTTGTCATTCTGGGGATTGTTCTCGCTCCTCTTATTTGCACCTTCTGGTCTTCTTGAAGCCAGGATGTAGCCTGTACTGAGCAGGAGGGTTAAAGTGAAGAACAACAAGCCGCGTGGCCAGAAGGAAGGTAAAGCTCTCTGGACGTCAGTGTGAGGGACCTGCTGAGTGGTTCGTGTACATGGCGAACCTTCCTTGACCAAAGGCTGCACGCAGATGGCACGGCCTGCACGGTGGGCCTGCAGGGAGGACCGAGAGATGGGCCGGATCAGGGGGCCGTGGGAGAATACCTGTGAGCTCTCAGCACACCTGAGCACCTCCAGGCTCAGCCTGCCTTCCTTCTAGGGTCACATCCCACTTTCTGCTTCCCAGGTGCTCTGCTGTCACTGACCGCTTGCTCCCCCTGCGTCCCTGGGTTATTCTGCTTCTCTCTCTGAAGCCAGTTACGTGTTCCTGTTTGTTGTCTTAAAGATGCGGTGACAGAGCTAAGCAAAGAGTTTAAGGAAGCAGGGGAGCCCATTACGGACGACAGCACCAGCCTGCACAAGTTTTCTTATAAACTTGAGTATCTCCTGCAAGTAAGTTGACTCCTGTACCATGTTGATTTCTGCTCTGTTCTCTTGGTTCCCTCTCGAGTGACTCATGAGCGTCAGGATGTGGTTCAGACAGCTCCGGGAAGCCAGGAAGCCCTCCCGGTTAGACTGAAAGTCGGAGCAGCCCTGGTTGCTTGGAGCTCAAGCCTCCTGAGTGTGGAGAATCGGAATGTTGCCCCTTAGCATGGCTGTGGGCTTCAAGAATGCTCTTTACAGATTTAGACCATCTTAAGGCAGGTCACAAGGTAACGGGCTAGCAGAGATCGTAACTTTTGGGGCAGTTGCCCCGTCACCCACTCTCCAGGAGTGTGTGGACCCTCTGAAGATTATCCAGAAGCTCCCATTTTAGAGCCTTGCTGCTCAGAGTGCTGGGGTCCACAGACCAGCAGCATCAGCATCCCCTGGGCGAGGGTGAGAAATCTATTCTCAGTGCCCACCCTGACCCGCTGAATCAGAATCTCTGAGGTTAACCCAGGAAGTTTTGTCTGAACACACTCCTCCTGTAATGCTGACGTGTGCTTGCTTGAAGATGCACGGATCTAGAGAGCTCTGCAGAGGCGGAAAAATACAGGCAATCACAGGAGGCAGGAAGGAAATGGAACGAAATATTAACAGAAGTTATCTTAGGAAGGGGCTGTTTGCATTATAATTTTTTTTCTTCTCTAGTCTTGTCGGGATTTTCTAACATGTATGTATCTTAACTTCCATAACCAGAAACAAACACTGTAAGATGTTACGTTGTAGAAAGACACACCTTTATCCTTTTGAACACTGGACGTGTACGTCCCAGCACGCTCCGGTCACAGCCCAGCAAAGCCGGCTAGAGAATGAGCACCTGCTGGAGGCGAAGCCCCAACGTGTCGAGGGACTCCCCCTTCCCTTTCCAGCTGCTTCTGTCTTACTCTGGGACATGATTTATGAACCTTTTCAGTTTTCAGTCGGCCCATTTTGGTTTTGGATTTGAAACAACTCAGCTGACATTAATTGGGATTTATTACATATTTGGGTATATTACAGTGTTGAGACTTTTAAGTAGCCAGGGTAAGATGTCTCAAACTCATTTCCCTGAGTTGAGATAAGGTTGACAGTCTTCATGTTGTCCTTCAAGACTTTTCCCTCAAATGTCCTCATCCCGTGTGAACGACGCCTCTGGTGGTCTTCTACCCATTTCTGTGCACCAAGGTCCTTTCAAGAGATAGTCTCTCCTGGGGGGCTTTTACTTCTGAATTCCGCTAGCTGTGTAACCCTGGGCCAGCTGCTTAACCTTTCCCAGCCTCAGTCTCTGCATCTATAAATTGGGGTTTGAAACACCCACAAGCTTTATCTGCCAGCCAATAAAAATGGCGCCAGTAAAGGGCCTCGTCCAGGACAGGGTGACTAAGAAGCTGTTGCTGTTCCTGATCATTTAAATGGTGGGATGATCAGCTGCAGGCGTGGCCCTCCTCTCTCTGTCCCCCGGTCTCCACAGTTCGATCAGAAGGAGAAGGCCACCCTTCTGGGCAACAGGAAGGACTACTGGGATTACTTCTGCGCCTGCCTGGCCAAGGTGAAAGGAGCCAATGACGGGATCCGATTCGTCAAGTCGATTCCAGAGGTAAGCAGAGTGGCCAGGTTCCTCACATCTTCCTCTCTCTGCCTTAAGCATCTCTTGCCCAACCTGTGCCGCAGCCGGCTCCTTGAGGAGGAGGGTAGGGAGCGGACGGCTGATGAAGGAGTAAGGAAATCCGGGCGCACTCTGTGCCCAGTGCTCGCTCAGGGAAGCCACCCAAGTGAGCACTCGCCAAGCAAGGGGTGGCTCGGTCCTGACGGGTTCAGGCCACGAGCACGCGCCGTCTCAGAGCGGACTGCTCACACTGAGGCCGTTCGAGGGGCCCGTCGGGGGCCTAGAGCACGGGACGCCTCTGCCTTTTCAAGAGAATTTGTTCCTTAGATAAAGTGCTTAGGGTGCTTTCCCTATAATTTGTGCAGGAAACTTGTGTTTATAATGAAGAGAGTGATGTGCGCCATCAAGGGACTGGTTACGCTAAGCAGCTCCCCACATTGAGCTCTGAGAGCCCCTTGAGCAGACAGCCAGTGCTTTGCTGTTTCAGAAAACTCCAGAACACATTCTCCGCACTCTCCTTCCTCTCTCTCTCTCCTTCTCTTCTCTCCCTCCCCCCTTCCTTCCCTCTCTTGCCCTCTCTCCTCTTTCTCTCTCTCCTCCCCCCTGTTTCCCTCCCTTCCCCCACCCCTTCAGCCTCGTCCCTCTGGGAGGGAAAAACTGTGCACCCTCAGGAGTGAGAAAACCCCTAGATTTCGGGCAGGAGGCCTAAAGCGTTTCTCCATTTCGTCTTTCTTTTCAGCATCTTGTCAGTACGTTTGGAATCACTTTAAAGCCCGCAGCCATGCTCCTTGGCTGGCCTCCCACAAAGGCCGCCGAGTCAGGCGCTCTGCGATCCCTTCTCGCTCCCTGCCAGCTGGAGTCAGCTAGGTTTCTTCTTATAGAGCATGACGGCCTTAAGTACGCGGACAGTGAGGGCCGAGCAGTTCCCACTCTCTGGCATCTAAGAAGAGGAGGAAGGACCTTGGCTGTGAGGAGTTAGTTCCTTGGATTCCTTTAATGTCCATGCAGCACCACAGTCTCGTGAGAACTTGCCTAGTAGGACCATCGGGTCCCTGACGTAGAGCGTTTTCATGTATCACACACCTGGAGAGGGGTGTCATCTCCTCTCTGGAAGTCTGGAAGAAGTTGTTTTTTTTTTTTTTTTTTTTAAGATTTTATTTATTTATTTGACAGAGATCACAAGTAGGCAGAGAGAGAGAGAGGAGGAAGCAGGCTCCGCACCGAACAGAGAGCCCGACTCGGATCCCAGGGCCCTGAGATCATGACCTGAGCCAAAGGCAGTGGCCCAACCCAATGAGCTACCCAGGCACCCCTGGAAGAAGTTCTTAATGTCACTGTCCTATCTTCCACTCTTCAGAGCAGCAAAGGCCTTTGGCTTTATGGCTTCAGACAACTGAAGTCTGGAATAAGTTTAGTTTAGTCCTCACGGCCCAGGGTTACAAAATGCTTAAATCTCCTTTTTGCAGAATTCCCAGACCTTTAGACAATCCGAGGCCAGGGAAACTGACTTTTCGAAGCAAAAAGCACTCGCTGCTTGCCCAGATGGCCCTGGTTCCTGGTGGCCACGTGGGCTCTGCTTCCCACAGGCCCCAGTTGTCTTGTCCCCCTGGAAGACTCTGCTCTCAGGGGCTCTCTTGGGTGGAATGACTTGGAAGGGCACTTGGGCGCCAGGGCTTCTGGGTACTTGGGCCAACTGTAATAAGCAAGTGTTGTCCAGGCTGCCAAGCCAAAAGGTAGAAGTGAATGGATCAGAAGCCTTTCTGGGCCCCTCAGGCCCTCATGGGGTGGGAGGCAGCCTTTTGGGCTAAAATAACCTAAGGCTATAATCAGCCACTTCTGGAGGTTCAGAAAAAGCCCAGCCTGAGCTGTGCGACTTTCCTCCAGATGGACCAGGGTCTGAACCACAGTGCGGCTTGGTGTCCCTCTCTTGGCGCAGTGATCTGACTGAGAGCAGAAGCCACTCTCGTGCGCCCTGCAGACTTCCTGCCCTTCGAGGCTGTTGGGTAGCTTCTGGGTATCGTGCAGATGAGTTTGGGCCAGATGCCAAAGATTTAATGAATTAGGTCATGAACCTGGAGCCGTGATGTCAGAACAGCAAAACTAAAAAGCTGGGCAGTATTTTCACCTGCAGTACAAAGGAGCTATTGACCCCTCCCCCCAAGGATGTTTCAAGATACCTCTTATAATAAACAGCTCCATTTATATGTACACATGTCAGATCGGTTTCCCTAATAGGGCTGATTAAAAACACGGCCCAGATTGTTTGGCACTGAACGTCTTCATGTTCTAAATGCTGTTACAGTGGCCGTTTTGCTGTTAAGGACAAGCCCATCCCTTGGGAGCTCATGGACATGGGCTGTCGTGTGAGGGTCTTACTGAATTCTGCAGGGCCTGTATGTGGATGTGTCTGTCTGACCAACACACTTGGCCCCACAGCGCCTTGCCCAGCTGTTCTGCGCTGTCCTGAGTTTGCTGGACATCACCCCTGAACACTCCATTCGCCCTTGATTATCAGTGGAAAAAAGGAATTTGGATGTGGAGCTGTCCTCACGATTCTCCCAAGGACGTGTGTCCTGACCAGGTCTCTGCAGACAGGCCATGACGGTGTTTCTAAGGCCTGTGTGTCCGGCTGCCACCAACCCACCCACTTCCACTCCTAGGTATCCTGACCATGCCCCAGACTTACAGAGCACACATGGAGACCCGACTTACAGCCTCTCTCTTAACTCATGACATTTCACACCTTTTTATTTTTTTAAAGCGACTTCATACTGCGGTATCATTTCCTTGAGTCAGCAGTAAGGAGGCCGACAGCTCTGAGCTAGAAGGTGCTATGGCCCGGGATGTTTACATCTTCATTAATATGTTGGTGCTCGGGTCTGTACCACACGTTTCCTGTCTCAGTGCAGTGCCATGATTGGTTTCTCGATAGTGTGGAGTGTTAGGACCATCAGTCCCCCATCCCCGGCCACGAAGTTGAACATTTCTAACCTCTGAAGAGGCAAGGAGGGTATATGGGTCTTTACTTATCCGACCCAGACTCCGAGACTGACAGAAATGAGAGATTGAGAGTTTTCAAATTCCTGCCCGCTTACCTTGAACTTCTAGGTCCGAACCATGGGAATGAGCCCTGTTTGGCAAACTGGCTGTGTGGGCCCATAGTTGGCAGTCTCTGGCCAGCACACCCCACCTGCCTCCCAGAAGCTTCCAGAAGCCTCTATAGAAGCCACATTTTGGCACGATGAGATGAGGTTTTCGATGGCAGGCCTGCATCTGGACCCTCCTGTGTTGTCCACCTGAAACAGAGCCACACCCATTTGTTCTTTACCCCAGGGTGACTGGGCCACACCTTCTGACTAATGCAGCGAGTTGGCATCCCTTAAACGAAACCAACCCGGAAAGCATTGACACCTACTGATTTTACTGAGGGTTTCAGGAGAACACCGAGAAGGCTATCATATATCCATCAGAACTTCTTAAAAGTCCCCCTGATGCACCCTTGCCCTTGACCTCCCCCCTCCTCCCCCACACCCCCGGCCCCCACACTGGGGCTCTAGCCAAGCCTCTTGGCTTCTCGCCCTGACCCCTCTTCTCCCATCACCTAAAAATAAGCCTGGACATTAGCCAGACTGAGGCCATCTCTTAATTTAGCTCACTTCTGATGCGAGGAGCCATTCATTGAGCTGCCTAGTTTTATTCTAAATATTCCAAATTAAATCAGTTTCACATGCAACGCTAATCCGAGAGCTTCTGACAGAGCTGGGGTGGGAGAATGACATTCCCTGGAGCAGCCGCAGAAGTTTCAGGGCCTCTGGTGAACGGGTCCCCCCTTGCCACCTTTACCGGAATCTACAGGTTCTTCTCAGGTGGGGGATAGCAGCAAGTCCGCTGCTGCAGGCCTCACCGTCCTAAGGCCACGTCTCCCCTTGGCGTTCAGCCAACAGCTCTTTTCAACATTGCCCACCTTTTCCAGCTCCGAACATCTCTGGGGAAAGGAAGGGCCTTTATCCGCTACTCCTTGGTGCACCAGAGATTGGCGGACACCTTACAGCAGTGCTTCATGAACACCAAGGTGACCAGGTAAGGGCGTGGCGGAGCTGGGGTTTACCCCATGAGCGCGAGGGGGCCCCCAGCCATCCTCGGTGTGCGTGGGGTGGTAGCACGTCTTGTGCACCAGGGAAGACAGGAAGCTCAGGGGGCCTGAGTGCCTTTCTCTAGCCCCACTGATGCCGGGTCACAGAGCAGGAGCTTAGATCCAAAGCTCTGAGCTCCTGATGCAGGTGGATTTCCCTCGCGGGTGGCATGCCCTCGGTGCTGGCCCTAATGAAGGGATAGACCCCGCTGGCCACCACGGCCCTCACCCGAGACTCCATGTCAACGTCTGCTGGGTGTATCGGGGCTCCCCAGACGTTGCAGTGGGCGGCCAGATTGGAGCCCAGGTGGGTTGGTGGGGTCAGCCTTTGTGTGGCTGGTGCTAAAGTCTGAGTGGGGGAGAAAAGGGGGCTTGAGAATGTAAATGGGGCATCTCACGAGGAGCTGCAGCTAGGCCCCTAACAGCCAGCCGAACCTCTTTCAGGCTCCCTGCACCCTTTCCCAGCACTGCCTCCCCTCTCCCCAGGGAGTGTTCTTCCAGTTAATCAAAGAAATCCCTGTGGATTGGAAAAAAAAAAAAAAAACCGTTTGCGGGGGAAAACACTGTGTTTTGTTTTGTCACCTTGAAATTGATTTGCATAAAGACCTATCTCTCGTGGGTGTGGCAGCCTCTGTGAATTCATGTGAACTGTGAACCTTTGCACGTTTGATCTGAAGGTTACTTCAGATGTTTGGTGAGAACCATCCCCAGCCGCTTGACGTCCAGGGTGGCACCTTTCAGGGGCGCCAGCCAGGCAGCTCTTGACACGCACAGCGGTGGTGCCGTTCCCACTTATTGCTGCTTCACGTGGTGCAGCCGCCGGCAGCTCAAAGTGCGGCCGTTCCGTTTTTTGGCTTGAAAACTGGTGTCCGGACGGTCCTTAGCCACGAGCTCACCGGCGTGTATTGAATCCTCTCGAAGGAATAGAAGATGAGGTTAACATTTCATAGAGAAAGAAGAGTTCTTTCCCCTGTAACTGCCCCTTTCCTGGCACATAACTGAGATTGAAATTTTCTCGTCTCCTTTTTGGGGACTGGATAGGATGTCGATAATACACGAATAAGCATCTAGTTCATTTCAGTGATTTCCTTGAAGAAGAGCAAGCGTATTTGAAAGTTATACGCTCCCACAGTGAACATCAAATTGGGGTGTGTCCCTGTCTGTCTGAATCTCGTTAGTAAGGAGTGAGAATTTGGTAAGGCAGAGCCGTATCAAATTCAGTCTTTGCTTTCCTTTGTTATTGTTGTCATCAATCCCTTTTCCTGCTTCCCTGCAGTGACTGGTACTACGCGAGAAGCCCCTTCCTGAAGCCGAAGCTGAGCTCCGACATCGTGGGCCAGCTCTACGAGCTCACCGAGGTCCAGTTTGACCTGGCGTCCAGAGGCTATGACTTGGACGCTGCCTGGCCAACGTTTGCCAGGTATCTTGAAGAATCGCTTGGTTGAAAACACGGGGGAAAGAGATGTTCGAAGTTCTGAAGGTTGCCACCAGTCGATGCAAAGCGGTTCAGTCACTCAGTAGATTACAGAAGGCTTTGCAGCTCTTACACCTGCGAGTTTTCTAGGCTTTATTGGGTCTGACTAACGATAACATCGAAGGCTCCAACCCGAAACTCTCCTAACCCTTCTCCACGGCCAGGTCTATGAGTCAGTGGAGATGTATATGCAAATCCCGAGGTTTCTTAAGTGTGTTGAGGGACTTGGGGGTGGCAGCAGGGGAGCCAGTGGGCTTTTTCCTGGTCGTGTTCTTGCAGGGTTCCTCAGAGGCCTTGAGGCCAGTGGGAGAGGGAGTTACAGCTCCCCCACGGAAGGGTAAGCACGCTCGCCTGCCACGCCAGGAGGGGGATGGGAAGGGCAAGCTCAGACATTGGGCGACTTGCCCACAGTTGCCCAGTACTGCAGGGCACCAGACTCGAGTTCAGCTCCAGTTCAGCACTTTTTTCGAGAGACGGAGAATGCGCCGGTGTGCATGGGCGTGTGTGAGAGCATGTGTGTACGTGCACATGGGTGCACACGTGGGGAGGGGGGAAGCAGAGAGGAAGGGAAGAGAGAATTCAAGAGAGAATTCAGGTTGGCTTCATGCCAGCGTGGAGCATGGATCTCACGACCCTGAGATCGTGATCAAGAGTTGGTCACTTAACCAACTGAGCCACCCAGGCGCCCACCGGTGCGGCGTTCTTTGCTTTGCTTTCTGTTAATACAGGTTGTTTTCAGTGTCTAGTTTTGTATTTTTTTATTTTGCCCTGTGACGAAAAGTCCTGAATCTGATGATGCCATGAGCCGACCACTGAGATGAAAAGCTAACATTCTGCCGTTTTTACTGCACATGTCCTTTTTAAAACTTCTTCATTTTGAATTCATTTTATAATTACAGCACAGTTGTCCCCAAAATGCCACAGAGCATTCATCCAGCCTTCACCCCGACTCCCCAGTTCTCAGTACTTTGCTACAACTGTTTAATCACTCTCTCTTTAAAAATACATGTTGGTTTATTCCCTAGGCCATTATAGAGAAAGTTACAGACTTGATTCCCCTTGACTCCTCAGGATTCACTGTGTACTTCCCAAAGTCAAGGGCACCCTCTTATGTATAAGCTCAGTGCGGTTACGAAGATCAGGGATTTAACGTGGATACAATGCCACCAGTTTACAGATTCTTTTTTTTTTTTTTTTTAATTTATTTATCTGACAGACCGAGATCCCAAGTAGGCAGAGAGGCAGGCAGAGAGAGAGGGGGAAGCAGGCTCCCCGCTGAGCAGAGAGCCCGATGCGGGGCTCGATCCCAGGACCCTGAGATCACGACCTGAGCCGAAGGCAGAGGCTTTAACCCACTGAGCCACCCAGGCGCCCCCAGTTTACAGATTCTAAGAATCATCCCAGTAATGTCTTTTGTACTCCAGGAGCCCGCCCAGGAGTTAATGCCAGTCTCTCCGGTCTTCTTGAATTTGGAACAGTTTCTCAGTCTTTGTCTTTCACGGTGTAGATATTTTTGAAAAGCACAGGCCAGTTACTTTGTAAAATGTTCTTTGTTGGAGTTTGTCTAGGGCTTCCTCATTGTCAGATTCAGGGTGAGCGTTTCTGGCAGGAGAACCCAGATGTTGTGTCGTCTTCAGCACAGTCCAGAGACCTGATGAGACAAATCATTTGTCTCATCACCGGGGCCGTTGCCTGTGACCATTAGGTAAAGGTGGTGTTTGCCAGATTTCTCTAAAGTTATTGTCTCTCCCTTTGTAATCATTAGGTTTCTTTTTTTTCTTTTTTCTTTTTTTTTTTTAAAGATTTTATTTATTTATTTGACAGAGAGCACAAGTAGGCCAAGAGGCAGGCAGAGAGAGAGGAGGAAGCAGGCTCCCCACTGAGCAGAAAGCCCGATGCGGGGCTCAATCCCAGGACCCTGGGATCATGACCTGAGCTGAAGGTGGAGGCTTTAACCCACTGAACCACTCAGGCTCCGCAATCATTAGGTTTCTTATAGGAAGATACTTTAAGATTAGGTTAACCAACTAGGGCTTAGTCGGTTAAGCATCTGCCTTTGGCTCAGGTCATGATCCCAGGATCCTGGGATCGAGCCCCACATCGGTCTCCCTGCTCAGTGGGGAGTCTGCTTCCCCCTCCCCCTGCTCGTGCTCTCTCTCTTGCACTGTGTCTCTCAAATACGTAAATAAAATCTTAAAGGAAAAAGATCAGGTTGTTACCTCGCTTTTTCCTTAGTATTTATATACCCACATTTGTATGTATTTTTGTGAGCTCTATGCCCAGCGTGGGGCTTGAACTCACAACCCCAAGATTAAGAGTTGCATGCTCTGCTGACTGAGCCAGACAGGCACCCCTGTGTATTTATTCATTTATAGCAGAGTTGACTCATGGATTCTTATTTTATTCCGTGTGTTATATTCTGTCACTGTAATCATTAATTTGATGCCTAAATTGTTCCTTATTTGGCCAGCAGAAGCCCCTTCCAGCTGGTTCTTTCGGGTTGTGTTTTTTGGATGTTGTCATGTCTGATACCATGTGTTTAGGAAATAAAAGATCACAAATCCAAATAAAGACCCACCCCACTTTCACGCTCTGCCCTTTAATTCCTGTCCAGAAGTAATGACAGCCCTGTAGTTGCCACACGTCATTCCTGAATATCTTTGTGTGTTACCGAGTGGGTATCCCTGCATATTTTATATACATGTTGTTTTATTTTGTATGCATTTATAAATTTTGTATATATCGAATCATAGGTAGCTCTTCTTTTGCAGCTTGCTCGTCTCGCTGCATGTTGGAGTTTTTTATCAGTGTTTGCATGGATTTCTGTAGCCACAGAGAGCGGGTTGACCAGCCATCGCCCACAGGCTGGTGTCGGGGGGTTGGGGGAGTGGATCAGACAGCTTCACCTGTTCATTTACCTGTTGTCCATGGTTGCTGTCATGCCGCCACTGGAGCATGTGTTGGGACCGAGACCAGAAGGCGCACAAGCATAAGATATGTCCTGTCTGGCCCTTCGTAAGAGAAGATTGGTAACCCCCAATGCAGAGCGTTCTGTTGTACAACTGAATGCCAGCTTATCTGTTTCCTGGTGGTACAAAGTTAATTAGGCTGGGTCTGCTGCCCCTAAGCCCGCTGTCACCTTGACTTACCAGACTGATGGCTGCTTTTCTCTTGCTAGAGACTGTGAGACTGTGACAGGCACCCGAGGGGGTGAGGAAAATTTCTGCCCCCAATGGGGAAATGATACATCCACTTAGTTCTTCCCGGGCAGCAGGTGGAAAGGCCTATTATGTTCAGACTTAGCAGTGGAGCTGTCAGCTGCAGACCAGCATAAATGCGATCTCTGGTAGAAGCTGATGGGTTTTTGCCTTTTTACACTCTTTCCAGGAGGGCAGTGCCCCCTGCCACGACCTGGTGCCTTGTGATAATCAGGGCCTCTGTGCATGCTTACGTGTGCGTGTTTCCTGCTCTGATGCAGTCTGTCTGTCCTGTGGCCCTGCAGGAGGACGCTGGCCCCTGGCTCTTCGGCTTATTTGTGGAAACCTCCCAGCCGCAGCTCCAGCATGAGCAGCTTGGTGAGCAGCTACCTGCAGGTAAGACCAGCAAGGCTGGGAGTCTCCTCACCAGAATGCCAACCGGGCTGCACCCTGGCCTCTTGCAACTCGGGGCGATGTGCTCAGATGCCTTCTTTTTTTTTTTTTTAAGCTTTATTTATTTATTTATTTATTTGACACAGAGAGAGAGAGAGATAGCAAGAGAGGGAACACAAGCATGGGGTGTGGAGAAGGGAGAAGCAGGCTTCCCGCTGAGCAGGGAGCTCGATGCCAGACTCGATCCCAGGACCCTGAGATTAGGACCTGAACTGAAGGCATATGCTTAATGACTGAGCCATCCAGGCGCCCCTCGCACACACTTTTTATTCCAACTCAAGTAATATAAACCCTCTGTTATCTGTGTTACTTCCTAGAGGCCAGGTTTTTATGACCCAATAGAACTTAGGCTTTTTATTATTTTTTTTAAGATTTTATTTGTTTATTTGACAGACAGAGATCATAAGTAGGCAGAGAGGCAGACAGGGGTGGGGGGGAGGCAGGCTCCTGCTGAGCACAGAGCCCAATGGGAGGCTTGACTCCTGGACCCTGGGATCATGACCTGAGCTGAAGGCAGAGGCTTTAACCCAATGAGCCCCCCAGGTGCCCCGGAACTTAGGCTTTTTAAGAATTAAATTCTATTAGAAGCTTTTCAGTTATTTTAAAGGAAGCAATTTAGCTCTTGGGTTAGAAGCAGCAGAGTCAAACGCTGTCACGTAATCCTGGGCAGACCGCTTACCTTCTCGAAACCAGTGCTCTCATCCCAAAATGGAGGTCCTGGAAGTCATCCTAGCTCAAAAGGGGACAGTGCAGATCAAGTGAAAGAGCCCTTAAGGGCTTGATGCCGTCAAGTAAGGAAAGTTCATGGGAAAGGCAAATTTCGTTAATTGTGTTATAAATGTGAGAATATCATAGGCGCATATAGTTTTAAAGGTCAGAACAGTGCAGTTAATTGACAAAAATACAACAACTAAAAGTAGTAGAAGCATTAAGAGTGGAGAATAAATTGAGCTGGAACCCTATTTTGTGGTTGAATCACAGCAGGAGCTGTAGGTACGGTGCAGTGGCGAGCAGGAGTTTAAATGTAACGTAATGAATCTAAGTGCCACTGTCCGCTATGCTCCCGGCGCTCCAGGACGCTGGATGGGACATGTGGGTTCTGAGTACCCGGGGAGCCTGCGTCTGTGGTCTTGTGTTCTGACCTCCTTTGGCAGGTGTCTCCAACAAGGCGCTTCTAGCCTTTCGAACAGCTCGATAGGCTCGCTATTTAATGACTTCTCGTTAAACTCTAAAGCTTCTCCCTGTGGCCGTGTAGCTTCTCTCCCAGACCCACTTGTGTATTGTTTATCCTCCGCAGACTCAGGAGATGGCCTCCAGCTTTGACGTAAGCAGCCCCCTAAACAACGAGGCGCTCGAGGGCTTTGACGAGATGCGGCTGGAGCTGGACCAGCTGGAGGTGCGGGAGAAGCGGCTGCAGGAGCAGATGCAGCAGCTGGATCGAGAGAACCAGGAGCTGAGGGCGGCGGTCAGCCTGCAGGCCGAGAAGCTGCAGGCGGAGAGGGAGAGGGGCCTCGCCGCTGCCGAGGACAAGGCCCGCCTCACCCACGTGGTGGCCGAGCTCCAGAAGCAGCGGGAGGTCACGCAGGCCGCCCAGAGCGCCGTGGAGGAGTTCCAGAAATGCCTGCAGGCCCTGGAGCTGGGGGCAGCAGAGGAGGGGGATTACCGCTCGGCCCTGCGGCAGCTGGAGTCCGTGCTGGAGCCCCTGGTGCAGGAGCTTGAGGCCGCGCGGGACCCGCTGGGCAGGAAGAACCAGCGTTCGGCTGATGTCCCGGACCGGCTGGGTGTGGCTGAGCAGAAGGCAAATAGGGCACCGGACGCAGAGCTCCTCCCCGGGGACTTGGCCCTGGAGGTCCAGGAGCTGCGGGAGAAGCTTCGAGCCCTGGAAGGAGAGAGCTGCAAGGCGCAGGAGCTCCACAGGCAGCAGAGTGCCCAGCTCGAGCAGCTGGCCGGGGAGCTGGAGCGGAAGGAGGAGGCCCGGGCTGGCCTGGAGCGCCTGCTGGAGGAGATGGCCCCGGTCCAGGAGGAGCTGGCCGGGAAGGGGCAGGAGGCCGCCCAGCTGCGGCGACAGCTACGGGAGTCCCTAGGCCACCTGAGTTCCCTTGAGCAGGAGCTGGCAGACGTGAGGCAGGAGGAGCGGCAGCGGCGAGAGGAGAAGTTGCTGCTGGAGCAGGAGGCCAGGTCTCTGGCGCGGCAGCTGAGGCTCCTGGAGACCCGGGTGGCCCAGCTGAGCCAGCTCGTGGGGGACCTGGAGGAGCAGAAGAAACAGTTCATCCAGGACAAAGACCACCTCAGCCAGAAGGTGGGGATGCTGGAGCGGCTCGCCGTGCAGCGAGGCCCAGATCCGCCCACGGCAGGGGAGAAGCCCGCTGCCCAGGGTCCCCCAGACTCCAGCCTGCGACAGGTCTTTGAGAAGCCAGAGGAGGAGCAGAGAAGCCCCCAGGAGGGCCAGACAGGTGACACCCAGATGCAAGGGAGCGGCCAGGAGGAAAAGCTCCAGCAGGCCAACAGGGAGCTGGAGAAGGAGCTGCAGAACGTGCTGGAGCGCAACCAGCTCCTTGAGGGCAAGCTACAGGCGCTGCAGGCTGATTACCAGGCCCTGCAGCAGCGGGAGGCAGCCATCCGGGGCTCCCTGGCCTCTCTGGAGTCTGAGCAGGCCAGCATCCGGCACATGGGGGACCAGATGGAGGCAAGCCTCCTGGCCGTGAAGAAGGCCAAGGAGACCATGAGGGCGCAAGTGGCCGAGAAGGAGGCCGCCCTGCAGAACAAGGAGACCGAGTGCCAGCAGCTGCAGGAGGAGGTCGGGCGTTGCCGGCAGCTGGCTGAGGCCCGGGAGAGGGAACTCAGGGCTCTCGAGAGCCAGTGTCACCAGCAGACCCAGCGGATCGAGGCCCTCATGGCAGAGCAAGGCCAACGGGGGCTCGGCGCACCTGACGACAGTGCACACCAGGAGCCAGCCACCCCGCTGGCCCTGTGTCAGGCCCAGGTGGATACCCAGCAGGGGGAGGCTGGGCACCTGCCAGCTGGGGTGCTGGACCTTCAGGCCAAGCTCCAGGCAGCCCTGGGTGACCTTGAGAAGGTACAGGGCCAGCTGAGCGTGGCCGAGGCTGCTCTGAGGGAGCACAGGGCCCTGGTGCAGCAGCTGAAGGAGCAGAACGAAGCCCTCAAGAAGGCCTCTGGTCGGGAGCCGCTGCGGCGCTCGGAGCAGGAGAGGACTGAGGAGGAGGAGGAGGAGCGGTCCAGGACAGAATCCGGCTCCCAGGAAGCCCGGCTGGAACAGGCAGAGCCGCCAGAGCAGCTGCCCAGGGCCAGCCCAGCCGCCGACGAGCCCAGCGTCCATAGCTGCGTGCAGCTCACCGAGAAAAAGCAGGCCGAGGAGGCCCTGGCCCGCGCCCTGCAGGAGCTCCGTGATGCCAAAGAGGCGGCCTCGAGGCAGCGAGAGGGCCTGGAAGAGCAAGTGGCAGGCCTGCAGCGAGAGAGGGACAGCTTGCAGGAAAGGCTGAAGGTGGCCGAGGAGGCAGCCCGCGCCCTGCCCAGCCTTCAGGCCCAGCTGGCCCAGGCCGAGCAGCGGGCCCAGAGCCTCCAGGAGACCTCACACGAGGAGCTCAATGCCCTCAAGTTCCAGCTGAGCACGGAGATCATGGACCACCAGAGCCGACTGAAGGTAGTCCTCCCTCGCCTTGACTCCCCCGGGGCTGCAGTGGTCTCCTGCGGTGCGGCCTGACCGGTCCACGAGGGGATAGGCTGTGCCTTCAGCCACGTGGCACTTGAGGACCCCAGAATGTACTGGGCGGCTGGGCAGACGCGGCGGTCCTGCTCTGTAGGTCCCAGCGCCCTTCCCTTCCCAGGGACCCTTCAGGGGCCCCTGTCAGGAGCAGGGCCCTAGCCCAGAAGCCTAAACTCAGTGCGACTGCAGACTGGTTTGGCTCATACAGAGTGGCTGTTTTACATCAGTGGCCAGCTCTTAACGAGCTGGGTGTTTACACAGTAGTGTGGGGGCTCTCTCTGAGCTCTCAGGAGATCTTAAAGGCTCTGCCCTTGTTCCAGCCTGCAGAAGTCACCAGGAGCTGGGTGGCGGGGGCCCCCTGCAAAGGAGGCATGTGTTTTCCTTACGCTCGTTTATGTATGTGCCCAGCCCTGTGGGCCTATGAGTCTGCCCTAGACCCTCTCCCAGCCTCTAGAACCTACAGCAGGCCCTACCTGTGAGTCTCATCTGTGGGTTTTCTCTCCCTTCAGGTGCCATCCCGGTGGGAGGTGCTGTTGTGGACACTGGCTCAGTGCGTTTCCACAAAGCCCTTGGGGTAGACAGGCTTACAGGAGCAGTGCTTACCATGGGCCTTTACTATTGCATGAAGGGAAAGGGGTAAGGTTGGCTGAGAGTGAGGACACAAGCAGGACGGCCGTAGGGCCTTGATCTCCAGAACTTACCACCGGGCCGTTAGCACTGCAGTCAGCGCTTGCTCCCAGACACACAACCATGGCATTTCTACAGATGGGCCTCCAGTACTGTGTCCCATCCCGCACGGCTCTGTGTGGCTCGTAGGGCCCTCTTTCCTTGGCGGAAATTGAATCCTAAGTGTGAGGACCAAGTTAAGTCTCTTCAGAAATGTGAAAGGATGTCCCCAGTCAAGCCCAGAGCTTATTGAGTTTGGTGGAAAACAGAGCGAGCTTGTTTTTACCCATCTGGGGGAATGGAGCTGAGGGGGTGTTCGTGCAAGGACCCCACTTCCACAAGCCCTCTCTCGTCTCCAGACTGCCAGTGAAGAGTGCCGGAGCCTCAGGGACCAGCTTGAGGAACGAGGCCGGCAGCTACAGGCTGCCGAGGAGGCCGTGGAGAGGCTGAAGGTAGGCTCCCGGGGGTGTGCTGGTTGGTGGCCTGGCGACCTGGGCAGGGAAGACTGGCGCGCCCACCTCTGCCTGGTCGTTCCCACCCCTAGGGTGTGGGCCTGTCGGGAAGAGGGGTCTGGTTTGGTTTCTGCTGGACCCTTGAGGGCCGCATGCAAGACTCCCAGTTCCCAAGCCAGAGCGCCCATCCGTTCCCTGGTGTGGACGTCTTGAGTGCACCTCTCTGGGCCCTCCCGCCTCCCGGACACCCGGCTGGGGCCGCCAGATGTGTTTCTCAGCCAGCCAGGCGGAAAGGATATAAAGTGTCCTTCTTAGCTGCCTCCGCTGGTATCCCTGAGCCAGTGGTCCTGAACCGTGGGGGCGCAGTGGGGGCTGCTGCCTGTCTCCAGGGAACCCCGCTCTCCGCCACCCCACCTCTGCCCCCACCCTGAGATTCTGATTCTTGCTGCCCCTCAACCTCCCCCGCCCGCTTGACAGGATGACAAACAGGAGCAGGTCACTCAAAGGTTCTCGGGCTCCTGAACTTAAAACCATCTCCAGTTAGAAGTGACCTAGCCAGGTGGGGGGGAGGAACCCCCACCCCCACCCCCAGTCCCTTTCTGGCCGCGGTGTGGGCTCTTGTCGGCTGAGCATCCTCTCCCCCCGTCCTGTGCCAGGCCGCCCAGGTGGATCTGGGAGAGCAGCTGAGCGGCGCCAGCCAGCGTCTTTCCGAGAGCCAGGCTGCCGTGCAGAAGAAGGACGAGGAGGGGGCCGCCTTGCGCGAGAGCTTGGGCAGGTTAGTGATGTGGTTCTACCCACGCGGCCCCGGTGGTGGAGGCTTCAGGGAAGGAGGCGTTTGGCATAGTCATTTAGAAACTCAGCTGCTCAGAGCGGGTTAAGGAAGTCCTCTTGCAAGAAAAGCCAGACTCGGGAGGCGCCTTGCCAGATACACGCCACACAGCCTGCCCCACACGCCCCTGCAGGCAGCCGCCAAGCCTTTCTGGATGCCCTTTTCCTGCCTCTGGCGGGGCACGTTCCTGCTTCGGAAGAGCTGACATGAAATAAAAGTTGGACTAGAATAGTGGTAATGATAACAGCAGATACTGAAGTAGTGCCCCAAACGGGCCAGGCACTGTTTTAAACACTGGCATCGATTTGTCCTTTTTTACCTCCTAACTGTCCTTCGAGGAAATTATTACTTGTCCCCATCATATAGATGGGGAGCATGAGGCTCCGAGGAGTTAAGTCACTTTCTAAGTGCCTGACAGCGCACGGGTGACGCGGGGGAGGAGTGCTACCCAGGCCGCTTGTCTCCAGAGTCTGTTTCCTCAACAATAACCCTTAAAAAGCACAGACAGATACTTCTTTGTCTGATCTCGAGTGAGGGTGCCCATGTGTGTGCACGCGTGTGTGCGTGTGTGTTTTCCCTCTACGAGCTGTGACTCTTCCTGGTTTCCTTTGTGAAATGAGAGGCCCCAGGGCTGGCGGTTGGGGTGGGGGGAGGCCTCCGAGGTCTGTGCCAAGGGTGAGCGAGGGTGCCTGGCACCAGGCCAGCCGGTCTGCCTGCAGACTCTGCCACCATGTTTGTGTTGTCACCCTTCACCGCCTCTGCCTTCCCCTTGGAGTATGGCCCTGCTTTTGCAGCGCCAAGACCTCCCTGAGACCCTTCGTCTTCGGGCTAGGGGGCCACATGGAGTTATAAACATGAGCCCAACATTCGGTGAGGAGGCCCAGGCAGTCATGCTGGGGGTCCCGGGACCTGGTGTGTGCCCCCAGCAAAGACTATCACACCAGATTGTCCCAAGCCTTTACCTTGTGCATGCAAGCCTCATGGCCTCCGACCAGCCGGCTTCCAGGGTGGGTGCAGGCTCAGCAGGAGATTAGGGTGTCCGCTAACCCAGATGCACATTTCTCCTCGTCTGATTTCTTCCAGAGTTCAAACGCTATAGGGCTCTGGCTGCCAGGTCATAATCACGTGACAATATAAGTAGCAAGAGCCTCCTAAAAGTTGGTGGCATTTTTTTTTTTTAATGCTACAGCTGGGCTCCTGGTTGGCTCATTGGGTTAAGCCTCTGCCTTCGGCTCATGTCGAGATCACAGGGTCCTGGGATCGAGCCCTACATCAGGGTCTCTGCTCATCGGGGACCTTGCTCCCCCCTCCCCCTCTGCCTGCCTTTCTGCCTACTTATGATCTCTCTCTCTGTCAAATAAATAAATAAAATATTTTTTTAAAAATGCTACAACTGTGCTTATTCCTAAGATCTCGGAGCTGTTGTCTTAGCTGCTCGATGTTGCATAACCTGCCGGCCCTGGATTGGGTGTGCATGCGTGCGTGCGTGCGTGTGTGTGTGTGTGTCTGTGTGTACACCCATGAGATCACTTTGGCAAAGAGTGGCTCGTAAACAACCTTCAGGCAGCTTTCTGCTGGGTGGGAAGGCGGGATTAGACACAGATATCTGGCTTAGTCTCCGCAGAGCCCTGTGTCTAATGGAGCTTTTACGAATGCCCTGCTGGATCTTGGGGTTTCGTAGAACATTCCTGGAGTACCGCTGCCCTCAGGGACAGGGGAGCGGGCAAGGGCAGGAGGACCATGCTGCGTTCGGGCAGCCCCTTGGCTGTAGACTGAGCCGAGGGAACAGAGCCCCTCAGGCCTCTGGACTGTCGGGTCAGGACCTGGCAGTGCCCATCGAGTGCCCACCGGGTAGCCTAGCACCACGCCCTGCGCACAGAGCCCTAAAGGCACGTGGGAGACGGGTCATCGTCCATGTGGTCACCTCCAGGGAGATGCACCTGTGTTCTTTCTATCCCAACTCCATTTCCTCTTGCAAACCGCCCCCATCATCGGCCTGTCCACTGCAGCCTTCACCTTCCCCCATAACCTCAGCCCCTGCCCCAAAACCAAGGTGCAGAGTTCAACTCACCTGGGGTGCTCCTAGCAGCCTGAGGTCACCTGCTCTCCCAGAATGCCCGCTGTGTTTGGTGGGGGGGAGGGGCGTGGCATGTGAAGAGGGTGGGGCTGCGAGAGGAGTTTTGAAGGCTGGGCCTGGGGATGCACAATCTGGTAGTGGGTCGTGCCGAGGGCGCTCCACTGTGAGAGGAAAAGGCTTGGAGGGCAGCAGGACCCCTGGTCAGGGATCCGAGTTAGCCCAGAGGCACGGGGGAAGCTGGACACAGTGGCTTATCGGTAAGCTTCCCACTTCTCCACCAGGACCCAGAAGGAACTTGAAAAAGCCACGACAAAAATCCAAGAGTATTACAACAGACTCTGCCAGGAGGTGACAGACCGGGAGAAGAATGACCAGAAGATGCTCGCGGACCTCGATGACCTGAATAGAACCAAGCAGTACCTGGAGGAACGGCTGATCGAGCTGCTCAGGTGAGAGTCGGTGCCAGCAGCTGGCTCGGGGCCTCCCCGGAGCTGGGATTTCTCTTGAAAGACATGCAGCTGCGCTTGAAAGGCCTCTCGAGGGAAATGGGCCCCGTGTCTGCCTGTGTTGCGTCATTGAGGCCCTCCCCCAACACAGATGGGGCACACCCTGGCCCTTGGCCGCCTTGAAGGGTGGATTTCACTGCTCCCATCAGTGCTCATCTGAGTTAATGCTGTTGTACTTGCTGGGGCATTATTTTCAAAATCTCTGTGTTCTTAGCCACAGGCATGACAGTAAGTGATGTCTCATATCTTTAGGAAGCTCTCTTGTCCCTTGTCCCTCTTTCGTGAGCCCCTTTACCCTTCTCCGCCCTCCCGCTTTCCCCGGTACCAGGCCTCGCACGCTCCAGTGCCCACGGGTAGCAGGCAGTGCAGGTAGCAGCGTGTGAGCAGAGCCAGGAGGGCACTCAGGAACTGGAGGACACGCGTGCTGTGCTCCTGACCCTTGTCACCACACGGGTGAAGGGCCCAACTTCCCAGATGGCCTTACTTCTCGCGAGAGTATAATTTTTTCTAATGAGGCTCTAGATCAGATCCATACGCTGCAGGGGAAGTATGTTAGGTTTCTCTTACTTAGCCTGTGATTTGGCCACCATCTCACCAACTTGTTTTTTGTTTTTTGGGGTTTTTTTCGTTGCAGTTTACTTTCGAGGAAGCTAGGTCATGCATCTGGCCGAGTCTCCCACAGCTTGGATTTTGCTGATTGCATCCCTGTGGTGCCATTTAACATGTTCTTCCAACCTCAGGATGTCTGTAAATTGTTAATTTGTAAATTGTTAGTTAAAACCACAGCAGTTGTTCCCCCACCCCAGCCTCAGGTTAGAATCCCTAGGGGAGCTATTAAAATGATACCCACGTCCAGACCCTATCCAGACCAAGCCAGCTGGAACGTCTCGGAGTGAGACCGGGGCATCAGTGAGCCAGCGTCGAGAGTCGAGATCCGCTGCTCTACTAAAGGCTGACTTGGACCCAAGTTCAGCATTTTCTCAAGAACGCTTCATAGAATTGGTTTACAGTTTGGGCCTTGCTTTCAAGAGCCACGTAAGACCTGATGAGCCCATTCTCTGCAATGTTGGCAGCCATGGATAAGCGATGCCTAAAGCCACTCATTGACTTGGGATTGCCAAATGGTGGTGTTTGCAAGTGTGAGGCCTCTGCCCACGTGTCATTAGTTTTCAGACTTGGAACTCAGGGCATCTATGACCTCTGAACTCAGATCTCTTCCTGAGGTGTGGGATGGAAGGACCCTGGTCCTGACAGCGTCCCACATTCCAGGGTGTGGGTGCCTGGCCTCCAGGAGACAGGGCGGAGGGGCTGAGAATCAGCCAGGAGGATGATGCTGGACCAGGGCGTGAGTTGTCCTGCTTGCTGACAACTTCCGGCATCCTTGAAGAGCCAGTCAGTTCCTGGCTTCTGGCCTGGCTTTTGAAGATTGATTTATTTGAGAGAGAGAGAGCAAAAGCATGGGGAAGAAGGGCAGAGGGGGAGGGAGAAGAAGGAAGAAAGAATCCCAAGCAGACTCCGTGCTGAGCGCAGAGTCCAGCACAGGTTCGATCTCACAACCCATGAGATCAGGACCTGAGCTGAAACCGGGAGTCTGATGCTCAACCAGCCGAGCCACCTGGGCAGCCCCGTCCCAGCTTTTAGTATTTAAGGGGAGAGCTCTGTGGATTGGGAGTCTCCGGCTGGTGATGGCATCAGTTTCTCACAGGACTTCAGTGAACCTGGTGTTGGTCTTCGAGACTGAGGTGCTCCTGGGCCTACAGTAACCTTGGGATGGTGGCCGGGGCTCCGTCTTGGAAAGAACAAAGCCTTCCCAAGTCGGAAGCCATAAGCCTCGAAAATGACCATGAGCAGCAACACAGAAGCCTCCACACCTGGGCGCTGGTGCATCGGCCATGTTCTGACGCTGCCAGACCTTTCTGAAAAGCCCCCCCTCTTCCTTCAGTCTTGCCTCCTAGAGTAGGTACCATCTCTCTGAGGAGCAGGGGCAGTTAACATCCCATCAGACTCTCAGGTGGGGCAATTTTTGGTCTCCTCCACCGATCACTTGTTACTTAAAACCTAAACCCATAAAGCTTCCGGAACACATTTAAGATTTGCATGGGCAGTGCATCTGTGGTCCTTGGGCTCACAGCACTCAGGCCATCATGTCCGTGACAACCTGTTACAGCTGCTGCTCCAAGTGACCGAGAAACACTGTCCCTTGGACGCCTGAGCAGCATGTGACCCTGGTGGGCCTACGTACATCATGGGCATCCTCTGCCCTCACTTGCGCGCCATCAGCTGAGTCTAGGAGTGATGCAGGGGCCAGATGAGGCCTAAAGTGGGGGTGTTTCCAAGGAAAGTCAATTTTCCTACCATGTCTTGGGAACTTTGGAATCAGGCTTTGGAAATGAATCAGGGATCATCCCGTTGTTCTCACGGATTCTTCTTTTTTTCTAATGCGGCTCTGTCTCAGGGACAAGGATGCTCTGTGGCAGAAATCAGATGCCCTGGAATTCCAACAGAAGCTCAGTGCTGAGGAGAGGTGGCTCGGGGACACAGAGGCAAGCCACTGTCACGACTGCAAGCGAGAGTTCAGCTGGATGGTGCGGCGGCACCACTGCAGGTCAGCGGGTGGGACTCAGCCCCGAAGCAGGCACCACCCGCAGGCGTGCGCCCTGCCGCTGGCTTTCTGGGAAACACACTTTGCCATTCGGTCCTGAGGGAACCAAACGATGGGGCGCATTAGGCAGGGTCCTGGCAGGACATGCTGGGATCCCTAAAGGGGAAGAAGATTTGATAAAGGGGTGTGGGCAGAGTCAAGGGGACCCACAGGGCCGTGGAGCACCCAGACACCAGCAACCCTTGGCTGGGGGACTGCGGACAGTGGAGACCTTCCTAGGGCCCAAAGAACGGTAGGCAGAAATAAATCTCATTTGGGGCCAAGCGAGATGGAATATCATCCGCACAGCCCAGGTGGGTCTGGGGTCCCTTGGAGCCTCAGCCCCCGAGGCGTGGAACAGTACGCCTGCATTCCAGTGGCAGAGAAGGTGGGCTCAGCCACGTACTTTATCCCCCTGCCTCCCAGGAACTTGGGAAAGAAAACATCTCCCAGGGCCTTATCAAGATGGCTTTATTGGAATCTTATCAGATTGGTGGGAAGGCCACACTCCTTGGTGAGGGCAGAGCCAGGTCTGACGAGAGCCATATGGCATCTAGAGCCCAGTGCAGATTGTGGGACCCACAGTGCGTCACCCTCACAGCCCGTGCTCGTTTCGCCCCAGGATCTGCGGCCGCGTCTTCTGTTACTACTGCTGCAACAACTACGTCCTGACTAAGCACAGTGGCAAGAAGGAACGCTGCTGCCGAGCCTGCTTCCGGAAGTTCAGCGATGGCCTTGGCTCCCCCGACAGCGCCAGCTCGGGCACCAGCCAGGGGGAGCCCAGCCCTGCACTGTCGCCAGCCCAGGCTGGGCCCCAGGCCGCCAGAGGCCAAGGTCAGGCTCCCACTCCTGCCCTCTGTGTTCTTAGGTGCCACCCACCCCGCCCCCCACCACCACTCCAGTGTGCCTAGTTAGCTGTAATGAGCTGAATTCATGGTTTTCCAAACGGGCATTAAAGAGGAGCTAAAAATGTATTATACCAGTTTGAGACTTTCTTTTTTATGTAATTAGGCTTGAAAGAGAATTGTAAAGGGAATTCATTTCCTCCTGGTATGAGTCAGTGTTATTTAATCTGAGGTCTGTGTACCTCTTAACTCACATGCTGCCAGTGGAATGTACCCCACACCTTGGGAAATACTGTCTCCCGAGTCTCACCCCAATACCCAGCCCTCCTGCCAGAGTAACCAGAGGCCAGAGTTGTGTGTGGAAGTGAGCACATTCTTCACCTTCTCCCTGTGGCTCACACGATCCCTCAGGGACTAAGGAAGATGTATTCTCCTCGTCCTTTCCTCTGCTCAGTACGAGCAAGTGGGATCTGGCTCTGTTGTTCCTACTCCCAGCACAGGCCTGCAGAGCAGGCCAGGCTGTCCTCAACATGGACCAGACTGTGGGTGTAGAATACCAGGGAGGCAGAGCCAAGACGGCAGGGTCTTGTCTTTGCTCCAACATCCCCACTTCCCGCAGGTGGTCCCTATGGACTTTTCCTGACCTCTGCCTGAATGCAGGTCAGCCAGCATTCAGAAATCCTATTAGTTACTCTTTTGTTTAACTGGATCATCCAGGAAGTTGGCAGATGCCATTATTTATATTTGGTACAAAGAACAGGGATGGTGGAATGTACTGGGCGTAGTATTTCTGTATCTTCTTCAAACCCATTTTAAATTATTTTTTTTAATTATTTAAGTTTTGAGGGTCCTTTATATGTTCTGGATGGAAGTTATTTATCACATATGTGTTTTACAAGTACCTTTTTCCTAAGTAAGGTAAAGAAAAACCTCTTTTTTACTTTCTTTCAAAGAGCAGAAATGGTCTTTAAAATGCAGACGGTTTTAATTTTATGAAGTCCATTCCATTTTTTTCTCTTACGGATCAACTTTTTTCTTTTCTTTTGGTGTCATATCTACCTTTGCTTAACCCAAAGACACAAAGATTTTCTGTTTTCTTCTAGAAATTTCATAGTTTTAGATCTATAATCCACTTTGAGTTAAATTTCTATATACGCTACAAGCTATGCGTAGAGATTCATATTTTGCATGTGGTTGTCCAGTTCTTCCAACACCATTGGTTGAAAAATGGTGTTCTTTCCTCAGAGAATTGCCTTTTCACCTTTGTCAAAATCAACTGGGTTTGTATCCAGACTTGCTGTCCTATTCCATTTATCCATGTGTGTTTTCTCTCACTGATACCAGACTGTTGAGATCACCATGCTTTTCTAATGAGTTTTAAATCAAGTAGAGCAGGTCTTCTAATTTTGTTCTTTATCAAAGTGTTGGCTATTCTTGTTTTTTTTTGCTTATCCATATCAATTTTAGAATTGTCAATTTCAGTAAGAAATCCTGGTGAAATTATGATTGGGATCACGCTGAGTCTCTAGAACAAGTTGGGAAGAATTGACATGTTAACAAAATTGAGTCTTCCGATCCATGAACATGGTATAGCTCTCCATCTAAGTCTTCTTTGATTTCTCTCCTGATTCTCATTGTGCCTTCCTTCCTTGTCCTTCCTTCCTTCCACCAGCCTCAGAAGGCAGGTTCAGAAGCGTGGCTGGGTGAATGAAAAGAAACCAGCCCTTGGTCCCCTTTTTCAACCTGCATCTGAAGTCCTCCATCATACAGGCCTCAGACAAGAAGGATGTTCCATCTAAAGCACAGCCTGTCCCAGTAGCCCTGTGGCAGGGCCAGCTGAAAGCTTGTAGCTTACATGAACTGCTCTTGGTAAAGCGTCCAGGAATCTCCTCCCTGACTCAACGTCAGATGGTCAGCAATGGCAGGGTGGCTCTGTGCCAGAGTACTGAGGTCACTTGTTTTGATTTCTGACATTTCCTGTCTCCTTGTTTTTTTGCCTTTCTTTGTCTTTCCTTTTTTCTGTCTTCCTTCTCTGCCTTTCTTTTACCTCAGGCCTGCCATCACATTTTCCGTGACACAGGCAGGAAAGTACTTGTAAGTGGGTGACCGGCACAAGAGTGTCCAGAGGGCCTCCTTCCTCCTGAGGGGCCTACAAAGTCAGATACCAGAATCGCAGTGCTTGCTGCCATCTTGAGCAGAGGGGGGTTCTTGCCCATCCCCCATTGGATGGAGGTAAAAATGCAGGTCGGATAGAATCTTGCGTTCAAACAGGCATGATGAATAAGTCACATCTGTGTCTTAGGGAGTAAGACTCAGGAGCACAGAAGTGTGTTTACTTTTTTTTTAGATTCCTGCCGGATAAGGATTTGACAGGTTGTTGTTTTTTTTCTTCTAAATAAGAGGCCTCAGAGAATATGTAAGAGCTTGAAATCTCGTTAAGGCCCAACTGAGGAGCTTAAGAGAAACCTTGTAGTTCATCTGTGCAGTTTCACCTGTAGTCCCCACTACTTTCTGGAATGTCCTTGCCGCCATTTCTCTCCCACCCAGACAGAATAGCCATAGGTTGAGTGGGCCCTGAGAGTGTGTCCCGGTGGCCCGTCCCATGCAGCCACAGCCCCTGACCTCCCAGGGCACCCTCCCCATCCTGTGCTTCATGGTATGTGTCTCTTCTCTCCCCATCTGCCTCCGTGACCCGGGTGTAGACGCCGACTGCAGGCCGCCGGACGATGCCGTGTTTGACATCATCACAGACGAGGAGCTGTGCCAGATCCAGGAGTCCGGCTCCTCCTTGCCCGAAACACCCACCGAAACTGACTCCCTTGACCCGAACTTGCCTGAACAGTGAGTACACCTCACCTTTATTTCCTACGTGCTCCCCGAGTGCCTTCTGACTAAAGGACCAGGAAAGTGAGAGTTTGGAAGCAGCATCAGCTATCTGTGTTTAAGGGAAAGTGCCTCTGAACAGTGCTCAGAACCGTTCTGGAGACTGGAAGGCCAAGGTCAGGGTATCAGCAGGTTGGGCTTCTCCTGGCACTTCTCTCCTCGGCTGGCAGATGGCCACCCGCTCACTTCCTCTTCACGCCGTCACCGGTTGTGTGCGCAGCCTGGCGTCTGTCCGTGTCCTGAGTGTCCGTTAGTACTTACCCTCCGCCGGCCGTCTCATCTCTTTTCCAACAAGGCTTCGAGGGATGGAATAACCACACAAAGTGCCACCCCGTTGAAACGTTGAGATTTTGTGCCCGGGGACCTGTAGGGACAGGCCAAGTCCCCTCCCCGCATGGCAGCCTGGCTCAGTGTCTCTCAGCCCCTGGTGTTCAGGCTTAAATGCAGTTTCTACACCAAAGCACTGGCTCTTCAAAAGCCAACGAAGAATTTACCCACTTTGCCTCCGTTGGGGAGTTTGGTGATGCTCTTGCCAACACCCACATTGAGATCTCTGTCCCTCTCTTCCTGCCCAGAGTTCAGGAGGGGCCAGGATTAATCAGGATTTCTGCTGTGTGGGAAGAGAGACATTTAATCCTCATGAAGCTCTCAGGGCAAGAGGGTTTAGGCTGAAGGGTATCCCTTCACTCTCCCCTGTTCTCTGACAAGAGGCGACTGAACCCGCGTGTTGTGGCCTCACGGAGAGCACCAACACGATCACCCAGCCCTTCAGCCCCGCGCACTGTTGCTTCCGGAACTTTGGACCTCGCCTTTTCCCTCCCGGAAGCCCTGCCTCCCCTTCTGAAGCCCCCACACCCTCCACCCACCACATAGCCTGCGACGTTCTCCTGGGGGCCTGCTCTGTGCCAGCGGCCCCGAGTCAGTCTGCCGCCATCACCTGGTCACCGTACTCCCTGCTGGGTGGCTGGCGGGGAAGGGAGCAGGGCCAGAGCCTCAGTGACCCCCTGCAGCTCCCTGTCTCCTTCATCCCTCACCTTCCCCTTTCCCAGGAAGAACAAACCCAGAAGGCTCTCTGACCGCTGACACGTAACTGTGTTTTGGTGCTGGGAAATCAGGAAGTGTTCCAGGGAAAGGAAACTGCCAGCATGCCGGCCTGTGGCCTCCAGGGTGGATCTGGGGCTGGCGGACAAGAGCCCGCAGGGCCTGCACTCCATCTGTCGAGGACCAGTCAGCTAAGGGCCTGCACCCTCACACACCGTCTTTGTGCGTTAGAGAAGACCCCAGGGTCTCTGGCAGGTTTCTTGTACGTTCCTTTTCTTCGTGAGTTTAAGACCAATCAGAAACACCGGGACTCCTGAGAAAGCGTGAGTGGTCTAGAGCCCCGGGTTTGCTTAAGCCTCCCTGACAGGACACTTCGGGAAAGAAATGAGCAAGTCCAAAGCAAGAAGTGAGCCAGAAGGGATTAAGTGCCCTGCGTGTCCAGATTCCCGAGGAAAGCAGGCTGCTTGGCAGCAGTGTTGTTGAAAATGACTGTCAGGCCCCTTCCCTGAGCCCGCCGCGTCTAGATGTGGTCCCGCTCAGTCGCTGTCCAACCTTCCAGGCCAGGGAGGTAATGCCCCGGAAGCCTCCGGAGGCCAGATACGCTGCTCTCGGTCACGTGGCTGTAAGTGTCAGGGCTGGGCTTTGAGCCCAGAGCTCCTCCCTCCGTTTAGGGGCTGCAGGTTCGTTGTGAAGAATTCAGTTCTCTTCCAGGGGTCCCACTTCCCCATCTGCACGTCGGAAGCCTGCCCACCCCCCCTTGCCCGTGTCCACTCTTCCCCACGTGGGCACATTCTTAGGCTTATGAAGTTCTCTGCCTCGGCCCTCCCGGCACAGGGAGGGGACAGAGGGAGGTCCCCACACTCCCGAGCAGCCGCCCACCTGCGAGGATGGTGGCAAGAAAGAGAAGCACGGCCCTGCCCCTGGGGAGAACAGCTGGCTTTCTTCCGAGCCCTCCAGGCACGCCTCTTCGCACCTGCTCCCGTGCTCAGCCATGCCCACCCTGAGCCTTCTCATGGACCACGTGGTCCGTCTGTGCTCTAGACTCAGGTGGCAGGACAGACAGAAAGAAAGCTCTTCTCGGCCAGTAGCAGGGCTGGGCCTTGGGTCTCTGGGCTTCTGCTCAGCCTTCATCCCGGCCTGGCCTCTCCTTGTGGTTACCAGACAAACAGACCATGTGACATCAAGCGCGGAGTCTAGGGCCTTGTGCCTGGGATACCTTCCATAGAGACACACTGGGTCTGTCATGCTCCGCGTGCATCGTGGTGTCGGGCTGAGCTGTGTGCCCTGTCCCCAAGGAAGACCACTCGGATGCCCATTGATACTGAGCCAAACTTGTAGAGACTGTCCCTGCGCCTCCAAGCCCCTTTGCCAGTATTTGCCCTATGAGCAGCGATTCTCGGTCCCCGTGCTTTGCGGGGGCTCTGGTAGGTTTGTCTCCTGTCAGGAGATGTGATGCCTGCATCTCAGAAGCAACACAAGAACAGGACATGGTGAGGATGGTTACGGTTAGAAAGCTGTCTGTGCTTGGGGTAACCCAGCATCTCCCCCTGGGTGAGGACTACAGAGCTGGCGGTACGTCGAGTCGGTCAGCTGTAGGAAACCTCTGCTGGCCCGCAGAGGGGCTGCTCCCTGGAGTCCTAGCCCTCGCTCTGCTGGGGGAGCTCCAGCAGGTGGGCCTCACAGGTGGGCCTCTCTCTGAATTAGTGTCCTCACCAGAAAAATGGGTATGGTAGCACCAGGCCTCCCCCCGAACAGCACTGGGAGTTACCCCAGACTGCAGAAGACCAGGTTCCCAGAATGGGCGCTGCCTTGAGGGGCCCTTGGTAGAGACCGTCCTGGACCCTGTGCTCCCTGCCCTTCCTCCGCCCTGCCGCCCAGGGGCAGCTTCAGCCCTTTTGTGCCTCCGTCCAGAAGTCAACTGGGCTTCTGGCTCCCAGGCAGCCCCTGGAATCGGGGTCCCCATATGCTCCCTTGTCTCAGAGTATGTGGCTGTCCAGGGCCTCTAACCACCCCCCCCACCCCCACTGCCCCACAAAATGCTGGGAACATGGTGGGGGAGGAGCTTACCCTCAGGCCCTGAGGCCATCCTCAAGGCAGCCCGGCCCCCTTCTGCAGTCCCCCACCTGTACCCCATCGTGTGCTGGTATGTGTGTGAGCACAGTCAAGAGGAGGAGCCCAGCAGGGCTGAGGCTGGGAACTTGTCCTTCATGGGGCTATTAGGTGAACAGAGCAGTCAAGACATAAAAAGTGCTCTGTCTGTAAGCTGTGTGGGCTGTGCCTGCCTCTGTAGGCAGCGGTGCTGGGTACCTAGCGGAGGGCTTGGGAAAATCTCTACTCTCAGGGGTAGCAGATAAGGGGCCAGAGATACAGGCATGATGAGTGACTGAGGATTCAGAGAAGGTAAAGGAAGATTCCATGGCCGTGCTGTCCTGGGTTTTCCTAAGCTGCTGAAGGAGGGACACAGCCTTTCTGCAGGGAGCCTGGAGAGGGCATGTAACACAGGCCCGGGATGGGGCATGGCCTGATGGGCACCTGGTTTTGTTTAGCTCAGCCTGGCAGGCCCCTGGTTAGGAAGAAGCCAGCAGGCCCCGCAGCTGCCCCTCAGTTACTTTGGACCGGCAGCCCCCAGCTTGACTGTGCAGGCCTCATGAGCACTCCTAGAGGGAAGGGGGGCGGAGGGGTGGTGTGGATGGTGAACGGGCCTTGGGGAGGCGGAGTGCCATGCCCAAGGATGCACAGTCACCGAGCCAGCGGCCGGGTGACCCCAGAGCCCTGGCGTCCCCGTCACACCACACTGCTTCCCTTGAGGGCTGCAGGGCCCCTGGCTTCCTGCCTCTTCACGTCCTCCTTTCCAGGGAGGGCCTCTGTCTTGTTCTGGGGAAGCCAGGGGCTGGGGGCCCCACTCTCCACTGGGCTAAACCGAGGATGAACTCACCAGGTCTCCCACTTGGAGACCATTTATGTTTTGTCCCCAGTTGGTTTTTTTGTGAAGCCAGTTTAAAGACGATAAAGGTCAGCCTTGTCACCATCGAAAGGGCAGACTTTGTTGAACGAGAAGGCTCTTGGTCCACACGGCCCATGGACACTGGAGGCAGCTGCTCCCGCGGGAGCATTTAAGCATGAGCGGGAGACAGTAGGGAGGGTCGCGTGGGCCTGGTTTGGCCCAGCCCCTTGCACTGCTGGACCAGGCTATGGGGCACGTCCCCCACGGCGCCGGACGCACGAAGCACACACTCCCGCACCTTTCCAGCTCATAGAGGATGACCTGCGGCCTCGGTGTGTCGCTGGTTCTCGGGCCACCATTGCCATCCTTACAGCCCCTCCCCCCGCCGAGCACACACTGTGCTGAGCAAGCTTTGTGCTCTTAAACCCAAGTCCCCCGCACGCCAGCCCCCAGAGGCGGGCGCCAGGACGGCCCACATTTCACCAAAACAGAAGAGGTTAAAGGGACTGCCGACCGGTCTAGCCAACGGGTGAGAGCCGGAGCTGGGATTCCACTCTGGTCAGTCGAGACCCCAAGAGCCACACCGTTGAGCCAGGCCCGCGCCCCCTCCCCGGCCCTGTGCACCCGCTTTCACCATTGGCGATTGGTTCTCTCCATTTTGGTGAGTGATTTTGGGAAGCATGAGCCAAAAAAAGCAACTTTGCCTACTGAGCAGATTGCTAGGATCTAATATAATATACTTAATCAAGTATGACATTCCTGATGGCCTTATCCTGTGACCATATCATGGAGGTTACACGAACGCACTTCACAATTTGGTCAGGAGGTTGCAAGCCAGAGAGGAGGAGGGAACACTGGTATATTCTATTTCCTTGATAGAACAGTGCCTTAAAGTGTACAGTTTTAACTCGTTTCCTATGCTTCGAGCCCCTGGAATAATCACTTTCCTGTATGTTCCACGCATACCACAGTAAAGTAGAACGTGCCTGAGGATAAGCATCGTTTAGAGACTTTTAAAAAGGTTTTATTTCTTTGTCATGAAAATCATATACTCTTTGACACAGGCATGTTTGTGTTCTATATACACCAATAACGTGATTTATATATGCGAGAGTGTATCAGGCATTGAACTATTTGAGTTTTTTTAAATGAGCAAACCCATCAAAGAATCCATTTCAGAAATGCCGCTTAGACTCAAGATCGTCTTAAACTCCGCTTTGCACATTTTCCTAACCTTCTCTGGACCCCTGGATTCCTCAGCTGACTCATTTGTTAAGGGCCCATTCATGTTCCCTGGTGTCCTTCCCTCTGGGATTAATCAAAGAGAACATAGGCATCTCTATCAAGTCCAAGCCTAAGGGGAGGCAGAGCCCATCTCATTTGTGTCCGGTGCCTACTGACTTAGGTCCCAGCCATGTGGCCCCGCACTTGTTTTCATGGCCTCCCTAATATCCCTGCTTCTTAGTCGCCAGAGGAGTGCTCCAGACTGGGGAGCCCGAACCATCACCTGCCCTCAGCAGCTGTGTGGCAGTGGTCCCCGCTTCAGCCTTCAGCCCCAGTCGCCATGAAGGAGAACCTGAGGTCTTAAGGCTCACACATCATTCCCTTGGAGCCAGCGTTCTTGGGCATAGCGGAGGGAAAGCCCTTCCGGTTTTTAGAGCTTCCCCCCAACACACACTGAGCTTCAGGCCTGGGGGTCTAAAGGAAAGCGGAATGTGTTCATGCCCGAGAAGCAGCATCCCACACCAGCTGCAGGGTTCGGTGACTTCTCCATGAGAATGCATAAGCCATAAACTCCATGAGAACGCACGAGAACACGAGCCATAAACAAAGCCTTCCTCGTTGCACCCAGAGCGCACAGCCGTGCTCCCGAGAACTCCCCGGGCCTGGGCAAGGCCTACAGCTGGAACATGCTGGTGGCCTCCACGTTATGAGAGGCAGAACAGGTCTTGGAAGCCTCCTCGGAAGACTTCCATGGACCTGAGACCCCCAGGTAAGGGAGGCAGCCAGTGTCCCTCATGAGTTTCCAGAAGTTCCTCCGAAACTTCAGGCCAACAAAGGCATAGAGCACAGGGTTAAGGCAGGCCCGCAGGTAGGCGACGGCCTCTGTGATGATGATGGCGTAATGGAAGCTGGTCATGGTGGAGTACTCCCAGTTCGTGCTGCGGATGAGCCTCACGAGGTTGAAGGGCGTCTGGGTCAGTAGGAACACGGCCACCACCAGGAAGATGATCTTCAGGGACTTGTGCTTCCGGAAGCCTCGGGCATGAAGCAGGGTCTTGATGATGACTGAGTAGCACACCATCATGGCGAGCAGGGGCAAGAAGAACCCCAGCGTCATCTGGGCGATGAGAACTACAGTGGAAATCTCTTCATTTTGATAGCCACAGACAAGCTTGTCGAAGTCATGGACGTTGCCGTAGATGATCTGCGGCAGGGAAACCAGCAGGGAGACCACCCAGATGAGCAAGCACATGGCCTTGCCCCAGGCCATCCTCCTTGCCTGCTGGTTGTAGGCCTTGGTGGCCCGAACCACTGCTACGAAGCGGTCCATGGTGATGCAGGTGAGAATGAGCATGGATGTGTAGAAGTTCAAGGTGTAGATGCCCAGCAGGGTCTTACACATGACCTTGCCAAAGACCCACTCGTGGATGCTGGCGTAGGCCCAGAAGGGCAGAGTGCAGACGAACACCAGGTCAGCCAAGGGCAGGTTTATCAGGAACACGTCAGTCAGGCTCTTCAGCTTCTGGTAGGAGACATACACGGTCAGCACCAGCAAGTTCCCCAGCAGGCCGCAGATGAACACCACCAGGTACACAGAGGGCAGAAAGAACTTGCCGAACTCCAGGAAGCCCTCGTGCCCCTGGCTGCTGTCATTGGAAGTGTTGAAGAACACAGGGTCGACGTAGTCATCCTCCATGGCGCGCGTTCCCGTGAACGCCTGGGAGGCAAACACAGCAATTACAGGCAGGGCCCAGCATGACCCTCTTGCTCTCCTGCAGTCCTGTTGCCCCACTTTTAGGGAGCAGATAGTCCTTTCCAGAACCCACCTATGTTCTGCTCAGCGACAGCACAGTCCTGTGTACCAGAGACAGCCAGTGCTGAGGGGGTGGTTGCTCCAATGGCATGAGGGACCCTTAATTAGCCCTTAAATCATAAGGCTCGCACCCACCTGGGAGAAAACATATAACCACCCCATGCACAGCCCAGAAAATCCGGTGCCAGCTGGTCTCAAAAGCAAAGGTCCCCATGTGGTAGGATTGGAATGGTGACCTTCTGGAAGTACAGAACTGCTTTGTGGTGGGCAGGCTTGCCTTCACCTGCCCGTGCTGTGCCTCGCTTTCTGTTAAATTAGAATCCCGAACTGCTCTCTGTGGAAGCTAAGGTGCTTATCCCCCCACTCCGGGGCGGGGGGTTCTCCATTGAGGGGACCTCCAGAGACCAGAAGGGGTTTGGAGGATGACCAGAACTTCTCTGCCTGGGTAGACAGTCCATCCTGTCTCTTCTCGCCCTCCACTGCCTGGATTTAGGTGTGCAAGAAACCAGGTATGGTGGCAGAGCTGGCCACAGCCGACCACAGCCAGCCCAGCCTGCCCCTTACCGCCTGGCACACCCTGTTCCACCCTGGCTTCTGGAAGACTTCCTCATCTTCGGGAATCTTCTGAAAGGAACCCTTTCCCAGAAGGGAACATTACTTTAGCTAGTGTGACTGGCAGCTTAGGCCCAAGGGGTCTCCTTTAACCAGTGGAAGATCTGGTTGAAATGGGATACCAGATGGGCTCCTGCAGGGGGTGCTGGGTCCAACCTCACAGCAAGGTTTGTAGCAACAACCCGAGAGCCACCCTTCCTGCCCAGGGCTCCCAGCCTTTCAAGGCCATCCCTTCCCCACGACTGTGCTGAGGACCACAGACAGGACGTGAGGGTGAGGTGCTGTGGCGTGGGAGCAGGGGCAGCTGTGGCGGGGCTTCGGGCCACTGGTCTGTAGAGACTCAGCCCACAGTGCGGCTCACCACTGGTCACCCAGGGCCATATCCTGCTAGAACCTTAAGAAATCTCCAGAAAAACAGGCATTTGGTCTAGCAAAGTCAGAATGTCAGCTGGCCAGATGAGGGCCTGTCCAAGGAGAGATCACGTTCTCCTTTCTAATCTACTCGAAGACTTTTTGTCCTGCCTGGAGATGCTATCAGCCTTGGCACTGCCCCCTCGGTCCTCACGGGGACAGAGCGCCCTTCTCTCCAAGGAAGGACCTCGCTTCTGGGATGCGACTGCTCAGTGAAAGGTCCCTGCTCTTAGACCGCAGAATGTGCGATGTGGGAGCGCGACAGGCCATCCGGAGTCCTCAGGCCCCACCAGCTCTGTGGGCTGCTGGGTTAAGTAGGTCAGATAAGGGCATGTTTGTGTTACTGCTTCATCGCTTGGACAACAAAACAAGCGGCTTTGCTCGCCTTCAGAGTAATATCAAGTCTCCATTCCTGCCTGACTTACCTTGCCTGTTTATAAGAAAATCCTATTACAGCTGCTGCTGGCACATTAACACTGATGTTAACTGGCTTCCCCAAAGGGCCCATCAGGTCCATAACTTGTACTAAGTTATGTTATGCTGGACAGATTGAGGCCGCACAGTTCTGTGCAGATAGACTAAAAATTAGTTTCCCTGTGGGGCGCCTGGATCTGTTAAACATCTGACTCTTGGTTTGGGCTCAGGTTGTGATCTCAGGGTTGTGAGATGGAGCCCCACGTCCGGCTCCCCACTCAGCATGGAATCTGCTTGGGATCCTCTCTCCCTCTGCGCTTCCTCCTTGCTCGTGCGTACTTTCTCACTGTCTCTAAATTAAATGGGTAAATCTTCTTTTAAAAAAATCAGTTTCCTTCTAGACATGTTAAAAATCACTCATTTCTTTATCTTTAATAGCCAAAGTCCTATGTTAATCTATGCAGGGTTATTTAATTTAAAAAAGAAGTAATATATTCAACTTTGGAAGCAGTGCAAATGTCTAATAATAATAAATAAATTAGCAAATTGCAATTCAGACATAAAATAGAACACGACTCAGATGTTTAGGAAGTGCTTTAAATGGTTCTGGAGAAAGCACTACATGGACACGACTCCGAGCAGCGGAGGCACAAAGTCAACGTGCACCGGTAGCCTTGGCTGTTACTGCCACAATGAACAGGTGACCAAATGGGTATAAAAGTGGTCATGGTGCTTAACTTTGATCGCAAACCCTTTGAGAGACTCCTGAAACTGCAGACATTTTCCTCAGAAGTAACATGCCTACCTGCCTTTCGTTCCGAGGGATGGTGAGCCCTTTGAGTCCCTCTTCCACGTATTCTGTGGACCCTTGTTTAAGAATCCACGATGGCGGGGCGCCTGGGCGTCTCGGTCAGTAAAGCATCAGACCTTTGGCTTCAGCTCAAGTCATGATCTCCAGGTCCTGAGATCCAGCCCCACGTCGGGCTCTCTGCTGGGTTTGGGGAGCTTGACATTCCCTCGCTCCTCTTCTCTCTTTGCCCCTCCCCCCCAAAATTTAAAAAAAAAAGAATCCACGATGTTTTGTGATTTTGATGATGTATATATTTATATTTATATATTTTAAAGTAGGTTCCGTGCCCAAACGTGGGACTTGAATTTGAATCACGACCCTGAGATCAAGAGTTGAGCTCTACCGGCTGAGCCAGCCAGTAAAAATGAAAAAAAAAAACAAAAAAAAAATGCCCAGAGTTTATCAGCAGTTTGCCTCTAGCTGTGAATGCGTGAGGATTTATTTCCCTTCTCCCTTTATGTTTGTCTATCTTTCTGAAGTTTTTGCAGCGGTCTATTGACTCACATTGGGAAAAGAAATGAGACAATCATCTGAGAGTCTGTATTCTAAATTATAATGCAAAAGAAACGAAAACCAAGAATCAGAGATTATTCAGTGAACAGATGTGGTGAGTGGCTAGACGCTCCTGTCCCCCTAGGAGGGCAGTACCAGTGCCATCAGCTTATGAGCTTTCTGTGCCCAGAGCCATGCTAAGTCACTTCACAGTTCTCGGGTCGTGGGGCGGAGGTAGAATTCAAACCAAGAGCAGCCTAGCCCTAAAGCCTGGGCATTTTTTCCCCCACACTACACCGCAGGCAGGGATCAGAGGACCCCAGCAGCCTGAGGTTACTACCTGCCTTTTAACTCTATAAACAAAAAGATAAATGACTCACCGGCGAAGAGACTCTGTCAGTTTGTCCTAGAGGTGAGCTCGTTCGAAGCAGCAAGGTCTGCCTCTGTGTCTCTGTGATGTGGTCCGTGTTTCCGTTGACTGCCTTCTGAGAGCCCTTGGTTGGTGATCGTAAGAGACCCAGCCCTACCCACCCCTGCCTTGTTCATCAGAATCCACATGACCAGCCTGCATCTGTGTAATTTGGGGGTCAGAGATAGGAAGCGGTGGCTCTCACATCCTGCGCTCCCTGCTGCCTGGCTATGGACGTAATCACCTGTCAGGACCTCAGAAGGTTTTTACTTGTAAATGAAGGGGGGCAAGAAGTAGGTCTGGCTCAGGCAGCCCACTGAAGACTCATGGCATTTGTACCGTGACATCATTTCCTTCACTAATCATGTCTCTTTGGAGCCATTGGGGCCTGGAACAATGCAAAGTCCGTGTTGTGCCCCAGGTTCGGGGTATGCCTGCTGCTCCCGCGTGACAGCCCCGGAACCTCACAGCAGCCCTGCAGAGTAGGTACTGTCCCCAGTTTACAGGTGGAAACACTGAGGGCCCTGGCCGAAATGGACAGCCCTGCATGCACACAGCTAAAAACTGGCACTTCCAGGAAACAAACTGAAGTCTCTTTCGTCTCTCGAGCACCAGAGTGCTGCTAGGGGACAGGTCAGCCAGGCGGACACCTAAACCCACATGACCCGGAGTCCTCTGGCTCCCTGAGGCTGTCCTCACTCTTGGAACACCCCAGGTACTGAGCACCAGGTGACAACACAGTTCTAGTTGTTGGTCTGCCTGCCCCAGGAATGCTGATGCTTCTGGGGAAGAACGCCCCGGAAGGCGGGAGCTAGAGGGACGCTGAGGCGGGAGCCATGAGACTCTGTAGAGTGTGCACCTCTGGACAGCTGGTAGGTGGACGCAGGGGCCGACAGACGATGAACAAGTGAACGGGCCGAACCAAATGCTGCAGGGCGGTGGGCCAAAGCACCCATCTTCTGAAAGAGACCTTCTAAGGCAAGACATCCCTTCAGAGTGAGCCACCCTTTCCTTTTGGAATCTCTTGCGCTTCGAGAGATGAGCTTTTCCTAGGGACAAGCCAACTGTGTCATTTGGGGTCAGTTCCCAGAACAGAGTTAGAACGGCCTGAGCCTTGTCAAACATGATCACGTGACCAGGACCTTGTGTCTTGGAAGGACAAGCACTTGTACTCTGTGGGAAGCAACGGGTCTTGCCCTGGCTGCCTCCATGACCATGTGTGGGCTCACGGGGTGGGGGTGGGGGGACAGGTTCGTGCGTCTGAGAAAGCATGGCTGTATTTGGCATCACCGTTCTCCGGCGGAAAGTTCTCCGGTGGAAGGCTTGCAGCCAGACCGGAGGAGAAGGGAGCCACTCACCCTCTGGGGGCCAGAAGCTTATTTCAACCACTTCGCCTGGTGCCAGTGTTATCTTCTTATCCGCCAGTTCGTAGCGCTTGGTGTTTCAAGGGCATTACTTTTCTTTGAAACAAAACTCTGAACTTGTCAAGGGCAACAGCCCAGTCACATATCTTGGATTTCCCCTGGAATACTTAAACGTTTTCTAACTAGAACTGGGGGAAGGCTAGATGGGAAGCAGCAGCCACGCCCGCTGTGGGTTTATCTTGAAGTCAGAGTGCGCTGACCTGCCCACTCTTCCAGAACCCCTGATGTTCCTGATGCAGAGCCCCAGGCGGGATGTCAGTCCCAGGACCCAGGATGGAGGCAGTTCCTGCTGCTGGCAGAAGCCTTGGTGCAAAGCGCTGGCGGCTGATGGGGGCCGTGGAGGATGAGTTTGGACCAAAAGCCTCAGAAAAAGAGCCCAACCAGAAGGCAGCTCTGACCAGAGCTGGGGAGGCGCGCCCGGTGCTGCCTGGCTCTTGGTTCTGAGGCTGGGCATGTGGGCTTGGGTATTGTGGTCAGACCATGGTTACTAAGTAATCAGAAATCAAAATACCAGAAGTGCTCTTCATCACTCGGGTTTTGAAAGGCAAAAAGGAAGCCAATGACTGAAAGAAAAACTACCAGGAACCTACTTTTAAGAGTCGAATGGGAAAACGCCCCCAGAGCCCACAGAGAGTGGGCACCGTCCCACTCAGTGGCCCTTGAGTCCCTGCGTTGTGGCTGGTGCCACTGAGAAGCCAAATGGTTGGCTTTTCAGAAAATTGTGATGGGTCTGAGTTCAGGTGGCCCCGTGAGGCTGGTGGCTGTTGTACGGGGCAGGGTGTTGTAAACATAGAGCCATCTGCTGACCGCGCTGGCCCAGGGACCCTGCGTAGTTGGGCGAAGCGGCCCTTCTCACTGTGCTGCTTAGCGAGGCCGAGGAGCAGCTGGAGCCCTCCGAAGAAGGCGGTCATCAAGACGCGCGGGCCGCGGTTGCTTCCTAGGCATCCTTTCTTCCTCTGCCGACCCCAACAGCCTAGGATCTGCCCCCCCACCACCCCGGCAGTCTGCAGGGCTGAGGTGGTACCGTAACTACATGAAGAAGTAGCTGAGGCATTTCAATTTGCGAGAGGGAGCTGTTGTAGATTCCAGCCATGGAGACAGAGGACCCCGTCCCATCCCCCGTGACCCCTCATCCAGGCAGGCACAGACCCCTGCGCTGCATTGCTGGGGACTGGCTCACCATCCGCCTTGGCCGCGGACACCGCTTTATCCCCACGTGGTTCTCAAGTGGAGCCTTGTTTATATCCTCCGTGTGGGGACTTGTGGGACAGAAAACCAGCTCACTGTCGAGGATGTAATCTGGACGTTGACTGATCCTAGACAGTGTGAGGGGCAGGATCTCTGGGGGTGCCGAGATGACCAGCCCCAGACGTGTGCGCCGCAAGACCAGGTCAGCTCTCCTGACCCCGGGCTCAGGGAGGGGAGCTCAGCAGGAAAGGGTGACATGCCATCAGCGGTCACCATCGGCAGCTGGAGGCTCACATGGCCAGAGCAAGGGGAGGAAGGAAGGGCGCTGTGGGCGCACAGAATGGGTCTCAATGTCTCAGGGAAGCCCCCCAGTGGCAACAGAAGGAAATGGTGCTGGCCGGAGAGAGGGTGCCCCCTAGTGGCCGTGCTTTTGTTCCCCGTCCTTCCCAAGCTAGTTTTCCGTCTGCAGAGCCCCCGCGGTAAGATACGCCTTTTTTACCTGACTACCCAGGGGCGTGCATGGGGACGCGAAAGCAAAGCAGGAGACCCGTGATGCAACACTGCCCCTGACAACACACAGTATACTGTTGCTTAGGCATTTTCTATTCGACTTCTTCTAGTGTGGGTCATGGCTTCCTAAATTGGTTTGTGACCCACTCAGTGGGTCGTGACCCAAGATTCAAAAAGCCATCGAGAAGAAACCCCTGTGCCTCTAATCCTTACCCTCGGCACACATCACCCACCCACGCCCGCCTCGCTTGGGGCCTCAGCCAGGGCCGGGAGAGGCTGGGGACCTACCCTGGGAAGCACCTACTTACAGGTAATGAGGGCTCGTCTGTCATCATGGCCAGAGAGGGGGAGCTGGAGGAGGAGAGGGGGTGACGGGTTCCGACATCTTTTCTCTCTGTGCCGGAGAAGGCAAGAGAACCAACCACAGCTTCAGAGTCTGTTCCGTCAAATGTTACTTACCTTCCTCTCATACGGTGTTTGCACTTTGCACAAGGGTGAAGGCAAGTGACCTGAGGCAGGCCTAAGTGGCCTTGGGCACATCTTGGCTCCTCAGGCTCCCATATCCATGGCCGTCAGTGGGCGGGGGGCGGGTAGGTTGATCCCTTGATCAGCGTCTCACACTGATGTTCTGTGATTGTGTTTCTCCTGGGAGAAGGAGGGCGGATCTGGAAGCCCGTGGTCTCAGGAGCCGTGGGAGGAGGTGAGCAGGGAGAAGGTCAAGGACTGGGCTGGGGAGGAAGAGGAGCAACGGGCCGGGCTTGCCCTCAGTGGCAACAGGCAAGTCAGGCATGTTCTTGGCGCACGCTCCTTGGGAGGCCTGGAGAAGGCCAAGGGAAGAATCCTCTGGAGCCTGCTGCTTTTTTCAGGCCAAGCATGGAACTTGAAGCAGAGCCCGGAGCCCATCTGATTCCATCTCCTCCACGTAGAGAAGGGAGAACCTCAGAGGAGGGACGGGCACCTAGAGTCACCATTAGTCGTAAACCCAAGACTGGGACCGCCTGGGAGAGAGGACGCCACCAAGAGCCACACGGCCTCTCCTGCCCTCGGGAGCCCCAGGGAGCTCCAGCTGGACAGAGCCCCCAGTGCTCGGGGCTCCCTGTGCTCAGCCCCCGATGGGTGGGGTGTTTGTGAAGATGGGCTTCCCCACTTACTGTGGGCTGACGGGGACTGCCCAGACAGGCAGTGGGATGCCAGTGGGTGTCTGGTGATCCCGTAGCCCTGGTACCTCCCCATGCCAGCCCCCACCACTGCCCCCTTACAGCGGCGCCCTGACAGCAGAGTCTCACCCCCCAGTGGCCTCAGCATGACAGCAGATGGGGATGGGGCAGGGACAGGGGAGCTGAATGGCAGAGAGACTGCTGGGCCTGGCGGAGAGCAAGCATGACATCGGGCCTGGTCCAGTGACACCCTGTCTTGTGCTCAGTGCTTTCCCAAGAGGACAGAGGCCTCTCCCTGGGCATTACCCGTCCCTCTCTGGGCAGGAAGACCCTGTAAGTCTGTGGTGGGTGTGCCGCTGCTGACCCTGTGTCTGCCACTCATGCAGGGCTCGGGGGGGGTCCTTATCCTTCAGGGACCTGGCCTCCGTTCTCTCTTTGGCTTTGTCAGCATTCCTCTGCCCTTTTCCAAATTCCACTTGTTTCTTAGCACATGGCACTTAACTGTTTGGTTCGTGCAGGTGGCAGGGGCCGAGCCGCTCCATGCCAGTCCTGCAGGGTAGGGACAGCTCAGCTGCTGCCCACCCTTACTTCCAAGTGATTCTCAGTCTAGGGGAGACAGCACCCGGAAGAGCTAAGTACGGCCCGGCGTAAGGAGGGCTGTGACAGACGGGGGCCCCAGGGGTGAGTGGGAGGGAGGAGCAGGCCAGATGGGAGTTGGCTGTAGGTGGCCACGTGTCGGCCCCAGTCGCGGCCCCAGACTAGTGGCACGGGACTGTACCTGCCGGCGCACTGTGACACAGTGACACATGGGAGATCTTCCTGCCCCCACAGTGGAGTGACAGCTGGGATGGGCTGAGGGGAGCCTCACTGAGTTTTGCCCCCTCTGCTCTCCCGCTTTCTGCCACCACACGGAGGGTCCCCGGGGCCTCAGGTGGACGTTCGGGTTCTCCTGACTGGGGAGCCTCGGGCTCAGACGCGGGATGTGGACTGTGGTAGATCATCTGTAGCCTCTCCCCGCAGGCAGATTGGACACTCCAACCCGTTGAGGGCAGTGAAATACGAGCAGCGGGTACTGGGGACCCCTTCCCAGCAGAGGTGACAGCTGCCGCTCCAGGCAGAAGCTCTGTGAGCAGCAGCGGCCCCTGGGCTGTCCTGAATCTCTGGTGTCCCCAGGGATGGTGTTAGGTTAGGTCCTGAGCCCATGCGAGCGCAGGAATTCACCGGGAATCCTACAGAGCCCGTCCCAGGCTGTGGGTGGTGCACCACACAGTCCAGACAGCGCTGTCATATTCCAGCAGAAGTCACGGCTGCACTCCCAGGGGAGCCATGAACTTGGTGCCTAAGTGGGTGTGAAGGTGGTGGAGGCAGAGCCGTCTGAGCACGAGGTCTGGATGCTTGCTGCTGGCCACCGACCTTTCCTGGGCTGCTGTGTGTGTGTGTGTGTGTGTGTGTTGCTGACTGAGAGCGTTTGCCAAGGGGGAGGGCATGCCGGCATCAGTGTCTAGCACAGACCCGGGCAGACATCTCTGGGCACCACAGTGGGAGGGGTGGGGCTGGGCTGCGTTCACTCGAGTTCCCTTGAGGGCCTCAGAGGTCGGGCGAGTGTCTCCGGGGCTGATCTGGTGAGAGCCCAAAGGGTACCTGTCAGGGGAGGAAGGGAGGGAGGCAGGCACATTGACCTTCCCCAGAGACATGTGGGGAGACCCCTCTAGGGCAGTTGAGAAGAGGTTATTGTGACATTTGGGGAAAAGCTACGCTAGGTGGGAGATGTTCCTTGTTAACAGTTGTCCATGAGGCAAATGGTTCTTCTTTTCTGGACTCAGTTTCCTCCGACCAGGCCTGGGGCACTCGAGCTGGTTGGGCTTGAGGCCCCTGAGATCACATAAGCCCACTGGCCGAGCCAGCCTGGGCCTTTGGATGGATGGTGAGCTCGAGTCAGGGTGTGGGGCACTGGCTTGCGTCTCCAGAGCTGCCTGGGCGCCCGTGTCCCGTCAGTGAAAAGGGGGGACTGCAGTCTGCCTTCCCAGAGTAAGCAGTTCAGTAAGCGTTTGAAACGTTCATGATGGAATAAACACGAGCGCCGGAGTTCAAATCCAGTAGATGTCTTTGCTGCCGGGCCTCCTAGAGCCTCAAACTCATGTTGCCGTGTGCTGGGGCTCTCTGAGAGGGAGCATATGGTGCCCTCCGCCCCTGGCCCTGGCGTGTCCCAACTCCCACCTGGATCGCGGTCGGAAGCATGGCGTGTCTGCACTGCTGACTGGCCCCGCTGCTGGCTGTCCGTGCAGCCGACCGTGGGTGGTGAGCGAGAGAGGCCAGGTGGCTTCGTCCCACTGCTCGCTCTTGGCCCATGCCATTTCCTGGGTGTGTGTCCTTGCTCCCCAGAGATGGGCCAGAGCAGGCTTGGCTAGTCCCGGCCAGGCGCTGGCCAGGCAGGACCCTGGGACACTGCTAATGGCGTTCCACTGGCGTGGGACAGGAGGGTGGCCCATATGAGTTGCAGGCAGCCCCTCCCCATGGCCACCGGAAAGACCCTAGAGACCTCGTGCCAGCCCTGTTGGCTTCTCCCAGTCCTGCCTGCTCAGCCCTGGCCCCTCTGCCCCTACCTGCTGGACCCTCTGCCATGGCCTCTGGGACTGAAGGACCCTGAGCATTCTGAGTTTGGCTACGCGGCTCCAAGGCTGGGGGCCCCCAGGATGTGGGACTCTGTGTGCCAATGGCTAAATGGCTGTGTGTTCTTGTGGGTGACATTCCAGGGACACCATGTCAACCTCGCTAACCCCTGAGGACACTGAAGACATGCCGCCAGGACAGGATGCTGAAATCTGCTTGCTGAAGTCTGGAGAGCTGATGTAAGTGACAGGTCTCTGAGCAGGACTCCCCAGGCTGTCACTTTAGGGGAGGAGGAGCTGGAAGCACCCCAGAGGCTCTGACTTGGCACCAATGGTGACTTCATGTCTGTCCTTTTTTTTTTTTTTTTTTTTTTTTGGTTTAGTACAATTTATATAAGGTAAATTTCCTCTTTATATGCACGGTGCTTAGATTCTGACAAATAATACAGTGTAATCACCCATCGTCCTGCCAACCTCCGAGCCCAGCTGGCTGCACGTCCTAGTTGTGCCAGAGATGGGAAGGTCCCAGGTCCAGAACAGAACAGGGTCGCCCCCATGTGACCACAGTGAAGAGCGAGAGCAGGTCCCTCACCCTCTGAAGCGCCCCCATAGCCATCCCTTCCTCACGCCCCCTGTGCCTTGTGTGCTGCTTTTTTGAAAATAACTTTGTTTTGGTCTCTTACTGTAAGAGCAGTACTTTTTCATTGTAAAAAAAAGAAAGAAAGAATAGAAAAGAGAGACAAGCAAACCGCTTCGGTGTAGAGCTCTCCAGTTTTTAAAAATACATATGTACATCATTTTCTATACAAAGAAAACGTTCTGCATCTTACTTCACAGTCTTTTAAGACTTACAACTGCGTATTTTCACGTATCCTGTTCTTTCTCTCCTGGGTTGTCTCCTGCATGATGGTTTAATAGTCACTGAGTAGATTCACCGATACCGAGCACCTAGGAGGCAGCAGGTATGGTCTGTTCTAGGTCCTTGGAGTACATCAGTAACAGAGATCCCTGCCCTCACGTTTAGTTCATATTCCAGCAGGGGTGGACCATAGATGTAAGTAAACAAGTGAATTACATCGTGCATTACAAGGTGCTATGGCTCTGGAAAGGAAACAAAGTAGAGTGATCTTGAATAAAGTGGCACTAAGAAGGTAAGACCGTAGGGAGGGAACAGCATTCAGGCAGAGGGAACAGTTGGTAGAAAGGCCTTGGGGCAGAATGGTATCTGCCATGTTCAAGGAACAGGGAAACGGCCAGCGCAGCTGAAGCAGAGAGAAACTGAGTCAGAGAGGGAAGGGGGCCCCTGTCACATCAGGCCTTGTTGACCATTGTGAGGACTTCGGCTTTTAATCTGAGAGGAGGGGGAGCCCAAAAATGAGGTTTGGAACAGAACGATGACTTAATGTAATTTACATTTGAAAAAAGATCATTCCGGTTGCCATGTGGAGAATGACTATGGAGGGACAGGGCAGAACAGGGAAACCAGTAGAATTTACGTTTATGATATGTGAGTTCTGTAGACAGTGGGCTCCTTTTACTTAAGATTATATTTGAGGCGTGCCTGGGTGGCTCAGTTGGTTCAATATCTGACTCTTGGTTTTAGCTCAGGTCATGATCTCAAGGTAGTGAGCTGGAGCCCCATGTTGGGCTTCAAGCTGGGCAAGGAGCCTGCTTAATATTCCCTCTCCCTCTTTCTCTCCTCCCGCTTCCTTCCCCACCCCATCCCCTGCTGCACTCGTGTTCTCTGTCTCTCAAAAAAAAAAAAAAGAAGATTATATTTGAGCAGAGATGGCAAACCCTTGATTTATTTTTATTAGCCTCTCCTCTGGGGAGACTGAGTATCGTCCTTCCAGTGAACAGATCAGGTCTAGAAAGGTTAAAAAAAAAAAAAAAAGGAAGGAAGAAAAAAGACTAGAAGCACAATCCAAGGGACTGGGTGCAAAGGGAAAATTCTGGAACATGAAATTATAAAATGGCCGAGCATCATTGGAGACTTCTGTCAGCATGACTGCTCACGTGGCCTTGCAGTAAGATTTCCATCTTACAAGAAAGACCTCTTTTCCAAAATGGGCCCTTCTGCCTACTCTGAGATTCTTGAGAATCGTGAACACTGGGCAGGGCTTTTTGCACCATAATCACAAATGAGGCTTCGGTGAACCCATGGGAAAACGTGACATCGAACTAAATTTTCACGAAAGTGGAATGATTTTTGTCGGGGCTGCTCTGTAGAGCATTCTGGGTTTTTTCATCCTTGGCTTCTCTTCTCATTAGCATAGTCCCGGGGAATATTTCCATCCATCTCCACAGCTTCGAAGGCAGACGGAACTCTCAGCCCCATGACCGACTTGCTGTGCAGTCTTGGGCGAGTTTCCTAACCTCTCTGAGCTTTAGTTTCCACTGCTACACGAAGGGAGACAGTAATAGATTTTGGCCGCAAAAGGCAGTTTGGTGTAGGGGACAGGTAGTGGCTTCAGATCCGACCTGGGTGGGCCCGGAACAAGTTTCTTAATCCGTTTGGATCTTGGCTTCCTCTTGTGAGATGGGAGCACCGAGCTTTTTGACGCAGGCGTGGAGCTGGTACATGAAGCCTGCAAGCAGAGGGCCCGGCCACCACCTTCCCGGTTCAGAGCTAAGGAGGTGGGACTAGCCCAAAGCCACACCACCACCCAAGGCCGCGCTAGCGTGCACTGTCCAGGAGGGGGCGCCGCTCAGTCAGGAACAGGCAGCTACAGGGGGACAGACAGTTCACTCCCTCCCAGAGCATCCTCTGAGGCCCTCCTCACACCCAGCAGCAGACGGGCAGAGGAGGAACCTCAGGCTTACGAGGAGGTGAGCCCCGCAGCAGACAGGAAACAGGGCAGGTACTGGAACCCATTTAAGAAAAGCCAGCAGGAAACCTCCAGCAGGCACAGATTACCACTGAAAAGAGGGACGGCTGAGAGGGCAGGAAGTTTCTAGTGATGGGTGTGCTTCCTGCCCGTACCAGTTAACATAGAGGGCAGCCTGGACCTGGAGAGAGGAGACGGCCAGCTGGGCAGCTGGAAGCTTCAGGAGGGCTCTTGAAAGCTAAGGCCTCTGTAGCCGCTTCCCATGTGTGGGGGCACAGAGCACCCCAGGCCGGCCTTCACCTCCGGCCGCCTTTGGGGACATGCCAGCCCCACGCAGGCAAGGATGGCCATCCCCATATTTGACTTCTGTGTCCCCAGTTCCGGCCACCATGCCCAGCACCTGGTCAGCGCTCTCCGTGGATGGGAGCTACACATCCCAGCTTCTCCCGTAATCAAACACATCGGGCAGTGCTCCCCCCCACCGCTGAGCCACAGGTGAACTTCTCAGCGGGCTCGGGCACACTGCCCGTTTGATCAGGGCCCTCTCTGCATTTGGATTTTAGGATAAAACTACCTCTCACGGTGGACGAGATCGCCAACTTCGGGGAGAGCAACAGGGAGCTGTTCGTGCGGTCCAGTACCTACAGCATCATCCCCATCACCGTGGCCGAGGCAGGCCTCACCATCAGTTGGGTCTTCTCCTCCGACCCCAAGAGCATCTCCTTCAGTGTGGTCTTCCAGGAGGCAGAGGACACACCGCTGGATCAGTGTAAGGTAAGCCGGCTCCCCACAGGGGGCTTGGGCTGACCTTTCCGAGTGTAGGGTCGCAGCCAATCCTGCCTTCTGCTGGGCAGGCCTCACCTGGACTGTTTGGGCTACAGCCATGAGAAGGACACGTGGAGAAAGCAGGGGGACAAGCCTTCTGGGCTGTATCCCACGGGGCAGGCAAAGCACCTGACCTTAGCCAGCATGAGGAGGGAAAGGTCTAGATGCTGGACAGTGCTGTCCTCAGGTCTCTGAAGGTTGCTCCTCTGTCAGACAGCTTCTGTCTGACTTGGGGACAGATCACCAGAGGATATAGATGTGCAACCGAGTCTCAGGGTCATTTTGTTCACAGAGCCATGCAGAGCAAGAACAGGTCACCGTGAAGGGTGTCGTGAACTTGGGGTGTTTGGCATCTCACCTCAGAGACACCTGGCTATTGTGCACTGGGGTGGTGGGGCTCAAAGTCGTGGTGGCAGATCCCAGTCCATAAAGTCCTAAGACATTCTAAACATGAGATGCTGACGATGGCCTGCACTGCAGGTCCCAGTCTTGGCTACATGTTAGAAACACCCACTCCCAAGGCCACAGCCACACCACTCCACACCTAGGAGGACCTGGGTGAGTCTGGTGAGCAGCCAAGGTTGAAAGCCATGGGCTTAGCTCGAGGGATTGGGAGCCAGAGCAGAAAGGATGGGGTGGGGTCCAGAGCCCAGAACAGAAGGTCGAGCAGGACTTGGCAGGTGGCTGATTCAGTACGAGGGGAGGCAGAGCTCGTTTGGGTGGAAACTCGAGTCCCATTTGAACCAGCGTTGGTGGAAGGACCGGTGAGGCCAGCCGGGCGCTTAGGGTGGACATCAGGCTGCTGTACCGTGTAGAAATGTCCATGTTCCAGCAGTGGCAAGAAGCAAAGTGGGGGAGAACAACTTGAAGTCACGTGGAAGGAAACTCCTGTGCAGTGTGCGTGAGACTATCCCTGATTCCCTCTGGTGTGTGGGCCGCCAGCTGCAGGGGGCTCGGGCGGGGGCCTTTGTCATGCCACCTGCCCACATGTGGCTGAGCCCTGGGCCTCTCCCCTTGCTCAGTCACTCATGGCGCTGGGAGATCCGTGTGGTTCCTACCAGGATTTGGGCCTCAGAGACCTGGAGGAGGAGCCTTCCTCTTCAGCCTTCAGATGGCCTCTGGGAGTCTGGATGGCCAGTGTGTTTCTCAGAGTGGCCGCCAGGGGGCAGAAGGCGCCCATAGACAGGGCAAGTGAGCCTGGTGGTCAGGTGCCGTCTGCCTTCAGCCAGCCATGGGGTGGCTGTTTCTAGTGCCTGAGGAGCCCTGGATAGACATCAGCCTAGGAGCCTGCTCCCAGAGCCACGTCCTCAGCCTCTGTCTGGGGGACTCCCCCAGGATCCTCTGACCAGCCTGGGTCTTACAGGCTTACGTGCAGAGAAAGTGACAGCGCTCAAGGGTATGATTGTGGAGGTGTAGGCACAGGGGGCTTGCCTTCTGCTCAGAGTCACCTGCCAAGTTCTGCTCAACCCTGGGCTCTGTTGGCACCTGTCAGAGCTAGGAAGAGAAGGGACAATGTGGCTCTGCCCTTGAAGAGAGAGCCCTCCCCTCGCCCCCAGTGAACAGACGACCACGGTTCCAGATAGTGTCGAGCTGAGGGTGGCCAGGCACCCGGGGAACAGCCATCAGGGGAGGAGGCCTTGGGCCAAACCAGGAGCGTAGAGGGAGCCTCATGGATGAGGTCAGCCCGTCCCCAACAGCGCCCAGCAGACACTGCCCAGCCCCCCAGAGCCACCTCCTCTCCAGAATGCTTCCTTGGTCAAGGTTGTGCCTCGGCACTGAGATTAGAAGCTGGGAATTTGGGAAGACCCTTGACTAAAGAGATGTTCCATCCGGGAGTTGAGGGTACGCGTGTGCCAACCCTGTCCTGAAGCCTGGGGACTGAGTGGGGAACAGGACCCAGGCCCTGCCCTCTCTCTGGGCAGAGGACCCATGTTTGGCCGGAGAAACTCAACAGCCCACCTGCGGCCACAGAGAGTCAGAGGAGGAACCAGGACCGGGAGTAAGAACCTTAACTTTGTGGTTTTTTTAGACAGCTTTTTAAAGATATAATTTATATACCAAATAATCGACCCATTTAAGCCATACAGTGTATTCACAGCGTTGTGTAACTGTCGCCACTCTAATTTTAGATCATTTTCATCACCCCCCCCCAAAGAAACTATCCCCACGAGCAGTCACTCTGCAGCCCCCAACGCCCAGCAACCACCCCCCTCTTTGTCTGTGTAGCCTTTAGTGACTCACTTCTTCAATCCAGCATAGAAACCTCGCTTTGCACCAGAGCCCCAGAGCCCATCCAGGTATCCATAAAAGCAGCTTGTGCTGTCTTGCAGACCCGTGGCATGAATGAGGTCTCGGCCGTAGAGGTCCCGGAGGCTGGTGGGAGGTACTCCCAGAGCTTAACCAGCGGGGACCTGCCTCAGGTTTATTCCAGACACACACACACATACCCCCATCTTCTCCCCACCACCTAGGCTGTGTGAGCTTTGGCACCAGAGATGACCTCATAGATTTTGACCACGGTGAGAATACCAGAACTGAGATGAATGAAAAGTTTATGGTCTAGAATGTTCTAAAGAAATGAAACACATTGTCGTAGACATACCCTCTTCAGGCGACCTGCCTAACGAGCTCTCGGTTGTTGCTTTACAGTCAAGGTAGTAAATGCCAAGGTTGAGGGCTGGGGTGCCCAGACGCCCCTGTGTAAACAGCAAGACTTCCTGTCCAGCAGCTCCTCCCCACCTGTGCTTGCTGAAGTGCCCAGGCTCAGCATTGTTAGGTTACAGACCCGGGAAGCAGACCCAACCTTGCAACCTCCCAGAATTCTCAGCCCCAGGTGGAATTAGAATACAACAGAACATCATTAGAATGTAATGAGACCAAGCATAGAAGGGGCTAGCCCCAGATCCCACCCAGAGTGCATCCTGAGGTATCTTTTTCCCCTCTAGGCTTGTCTCTGGCCCTTCCAACTCCCTCACCACCACCAGCTCCCAGCCAGTGCAAATGTCCTGTGGTATCGGGAACACACTGCTTATGCTCTCTCCTGTGCCTGTGGGATCTCCCTTTTGATGTGTGCTCTCTCTTTGACCCATGTTTTATTTAAGAGTGTGTTCTTTAGTTTACACATATGTTTGGTCCAGAGATGTGTTTATTTCTAATTTAACTCCATTGTCTTCAGAAAACAGGCCATAGAACTTGAATCCTTTTAACTATGAGGTGGGTTTGTGGTTTTTTTTTTTTTGTTTGGTTGGGGTTTTTTTTGTTTTTTGGTTTTTTTTTTGGTGGCCTAGAAGATGGCCTACTGGGTGTTCCCAGCACACTCGAAAAGCAGGTGTGTCCTGCCACAGTCAGGTGGCATGTTCCATAAATGCCACTTGGGCTGAGTTAGTTGATACTATACTGTTCTCCGAAGCTTCCGTCTTCTTACTGAGTTCCTGTCTGTCATTCCATCAATTATTGAGGGGCACTGAAATATACAACTGGTCATTGTAAATTTATCTATTTCTCCTTGGAATCCTACCTCTTTCGGCTTCATGTTTTTGAAGCTTTCATTAGGGGCATCAGTGTGAAGGGTTGGTCCATCTTCCTGATGCATGCACACCTTTGTCATGAAGTTACCCCTGGCCACATCCCTTGATATAAAATCTATTTTGTCTGATAGTAGTCAATCCAGCTTTCTTTGGATTAGTGCTACCACAGTGTATCTTTTTAACATGCCTTTACTTTTAACCTATTGTGTCTTTATATTTAAATTGTCTCTGCTTATGGGCATGATGAGGGTTGGGTCAGCCTGATCGCCTTTGCCTTTTACTTGGGATTATAGACTGTTTATATTTAATGTGCTTATTGATTGGTTAGGGTTGAGTCTGTCATCTTACTGTTTGTTTTCTGTTTGTCCCCTCTGGTGGTTGCTCCCTTCTCATCGGAAAGTGGTGAGCCGAGGCAGGCGTGGGGCCCACCTGTTCCCTCAGAGATCACTGTCCTCTGTTGCCTGATATCCAGTGTCTTGTACATTCTGTCTCTTTTTGGTTATCTCTTGGGAGAGTAAATCTTAGGTCTTCTGCGATGTCTCTGAAGATTTTTTTCCCTTTGCCTGGGACAGCCAGGCCTCTCTCGAACTACCCACCTCATCCAAGCTGAGCATCCCTTCCTCTAGGATTCCTGCCCTGACCCTGCGCCTCTCTCCCCTCCTCCCCCAGGGCTGGGGTGGGCTCCCCTCCCAGTTCTGCCCCCGCAACACGCACACTGTTAGAGCTGAACGTTTTTTTCGTCTGCTCTCTCTGTTAAACCACAAGATCTTTGAGGTCAGAACCTTTTGTGGAAACTTAACTTCACGTTAGGAACCCTGTGGCCAACGTGTAGGGTTTCCAGAAACGTGCCTCTGTATTCAAGCGTAAGTTGAAAAAGCCATCACATCGTTAGTAGCATTTTGGATTCAGTCATTTTGTTCAGGGTAAAAAAATGTTTAAAGGGAATAGATAATGGAATTTCACAAAGCTGTGTTTCTGAGAAGGGGGCAGCACTTAATTTCACAAAGCTGTGTTTCTGAGAAGGGGGCAGCACTTAATTTCGTAAAGAATAAAAATGCTCACTTTTGGGGCAGCCCACCATGCGAGGAGCTCCCAAGTTGCTCCGTGTTAGCCGTGGTCTGCAAAGCCTCTGTCTGTGTGACCTCTCACGTGTAGTCAGCCTACGTGGGCGGCTGAAGGATGCTTTCTGAGACCAGACCCACTGGGGTATTGATCACTTCTAAAATGTTTCTGAGTTTCAGTTGGCTCTGTCTTATTTCCCATTTCCTCATTTCCTGTCAGCCAGGCACCCGGCCATATCTTTAGTTTTATACAGTGTCTTAGCTGGTCAGCAGGTAGCAGACGTTACCCTCATGAGAAAGACTGGCCATCCAGAGGACCAACCACCCCCACACGCACATACTCCTGGCCCCGTCCAGCACTCACCCTGCGCTCGGCTTTGCCTCCCAACAGTGAGGTCCTTAGAACATGTCCTGAGAAAACAGCTATTTCCTGGAACTAATCTCTCAACTAATCTCTCATTCTTGGGGAAGGCAGAGGGTAAATAGGAGGCTGAGGCTGATGCCTGGAAAGATGAGAGGGCCGTGGGGCCCATGGACCTGCAGGGGGGCGGCAGGAGAGGCAACCTGCTGGGGCCAAGTGAGAAGCCACAGGTGGGGCCGGGTCTGTTTAGGCCAGAGCGGGCAGGGCTCAGTGGCTTCACAAAATGCTTGTGAAGAGAAGGGAGTGGGCAGGGGTTCTGCCTGTCCTGTGAAACACCCCTTACCCCGGGCAGCACAAGGCCCAGCAGGAGCCAGACAGATAGATTTCACCTCAAATACACCCCGGCTTCCTGAAGCCAAAAAAGGCCTGCTCTTCCAGGCGGTGGAATATTCTGGCATGGGCTGTGGTCAGAGGAGGCTGGGGACCACTCCTCTTGGGGCGCTGAGGGTTTCATGATTCTGAGTGAAATTCATGCCCACAGCCTCCTCCCCTACCCCAGGTCATCAGCAAATGCAGGGAATGTAGAAGACCCCCCCCAGTCTTGGGGCTGATCCGAGGTACCACTCCTACTCCTGGGCTGATCCCAGACATACCCCCCCCACTCCTGGGACTGATCCCAGATGTACCTCCTATTCCTAGGACTGATCTAGGCATACCCCCAGCCCCAGTCCTGGGACTGATCCCCGCCCCAACCTTGCTCAGCTGCGACGTCAGACAGGAACTCGACCCTCCCTCGGCCTAGTTCCGTCCCTCTGGGTCTGCCCAGAGGACCCATAGGCCTTCTCAGCTTCTGTGACACTTGTTCTGATGTGCTCTCCCTCCCAGGTCCTTATCCCCACGACCCGGTGCAGCTCCCACAAGGAGAACATCCAGGGCCAGCTCAAGGTCCGCACGCCGGGCATCTACATGCTCATCTTCGACAACACCTTTTCCAGGTAGGGCCGCCTCACCCGTCAGCATCCAGAAGAGTTCACCTGCCACCTGGCTGTGAGACCTGGGGTGGACGTTTAGAAGAGACTATTTAACTATCAGTAATTTATTATTAATAGCTTCTCTTTTTTTAGAGCCCTATACTGTGGTGGTCTAGTGTCTGCTACCGATTTATTGAGACACAGGCTAGTACTTACAGAGTCTTAGCACATGTCACGTGAGTCCCCGACCCTCCACTCTTACTGACTCACTTAAGCCCCACGGCACATCCAGGTGATAGGAACTACTGTTCCCTTCATGGTGCCGCCAAGGGACTGAGGACCAGGGGCTAACACCTCCCAGGTCACACAGCTGGTGGTGGTAGAGCCAGGTTGGAACCCAGAGGGCCTGCCTCCAGGCTCTGGATTTAACCACTATGCCCTCCTGCCTCTCTCGGATGTCCGGGCTCCGACTGCCCAGCCCAAAGGAGGGGCTCCGTAGAAACGTGGAAGGAAAGAAGGAAGAGAAGGCTAGGGGAGGGGAGGGGAGGGAAGGGGAAGGAAGGGTAGATGAGCGGATGGGTGCGTGGGTGAGTGGGCAAACAAGCAAGAAATGAAGGCCAGGACTAGAGCCGTGTGGGGGAGGCCCTAGGCCTTCTTGTCGTGGCAGCGGGAGCATGGTGCACGGTCTTGGGGAAGCGCTGCATCGAAGCCCCAGATCCAGGTCCAGGAGTGAAGGCCTGGGGGGCAGGAAGTTGGGAATGAAGACAGACAGGCTAGAGGGGCGCCGAGGAAGGAAGCTGGGGAGAGGAACCCATTGGTTGAGATCCGCCAGGAGCCTGGGCCCCCACTCCATGGAGCATGAGACGGGGCGGTTAAGGTTGCAGGGACCCATCCTTGGGTGAAGACCCACCCAAGTCTTCTGGCTTCAGCATAAGCCCTTTGTCGGGGCCGCCTTTTTTAGGAGCCCTGCCTGACCAGCACCCAGCCACATCCCTCCCTGTGTGGGGCCCTGAGCTAGCGCCCACATCCCCCCACATGGGGCACTTGGCTTTAGGTGGAGTAACTGGCCGGGGTACTCTAGGGGAAAGCTGTGCCACCCCCCTCAGCACCGCCCAGCCTCGAACACCTAGGGATTATGGCCAAGGCCATCTGCCAAAGGAGGGGCTGAGAGAAGGAGCTTCCCACTTTCCCCCTCTCCCACTCCTCCCCTGCACATCCCCATGAGCACAAACATACCTTGAATTTGCTGGACTCGTGGGGCACAGGCCCAGGGTATCCAGAGAGCTGCCCTCAGAGCTCCAAAGGCCCCAGAGCCCTGTCTCTGCAAAGGCATTGAGCACTGTCACCGCATCACCGAGATTCCCGGCGGGCTGTCGGAGAGGCCGAGGGGAGGCACATTCCGGGCAGAACGCCATCCCATGCCCCAGGCAGGCTCCTGGTTCCCACCAGAGGCAGCCATGGTGCTGTGACCCACCCCGACCTTACTCCGTGCTGGGGATTTCTAAACCATGGATGGCAAGATGGATTTGGGTGCCCAGCGGGGCTGAGATCCATACTTGCCTCCTCCAGAAACCTCATCACAGAGTCCACTCCCTGCGCCGCTCCCCCGCAGCCCCCAGGTCCCCCCACAGCTTCAGAGAAGGTGTTCCTGTGTTTGTGAACCAAACCCCAGGGAAGGTTCCCCAGACCCATGCCTGGGAGAGCTCTGCTGGACAGACAGGAGACGGGGCGAGGGGCCCAGGCCTCTGCTCCCCCAAAAGGCTCCCCGACCAGCCCACAGGCACGCAGCCCCCACACACGCCCAGCCAGGCCCCAGCAGCCACCGCTGCGCCCCAGCTTTCGGCACTCCCAGTGACACCCTCCTTTTCCACTTCTGTTTCCTCAGGTTTGTCTCCAAGAAAGTGTTTTATCACTTGACGGTTGACAGGCCTGTGATCTACGATGGAAGTGACTTCCTGTAGCCTCAAGCACCTGGATTCTAGATTCTGATAGTTTCACTTTATCCACAGGAAACACTACTCTTGCTCACCTGTCACATAAAGCACTAAAAAAAAAAAAAAAAAAAAAAAAAAGCATCGGCTCCGTATGTGACCCATGTGTGACTCTGGGAGACAGGCCTCCAGCCGCCCCTCAGCACTACGCCGTTTGGAGCGCGTGTACTCGGCTCTATGCACCATCACTCTTAGCCCCCGTGGCTTTTAAGGGCTCAAGCAACGTTTCCCAACTGTCCTCACACCCAAAGGGACACTCTGCCAAGGGTTTAAACACTCAGGAACCTTCAGCCTCTCCCGGAGCCATGCTGGTTCCCGGCCTCCCATGGAGAATTGCACAGGCCGGCGTCAGTGATCCCAGCTTCTGCCCGTGGAGAGAAATGCCGCGCACTCTGCCCAGCGGGGGCTTAGGGACCCTGGGTGACCACGAGCCAGGATGTCCTGGCCAGATCCTGGGAGTCCTCAGGCTGCAAGGCCCTCTTCCCTGGCAGAGGAGGCCACAGGGCTGTCAGGAGAGTCAGGGAACCTGAGGTGGGGGGAGGGGCTCTCCCAAAGCCCCCACCAGCCTCTTCCATCAGGTTCTGTCCCCTCCTGCCACACTAAATTTAGGGTTACTCCAAAGCACAGCAACTCTGGAGGGGCCTCTAGGTGCACTTTTTCCCGGCCCTTCTGTCTGGGATGTCCTGTCCTCACACAAAGCCCTTCTCTCAGGCAGGCCCCTCAGTAGTTGAAAACATCGGCCTAGAAATCAGAACCAAAGATGCTTGGGGAAACCAAAGCCACCACACGGAGGACACGTCCTGCAGCGGCTGTCTGCGCAGACGGGCGACACCGTGACCACAAGGCAGCCCTGAGTGTGGCCCTTAGGACTCGCTACTGAGCTCCTGGGCTGTCTCTGTTTGTCAAATAAGAGCTGCTGCCTCGTCCGCAGACATGTTTACTAATGATCATAATCAGGGTAAGAACCACTTCCAGACATCCGGGCCTTCTCAGCAGAAGTCTTCGGTAACTCGAGTACAACAGGCATAAATCGTGGATCTGCTTGGAGTTCACTGCTTGGTCCCCACTCCCCACCCGTCTTCCCCAGCACCCCGTTTGCCCACTTCCTGTTGTCTGTGGCCCTTCTCTCCTCCCGCCGTAGGGAGCTCACCCTCCATGGCCTCTTGGGGCCGGAGCCTGAAGGCTCGGACGCTTCACAGGTGAGCATGCCATCAGATGACGGGGCGCACTTCAGCCAGGGATGAGGGAGTGCGCCGGACAGGGTGTCTTGGGATCTGAGCCCATCCCCCAGCTGGTCTCTGGTGACCAGTCAAGTCATACCACATGGAAGCTTCATTCTGTTTCCCCACAGTCCTGGTCGGGCTGATGTTGAGAGCTCCAGTACAGGTCAGGGCCCCCAAAGCGGGTCAGGCACAGATGCCGCAGCCACCACCCAGCAGAGGCGACTCGTGCGGCAGGGATGGGGGGAAGTAACCTCCATGATGGGCTCAGAGCTTCCCCTCAGATAGGGGGCTTGGCCACTTGCAGTCAGCTTAGGCAGAGCGGAGGAGGGGGTCATGAACAGAACCTTCCGGAGAGATCAACGCTGAGAGAAGCCAAACCTCTCACGCTCTTTCCTTAGCACAACCAGCCACCTCTGGCAGAAAACCACCAGGGTCCTTGCATCCCCCAGTGGCCAAGGCCTTGACTGTGCTCAGCAGCAAGACAGTAAGCAGCCAGGCTCCCAGAGACTCCCTGGCCTCATGCTTGTCCTCGCAGGTGTGCCACATGGCCTGAGGATTGTTCCAGAGCAAGTTATCCCTCCTTGGAGCCCACCCTCTCCTCTAGGAAGGGTAATCAGGATGCATGGTTTACCACAAGAAGGAAACTAGCAGAAGAGAACCCAGAGCAGTCTGGTGTCTTGTTTTGAATGCTTTCCCAGGATGCCGTGGAGACCGGCCAGCTGATGGTGTCCCCACCATCCTGTGCAGCTAACTGCTCCTGAGTTTCCTGCGAAAGGCCTGGAACATTCCATCCAAGCCCCCTGGTGAACCTCTGTCACTCAGCCCGGCAGGGGACCAACTACAGCTTAAAAACCACTCGGCTCTTGCGAAGCCAGCCCAGAGCCACTCCTCCCGAAGAGCAGGGGCCCCTCGTGGTGTGTACCCCCTGGAACGTTGACTACAGTCGTTCAGAGGACTGCCCGCTCCCCCAGCAGTCACATTCTGACTCCGCAGCCTATTTATTTTCGTGCTGGACAGACTCTTTTTCCCCTCGGTACTTTGCCATGCGAGCTCAGGTTTACTATGCAACTAGAGAACGTCGTGGCCTATTTCAGCGTGATTCGTACGAATAGCTTTATTTTTATCTTAAACAGTTTCCCGGCTCCACTGAGGTTTTTTGGGGTTGGGATACTTATGTAAAAAAATGCAGATGACAATGAAGATCAACTATTAACTCTTAGTTAACTATTAACTATTAGTCAACTATTAACTATTAGCCCCAGCCAGTAGACGGAATTATACTAGAAATCATCAATGGGACCCCAGATCACTATACAACACAAAACAAAACAACAAAGCAAAACTCTGGCAGCCCCCGCTGGCCCAGCTCTCTGAATAACAGCTGCTCGCTTTACAGCACTGATCCCGCTGTCTTGTTCACCTCTGCCTCAGAGGCCACTAACCAACCTTGCCTGAGAACGTGGCTGGAGCCCACTGTACTCCAGGTCAACTAGACCAAGAAGGAATCTAGAACCGAAAAACCCTCCAGGGTTTGAAAAGTAGAAAAGGAAAAGCCACATAACGTAACTAAAAAAATCAAAGGGAAGGTTTTTCTGAAAGTCTTCAGTTCTCCCCTCTCTGGGTGGGTAAGCCATTCTAGACTCAAATGGAAGTAAATCCTGATGGGGGCGGGGGTGACGTCTCAGAGTCTGCTTTACGGGATACTGGTTAAATAGATGTCTGCTGATTTATAAGTTTTGGGGGGAGTTTCATTTTTTAAAGTCCACCTTCATAACTACAAGTGAGATCCCTACCCCTGGCTCCGGGGTTGAAAGGAAAGCAGAGACGCGTCCGCGATTCAGAGAACCAGGGGTCGCCTTGCCAAGACCAGTGAGCCAGTCAGTCATGTTTACAAAACACTTAGCAAAAGACATTTCTTAGTGGAAACCTGGAGGTTTTTTTTTTTTCATTGCATTGTGATTCTTCCTAGGAGACAGGAAAGACTGAATTAATCATGCCTTTACCCTCCTAATCACTTTTTTAAAACAATAGTTTAGCTTTCAGGAGACATGGCCAATGAACAGGCTTCGTTAGAACCTCATGGTGAATCTTCTCCAGAGATGCTCCTGCCTCTGGGGGACGCCGCTGAGCAACATCCACGCCTCCCTTGGGCAGCCTCCGAATCAGAATCCCGCTTTCACTGATGAATCCTCAGTTCTCAAGGCCTTAGGGGATAGTGGGTCTGGGGACCTGTTGCATTCTTACCTGCCAAAGAATTACCCAGAAGCACATCAAATACCAACACCCACCTGCGCAGTGGGGGTGAGAAACTTTCGTATCCCAAGACATATTCCTTTCTAAAAGCATCTGCTGCACCGTTTGGAACGGTTTTATTTTTAACCTCAGGATTTAAATAAAACAAACACTCTGACATTGGGAGTAGCCTTGTCTTTCATTCCACCGGGACAGAAGGCCCATTGATCGAGTCACTCAGGCCTGGGTGGGGGGCTCAGTCGTTAAGTGTCTGCCTTCGGCTCAGGTCATGATCCTGGGGACCTGGGATCGAATCCCACATCACTGAGCAGGGAACCTGCTTCTCCCTCTGCCTCTGCCTGCCTCACCCCCTGCTCATTCTCTCCCTCTCTCTCTCCCTCCCCGCTCCCCACTCTCTATCAAATAAATAGAATCTCTTTGTTAAAAAAATTTTTTTTTTACGTAGGCCAGACTCGGAGTTGAGTTGCCCTGCCAAACAGAGTATCGGCTTGTACTCTGGCTACTTGGAAGGGCTCAAGCCAGCAGATACTCAGAGGTGACCATGTGGCCCGGGATCTGGATCCTTCCCTGTCTACCCCGAGGTCAGTGTTCAGACCCACTGGAACCAAGGTATTGTCATCAACCTACTGCCCTCCGCCACCTGAGCTGCCTGGCTCTCCTGGGCTGCTCACAGAGCGCCGTGAGCAAAGAGCACACTGCTGACTTCCCAGAACAGTGAGGTCAGGGGGAAGGTCATGGACTTCCTCAAACCACCCTCAGTCGATCTGTGGTACAAGGCTCAGCAAGACCACCGGGCCAAGGCAGCCAGCCGAGGAAGGAGTCACATTCCCACTGCAACTTAGTTACTGGGGCTGGGTCAGCAGAGACCAGACACAGACCCAGAGGCGCAGGACGCAGTCACTCCTGGACCAGTCAGCCTGAGCTCAGCCTAGACGGTCCATCCACACTCGTCCTACACCCCGCATCCGGGGATGACAGGGACTCCTTCGCTCGAGTGCCTCGAGCCCCACAGAGCCCCCCCAGCCCCCTTGCCCTGCATCTCCCTTCCTCCTCCCTCCGTCTCCCTGTGCCCAGATTCTCGTGCGGCCTCTTCTTGAATCAGTTCGGCAGGAAGAAGGCAAGGACCGTGTTTCCTTCTTCATCCCATCTCTTCCCTCACCCCCACCGCCTGGAGCACCACACCAGACACAGACGCGCTCAGCAGTGCTCAGTGAGGATACTGGTCGGTCCCCAGGCTGGGTCAGCTATCGGCTGTCAGTCGTCCCATTGGCCAATTTGGCCAGGCAAAGAAGTTCCCAAAACTCACACGGCAGAGAAGGGCAAAGGGCAAAGCCTGCAGGGGGAGGTGCGGGGAAGATGGAGGGGAGAGGTCTCTCGATCCCGCCCCTCCCCCCACCCCGTACCCGCCTCATGTACTAATGATGCCCTCAAGTTGAGCCTCTTCCTGTCTAGTGAGCCAGTTGAGGTAATGGAAGATTAGATTATCCAGGGCCCGGGACAAAGCAACGGGAGCTCCTTAGTAGCAGAACGGTCTTGCCAGACACTGGTGGCCACGCAGGCTGGAGGCTGGAACAGGAACCAACAGAGACCCGCATGGCTGAGTGTGCTGCACTGCGGGCTGGGACCTGGGGGCCTCCGTATCACAGCCCCCAATGCACCCCACCCCAGCCGTGGCCAAACCACGGAGTGACCAGAGATGACCAAAGTCTGCCCCAGGCTCTCCAGACCCCACATTCAATGCCAAGAATCCGGGCCCAGCCCAGTGTCTGCAGGCTCCGTGGCCCTGGGACGCGCCTGCGCCTCCTGGCCGTGCTGCCCAGCGGGGCTGAAGGCTGTAGAGGTTCCCCAGGGGACCCAAAAGGAAACTCTCAGCAGGTCAGCCCTTTCGGTTTGAAGATGCGTGGGAAAAATCTGGTGAGAGGAGCTTGCCACCCACACACCTCTGAAAAGCAAAGAGATGGGTGAAACCTGTCACCCAAGATGAGCAAATGGACTTTTCTTTTGAGAGAGCAGTTGAAGCCAAAGCCATCAGAAACCACGGGGGGAGCACAGCTATTATGAAAGCCATTCAAAGTGGGTTAGGGTTGACAGAAAGGTCAGCCTTCTACGTTTCCCACACCGGTGGTTTCTGGAGGATGGTGAAGCTGAGCACGAGTGCGATCGCCAACCTCGGGCCTTTGAGGTCCTTCCCCCGCCCTTCCCCCGCCCCCTCCCCCGTCCTCACACGCTTCGGGGGGAGAAGGGGGCCTGCTGTGACTTTCTCCTACATCCTGGCACAGACTGACTGCGGTTGCCTGTGACACGGCTGCCCCACCTGAAACCTGGAATCGACTGTCCTCTTAGCTCAAAAACAAGCAAAGGGAGTCAGGCATCGGCCCACCTGACACGTGTGAGTGTCCTCACTGAAAGGAAGGCCTCAGTGCCAGACCAGGTTTGGTTTGGGGACCGGGGCTCCCTAGAATCATCAAAGAGAAGGTGATGTCAGGTCGCGGGGAGGGGGGGGTTGGAAGGGGGCGTCCCCAGCTTTCTGCTGCCAAGGAGGTCTTTGAGTGAGCCTGGAGGAGAGAAGGAACCTTCCCGGGGAGGCGGGAACGGCCATGGGCCAGGTCAGTGAGGCAGGCACTGTCTTCGCCTCCAGGAGGAAGGAAGGGGTAAGGGAGGGGTGCGGGGGGCAGAGGCTAGGAGAGCAGAGAGGCGGGGAGAAAACAAGGATGCGTGGGAGGGGCCTTCCCGGCGGCCGCAGGGGGGGCCGGGCAGGAGTCTGGGTTAGCAGAAGTCCCCTTTCTCATCCGAGGAATGGCACCATGTGGAAAACAGCAGCATCCATGTGGCCAAAGCCAACCAGGACATCCAGTGAAACAGCATTTTAGTGGAAGCAAAAGCTGGACGGTTTACCAAACACAGAAGGCGGTGGCTGCAGACATGGCAAAGGTCGTCGGGCCTGTACCTCTGGCTCGGGGTTGGCCTCAGGACTTCCCATGTTCTCACAGAGAGGTCCTGAGGCAGGGCAGCCGCCGCTATCCCCACCACCCGCCCCCCGCCACCACCACCACCACCACCGCCATGAGGCCTCTGCGTAAGAGACCCGTCCATGGGGGGGGGCAAAGGTCTTTGTAGAGAAGGCCCTTCTCCACAAGCTGGGAAGCCCCCCACCCCCCAGAACTGCGGGGTGTTCTCAGAGAGAGGATCACACGTTCACACCATCTCAAGTCCGGTTCATCGGGCTGCTTCCCACACAAGTCACTGAGCAGGTCCTTGAGGGTCGCTGTCGTGTCACCGCTCTGGTTAGACCTTGAGGAAAGGGGTAAACCAAGCTCGTGGATCCATCCCCAGATTTTATTCCACCAGGGACCCTTAAATCACGGAACCAGGACTTCTCCCTCTGCCCACTGGGCCAAGCACTGCGGGGATGGGGGGGAGTGGGGGAGGCAGAGGTGGAGATTTCGTTCTTGGAGAAGAAGCTGCTTCTCCACCAATACGTGAAAGAAAACTGTGCTGAGCTCTCGTGACCATGATTTCACTCATGGCTTGCGTCTGTCTCCAAGGACATAGTGCTAACCGGCAGATCATTTCTAAACGGAAAAACATTCCCTCCCCCAAATCCAAAGTGGTCCCCCTCCTGCCCAAAATGCAAGGATTACAGGAAGAAATAGGAGTTCGGTACTGATGGATGCACTTTGGAGGAGATCAGGCCAAACCTGGGCTCCTCACCGGGCCCATCCCCAGAATTCAGAAGGCCCGTGAACGTGGATGGGGTGGGGGAATGCCCACTGTCCCCCAACTTAGAACTAAAATATAGCTCTTCCCCCCACCGTGAATACAAAGACCATGTCGCCCTAGTATATGTCAACAAGACCTGTGATTTTGTCACCAGTGAAATGGACAGGTATTTTCCTACCTAACGAGAGCGATGACTCTCAAAATGTCATCGCCACTCTGAAACGACGGCTGTCATTAGACCTGCTCATAGAGCCTAAGTGATGCATTAATAATAAAAGGCATGTAGGCGGCGCCTGGGTGGCTCAGTGGGTTAGAGCCTCTGCCTTCGGCTCGAGTCATGATCCCAGGGTCCTGGGATCGAGCCCTGCATCAGGCTCTCTGCTCGGCAGGAGCCTACTTCTTCCTCTCTCTCTGCCTGCCTCTCTGCCTGCCTGTGATCTCTGTCTACCTGTGATCTCTGTCTGTCAAATAAATTTAAATTAAAAAAAATTTTTTTTAATTAAAAATAAAATAATTTTTTTAATTTTTAAAAAAGGCATGTATGTTACTCGTTCATACATCTGTTCTAATTTTTAGAGAATTGTACCTCAACTGACATTTTCTTTGTAATCCTTTATGTTTTATTTTATTCATTTTACAACATTCTGAGAAGGGGGCAGTCGGCTTTATCAGATGCCCAAGGAGTACATGAGAGGGGATAAAAAAGATTAAGGAGGGACGCCTGGGTGGCTCTGTGGGTTAAGCAACTGCCTTCGGCTCAGGTCATGATCCCAGCGTCCTGGGATCGAGTCCCACATTGGGCTCCTTGCTCGGCAGGGAGCCTGCTTCTCCCTCTGTCTCTGCCTGCTTCTCTGTCTGCCTGTGCTTGCTCTCTCCCCTTTTCTCTCTCTGATAAATAAATAAAATCTTTAAAAAAAAAAAAAAAAAAAGGTTAAGGAACTGGCAGGTCTTTGTGGAAAAAAAAAAAAAAGAAGCAGATCAGCTCATCATAGCCCTGGGTTGTTAGTAACCGTCGGTAGGAAATACAGTCAATCTCGCAGGCTCTGGCCCTACGTCACCCCGAGACCTGGGGGGTGGCTGGGAAGGCTGAACCGTTTATAGAGCTTGTCACAGCCGCTGCACTGTGCTGAGATGACAGTGGGAGCAGTTTTCTCTAAAACCATTTCATTTTACCAGAATGCAGATTATCCAGTGATTTAAAAAAAAAAAAAGAAAAAAGAAAAAATACCTCTTCCCTACAGCAGGGTTTGCTGTGGCAGTCCTTGACCTTCACACCCTAACTGGGCGCCATCCTCCACACAAAGGGCTGGATGGGTTATTTACTCTCACGATAATTCTGCATAACAAGCAACCTCAAAACCAGTGGCCTAGACCCGAAGCCCTTATTTAGCTTCCCAGACCTGCAGGTTGACGCAGGCGTTCTTGGGGACTGACGCGTGCCGATTGCTGAGGTCAGGAGCCCATCATCCGAGCTCTCCCTGTCTGGCAGTCGGCTGGCTATCGTCGGGTGGCGACTGGGCTCCCTCTCGCATCTGTCAGGGGGTGGGTGCAGGAGGGGCGAGGGGGGCACCGGCTGGTCTACAGTAGCCTCGCACAGGGGACCGTGGTATGCTCCTCATGGTCTCCCCCACCCCCAGCAGGATGGCCAGGCTGGTTCAGGTGAAGACTGGGCAGGTTTCCAGAACAGCCAAGGCACACGCACAGCCTCACGGTCTCTCAGAACTGTCCCTTCGACCGTACGCTGGAGACCAGAGCAAGCAGTGAGGCCAGCCCAGATTTGAGGCATGGGTAGAGAGACTGCTCTCAGCGGGAGCATGGCAAGGTGGTGCGGGGACCACAGGGGACAGAGACCACCTCGGAGCCTGGAGATCTGTCCTTCTTGTACCTTCCCTTCGCCCCAGTCCCACCAACCTCGGGAAAACACTTGCTTTCTCCTCCAGGCACCCCAAACTATGTACACCATGCCACGCATGGGACTTCCCACAGATGCATCGTCTATGACAGCAACAGCAAGGAAGATGATGTCACGCAGGCGGTGGCTGGAAGGAGCGCATGCCCGCACCCCGGAAGACGACACAGGGGATGGTGTTGTCCATGTTTCTGGAAGGAGACACTGGAAACTTCACAGTGGCTCCCCCTGGAAATGAGGATGGGGGATCTGTCCAGGTTTTGGTGGGGGGGAGTGGTACCAAGGTAGATCTGCTATACCATAGAGTTATTTTTATTATTATTATTATTTTTAATATTTTATTTATTTATTTGAGAGAGAGAGAATGAGAGGGAGCATACGGGGAGAAAGGTCAGCGGGAGAAGCAGACTCCCTGTCAAGCAGGGAGCCCGATGTGGGACTCGATCCCAGGGCTCCGGGGATCCTGACCGGAGCCGAAGGCAGTAGCTTAACCAAATGAGCCACCCAGGTACCCCTGTTTTATTTATTTTATTACATGAAGGCATCTGCCTTCGGCTCCAGTCATGATCCCAGCGTCCTGGGATCGAGTCCTGCATTGGGCTCCTTGCTCTGCAGGGAGCTTGCTTCTCCCTCTCCCTCTGCCTGCCTCTCCCGCCACTTGTGCTCTCGGACAAATAAATAAATAGAATCTTTAAAATTTGAAAACAAATTCACATCAGCTCATGGCTGTCTCAGTTTTCCGCAGTGACCAACCAAATGCCCAGTTCCTATGAGCTCGAGTCATCACAACGTTGTTAAATTAATGTTTCTCTACAGTCACCCAGAGGGGCAACAACTCAACAGTAAGAGTGACCGCATGAAGCCAGGAGTGGAGGGCCCAGGATAAAATGGAAGCCTGGGCAGGGCTCTTGCTCCCCTGCCCGGGGCCACAGTCATCCCGCACGTGATAAAGGTCCTCGTGCACCAGAGCCGGGGTGTAGGGGGAGGAGGGGGACACTTTGCTCATCCCATGACCTGGCCCCATGGGAAGCTTCAGTGTATGAGACCAAGTCAGGATTGGGACGCCAAGCCACCGTTCAAAGACTACAAATACCAAAGAGCCATCTGGACACACGGAGCAGCTTTTCATTTACTGGAGCAGGAAGTCGGTGTCCAAAGGTTTCATGCTTCCTGACAGCCTTCCCGGGGCCTTGAAGCCCATGGTAGACCCACTGCCCATCACCACCACACTACATTGGTTACGGCCTCCAGAGAAGGGCCACCAGGGCAACGGAAGCGGCTCTCCGGGGCTGGTGGCTTCCTTGCGCAGAACCATTTATAACAATGGCTATGGCCAAAAGGAAGACATTATAAGCACACGCCTGTCCCACGGGAGCCAACAGGCAGCCACCCGAGCCTCTCGCCAGGCCACAGGAAGGCACTGTATCTAGTCCCGCTCTAGCCGGCCCTTCCTTGACCACCTGCTCCTGTCAGGCTGCCCGTAGGGAACAAGACGCCATTACTACCCTAAGGACCTAAAGGGCATGTTGCTCAAGGTTGCCAAGCTCTCTTTTCTTCAAAGTTCTCTGGCAGCCAAGGTCTGACGTACAAACTACACATTTGAGAAATGACCACTTTTAATTTTAACAAGGTTACCTGTTCAACATAGTGTATCTAACTCACACCAGGCATCATGTGTGGGGGGAGGAAGTTTGGATCCTGCAGTGGGTCCAGAACACACACCAAGATGCTCGTTCAGAGGCCACCCAGAGGGGCTGCCATGCACAGCTTGTCCCCGGAACGATCTACAAACCAGTCTGTCAGCCGTATGAGGCCCTCTTCACGCGTCTCAGCCAAGGGACAGCACCAGAGCTTTGCATGCTGTCCTCTGTGTCTGAGCCAACACGGTGCCTGGCTCTTCCGTATTTCCAGGTTAGCATCTTGAGGGAATGGGCTATCGCGAATCTCTTATCGCCTCGGTGAGGAGAGAGGGTCCGGCTCACAGTATACACACCAGTGTTTGCCGAACAAACGAATGTTCCACAGGCCTGAAAGACAGCCCCAACAGAATGAATCTCCAGTCATCCGAGGGGACTGTGTCAAAACAACCAGCCTGCTGGAATGCACCTGTGGTGACGGGTGGACTTAGAATTAGTTTTTAGAAATTTTTTGGTAGGAAAAAAAGAAGATGATTTCTTTTTTGATCATGAAAACACACCATCTTTCATTCAGTTTCTTAATTTTTTTTCCGTTTATGAAGTTCTCATCAACCATAATTTGATACGATAATCCTCTTTTATCTTTATTTCAAGAAGTACTCACACAGCGTATTTTCTGGAAATGTCCGGTGAGTCATGGTTCTTAATGGGTTTCCCCGTGTTGGCTCTTCCAGTGTTTTTATCTTAGGATAAATCTGCTACCAAAACCTAGATTCGTCTGAATGTAACATGGTTCTGTTTATGCAATCATTCAAAAACCAAGATAATTTTCCGTAAAAAGTACTTAAAATCTTCACCGTGGGGTTCAATGGCAGCCCGTCTAATCCCAGATTGGAGCTCTGTTAGGTCTGGGCCAGTAGGGACAGTCATGTCCTAAAGGAAGCCCTTGGAAGCAGGCATGACCATTGTGAATTGGGGGCTACCCAGGGTTTGTCGTTCTCAGGGTATTTGTTCTCTAGCATTTGGGGGGTTTTTTGTTCTGTTTTGTTTTGTTTTTCCCAACTAACGTGCATTGGTCAAAAACACACGACCTCTCAACTCATAAAAAAATACCCATTCTGATGTGTCTTAAATAACTCCAGGCTGAGTGTAGACCTAGGAGGCACGATCAGGGCTCAGCCCCTTCCCCCCCCACCCCTCCCCACATCCTCAGCTCCCCCGCGGCCCCCGTGACGCGTGGTCAGAGAAGCGCAGCATCAGAAGGGCACTGAATGGAAATGCCAACCCCAGTCGTGTTCTTTCCACCTCGTGGCACCATGTTATTCAGGTGTGTCCCGTGCTTGTTGCTTATTCTCCTGATTTCCTTAAAAGCCACCCGGGGTCTCCTGGAAATGGTAGCCGAGCAATGGCTCTGTCCATACACTGGCCTTGGGGATGTCACCCTCCCCTCGACTGTAAGTGGTGTTTTTTGCAGGAGGACACATGTCGCTGTGCTGGTCCCAGACAGACGCTTACTTACCCCTCAGCTGCCCGTACGTAGGACGGGTTAGCAAAGCCTGCGCGTTGCTGCCCCGTTTGTGCTCCCTCTACTGCTTGGACAGGTAGGAGAAGGAGGATGTGGCAGAGTCCAGGGCATCTGTGCCCCCTTTGGAAGCCACTCTTGGGACTGAAACCCCAGCGATGCCTCCCTGAGACCAAGTGTCAAAACCCAGTTCTCTGTGTCCCCCTCGAATAGTCCCCCTTGGAAATTCCACTGGACTGATTGGGACAAACCTGGGAAATAAGCTTGGCCAGAGAAGAGATAAAAACCAGGCACCCAGGGACCCCTGGGTGGCTCAGTCAGTTAAGCATCTGCCTTTGGCTCAGGTCATGATCCTGGGGTCCTGGGATAGAGCCCTGAGTTGGGCTCCTTGCTCTTCTGGAAGTCTGCTTCTCCCTTTGTCTGCTGCTCACCTTGCTTTTGTGCTCACACACTCTCTCTCCCTCTCTTTCTCTGTCAAATAAATAAATTAATTAAACCTTAAAAAAAAAAAAAAGCACCCAAAGAGAAGTGGGGGTGGGGTAGGGTTACTGGGGGATGGGCATTAAGGAGACACTTGTGGTGAGCTCTGAGCATTGTAGGCAAGTGATGAGTGGACTCTGGCCCTGAAACTAATAATACACTACATGTTAATTAACTTGAATTATTTTTTATTTTTTAAGTATTTTTAATATTTTAATTATTTTATTTTTTAAAGAATTTATTTACTTGAGAGGGGGGAGCAGAGGGAGAGGGAGAGAGAGAATCCCAAGTGGACCGCCCCACCAAGCAGGGAGCCCCCTGCGGGCTTTGATCTCACCACCCTGAGATCATGACCTGAGCCGAAATCGAGAGTCAGATACTTAACTGACTGAGTCACCCAGACGCCCTGCGTTAGCTTGAATTCATAAAAAGTGAAAAGAAAAAACAAAACAAAACACAACACAACCTGCAATCCAGATGGCTTTAAAGTGTTTCAGAGATTTTATTTCCTTATCCTGATCTGTTCTTCACACTCTAATGTGGCTACGGGACCTCTCACGGGGCACTTCTAAAATACAGAAATGACAAAGAAAGTGACCAGTAATGAGTATTTTACACAATCGTCAAAAAGCACTTTTTCTGGTATATAAAACATTTTCACAGGTGAGATAGAAGACACAAAGCAAAAGTGAGCTGCATTACTTTTTTTTTTTTTTTCCCCAGCCTCATCTCAGAATTGGAAGCCTTTGGACAGGTCAGCACTGTACAATAAGAAAAAGAGAAGCAGCAGGGAGGCATATATCCTTCCAGCAAGCTCAGAAAAAAAGAGGCTCAATAAAACTAACTCGTTTTATAGGGAGGAGACGAAGCAGACCATCCCAGAAGCCACTCGGCAGAGTGCGCCCAAGACAGAGCCAGAGCCGGTTCTGCCAACTTGGGCTCTCGGGGTCTCCCCGCAGGCTGACCCACCCCTGTGACACGAGTGGACAAGCAGAGTCCTCGGGCAGGTCAACCCGGCAGGAGTTACAGAAACCCTTCCAAGGTCAGCCGCATCAATGCTCCGTCAGGTGGCAAAAAGCCGGGGGGGTCTGCGGGACCAGGTGTTAGTCCTCCTTTGAAAACTGCAGCCATTGTAGCCAAGAGCCAAGCAACAGTCTCAGTGGACAGCCAGTCAGTTTGGAAAACTCTGGCTTGGAAATTCTAACTAAAGTAATCGTCCAAATTTATCCCTTTCCGGGTTTGTCTTTATCCCCACTTCCTTCTTCTTCTTCTTCATTGGTTTCCCTCCAGTTGCACGTGGCACAGGTGTACCCCCGTATTTCTCGTAATTTCCGAAAAGGGCCATCCATGTCGGAGCGGAGACCCCTCAGTAGGAGAGAGCACCAGAGGTCGTCTCCAGCAGCATGGATGATAGCTTCACGCTTCCCTCTCTCCTCGTGAATGAGACCCACTGTGCCTGGCTGATGCAACCCAAGTTCTTCAGGGTCTTTATGAGATCCCGGCGGAATCTCTCGCCCACAAAGACGTAGAGGACGGGGTTCAGGCAACTGTGGAAGAAGGCAATGGTTTGAGTGACCTGGAAGCAGATGTCAATGTTGATGGAAATGGCACAGTCGGAAATGAACATGGTGTAGGCATCGATGGTCTGCACCAACAGAATGCAGTTGTAGGGGAACTGAGACAGGACAAAGACCGTAAGGACCGTGATGGTCACCTTCAGGGCCTTGTGCTTGGAGGACTTCCTGGCTTGTAACAGAGTGTGAATGATGATGGTGTAACAGCACGCCATGACCACGAAAGGGAGGAAGAAGCCCAGGAGGACCTTCAGGGTCAAGACTGTGGACTTCACTCTGGTGCTCTGGTCGCTGGGGTAAACCATGGTGCAGATGGTAATGTCCAGTTGCTTCCTGAGTTGACTGTACAGGATTTCTGGGATGCAGAGCATGGCTGCCACTATCCAGACGGTGAGGCAAATCATTTTGCTGTACAGGAGCCTTTTCTGCCTCCAGGTCTGGGCTCTCATGGCCTGAGCGATGGCGATGTACCGGTCCACGCTGATGCACATGATCAACAGCACGCAGCTGTAGAAGTTCATCTTGTACAAGCTGTTGACCACATTGCACAGGAAGGGCTGGAACCGCCACTGGTCGGCAGCAGCAATGGCCCAGAAGGGAAGGGTGATGAGAAAGAGAAGGTCGGCGATTGCCAGATTCAAGAGGAACATGTCGGTCATGGTCTTGACCCGTGTGCAGTAGCAGTAGACAAGGATGACCAGACTGTTGCCCACGGCGCCCACGATGAACACAAGCCAGTACAAGGGGGGGAGGAAGTAGCTCGCAAACTGCCTGACGTGGCTTTTCTCACAGAAAGTGTTCTCAAAGTCATCATCCATGGTAGACGTGGAGGGGTAGCTGTAGTCGTCAGATATGTTAGAGAAGAAGGTCTGCAAGGAGATATTGGATACCGTTTGGTTAAGGACAAGCCTTTGGAAGATGGTGGAATGACAGAGGCATGGGCCACGTGGTCCTCCCCATCCCAAAAGTCTATGATGAGACAGAGACACGTATGAGTGGAAAGCAGGCATTTCTGAGAGCATCTGTCTGGATCACCCGACAGATTTCTATATTCAATGAATGTTATCGTGCGCTGAGGCTATGTCAGGGCTGTGTGCACGCTAACACCGCAGCCGCCGCTGAGTCAGACATGGCTCCCGCTTGTGGAACCCACATCCTAGCGAGGGCACACACAAGCAAACCAACAGTGACAGGACATGTGGCAAGTGCTCAGAGCCCTTTAGGACCCATGATGGGCACAAAACTTTTATCAAACCCTGAATGATTCTGATTTCTCCTCTCCATTCCCTACACCCAGGGGGTCCTCAGAGGCTCCTAAACTTTTCCAAGACCAGATTCCTCTGAGTCTTCTGAAAGCTATGTAGCCTCTGCTCATGAAGCACCAACACACACACTCTCTCACACGCAAACTCAAATCCATACCCTCTCCCATGCACACACATACATAAGCGCTGGTACAAGCAATGTCATTTTCAGGATCCTTTGCTCAAATTTGGTAAGAATTTCAAGGCAGCAGAGCATGAAGTCAAGCAAATGGCCCTTCTAAGTATGGGCCCTGTATAGTTGTGCAGGTTGAGCACTCACATATCATTCTTTGGTCTCTCTAAAGGCTCTGTCCTGTTAGGCAAGAAGCCTAAGCAATGGGCTCACCAAGGGTTTTATTGTTTTGTGTTTTTTTTAAACCAAATTATGGATCGTCCCTCACCCTTGTTTGTCTCAATTTCAGAACAGACACACAGAAGCAAGCACATCTAGTTAAAGATCATAAACACCCTTACGTGTTAATAAAATCACAAATAGCATTTTCCTCTCACTTCGCCACATACCCCCAAGCTCTTCTGGTTTTGCGTGTTTGCAGAGCCCTCTGTGCTGGCGTCAACGGCCCCCGCCAGGGCACAGCTCAGCAGAGATCTCGCCCAGGGAAACCACGCAGAGAAATCGCTCCCCGCAGCAGTTTCCTTCCCACAAACCTCCTCCCACCCCCCACAAACAGGCAAGACGACAGTGTGTTTCAAGGAGCCCGAGGAATGTGGATGTACTCACTGTGAATTCTGTGGCCACCATGATGGATAAGATTCAAGCTCGCTTCTCCAAAGAGAGGACACAGATCAAAAAGGGGTCTGCCTTGCAAAAGAACGGCAATGAATACCTAAAGATGAAGACTGAATGTTAAAATCGTTTGTTCTTAAGAAAGAATCCCAAGCAGAAGTTAGAGTCCTCCTGACATTGATGTCAAACCAAATATTCTCGATTTCAAAATGACCTTGGTCGTTAACATAGGAATAAGAGAGACTGCTCCCCTGAGAGCCCTTTGGGGCCTTAATGTTTTACAGCACGTCCTTTTCACATTAGTTCTTTTTCTCTTGATGTAACTTCGTAATCATGCTCTGTTTTGCTAAATGTTCCACCCTTATTTTATCAACCAGGGGGCTCCTGAAGATCACGGGAGGGAGGTCAACTTGAGAACCATCTGGGCCCAGACTCTGCGGGATAACCAGGTGGCAAGGACACAGGAGACAAGGGCTAGGTCCCTCCCCCAGAGAGGTTCAGAGCCCTAGCACCAGCCTACATGCTCTATTTACAAACCCAGGATAAGGAAATGGGCCCTATTTTCTCCATCTCCTGACTCTAGCAGGAAAAGGAGGTCCCAGGGTTTGTTTAGCAAAGAAAACGTAGTTAGTTCCCTAACACAAAGGGCCTCCAAGCTGACTTAAATAAATCTTGGCTGTTGTTCACATGTGCTCTGAAGCTCTGTAAACCTACCCCGATATGACTCAGGGAAGAGCGGCTTGCCTCTCTTCAAGGAAGGATCTCTCCACCTGAGCCAGGCATTTCTTTGTACGCCTTAAGCGAGTATATTCCAAAGAACCATGTCCAGAGTCACACCCTAAGTTTCTAGAAGGAAACAATTCCCCTTCATAGATCCAACCCTATCCTGTTGGTTTCCTTTCCATAACACGACATCGTGACTCAGCCTCCTTTTCTGAAAGTATAGTGGTTTTCAGTACCTGACGTGTGATGCAACCACTTTGGAAAATCGTTTGTCAGGTTCTTAAAAAGTTAAACAAACGCTTACCCTGTGTGATCTAACCATCAAGTAACCATATACTTACCTAAGAAAAATGCAATCATGTGGCCACAAAAGACTGATATACACACTAGTAGCTTTATTTATAAGAGCCGTTACTGGAAACAACCCAAATGTCCGTCAAGTCTCGGGAAGGGATAAGCGAACATTGGCATGGTCACACAATGGAATCAGAATGAACAACGGATATACACAGCAACACGGATGGCTCTCAAAATAATGAGGCTGAGTAAAGAAGCCAGACCAAGGCAGCACATACTTTGTGATTCACTTACATGAAATTCTAGAAAATGCAAAGCAATCTATCGTGAAAGAACTCAGACCAGTGATTTTCTGGTAAGAGAGAGAAGAGGCAGGAGAGAACGTGGGGGTGGGAGGTGCAAAGGCTCACAAGGAAGCCTTTTGGGGTGATGGAGATGTTCGCTGTGCTCATTGTGGGAAGGTTTCGTGGGCATATACATAAGTCAGGACTTACATTCTATACTTGGAATATGTGCCGTTTCTTTGTAGTTGGACCCCAAAACAGTGGTTCAACTGAAGAAAGGAAAAACAGTGAAAACTTTCTGGTTTTCTTCCCTCCCCAGAGTCCTCTCCTGCCTTTAGCAAGCGAGGAGGAAGGTGGCCCGAACTGGTTCCTTGCAACATTCTTGCCAGCAGTGTATGCCTTGGAGTGCCTTGTGCTATTTATTGGAATTGAGGGCTCAAGTGTTTTTATTTTATTTTATTGAACAGAGTTTTTATTTTATTTTATTTTATTAGATTTTAGGGGCATCTGGGTGGCTCAGTCAGTTAAGAGTTGGCCATCTGTTCAGGTCATGATCGTGGGGTCCTGGGATCGAGCCTACATCAGGCTCCCTGCTCAATGGGAAGCCTGCTTCTCCCTCTCCCACTTCCCCTGATCGTGTTCTCTCTCTCTCTGTCTGTCAAATAAATAAATAAATAAAATCTTTAGAAAAATAAAAATAAAAAATAAAGATTTTATTTCTTTATGAAAGTGAGAGCATGAGCAGAGAGGAAGGGCAGAGGGAGAAGCAGGTTCCCTCCTGAGCAGAAAGCCTGATGCGGGGCTCGATCCCAGGACCCCACGATCATGACCTGAACTGAAGGCAGATGCTTAACCCACTGAGCCACCCAGGCGCCCCTGAACTCATGTTTTTAAAGCTTAGGTAACTTGTGTGTATACGCACGTGTATTGTCTCCTGAGAGAACCCAAAAACAATGACACAACAGAATAAGCCGTCATTGCTCAGATCTTAGTTTCTAAATACCTTCTTCCACCAAAAGGAAGCAGACTCTAGAGAAATGTCTAACTCCAGAGCTGGGGCAGGAAAACTGCAAGATAAACCTGGAGCTGATTGATTGATTTATTTATTGCATCAGGAAGCAAGTGTTTGAGGAACCATGAGGGCTTGTCAAAAGGACATAGGTGCCAAACTTCGGGGCTCCCACTAGCCACATGGAAGGTGATTTGGGCACCAAATTAAGTAAAGCAATCATTCTAGCTCATTCAACTCTGTGAGGCTCTGGGAGTCCATACTGCCGCAAATGAATGACAAAATAAATGAAGAGGAGAGAAAGCTCTTTTTAAGGTGCTAGCTATTAAATATAGAAGGAATCCTGGGATTGGAAACCCGCCAATGGTTGCTGAAATTAGTGGGTGGATGTTTGGATGGGAGCTGGGGTGTTGGCAGCATCTCAGAGGATAGCCCCTCCCCCAAATTTCACATTGTCCCATTGATTTTACCATCCTCTTTTTGTTTCTTTTTTTTCTTTTTAAAGATTTATTTATTTATTTATTTATTTGACAGAGAGAGAGAGAGATCACAAGTAGGCAGAGAGAGAGAGGAAGGGAAGCAGGCTCCCTGCTGAGCAGAGAGCCCGACGTGGGACTCGATCCCAGGACACTGAGATCATGACCCAAGCCGAAGGCAGCGGCTTAACCCACTGAACCACCCAGGCGCCCCCTCTTTTTGTTTCTGAATCATGCCCTTAAGAAGGAAAATCTCTCTCTCTCTCTCTCTCTCTTTTTTTTAAAATGCCCAGTTAAGTGTGGAAATTCCCAACTCAGCTCATGTAATTCTATTATAGGTTGGGAAACAGGAAGATGGGGTTTTTGAGACATTAGCCAGAAAACACTTTATATATTTCTAGTACTGGGTTCCTTTCTACCTGCATAAGAAGACTGAATGTTGGGCGCCTGGGTGGCTCAGTTGGTTAAGTGACTGCTTTCATCTCAGGTCATGATCCTGGAGTCCCGGGATCAAGTCCTGCATCGGGCTCCCAGCTCCACAGGGAGTCTGCTTCTCCCTCTGACTTTCTCCTCGCTTCATGCTCTCTCTCACTGTCTCTCTCTCAAATAAATAAATAAAATATTTTAAAAAAGAAGAAGAAGACTGGATGTTAAGAAATAATATGGAAGAAAATAAACTCCCCAGGGGGAAAAAAAAAGTCACGTAAAGAAGAAAGAATGGCATTGGTTATAATTAGTTATAGCTAGTTAGTGGGGAGTGTAAATCACGTGTCCCCATGCTCTCCAGCCTTTTAAGGGCCAGCAAAAAAATGTCACCTCCTCGGTGAAGCCCTCTGAGGTTTTTCTGGTGACGGAGACAGAATGGTTGATATTTGCACCCCTCCTGCCCTCTTGCCCTTGCCCTGCACAACATTTTCAGAGGATAGAGCTATCTCTTGTCAAAATTTACAAGGCACAACAGCTCTGACTCAGCCCTTGACCCTGGAAACATGCCCTATTGTTATTCTCACAAAAGAACATAAAGATACACCTTGGGAGATGTGAGAAACAACCTTAACAACCAGCAGTTGGTAATGTTTTGATCCGTCCTTCAATAACACTCAAGTAGTCCATAACTAGAATGCACTAGACCTCACACTGATAAAGAGAGGTCACTAAGAGTATTAGGTAGCAATACAAAAGAGAAGACTATGTTGCAAGATCTTTTTTTTTTTTTAAATATCTGTAACAGTTACACACTTCAGTGCTTATCAGTACTGAAACATTTTCTGGAAGGAGATTGAACAATCATGACCAGTGGAAAGTGAGACTTTCTTTTTTTTCCCTTCAGGTTTTGTAAACTATTTAAATATTTTACTTTGTGCATGAAATTTTATTTTAGGAACTATTGTAAAAATAACCTGTCACCTTTTTTTTTTTTTTTAAAGAAGCCCCAGTGTGCTTCCGTTCCCTACACCATACACCTGTTAGCCAAGCTCGGCCCCAGAAGGCCCTCACGGCCCTCTCTGTTTGGCCTGGAAAGTAGCCCCAGTTAGTAGTTAAAAGTAATTAAATTCTCTGGGACACCTGGGTGGCTCAGTGGGTTCAAGCTTCTGCCCTTGGCTCAGGTCATGATCCCAGAGTCCTGGGATCAAGCCCTACATCGGGCTCTCTGTTCCGCGGGGAGCCTGCTTCCTCCTCTCTGTCTGCCTGCCTCTCTGCCTACTTGCGATCTCTCCCTCTCTCTGTCAAATAAATAAAATCTTTTTTAAAAAATAGTAATTAAATTCTCCATGGCTACTTTTTGCAACTTTGAGCTCCTACAGGAGCATTTTGGGAAGGCTTATCTTGCCGCCTCTCAATGTGTTTCGGGCTCATGGAAAATTTAGGGAGAGCCAAAAAGTGTAGAATCGAAGCATAGTCCTCCCTAGAGCCACCGTCAAAAGACACTGCCGAGGGCCCTTGAGCTAGAACTCCCCTCTCCCATCAGAATACTCTTGGGAGATTTTACTGCACCAATCGCAAAATCTCCAGGCTCGCTTTCATTTTCTCGTCACCCCTGAGAAGGAGGCAAACACCCACATATAACAAAACATACTGAAAGCGGGCCCCTCTCGGGTCTGCTGGGAGGGCCCCAGCTTCTGGCTCAGCACTGCCTCAGTCTCTCCTCACCGTGCTCAGGATGGGCTCATTATGGAGCTACAACTGCTCAAATCTGAAAGGCCTGGCCGCATCCTGCAGCATAATGGGTGCGGTGAGGGGAAGCACGACAGACCCCCAGCTGTCCCTGGGTCCATCTCTTTCTGCATGTGGGACCTTAGCAAGAAGGGCCATGTCCTCACCGAGCCTCGATTTCCTTGGCTTGCAAGGGTTTGTGGCAAGGAGCGAGTGCAATGCTTTTTGCAGAATGCAGAGGGCTACGGGAGAAGGAGGGAACATTCTTCGTCCCCCAAGCTACTCCTTCAATGTGTCTTGACACTGGATACACCGGATGCACCTCTCCCACTTAAACACCGTGTGAGACCTGATCCATGTCCTCAAGAAGCTGACATTCGAGTACAATGGATATGTCATCGCGGCAAATACCAGCAATGCTAAGTGCTACCCGTCGGTTTGGGAATCAGGAGGAGGAAGTCATGACTCCAGCGTGGGAGAAACCCAGGAGGGCTTCTTCGAGGAGGTGACATTTTTTTGCTGACTCTTGAAGGCTGGAAAGGATCAGGATGTGCAATGAGGGGAGAGAACATTGCTCGAGGGCAGGGAAAGGTATGCACAGAGGCGTGAAAGTCAGAAAACAGATGTGTACAGGAGCTTTGATGGTAGTAGAAAGAACGGAGAGCTGTTAATTTACTAAAAAATATAATAATAATAATAATAAGGAAAAAAAAGTAACTCTGAGAAAATTAGGCTGGCATCCATTACCATCCAGCCGTTATTTTTCTGTTCTCTGCTGTCCTTAAGTAATTGACGTGAAAATCATCCTGAAGGGGCTCCTGGCTGGCTAACTCAGTAGTACACTGGGACGCTTGATCTCCGGGTCATGAGTTCAACCCCTGTGTTGGGTGTAGAGTTTCCTTGAGAAAAACATCACTATGGAGCCCCAGCCCCCCTGGTCAACCGTCGTGGGTGAGCTGGATACAGACACTAATGTGAGTCAGGAACGTGGGTGTTGCTCTGATTTTTGTTCACTTTGCTACACCGAGATTGAATCATCGCTTGCATTTTTTGGTAGGCCTGGAAGCAGGATCTCTGAGCTGTCTACCGGGCCGTCTGCAGGCCAAGCCTGGGTCGGGTGCCCACCCCTGCTCTGTCGTGGGCGCCGCGCTGAGCAACCTATGAGCCCAGAGTCCTGGTGGGAGGTTTCAGAGCAGACAGATATGGGGAAAAGAGGCAGCTAGCCCCAGGGGCTTATTCAGCAGGGGGAGGAGGAGACGGGCTCCAGCAGGCTAGCGGCCGCCCCCAACGTCCAGCTCTAGGCTTGGCGACAGCTCACCTACCACACTGGCCGGCTACAGAGCCTCGGCTGCCGGGAAACTGGAGACGGTGCGCGGGTTGTAAAGGACAAAGCCGTAGTCACTGAGGAGTCCCTAAAAATAAAGGAGCTTTTGGGGCACCTGGGTGGCTCAGTGGGTTAAAGCCTCTGCCTTCAGTTCAGGTCATGGTCTCAGGGTCCTGGGATCGAACCTCACATCAGGCGCTCTGCTTGGCAGGGAGCCTGCTTCCTCCTCTCTCTCTGCCTGCCTCTCTGCCTACTTGTGATCTCTCTGTCAAATAAATAAATAAAATCTTTAAAAAAAAAATAAAGGAGCTTTGCTTTTTTCTGATTCTAAAGGAGATTTTGTACATTTCATAACACACAAGCAGTAACAACAACAACCCCAGAGCAAATCAAGACGATGACGACAATTAAAACTGCTCCAACAGCCCTTTCTTGGGTTGGCTCTTGGTCACTCCCTGAGATGTATCCTTTTAGACATTTTTCTGCAACATAACTTCACACACACACACACAGACACACACACACACACAGACACACACACAGTGGGAAGGGAATCAGGCTGCACAAACCATTATTGACCCGGCTTTCTAGTTAACACTCTTTCCCAGACCACTTTTGCCAATTAACGTAGAGCTGTCATCAGACTTGACAGCTGTGGGGTGTTCCATCGTCCGGCTACACCATAGTTCACTTAACCAGTCACATCCTGGTGCAAACTTTGCTTGTTTCTAATTTCTCGCTGCTACAGAGAATGCCACCCCAGACATCTTTCCATGGGTCAGACTCTTAGACCCAAGGCCTGTCTGGGGGTTTTACTTTCCTAGTCCTGACCCTCTTCTTGTCACCTGCCCGAGTGCTGGCTTCTCCCTCCTGTAAGGTACAAATCACAGAACAGACTGCCTTGAATCTTTACTTCCCATGTGTGGGTGGGAAGGTATCTTATTACTCATCCTTGAAGCCTGGGCAAGCCACTACCTGATTCACCTTTGCCTCCCTGGAAGCTTCTAGCAAAGTGTCTGGCACTCATGAACACTGGACAGATAAGCAAAAGCCATCGAGGCAATGCACAAGGGAGGGCACGGGAGACCTGGGAACGTGCAGAGGAGAAAGGTGATACTCACTGCGGAGGGCAGCGGGCGAGGCTCCAGGAGAAGCTGGCCCCACCAGCTCCGTGTAGAGGAAGAAGGCTAGTCTGCTCTCTGCCTGGGATGAGGGACAAGGCTTCTGTGGGTTCTGTGCAGGCAACTTTGCAAAAACACTATAAAGGAAGTCAGCTACCCCCGGCCTGTGTTGTCACGGGTGGGGTGACCCAGGAGGGTGGGGACGGGGAGTCACCAGCTGTAGCTCCAGCAATCAGCAGACCTGATGATTTGCAACCAGAAGTGAAAAACCAAGAACTGCTGGGCTAAGGGAAACCATCTTTTCTGAAGACTTGTCTATGGACGGCAGAGGCTAAGAACACAGTCTTTTCCTAGACAGCACAACTACTTGCAGGGGAAGGGGGGAAAGAGGGGCTGTTGAGGGAGGGTGCTCAGCCTCGCCAGCTTGCTGGGCTGGGGCGGGGGACGGGGTCTGGCCACACCTGCCGGGGACCAGCACCCCTGCACGGCACATCACCGCATCACCCTTTGTGGCCTTGACAGCTTGACCCAAACCCACAGAGCCCTCCCACTGGACACAGACACAGTGGCTACTGGCCACAGGGACCTTTTCAAAATCAAACTAATTGAAATGTAACTAGTTCCTTGGTAGCAGCAGCCCCACTGGAAAAGCTCAATGGCCCTGCGGGCTAGTGGCTTCTGCAGCAGGCAGCACAGGTCTCTGAAAATCCTTCTGAATGACGCTCCTTTAGAAAGTCATGCATGTGATGCCTGTCTAGGAAGCCAGGGAGCATTGGGGGGGGCGTGTCACAGACCCCTTAAAGTTGGGGTCAGATACTGTAAGCTTTCATTTCGATGTGACCACCCTCCATCAGATACACAGACACCGACAACAACGTTTCATCTGATTAACAATGGCTGTTTGGATGATGTTTTTGTAAAAGCCTAAACATACGAAATGGTATGTTCTTAATGAGGCCTACAGATGAAGTTCTCCGGCCCCCAGCTCTGGTAGGCCTTCGATCACGACGTGGTGGTCCCCTTCCCAGGTCCCAGGGTCAGGGGCTGTGCCTGGCAATGGAGGGGCGCGTGGGGGGATAATCGTGGAGAAGAAGCTACAGCCGGTAACCTCTGCTAACAGAGCAAAGACCCAAGTCAGTTCCTTGCTGTCATTACAAAGAAGACCTCTCTTTTATCTTTGTTCTGGGGGAAAATCACAGCAGCACTCTCGTGGAGACAGGTTTCCTCTCTCCAGTATGTTGTGCATCCCGTGGGCTCACCGGAATGGCAGGGAGTGTGGCTGTCCCCTGATGCTCGACCCATCGGTCACCGTCCGTTCACACAGAGCACCGTGAGGCATCAGCAGCTCGGCCGACTGTCTCCATGGGAAAGGCCAACAAGCAGCATGTACAAAAGTTACAGAACGAGCAGTAAGAATGAAAGCACTGGTTGATTCAGCAGCCTTGAGGGGGCCGTGAATTCCCTGCTCTCGGCCCAGAGTCGTTGAGTATTGGAGTCTAAAACGGTTACCCTAGCCAAGGGCTCTGGCCTTTCATTTCTCCCTCCACATTGGCAATTCTGGACAGAAAAAAAGAAGGAGCAATAGAGAGGAGAGATGCTCCCTGAACTGGTTTTTGGCCGTCCTCCGGCCAGCGGGGAGCCGTGGACCTGCTTCTGCCCCCCACCCCACCCCGGGGCTGGCCCGGGGCCTAGGAACGCTTTCAGGATGCTGAGACACGTGCTATGGGTGCGGGAGCCCCCGGCCAGGAAGACGCTTGGCTCCCACCTCCTCGGGACTCAAGCCATCACCTCACCAGGTAAGGGCATCCCCGGGAGTGGGATGAGGCTGGCAGGAGTTAGGGAGAGGAGTCAGGGAAGAAGAGAAGGATAAAGGCACTGTCGTGGGGGGTGATGTCTTCCGCTGTGTGGTCCCTCGTGGTCCCGGTGAAGTAGGGACGCTCAGGCGGCACCAAGTTCTAGAACACCCGAACCCCCTCCCCGGGGATGCGGAGAGGAAGCTCGAGTCTGGGGAGGCAGGGAGACATGAAGAAGGGAAAAATGATTTTCTCCAAGGAGCCAAGAGCAACGTGATTCCTTTCGCTGTGGTGCAGTGTGGGTTCATTCCTCACGGGGAGGACCCCCGACTTTTGTCCCCTCGCCGTGGGCAGGTGGAAGTCAGAGTTGGGTGTTTATGAGGTTGTAGGCGTCCTCTGACAGAGGGCATGTCTCTCTTTGTGTTCTCACATGTGACGAAGGAGAGTTCTAGAGGGCAGGGCAGTATGTGTGCCTGTCCCCCGGCGCCAGGGCCGACTGAGGGAGCCCCTGGGGCACGGACCCTGCTGCCCACAAGCTCTGCTGCCTGCAGCAGAGGAAGAACCCACATACCTCATTGCAGGGGCCAGTGGGAGAGCCACTTCTGGGTTCCCTCCTGTCGGTCCCCCCCCCACCACTTCCACGTGTCCGACACAGTCTCTAGCAGAGAGGAAATGCGTTTTGCTTGCATCCTCTGCTTCCCAGATTCTCCGTGCTTAAACTGGAGTCTTAATCCTGACTCCTTCCCGAGCCTTCCAGACAGAGTGGGACAGTTGTATTCCAAAAGCCCGGTGAGGTCTTTGGAGGCAGGCTTGCTAGATCTCTCCTTATCATCGACCAAGGAAAGCCCCACTAACTTGGGAAACCCTAAGCATCTCGAAGGGGTTTGGTGGTGAGGGTCTGATCATTGCAGGTACAAGGAGCCTCAGGGCAAACTTCCAAGGGACAAAGTTGGTGATGACCCCTCTTTGTCCACTCATTCCATGAGGACAGGGACCGTGGGGTCTTGGCCACGGTTGGCGCCCAGCATCCCAATCTAGGAGCTCACAAATCGTCTTTTGACTACATTAATGAGAAAGACACACCTCCCGTCAGCGCTGGGGGTCCAGGATAGTGCCATCCAACAACAGAGCTTTCTACAGGGGTGGAAATGTTCTCTATATGTACGGTTCAGTGGGCAGCCGCCAGCCACAGGGGGCGGATGAGGACCTAAACCGTAGTTCGTGGGACTGAGAAACGGATTTATTATATGGTATTTGTTGTCTTGCTTCTGGTTTCAATTCACATGTAAATAACTACAGGTGGCTAGGGGCCACAGAGTGACCCACACAGGTCTATGTTGTAGCTAGTATCTGTACCTTAGAATGGCTCATTCTGCTACAAGCCGGGGCAGCCGACCCAGGGCAGAGCGACTCTCCCCTCCCTGACCTCAGAGGGGCTTGAAGAAGGTGGAGGTCCCTCCTACCACAGCAGGCTTAAATCCAGCACAGGCTTGTGTCCCACTGGTTTTCCAGGACACCTGTAGATTCTTTATGTTGCTGATGTTTGGAGACAGAGAGAGGAAGAGAGAGAGATGGCAGGCAGGAGTAGGGGGCCCAGCAGCAGAAGCAAGGAGAAGAATGGGAGGGACACGGGACCCACGGGAGCCGGCACATGATGGGCTGTTGCAGGAGCGGGGGCAGCAAGATCATTCGGAGGCTCTGGAGACCAGGGGGCAGCTTTCTTAGAGGGGGTGAGTGAGAGGACGTGTCGGTTTCAGCAGGGGATGCATGGGGCGTCCATGTCCGCAGCAGAAGTATAGATGCTCAAGGGCAGGTCATGGATTCTCGGTGCAGCTGCCAAGCTCTTGCAGGACACCAGCTACGTAGAAGAGAAATAAAGGTCATCCACACCCCCCTGAGATTTAGTGCGCATAGCACGTGGATCGTGAGAGCAGCTGCGGGCTTGGCGATTTTATTTGCTCCATCTATGAAAGATAGATTCTCCCCTCCCAACCCTGCCCCTCTCTGTCTCCTCGAAGATCTCACTGCAATCCTTCATCCAACACGGACTGGTCCGGTTCCAACGACATGCCGGCTCTGATCGCAGAGGTAGGGATGGAGCAGGGAATAAGACAGACCGTATTACATAACATGGCAGGGGATTAAAGAAGAGAGAGGTGACGAAGCGACGGAGAGACCTCTTGACACTGGGTGGTTAGGAAGAGCTCACTAAGGAGGTGACTTTTTTTTTTTTTTAAGATTTTATTTGAATTTCCCTGATGGCGAGTGACGTTGCACATTTTTACATGTGTGTGTTAGCTGTTCATATGTGTTCTTTGGAGAAGTGTCTGTTCATGTCTTCTGCCCACTTTTTTTTTTTAAGATTTTTTTATTTTATTTATTTGACAGAAAGAGAGATCACAAGTAGGCGGTGCGGGGGGGAGCAGGGTCCCCGCTGAACAGGGAGCCCAATGTGGGGCTCAATCCCACGACCCTGAGATCATGACCTGAGATGAAGGCAGAAGCTTAACCCACTGAGCCACCCAGGTGCCCCTTCTGCCCACTTTTTGACTGGATTATTTCTTTTTGGGTGTTGAGTTTGACAAGTTCTTTATAGATCTTGGATACCAGCCCTTTATCTGAAGTGTTATTTGCAAACATCTTCTCCCATTCCGTGAGTTGCCTCTTTTCTTTGTTTTGTTGACTGTTTCCTTTTCACCATAATGAGCCATCAGGGAGATTCAAATCAAAACCACACTGAGATACCACCTTAAGCCAGTTAGAATGGCAAAAATGAACAAGGCAGGAAACAACGTGTGGTGGTGAGGATGCGGAGAAAGGGAAACACTCTCACACTGTTGGTAGGAATGCCAGCTGGTGTAGCGACTCTGGAAAACAATGCAGAGGCTCCTCGAAAAGTTAAAAATAGAGCTACCCTATGACCCAGGAATTGCACTACTGGGTATTTACCCCAAATATACACATGTCGAGAAAAGAAGGGGCAGAAGCACCCCAATGTTCATAGCAGCAATGTCCACAATTGCCAAACTGTGGAAAGAGCCAAGATGCCCTTCAACAGACGAATGGATAAAGACGATGTGGTCCATATATACAATGGAATATTATTCAGCCATCAGAAAGGATGAATACCTATAATTTACATCGACATGGATGGAACTGGAGGGGATTATGAAAAATGAAATAAGCCAGTCAGAGAAAGAGAATTATCATATGGTTTCACTCACATGTAGAACATAAGGAATGGTATGGAGGACAGAGAGACGTAAAAGACGGAAGGGAAAAATGAAGGGGGTGTGGAATCAGAGAGGGAGACAAACCTCGAGAGACATGGACTCCAGGAATCAAAGTGAAGGTTTCAGAGGGGAAGGGGGTGGAGGGATGGGTCAGCCTGGTGATGGGTACTGAGGAGGGCACGGATTGCATGGAGCTCTGGATATTATATGCAAACAGTGAATCTTGGAACACTGCATCAAAAATTAATGGTAGACCGTCTGGTGACTAACATAACATAATAAAATAAAATAAAAATAAATAAATAAAACTCCTCTAAGACAGGTTAAAAAAAAGATTTTATTTACTTATTTGAGAGAGAGAAAGAGGGAGAGAGAGAGAGCACAAGCAGGAGGGAGGGGCAGAGGGAGAGGGAGAAACGGGCTTCCTGCAGGGAGCCCAATGTGGGATTCGATCCCAGGACCCTGAGATCATGACCTAAGCCGAAGGCAGACGCTTAACCGACTGAGCCATCCAGGTGCCCAGGAGGTGTCATTTAAGATCCGAATCCCAAGACCTTCCCACGAAAGTGAAGATTGGGATGACCATTCCCAGCAGGGGGAACAGGTGGCAGGAAGAACCTGAGGGGTCGAAGCGTGAGAGGACCAGCCCGCTGGGGGACAGAGAGGTGTGAGGGGCAGCCAGAGAAACGGGAAGTGCCCGACCGTGTGGGGACTTGAGGCCAGAGGCTGTCGTTTTGATCTGATGCCAGGCGTGATGGAAAGTCCCCAGAGGGATTCATGTAAGCAACATGACATGACCGAGGTTCTACTTCTAATAAATCATGGGCTGCCACATGGGAAACTTCAGGAGAAACAGTAAAACCAGGTTTCTGGGCAGGCTTGCAGCATGAGTTCCCACTGGCCAGAAGCCTTCGAGCTTCCCCTGTCCCTGGGCCACCACAGGCAGGAGCCAGAGCTGGGCTCTGTCAACGCTCTCCCCCTCCCACTTCCGCCTCTGGGAGGCGTCGGGTGAATCGAAGTGCTCACCTCCTCCGTCCCTCCCTCCCCACACCCCAGATGGAGGGAGGGCCCCTGCTAACTGCTGGGGAATCTTGGAGGTGAACCATGACCGTGATACAGTCCAACGCACTAACAGGATTTACCCAGAGTTCCCACACATTCCGGGGTCCGCGCAGAAGCAACCCCCACCACGATCAGAAGCCTGCACCCCGCGATACATTTGCTACAATCAGTGAACCTACACGGACACATTCTTATCCCCCAAAGTCCACGGTTCACCTTAGGGTTCACTCCTGGTGTAGCACTCACTATGCATTTGGACAAATGCAGACTGTAATGACGTGTATGCACCATTGTTTCATCCTACAGAATCGTTTTCTGTCCTAAAAATCCTCTCTGCCCCCCCCCACCCCGCCCCCCAGTTCATCCCTTCCTCCCCCACCCCCAACCCCTGGCAACCCCTTTTATTGTTTCCATTGTTTGTCCCCCCTCCCCCCAATCCCTACCCCCCCACCCCACCCCCTCTGTCTAGTCCTATGGTTGGAGTAGGGTCTACACCCTGGTAGGGTGTAGACTTTTCAGATTGGATTCTCTCACTTAGTAAAATACATTAAAGTTTCCTTCCTGCCTTTTCATGGCTGGATGGCTCTTTTTTTTTTTTTTTTTTTCTTTTTTAGCGCTGAAAACTATTCCACTGTCTGGATGGACCATCGCTCATTTATCCACTCACCTATTAAACGCCATCTTGGTTGCTTCCAAGTTTGGGGAATTATGAGAAAGGCTGTTATAAACATCATGGGCTGCCACATGGGAAACTTCATGTGGGTGAAAGTGTTCAGCTCCTTTGGGTCAATACCAAGGAGCTCCATTGCTCCGTCGGGAGGTAAGAATATGTTTAGTTGGGTTTTTTCAAAAAGTCCCCAAACTGTCTTCTGGAATGGCTATACCACTTCGCATTCCCAGCAGCGCTGAATAGGTGGTCTCATCCCCCCAACAGACTAACCAGCACCAGGTGCCGCCCATGTCCCAGATCTTGTCCACTCTCGTAGGTGCATAGTGATAACTTGTTGCTTGAATTTGCATTTTCCTGATGACATATGACACGGAGCATCTTCTCATAGGGTTATTTGCCATCTGAGTTAAGTGTCCTGTGTATATTTTGGGGTCATAGTCCTTTACCAGCTGGATCTTTGGCAAACATTTCCTCCCAGGTTGTGGCTTATTTTCTTTCTCTCGGCATCGTGTTTTGCAGAGTAGGAGTTGGTAACTTGAGTCAGTTTCCAGCTCTCGGATGCTTTCTTTCACAGTTTGGGTCTTTGGTGTTGTGTCTAAAAAGTCATCACCATGCTCAAGGTCACCTGGGTTTACTCTTGTGTTGCCTTCTAGGAGTTCCAGAGTTCTGCATTTTACATTTTGATCTGTGATCCATTTTGAGTTCATTTTTGTTAAAGGTGCAAGGTCTGGGTCTAGACTTGTTCATTCATCTTGTTTTGCACATGGATGCCCAGAGGTTGTTCTAGGAAAGATTGTCTCTGCTCCGTTGGATCTCCTTTGCCAAAGATGACTGTATTGATGGGGGTCGATCACCAACCAGGCTCTCTATTCTGTTCCATTGATCTCTTTGCATATTCTTTTCACCAATATCACACCGTCTTGATGGCCGGCAGGCTTTATATACAGGGGGCCTTTTTGGTGACCCTAAAAATGAGACCATTAAACTTTTCAGTCTTCTTTTCCTGTAAGAAATGTAAACAAAAATGGACCCCCACCCCACAGATTCATCTTATCCCTTGTCCTCCCCACGATGCGGACCCTCGCCCTGGGCCTGACCCCATGCCGCACTGATACTTGATAATTTTTTTTTTTCACAAGCTGAAAGTTCAAAATGGCTGTTGTTTTTAAAAAGTCAGAAAATTTCCACGGCATTAAAATAGCTGTGTCAAAATGTCCTCAGTTTCAAAATGGCCACATCAAAACAACCACATCAGAGGCTCACGTCCCTATAATGGAGCCCAAAGTAGAGCTTCTGGGGGGGGGGGGGCAGTTGACCCCGAGGCCTCCGGGCTCCTGTTTTCTTCTCAGCCGCACACCGGGCCCAGCACACAGGAGCCGACTCAGCTTCTACCAGCTGGATGCAGGGAATCACGAATTAAGACGCCATCCCGGGCCTCAGATTGCTCACAGGGTTCCATCTAAGAAATAATCATCCAGTTTTCAATATTAACCATGGTTAGAAAAATGTGCCCCAAAACAACATGGTCGAGTCCCATGACCCAAGGTGTGCGTAGGTATTCAGCAAAAGGCACGACTGTTGACAAAACAGACAAAGCAGCATATTGAAGGTTAGGAGGGGTGGGGTCCTGCGGGAGAGAAGATTCTGAGGGGCCCTAAAGGAGAGAAGGTTCTAAGGAGTCCTGCAGGGGAGAAATTTGCTTGATATTTTCTAAACCTGGAATTTGTTTTTCCATGGTGTTAAACATTTTATTCAATGTATCTCAAACTTCAAGAGTTTGGGACCCCTCTTCTTGTCCCCTTTTCTGACACGTATTGATAAAGACTTTTGTCCCTATATTCCAAGTGATAGAAGAAGGCCACATCTGCTGTCCTACATCCAGGGAGCTATGAGGAGAGGCTGAGAGACAGGTCTCCTTCTACTCCTAAGTCCCAACACTACCTACCACTACTAAGATGACCCCTTCTTCCTTCCTGTTGCCCTCAAAGATTTCACTCGTTTCTCTTTCCTTTTCAAGGCTCCTACTACCTACATAATTTCTAGAACCCCCACCCCCACCTCTGGGGGTGGCCAAGAAAGAGAGTGAAAGGTCCACACTCGGCAGAAGAGTGCTGAGGTGACAGCTGCTTACTGTGTGTCTCAGGTAAGTTCTTCCCTTATCTGTAAAATGTAGCAATCGCAGTCCCTCAGAGGGTTGCTGTCAGGGCCAAAAGAGCTAACACGGGCAAGAACCTGGCACCTGGTCGGAGCTCATGAGCAGGGTTTGCTGTTGGAGGGTGTCCTCACAGAGTTACGGTTGTATCTGGGAATGTCCAATGTTACATGTACTGCACGGTCTGTGTCCCAGAGCCTCAGTTTACTCTTTTGTAAAAGAGGACGTTAATATCTATGCCCTATGGTTGCCTGGCATTCTGCAGGTACCGAAGCAACAGTGCTCGTTCTTCTGTTAAAAGACTTCATTTCTCAACGTTACAGAGAAATCCAATCAATGACAATGCAAGAACATGACTCTAATTTGGGGGAATTAGCAGGCTTGCTTGCTTTGCTCTCCCACCCTGAGTTTCCCTGTCCTCCCCCACTCCCCTTCACCCTTTGTGCCCAACCCCCCCTTCCCCCATGGCAACTATCAATTTGTTCTCTGTACTTATGGGTCTATTTCTGCTTTCTGTTTGTTTGTTTGTCTGGCTCCCCTTTTCCAGCAACCTTTCTTCTTATGGTTCCAAAGTCTCTCAAGGCTTTCTCAGGACCTTCTCTCCTGTTCCCGAGGGAGAACAGCTCAGGCTTCCTCCTGACTGCGATCCCTACTCTGCTCCAGGGAAAGAGAAAATAAATAAATGTCCTGGGTGCCTAGTTTGTGCAGGAACTTTACAAACATCATCCCATTAAGTATCACAATAATTCTACAAGATAGAGTGTGTCCTTTCTAAAGATGGGGAAGTGGAGTCTTTGAGCAGCTAGCAGAACTCCCCAAGAGGTGCTCTGAAGGAAATAAACAAGGTGTATCAGTTGGCTATTGCTGCCTAATGAACAACTCCATGATGATTCTTATTTATCTCCTGATTCTAGAAGTGGCAGTTTCAACTGGGCTCAGCTGAGCAGTTCTGGTCTCAACCAACCACAACCAACCTCAGCGGGGGCTGCTCATATATCTGTGTCCGCAAACAAGTCAAACAAGTTGACCGGGGTTGGCTGTGCACGATGGCCTTCGTGCTGACCCACGTGGTCCCCCATTCTCTGGCCGGCCAGCCTGGGTCTAGACACATGGTGAGGATGAGGTCCTAAGAGAGAGTGTAGACATGTACAAGACCTCTTGAGATCTGGGTTCGTGAGCTGGCCATGGCCACTTCTGTCCACATCCTAATGGTCAAAGCAAGTCATAAGTTTAGCCCAGATTCAGGCAATGGGGAAATCAACTCCACCTCTCCATGTGGAGAGCTGCCAAGTCCACTTCAAAGGGTATGAATAAAGGGAGACTATTAACTGGGGACTCCAGGTAGTGACATTTATGTCGAAGTATGAAAAAAAGAGCCATTCCAAGACAAAGGGAGACGCTCCCTCTAGGAAAAAGTTATTATAAAAGATACAAACGCTATCACCAAATATCTATATCCCATACACGAACCTATTAGATAGACATATATCAAACGAAGGACTTAACAGCCAGCACACCGATGAGCAGCACAGCACAAACGCAGCAGCAACACGCTCACTCCTTCACCTCCCCCCACTGCCACAGGGATGCTGAAAGCCAGAAAGTTTTTCCGGTGGCTGTTATTTTCATGAATTAGTTTTGGTTCCATAGAGAACAATGTCTCTTAAAAGAGGGACATGAAAGAGAGGAGGAAGCAAAAGGTGGTAAACCATTGGTAAATCCTTGATGCGCAGTAAACCATTGGTAAATTCTTATAGTGGTCACTGTCTATCACATGAGACAAAGCAAATACCAAGTAATTAACATAAGACGGAATAAGAAAGCACCATGAGGTATACACACGTATGTATAGACACATGTATGTATAGTAGTACACTAGTGTGTGTGCCTGAACTGGTGCACATGCAGATGAACAATGGAGGACTAAGGGAGTTCAAGAAAAGCAGAGAAAGACATCTCTACTGATGGGGGTAAAGAAGCTAAATAGCTATGGAAAGTTGTGTTACAATTGAGCAATGAGTTGCACGTAGAAGATTTTAGGCAAAGGGATGATTTCCTAAGAGGGAATGGCTTGAGGGCTGCTCTGGAGCAGAAAGGGATTGTTTTTAGATTTAGGGAAAAATTAAAGTGAGTAGAGGTAGGGAAGTCTTCCAGAGAAAAGGGGACTTCATAGAATATCTGCTCTAGTGAGCTTTTGGAGGAGAAACAGAAGATTATTATGAGCAAGACATTGTAAGAAGAAAAGAAAGACAATTCAAAACTCTGGGTAAAACAGAGGGCTTTGTAAGAAATGAACTGCAGTAACCGTTCACTACTTGGCTCTTCACTGAGCAAGTTTATTTTTTTTTAAAGATTTTATTTATTTATTTGACGGACAGTGATCACAAGTAGGCAGAGAGGCAGGCAGAGAGAGTGGGAAGCAGGCTCCCCACTGAGCAGAGAGCCTGATGTGGGGCTTGATCCCAGGAACCTGAGATCTTGACCCAAGCTGAAGGCAGAAGCTTAACCCACTGAGCCACCCAGGTGCCTCACAACTTTAGATCATCACTATGAATAAACATGGTCTATTAATATTGGTAAAAATACTGAATAAGACTATAACATAAAGTTGGAAAAATAAATAGGGCTTTAAATCCTCATCTATTAGAGTAAGAAGCATATGAATAGTGTCTAAAATTGATTATACCAGAACACAGAATTAAAAGAATGATTTAAAACCTTCCAGTACAGGGGTGCCTGGGTGGCTCAGTGGGTTAAAGCCTCTGCCTTCGGCTCAGGTCATGGTCCCAGGGTCCTGGGATTGAGCCCCGCATCGGGCTCTCTGCTCCACAGGGAGCCTGCTTCCTCCCCCTCTCTCTCTGCCTGCCTCTCTGCCTACTTGTGATCTCTCTGTCAAATAAATAAATAAAATCTTTAAAAAATAAAAAATAAAAAAAATAAAACCTTCCAGTACAGTCTGGCCCACAGGCCAACATCAGCATAACCTGAGGATTGGTTAGAAATGTAGGATCTCAGGCCCTGCCCCAGAGCCAGAGAGTAAAACTGGCATTTTAAAGATCCCCACTCTGGGCTCTGTGCACTCCATAAAGTTTGGGAAGCACAGAAATGTTGGTTTGGGGGAATAGGAATGGAAGCCAGGAAAAAAGGAACCAGGAATAGGAGTCTCTTGTCTTCAGGCTTCAAAGAATGACTTGACCTTCATGTGGCGACATACATAGTATTTATTACTTTAACTTTACAGGATTTTAATGGTTAAAATAATAAATACCTGGGTGGGATGTGGTCTCTTTCTCACTTAGGTTTTATTCTCCATCCCAGCTTAGTCTAATCCTGGCCCTGGCCCTCGGTTTCGACTAGGGTGATCCTTCTAAGACATCACAGCCCCACAGCAGGTAACCTCTGGGCACTCGAGCCTCCCTTGCCTTTAAAAGCTCATCAGGCAGATGTGGCCCGTCATCTGCCATCTGCAGACTTTGCCATGTTGCATTTGTGTCCGACCCTTCTCCTCTGACTTCCCTCCCTGCATCAGCCGAAGGAGAGATCACAGACACAACCGTGTAAAATACCTCTCGGCGTCTGTTTTCTCCCTGATCAAAGGTTTCTCAGGCAACTTCTCTCTAGCCCAGTGGTTTTCAAAGTGTGTTCCCCAGAGTGGGAGCAGGAGAACCCAGACATTTGTTAATGCTGCGGGGGTACATCACACCTGCCGAACCAGAAACTGTAGGGATGGGTCCCCTCATCTGCGCTCCCGGGAGCTGTCCAGCAGGGTCCTGCCTCTTGCCAAGCTGTCCGCGCTCCATCTTGGGTATGTTGGCTGCGCACCTCGGCTGGGCTTCCTTTTATCTCGCTAACCACTTTCACAAAGGCTGGAAGCATGACCTCTCCCAACCCTGTTTTGAAAAATGGCTGGAGCCTCCCCCCATGAGAGTCTTTTGGAACGATACATAAAACAGAGGGCTGAAGGGATTCTGCCCTCATCCCCAGCACCCTACTCCACACCACCCCCATCCTTGGAGATGATCTTTAAATCCGCTCCTGGGCCTCAACCACACACACCCATCAGAACCGACTGCAGAGACGACGGCTCTCCTGCCCCCTTCCTCCTCAGCCCCTCTGCACCCCCTAAGTGCCCTGCTTTCTCAAGCCCCCAGACTTAAGCTTTCACCCAGGAAGATGCCTTGTGGAGATAAGTTCCCTTGTGGTTGAGGGTAAGTCAAGAAGCCCGGGTTGCCACTCCCCGTTGTCATCTGGTGCTCCTCTGTGTCTGTCACTGCCAGGGGTGATGAGCCTCTCAGATAACCCCAGCTGGGGGCCACAGACTTACGTCACTTCCTTAGGTGGGCAACTGCTGGGCATGAACCCAGATCCTAAGCTACCGGTAGCAAAAAGTTTTCTACGGGAAGGAGCCCAAGGAGCCAGCCCTGGGATAGCAAAGCGAGCCTTGGGCGGAACACGAAAAAGCCACATTTCACCTGTTGGCTGAAAATTGCCCTTGTTGTTATTAAGCGTCTAGTAGAACAGCCTTATTTTTCTTTGTCTTTCATCTTTGCCGTTGCAATCTTTGGGGGCTTCACTCCGTTTTAACTAAAATGTGTGTGGGTGTTGAAGTCACGCTATGGAAAAAAAAAACACACAGACGAAGACACACACCACAGGCTTTTTTTTTTTCCCTCTGTTTCTCTGCAAGCAGATGCTTTTATGACTTTCTGAAAGAGAGAAAAACTGTCTGTCACTACTTGCTTCTTGCAATATCTCTCCAAAGAAGAACATTGCTCCTACAAACCCCAAAGAAAATGACAAACAACCCCAATTTTTAAAACTTGCCAACATGTGCAGAGTCCTTTCCCAAAGAGAGAAGCAAAACATCTAGCAAGGAAGCTCTCTCTAACTCATCATCAGGGAAAGGCACGTGAAACAGCAGTATTTTCAGTCTGCAAAAGGCAAATCTCCGTAAGTTTAATATTGAGCACGGGGGAGGGGAGCTCGGCTCTTGTGCTCCCGAGGGTGTGGGACCTGGTTCAGCCATGGCAGCGGATCAGGGGAGGGTGTGTTAACGTACGAAGCTCGAATCCCTGTGTCTCAGCCATCCCACACCACTGTCTGCTTTAGAGAATACTCATGCGTGCTATCGAGAGGGTATTGCAACAGAGGCACTTGTGTTGGTGCAAACAGAAAACATTCTCCATGTCCATTAATAAGATAATGATTTTGCAAAGGCTGGTATAGTCATTCTATGGAATACGATGCAACAGTTAAAAAGAATGAGGTCAGGGCCCCTGGGTGGCTCAGTCCGTTAAGCGTCTGCCTTTGGCTCAGGTCATGATCCCAGGGTCCTAGGATAAAGTCCCACATCAGGCTCCCTGCTCATCGGGAGCCTGCTTCTCCCTCTGCCTGCGGCTCCCCATGCTCTAGCGCTCGCTCTGTGTGTGTGTGTGTGTGTCAAATAAACAAAATCTTAAAAAAAAAAAAAAAAAAAAAAGAACAAGGTGTATCTCTATGTATTCACAGGGAGAGATCTCCAGGGTGTGTTTCTGAATGAACAGAAAAAATTCTAGACGACATGTTCAATATAATGGTGTTTCTGTTGGAAACAAAACAAAACACTGAAATGACAATTTTTCTAAGAGCATGTATGTGTTTATCATCGCAGAGAGAGAACCTTCATTCCCAAATGACTACACTGCTTACCTCCGAAAAGGAATTAGGGGGTGGTGGGAGGTGGTCAAGGGAGAAATTCGCTTTGTCTATAGCCACTGAATATTTTACTAGGAGAGTATATTTGGGACTAAATCACATAGTTAAATAATTAATATTAAACATTTTAGATTCTTTTTTTTTAAAGATTTCATTTATTTATTTGACAGAGAGAGAGATCACAAGTAGGCAGAGAGGCAGGCAGAGAGAGAGGAAGGGAAGCAGGCTCCCCGCTGAGCAGAGAGCCCGACGCGGGGCTCGATCCCAGGACTCCGGGACCATGACCCGAGCCGAAGGCAGAGGCCCCAACCCACTGAGCCACCCAGGCACCCCTAAACATTTTAGATTCTGATAAGTGTTTCTATCTGTTGAAGAGCACAAAAAGTTGTCTTAAATGTACGCTTTGGGGGCGCCTGGGTGGCTAAGTGGGTTAAGCCTCTGCCTTCGGCTCAGGTCCTGGGATCAAGCCCCTCATTGGGCTCTCTGCTCAGCAGGGAACCTGCTTCCCTTCCTCTCTCTGCCTGCCTCTCTGCCTACTTGTGATCTCTGTCTGTCAAATAAATAAATAAAATCTTTATTTAAAAAAATGTACGCTTTGAATTTGTGCAAATATATGATTAGTTCCCTGTAGAAAGTTATTACAAAATCATCCCATTTGTCGAAATCTCTCATCGTTCATGTGATTGTTAAGAACAAAGGTAGGCTCTCTGTGTTCAACCACAAATGCACACACATGCACACACACATCCCCCATCACTCATCCTGGGCATAGCAATTTCCACCCTATGCCACATTGGGCTAACTTTCAGGATGTCTAAAACCACATCCAAGCACATTTTTCTGATTAGCTGATAACTTTGTTGACAGATTTCCGTGCCACCTGACTGTCGGCTCATAATTTCTGAGCAGCCAGAATCAAGAAGCACCTGACTTGGTAGTGGTGCCTAAGTTTGTGGGTGTAGCCTGACAGCAGGCACCTGGTTTCCTGACCCCAAACCACATGGCTCCCCATGTGGCCTCACGAGCATCTCTGTTACATGCCCATTCCTCACACCAGCCTGAGCAGCGGAACGGGCACCAGGGCGATAGCGGGAGTCCTAGGTGGAGGCTGGTCTGGCAGAAGTAGCTTCTGGAAGATCTTCATTATAACTTTCTAATGTATGTCCCATTCAGTGAGGCTCATGGAAAGACGTGAAAATTTGGAGGAAGATGTAAAACCGAGTGTCTTGAGTATGTCGGTTGGCGTAAGTACTCTCCGCTGGCGGCCCCACTGGGGAAGCCAAATGAGAAGTCTGGAGGAAATGGTTTTAGACAAGAGGTAAGAAGGTGATCTAAATGTCAGCTTGCGTTCTATCGGACTTCGGGATGACCTCTCCTCTCTGTCATATCTGAATTCCTTTGATTTCAATGAGATGGGGATGTTAGGGCACCAAAGAGAGACCCATCAAAGCCTTCTTGGGACCTTCATTTCCTACCAGGACTGTGGCCAAGACATCCCCAGACATGACCCACAAGGCTTCCCACCCCCTTCCACAGAGGAGGGTCTCATGAATGAACAATCCCAAGCTCAGAGTTGGCCACGTTCCCTTAAAAATGGGAGCTGAAGGGGCGCTGTGTGGCTCAGCGGGTTAAAGCCTCTGCCTTCGGCTCAGGTCATGATCCCAGGGTCCTGGGATCGAGTCCCTGCATCGGGCTCTCTGCTCAGCGGGGAGCCTGCTTCCTCCCTCTCTCTGCCTACTTGTGCTCTCTGTCTGTCAAATAAATAAATAAAATCTTTTTTAAAAATGAGAGGTGAAGCACGGGGAGGAGGCTCCATCTCGCAGCTGTGTTCCATCCCAGGCAGGGGAGGCGAGAACTCGTGGGCACGGGGTGACATCCAACCCCTCCTGCGTCACTTGAGACGTGGACGAATTCCTCCAAGAGAGACACAAAAGCGTAAGGCAATGCGATTTGTAAGCAAAGAGGAGCTTTCGGCTGGTATCAGGCACACATCGCATCTTCTTTACCCTTCTTCCAGGAAGGTCTTCATGAAGCTTGAGCCATGAAAATGAATTCGAGTCCCCCCTATCCTATGGTCCCAACGTATGCATGGCAGAAGTGCAGTATCAACAGGCTTGGATGCCCGGTGCGTGCCTCGAACGGCAGGACTGGCCTTGCCCCTGACCATCAGCTAGAAGCCTCCATCCACGAGCACTGCTGGTTTGGCCTGCCAGCGGTCACTTCTGTGACATCCCTTTCTAGTCCTCCCTACCTGACCGACCCGATTCAACACACACATGTTTTCTGGAGCGTTTCAACCGGTGTCCCACCAGACCTGCCGGCCTGGGGGGACCCTCTGTCTCAATGACTCTGTGTGTCTCTGCTCTGGCCAGACAGATTCAGGATGCAGACCTTCGCTGGCTCACCGGAGAGGGTTTTTCAAACTGTAATGTGCCCACAAGTCCCCTGGGGAGCTTGTTAAAATACAGATTCTGGATGGAGCCTGAGCGTCTGCATTTCTAACCAGCTTACGGATGACGTCTGTGCTGCTGGGCGAGGACCACACTTTAAGTAGCACGAAGTCAGAGAATGGTCTTGTTTCTAATTTCGGGACACGTAGAGAGAAGCCCAGCATCATAGCAGCCGCCTGGCAGGGCATAGCTGTCAGGACCCAAACAGTCAAGGTCCCTAAAGGGTTTTGCAAACTGTGGTGTGTGAGGAAAATGTTGACTATTGCTACTTTATATGATGTAAACCACATACTTACTTTGGATTCAGAGAGGGCTGGATTTCCTCCCTGTCGACACTTAATAAGGGCAGTTTGAACACGTCACTCGGTTTCCTTAAGCTTCAGTGTCTTGAGCTATAAAATGGGAGGTGATTGTTTAAATGAAAATATGTTTGCAGATATTCTAAGTCAACATGTATTTACATATTCCTCTTCTCGAGTTTATCTAAAGGAATAAGAATCTTATCTGCATGTGTGTGTTTAGCTCACTAAAGATTTCTGCTCAACGCTGGGGATCTGGAACCAGAGGCTGACACAAAAATCCACTCCAAAGCTCTTCAATCCAATAGCTCTGTCAGGGGGCACCTGAGTGGCTCAGTGGGTTAAGCCTCTGCCTTCAGCTCAGGTCATGATCTCAGGGTCCTGGGATGGAGCCCCACATTGGGCTCTCCTCAGCAGGGAGCCTGCTTCCTCCTCTCTCTCTACCTGCCTCTCTGCCTACTTGGGATCTCCCTCTCTCTATCAAATAAATAAACAAACAAGCAAACAAATAAATAAATAAAAACAGCTCTGTCAAGAGTCACCTGGTTTTCTAAGTTTTACAGAGCTTGAGAAACCCAGAATGATTTACGGTTTGCTACCATGACTCTGCGAAGCTACTGGTTTCAACTAAGAATCACCTACCCATGAAATTCAGCAGAAAGCTGGGGGATTCCACTGGAGAAAGAAAATTGCTTCGCTGCTGATCACCAGAACTTTCTAGAATTTGGAATCCCACTGGGGCCAGTGTTTATCTTTGGCTAAAATGAGTATTCTAAGGTGGTCTAAAGGGAAACAAAAAAACTTACCCCAAAGATTATTCAAGCCAGGCTGACAGATGCTCTTAGATGGGCAGATCCCATCTAAGATAAAGATAAAGAATTTGAACTGAAGGAGCCAAGAGGGGACCACGGACAATTCTGAAACAAGAATGACCCGTAAGTTCTGGCACTTACTGGCTTTGCCGGCTTTGCACCCTCGCCTTTAATGCACAAGAGGTAGAGACTATTATACTTCCATTTTACAGAAGAGGAAACTGAGGGAAAGAGATGATTCTCAACAAATGAATTTAAAAGACGGGAACTGTAACTGTCTTAATTTTTATCTGGGCCGTGTAAAATTAAGCCTTTAGACAGCTTCCTCGGGTCCATTCGTGGTTTGGGAATTGGCTGCCATAGAGACGAACCTTCCATGACACACCCAAGCAGGTGCCCACAGAGTAGAATATCACAGCATGCAACTGGTGACATTGAAACCTGGTAAACGACCCAAGTCCAAAATCAAACTTAATATATATCCAGACAGGGGAAGGGTGTAGAGTCACAAATATATATTCAAAGCATGTTCAGTGACATGAAAAAGTTCTAAGGAGGGGAACCTGGGTGGCTCAGTCATTTAAGCATCTGCCTTCAGCTCAGGTCATGATCCCAGGGTCCTGAGATCAAGCCCCGCATCGGGCTCCCTGCTCAGCAGGAAGCCTGCTTCTCCCTCTCCCTCTCCCACTCCCCCTGCTTGTATTCCCTCTCTCACTGTCTCTCTCTCTCTCTTTCTGTGAAATAAATAAATAAACTCTTTAAATAAAAAAAAGTTCTAAGGAAATCATATGCAATAGAGTAGATTATTTTCTCATTCACTTATTTATTCAAAATAGTTTTGGAACACTCGCTCCTCCAGCATAGTGCTGGGAATACAGCTGCTCATTCACGTGGACTTGTCCTCCTGGGGCTCACAGTCCAGTAGGTATGGAAAAGCCCCACCTGTCAGCTGTAGTCTTCTCAAGGGAGTAAAGGTGCTATTTCTTTTTCTTTTTCATTCTTAGGTTATTTCCAAATTTTCTATGTTAAACATGCATGACTTTTTTTTTTTTTTACAGATTCATTGATATCATTGGCACATAATTGACCATACCTGTTTAAAGTGTGTAGTTGGGTAAATGTTGGCGTAGCTACACCAGTGAGCGCATCAGCCCAGTGCAGGGTGCGAGCGTGTCCAGCACTTTCCTTGGGCTCCTTTGGAATGACTTCCACTCCTCACCCCCTTCGTCTCCCCATTCAACCACTCATCTGCTTTCTGTCACCAGAGTCTGGTTTGCATTTCTAGAATCTTCTATCCGTTGAAATCCATGACATGGACTCTTTTTCATCTGGCTTCTTTGACTGAGGGTCGTGATCGTGAGATCCATCCAAACTGCTGTGTGTGTCAGTCGTTGGACAACGTTCAGTCACACGTCATACGCATCTGCTAATCCATTCAGCAGCTGGGGGACATTTTGGTGGCTTCCATTTTCCATGACGAATGGGCTTCTATACACATGCGTGTCTTTCTGCCGACATAGATTTCTTTTTCTCTCGGGTAAACACCTCAGAGCAGCATGGCTGGGTCACATGGTAACTCTATGGTTCATTTTTGGGGAACTGCCAAACCGTTTTCAAGGGACTGTACCATTTTTATATTTTTACCAGGGGCATGTGAGTTCATCTTTGCTTATTTTTTAAAAAGTACACAAGAAATCAGTAAATACTGGCAGTTACAGAAAGAAAAAAAATATTTTAATTCAGAAATCTAGAGAGTAAGAGAAGGTCAAGTTCTCTTTTCTTCCATTCCTTTCCTAGTTCCTCATACATATTTATTATTAAAATTTTGGTGTGCATTCATCCAGAGGCTTTTCTTTGTAGGTGTGGGTGTGTAAGCGAGATTCAGTGAGGTCTGCCCTTCTGGCTCTGGCTTCACCCGAGCGACACACAGGGAAGCCCAGGGATCTCTCCTCGCCAGTGCACGAAGCTTTACCTCAACCTTGCAAATTCCTGCGGAGAATCTTACCTCCATAATCGGGATTGGTAGGGGCTGTTTGACATAGTTAGACTTTTATTTCCCCTCCCATGAACAAGGTGGGTCTCCTCAACATTGTCAATGAACTTGACACTGTTTCTTCTCCGAACAGAGGGAAGACCACCCATGAGGATGGAGTCCATTTCTCACGGTTGATCCCTATCTCCTGGCAGCACCACAGGATCCGCCATCCCTCTGGAGAGTGAGAGAATGTTCCAGAACAATGCAATGGTGGACCATATGTTTCAACAGCTCTGCCACATGTGATGGGCCTGCTTCTCCCAGGTTTGTCGGGGCAGAATCGTCTTCTCCAGTCAGCCATCTGGTCCTGTGCCTGGCAGCAAGGAGGCTCTCTTGAGTTTAGTTGTTCTGAAGGGCAAAAGGGCTTCAACTCTTCAACTTTCAGTTTTGGAGATGAGTAAAAGGAGGGGGTTCTTTTTCTCATGACAGCAAATTTACCACATCTGCCCCATGTGGTGAGACACCTCGCTCTTGCTTGAAATAGACAACAGGGTAATCCATGCCTGGTAAGCGCGATAGGCTTTTTTTACCGTCTCCTCTGTGGGGTTTTTTTCCTCTTATTTTCCTGCAACAGTCACGATGGTGTAAGGGCAACATGAAATGCTCCCTCTTTATCCTCTTTCAGCAATAATGTGGGGCTAAATCATGTACACTTACATAAAATCGTGACTGGTAAGAGAGTTGTATCTCTTCCACTTCTCATTGTATGGTAAGAATATGTTCATGTTATTAAATAGAATTCCAAGCATTAATTAATTAATTAATTAATTTAAATTAAATTAATTTAAATTAATTGTTAATGACTTCACAATATTTCCGACAAGGGCATATGCTGTAATTTATCTAACTATTCCCTTACCACTGATCAATTTTTACTAGCAGATGAAGAATTTGAGGAGCACTAAGTGAATACGAGTTATAAAAAAGTCTTAATTGTACCCTGTGGGAATTAGGTTCCTGTGGCAGTACTAAAAACTGAGTTAGTTATGAGGTCTTGAATTTTTTTTTTGCTTGTCTTCTCATGATTATGCATTCCTTATTATTTTGAATAAATTTTCATGTTAGTCTTTTTCATGTTACACTTCAAAGACTTCAATCTTTAGAAAATGTTGTAACATTTTTTGCTCATTATTTAATAGCAACTTATCATTACACATTACTTGCCAGTCTCAGTGGTTGGTTCCAAGTCTGTGTATTTGTAGGATAAAACAGTATGTGTGTAAAGAATAAATTAGAGACGTCATGACATGACTTCCTAAATATTTCAAAATGCATTTCTAATCAATTAGTAATGCTGGCCTAAGTAACAAAAAAATAGCATGATCACACCTAAAATTAATAATCATATTCTAATAGCAGATATATATTCAAATTCCCCAAATGTCCCCCTAAATGTCTTTCACAGCCTTTTTTGTTCATACCAAGACCCAGTCCCAACCACACATTCCACATGATTGCTATATGCCCTCAGTGTCCTTTGATCTAGACATTAGCCTCTTTCTTCATGGAATCTTCTTACTGCTGTCAGTGGGCCGGCCTAGAGAGCCCCACCCCCACCCCCACTTGCTTAACCTGTGGTGTCATTTAGCTTCTTCCTCTCTCCTCTGTATTTCACAGATGTTACATTTACAGGTTGGTTAGACCCAGGTACATATTTTTGGCTTTACTGCATCCCAGGGGATTCTGTAACCTCAAAATGCATGATACCATGAGAACAGGGACTCTCTGGTTGTCCCACCATTTCTGATCCTAGATCAACCACTGGTTAGGGTGATGGGAGTCTGAGCCATCCATTGTACAATTATCTTTTTCTCACAATGACCCGAACCTCATCATTGTGATATTACTTTGGATCCATAGAAATGCCCAGGTCCCATCAACTATCTTCCTCATGTCCTTCACACAAGCTGATAGTCTTTTCTTGGATCTACACTCTCATGGGAATGGCAGGACTATGATTTTCTAAGTCTATCCTTCTACATCTAGTTGGCATCCTTCTGTAAAATAGTTGTGTCTTGTCAATGAGAGCTATTAGGTTACCCTGACATAAAGTTCCTACTGGAAAGACATTAAATGTATTTCCCCTTTAATCACATAGTGTCCAAATAAGGAGTCGGTGCTAGTTTCCTCAAATGAGTTTCTGCTGACTTTCTTCTGAGAATCATTACAGACTCATGAATTTTCATATATTCACCAAGTGTGTTTTTATTGAACTATTCTTGGCTCCTGTGATAAGACTATTCTTATCAGAACCCAACCCAGCCCTGACTAAGTTTCAAAACAAGGGTAGTTCCAAATATAATCTTCACATATTCCAAATATAACCTTCACATATTCTGGAAAGAGGAAGCGCTACTTTCTAAGAGAATAGTGGTAAGATAACCTAATAAATTACTGTTATCATTTTTACTCACATATATGTTTTCTCCTCCTTTTTAAGATATGGGAGAGTTCCAAATGTGTGCTTGAAGGAGGGTTGCAAGCTTATACCTGTTAAATTCACTTAGAGACACTCAAATTCAAGAGCTAGTAGACTGACCCGTACTTACAGATGCTTCCAAGCCACAATAACCACTAAAATTTTTTTCTTACTTGCACCCGGTCTAGGGTCTTCCTTTCTGATCTAGCAGATGGTAGAAACAAGAGGATCAGAGCCCACCCTCACCAAGTCATGGTTTCCCCACCACGGTTTGAAAAAGAAACAATGAGGAGGGGGGGACCAAGCGTTGTTGTTATTGTTTTTGTTAAAATAACTGTTGAGGAGGGTGTATTGTGGAACCCTCTCTCCTCAACGGCCAGCATGGTCTCCCAAATCTGCCTTTTCGTCCTGGGTCACTCCTGGTCCCTTCTCTGGGGGGCAGACTCACCTGAAAAGAAATCAAGCATCCCAGACCCTCACCTTGTGCACAGCCATGCTTTGGTCTCCTTCGGCAGAGGCTGAGACCATCTCCCAGGCTGTTGCTCACATACCTAGCCTTTCCAGTAGGAACTTTAATTCTTCAATTAAGCTGCAGGCTTCCCCAATGGAAGAGTAAAGCCTTAGAACCAATTCACACAACGTTAAGACCCACTTTACCTCCCAGAGTGGAAACTGTATCTGTTTTCCCTACTATTGTGACCCCAGAGCCTTAAGGTGTGCCTGACATACATACAGGGTTTCAATATACATTTGATGAACAGACGAATGAACTTGGCATCCAAAAGTCCATAGCTGGTCATATGTAATTTTATATTCCCGTGAAAAATGAGCTTCACAAAACAACGATGATCATAATAACCAGTGGGGAATAAAATGCTTTGTCAGTGGCTTGGTTCCTTGGGCTAAACCTCTGCTGTCCTCAAGACAGGTTCATAATAAATGATATGAATGTCCCTCGCAGCTTTCCACTTCTGTCTTCCTTAGGTAGGGGGTGAGTAAATCCCTCCAGTAATTACACGGAGAGGGATAATCAGGGAAACCTAAGAAAGTAGAAGACCTCAAATCGGCTATTTGCTTTAGCTTGTCATACAATGCCGATCATGTTGCATTATGGTCCCACCCAGGGTCTTACTCATCTGTGATTCTGTTCCTTGTATCTACAAAGAAACGGGCATCACACACACACACACACACACACACACACACACACACACACACACTCCTGAACCTGTAGTATATGGTTTTTATCTGAGACTGGCAGTCAGTTGGAAAAACCTTTTAGGAATCAAGCAAATCTGTTTGACTAGCTTATTGCCCCGGAAGAAACAAACACTTAGCAAACCAAATGGCCCTTCTGGGCTTTCTGAGCTTTCGCATTTTTACCAGTGCTCTCGAATTCACTCATGATCTGTCTTCCCTTTTAACATTAAAAATAAATCCTCCCTTGAACTTTTGCCCTCTGAAGGTTTGCTCTATAAAGGTTTTTTTTTTTTTTTTTCCTTTTTGCTTCTTTGCATTCTTTCAAAATAACTGTATTACCCACAAGTGGTATCTGTACTGAGATTAAGTGGTTTGGAATAAATGTTCCCCTTGGACTCTCTGGTTTCCCAGAAGGGGTGTCGGCCTCTCCAGCCTTGGTACCCTCCTGCGAGGCCAGTGTGCTTGGACCCCGTGCTAAAGAGAGTTACGTTTCTCTCTAAAAATTATCCCCGGTAAAAGATCCGGAAGAAATCCACCCGAAGGAGAGACGAACAGAGAAACGGCATTTATGAGAACAGATGAAAGCTCAGGCTTCCCTGCACCCCAAAGACCCCCCTTGCACCCCGGGAGTTGTGTCTGGCCTTTGCGGTCCTTTTCCAAAATTGCTCATGTGTTCCACTTGCTTTGAATGTTGCAGAGTGGTTTTTTTACAGAACTGGAGCCTGGCCTGGGGATGTTGCCAAAATCTAAAATAATAAAAGATTAATCCGAGACACAGAAAACCTTTGCCTACCAAAGAGAACTCCACAGCTCTACAACCAGAAAAGTAGATTATTTACGATCACTAACGCAACTATGTTCCTCACCTACAAAAGGCAGGTATTAAGATAAGATTCTGATAAATTCTCATCCACCATCTGATTTATTTTAGGGTTCCAAAGTCCTTTCCTTTTCCCTTCTGTTCTTCCCCCCTAACACACACACACACTCCAATACATTCATGCATAGCATACACACATGTTCACATATGCATGCATACAAACACCTATATGCAACACACACACACATCCATACACAACACACACACTCATACACATGTAGACACACCCCCTACACATTCATATATGACACGTACACACAGTGCAGAAGCATACACACCCATACACTCACACCCACACAGTCACACACACATTCATACACAACACGTACACACATCTATAGAGACACACACATATATATGCACACACACACACGCATACACACACAGACACACACTTATCTTTCATTCTTGGTGTAATTTCTCAAACAAATTCTTACTCGTAGGTGCAAATTTTAAAATCTACACTGAATCTTTATTTTCTCGTTCTAAAATAAGAGTGTCTGTTCATCGTGCCCTGATCCTTGGAGACTCTTGGCACCATATTCTGTGATTAACACACAATTCGTATGTCATTCCATGTCAGGTTTCCCAAATTCTTTTCTTTTTTTCAAGAGTTTATTTCAATTCCACTTAGGTAACATACAGGCTAATATTAGCCTCAGGTGCGGAATTTTGTGATTCATCACTTTCTTACAACACCCCAGGGCTCAGCACAACCAGCGTCCTCTTGAATGCCCATCACCCCTATAGCCCATCCCCCACCAGCAACCCTGAGTTTGTTCCCCATGGGAAAGAATCTGCGTTATGATTTGCCAACCCCCAGCCACGTTCATCTGCTTCGCTTCTTAAATTCCACATAGGAGTGAAATCATATGCTGTTTGCTCTTCTTCCCTTAGGGTTATTCTCTCTACCCCCACCCTTGTCATTGCAAATGGCAAGATTTCATTCTTTCACACATTCTTATTTCTCAAAAAGGAAGTGAATTTTATTTCAGTCCTGCACACTACTTAATCAGTATCCCACGTAATGTTCTTTGAAAGAACCACATTCATCCATTCATTACCAGTGTTGCCACTTGGGAAGGAGAACTCAGCCTCTCGGTGTCTTTTGTCAGCGCGAGATGAAAGTATTCGCCTAAACCGGGGACCTGAGTCACACGTCCTTCTGCTGGGTGTGACTGGAGTAAAAAAAAAATAGACCCGACTTGCAGGTTAATCAAAAAATTAAAAATTCTTCCTGCACAGCATATTCTTCTAAAATACAGGAAGACATCTGAAACTAATATTACACTGTATGTTAACTAACCAGCATCTAAATAAAAATGTAGAAAAATAGCACAGGAAGAGATCAGTTCTCATTTCTGCCCTGCATGTTGAATCAGTCCCAAGAGGCAAGAGTCTGCGTGTTGTCTTTCAGTTTGGCTTTCTGTTAGAGCACAGTTTATTTGTCCCTGCAAATAATCTCTACGAGGAGCAGGATTCCCACCTGTGTCCCTGATTCTCAGAGAGCGCTCTGGCAGCTCATAGTTCGTAGTTGGTGGGTTCATCTCAGGGATGACGAAGTCAATCAACCTCATCTGAAAACCACAGTTTACAACTCGGAGTGAACAAACATCGGTGTCTGTAGTAAACATCCCATAGAAAACCATATTCGACCTCAAGGCTCAAATCAACAATTCTTAGAATTTTTTTTTTAATGATATCATTACAAGAACTCTCTTTGCCTTTTGAATAAAGACTGACTCACCCTTCTGATGGTGAGATAAAATAGCGATTTAACGAAGTTCCCTTGGCTTTTCCTTTGGATCTAAACAAAGGCTCTTTCGAAGAAGTAGTGTCGGTATCCTTGTTCTCTCCAGATCTGGATTTCTTTTTCATTGAGGTGACTTAAAAATATATATATTTTTACTTCTATGGTGTATATATATAGCATACAGGTAGAGTTTACAAAATACAGCGTGCGATGGTGACTTTAACAAAGGATAGGAAAGATAGTAGGGATATTAGAAAGTTATCTCCATGGCACGAGGTAAAAATGTAAGCAGGTATGTCCTGTCATTCACCCGTCACTTTGAAGGCTGTCAGCTCCTGGAACGATGAGTTGAGGACACAAGTGACAAGCAGGGGCTGACGGGGAAGGGTTCATGGTCATCCTCAGATAGGACGGATGAAACCCGGGGAAGGAGTGGAATGACATACACAGGGAGGGTACAGTGGGCAGACAAAGCTGATGAGGACAGAGATCCAAAGGACAGAGATCCAAGGGACACCGCTAGTCAGAGGTGAGCAGAAGAGGAACCAACCATGCGAGCCAAGCAAGCCAACGGCCATGTCAACAAGGAGGACATGGTTTCACGGTGAAGGTCTCAAAGCCGCCAGATGAGGCTTCCGTCTAAGGAAGGAGAGGATCATTTGAGGGTTTGGTGGGAAGTCTGTGTCAGGAGGGAGGAGAGGGGGAAAGCCAGACCAAGGGGTGATTGACAGGTGAGGCGCGCACAGTCCTCAGGGAGGCCCCCCTGTAGCGCGGCAATAACCTGAAGGAACAAGTTAGGGCAGCCGACGCTACATAAAGTTTGATAAAGGAAAGGGTGGGTTTTCAGTTGTTTGTCATTGTTTGGGCTTGTTTTTAACAGGGAGGAGATGCAAGCCTGATTTTCAACAGTGGAAAGGTCAAAGAGAGAGGAAGAGAATGAAGGTCTAGGAGCTTACAAAAAAAAAAAAAAAAAAGTGAAGGGATCATTGATGGATCTGGGTCTCCCTCAGAGACCCAGGGGCCAGGGCCATGAGAAGAGGATCCTGCTTAGCTTTGGGCAGGAGATCCTCCAAGAACCAGTGAAGCCAGGAGAAGTATAGGGGTTTCTAGAAGATAGGATGAGAGCTTAAATTCTCTGTGTAGCCACTGTGAAACTTGACCTACAACACCTAAGTATGTCTTCTGTTTCTGGAAAAAGGCCGACAGTAATAAATCCTGATTGATCATCATTGCTCTCAAAGTAAGTCACACCAAAATTGAAATACACGCCTCCCATAAAAGATACCCTCCATAAGGCAGTTAAAAATAACAAAGAAGAAAGAAAGAAAGAAAGAAAGAAAGAAAGAAAGAAAGAAAGAAAAGGAAAGGACCCTAATGGTTATAATATTACCATAAGATACATCTTTGTATCCAGAGATATATGCCAACTTCTTGTTTAATTTTGCTATAAAATATCTGAATGGGACCTGCTCAGTGAACCTAATTCAAATCAGACAGAAATTTGACATTCCTTCCCAGAGAGGTCACGAACAAGGTTAGGCAACAATCAGCCCAGGGCCAGTGGAGTCCTCCCTTGGGTTCCACCCTCCTCCCCTCCCGTGTGGGAGACCCTAGGGCTGTTCCGGGGACCATCTGGAGAGCAGGGGAGAAAGCTCACAGCAGAGGGCACCAACCAAAGTGAAAACATCTAAACATTAGCAACAACGTTTGGAGCGAAGAATAAAAAAGAAAGGGCATGTTCCTTTAGGCGATCTCTACCGGGGGCTCTTGGTGACCTGAAATTTCTGACCTGAGATTGCTGACTGAAAGGGAAGAGGAAAGAGACCTGGGCCTTTGAAGGAGGGTGCCGTGGTTGTGATGAGCGCTAAGACAATGGCAGATGTGGCACAGACTGTGTTTGTACGGGCTGCGATTTTATTTCCTCTTTGATCATTGAATTATGCAAGTAATGGCCTCATAATCACAAAATCCAAATTACAGGTGTGTATCAAGCAGAGGTCAACCACCCCCGAAACGCCTGCCTTCGTTCTATCACCCTCTCTGCATTCGAGCATAGAAAGGGGATCTCTTTACCGTTCTGAGTTTCTCTGTCTGTGCATGTACAAGCAAGTGGGCTCCCCCCATGACTCTCCTTCTCCAACTCGATTTTTTCATTTTGTTGTGTATTGTGGATATCTTTCCATGCTGCTGGGCGTGGATTCTTCCTCCTGCTTTGTGACAGCTGCAGAAAGATCCCTCTTTCCTATAGCATCATTTATTTGGTCATGGGGCCAAAAGAGAAACATTCACACCTACCTCAAGATTGCTACCACATCAAAACCACAGTAAACATCTTCGTACACACATCTTTGCGCTCTTGTTTTTTTCTTAAACACTTAGGAGGGAAGGCAAATCACTGGGTCAAAGGGCGTGTGCATTTTCAGTTTTGAGACTAATTTCCAGTTTTGATAGTAATTTCCAGTTTGCCCTCTCGAAAAAAAAAAAAAAGGCCATACTATTGTATCCTCTTACCGAAAAGTCTTTTGTTTTTAATTTTTTTTTTTTTCCCTCGTACCCGAGGCAATACTGAGTGTTAATAACCCTGACATGGTTGCTCACTCATTGATGAAGGAACTCACTTTGAACAGCAACACAGAGACGCCGGGAGAGTTGACCCTTCTGGAAAAGCAGGAGGGGAAATCATCTGTTGGGACTGAAGAGGGAGAGATGGCAGAATATTTGAGGACGAGGAAAACTTGAAGGGACGGTCCCTTGGATGAAGAGGCAGAGGAGCTGACCCAAAATGTCTAAGCAGCTGTATTGCCCAGAGGACATTGAGGGGGGGCCGGGCAAGAAGCCTAGATGAACTTCGCATTGGAATCACTCGGGTGGGTGTTAACAATGAGTCAATAGGTGAGAAAAAGAAACTTCTCGTGCTTGAGTCATGACTTGGAGCTTTAGAGCGGGGACCGAGAGAAGTAAGTCAAGGAGGAGGGATGAGAGGGCAGAAAAAAGCCGAAGGGTGAAAAGATCACAGGTGGTGGCGTGCCTGGTGGCTCAGGTGGTTAGGTGTCTGCCTTGGGCTCAGGTCATGATCCCAGGCTCCTGGGATCGAGTCCCACACTGGGCTCCCTGCTCAGCAGGAAGCCTGCTTCTCCCTCTCCCTCTGCTGCGTCCCTCCTGCTCGTGCACTCTCACTCTCTCTGTGGAATACATAAAATCTAAAAAAAAAAAAAAAAAAGATCCCAGATGGGTCACCCTTGGGGCTGAGGCGAGGCTGGGGGGCAGGGACAGGACTGGAGCTGGTATTCAGACGGCGGGTGATGATCACAGAGGGACAGTTCTCTGGGGGAAGCAGAGCAGGTGCTAAGATGACATCGAGTCAAAGGCCACCAGCCGGCAGCTCACAAAGCAGGACCAGGGACGGCAAGACAGGCTGGAGCCAGATATCATGGGCCTCAAGGAATGTGCGTGAACGGAGGAATGATCCAGAGGTGAGTGGAAGGTGGTTGATGGGAGACAGGCCGTGGAGAGGTCCCTGGAGGCAAAAGCTGGTTGAGGGAGGCCTAGGTCTAGGGGTTGATAGGTGACTGCGGCACACCTGTCCTACCAAGGAGAAAGCTCCCTCTTGGACAAGTAGTGTTCGAGGGAAAAATCTGCTGCTCTGAGGTCATCAGGTAATGGCACGTGTATTCTACGGGGAGAGGAAGCGGCGGGGGTGGGGGGTGGGTAAGGGGACAAGAGTTGATTAGGATAGCCAATGAGCACTTTAGGGACCCCGAAATGATTGAATGGGGATCAAGGGGTTTAGGAATCGGGGCATCAGAATTTAGATGGAAGGAAGGGACAGTCCACCCGGAGCTTCCAAGGGCAGGTGTCCTGGTTACTCGCTCTGGCCCTGTTGCCCGGATGTGTGAAGTGAGACCGTTGAAACCGTCCATTCTGGAGGAGGCAGGGGGACCCTGCTCCTGGCCACACATTCATTCATCCGTGTCCCAGCCCCTCCACCAACCAGCCCCACAACCTTGCAGAAGTTACCTACACTGCCTAAGCCTCTATTTTGTCCCTTCAGGAATGAGAGTAATCATAGTATTTAACTCATGAGTCAATGAAATATTGCATTTTTTTAAAGATTTTATTCATTAATTTGACAGAGAGGTAGAAAGGCAGGCGGGGGGGTGGGGGGAGGGAGAAGCAGGCTCCCTGCTGAGCAGAGGGCTCAATGCGGGGCTCGATCCCAGGACCCTGAGATCATGACCTGAGCCGAAGGCAGAGGCTTAACCCACTGAGCCACCCAGGCGCCCCCCAAATATTGCATTTTAAACAGGAAGCGTTTGTTACTGGCCCACAGCAAGTACGCAACAAATGACAGCTAAAATAACTCACAGTGTGGACGGCTTAAATGTATAGATCCATTTTAGAGAAGCAAATCATCACAATACTATAAATGCTAAGTCTTTACAAAGCACATCGAGCATCTGGACAATCTCTCAATGCAGAGATAGAACTTTCTTATATGGATACAAGCAGAGATCCTAGTTTAAAAAAAAAAAAAAACTCCCTGATTTTCATGGTTTCTCTCACGCAGAATCAAATACAGAAATCCATACTTTGAATTTCTTCAAATGCAAACTTGTTTCTGTCCTATACAGGGAGATACTGAAGTTGTTGTCGTCGTTGGGTTTAGGCTCACATCTCACTTTTTTTTAAAACAAGACCAGATTTTGTCAGATAAGAACAGCTGGGGACCTTTTATCTCCAATCTAATCATAAAGGTATCAAGCCTACGTGTGTCAGATGTTCAAAGTTACCCCTCACAGACTGGTTTGTGGATGATTTTATGAAGCTGCCCCTATGCCATATTTCTTCCCCACCTGTACTTGAAAGGGACAAATCCCATCTGGCTCACCATTCTCTTCCCCACACTGTGTTCCCCAGGTTTCCAGGGGAAATCGCTGGAGATGAGGCCTGAGCCCGTAGATCTAACACACACAGCTATGTTCGTGTAAGGGTGTGAAATGAGGATTTGGGCCACATCCTCATATTTACATACTTCTCATACTTCACAAGAAGGCATTGCCCGCCACCAGTTCCTAACGTTTTTAGACTTCCCTTTTTGATGGGTCAGGCGTTTTGTTTCCTTTGGGGTGTTTGAATACATGGACATAATCACTGAAACAGATCTATCATTTGGGCTAAGAAGTTGCTGTCATCTACATAAGCTTAAAGGGAGTTGTAGTATTTTATGGTGAACCACCTCCTTGCCTGACCTCTTTGAATGCATATGATAGTGATTTCACTGAGCGAATTCATCAGCACCCACCAATACCCCGCCGGTCACTGGAGCATTCTGCAACCAAGCCACTGAGGCAGTAAATAACAGAAGAACCGGAAGTAATCTCTTGCCCACCAGAGACCCACTGAGCTGCCATAATTTATAGCTCCTATAAAGACCCTTCCAAACCTGGCTTCTTCCTTTCTTTAAAGTCTTGGCTACTTTCTCAGTTGTAACCAGGTAGGGCTGGGGAAATCGGAGGACTCTTGGGGTGTTACATGCCAGAGCCATACTCCAAAGACTCAAGAGAATCCCCCACAATGATTTTCCCCAAACCATTCCCCCACTGGCTCAGTGTTTCTCCAACATTCCCCTTCCCCACCATGCCTTCAAGATTTTTGCCTTTTCTTGGGGCACCTGGGTGGCTCAGTGGGTTAAAGCCTCTGCCTTTGGCTCAGGTCATGAGCCCAGGGTCCTGGGATCGAGCCCCGCATCGGGCTCTCTACTCAGCGGGGAGCCTGCTTCCTCCTCTCTCTCTGCCTGCCTCTCTGCCTGCTTGTGATTTCTGTCTGTCCAATAAATAAATAAAATATTTTTAAAAAAAGATTTTTGCCTTTTCTATATACCACCTGTACCATGTTTTACCAAATCCCTTCCTCCGTTATTTGGCAACAACCCCCACCCCATCCTGACCTTAACCAAAGCTCTGTAGAGTACGGAAAGTTGGGGCCTCCTGAATCCCCCGTATCTCTTGTCAGATTCTATCATAGCCACAAAAACTAGCGCACATGGCAGGGGTAGGGGTGGGCTCTGTAAATAGTGGCGGGCCAGCTAAATCTGTCAGCACTGCTAAAAGAGCACAATGACCTTCCCTTTCCTCCTTTTGCCCAGTGTGGATTTCAAAAGCCCTGGAGTTGGTGGTGCCCATGTTAGGACTGATAACCTATGAACCCACAAGTGTCTCCCTTCCTAAACATCTGAAGAGACAGAGATGGTCTTTGTTTTGTTTATCTTCAGCTAGGCTAAAAAGTATATAATGGCCTCCTTTGCACGCCTCCCACTTACTCCTTCCAGATTTACACACACACATACACACACACACACACAGAATTTTTAAATGGTCACAGCAATTTTTTTTTTTTAAGTATGAGACTAAGAAGCTTGTTATTAAGGTAGGGCAGAGATGTTCTCCCCTGCGGCTTGTACTGTTTGCCTTGATAGTCAAGCCAAGTTAGGAAATAACTCAGAGCACAAGTTCAGCCTCTTCATGAGCCAAATTCATCAGCTGAAGGCCAAAAATCCGTGTTCATATTTGCTGACACTATTTAGACAGCTTATGTAACAACAATCAACCCAGCTGGGTAGATGGGCTTATCGTGATTATTATAACCCCCTTGGTTCAGAAAACTTTAGATTAAAAAGGAATTTTAAATTAAAACCCGTTGCAGGTTTGCAGAGCAACTCGAAAAATCCCCAAGCCCCAAACATACTCATGAATGACATATTTGCATGATCTACCCACTCTTTTTGTCTCCCAGCATTAATAACACTTAGTAAGCACAGACAGAAGTTTGCCCGTGGGAAAATACACTTAAGTTTCCTGCGATACGCAAACTGATAACTTCACCTAAATGTCATAAGAGTGGTTATGAAACTCGTTTTTTATCTTGCATCCACCGTAGCCAGTAAAGTGACCTTCCCTCTTTGTAAACTCATGAATGTCCACTGTAGTAAGAAAGAACCAGAGATTGTGAAGCTGAACTATTGCCCTGGAGTCTGGCTAGCCTATCATGGGCACTAAGCAATGGCGACCATTATCAAATTCAAAAAACACTCAACAGAAATGTGAGAGATGGTGTGATAAAGCAGACATTTAACTGAGTTTGGAGTGGGTCATGTTGCAGGTGGTAGGTATTGAGACCTTGATGTATGGACCTTGTAGGGAGACAAGAGCTCTGCCAGGATGCCCCTGGGAGGCAATGGTGAAGTGGGGTGGCCAACCCAGTGCCTCCAGAACATCCTTCCATGCCTGAGGGTGCCCCAGGTTACACGCAAGGACGCTGTGCCCTCTGTTCTTCTTGTCCCTCAGGCTCAAAGTCCTTCCATGGGTAACTGCATGGATAGCAACCCTTAATCATTTAAGTGAAGGACTCCTGACTGTGCCCCAAGACTTTGCCAAGCCTCACGCAAACGGGAAATCTACACCTTTGTGCCCTGCTTTTCAACAGCCACGGGACACCCATAAGTTCCTCCAAACAGAAGTTAAGGTGTCCCACGTTCACAGGAGTGGAGCTAAAACTGAAAGAGAAAGCCAGGGCACCTATATTTGGGTAGGATTAAATGGTTGAGAAACTCTCACCAGTGATCATGAGATTTGGATTCTAGAACTGACTCCACTCTCACTCCTACTGGGCAAGACCCTTTACTTTTCTGAGCTGTCTTTCTGCATCGGAAAATACTATTTCCTCTAGCTCTTAGTTTGTCTGAGTTGAAACTTACCCATTTTGATTATTTCCATTGTACTGTATTGGCCATTTAATTCAATAAACCTGTGTTCATTGTCGCACCTCTTTTTCTAAAGATGTCATCCCTTCATACATTCCATAGGATATATCTGCTCCCACTTTGTTCTAGCAATGGAAGTTTCAAGTTTATTTTTTAAAGCACCGAACTTGCGTCTTGGGACAACTCCTAAGCCTGGTGCGTAAAGGAAGGTGGCAAGAAACAAAAAAAAAAAAAATGAAATTCTCGAAACCAGAATATGATTTAATGTCCCCCATACCAGAAGACTTCACACCTACTTTCTGGTTTTTCTCCTGAAAACTTGGTTTCATCACACACTCCGACTTCAGATGCCTCTGCCTAGCCTCCAAGGACCTGGACACATGGCCGTGGCTCTCAATCTCCCCATCCATTAATGAATCAGGCAGAACGGGTACTGTGAAGTCCTTTCTAGACTTTTAGGTCCCAGTTGTGACCCTCTTTAAGTAGCACTGTGTAGTGGCCAAAATCAACACAAAGCCAAAAGCATGATCTAAGTTGGCTTATCTATCCTTGAGTCGGGACTAACTCATGCCAGATAGCTTCTCCTGAGTTTTAAGTCTCCCAGATTCTCAGGAAGTTCCCCACTCTGAGCTCCTTCCTATTTATTTCCCATTTATTTCCTATTTGCTCCTTCCTTTATTATTTCCTGTCATGCCAAGCTCACTTTTTAGCTTATTCATTCCCTCCTCAGGGTGTCTGGCTCATGCTTCTGAGTCTGCTGAAACGCCCACTCAGTGGCTTTCACCCACCCAGCCCCGAGCCCCTGGCACTTGCAATCATCTGTTTCACCCTGCACATTTGCCTCTTCTAGGACAATCTCCTTCCTTCCTCCCTCCCTTCTCTCCTGCTTTTATATAAAATTGACAAAGAAAATTCTAAGAAATACATTGTAAAAGGATTCCCCTCTTTGAGTTAAGTTAGCCATTTCCTCGTCACCTCACATATTTACTTTTTTTAAATTTATGAGAACACTTAAACTCTACTCCCAATGAATTTTAACTATCCAATACAGTGTTATCATCAACAATCACATTATGCATGAGATCCTCAGAACTTACTCATTTTATAAATGAAAGATTGTACCTTTTTGCCAGCATCTTATTTCCCCCACTCCAAGCCCCTGGCAATCGCCTTTCTATTCTGTTTCTGAGTTAGAATTTTTTTCCCTCTAATTCCACATATGAGTAATAACATGCAATATTTGTCTTTCTTTTGTGGCTTATTTCACTCAGCATACATAATACCCTCCAAGCCTATCCATGTTGTCCCAAGTAGCAAAATCTTATCATTTTTATGTATGCATAATATTCCACATTGTGTGTGTGTGTACACACATCTTCTTTTAAGATTTTATTTATTTATTTGACAGAGAGAAATCACAAGTAGGCAGAGAGGCAGGCAGAGAGAGAGAGAGGAGGAATCAGGCTCCCTGCCGAGCAGAAAGCCCGATGCAGGGCTCCATCCCAGGACCCTGGGATCATGATCTGAGCCAAAGGCAGAAGCTTTAACCCACTGAGCCACCTAGGCACCCAGTACACATCTTCTTTATCCATTCATCTTTGGTGGACACTTGGGTTGCTTCTATATCTTGACTGTCGTACAATGCTACAATAAACATAGGAGTGCATGTGTCTTTCTCAGTGCTTTCGTTTTCTTTGGGTAAATACCCAGTAGTGGAACTACTGGCTCATATAGTTCTGTTTTCAACTTTTGAGTAACTTCCATACCGTTTCTTCCTGTGGCTGTACCAATTTATGTTCTCACCCTGAGTGCACGAGGGTTCTCTTTCTCCGCATCTTCCCCAACAGTTACTTCTGAGTCTAGCCATTCTGACAGGTGTAAGGTATTATCTCATTGTGGTTTGATTTGCATTTCCCTGATGACTTAGGACAGTGTTTCTTAAAGAGGGCTCCTTATCCCTCCTGGTGTGTGATAAAAACTGCAGATTCCAAACACCCAAGCTAGACTTCCTGATTCAGAATTTCTGGAGGGGTGAGGCCCAGGAAGCATTTGTTCAACAAGCTTCCCTGATGATTCTGGGCCTAATAATTTGAAATTCACCGCTCTTTCACCAACTCACATTTAATTTTGTTTTTAAGATTTATTTACCTATTTATTCGACAGAGAGAGACACAGCGAGAGAGAGAACACAAGCAGGGGTAGTGGGAGAGGGAGAAGCAGGCTTCCCGTTGAGCAGGGAGCCCGATTTGGGGCTGAGTCCTGGGATCATGACCTGAGCCAAAGGCAGATGCTTAATAACTGAGCCATCCAGGGACCCGTGGCGTTTAATTTTTAAGGATAAAGCAAGACTATAAGGGGTGGGGGGGATGAGCGGGGCGGGGAGACAGCCATTCAAAAGTCTATCGTGGCACCAGGCAGAGCAGGAGCTGCCGGCCTTGGAGAGGAACCAGTCCGGCCACCCACGCCCAGGCCCCCTGAGACCACTAAAAAGCCGGGGAGTCAGCCCTTCAAGCCCCAACCGGCGTCGTCACCAAGCCCGGGAAGGGAGCGACAGCCCTTCCGGGCAACCCAAACTCGGACGCGCCAGAGCGCCCCTGAACGTGAGGGTCCAGGTGGCCTCTCCTCTCCGGTTACCATCCGCAACGGAGGCCGGCTCCCAAAATCGCCGTGGCGCAGATAGGTGGGACTTCCGGCTCTGGAAACCAGTGCGCATGCGGCGGTGGGCCGGTTACGCTGTACTTCCTGTCGCGTGATCGTGAGGGCCAATAAAAGTGCAGCACTGAGGGTCACGTGCCTCCGTTCCCATTAGCAACCGGAGGCTTCTAAACAAGTTGCCCTCCCTCCGCATCTTCTGCGGCCCAACCACCCGCGGCGACCCGGGGCTTGGCGGGGCTCCGCCTGGCCTCTCGGGCTCCTCTGGGCTGCGACTCTCGCCGCCGCCATGGTGAGTAGCCGGCCGGGAGCCACAGCGCGCGGAGGAGATGCGGAGCGGGGCCGAGGGAGGGCGTGGCTGCGTGAGCCCGCTCACGGGCCTCCCGGCTGGTCCCCAGAGTTCAGTCAACCTCGGCCGCAGCCCCTCCTGCAGACGAGCAGCCTCTCTCCGTCGCGTGGCGCCGCGTCCTTCCTCGCTCCCGCCTGGGACCAGTGACCCAGGTCACACCTCGAGGGAGCTGGAGAGAAAGGTCTCCTGCAGAAGGCGCAGGGCAGGCTTCTCTGTTCCTAAAACTCCCCAAGTTTCTAAAGACACACGCAGGCACGCCATTTGGCGGCATGAACAGTCATGTGTGATAACGAGTTGAGGAGGGAGAACGTGGTGGAATCTGGCTTTCCGGTGTGAGAGCGGCATTAAAGAGTCCACACCGTCCACTTGACAGCCCAGGACACTTGAAGGATTCTTCTTTTGTTTGGACCTGTTCAGAAGAGGCTAGTTGTCCCGTGTGCTAAAATATATACATGCATCCTTCCAGCAGATATAGGATGTCAGCTTAAATAGCAGCCCTACTTAGAGCAGTGCACAGTGTTCAGAAAAAGGGCTGAAACCCGAGTTGGGGCACCATTGAAATGGGCCACTGAAATACGTCAGCAATGAAATGAATTTAACATTGTGGGTCAGCCGTACTCAAGTTAAAAAATAAGTAAAAGCTCCCAGGTGATCATAAAAGAAGTTGCTAGCGAGCTTTACAAAAGCAATTTGAGCAGCATATGGGTTTAAGGACTAGGGGAATAGCATGGGGATAGCAACACTAGAAAGGGCATGGAGAAGTGCAAGGGTAGCTATAGGGATTCTCAGGTTTGAGGTTCTTTGGGTTTAAGCATGAATAAAGTTTGTATATATAGCGTTCCCCATAGTCTGAGGGAAGAAGAAACCTGTAGAATGTTGAGAGGGGAAAATAATTGGTTAATCAAGTCCTCCAGGAGTCTGAAAGAGAACCAATTAAGGCCTGATGAAGAAGTGACCTTCAAAAGGAAGAACGCTTTTAAGTTCATCTGTTGGCACATATCTATTGCTTGGAGGCACTGTGCTTAGTACTGGGAACGGGGTTACCTCGGGGAACAGGGTGGGCAGGGTCCTGACCTATAGAGACATACGTCCTAAGGAAATTGAGTCTGCAGAGAGGAGGTATGTGGTTGCAGAAGGGCCACCGTGAGCGACTTGGGAGTTGAAGGAGATCATGCCTGATCGTTAGCCTTGGTGTTGGAGGCATCCCAACCCTGTGTGTCCACAGTGACAAGCCTGAAAAAGGCTTGGAAGTTAGATCTTTTCTCCTGTAGGAAGGCTATGATAAATGATAGATCATTATTCCTAAAATAAAGATCATTGCTGACTCATTTAGTCCCTGCATTAGATGTTCAATGGCATGATGTCCTTTTCAGCATAGCTATAAAATGAAAACTACATTGATCTCTAGCTCATAGTTGTCAGACTCTCTGTTGGTTTAAAATAAAGACCCAATTACTGTCTGTTTCAAAACCAGATATATTTTTTAAAGCTCTATTAGCTAGGGTAAGGTTAAGTTGGTGTAGTAAATATTAAAAAAAAAAAAAAACACCAAAAACAAAAACAGTGGCTTAAAGAATGCAGAAGTGTATTTTGCTCACTTAACAGCCATCTCACTAGTTATCTGAGGTCTGTAGGTCAGTGCTACTCCACAAAATCAGGAATGCCGGTCTCTTTCATCCTGCTATTTGCCCGACCCCTCCAGAGAAATATGTATGACAAAGACATGCCCACATCATAAGGCTCAGGCTTTGAAGATGGCCCACGTCTCTTCTGCTCACATCCGTTACTGAGCAGTAGTCACGTGGCCAGACCTGGCTGCAGGAAGAGCCGGGAAGCATCACCTAGTTGGGCGGCCATTTACCCAGGAAGAAGCAAAGAACAAAATTTGGTGGACATCTAGCAATCGCTACACCTGGATATCTTGTATATTTTCATTGTTGGCTCCTTCGTCACATCTTCAAGACTAACGATTACTTCTCTCTATTTTAGGCAGAGTTGGGCCTAAACGAGCACCATCAAAATGAAGTTATCAATTACATGCGTTTTGCTCGTTCAAAAAGAGGCCTGAGACTCAAAACTGTAGATTCCTGCTTCCAGGACCTCAAGGAGAGCAGGTATCAGAGGACTTTAGGGAAACATGGATCCTTTCTGGGAGCCGTAGTGGGGATGCTGTAGCAGAGACCGCACAGACCGTGGCTGAGATTACTGTGATCAGTTACTCACTGAGAGTAGCTACACCACGCCTTGTGGATATGTGAAATTCAAGAAAGTGGGTTGTGGTGGGAGGAATCTATTACTAGATATATACCCGTTATAATTACGAGATTGCAAAGTTTCAGAAGAGCCCTCAGGAAGTAGTGAAATGCATGTAGGTTAGTGATCGCCTTGTTGTATTAAAAATCCCAGAACTTTAATTACCGGAGTTATTAATGAAAGGATTAGAGTCGTAAGCTATGACAGTTAGCAAAAAACCCCTACATAGTTCATACTGAAGAATTAGAAGGGGGTAAAATAGCAGAAGACCCTGAAAAACCATTAACTAACAGAAATTATTAGTAGATGATAACTTGTTGTGTTGAACCCGTCATTCAATATAATGAAGTCCGTAGAAAATGCATGTTTGATCTAGAGAAAAACAGGGGAATCAGCGAAAGAAAAGGACTAAGTAATAAAGAGACATACGACTACTTGGGGGTCAGACTTTGGCACAGTTAAATGTCTGATGAGGTGGAAATGCCCAAAGCCTCCACGTGAGTGCTGAGTGTCACAAAGCTGTGCTCCGCACTCGGTAGTAGACAGTGTCAGGTCTAGGCCATTACCGAATATAATATGGTCGGCTGGTTTCCTAACCCCCAGCTGATGAAAGCAGCAGGTTCACTGGCCCAACTATGAGCCAGAAGAAGTACTTCAGTACTCACTTTATACATCGAGTACCTTAATTGTTCAAAGTCATGAACTTGGGTTGCAAAAAAAAAAAAGTTGAAGCAGGAAGATTGTTAATATATTGAATAAAGACTTTCATCAAAAATAGTTAAAGTTTTGGGTTTTTTTAGACTGGTTAAAATCAGGCTAAATGAAACGCTGAAGAACGGTAAATCGAATACTGTTCACTTGGGTATAGTATAACTCTGGTAAGACTTTGTGGCCCCTGTCTTCATTATGTCCTTCTGGAAGTGAGGAAGAAAAACTGGGCCTGGGGGCCTTGCTCCTTATTTCCTGAGCAGCTAGAAGTGGGTCAGAACTGGGGGCAGGGCAGGGTGGGGTGAGACTTGGTGGAGGTGGGCAGGGAGGGGAGAGGCCCTTTTACTGCTGAACTTCCCTTGGAAGTAGGAGCCATGTGCAGTTGCTTTCTCAGGATTCAGCTGTCAGGCATGTTAACTGAGATTGCTGGAAATGATTGTGGGGCTGAGTCACCCCACTCCCCGCAGGACCAGCGGCTTACCACCTCCGAGCCTGCGCTCCTGTCTGTAAAGTGAGGGGATTGAAGAACATGGCTCTGAACTTCCCTCCCAGGTTCCATAGTGTAATGGTTAGCACTCTGGACTCTGAACTTCCCTCCAAACGCAAACACTCTCTGTGCAAGAGTAGGTTTAATGCTGCTGTTGATGTGATGGGTGGTCAGTGCTCAGAGGAGCTTTTTTTTTTTTTTAATTCAATTAATTAACATGTTGTACTATTAGTTTCAGAAGTCGAGGTCAGTGATTCATCAGTTGCACATAACCCCCAGTGGTCATTACATCATGAGCCCTCCTTAATCCCCATCACCCAATTACCCCCTCCCTCACCCCTCACCCCTCCAGCTACCTTCAGTTTGTTTCCTGTGGTTAAGAGTCCATTATGGTTTGTCTCCCTCTCTGATTCCATCTTGTTTCATTTTTTCCTCTCTTCCACTGCGATCCTCTGTTTTGTTTCTTAAATTCCCCGTATGAGTGAAATCATATGGTAATTATCATTCTCAGAGGAGCTTTTTTTTTTTTTTAAGATTATTTATTTATTTATTTATTTATTTGACAGAGAGAGAGAGATCACAAGTAGGCAGAGAGGCAAGCAGAGAGAGAGAGGAGGAGGCAGGCTCCCTGCTGAGCAGAGAGCCCGATGTGGGACTCCATCCCAGGACCCTGAGATCATGACCTGAGCCGAAGGCAGTGGCTTAACCCACTGAGCCACCCAGGCGCCCTCAGAGGAGCTTTAACTAAGAGAAGTCGGTTTCTTTTTCATTGGGGCCTAGATGCTAAGAGAAGCAACATGTAATTGACCGCTGATTTTCTTACACTCATTTACTCATGTGGGTAGTTCATACAATTATTGAAATGCTAAACAAATAATAGAAAGAAAAGAGAAACAACACCTTCCAGATGACTTTTGAAACCACTAAATGGGCTAAGACTAATTTTAGCAGAGATCAAAGTAGAAAAAATTTTAAACTGAAAAACTAAAGAAAAGCGTGAATGTTTGGGGGACTGTTTGCGACTGTGGACCTCGTATTAGAGGATGTGCTCGTCCACTGCATGATCATTTAAGTAGACCTCAAAGATTACCCGAGCTTAGAAGAAAACTAACTGAGCTTGAATTATTTTTAGTGTGTCTTATTAAGAAAGAAGATCGTTCCCAGAGAGATTTCCACTATCACCCTTGAACCCTTCCGATGACGTGAATGTGGGTTTCTTAATTTTGTTGTATTTGGTAAACAGTCTGGGTTGTTTCTCCTGAAGCCTGGGACTGTGGCTGTTTTTCAGGCTGGTGGAGGAGACCTTCACCGTAGACGAGGTCTCCGAGGTCCTGAGCGGGCTGCAGGCTGTGGTCTACAGCGAGGTGGAGTCTGAGCTCATCAACACAGCCCACACCAACGTCCTGCTCCTGCGGCAGCTCTTCTCCCAGGCTGAGAAGTGGTACCTCAAGCTACAGACTGATATCTCTGAACTTGAAAACAGGTACCCACATCTGTACCTGCAGTTAGGGTAGGAGGGGCCCAGGCAGGATCTCAAAAGTTAGCGAACATCTTTGCCGCTTCTTAAGACTGACATGTGAGAAAGTCTGGGGGGAGCAGCAACGAAGCATCTGGTCACCGAGTTGTCTCTTAGGTGCAGGATACTGGAATATTCCAGTTTGGTCAATGTGGTTTGGATTCCTGGCCATTAGTAACTATTTTGGATATGGTAAAGTTTCCTTCATGGTGCTCTGTCCTCCTGCCCTGTTGTAGTAGATCGGGACCAGTGATTTTATTTTTCTGGGTATGTGGTCCAGATCTAGTCTAAATGAACTTTTTTTTTTTCATATTTGTTTTTATCTTCAAGAGAATTATTGGAACAAGTTGCAGAATTTGAAAAAGCAGAATTTACATCTTCCAATAAAAAGGTAATTTTTGGTCCTTCTGAGTTCATTTCTGAACAGCCGGTATTTCAAATCCTGAAGTTGCGCAGAACAGCCAGGGGTGAAAGTGAAAACCATCAAGGAAGAGCCTTCAGTTCAAGAGCAAACCTCACAGATTGCCTCGTATTTTCAGGCAAAAAAAAAGCAACACTTTGGAAGGAACTCTGGAAACCTGCTTTAGTCTCCTCTTGCTCACTTGTGTGTGCTCTCTCTGTCACACACACACACACACACACAGAATGCCTACAGTCCATCTTACTCCCCGCCCTATAAACTCTTCACTGGGTTGACGCTCAGCACGGACGTCGGTCCTGGCCCTATCTCTCCCGCCGGGTGACCTTGAACAGGTTGCCTCCGTCACTGAGCCCTGTTTTCCCCATCTGTTAAGTGGACACAGTCCTCGCCGTGACTCCTGACCTGCTTCTCTTTTCAAACATTGTCATCGTTTGCAGTGACCACCTCACATGGCGTCGGGCAGGCGCCCCGCAAATGCTCCCTGGTGTCCAAGTGAGAGAAACGGTGCTGACATGAGCCCATGAACAGACACGTAAAACACAATTTTCCAGTGATTCACTTGGAACATAATTCTGGCTAAGAAATGTCTGGGGCGGAGGGTGTGGATTCACCTGTTTTTAATGCATATCGCTGAACGGCCGCAGTATTTGCGGCAAGTTACTCCTCACCCACGCCGTAGCCACACGTGACCGTTTTCCCCGACACGGGTTCAGGCAGAAGTCTGTTTCAACCCCCACATGTTAAAACTCCTGTCTCTAGAAGCTGGCATCTGTATCTGCTCTGGTTTCCAGCACCTTCCATCCTGCCTTTCTTCCCTCCTTTCCCTTCCATCTGAATTTATTTAAAAGGATTTGGGGAGGACAGGTTCCCTCACATCCCTAATCTGTTTGGGGCACCGCAGGGCAGGCACTGTCCTTGTCACTGGGGTGTAGCAGAGAACCAAACCTACAAAAACCCCCGCCCTGTGGAGTTGGCACCCCCATGGATATGTTTTTACAGTGTTTTTTGCTTAGAATGTGCAAGTGTTGAGTGATTACATGTGATTTTGGTTTGATTTCTGTATTTTGTGTCAGCCCATCGTAGAGACCATGAAGCCCAAACTCGCTCCACTTAATGAGGGCGGAAGCACAGAACTCCTGAACAAGGTAATGTCCTCGTGGCAAGAAAGCCAGACCCTCTCCCTCGGCCCTCTCACGGCCTGCACAGCTGGAGGGTGGGGAAACTGAGGGAGGAGGTGGCGCATTCGGGCCGCGGTCCACTGAGGGTGATCATCCACTGTAGTCGTTCTGCTTCGTGGTGCCATGGGCCAGAAGAGGGCACTCACCTTCCAGAAAGTCTGAAGCAGCTCTTAATTTCATCATTTTGTGGTGACACGAAGGGCATGGCATTTTGGACAGTGTTTTATTAATGGACATTTGAAGTTTATGATCTACAATAGCAAGGATGGAGTTTTGAATTAGGAGGTTTATAAAAGTTAACTACCAATATACAAGTATTTGTCATGGCTCCTGTATTCTCAACATTGTGCCAGATGTTATTAGATGAAAATCAGTATAATATGGAGTCTTTTGTCCTCAAAAACCTTATCATTTCATTGAGCAGGGAGAATTAATATTCTGGAAGCGGGATTGCTACCCATGTGCCCAGGGTGGCTGAGAAGACACAGTTCACGTGGATGTGAGCAGCAGAGGACAGACTTTGGGGGGAGGTGGTCCCTGAGCTGGGCTGAAGGCTGAAGACGGATGAAATTGTCAGAGGGAAGAAGGGGGCATGGCAGACAGGGCAGTGGCGTGGGCAGCTGTGAGAGGCAGAAAGAAGAGTGCTGTGACTTGGCACAGAGTCCATGCTCTCTGACAGGGTTCGATGTGTATGTTGGAGCTCAGGGAGGCAGGGGACTGGGCTCACAGCTGACTCTCGTGATGGAGCTGCTTGGAGTAAAGGCCTGAGGCCTCAGGTCAGGCAGAAGCATCTAGGGTCTTGGGCAGAGTGTGGCACTGATAGAGACTGTGTTTTAGGATAAGTACCTGTGGCAGGCTGTGTCAGCTGGGAAAAGACCCAAGAGTGGCAGGATCAGCTGGTGAGAGGTGGGACAAGAGGGCTGAGGACAGAGGCCTGAAGGGAGCCTGAGAGACCGGGGAAGAGGCTTAGAGCCGCAGGTGACGCACCGGTGTGGAGACCAGTGGGCTGGGTGGGACGAGAATCACACCAGTGACCAGAACACGCAGGTGTTCGAGCTCTTCTAGAATTTCAACTTAATTTTGGGGGCTCCTGGGTGGCTCAGTCGGTTAAGTGGCTGCCTTCGGCTCAGGTCATGATCCCAGTGTCCTGTGATCGAGCCCCACGTTGGGCTCTCTGCTCAACGGGGAGTCTGCTTCTCCCTCTGCCTCTGCCTCTCTCTCTGCTTACTTGTTCTCATTCTCTCTCTCTCTCTGCCAAACATAAATAAACAAACAAACTTAAATTTTGCAATTCAATTTTGAGGTGAAACACTTTCAAGTATTAAAAATACCACAGTTAAAATAATAAACCTGAATTGGGGCGCCTGGGTGGCTCAGTGGGTTGAGCCTCTGCCTTCGGCTCGGGTCATGATCCCAGGGTACTGGGATCAAGCCCCACATCAGGCTCTCTGCTCAGCAGGGAGCCTGCTTCCTCCTCTCTCTCTGTCTGCCTCTCTGCCTACTTGTGTTCTCTGTCTGTCAAATAAATAAATAAAATCTTTTTTAAAAAATCAAAAAATAAATAAATAAACCTGAATTTACCCACAAAGGAAATTTCCAGACTTCAAGAAGAGAACGAGAAATTGAAGTCAAGGCTGAAGACCATTGAAATGCAGGTAACTGAGAAGTACTTTGACAAAAATATTGGAAGCATTGCCCATGGACTGAATATTGAATGTGTGTTGTTTAAATCTGATTATAGGCAACGCATGCATTAGATGAGAAGTCACGGCTAGAAAGAGCACTGCAGGATTTACAGCTCGACCAGGGAAATCAAAAGGTGAGAGAAGTTTTAAAGGTAGACAGTAATACTGTAAAAGCTTTGTGACAGTGGGTCACTGCACTGATCATGGGGGTCCCTGTGTTGGTCACCTGAAAATGATAGGGCATTGCGTATCAATTATACTTTAATTTTTTTTTAAATGTGTAATCAACTTTTAGCTTTCTTTTTCACATTTTCCAAGTAGAATAAAGTTACAAACTTAATATGAAGTGTTGAGGGGCGCCTGGGTGGCTCAGTTGGGCATCCGACTTTTGATCTCACTCAGGTCTTGATCTCAGGGTCTTGAGTTCGAGCCTTGCCTTGGGCTGCACAGTGGGCTCCACAAGGGCATGGAGCTACTTAAAAAGAAGAAGTCTTAGTTATTGTTTGTTATGGCCCTTCCCTTCCACTCCCTGAGAAGGGTGCCGCTGTTGTCCTGCCTCGGGACACCCCCGTCCAGGAAAGGCTGGGGTGAGGGGTGTCACCGGGGCAGCGACACAGCTCACATGTTCCCCATGTCCCCAGAGCCCCCTAGCACACAGATATGCTGAAGTTTTAAGTTCCTCCCCCTTTTACCTTGACATTGCACTTACAGTGGGGGGAAAGGAGGTGAAGAAAGAAAGACGTTTTAGTTCATTGGATGTGTATTTGGTTTTGTTATGCAGAACTCATTATTAGTGAAGTCGGCCTTGGGTGAGTATGACAAAAGAGAATGAATTTACGGGGTCTGCATCTTCATATCCCCCATGTCTGGCGGGGCTCGTGTGATGCGCTGAAACACAGGGCTGGGTCTCCAGGCCTGTCTCGGTGGGTCAGTGAGGCTCGCTCCCGCTGTGGGAAGTTCGCACAGACAGAGTTCTGTCTCCCGTGGCCTTCCCATCGGCACCAGATGCTGGAACAGACTTCCTGTCCCCAGGCCATGTAAGTGGCTTTGCAGGGTGGCTCTGGCTTTTCCCATGGTTGTACTATCCTTGCCCGTATCTGCTAAACGCTCCCCAGACTGACTTTGCTAGACTTCTATTGATAACAGGTTTTTTTTTTTTATTATTTTTTTAAGATTTTATTTATTTGTCAGAGAGCCAGTGAGCTCACATTGGGGGAGGAGCAGCAGGAGAGGGAGAAGCAGACTCCTCACTGAGCTGGGAGCCTGAGTGGGGCTCGATCCCAGGACCCTGAGATCATGACCTGAGCCGAAGGCAGAGGCTTAACCGATGGAGCCAGCCAGGCATCCCTCTTGTTACACTTTTTTATGGAAAAATTCGAACACACAGAACAGTAGGGGGACCAGGACAATACACGCCCTATACTTGTCACTCGGCTTTACTGATGACCAGGGCTTGGCCAGTCTGGTTCCCCATTTCCCTCTTCTTCTCCCTCCCACCATGTTTTTTGGAAGCAGATTTCAGACATTACATCATTTCGTCTGTAGAGATTTTAAAATAGGAATATTAAAAAATAATAATAAAATAGGAAGATAATTCTTAGATGACTAAAAAAAAAAAAAGGAAAATAAATATGGTTTTCAATGCTATTTAAAGGACCATAGATTTATAGAACACAGAGCTACATACTTCAGAATGGCTTTCTAATTTCTCAAAAGTAAAACTGTTACAAACATTTTTAGATAATGAATTTGTTTTTAAAGCCATTTTGGACTTTGTTCCAATTTTACATTTCAGACTTTAGCAAAAGCAAAATGTGTACATGCTTTCACTAGCTGTGATGAAGTAAAATCTTTTTAAAAGACCAGATTTCAAAAATGAGTGAGGAATTTTGTTGGTAATACTGCTTCTCCTTCACATTTAGCAATTAGAGACCATTTTCCTGTTTAGTAATGCAACTTTTTTCTATTACAAATTTATCCAGTCATAGACAAGATCCAGCTGCAGAGTGTACAAACATGCCTATCACATTAATACAAAAAAAAAAACCCTTAAGATCTTATAAATTTAGCAAGTCATATAATCAGTAAGCATTGATTAGGCTCTCATATTTTAATGTAAATAGTGACTAAGATATTAAATTTTTGATATAAACTCTGTAAGTCTATTATTTTTCCATCTGTATCATTCAAAATTCTTCACCAGGATTTTTTTTTTTTTAACCTGACTTTTCAAAACCAAAACGTGTTTGCCTTCCCTACCCAGGGACACACAACTTTGTTAGACTTAGGGTCGCACCTCTCTCCTGTACCTCTTTGGAATTCCAGCAATTTGTAAATGATATTTTACATGTCTGGAGTTGAGTGACCACACTAGTGTCCCCCAGGTACATGGGGGCTGAGGGTGAGCTGGGCCCACCGGTGACCCTCTAGGAGCAGGAGCTTACCCAGGATGGGGGGGGGCCGGGGAGTCTGGGGGCCGACACGCACACACACAACATTCCTATCACAACACCAAATCACTGTTGTACAACAGTCACCATCTGGGATGTCAACATGAAATTATGTCAGTGCATATATCTTTCATAGGATTTTATAAAAGCCCAAGATCTGAATGACTTGGAGAACACAGTAGCTGCTTTGAAGAGTGAGTTTCAGAAGACACTTAACGACAAGACAGAAAACCAGAAGTCCCTGGAGGAGAATCTGGCGACCGCCAAGCACGACCTACTCAGGGTTCAGGAGCAGCTGAGCATGGCTGAAAAGGTCAGGTTTGTCTGCATGCGTCTACCTCGCTGAGGAACAGGGGTCACCGAAGGACCCACGCTGGAGGCCAGCCATAGATTTTCCTTACCTTTTCTCACGGTATAGGCCAGTACGTGTTCGAGAATTATCATTTCCGGGCATTGAGATCCTTCTGTGTTTGGCACTAAGATATCTATGATAATAGAAAATTGCCACTCCTTCTTTGGAATGGTCAGAGACTCGGCCACGGATAGCTTATGTGAGCAGTGCCGCACTTCCGTGTTGCCCGGCCCCCTACAGCCCAGCACAGGGATGGCTGACTTTTCTTGAAAGGATTCTACCCCTTGTTTTTAATTTCTATGAAATATGTAGAGAACCGTGTTCTTCAGTTTAGGATGAGACTCTTAAGCACATGGGAGCTAAAATGTAACTGAACGTGGGACGCCTGAGTGGCTCAGTGGGTTAAAGCCTCTGCCTTCAGCTCAGGTCATGATCCCAGGGTCCTGGGATCGAGCCCCACATCAGGCTCTCTACTCAACAGGGAGACTGCTTCCTCCTCTCTCTCTGCCTGCCTCTCTGCCTACTTGTGATCTCTCTCTGTCTGTCAAATAAATAAATAAATAAAATCTTTAAAAAAAAAAAATAAAAATAAAAATAAAATGTAACTGAACGAAAAATCCTCCTCCTAGAATACTGATACCATGTTGGGATTCTGGGGAAAGATCATGCGTATTTCACCTGAGAATTAGTTTACCGTTTCAAACAGATTTCTCACTGTCCTTAGTTACATGCTAACAATGTTGCTGTTTTCTTGGGAGGAATGTATTTTTAAAATTTGCAGTCTTAATTTTATGTAAGTATATTCTAAAAAGAAATTCTAAAATAATATAAAAGTATTAGTAAAATTAGAGCTAAAGTATACGTTTATGAAATGTGTTATTTCTCTCTGTCTCCGTTTCGTAGTAACGGACCGATGTTTTTCACTGTGCAGGAATTAGAGAAGAAATTCCAACAAACAGCAGCTTACCGAAACATGAAAGAGATTCTCACCAAGAAGAATGACCAAATCAAAGACCTGAGGCGAAGACTGGCCAAGTAAGCCTTGCAGATCCCATGCGGCTCTTGGTTTTGTCTCACCGCCAGATCGCTGTGTGTTTGTCACTAAGTCTCAGTTTGTGTCCAGAGAGGCCAGGCCGGGGGTGCTTGGTGTCCCCTAGTCTAGAAGCCTGCATTTGAGGAGCGCAGAGGAGGTCTGGCCAGGCTGTCCGCACTGCCCTTGAGGGCTTCGGTGGAGGTTCTGAGGGACTTCAGACACACATGCACATGCACACACGTGGCTACACTGGGCTACCCTTGGCAATGTATTCCTTTAAGCAGGACAACAGAAAGGAAACCCAGCAAGCTTCCAGGGCATCCTTGGGCATTTCTCCTCAGGAATGTCCTCAGGAGCCTAAGGCCTGGTCGTCCTGTGCCCGCTCTCAGCGACAGTTCAGGTGCTTGAGAACACGGTCCCTGCAAGTGGGTGCCCTTGCCAGCCTGGCTTAGAGCCCCACACCGGGTCCCTAACCATGCGCTGCCTTGGGATGGGGAGGGACGTGTGCCATTACCGGAGCTCAGCGCCCAGAGCGGGGACCCTGCGGCCACGCCCCCGCCACACAGTCACAGCTCAAGCCCAGTCCTCCTGGCCCACGTGTGCTCCACTCCTCGGGCTCGTGTCTGTCCTCCGCGGTTTGCTCCGGAAACTCCGTGGGCCTCTTACCTTAATCAGGGCTCCGGGGGGAACAGAGCGAGGACATAAATCCCAGATCCACTTCGTCTGTAGAGGAGGGGGGGTCTGTTAATCTTGTCCTCGCGTCGCCCCATCAGCACTTTGTGACCGTCCGACGACTCAGATCATTACGGAGTCTCTGCTGTCCTCAGCTGTCTTGGGTCTAAATGCCAGCTCCAGAGACTCGGAGTCCGAAGGTGGCCTTGCACTTCTCTGGTCCTTCGTCCCCACTGGGGGAGCCCCGCACGCTGCCGTGGCGGTCTCTGACTTGCCCCTGTAGTGATTCTAAGTGAAAAATGGGGTGGTCGCTGGAGAGCTGGCGGGTCAACTCACGGGGGAGCAGTGACAGCCACAAGGAGTATCATGTCATTGTTTATGGTCTTAACGGAATTTTCATCTCTTTGCAGGTACGAACCTGAAGATTAAAACCCAAAGAAGATTTCTCCTGGAAGCCGCCAGCACGTGGAAGCACAAGCCGGTTCACCCCTCAGTCATGTATTTTGAAGCAGTTTGTTATATTCCCTCTCTTTATTTTTCTAATATATAGACTTGGCTTCTGATATTTAGAACGAGACTTCCTGTTCCCGTTCCCTACTTGAGAAGAGGGGAACCTACTGACCGACTCTGGCCGGTCCCCCCAGAGCCCTCTGAGCGCTCCTGAGTCTTCGTTCCGATGCAGTGAGAATTCTTTATTAGTCAAGAAGAGATGGTTAGGGTAGGAAGAAGAGTCTTAGCTGTTTGCATTAGTATGAAAAGCACCCGTTTCAATAAATGTTAGAGCAGCGTTGTCTATTCTTGTACGTTCCCCAGAGCAAAAATACAAACAGTTATTAAAGAGAGTTACTACAAATAAACCTGATTTTTCAAAATCAAGTTCATTTTCTCTATTTCATTTTAAAATACGAATGCACTGAAAATGTGCCTACTAACTTTTATAGGCAGCATTCTTATCAATTATAAGGAAAATTAATAGCAAACAGGATCTGATTAACTTCAGTCTCGCTAGCTAAACTCTGTAATTATCAGAGGACATGCAGACATTTTTTTTTTAAGATTTTATTTATTTATTTGACAGAGATCACAAGCAGGCAGAGAGGCAGGCAAAGAGAGAGGGGGAAGCAGGCTCCCTGCTGAGCAAAGAGCCCCATGCAGGGCTTGATCTCAGGACCCTTGGATCATGACCTGAGCCGAAGGCAGAGGCTTTAACGCACTGGGCCACCCAGGCGTCCCCCCACCCCCATGCAGACATTTTTTCAACCCCACCTAGTCACGAATCTGGATCGCTGAAGTCAGGTGCATCCATACTTCTACAGTTGAGAAAATCTCTAGACTCAGAATAAATATAATCTTTATACCTCAGTCGTCTAGAATATTCTCTTAAATTATGACTTATGTTCCAGTTAGCAGACCTAAGATTCAACTTCTGATTGTTGTTCGTTTATCTGTATGCATCTAGAGTAACTGCATTTTCAAGGGGTTCTGATTCTGTTTCCATGGGTTCTGCTTTTATTCTGGAGTGATTTTGGATAAAGCATTAAAATCATTAAATCATTAAAAATGAGGCCTCAATCTCCGCAGTCATGTAGTGTAGCGATTTGCCATAAAGGTAAATAAAATAAGGTACACAAAGCAGTAATGCATCAGAAGGAAAGGACTGACTTCTGTCACGTTTAGAAAGTAACTGTTTGCATTTCCAGAAGCAGAGCGTCACGCCCGAAGGGAGTGCTGTCTGCTGAGAGGTCATCCCACTTGCACAAATGAAGATTTTATTCACCAAGAAGGGTTCACCGATCAGACAATAAGGCTCATTATTTTTATTCAAGCTTGTAATACTAGCCTTGAATTTGCTGTTTTTCTTAGAGGCTTTGTGTTAAAACACCAAAGGAACAAATGATAAAGGGTAAGACCAACGACCTCCCCTGAAAAGGACACAGAAGGCAGCCTTAAAAAGAAGAATGAATCAGAGAAGGGAGGGAAAAATCCAACAGGCCAGCATCTAGTGCATAATCTCTCCCCACCTGCCTCTCACCGTTCAGGTCACTTGTGAATCTCCCTTCCTTCTAGAGCTTTTACCCGCCTAGTTCTTTAGCCCCAAGTTGATACTCTCTCCAAAGATCTATCCCATTCCTTAAGGACCAGGATATTCTATATAATTCAGAAACAGATCATGCTAGAAGAGCCATCAGAGACCATTTGATCATTTCCTCCCTGCATCTTCTCAATGTGATGCCCACGGGGGCGGAAGAGGTGTTGAGAAACCTATATTGCTAAGAAGAATTTCAGCTTGTTTTTTGGTAGCAACTTTGAAATATTCTGTATGGTGTGTTCCTGTTCAATCATAAATTCCAAAGTAATTCTGAAACCTAACTGTGCCCACGGGAAGATAATATAGGACATTCTTTGATATAAATCAACACGATGATTCTGTTGCATCTAAATACCTTGTGCTCAGCTTTTGCCCAGCATCAGGCTGGGTATTCTTTTGGAATGAAAAGATAAGTCTTTGTTTGCACAAAACGAAGTTTTAAATATTTATTTTTTGCACACTTACCTAGTTTTAAGATTTATCGCACTTGACTAAGCAAGCAAGCCTCTCCAGTCTATGTATTTTGGGCTTCTAAGAGCATTGGCTGAAGGAGTGATTAACCCTCCGGGGCGCTAAGCCGTCTAGACGGTACATTCCTGGTTGTTGTGATGCAACTTTGGTCGAACTTAAAAATTCAAGGCTCCTGCTATGCTCTGACTCAGACCTTTTGTGGACAAAAATAAGTATAAAGGGTTTTTGTTACTAATATTTTCTGTTCAACATCTAAGCATTCATTTTTTTCCCCATTATGTGGTTCGTTCTGAGTCTCTGTTAACTGTCTCGTGATCACCCACTTGCGTCTTATAACACTGGGAAATACTGGGGAAATACTGCTCTATATTGAATGGAATGTAATTCTGTTTCATAAAACATTTGCTATCACTTCCGTTCTGATGAATGGGACAGTCCGTAGAGATGCGTACACTTTGACATGCTAGGTGCTCTTGGATAGAGTGGATTGCACACATTGGGCGTGAACGATTTCCATGGCTTATGTGTAAATGCTTATTATATACTGAAGCTTTACCATCAGAAGTTCAAGACCTGATTCCTCTCATGTAAGCAAGTCTTTTAAAAATAAAGACAGAAGGGGCACCTGGGTGCCTCAGTGGGTTAAAGCCTCTGCCTTCCACTCAGGTCATGATCTGAGTCCTGGGATCAAGCCCCACATCGGGCTCTCTGCTCAGCGGGGAGCCTGCTTCCCCCTCTCTCTCTGCCTGCCTCTCTGACTACTTGTGATCTCTGTCTGCCAAATAAATAAATAAAATCTTTTAAAAAAATAAATAAAGACAATAGTAGTATTTAGGCAAGACAGAATAGTAGTATTTAGGCAATACTGTTTTTTAAAAGATTTTATTTATTTATTTGAGAGAAAGTGAGAGAGCACGAGTGGAGGGGGAGGGTCAGAGGGCAAGGAAGAAGCAGACTCCCCGCTGAGCCAAGAGCCCAATGCAGGACTCGACCCTAGGACCACGAGATCATGACCTGAGCCAAAGGCAGACGGGGTGGGCGGGGGGAGCTGCTCTCTAGCCGGGCATGAGCCACCTGCTAGACCCAAGTATTCAGAGGGGTCTGGGATATGGAGGCCCTTGAGGGCATGTGCCCAGATGAAACTACCTCCCATCTCAGAGTCCCGCCCTTCCTAACCAGAGCCTGGCTTGAGCCACCAGGACTTGACAGGCCTGTGAACTTGGTCCACTTCGGGATCAGACCACTCGTGACCCCATCTTGGATTCTCCTCATAGAGGAGATGTGTGTGTCTTCAGTGTGCCCTAGGGCATTCTGATTGTTGCAGCCTCTCCTGTAGTGACAGCTGGTTGACCAGAGCCTGCTGCTCTCTCCGTCACAGCAGTCATTCCTAGGCTGGAGTTCGGTCGCTGGCCCAGCAGCACACCGGCGTCCGTCACCTCCGCACTCTGCACCAGGAAGGGGATCCTCTTGTCCTCTGGCGGGCGTCCAAGTCCAGTAGCTGGGCTCCCCTAAAAGCAGGCCCTGAGACAAGGGTTTTGGTTGATTAGTTTGCTTGGGAGGGGACCCCAGGAAGCACAGTGAGGGCAGGGGGGGCAGAAGGCAGAAAAGGGAGGAAGCCGAGAAAGGGTGTGTTCACGTGCGGGCGACCGCTGTGGGCCACCAAGCTCCATCCCACTCAGGAGCCAGGAGGCCGGGGCGCCCTCCACCAGCTCCTTTATCAGGTTGAGCGTTGCTCGTGAGACATGAACTCCCAGCCCTTCTCGTGCCTGGGTCGAGCAAGCTCCAGTGTTTGAGAAGAGACACGGAACCTTCCGCTGGCTACCTCCTGGCAAGGACAAGCAGGATGTGTGGGGCACTGCCAGCACCAGGTCCCACCATGAACTGGGAAGACAGAGGCTGCGCATGGTGGACATTCCATACATGCTGTTAGTCCTTCCCAAAGGCTGAACTCAGACGAGGGAATCACAACCCTGCTCAGCCTTTCAAGCCCAGCGTGTGCTCACGTGGCCAGACCACAGCCCTCTCCCCATGGCCAGGGCTCTGAGGAAAAGCGTATCCCTCGACTGAGCGAGCCCTCAGCCCACAGTGCCCCTCGGTGACTCAAGTATGAGGGCCTGTGACAGAAGCTCCGCACCAGTGTCTGTGAAACCGCACCCCTGCGTCCTGCACAAGCACTGCTTAAGCCATGAGAACCTTGGGTAGATTGTTCAAAATTAGATATTACCTCTAAGTTAGTTTTCTGATAACGAAAATTTCCCCGTACCAATGACCAAAATTGTTTGAAAACCCAGACACTAGAAAAACCTTTCGTACGCAACATAATTCCCATCCTTTTAAGTGGTGAGTCACAATTATAATTTTATCTTTTCCTGACAACCAGAAGTCAATGTCACAAGTGTCAATGACTGTCTAGCGACCGCGGGCTACTAAGGTGTGGAGTGCTGTTTGCCCCAGTAATAAGTGGTTTGCAAGCACTGTAGTTTGTTTTTAAAAAAAAAAAAAAATATATATATATATATATATATATTAGAGAGAGAGAGAGAAAGATAGTGTGCGAGCAGGGGGAGAGACAGAGGGAGAGAAACTTGAAGCTGACTCCCTGGCGAATGTGGAGCCCCACATAGGGCTTGATCCCGTGACCCACAAGCTCACGACCTGAGCCAAAACAGAAAGCTGAACACTCAAGAAACTGAGCCACCCAGGGGGGCCCAAGCACCATGTTTTTTGAACGACTGCATCTTTTCTTAGGGTTTCCCCACGTCCACGGGTGTCCTTTCATCAGGCTGGTAGCTCACACTCTGATTGTGACCCGTGCCTAGTCTCTGCTTCTAAGTGGTACAGGCTTGGAAAAGCTTACTAGAATTATTCCTATCCCCAGAGTGAGGGCTTAAGGGACTCCTCTTCTATGGGTGATGTGCATAGTCTTGGCATCTTGGCAGCTCCAAGACTTTTCAGGTGCTTTATAAGACAATGTTCACGGGCTAGGTTATCTGCGTTGTTACATAGTTGCAGTTTGCAGGTAAATAATTCTGGGTAAGTGGGATACTGTATCGTTTCTTTATTTCTCTTGCCTTATTGCACTGGCCAGGACCTCTAGTACAGTGTTAAAGGGAAGGTGATAGAGGACAGCTTTGCCTCATTCCCAGTCTCTAGGGGAACCCTTTAAATACTTCACAAATGGGCGCCTGGGTGGCTCAGTGGGTTAAGCCGCTGCCTTCGGCTCAGGTCATGATCCCAGGGTCCTGGGATAGAGTCCCGCATCGGGCTCTCTGCTCAGCAGGAAGCCTGCTTCCCTCTCTCTCTCTCTGCCTGGCTCTCCATCTACTTGTGATTTCTCTCTGTCAAATAAATAAATAAAATCTTTTAAAAAAATAAATAAATAAATAAATACTTCACAAATAAGAATAATGTTTGCAAGGGGCACCTGATGGCTCAGTCAGTTACGTGTCCACCTCTTGATTTCGGCTCAGGTCATGCTCTCAGTGTTGGGAGACCGAGCCCCACATCAGGCTCCGTGCTGGGCATGGAGCCTGCCTAAGATTCTCTCCCTCTCTCTCTGCTCCTCCCCAACCAAAAAAAAAAAAAAAAGAAGAAGAAGAAGAAGAAGGTTTACAATATTCTGTATTAGATTAAGGATGTTCTTGTCTATTCCCAGTTAGCTGAGATCATTTATAAAGGTTATAAATGGGTATTGAATTTTGCCAGATGTTGAGATGATACTCTTTTTCTCATCTTTTTCTGTTAAGGTTGCAAAGGGCAACACTTAATTTTCTGATATTCAACTGTTCTCAGTCAGATGCCTATCCTTTGCTGACTGCCCAGCTAAAGAGAACCGCCTTGGCCAAGTTTACCTGCCCCTCCAGGTGACAGCATCTGACAAAGGTCAATGTAGAGGAATAAGGGTCAGGCCCTCTTGCCCCCTTCACAATGCCCCACAGGGTTCAGAGCCTTTCCATGGGACCTGCCCAGCCCTGCTCTTCCACTTCCCACGGACTCCCCCCAACCCCACCCATCTGGGGTCCTGCACACCAATCTCTATGCCATCTACTTTCCAAGGGACCCCCCTTGGAAATCATGATACACTATCCTTTTATACCTTGCTGGTTCCTATTAGTTGACATACTCCTTGGGAGTCTTGCATCAATATTCACATCAGACTTTGCTCTGGAATTTCCTTCCCTTATAAAACAGCTGTTATTTGAAAGCCACCAACAAGACCTCTGAAATTGATCACTGGTTCACATGAACTAGACCTTTGAATCCTTGAACCAGTGCCGGTCCCGCTTGGTAACTAACATCCACGATCTGTTGTCAGAGTCAAGCCCGCCTGAAAAAGATAGATAAGATAAGATAAATAGATAAGGAGAAGCCTGAGGGAGCCAGGTGGGGGTAACAGGCAACCCCCGGTGTCCTCCAGGACAGCTGCCTGATTAACTCAGTCAAGGACGCCTCACTCCCGGGGGAGGCTGCTGGTGCGTTCCGGAGGCCTGAGCAGCAGGCGCGAAGCTGGAGCACTGGGGTCGGAGACGCGAACTCTGCCGGCAGCGCCGCCTCTCAGGTGCGCGCCCTCTGTCAGGCTCCCCACAGTCAGCGCTGTCTGTTCTCTGTCCCTTTGGTTTTACATTTTCTACTTCCTTCTACATTCTTGCCACATAGAGTCTTGGACTCCAAAATCACATCTTCACACCTGCTTCAGGGTCCACAGTGGGGATTTGCTCTAGATAATTATGACATTATTCTAGACAAACCACCTGATGATACCACCTTTTCTGAGATATAATTTACATACAGTCACCTGCACCCATATCAGGGGTCCCGTTTGATGAGTTCGGACAGACGCCATGCTTGAGTGTTCACTAAGAGATTGGGCCATTTTCACCACCCCCCAAAAAATAGCTCGTGTTCAGTGACCCTCCCGTGCCCTGGGCTCAGAGCCATGTTCATCTGCTTTCTCTTGGGAATGCTCAGCTCGTTTCACACAGCCCGCTTTCTTTTATGTCTGGCTCCTTCCGCTCAGCAAAATGTACTTGACCTTCCTCCACATTGCCATGGGCAGCGTCCACTCCTGTTGGCCCCTCCAGGGCGCCACGTGTCAACCATTTGTTTAATCGGCTGAGTCTTAGAATACTTCAGCAGGGACTTCGCACACTAAAATCAATAAATCCGTTCCTTTTCAGGCTTGAGTGCATACTAGGTGCCCAGCCCTGGTGTTTGAAACACATCACGCACAAAATAGTCATTTGTGCCCTCAGGGAGCCAAGAGTGAGAGAACACAGAAAATAATAATAAAAAATCCGTGATATGGCATATGCATGATTTTTCTAGAGTTGCTGGAGAAAATTACCTCAGCCTCGGTGGCTTAGAACAACAGAGATGAATTCTTGCCCACAGCTGGAGGTCAGGCATCCAAACTGAAGGCGTTGGTAGCTCTGGTTCCTTCTGGAAGCCCAGAGAGAAAATCCACTCCCTGTAGCTTCCGTTGCTTCCAACGGCAGCCAGCAGTCCTTGCTGGTGGACTCATCACCCCCTATCTGCACCCCCGTCTTCGCATCCCCTGGGGCTCTGGGTATCTTCTCCCCTTCTCTTCTCTTCTGTGGACACTTGCCATTGGAGTTTGTGCCCTCCCTAACCAGGATGCTCTCATCTCCAGACCTTTCATTATACCTGCAAAGTCCCTTTTCCAAATGAGGTCACACCCATAGGTTCTGGGCGGACATTTCTGGGCTCTACCCTTCAAACCACGCAGAGTTTTTTGGAGGAAGAAGTTGCTGGAGTAAAGTCACGAGAGTCGTATAGAATGAGGAGGAACAGGAGTGCCGGGGGTGCTGAGTGCAAGGTCAGTTGGCGGGTCAGAACAGTCCTCCTTGTTCCCAGGCTGAGGGAACAGCAGACAAAGGCCTCTGCCGAGAGTGGCCAGGCATGTGGTAGGGCAGCAAGGAGCCCCGGGGCTGGATCCTGCCGGCATGAGGCTGACTGGGAAGAATCTAGATGCTACTCAGAAGGAGCCGTTGCAGAGGTGAGCCTCAGAGTGATAAAACCCAGCCACTTTCTGGCTGTGTTGAGCTCAGATCTCCTTGGACAACACTGGGAGCAGGGGCAGTTCAGGAGTCACCCGAGTGAGTCCCGGGCTTGGATCCAGGGAGGAGCCGTGCAGGTGGGAAGAGCGGCGCTTGAATCTGGGTGTTTTGAATCCAGGGAAAACTTAGCAGCAAAGCACACAGATCCTAGGTGTACACTCACAGCACTCCCACAGGGCAAGCACTTTGTGTAGCCCCCGGATGAAGACTCGCCGGCGATCTGCCCCTGGAGGCCTTCAGTGCTGCTCAGGCGGCAGCCCCACCTATGCCCAGGGGCAATCACTCCTCCGCCTTCCAGACCCTGAGGCTCCTCGTGGCTGCTCTTGAACTTGACACACATGGACTCACACCGCGAAGCCTGTGTGCTGCTTCCTTCCACACCGTGCATGCGATTCACGTCCAGCCGCAGTCCGTCTTCCTCGTCCTGCCTCCCGTTGGCTCACCTGCGTACTCCACGGTTTCCTGATGGTCTCACCGCTGCCGGACAGTTGCGGTTGTTCCGGGGCTGGGTTCCAACACGCTGCTGGGGGACTTCGGTGGAGACCGGTGCACGCAGGAGGGCCACTGCCAGATGGCGCCACGCACCAGTGTTCGGCGTGAGACGTTTCCACGTTGCCGGCTGCCACGCCTGTCTGACACTAGGAGAGTCTGACCCCGGATCTGTGTTGAGGATGAAACCAACAGGACATCCGGGCGGACTGGAAGTAGGGTCCGAGAGACGGGAGTCCAGAATGACTCTAGAGGGTCGGCCTGAGCGACTAACTGCTCAGTGACACTTGGGTGAGCAGAGATGAGGCAGGTCAAGAAGTCAGTCTGTGCTTCGCAGACATCCCAGGGAGGACGCTCGAGAGACGGTAGACACCCCCGTCTAGACGTCTGGGCTGGAGAGACAGCAGTGTAGATGAGGCGGCTGTAAACCATGAGAGAGGAAATCACACCAAGGAGGTGAGTATGGGTGGGAAGCAGGGGTGCTGTAATGTATAGTGAGAGCAGGGAGAAGAGGAAGACTCAGCAGAGGAGACAGGGAGGGGGCTGCCAAGGAAGGGACACTGAGGACTGACCTTCAAACTAAGCCATGTGGGGTCACTGGTGACCTTGACCAGACGGTTTCCTTAGACTGGGGGCTGGGAGTGCTAGGTCTAGTGCAGGTGACTGTAAGTAACAGGAGGAGAGAGACTTGGTGTATGGACGCCTCTTGATGAGTTTTGCTAGAAAAGAGCAAATACAAAACCAAAACCAAAAAGCAACAGGGCAGAAGCCTGAGTGGAAAGGGAGAACAAGCGAAGGGACCATTTCCCTTCAGGCAGGAGAAGCCCAGCACGTTCCGTCTTCCTCCTCACTAGAACACGCGCAAGCCCGAGATGGTTTTGTTGACTCTGAAGGCATTTTCGTGAAAGTGGAAAAGGCAGGAGAGAGAATGGGCAGAAGTGGGCTGCTCCCCAGGAGCCACGAGAAGGGCAGGAAAGGAAAGATGTGTGTTAAAGCCGCACGGAGGATCCTGCTGTTGCAGCCAGGTCTACGAACCCCGAACCCCGTGTGCCCTGCGGGCGTGAACAGGCCTACAAACCCCGCTGGTGGGGCCGGCTACAGCACGGGATTTGACTTGAGGGGGCCTGGGGAGGAGCCCGCAGGAGTCTGCATTTCTCCCGGGCTCCCCGGCAGTGCCCACACTCCGCCCCAGACCCCATTTCCAGGATCGACAGGGGAGAAAGAAATCCCAAACAATGTGACCTGGGGAGCTCTTGCAGAATGAAGCACGTGTGTTTCCTGGCAGAGCGAGGCTCACAGGGCTCCTCCCGTTGGGCTGTGCGAGCACAAGCCCAGAACAGCGCCGCAGGGCACAGTGGGAGTCCTCAGGGGGTCCCTGATGGGGACAGCAAGGGCCCTATGGACGCTCTGACCCTTGAAAATATTTTCACAGAGCCCCATCTGTTCTCCCTCAGTGGATCAGGCCTCCTGGCTGGTCCTGGTTGTTTGTTCCCTGCACAAGTATGTGGGGCGCAGAAACATACCGGGCCAACACCAACAGAAAGGACGGAGGGGTCCTCTGCGGCCCGCTGGGCCCCGTGTTTGCAGAGCACGCAGCTGCGGGTCCTCAAGGGGGATCAGCTGAGTGGCCCCGGGGGGCGGCCACACTGTTTTCCCAATAAACCCATTGCTGCCGTGTCTGTTCGCTGGGGCCTGTGAAATGCCTGTTTGTTCCCCTCAGGCCTTTCTGAAGGATGCCCCCTCGGCGGTGGCCATGCCCACGAACCCAGCAGCATATGCGGCAACTTCGAGAAAATCGTTTCAGGTGACTTGGCTAAAGGAGGTCGTCCTTGGGAAGGGGTCACGTGGACAGGAGGACCCCCAACCCCCGATGTTGCCTTTGTGGTTTCCTCTTTTTTTTTTTTTTTTAGATTTTATTTATTCATTTGACAGAGAGAGAAAGAGAGAGAGACCATAAGTAGGCAGAGAGGCAGGCAGAGAGAGAGGGGGAAGCAGGCTCCCGGCAGAGCAGGGACCCCCCAATGTGGGGGGCTCCATCCCAAGACCCTGAGATCATGACCTGAGCCGAAGGCAGAGGCCCAGCCCACTGAGCTACCCAGGTGCCCCTTTTGGAGGCCCCAGAGTTCGTGCCAGGACAGACTCTATAATAGAGTCTACAAATTCAAACATTCGCTCTAGCGTTTCCCGAAGTCGTTTTCCACTTAGGCCTCCTGTGCTGGCAAGCCTTAGACTTCATTTTCTTTTCTCCTGTGTCCGTGACTTTGTCACGTCCCTCAGCGGCGGGAGGACCAGAGCAGCCACCCGCTCCCCACCCCACCTCGACCCGGCCCCGCTCTGTGTGGCCGCCCCGCCTTGGGTCCCGGCTGGCCACTCTCCACCATCCCGGGGCTCGCCGCCGCCCGCTGGGGTGGGCCGCATAGTCCGAAGGGCTCTGCAGGGTTCGGGGAGGAAGGCCAGCAGTCTCTCCCACACTGCAAACGTCAGATGCCAACTCAGAAAGCTTATATGCTCACTCTTCTCCCCCAAAACCCATCCATCAGGATATAGTCTAGTGTCTAAAGTGCATGTGTAGCGCTACCTGTCACAGGTGCCGTGGGAAGACCAAACTGACACATTTTCTGCAAGTTATGAAAAAAAAAAAGGTGTTCAATAAGCCCCGGAGAAACCATCTGACAAATCCGGAATGAAGGCCATTCTACAATGGCCTGCAATTCACCCAGTCTCTCCAGAAAGTTCATGCCACAAAAATAAAAAGGTGGGAAAACCATCCGAAAAGCAGCTCTGGGGACACCCGGGTGGCTCAGTTGGTTAAGCATCTGCCTTTGGCTCACGTCATGATCTCAGGGTCCTAGGATCGAGTCCCGCATCGGGCTCTCTGCTCAGCAGGGAGCCTGCTTCCCCCTCTGCTCCCCCTGCTTGTGCTCTCTCTCTCTCTCTCTTTGTCTAACAAACATATAAATAAAATCTTTAAAAATAAAAAAATTTAGATAAAAAATAAAAGCAGCTCCATTTGCAACAGCCAAATGCAAGGTACAAGTCCTGATTCGCTCCTGGATAGCCATAAAGGGCCCTGGGGACAACCCCCTGAAATGTTCACTTTGCATATTTTGATGAAGCCGAGAAAGTTACGTCCTTAGAACGTTTTAACTCCTATCAGGCTTCCAAGTTACATGCCTTATTTAAGTTCTACCTTTTAATTTTTTCAAAATTCCACAAAGTAAATGCTCCTCGGTAGTGAGATCTTGGTCACACATTATGGGTTCACCATGCCATTCTGGCACATCCTCTAATGTATCCTGATATCTGTTCTTTTTAAAAAATCCTACCTGGGAGTCACTGGGCTGCGGGAACCTGTAGTGGGAAATGCTGAACTCTTAGCACTTTATTGCTCTGTCTCCATTTTTCCCTCTTCTCCTTCTAGAATTCTAAAGAAACATGGGCCACTTTACTGCTCTACGTACCTTAATCTTTGTCTCTCTGTGCAGTGTTCCAGAAAATTCCTTCTGACAGTTCCTTGAGTTCGATGACTTATCTAATCCACTTTTTAAAAAAAGATTTTATTTATTTATTGGACAGACAGAGATCACAAGTAGGCAGATAGGCAGGCAGAGAGAGGCGAAAGCAGCCTCCCTGCTGAGCAGATAGCCGGATGCGGGACTCGATCCCAGAACTCTGGGATCATGACCTGAGCCAAAGGGAGAGGCTTCAACCCACTGAGCCACCACTTTTAAACCCATCCACTGAGTTTCTGATTTCCATTACTGCGTTTTTTCATTTCTAGAAATTCCACTCGGTTCTTATTATAATGTATCACTTATACATACACATACATATACATATAAAATGTATCATTTTCCAGTCTCGGCTCTTTCTGTTTCCTGCTCTGCCAGCCACAGACAGACGGGTGCGTAGAAGTCTCTCTCGTGATGGCAGCCAGCTCTGGCTCTCCTAGCAGTCTTATCAATTTTTGCTTCCAGTTTCTTTTTTTTTTAAAAGATTTTATTTATTTGCCAGAGATAGAGAGAGAGAGTACACACAAGCAGGCAGAGAGGCAGGCAGAGGCAGCGAGAGAAGCAGGCTCCCCGCCGAGCAAGGAGCCCGATGTGGGACTCGATCCCAGGACCTTGGAATCATGACCCGAGCCGAAGGCAGCGGCTTAACCAACTGAGCCACCCAGGCGTCCCTTGCTTCCAGTTTCTTAAAGCTGTTTTATTCATTGTATTCCACTTTGAAAACGTCCCATCTTTCTGGTGACAGACGTCCATTCTGTCACTAATAACACTTTTTGGGTTTCAAGTCTGTTCGTCTGAAGTAATACACCTCTCCGTGGCTTTCTTGGGGATACTATTTTCCTGGCGTTTCCTTTTCATCAATTCACCCTAAGTTTTTCTGTGAGCTTACGTTTAGTATGTTTCTTCTAAATGAAATTTTTATCCCAGTCTTTGTCCTAGTCCATTTAAGTCATGGATATTTACCATAACTCCTGCCACACTGGGATGCATTTCCCATCTTACTTTTTGCTTCCTCTTTGTTCTGAATTCTTACTCATGCTTCCTCCTCCTTTGTTTGCTTTCATCAGACCGTGCAAGAATATAAAGCCACTAGAACTGCAGGCTGGTGTAGAGTAGTGACGCAATGACCCGGATACAACCACGGTTAGGGATTGTCTACCAAAGCTGAAAATACGCACACATGCATCCGCTTCAGCACACGCGCCCATAGAAACGCGTGCGCACATGCACCCGGACACAGGCACCCGAAGGCCCTGGCAGCTTTCTTCACGGCATCCAAGCCCAAAGATGATCCAAATGTCCCCTGAGAGTAAAGTGGGTAACCGATCCGTGGTTATAATCATAGAGAAAATACAACAGAGCATCAAAAAAAAAAAAAAAAAGAAAGAAAGAAAGAAAAAAATCAACCACAACTACATGTACCAACTTGGAGGAAACTTAAAAAGCAATAATCAGGTGATACAAATAAAACCAAACCCCGAAGGATAGTCGCTGTATTTTCCATACTGTAGAGTTCAAACACAGATAAGATGAAAATGTAGTGATCAGGGATTCACGCCTTAGGAAGGAGGGGAGTAAATCATAGGGAAAAGCAAGAAAGGCGCGGTCAGCAGAGGGTTCCCTCTGCACGGCGAGTGGGGGCTCTGACGCACAGGATGGCGAAAGTGCCCCTCGGGGCTGGCAATCCCGTTCTGGACCTGGGCGAGATGATCATTTGTGGGCCGTAGATCTGATGTGCGTTTGTCTGCCTGGCTGTTCTATTTCACCATGAACAGGGAAAACAGGAATAGGGTCCGTAAGTATCTCTTTTTCTACTCATTACCATCTTTTGCCAAACTCCCACACTCCCTGACAAGGTCGATGTCTTTCCATCGAGGTGTCTCGTCTTCGAAGTCGCTGTATACTCGGTGTCGGCCTGGGGATTCAAGGTCCCGGGGGAGCCTCATTCTTACCTAGGTCACCCCCTGATCAGAGGTAAAGGAGTGAATGGTGGATGCGGGACAGAGAATGTGGGACACACACACACACACACACACACACAGAAAAGCTATTTGCCATGTCAGGGAGAGGAGCAGAGCAGCCGGTGGGACAGACACCAGCCCCAGAGGCACAAGGAGGCAGTGGGAGCCCACGCTCAGGAAGGCAGCCTAGGAGGAGAGGGGCAGGAAGGGTCCGGCGCTGGAGGGAGAGTCGTCAGCCGGACAAGGGCTGCTCAGGACCTGGGTTAAGTCATCAGTGGGCCGAGGGGGATGGAAAGAGAGGCTTGATAGGCGCCCAGAGAAGATCCAGGACCCCGGCCCAGGGCCATTAGACAGGACAGAGATCCCGGAGCAACAGCAGCATCAAGGCCCTGCTGAGGATTCACGGCCCGTGGCTGCTGCAGACCCAATCACAGCTCTGTGAGATCTTTCCAGAAGCACTCACCAGCAGTCTGGTGAACCCCGAGAGGCTCGCGTCTGGGTGGCTCAAGGCTGAGAGACAGTAAAAGGACTGGGAGTTAGCAGGGCGATAGGGGAATTGAGTGCCCGTAAAGTCCAGGCCAGAGACCGTGGTCCCTGGAAACAGAAAGGCAGTGGGAAGGGTGGGGGTTGGGGTTTCCACTCTTGCAGATGGAGTGGCTTCAGGAGACAGAGCCACCGAGGGCACACCCAGCCTCCCAACGGGAAGATGAGGGGTCGCATTCAGCAAAAGGAAGTCCCATCTTTTCTGGACACAGGACAGCATTCAGACATGGCTGCGTCCCACTTCCTTGCTCACAGTGCGGGCCCGGCAGGCGGGAAGCTCTCTGGGGCAGCAATTAGCACAGAAACCCCCCTTCAGTCCCCCAGACCCCCGTCAGGAGTGTCCGGCGGGGCTTCCTGCAGTGATGGGGACTCTCCTTGTCCGGCTGCCCAGCACGGCAGCCCCCAGCCACACGCACTACCCGACTCTTGGAGCATGCCTAGTATTTATTTCCCGTTAGCTCATTTAACGTTAAGTAGGGGACACCAGGGTGGCTCAGTCGGTTAAGCATCTGCCTTCCAGCTCAGGTCATGACCCGAGGGTCCTGGGATCGAGTACTGCATCAGGCTCCTTGCTCGGCAGGGAGCCTGCTTCTCCCTCCCCCTGCCAGTGCGTTCTCTCTCTCTCTCTCTCTCTCTCTCTCTCTCTCTCTCTTTGACAAATAAGTAAGATCTTACAAAAATAAAATAAGGTTAAACAAAGGCAATGTGGCCAGTGGCTGCTCCGTTGGACAGTCCAGCTTCAGCTCCCCTCCCTGAAAACAGAGGCCTGGGCTTGGCAGTGTGGCCCCAGTACATTTGGGGACCTTAATGCTTTTGTCCCAAGTTCTCCACGGAAACCCTGTATCTAGAAATGTGCTGGTGGGTCTGCTCCACTCGGGTCCACTACTCGGGCTCCCACTACTGCCTACCAAGCGCCGGGCACGCCATGGAATTCTGGGGCTCCGTGGGCGCCGCCTATGGGCAAGGGATGGGGTGACCTCACTGCACACGCAGCACCGGAGAGGACTCAAGGTGGCTCACCATGGACAGACATTCTGGAATCTTTACCAGCTTATCTTAAAAGGCATTAGACAAACAGTATCTTCGCCGATATGGTAATGATCGAAAGCTTCCTTTGAAAATGCATTTACGGGGGTGCTTGGGTGGCTCAGTGAGTTAAAGCCTCTGCCTTCGGCTCAGGTCATGATCCCAGGGTCCTGGGATCGAGCCCCGCATCGGGCTCTCTGCTCTGCAGGGAGCCTGCTTCCTCCCCCCTCTCTCTCTGCTTGCTTCTCTACCAACTTGTGGTTTCTCTCTCTCTGTCAAATAAATAAAATCTTTAAATAAAAAAGAAAGAAAGAAAATGCATTTATGTGAAACAGTGAATTTATTTTTTTTTAATTTTTATTTATCTATTTGACAGGCAGAGATCACAAGTAGGGGGAAAGGCAGGCAGAGAGAGAGGGAGGAGGAAGCAGGCTCCCCACTGAGCAGAGAGCCCGACACAGGGCTCGATCCCAGGACCCTGGGACCATGACCCGAGCCGAAGGCAGAGGCTTTAACCCACTGAGCCACCCAGGAAAACGATCCATAGAGAATAGTCTCCGTGGTTCACAAATGGGGCATAATATGGGCTCAAAACCCTGGCAGATGTGGCCACAGCGTGGGGAGCACTGAAGGGTCTGATCTGGAGGTCCGGGCATTTGGACCAGGGCCGGCGGCGTGCCCTGGCAGCTTGTCAGAAAAGCACCCTAGGAGGCCCCACCCATCCTGGACCTCCCGAAGCCGGACCTGCCTTTGAATGAGCCCCGAGGGCATCTGTGGGCACACGGATGCTTGAGGGCCACGCTCGAATAAGCTGGTGACACTGAGAGTTGGGGGACGGGGGGGTGGGGGGCCGCCCAGGAGCTCCACTTGCAGCCAGAAGAGGCTCAGGTCTCCTGGGAGCTCCTGCCTGCTCAGCACACACACACGTGCACACTCAGCCCTGATATCGGGGGGCCCCCAGCCTGGCTCTCAGGAGGACCCTCCCCTTCACCCCCTGACAGCACCCCCCCCACCGCCTGCCACCACCCCAGCAGCTCCTTGGGGCTTCTGCTCTCCCATCTGCCCTCCCGCAGAGAGAGCAAGCAGGTCCCTCGGACAGCAGGGTGGGGGCGCTGTTCTGACCCCGGGTGTGCCTCCTGTGCCCCAGCCCGGCAGCCTGCGGGCACGTGGTGGGTGAGCCACAAAAACTCGAATATCTGAAGAAAACTTCTGAAATGTGGGCACCTCGGTAATCGATGCTAGAGAGCAATAATGATGAAATGGCCCCGAAGTGCTCATCTATCCTCTGGACTTTACGGACACTCAATGTCAGGAATGGGACTAGGGAGTAAACGATGAATAAGACATGACACCGGGGTGCCTGGGTGGCTCAGTGGGTTAAGCGTCTGCCTTCAGCTCAGGTCATGATCCTGGGGTCCTGGGGTCGCGAATCCCCATTGGGCTCCTTGCTCAGCGGGGAGTCTGCTTCTCCATCTCCCAGCGCCGCTCCCCCTGCTTATGTTCTCTCAAGCTTGTGCTCTCTGTGAAATAAAAAGACGTGACACTAGCCGTGGAGCAGAGGGGACACCTATCCTGCTCTCTTCGGGACAAGGCTGCACGGCCAGTGGATAGGACAGCGTCAGAAACCAGATCTGCAGCCCCAGGCTTGGGGGGGGGGGGTGCAGGGAAGAGGGAACAATGCAGCCTGGCCAGAGGCAGGCGTGGTGCTGGGCTTCCAACAAAGGATAGTGTTTCATCTGGGTCAAGAAGAATGGAGAGGACTCTCTCCCAGGTCAAGAAGGCAGAAGGTGTTCCTGGCTGAGGGAACAGCCCCGGGAGTATAAAAATGCACAGCACGGTCGGGAAGGTGAAAAGTCTAGGTGAGCAAGGGTCAAATTCCTCCCGGCCCAATTAAAAAATAAATTCCTCCAGGCTGTCCGGACCGGGCTCCGGAGTTTGGACTTTATCTCATGGAGAACTAGGGATTGATGCGGTGGGCGGGGTGGGGGGGTGTTAAGTAACAGCATTATCAAGCAGGCGAGCCCATTAATTATTGACAGCTGCGCGGCTGGAGTTGGTGGGAAAGACCTGGAACCCCCGCACAGGGCCATGGCCACACCCATGCAGTTGAATCAGGACCGTCCCTCCTTTCCCAAATCAGATAACTGGGGCAGGCTGACCCTCCGACCTGATTGACAGGGGGCCTGATAAGACCTGACAGGTGGGTGGGAGTGAAAGGTTCTGTCCCAGTAGTGGGAGGCCCCAGGGAGCACTCAGGGTGAGGCCTCCCTTGGGCATCAGCCCTGCTGAGACCCGGCCCTGCTCCCCTGGCCCCCACCACACAGAAGTTGCTCCCCCAGCCCCAGGGCCCTGCGGAGTGCTGGCACCTGCTCCCACAGGCTCGGGAGGGCCACCTCTTCCAGAATCTTGCGAGCTGATTGTTAAAGGCAGCCACGATGGGGCGCCTCAGTGGCTCAGTAGGTTAAGCCTCTGCCTTCGGCTCAGGTCATGATCTCAGGGTCCTGGGATCCAGTCCCGCATCGGGCTCTCTGCTCAGCAGGGAGCCTGCTTCCCTCTCTCTCTCTCTGCCTGCCTCTCTGTCTACTTGTGATCCCTGTCTGTCAAATAAACAAATAAAATCTTTAAAAAAAAAAAAAAAAAGGCAGCCACGATTAAAACTTCAGTTACATAAACTAACAGGGAAACGGCATAAAACAGAGGTGACAAATGCCTTCAAACCCCACTACTTCCTAATGATTCACTAATTCACTAATTCGCTATTGATTCACTGCACCTCCGTCCTGCTCTCCAGGCTGTGTCTACTACGTGTGTCTCATGGAGATCCAGACAGCGGTGGGCTCCTGCACGTCTCTGCCCAACCCCAGGTTTAGCGACAACGTCTTGGAAGCTTGGACTGGGCCACAGGAGGAGTATTTACACCGGCGAAATCGGCGAGCGCTATACCCCTGAGTTCTGTAGCGAGAGCTGGTCCCTTTAGCATTTGCCACTGCTCACCTCCACCCCATGCTTTGATGGTTCCCCAGAGAAGCGCAGCTGCCCCTCCCAGGCCTGTTCGCCCAGCTGCACTTCTGGTCTGGTCAGATGAGAGGGAGCTGTCGGTGGACGTCAGAAGACACCCTCACCAGGAACCCTGAGCCATCTGCCCCTGAGGATTTACTTTGTCCTACTATGGGGTGTCTCTGTGCGCTCCGCCCAGAACCCCCTCCCACCCTGATCAGGCTCCTGCGGGGTCTGGCAGTGTGACCCTTGGGACCCACAGCCCTGACCCCTGGGGCTGGGGAATGGAAGGAGGGGCCTTGCCTTTGTCACACCAACACCCTGCAAGCAGGTGGCCAGCAACCGTGCAGGACATCTGTCCAGAGTGCCCAGCTCCTGAATGCCACCGTGGGGCCGGCGGTCCTCTAGGGAAAACTCACCCCCGAGAGTTGTTTGTTAAGAGTTTGTTAAAATCAAGAACATCCGGGACGCCTGGGTGGCTCAGTTGGTTAAGCAAGTAAAATCTTTAAAAAAAATTTTTAAAATCAAGAACATCCGTTCATCCGAAGACACCACTGAGAGAATAAAAAGACAAATCACAGAGGGAGGGAAGGCGTTTGTCCTACCTAAAACTGACACGGGGCTCATATCCAGAAGGAGTAAGGAACGATCTAGGTCAGGAGGAAAAGACAAGTCAATTACGAGCTGGCAAAAGAACACACACTTCATGGCAGAGGATATCCAGACGACCCAGTTCACCTAGGGAAAGGTATGCAGCCTCCCTCACGTGCGGGAAATTGGAAATTTCAATAAGTCACAGCGAACCATCGCGACACACCCACCAAACCAGAAAGCGCTTTTAAAACAGAATGACAGATATTGCTGAGGATACAGAACAACCGAAACTCTAGTGGGAGTGCAAACTGGTCCTACCTCTCCGGGCAACAGTTTGGCAATATCTGCTCACGCTAAACCTCCAGTTACCGTCCAGCCCAGGAGTTCCCAGCAATGAGCGGACTCGTCTCCCAGTGGCACTAGGATGCTCATCACCGCCTTATTCACGATAGCCCCAAACTGGAGATGGTACCAGGTCCTTAAGGCAGTGCCCAGAGTTGGTTTGTGGCATGGAGAACTATGCAGCAGGGAGAACAGCCTAGGGAGGTGCTCCCTGAGCAGAACGACTTGTGCAAGGAAGCCGGGCATGAAAGCGTACACGCTGCCCAAGTTCATGCGCTTAGAGGTCCAAGCCGCGGAAACTAACACATAGCCATAAACCCAGAATGGTCAGTCCCTCTGGGGAGAGAGCAAGTTGTAGGAAGAATACTCTCTAGAATCCCAACATTTAAAAAGCAGCAAGGGTCTTCCTTGCTGCATTGTAGACCTCCGCTGCTCTGGCTGTTGGAGGTCGGAAGTTCAAGGACAGGCTGCCCATCAGAGGAGCCTCCACCTTCCTCAGGAGCCACCGGCTGGCCAGGCAGGGACTCAGGGGGAAACCAGAGTAGTGAACTCATTTTGGCTTCAAGGAAGATTTCCACTAGCAATTCCACTTCTCATCTCTTTATATGTAGGTATCAAGCATTTTCTTACCTGACACCGTACCAGGCACTGTTCAAAGTCTATCATTATTATTAACTAATTTAGCATGCTACCTTTTCCATTTATCCAAACCTCTGGGGATGTCTACCATTGCCCCCTTTATCAAGCACTTACTATGTGGCAGATAGGAAGCTATCACTTAATTCTCACATGAGCCCTTGGGAGGCAGATATGTTGTTTCCATTACGGATTAGGCAACAGAGGCTCAGAGAGGTTCAGTGACTTGTCCAAGGTCACACAGCTCAGTGGTAGAGCTGAGCTCTAAAGCCAGCTCTAGCACTTCTCCAAGCACCAGGCTGAGACAGGTGTAGTGACCACTTTGAACCAAACAACCTTTCCAGACAGGTTTTTTAGGCTTCAACTCCAGCATAATGAATCAGAATCTCTAGCCCTTAGACCCACCTGAGCAGTGGAGTATCCCACAGTGGTTGTTCAAAACGAATCCTGACCCCCATCCAGCACTACAGAGCCAGACTCCATGCTCTGCACACAGTAGGCAGTAGGGCCCATCTGTAGATGGAAGGAAACCTGCCTGCCTGGCTTCCTCTTCCTCCAAGAAGTGTGTGTCTGCGCAGGAGTGGAGGCGCTACCGAGTCCCTCCCTTCCTTCCAGTCTCTGAGCAAACGGCATTTTTCCTCCTCTGGGAAGCCCTCCGGGACCACCCCAGCCTACCCCCGCGGTACTGCTTACCCTTTTGCTTTGCCTTAGTTGCCTTCCTCGTGTCTCAGTCTTTTATATGGACCAAAATGAACCATATGAAATTGTCTTCTCTGTAGGTCAACAGTAGTTGAAAATGGGATATTTTATCCCGGCCAGTTTAAGCATTTCCCTCCCCGGATGTCAATTCCCACAAGGGTTGGGATGTCTGCGTGTGGCTCACAGCCGGTCCCCAGATGAAGCCCCGCACCTAGGAGGCACCCAGGAAACGATGGATAGATGTTTGGCAGAACCTGACGGATCCGGAACAGCAGCGCAACAACACGCGGGCCCCGAGGTGGAGCCGGAGGGCCCCGGACACCACCCCTTGCCCCGCCGTCCCAGGCGCAATCCCGGGCGCCTTCCCGGCGGCGGCGGCGGCCCGGCGGGGCGGGGTGGGGCTCGCCGTCATCCATTTACCAGCCTCGCCCCTCCAGCCGGCGCACGTTAATGAGATTAGCAATTAAAAAGCGAGTGAGCAGCCGTGGCTGAGGCGCGCGGGGCCACCCCCAGGGCGAGCGGGTGGGTCGTCCCGGCTGCGGCGCTCCGAAGCAGCCCCACGCGGCGCCCGAGGGGGAGCCGGCGCCCAGTTCGCGGCCATGGAGAAGTCGCGTCCGCTGTGGGCCAACCCGCTGCAGTTCGTCTTCGCCTGCATCTCGTACGCCGTGGGCCTGGGCAACGTGTGGCGCTTCCCCTACCTGTGCCAGATGTACGGCGGAGGTGAGTGCGGTCCGTGCGGGAGCCCCGACTCCAGGCCGGTAAACTGAGGCTCGCCGCGAGCGAGGGGCACGGGGAGTGCAGAGCCGGCCGTCCCGGACCCAGCACATCCTATCCGCCGCCGAGCTGTTACCCAAAACCGCCCTCCCGCGGCCTCTGCAACGCCCCAGCCCCAGCCCAGCGGCCGCCGAGCCTCCTCCGCACCCGGGCTCAGTGGGCTTCAGGAGGCTCCGGACTGTTTTCCCCCCCAGGGCAAGAGGATGACTTCTAGGGAGTAAAGCTGACATTTTTAAGTGTAAAAAGTGAGCAGGGAGTTGTCTTCTTCAACAGAAACTCCTGCTACAGTTTTCAGATATGAAACATACTCCCCGCAGTTTGGTTTGAAGCCAGTTAAAAGGGTCTTGAGCAATTCTTTAAGTTTTTTTTTTTTTAATTATTATTAAAACACTGGTTTGGGTTTGGAGCCAGAGATGGCAGGAAAGGCAAATCATTCTGTTTCTAATTTTTTCTTTTAGTTTTTTGGTTTGGTTTTCTTTTTTGTTACTGTTTTTGGTTTTTTGGTTTGGGTTTACAAATGTCCTCTTTTCCTGTGAAGCATCAGGGCACATTTACTAGATAGACCCACCCATGCCCATCATAGTCCCTTAACATTGTGGGGAGCTTGGGAACACCTTAGTGACAGGCTAGGGAGCCTCTCTGCAGGCCAGCCTATCCTTTTGTAAGGCAGTGTGGCGAGAGGGCTTGGAAGTCTCAGCATTAAACAAGAGTTTTCTTCCTTGGTTCCATTTCTAGAATTCTACCGAAAGGAAATTATCAGAGGTCTGACCAAGGGTGGCGATGGAAGGACAGTCTCAGTCTTTTAATAAGAGTAAAATGTTAGAAACTTCCCAAGCCCTCAAGGAAAGGGATTTAGTCCAATAAGTTATGGAACGTCGGTGTGCGGCCGTTGGGATGGAGTTTTCAGAAAATTTGATAGGCGTTTTCTCCTATCCATTATTCAGTGGAGAGAGGGGAAGTTAGATTCAAAACTGTACAGAAGGGGTGGTCTTAGCTATGTTTAGAAATAGGTCAGGAAAAGAGAATGAGAACAAAAAATACACCAAAATGTTAACAGTAGTTAGCTCAGGGTGGTTTTTCTTTGCCTTGGACTCTGTGTGTGTGTGTGTGTGTGTGTGTGTGTGTGTTTGTGTGATGATTCCTATAATCAGGAATGTGTTTTCACCATAAAGGACAATAAAAGATGTTAGACCAAAGTATTAACAAGATTTAACCCATTGAAGAAGGACCAAGACCTAAAGTACTGCTCCCCTTAGCCTCCCCTGACCTGTTCAAAGAAAAGAAAAGCTGGCAAAAGGTTAACTCTCTTGATTCCTTTTTTCATTCGAAGGACATAAACACATCATAATTATGGGAAGGGTATGCTTTGCCATGTGGTATCATGGCTCCATAGCTGACTTTTCAAAGAATTGCTCGTCGGGATGAGATTTCTGGGTCCTTCTGTGCTCAGCACACCTACTGCCCACAATACCTTTGTCCTGGCTGCGTGGTTTCCACCCCTCGGGCCAGGTGAGCCCCACTGTCACATGACTGTTAATTCCTTGTTGCTAACACCACCCCCTGAATAGCCCGCAGGTGACGTGGGTTGGGTGGAGTAATTCTGAAATTGTATATGTGTAGGGAGTTGCTAGGGGAACCGCAGGACCTTCAGGATCCGGAAGAGGAAAGAAGAAATCCTGTATCTGGTATAGGGTATACTCGGGCTGGCCGGGCTGGGTGGGTGGAGAGAGAGGGAGGATGGCCAATGGATGGGTAGACACCAAGGAGAGAGGCAGGATTGGTGGCTCGCTGGGTCCGGGATGGGCAGAAATAGGCTGGGCAGGTGGCACGTTCTCGAGGTGTAAGTAACTACAGAGTCAAGACCCAGCGTCTTATCCCGGCCCAGTCAGGGCTTCATCACCTGACACCTGCTCCTCTTTCCACCCCATTTCTGCCTGCTCATCTGCCAGCCCCACCGAATGTTCTAGACTATTCTGGACAGTTCTATGTCAGTGAATGCCTACTCTCTACCTGCACACTTTGCACGAACTGTTTCCTCTACCTGGGAAGCTTCTATAACCTGGAGGCCTCCTTTCTCTGCCTCCCACCAACCCCCGTGGTGGGGTCAGAGGCGGCACCAAAAAGTATTGCTTGGACTGCTGAGCGGGATCTGTTAGAAACGCGTGGGGTACATGAGGTGGGGGTGCGGGTGGTTTTCCCTGAGCCTTTCCCTGTCCAGGGGTGTTGCCTATTAATAAGTGATTTATGTGGCCCAAAAGCCGGGCCATTTGCAGACCCATTCTTCACCTAAAGCTAAAGGGTAAACCAACCACATCATGAAAGTCTCCGGAGGAGGGTTTTTCTCAACAGCACCATGACCCTCTGCCTACAGCCAACAAAGGGCTTATTTATAAACTACAGGGCCAAGTTGTACCAAAATACTTCCCAGAATAAAGAGGATTAGGGATCCGTGCTCCTTTCCACGGGGCTGGCTCTGCGCGGAAAGTGGGGTGGGGTGGGGGCTGTGTCCTTCCTGCGGTCCAAGCCAGGTTCCAGCACAAGGAATGTTAATTCTGAAGATTACGTTTCGGGTACCAGCCACCTCTGCGCAGCATGCCGGCGCTAGAAGAAAAATAGCCCAGAACCTCCTCTGGAACGAGTCAGCAGCTCTCGGTGACCGTGTCAGCGTCCAAGGCACTGTTGTTCTGGAAGAAATCTGGGATGTGAATGCATAGGTTCTCCCATGTAGAAAAGAAATGCACCAGCAACTGCTTTTCACACAAACGTGCTAGAGTCGTGGAAGAGACGCCAACAGATGGAGAACAGTTGTGTGGCCAATGGCAACGTGGATGATTTTTCTCCTAAGTTTTGTCTCTGTTATATGGGATCTGTGAAGAGGAGGAAGTTGGAGGACTCCTGCCTGCATGGGTTCGATAACTCTCAGACGGGCTGTCCCACTTCCCACTGAAAGCCCCCTTTGCTCCTCTCTGGTGCTTAGAGCATAGCCTTCCCATGATCCTGATAAATGACAGGTCTCTGGCCACTGCCCTCAGAGATTCTGACTCAGGCACCTGCCGTGAGGCGGTGGGGGCAGGATCTGCCCTTCTAGCAAGGTCCTAAGTGGTACTGATGCTGCTGGTCCTTGGAGCACACCTTAGAGGTCAGGGATGTTCTCATGCCGCCCCCAGGCCAGCAGCTGCTGGGAGTGAGGTAGCAGGGTGCTGGGAAAACGTGGAGCAGCCGGCTTTTGATAGGAGAAGTAAGACCTAACTTGGAGCATCTGATGGTTACTGCTGTGTAAATATTCATGGCTGACTTCACACACTCATGTCCTGGGACACGTCCCACCATGAGGTCCCGGGATGCAGGGCTGGCCGCAGTGTGCACAGCCGGCTCCCGTGAGCTGGTCTCAGCTGGCCCTGCATGCCCCTGCAGCCACAGCCCTCCCGGCCAGCGCCTGCCCCCGGGCAGAGCCACAGCAGCTCAGCACGCAGACGGACAGGCGGACGGCACCTGCTGTGGCTCGCCATTCAGCGTGTGCACGTGCGCGCGTGATCGCTGAAGGCTCTTTCGTGTTTCTGCAGTTCTCCTCACTGGGATGGAAACCTGAGGTTCAGGGGTTGTAGTGCATCGAACCCATAAAATTTCAAAGTCCACTCCAGATAGTAGGTGAGAGCATGTGCGTTGTGCGTCCCTCGAGAAGCCCTGACTGTTGCTGCTGCTGCTGCTGCTGCTGCTGCTGCTGCTGCTGCTGCTGCTGCTGCTGCTGCTGCTACTGGGGCTTCTAGACAAGGTGCTGGGAACCGGCTGGTCTGGGCTCTTGGCCACAGGCCTTCAGTGTCTTCCTCCCAGCACCCCTGCAGTCGTTCCTGTCTGCCCCACTCAGAGATGGGAGACAAGTCCAGGGAAGAAAAGGGGGCTTCTGGAGGTGGAGCTGGGGCTTAGGCCATTTCCCTCAGGAAACTGAACCCTCCCCGGACCCCCTGGGGTTGGGGTTTCCTGTTCTGATAAAGGCTAGACCGGAAGTGACTCCTGCAGAGGCCTGGGCCTCCCCCACCCCCACCCCACCTCCTGCCCCTCCCCAGGACAGGACTAACCCTGCCTGGCTCAGGGCCCTTCCCCACATGGCCTGTGACATTCAACCACAGCTTCCCCTGCACACCAGAGGGGGGCTGGCCAAGCACCTGCTGTCTGCTGTGTCCACCCAAGAAAAACCCTTGACGCTTGCAGGCCAGCCCTCTCTCTCCACTCCTGCCCTTCCCCCAAATGTCAGTGCCTCCCCCCTCCCAGAGGGGATAGCCCCACTCCTCACCTTTTCCAGGACACCTCCCACTCCTTAATTTAAAAGTGTCTGTAAAGCCGTGTCTTACTATGCAGGGCACTGTGGACTCAGACATGGCTCACCCCGGTGGGGAAGAAAGGCCCCCAACCAGATCACAGCGTCCACCTGCCAGTGGGGAAGCCTCTAGCAGCCCCCCAAGAGCTGAACCACATGCTGATGTCTGGGTCCCACCCCCAAATCCTGAGTTGGTCTCACTCCTGTCCTTACCAGGAGGCATATTAAAGCTCCCCAGGGGGTCCTGCTGTGCCATAGGGATGAGAACCACCATCTGAGATCCTTCCCCAAACAGACACGATCCTAGAACATTAAACAGTCAACAAGGCAAACCTCCTAGGAGTTTAATTTCAGTTCTTCAACAAGCACGGACCGAGGATCTGCTGCTGCCGGGGACAAAGATGGTCATCACCCTGGAGGATGCGACAGCATGGGAAGGGCTCTTCCACAGGGAGGGGCGTCCAGAGGGCTCTTCAGGAGGCTTGACCAAGTGCCTCAGGAGGAAGGACTAACTGCCCGGGAGAAGCCAGGAGGGCTTCGGGCTGGACAGATGACTCTGAGCTCATCAGGTAGATTTAGGGACAGGATCATTCCGGGCAGAAGAAACCATGTGTGAAAACGACACAGAAGGGTGTACATCTGAGGGGAATGGCTGGAAACTCCAGGTGGCCGGGACATCTGGGGTGGAGGCCCGGCGGGAGGGCACACGAGGAAGGGTCCAGCAGGAATGCAGACAGAAGGGCCTCGACTAGCAGGTTGGCAAGATGGAACCGGCATAGCGAAGCCAGGGTTCCAGGCGGGGAATGGGCACCTTCCGACCTTACAGAGCCTACGGACGGACTGATGGATGCCAGGACCGCGTTCATCAGGGAGGCCGGTGCAGGGATACTGCTGGCGGAGGGACTGGGCAGGGGGTCGGACGGGCAACCGCAAGTTCTAGAGCAAGGTGGGAGGCAGGGTAAGCGGGACTTCGTTTTTCTTACTTGTGGTTCTGTTCTTTGTTCCCAAAAGTTGATTGGAGTCGACTCGACATAGACTTTTCTGGGAAAGCAGAGATGGGAGGGGGTGACTGAGGAGGAGGCAGGCCATGCATGGGGTTGGGTATGCAGAGAGCAGGACCGCGCTCCTCAGAGGGTGGTCCCTGGACAGCAGCTTCTGCATCACCTAGGAAATTGGGTTCTGTACTCCTTAAACACATAGGGGTGCACGCACACACACACACCCCATAAAGGAAAAGATCAGGGTAAAAAGTCCCTGTGTGGTTTTGGAGAAACAAAGGCATGGAAGTGGAAAGACGGCGTGAGTTTGAAAGCCTGAGCGAACTTTCCCCTGAAAGTGGCCGCCTCTGGCTGTTTGGTGTCTTTGTGGGTCTCAAAGGACAGAGCCGAGATTTGCGGAGATAAATTTCATACAGAGAGGAGTTTCTCTTGTAGGGAGCTTCTTGGGTGTAGCAGACAGATACGGTACTGGCTGTGATCATTAGAAAAATAAGTAGCGGGGTACCTGGGTGCATCTGCCTTCAGCTCAGGTCATGATCTCAGGGTCCTGGGATTGAGCCCTGCATCGGGCTCTCTGCTCAGCAGGGAGCCTGCTTCCTCCCCCCTGCCCTGTCTGCCTCTCTGCCTACTCGTGATCTCTATCAAAGAAATAAATAAAACCTTAGAAAAAGAAAAAGAAGTAGCGACATGTTCTAGAAGACGTATTTGTGTGTGTGTACGCACACACACGCACACACACACACTGGGTCATAAATGTAAGAACACATGTTCATGGTAGAAAATTTGGAAAATAGAGAAATATATAAAGAAATGAAATACCAAATCACCCCAATTCCAGTAGCCAAAAAGTCATGACTGTTCGATCTGGAGGCATTTTTTATTTTTTTTATTTTTAAAGATTTTATTTATTTATTTGACAAACAGAGATCACAAACAGGCAGAGAGGCAGGCAGAGAGAGAGGAGGAAGCAGGCTCCCTGCTGAGCAGAGAGCCCGATGTGGGGCTCGATCCCAGGACTCTGGGATCACGACCTGAGTTAAAGGCAGAGGCTTTAACCCACTGAGCCACCCAGGTGCCCCTGGAGGCACATTTTATATGTAATTCCATGTCTTAATGATTTTACTTTCCCTGCGACAATCAGGGATTGTTTCCAAAATCATTTAATTCTTGATTCTCTTTGAAGTTGTGAACTTACATGGCCCTTCGAGATTCCGTTTACAGACGTAGCACTAACTAATTTGCCCATTCTCCGGGGTGGTATGGGACTTGAGCTCACAAACCTTGCAGGCTAGATGTCTGGGTAGTAAGTACATTCTCAAGAGTTTTGCCTCGGACTAGTAGGGCTCCCGGCATGGAGGGTAGAGACCCAGCCCTGCGTCCCCCGCTGATGACTAACATCTCCGGCCAGCTGTTGACCCTCCGGAGGGGGCACCAGAGCTCCTTCTGGGAAGTCAGTCCTTTTTGCAGACATGAGCCCACTTATCCTTGTGAATGGGCTGCTGGGGCTGCCTGATGGGCTGGCTGAGAAGGTGAAACCCTCGGGGGTGGGCTTCCCGGGTGAGAGGGTCCAGGCTTTCCCCTGCTGTCAAAGGCTGCTGTGTCCCTGGGTCCTCTCCTCCCCGCCTTTCTCATGATCTGGCAGTCAGTCAGATCCGGGCCGGTCACCTGCAGACGGGGCTGAATGACCTGAGTGTTCTGCAGGGCGAATCCTGCAGACAGGGACACTCTGAGCTGCACGGTTCCCAGGAGCCCACCACTGTGGCTCTCTGCTCCGTGGGACCTGGTAACTCACAAAACTTTTTCTTTGCTTACAAAAGTTTTTTTTTTTATGTTTACTGGGAACTAGAGAGCCCTTTCTGTGAACACAGCTAGGGAAACATCTGGTGGAATTTGTTGTTGCAGCTGCTCTGTCCACAGCCTTCTCTCCTGCTTGGATCTTTCTAGAGACCCAGGAGATGCACTTGCCGCCCTGCCTTACCCTCTTTCATTCCCACTGTATCCTCTTCCCCGGGCTATGGGGTCATTTTTCACTTTTTACTTAAAACTTGCATTGGCTTTAAATTCATTTGCCCTATTTTTTTCATCTTCATAAAATCTTTTTTCTCCTTAAATTGTCCTTTCTTCCTCGTGGCCCTGACGCTCTTCCTTAAGTGCTGTGTTCTCTCGGCTCTTAGAGACCGGCTTCTAGAAGCTGGCTACAGATTTCTTCTGTGCATCCTGGCAAATTGCTTTCAGAGGAAAGCATTTACTTGCTTGAGAAACCTTTAGAGGAGCCCTTGTGTCTTGATCTGCGGTGTATTATCCGGGGGTCAAACCCTGCCTTGGAACGCTCACCCTTCCTGAGGCAGAGGGGAAGGCCAGTATAGACTTGCCCCAGGTCCAGATTACCTAATTGCAGCCACAAAATAAAGCGGGAGTTCAAAGGAACCTTCTATGAAATTTTACGGTTTTAGCAACGTGATGGTTTTAGGAACCATGACGAACTTTCCCAGACCTCTCCTGTCATCTCTCTCTGCTAAGAGCTTCGCAAATTGCCCACCCACGTTGAACCACCCACAAAACCACTTACCATCCAGCAGCCATTCAGCAAACACTCACTGAACGTGCATTTACTCTGTATCGGGCCCCGTGGTGGGAACTGGAGATTCCACGGTGGGCCAGGCAGACCCCGTCTCCACACTTGAGAGCTGTTTTGAGAAGTGGGAGTGAGTAGAGCAGTCACTGTGAGGGGGACCCCCACTTAGCTTTGGGTGATGTGGAGAGGCTCCTGGAGGAAGCTATGTGCGTAGAAGGTCCAGCGAGCCTGAGGGACTCTGTCCTGCATCCACCAGATACCCACTGTGCGGGGCTTTCTGCTCTGTTCCGAGCAGACCGGCGAGCGAGGGCATCCCTGCTGTGGGGAGCTAGGCAGCAGGCAGACGCTGGAATTACAGCATCATGTCACAGGAGTTACTGCTCGGAAAGTCCAGTGGGGTGAGAAGTTGGAGGGTCTCTCTGGTGCGGGGGCCATGGTTGCTCAGGCAGACCGGGAAGGCCCCTCTGAGTGGGGGCAGGTTGGGCAGAGAAATGAGAGACGGGAGAAGAAAGCATTCCAGGCAGAGGGCTGGACCCGTGGGAAGGGCCACGGGGCTGCAGGGGCGTGAGGGAGGCCTCCAGCCTGGAGAGGAGAGCGGAGCCCTGGGTCTCAGAGCCTCAGAGGCCGTGGGAAGGAGTGTGGGTGTTACTCTAGGTGTGAGAAGAAGCCAAGTAGGCTTTAACCAGATTATGTGTGGGAAGGGCAGAGAGGGTTGGACGATCGGCTGTCAGGAGGGAACTGTGGAGTGGACGGACACCGGGAAGACCAGCCCCGGGACACGAGGATGCTCGCTGGGGAGGTGGCCGTAAGAGCTCTCCAGGCTTGGAGCTGTCTTTGAATCTCAGAGTAGAATTGTCCTCTGTGACTAACCGTTCCCCACGCCCAGGGTTGTGCAGATGCACATAGGCCAGTGCCACCTGACCTATCTCGGCACCCCAGAGCCCTCTGAAGCTTAAGGACGTAGAAGGAATGATGGAATTCGAGGGTCGCCCGTCGGCAGCCAGCACAACCACGGGTGTCTCCCGCAAGAATCCTTAGGGGCTGCCCAGTCTGGCGGGCAGGGGTCTGACGGGAAACAGGAGGGCGACCTCAGCTCAAAATACTTCCCAGCAAATTCACATCATCATTTCCAAGGGGGCAAACCCGTAACTTTCCGCAGAGAAATCTGGCAGAGCCTACCTTGACCAAGTGAGCCAAGTGAACCCACCCGAGAGCGGGGCAAGGCGACATCATGTGCCCCTGGACAAAGACCCAGGTGGCTTCTGAGTTCCTGCCAAAACCCAAAGCAAGGGACATTCCACAGAAGAACTGGTTAGGATTCTCTGGCAGGTCAAGGTCGTGAAAGACCAGGAGAGCCCGAGAGGCTGTCCCAGTGTGAAGCTGAGTGAGGGGATCCAGCCCGAGACACCACGCATGATGGTGAGGCCGGGGGAAGGCCGGGGGTGGGGGAGTTGGTCAAATCGCAGGAGGGTCTGCGGGTTAATATTTTGTTTGTTTGTTTGTTTGTTTGATACAGAGAGATCACAAGCAGGCAGAGAGGCAGGCAGAAAGAGAGGGGGAAGCAGGCTCCCCACCAAGCAGAGAGTCTGATGCGGGGCTCGATCCCAGGACCCCGAGACCATAACCCGAGCCATGAAGGCAGAGGCTCAACCCACTGAAGCACCCAGGTGACCCAGGTCTGTGGGTTAAATCCTTAAGCTGCTGCCGTGTCACTCTCCTGGTTCTCCTTGTCCTGCACTTATGCAAGAGAATGTCCTCCCTTTTAGGAGCTGTGGGATGAGGTATTGAGAGGTAAAAAGGGGGAGGGGGCAAAAAACAAAGTGGTACGTAGAGCAGTGAATTCTTTCTCGCAGTTCTGTGGATGCTTCATCAGGCCTGGCTCTTGTGGGGATGTCTGCCTGCAAGTCCTCCCACATGGGCACTCGGCATGGAGTTCGATGGGCCATCGGTTCTCCTCCTGTGGTTTCTCTTCCCCGGGTCGTGGGAGCAAAGGATTTTCATCCGTCTCTCCCTGACGATGGGGTCTGCTCATACTAAGGCAGGATCAGAGGAGAGAAGTCCGTGGAAGAGGGTTGGTCAGTGGACTCATTTTCAAACTGATCACAAAACTAATTTTTCTTTTCTTGAGATAAAGAGGAAAGTACACTTTTTTTTTTTTTTTGGTGTCCGTTCTAAGAATTTTGATAAACGTTTGGTTGCGTTACCACCACCGCAGTAATGCCCCTTAGAGTCAGCCCTTCCCTTCCCAACCCCCAGCAACCACAGACCTTTTTTCTGTCCCTATGGGGTTACTGTTTTCCAGAATGTCCTATAAGGAGAATCATACAGTGCGGAGCCTTTCAAATCTGGCATCTTTTAACTTAGCGTAACACTTCTGAGAGTCTGTGGTGCTCTAGCGTGGATTAGTAGTTTGTTCCTTTTTGCTGGCTGAGTAGTATTTCATTGTATGGATGTACCACAACTTACTTGTCCACTCACCCAATGGAGAACCACTAAGTTGTTGTAATTTCTGAGGATTCTGAACGGAGCTGCTATAAACATTCATGCAGAGGTTTTGATGCGAATGTTGTCGCTTCTCTAGAGGAAACATGTAGGGGTATGACGGCCGGGGCACACAGGAAGAATGTGCTTAACTTTATGAGAAACTGGCAAACCCCTTTCCAGAGGGGCTGCACCACCTTCCAGGCCAGCAGCAATGCCCAGGAGTGCCCCCAGGTCCTCGCCAGCACTCAATATAGTCAGCCTGGTTTATTTTAGCCATCCTGATAGGTGTGCAGTGGCATCTCACCGTGATCTGTGTGCTTATTTTCACAATGAACACCGACATGGAGCATCTTTTCATGAGCTCATTTGCCATTCGTATATTTTCTTTGCTGAAACGTCTGTTCAGATCTTTTGCATTTTTTTTGAATGGGTACTTCGTTTGCTCATTGTTCAGTTTGGAGAGTCCTTTACAAATTCTAGATACTGTCTTTGTCAGATTTGTGTTTTGCAAATGTTTCTCCCAGTCTTGAGCTTGTCTTTTTCATTTTGCTACCTGTGTCTGTCAAAGCACAATTTGAAGATGAAATCTGACTTATCATGGCCATCCTTCATAGATAGTGCTCTTGAGGCGGTAGGTGAGAAATCTTTGCCTAGCCTGCGGTCAGAAAGTTTTTCTCCTGGGCCATCTTCTAGAAGTTCTATAATTTTGAGTTGTGCTTATGGGTCTGTGATCCCTTTTGAGGTATGGGGGGGGTTCTAAAATGTGAGATACGGGTTGAGGTTCATCTTTTTCTGCATCAGTGTTCAGTTCTAACACCACTTTAAAATCTTTTTTAAAAGATTTCATTTATTTATTTATTTGATGGGGGGTGGGCACCACCTGGGGGGAGGGTGTGGCGGCAGATGGGGAGAGGAAGAAGCAGACTCCCTGCCAAGCAGGGAGCCCAGTGCGGGGTTAGATCCCAGCACCCTAGGATCATCGTCTGAGCTGAAGGCAGAGGCTTTAACCCACTGAGCCACCCAGGCACCCCTCTAAAAACCATTTGTTGAGAAAATGGTTGCAGAGTGAACTCCTGGGGATCATGTGTTTGGGTAGTTGGCGGAGGGGAGGGGAGATAGAAATGTCTGATGGGCAGACCTCGAGTGCCCCTGTGACCCCACCTGGGCATCAGGTCTTGGATTTCCAGCCTCCCCATGGGCCGTGGGCCATCAGGCAGGCCCTGTCAGAGAGAAAATCTGCCATGGACCTTGCCAAGCCTCGTGTGGTTACTGTTTAACACCTTGGGTGCAAACGAGCTTTTCTTATGCCAACGGAGGGTTTGAATGCTGTTCCAAGCAGGTGATGTCCATGCAACCTTTGTTGTTAGGTTTGTGGTGGGTGGGGGACCCCCCCCCCAACAACCTCCGCCTCTTGAACTCCCTGCTCCAAGAAGAACCTGGGGAGATGCCAAAACATGTTGCTACAGGGCAGGATGCGAGCAGGGCCTGGCAGAGTCGTCAGCGCAGAGTCCAGAAGTGAGAGGGGAGCACGTGTCGTGGCCCCAGTGTAAGTGGGGAGGACGGAGCCGGCAAGGGGAGGCCTGGTGGTGGTGGCATCGTCGGTGCCTTTCTCTCTGTGGTGGGCGATGGCCCCTGCTTGCTCTCTGCTTGGTCTTGGTGCCAGCGATCCTCTTTCTGGGATTTCTGCCCCGAGGAAAGAACCGAACACGTGGGCCAGGCTGTGTCCCACTGCTTTGTTCAGGATGACAGAGGATGAAATGAGTCTGGGCATGTTTTCCTAGCGGAACGTCAGGCAGCTACCAGGGGGGTGATGCACATGGACATGCTGCGGTCGGGAGAGGGATTGTGAGATCCCACTGCGGGAGAAGAGGTACCTCAGGGTGTTGTGTGTACAGTGAAGGCATTGTTGCAAGCATTAGATGTTCACATAAGCATCTATATTTCATTCTTTGACCTGAACACTTTTGCAACCGGTTCCTTCTGTAACCAGCCCTTAATCCCCACAGCTGTAGTGTCAGGGTTTTATGTTAATCAGGAGTCCTGCCCTCTTCTCCTCCTGGACCTTTTGTCAGGTCCACTGCCAAGGAGCTGGGTGCCCCGGGGGGTGGAAGAGATGAGCAGGGCTTCAGAGAAGGAGGGAAGGAGGGGTGGGGCTCCCAGGAGAAGCAGCAGGGCAAGGCCCTGCGAGCAGGGGTGGAGGGAGCCCCCAGCAGGGGTCAGCAGTGGGCAGGGCTTCCAGAGCTCCGGTCACACCGCTGGCTCCCCGCTGTCATCACAGGCATTCGTCCACTCACGGCTGCTCAGGGACCCGTGGGTTTTAAGTTTGTGTTGGTGATCGTACTCTTCATTCAAATAAAATGGTAGACCGAGGGCCCCCGCATAAAACAGATACACTACAATAGAGGTACTCTGTCCAAGAAGATGGTGGCCTAGGCTCGCTCTGATGGGGACCCCTGGTCTCCCCACACATACACACCAGGGCCCCTGCCTACGTCCTTGGTTGGTACAACAGAAGATGGGCTAGGGTCTCTGGCAGAGGAGCTGGGGCAGCTGAGGCATTGAGAAAGGCATTCCAGGGGCTTGGGACAGGGGCAGTTTCACTACCTGGGATGGAAGTATGTCAATGTTTTAACGAACAAGTCCGCGTGTCATCCAGGGACACAGGGTTGAACAGATGGAGGGATAAGTAGAAAGATGGAAAGTGGGAAGCATGGACGGACCAATGGATGATGGATGGTTGGTTGGGTGACGTGGATGGTATGAGTGGTTGTTGAGTGGTGGGAGGGTTGTTGAGTGGTGGGAGGGGTGGGTGGATTGATGGACCAATGGAAGAACACGGATGGGTGAATGACAGATGGGGGCCAGGAATGAAAGAACAGCGTGTTGGGGCGCCTGGGTGGTTCAGTGGGTTAAAGCCTCTGCCTTCAGCCCAGGTCATGATCCCAGGGTCCTGGGATCGAGTCCCGCATCGGGCGCTCTGCTCAGCGGGGAGCCTGGTTCCCTCTCTCTCTCTCTGCCTGCCTCTCTGCCTACTTGGGATCTCTGCCAAGTAAATACATTTTAAAAATCTTAAAAGAAAAAAAAAAAAAAAAGAACAGGGGTTGTGGGACAAGAGAGGGAAGGCAGAGAGTTGGAGGACGGATGGAAAGGTAGAAGGATGAATGCATATGTGGAAAGACTGAAGGAAGGAAGGGCGGGCGGCTGGAGGGTCATGGGAGTGGAGGTCCTGCGGGCTGCAGAGTGAAACCCGTCAGTGATGGCCTGGTCTTGGCCCCTGGACGCCCGCAGGCAGCTTCCTGGTGCCCTACCTCGTCATGCTCATTGTGGAGGGCATGCCTCTGCTGTACCTGGAACTGGCCGTGGGGCAGCGCATGCGGCAGGGAAGCATCGGCGCCTGGAAGACCATCAGCCCCTACCTTGGTGGTGTCGGTAAGTGGGTCCTCTCCCATCTGGGGGGGCCCCCCTGGAGACCCCCTGCTGTATCCCGGACACCGGGGGGTGGGGGTGGGAGCCCACGGGCAGAGCAGCTGGAGCAAGGAGCCCGCACAGGTTCTAAGAGCAAGCCCTTGAGCGTGGACACACGGCCCGGGTTGGGGGGCTGTAGAACGCCAGTAGAGAGGGCAGGATTTCTTACTCGTGTGCCACTGAGAAAGGAGGGGATGCGAACCCATTGAGGGGTGGATGCCACATTGCTTCTCTTCTCCGGGCCTCCGTTTGCTCTCCTGTAAAAGGAAGCTAGCTGCCCCCATCAGGGAGCTGTAACACAGGATCCAGCCAGCTTCCCTTCTGGGAACTCATCTAGGTACCTGTGCCTGCACATACCTGGCACAGAACAATGTCTCCCACTCTGTGAGCACCGGCTCCATACCAGGTGCCTGCCGGTACTATAGATGCTCACGGGCCCACATGCTCTGGGTCACAGCACTGAGAGCCTACGGGTTGCGTTGGTCCCTCCATGCACGGAGGCAGAGCCTGCATGCCCACCTCCCCTGAGCGACTGCCAGCGGGCGTCCAGGCATCTCTCGGAGATCGTTAACCTGCCCTGTGCAACCCTCACGCGTGTGTGGCTCACGTTTCAGGGATGCCTGGGCGCCGTGGGAGGGACTTCGGCCCACATGGGCCACGGTGTCTTGGGCTCCACCCTCCCGCCCCAAGGCAGGAAGGCAGGCAGGGGCACAGGGTGGTGTTTTGGGAGCAAGAGGGACATACATGGGCCTGGGATGTAGACTTTGTGCAAAAGCGATGCGCCCGTGCCCTCCCAGACCATCTCCAAACCCCAGCAGCCTGCTCATCCTGAAGGGCTGTTAATTTTTAACAAGGAGGTGTGTGGTTTTACAATCAGCCCCTGTCATCAATTGCAGAGGGCTCTCCAAGGTGGCATGTGATGCCTCAGAGGAAAGCTACCAGATGCTTGTGCCAAGCCCAGGTACGGGCGAATGTTTAACCACTGGCCCTCGAGGAGGGCGGGGGTAGGGAGGATCTGGCTGTAGCGTTCACCAGTGCCCCTGGTGTAAATATTTGCACTGGTGCCGCGGGGAGCTGCAGACCTTTCACGCAGTGTTCCACAGGGCAGGGGTGCCTCTGGGGGGCTGGTGTGGGTGAGTGTCGTGCACCCCTGCCCTGGGCCTTGCAGGCTGGCCAGGTCAGCGCCGACCAGTCCCCTCCCCTCCCATCCCCTCCCCTCCTCACACCCCGTCCCACACCCCTCCTCCCTGCTGCCATGAAGCCGGGCTGGGCACAAGGGACCCCACTTGAGGGGAGCCCCAGGGGACATCTGTGCTCCAGCATCGGGGTGGCACTGGGCAGGGTGAGCAGGCCACTCACACTCCGTGCTGAGCCCATGCCTGCCACGTCACAGCTGAGAGCTCTCAGGCCATCTCCCTGCCTCATTTTCTCCTCTGGGAAGTGTAGGTAATAACGCCCAACCCCCGACCCGTGACCACATTGTTGCCAAGACCTGGCATGGAAGTGTGGCAGACTGGCATTGGACTCACGTCCTCAAGGCCGGGGAATGAGGTGGTGGGGACGGACTGGCTCTTAGAGAGGGGCCCGCGGGCGCCCGGCCACAGCTGGCCCTCCCGCAAAGCGGCCGGAGAAGGCTTTGCTGTCCTGGTGCAGTCACTGGGACGCGCCCCGGGCTGGCGGACACGGGCCAGGCCTCAGCACCCCTCTGCCTCCTCCCAGGCCTGGCCAGCGTGGTGGTGTCCTTCTTCCTGTCCATGTACTACAACATCATCAACGCCTGGGCCTTCTGGTACCTCTTCCACTCCTTCCAGGTGAGTCAGCCCAGGTGGGAGCAGGAGCCACCCCCAGGGGGCAGCCTCCGGGCACCCGCACCCCATGTCAAGCGGCGGGCCCCTGCCGTGGTGTGCACGGGCGTGTGTGTGGCTCCGCGTTCCCTCTGAAAGATAGGACCCCTCCACCCTCCTCAAAATACTGAGCAGCACCCCTGGAAATCTATGGACAGAGCAGAGCCCCTGGGGAGGGATTCGGCCCACCCAGCAAGACAGGAGGGGAGCCCTTCCTCCGCTCCGGCTCACCCCTCACCCCTCCCTGCTCTGGTCACTCATCCTTCCAGCTTTCCGACTCCAGACTGAGCCCCCACTTTTCCCTGCAGACCTGAGTTCTTGTAGAAGGACCCTTGGCCCCCCTGTAACACAATAGGGACTGCTCCCAAAGATAAACATTTTAAACCCATACTTCTGAAGATAGCCGCAGTGGGTGTTCATGGTAGTGAGTGGGAGGGGGCTGAAAATCACAGAGAAGAGAGAACCCCGATTCCTCGCAAGGTGCTCCTTGTGTCCAAGCCAAGAGGGGTCTTTGCTTCTGCCGCCCGTGCTCAGTGCCTTTTGTCAGTGCCTGCCCATCACTCTTGGGGAACCCCCCTACCAGCCTCTGCCCCCTCTTGCCCTCCAGCAGCCACCTTCGGTCTCTGACAGAAGGTCCCTGGGCAGATGACACACCCTTTGCCCCGACCCAGGCCTGCATAGGACAGACACTGTCCCCAAGTTCCGAAAGCAAGGTAGGGCTGGCCATGCACTGTGGACTAACCCCAGCTTGTGGGGCCGCTCTCTGGAGCACAGCGGCACAGCCTTGAATCTTCGGAACCCCAAGTAATGCTTGGGTGAATGACCTCAATGAGCAGGACTTGGCATCTACACTCAGAAGATAGTACGTCCACACCCCACTCTGGCCTCCCCGGTCACCCCGCTGGAAAATCCCAGTGTACATCCTTGACACGAAGGACTCCCTGCTCTGAGCTTAGTTGAAGCCACTCATCTCCCTGACTCCACAGCCCTGCCCGTCCTCCACCTTCTGGGTAGAAACAGCAGCTCCTTGTACTCTCCCCACGTGTGACAGTTCTGATCCTCTGTGCAGACCTGTCATGTATAGTTGGGCAGGTCACGCACTGAACAAGAGCCCTCCAGCTAGAGTTGCTGTGTACATGGCCGGTGTCGCAGATCTGTATTGAGCTTGCGATGCCTGTCTGTGCCCCTGACCGGCCCTCCCGTTCCCTGCCCAGAATGGCCGCTACCAGGGCCTTTCCCATTCTTCCCACTCAACCCTCACCTGTCTGTATAAATGCTTCTTTTGATCCCAAAGGATCCCCTGCCATGGTCCGTGTGCCCGCTGAACGACAACCACACGGGCTACGACGAGGAGTGCGAGAAGGCGTCCTCCACGCAGTACTTCTGGTACAGGAAAACTCTCAACATCTCCCCGTCCATCCAGGACAGCGGGCGCGTGCAGTGGGAGCCGGCGCTCTGCCTCGTCCTGGCCTGGCTGGTGGTGTACCTGTGCGTCCTGAGGGGCACCCAGTCCACTGGCAAGGTGGGGACAGCAGAGCCCCTGCCTGGGGCTGGGCACTGCCAACGGCTGCCTTCTGCCCTCCGGGGGTGGGGGTGGGGGTGCGGGGGACACTGGGCTTGGGGGGGGGGACACTGGGCTGGGGGGGACACTGGGCCAGCGGGGAGGGTACGGACACAAATCACCTACCAGACCACCAGGCACATGGCCAGTGGTGCTCTGAGTTGCCATCTCGAAAGGAAGACTTTTTCACTGCCTAAAACGATGAGTGTTCTATGCCAGCCAGCCCCACGTCCATACTACCCAAGGGGCGCCAAGCAACTAGACAGTGAGTTTTCCCTTCCCTGGAGATGTCCCCATGATGCCCTTGCCGCTGACCCTCCAATATAGCAGCAAGATTGGTGTCGCCCGGAGAACTTGTAGAGCTCTGATGTTTCACTCCTCCCTGCACCCCCCGCCCGGAAGTCCTGGAGTCATCGGTGTGGAGAGGAACCTGAGCATGGGTTGATGAAAGCTCCCCCAGGTGATTCTGATCTGCAGCTGAGTCTCAGAACCTTTGTTCTAAGCTGCTGTCAGTGACCTTGCAGGGCTGTCCCGCCAGATGGATAAGCCTTCCCCTCGTTGGTGCCTCCCCAGGTTTATTCTCCTGCAGGGGCTCGGATGCTCTTTGATCTGCCCCATGGAGAAAGTGTTCCTACAGTCTCTCCAGCACCTGGCATCTTTCTGGAGCTGCAGCAGATGCCCTACCCTCCCCCTCCTGGGGCGTGCCCCGTCCTCATACTCGGGCACTCGTCCTACCTGATCCCTTGTGGTTTGGGTGTGCATCTTGTCTCCATCTTGGGGAGCCTTTCATAGTAGGGTTCATCATCCCACTCATGGGAGGCATCGAGGGGCAGAGGGACCTGCCCAAGGGCACCAACCAATGAGGGTGGAGCCTGGGCAGACCCAGCTTTGCCCCTGAAACTCCCCAACCTCTTGGTTTGGTGAACTACCTTCTGTTTGTTCTTCCCAGCCTTTCATGACATAATTCACCCCAGTTTTCCCTTCAGAAGGTCCTAAGAGGCCACCAGTCCTCATCTTCTTGACCACCTGGGTCGCCGCCTAAAGCCCCACCATGTTTCTCTCGAGGCCACAAGACCAGAACTGCTCATGATATTTTAGGTGCCCTGTGATGACCCCAGGGCCATGCCCATCCCACGGCCAGTCTGAGGAACTAATGAGTCCTCTCTGGAAGAATTCAGAGCCTGCAGCTACTCACGTACTCAAGCTGTCCCATCTTGAAGCTCGTAGTTTATGCTCATAAAAAAAGCGTTCTTTGCAATTTGTCTTTGCCAGATTATCATGAACGTGACAAAGATCTGAGGGCAGCATCTGTAAACTTGGAGATTTAATGAGGCCATCTCTTTTCGAGATCATTTATAAATGTGTGAAATGAGGTCATGTCCTGCCATGAACTTCTACTATTTCCTCTATTCAAGCCACGCCCCCTCTCCATGCAAAAGTACCCCCGCAGCTTTATTTATGGGGGAGTAATTCGGTTAAAAACTCTGTACTATTTCCTGGCCTCTTCTCTTGGAATCTCCTCCTCCCCCACAACTTCAAGAGTTGTCGTGGATGGGTCAGAAATGATCTCTCCCCATGGTGTAGGCTGGGTCACCTGTCCAGCTTCCCTGATGGGATAGAAGTGAGCCCGGAGTGCTGCTGGGAAACTTAACTGACCTGAGGGGAAGGGGGTGAAGTTCCAAGGGCCTGCCCTCAGTATGCAGTAAGTGTCCACCGGTTGCGGACATTGGTTACCCCTCTTCAGTTGTCCTCAATGATCTTCAGCTCACTGGCCCCCCTGTCCTTGACCACATCTGTCTCCATCTTGCTCCTGGATTATTTTCCTATCAAGTCAGTTGGCTTGATGGCTCTTCTCAAATTACAATGGCCTCTGAGAGGAATCAGTGATAAGAGATAGGCCCCCACCTCTGCCTGCTATACCAGGGGGGTGCGGATGCGAACCGCTCATCTGGTGGCCTCAGAAGATTCTGGGCAAGATGGTGCCACACACCTCAGCAGGAAATAGGGGCTGAGGGCGAGCCCATCTGGACACGGGCCTCCAACCAGATGAACCCAACCTTTAAGCAAACTGCTTTTGCCGAAAGAATTTTGCAAAATACCTCTGTGCTTTCCGTAAAGAGACTATGGTGCCTACATGGGTTGGTTCAGAGAAAAAGTGCCGGGTCTGGATGGACAGGCGTGCACCTGCAGGTCCCGGTTTGAAGGTTGTGTAAGAGTTCGCGTCAGCAGGCCTGGAGGTACAACACTGCTGCCGGAACCACCATGGAAACCAAGAATAAAATATCACTGAGCTCGCGATGCTGGTTAGGGAAGGATTTGGTTGAAGAAAAATGCCACTCGTGCAGAAACAAAGTCAGATGATTGAATTTCTGTCATCTTTCTGATAGGGACATTGTCCCCACACCAACATCATTACGTTTCCACGAACCCTCATGGCCAAGTTTTTCTTGGGTCTCAGTTCCGCAGAGATGCCATGTCTGCAAGCCCCTGAGGGTTTTGTTTTTTTCCCCTTTTCCCCAGCCCAAACTGAGAACCATTCCAGTTGTCAGTAGCCTAAATGCCCGAGACAGAGTGGCATGCTCTGTGGGGACCACGGACGGGTCTGTCCCAGGGACAAAGGAGCCCAGGTGATCGCGGGTCACAGGGAGGCTGACGTTGCCCTCTGCCGCCCTCTGGTGTCCGCAGGTGGTATACTTCACCGCGCTGCTGCCTTACTGCGTGCTCATCATCTACCTGGTCCGGGGCCTCACGCTCCACGGAGCCACTAACGGCCTAGCCTACATGTTCACGCCCAAGGTACGGATTGGAGGGGGGGGGGGTACCCCCCGTCCTGCAGGGTGGGTGGACAGGCGGGGGAGACTCAGGACGGTGGGAGCAGTGGGTTACCTATGAGCGCTGGGTCCCCACCTCCGCCAGGCGGGGGTCCTGTTCATGCTGGGGGCACTGAGTCTTTTGTCCACCCATGCGCCTCAATGTCCCTGCACCCCAACCGACTACGGCCCTGGCCTCATGTCTGGCCTTGCACCCGTCCTCCTGGCAGCCTGTGGACCGTATGATGGGTCGTCCAACTGTCTCCCGCACCCCTTTTCCTGCAGGGGTGAATCCACTGCAGGGTATTCTGTCATCCCTCCCCAGCCCACCCGCTCCCCTGCGCCCTGCAGCCCACGCTCCTCTGTCGGCAGGGTGTGGGGAGATGGGGGGTCCTGTTTCCTTTGGAACAAAACAAGTTCTTCATTGAGCAAATCTGGCCCCTGGAAACAAAAGGACTGGCAGCGCCCCCACCCCAAAATGCCCCCCCCTGTTCCAGATGGCTCCCAGTGTCTTAAGTTAACCTCACGCTGGACTTTTCAATTGCGCACGTCCACTGGGAAGGGCGCCACGGGGGACTGGACAGGAGCGATGTGTGCATGTCAGGCGCTGGGGAGTTGATGGGCTCCGGCCCGGGGGGCACAGGTGCAGTGGGTCCCCTGCTGCCTGGCCTTCCGCCCCCTACCGGCAGGTCAACAGGCGTGGTTCAGTGGCCCCCTCCCCTGCTGGCTTTGCAGCTGGAGCAGCTGGCCAACCCCAAGGCCTGGATCAACGCGGCCACCCAGATCTTCTTCTCCCTGGGCCTGGGCTTCGGCAGCCTGATCGCCTTCGCCAGCTACAACGAGCCGTCCAACAACTGCCAGAAGCACGCCATCATCGTGTCCCTCATCAACAGCTCCACTTCCATCTTTGCCAGCATCGTGACCTTCTCCATCTACGGCTTCAAGGCCACCTTCAACTACGAGAGCTGCTTGAACAAGTAAGCCCACCCCGGGCCTTGTCGGGTTGCGGGGGTGCACGTCCCCCCAAGCTCCCAGGGCCGCTGGGAAGACGTGGGTGCCAGGAAGGCAAGGGGTGAGGGGCAGAGGACACCGGCTTTGCAGCCCTCCATCCAAGCCCCAGCCTGGGCACCCCTGCCTGAGGGGCTGAGGGCAGTTCAACGGACAAGCCTTCCTTTTTTCTGCCTCATCTCCCCGACCTTGGAAGTAGTCGAGCAGCTCTGTGGGTGAGCCCTGAAGAGGATAGAGTCTGCTCTCTGTCTCCCCCTACCCAAAACACGACCACCCGCATCCAGATCCCGTGTGGGAGTCACCGGCCACAGCTGGCTACTTACAGATTTAAATGGGGATGGATTTATCTAATTAACTCAATTTTTAATTAAATTAATTAGTTGATTAAATGTTAATTAATCAGAGTAGTTGTGATTTTAAGTTAAGTCAGTTAAATTTCTGTTTAAATTGATTTCCACTTACATGTAAATGAATTCAGGTCGGTTTCATTGTTACACTCGCCACATCCAAGGGCTCAGCTGCCACCGCCCCCACCCCCACCCTGTGGTTAGTGGGGGCCCCAGAATATTCCTATCATCCCAAACATTCTGGAGGACCATGCTGGCCCAGAGGTGAAGGTGGCTTAGCTGGGCCATCTCTGGGCTCATCTCTGGTCCTACCTGAGGCTCCTTCAAAGCCATTCAAAATCACACACCCCGCTCCTCCACCCCTGCTAAACTTGAAAAAGCCACAGATCTACAGATTCCCTTTGTTGGAGAGACCTGCCCCATCAGAGGGGAAGGACCCCCAGCAGCCCAGCTTCAAGAGGGTTCCGTGACCGTGGCCTTTCTAATCAGCCAAGGTCCGTGTGGTCCTCTGCTCTGCAGGGTGATTCTGCTGCTGACCAATTCCTTTGACTTGGAGGATGGCTTTCTGACCACCAGCAACCTGGAGCAGGTGAAGGGCTACCTGGCGTCCACCTTCCCCGGCAAATACAGCGAGGTGCTCCCGCAGATGAGAAACTGCAGCCTGCAGGCAGAGCTGGCCACGGTAAGGCGCGGGCAAGGTCTTGGCCAACTTCTCTCCCCCGAGAGCTGGGACAAGTGCGAGCTGGGGGCTGGGGGAGGGGGGGCTCTGTAGTCAGCCACAGGGTTGGGCCTGTGCGTCATTTGCCAGATGGAGTGACCCCTTCTTTGCAAATGCCCGTGAGTTGGGGGGGACCTGCCAGTTCATACCCAGCAGGAGGCATTTGACATTAACTTTAGTTGTCCTGAATCCCTCCCACGGATGCTGCACTGGAGGATCCCGAGGCCGGGAGCTGTTTCCGTCACCGTCACGCTGCGATCACGGGCCTTCTGGTCTAAGCCGTGGTTAGAGATGTCTGGCTTCTTGGCCAGCCATAGCTAAACAGCTTAAGGCAACTGGGGTATAACCCACCCGCCCCCACCAGACCCCTTCTCCTGTGGCTCAGGAGCTGGCTGAGCCCACCCCAGGGAGTCTGGCACCCTGTCAACGTGGGCCACCTTCCCGGGGAACGCTGGCTCTGGCTCGGGCAGTCGGTTTGCATCACTGTTACTGATTGGCTCATTTCACGCACGAGGCAACACTGTCCTTCCTGGCTCTCTGCTCACCCCGGCCTGTGGCCTGACACCCCCTTCCCGCCCCCGCCCCCCACTTCCCAGCCCCCAGCCCCCAGCCTTCGAGGCCTTGATGCGTTCCCCTTGGGCCTCAGCTCCTGTTCCATGTTCTCACTTCAAAGTTCCTTTATGTTTGGGGGCCCCTGGGAGCTCTCCTCCCTGACTTCTGGGCTTGGCTCAGTGTCCGAGAACGAGGGGGTGACAGATGGATTCAGACTGTCTTTTCCCATTGGCGTTCCTTGCTGGGTTTTCCCTCCCCCGCGCTGCCTTATTCTCTGCTGTTTGGAGCTGATCTAGCGAATTTCTCCTCTCGAATTTGTCCTCTGCCTTTTTAACTCAACCAGGTCTGAAATTCAACAGGGTCTTGACTTCCTGCCCACCCAGAACAGGGACTGTAGTTTTAAATACCTCCTGTGTCCGCCTCTGTCCTTTTCCTCAGCCCCTGTGTTGGAGGCTGTGCTGTTCTACACGACAATGTGTGTGTCTCTCCTCACCTTTGTGCCTTTTTACCTGTTCACCATTTCCTCTGGCACCCCAGACATCTTCCGGAATCATCATCTCCCTTAAAACGCATTCCTTTAGAGCAGCCTGCTTTTTTTCCCTCTTTAGTTTTAATTCCTGTGTCATTCCCGAGCTGTATTCATTTCTGGTGTATAGCACCTGCTTCTTGGTAATTTTCTCGGATGTCGTCTGTATGCCTATGCCGATACTCAGTCCCCTCTTTTTAAGGACTGTCTCCCCGGTGTGGAAGGTCCCAGGTTTATAGTTATTTTCTCTGGACACTTTGGAGCGGTTTGCCATGTGATTTCGGTTGCCTTGAAATTTCCTGTCTTCCTTCAAAGCTCTCGGCTGCCTCATGCGTTTGCTCTGATTTCTCTGGCCCGTCCCTTGGACTCTGGCCTCGGTAACCGAAGCGTGGATGTATTTTGTATTCATCCGACGTGGATTGGATGAACACACCAGGATGCCCCCAGCCCCAGGATGGGTTGGGTGAGGTTGGGGCTTCCTGGATCCACAGATCCACGTGTCTTGACCAGTTCTGGAGAATTCACACCCCTTACTTTTTCATCATTGCCTGTACTTCTCTCTCTCTGCTTTGGAATTCCTTCCGGACCTCCACATCCCACCACTGCATGTGCACTTGCTTCTCTTTTATGTTTTCCCAGCTTCTTATCTTTTTTTTTTTTTTTTTTCATTGTGGATCCGTTCCTGGAATATGCCTCCTGGTTCCCTAATTTTCTCTTCAGCTACAAGTGGTATTTAGCTGTGGATGGAGCCTGTCGGTTCAGTGATTTGTTAAACCCGATTTTTTTTTTTTCTCAAATTTGCTCCCCACGCTGAGTTTCCTGTGATACGCCTATTTTTGGCAGTTTTATCTTCTGCTTCTTTGAAAAGGTCCTACATAGCTGGTCCAGGGGCGGCCTTGGGCAGGAGAGTGAAGGCAGTCGGTTTCCAGACTGACATCATGGAGAATTTGTTGACTCATGATAATGATAAAAAGCAAGCCAACTTTAGCAGGTTTTGTTACCGTTTGTAAATTCTCTACAAGGGACCACCCCCTGTTGTCTGCATGCAGAGCTGGTGAATCCCACTATGCTTATTGGTAAGCCAGGAGTCTGCCAAGCCAACCAGTGTCGACCATTCTGGGGGAGTTATTCCTAACTCTTTCCTCCGTGGCTTGTTGTCTTTGGGTTTATACATCTGTTTGCAGGCTCGCTGCTTGATCCTCTCTGGTGGTCCTGCAGGTCTAGATTGCAGGAGCTTGCCCCCAGAGTGGGTTTGCTTCTGCTGCTGGTACCCAGGGGGCACCCTCCCCCACACCCCCAACCCCAAGACCTCTTCAGACCTCTTGGAGGGTTTGTCTATAAGCGGGAGCTCCAGGCTCTGGTTCCACAGATCACCATCCCTTCAGGGCTCCGGCTACAGAGCAACCCTGCCCTCCCCGGCCCCGTGGCTTCACCCGCCCACCTTGCCTCCCAGCCACTGGGGCCTCAGAACGCCTCAGTGGCCATCCTGTTGGAAGCACAAATTATCCGAACCTTGTCTGATTGTATTTCCTCCCGAATGGACGTGAGTTGGGGCGGGAGATGGGAGCTCAGTGTTCCGAAGTGACGAAAGGGGCTCCTGACGGCTCACATGTCTACCTAGCCCCACTCAGCCTGAGGGGCCAGTGTGCAGATGGCAAACCCCAGCTCTGCCCGTGGCTTCTCCTGGCCACCTGGGAGGTTGCTTCGCATCGGGTGCGCTTAAGGAGTCCCAAGCCCCTTGGGTGGGTAACTGCCACCTTCTCGCCATGGGCAGGCGGTCCAGGGCACCGGCTTGTCTTTCATCGTCTACACCGAGGCCATTAAGAACATGGAGGTGTCCCAGCTGTGGTCAGTGCTCTATTTCTTCATGCTGCTGATGCTGGGCATTGGGAGCATGCTGGGGAACACGGCGGCCATCCTCACGCCTCTGACCGACAGCAAGGTCGTCTCCAGCCACCTGCCCAAGGAGGCTATCTCCGGTGAGTGGACCCATCCGTGGGGGATGTGGGGCTCAGGGAGGGCCAGGCATGGGGCACAAGCATGGGGCACAAGCCTTTGTGGTCTCTCGTCCTCTGGGCCGTGTGGGATTTGGAATGCGTGACTCGCCTGTGCCTCTGGTGGTGGTGGCCACCCCAGCCTTGGGGAAGGCCAGACTTAACCAGCGTCGTGCTCCAAACTCTTCAGGCCAGGAGACAATCTGCTCTGGTCTTTGTTTCAATCGAAGCATAACGCTAAGAGCATGTACATTTCCTAAACACAATCTCAGTGATTTTTACATGTAACCACCCAAGTAACCACCACCTAAGTCAAGATACAGAGCGTTGCCAGCACCCCCGAGAACCCCTCCCCACCCCTTCCCTGTCCATACGCTCCCAGCCCCAGAAGCGACCTCTTTGTGACTGCTACCGCTTCGGGATCGTTTTTCCCGCTCTTGAGCTTCATGTACATGGAATCACGCTGTCTGTGCTGTATGTCTCTTGTCTTCACCAAACTCGGTGTGGTTCTCCCCGTTGTTGCAAGGGACCATCGATCTGTCCCTTTCCCGCCTGCGTGATAGATGATTGCCTAGACTCCATCACCCATCTGCTCCACTATCATACCTGGTGATGTCTGGGGAACCCAGTGGCCCCCACTCCTGCCCACGATGACACCATCCCACCACATCTAGGACGTCCCTTCTCCCAGCCTCATCCCACCGAGCTCACATGCCATCCCCTTAAAGTCCTCGCCAGCCAGATGCAGCCGCCCACCCCTTGTCAGAACCTTCTAGCACTGAGCATCACTCTTCCCACGTGGTCTCTGTGGCCGCATGCTATGTGCCATTAGCTCCCGGCCAGCACATAGCCCCTTCCTCGAGGTGTGTCCCCTCAAGATGGCATGGGGGCTTGGTGAAGGGTGGGACATGGTGTGGCGGGGAGAGGGCAGGTGGGAGCTTGAGGGTCAGATACTTCATGGGGTCCCTGGGGAAGTCCGCCCCTGGAGGCTGGTTGAAGAACCTGGGTTCTGGAAGCAGAAGGGCTTCTGTCTGAATCCTGACTTCCCCTCTTAGATGCTATGGGATGTTGGGAAAGTACTCCTTATCTTTGAGCCTTGGTTTCCCCAGCTGTGAAAGGGAGCTCCCCAGGATATTATGCACGAGACGTGCCAGGGGCATGTATAGTGGGAGCTGGGGAGACTTTCCCTGTTTTCTCTCCCCTCCCTACTCCCTCTTCTGGCCAGACATGAATCCTCTCTAGTGCCCTGATTCACCTCCGTGAGCTCAGAAGCGGAGTTGTAGGGGTAAATGGCATCACCAGACCCACAGACTGGGTGGGACCCACCGCCACAGCATGGGGAGACAGCAGCGCCCACAACTTTCTCTTTTCTGCTGAGCTTGACGCCCCCTGCAGGACAGCTGCCTGAATTAACATGAGTGACTTGTGCAGACACACACTCCTTGGGACACCTTTGTTGTCCCCTGAACACACACACCTGTGGCATACAGAGGTGGAGAGGCCAGTCCATGGCTAAGTCCCCCTGGGGTCCGTGGCTCCACATAGGAAACTGGATGAATGTGTAGGCGTCTCAGGCAAATGAGTGTGTGGTCTTATGGCCCCAGGTCTGGTGTGCCTCGTCAACTGTGTCATCGGCCTGGTGTTCACCATGGAGTCTGGCAACTACTGGTTCGACATATTCAATGACTACGCGGCCACGCTGTCCCTGCTGCTCATCGTGCTGGTGGAGACCATTGCTGTGTGTTACGTGTATGGGCTAAGGAGGTAAGGAGGCCCCACCCCCGACACCTGCTGGGGGAAGGGCCCATGAAGGCCACGCCCCCACAAAGGCCTTGCCCCACAAGGAAAGCAGGTCCCTTTCCACAGTAAGTCCGTTACTTTTCTCCTGCAACTTGGCACTGTTTTTCCCTTGGCCCAGCTAATTCTCTGCCTCACTCCCACCTTCAACCAGTATCTCGTCTTTCTGCTTTCTGTATTGCAATGGGAGTGGGGAGGACCAGCCATGACCCTAGAAACCAGACCCGTTGAGCCATGTTTCCCTCTGTGCCCCTGGAAGCTCTGGGGTCCCCTGTCACACCAAGGGACTTACATGATCAAGTAATTTCGGGACGTCACAAACAAGAGAGAGTCAACATTTCTTTCCCATAGGACTACTTGGAGCCTTAAAGACCAGTGTGAGTCTCAAAGGGGGTATAATGTGTAGCATGTCCAAAACGTTTTTGGTCAAGAAAGACTTCGATATCTGTCCCTCCATCTGCTGTCTGTTGACGACATTCGGGTTAGAGTGACTCACTCTCCTTGTTTTCCCAGGACCAAGGGGTTTCCTGGGACATTCAGTGTGAACACTGGGGATGTCCTGGGTCAACCGGAACATGTGTGTCACCTAGATGTGGTAGTGTAGAGGGAGAAACAGATCGGTCCCCTGAGAGGGTAGGTGTTTCCCAGGAAGAGAGAAGGTTGCAGAAAGAGGACCAAAAGGCAGGGCCCAGGGGAGATGCTGGAGAAGGGACACACGTCCATGCAAAGTGTTGGTACTAAGTGGTCAGGGTCGGAGGGAGGGAGAAACCAAAGGTGCCTCGCAGAGCAGAGTTTGTAAGCAGCAGGACCCAGGAATGGCCGGGAGAGGGGAGTCCCTCTGTTCGCCCAGGGGACAGCGCCATCTAGCGACCACTGAGCCACGGTTAGCTCCACAGCCAGCTAGCTCTTCCCACATCTCTCTATCCAGGCAAGTTGGGGGTGGAGGGCGGATGAGCAGGGGATGTGAAGGGACAAAAGAGCGTGTCATCTTGAAAAATCTCAGGCATTCACATTCACATTCACACAAAGCACAGGAGCCTTTGTGGCCTGAAACCCAGGGTCCAGCCGGGTCAGCAGCAGCATGGGAACAGGTGGCTGTCTGCAGGCTTCTGTGGGAACTCAGCACAAGCCACAGGCCCAAGCATGGCAGGTGGCTGTGGCTACCGCCGGTGACGGTCCAGCCTCACCCCACCCCCCCACCACACACCCGGCCCTCTCCATGCCTGCTTCTCCCGCCATGGGGAGTAGCCCTTAGGGTCGACACCAGCAGCCTTCATCCAAAAGTGGCACCAGGAAGGCATCTTCTGATGTCCCCATAACCATGAGGCGGTTGCTTTGCTGCCCTACTCTGTGGCGGCCTCAGCCCTTCTCCCCTCCCCACACCACACACCCTCTCCCCAGGTGTCAGAGAGGGACCCCAAAGAGGTGATCATCGGTGGTGCTCAGAACGGAATCTTTCTAAGCAAACGGATATGAAAGCTGGAGCCCTCTTGCACCTACAGCATGGATAATCCTGACTTTCTCTGCATTTTCCAAACAGATTTGAAGGTGACCTTGAGGCCATGACCGGTCGTGGCCTGAACTGGTACTGGAAGGCCATGTGGGCTGGCGTGAGCCCCCTGCTCATCGTCAGCCTCTTTGTGTTCTACCTGAGTGACTACATTCTCACGGGGACCCTGCAGTACCAAGCGTGGGACGCCTCCCAGGTACCCTCCGGCTCCGGCCCCCTGGGATCCCCTCCCTAGCACCGGCTTTATGTTCGCTGAAACCAACCCATTTCCCTGGGGTGGGCAGGTCAGTTGTCATGACACAGAAACACCACCCAGGTAATGAAAAACACTCAGCTCAGGACAGCAGAAGTGAGCTTTGGTTTTTCGCTGTGTACTCCAGTAAAGAGAGTAGGATTCCCTTCCAGGACTTCCCAGGGGGCCTCTGGAGGCCGGTAGAAGGTCTGCCAGGTGCTGGTTCCCACTCCTGACCTCTGTCCACTGAGGCCTCCTCAGGGAAGGCAGAGCGAGCCTGGAGGGCCCGGTCCCTGACCCATGGAAAGCATGGCCCCTGGAAGGGTCATTGCAGGAGCCCGAGGGGACCTGCGTCAGCACTTGGGTGCTGGATCCTGGCAGGGTCTGGATCCGGGTGGGGCTGGGACAGACAGGGCAGGCTCGCTTGGGGCTCCATGCAGCTGCTGTGCCCCAATTGGAAGGACAGTGTGTCAGCATCCGAACAGCCAGGGGCTGTACGGGGACCCTCGGCCTCGGGGCCAGGCCAGCTGTCCTGATACAGAAGTGCTTTCATAGAGAATGTGACCGATGATGGCCAAAGGCGCCCCCAGCCCTGGTTCCATGGCTGCGCTTCTCCAGCCGTGGCTGGGGGATGGGGGTATGTCTTCCCCAATCCACAGCAGCCTGATAAAATGCAAGGACAGTGAAGCACTTGAAAAGTGACATGAGGAGAATATCTGTAGCGTACAAGCTCCCATCACTTCTGATACCCAACAGAAGATGAAGCGGTCACATTGCTACAACAGCTTCTCAGTGTGCCCACCCCCCCCCCACCCCGCCCCAGTTTCTGCACGGGTCAGGATGGAACAAAAAAAGGGAATAGACAAGCAACAGAAAGTTCGTGGGCTGGTTTCCCACACCACACCCTAAGCAGCGTTTGGGGTCACAAACCACGCTTGGGCGACAGCAAACACCCGCTTCCCCTGGACGTAGCTGTTCCGTGGCTCCCGCGTGGAAAGGCAGCCTTTACAGGCTTTTTGGCCTCATTTCTCATCAGCTTTAATGTGCATTCAGGGAAGCGTCCAGCAACTGAATCCAGAGGTCCCTCAAGGTTTCTCCTGACCAGAGCTGTGCCATTCAAGGTGGCAGCCAACAGCCACATGGGGCTATGCCCATCTGAGTTCACTGCAACTGCATACAATTTAAAATTCAGTTCTTCACCCTCACTGGCCACATTTCCAGGGCTCAGTAGCCCCGTGTCTGGTGGCTGCCATGTTGGACAACCCCGATACGGAACACGTGTGTCATCACCGAATGTTCTGTTGGGCAGCACCGGGCTCAGGTTAGCCCCCTGCACGTAGGTGTCCCTGTCGGTGCCCCGAAGGGAAGGCCCTTGATTATTCCTGTCGGTGATCCTTCAGAGGCAAGGCCAAAATAGTGGCTGTATGCACACGAGCTGAAGTTCACGGAAGAGAGAGAAGGCAAGGGAGGCAGGTCTGTCCAGCCTACTTGCTGGTGAGCTGCAGAGCCAGGCGGCCCCGGACACCCCCCCCCCCCCCACCAGCACACGGCCTTTCACCAGGCCAACCTCTGCCTGCATTGGTTTCCTCCTGGTGACCCTGTTACCCCTTGCAGGGTCAGCTCGTGACCAAGGACTACCCTCCATACGCCTTGGCCGTCATCGGGCTGCTGGTGGCCTCCTCCATCATGTGCATCCCCCTGGTGGCCCTGGGGACTTTCATCACACGCTGTCTCAAGAGGGGAGACACGCCCCCCACGGCCTGAGGACTGGGCTTCCCAGAGACCATGCTCAGCTGCTCCCTGTCCGGCAGCTACGACTTATAGACGGTATCTCCTTGGCTGCTTGGGACAATATTTGCTCCAGAAACACTCAGCCTGTTGTCTTCCTGAGTTCGTCAAGAAGGACCGTGGAGGAAGAAGGTTCCCTTGGGAGGACCCACACCCCACCAGCGGAGCAGCCCCTGCTCCTCTCTGCGCCCCTCCTTGTCACCAGAGATGCAGGCTTTTCAAGACCAGTCTGCAAGACAACTGCTTTCTTGACTCTAGGGAAGCCTAGAATTAGGCCACACTGTGAGCTGAAATTTGACTATAATTTTCATGGAATAAAATTTAAGTGACTTTTTATTTCTTCTGAAGAAATCCAAAAATAGGAGAAGGCAGTTGTTTTTTAGATCAGCTGGAAGAGAGGTTTTCTCCAAGTGCCTGAGATGACAGCCGAATGTCACTGGTACAAAACCAGGTGTCTCTTTTGAGTCCCCGTGAATATGTAACTGCTGGGTCCTTCACTAACACGACTGACTGGCCAGGTGGAAGGAAGCTTTTGCTGGGGTCCAAAAGGGGCTCACTTCTGTGCAGATCTGAGGTCTCTCATGGTGGGTCCAGGCCTGGTCCTCCCAATTACGGTGCACAACCCCAAACCACCCGATAAGCCCGTGCAGATGGCCCCTACCGCCGGGTGTTGGAAAAGGTGCCAGAACCACTTGTGGGTGAGCGTACAGCCAACTTGGTGTTCTATTTGGACATGGCGGCCAACTCATTAGAGCAAAGACCATGAACATCGCTTATAGTCCATCTTAAATTATTTGTACATAGGTTTTCTAGAGTGTATAAAACAGAGCCTCTTGGAACTGAAGACACCATTATTTATGATACAGCCATCAGTCCACAGTGCCAATGTCCCCCGTCTTTGACCGCAGTAAGTAGGTCAAGGTTATCCCTAAGCGGAGAGGGCCGCTTCCTGCCCTAACATTCTGTGCTTCCCCGACATACAGGATTCAGGGAAGTTTCTTTGGGTAGATTTGTACAAACATCTTCACAGACACTTAATTGGGGCATTAGCTGGAGGGTTTTTGTTGGTGGTTTTTGGTTTGTTTTTTAACTTCATTTTCATGGCTCTAAGTGTCCTATGTAACAAAAATAGGCATTAGGAAGGTCTTTTGCCTTCTTTGATAGCCATCCTATCAATATTTCACAACTTCACCTCATTATTAAAAAAAAAAAAGTCACTTGCCTCTAGAATGCACCAGCATTTCCTAACCACAAATACTCAGTCCTCTGATTTTTTCATCAGAGGGTTTAGGGCCAACAAACCTTACCTACCAGGGCTTGAAGGGCATACAGCTCCATGTCAAATACACAGCACAGTCTGTTCTGAATCTCTACAGAGAGGAACCGCCCCCCTCCAAGCTCACAGGCACAGTCATGGTCTAGCAACATGGGCCACCCAGGCGTCAGTGGGGTGTGTCAGCCCTAAATGCCAAGTAGCCTCAGGACCATGGGGGCTGACGCCGTCCTCATTCCTGTATTGAGTTACTGTATGTCCCTGCTGCTACCCCTGGCCACCCATCCGAACCGCCTGGGAGCAAGGCTTGCTGTCTCCCCATGCGTACCCAGGCCCCGCCCAGAGCCAGCCCAGCCCGAGGACCAGGGCCCCACAATGGGTCATGCATTTAGGAATACTTACATCAAAAAGAACCTTCAAACATTTAAAAGCATTTTTGAGTCCTTCGATTGTCATGGAAAAGCCACCTACTCAGAATAATTTTTGTACCCCAAGCTGGACAGATGAAATTCTGCTGTTCTAGAATAATGTGCTCGAGCTAAAGGCCTCGGGTTTTGGTTCAGTTTTATTCTGGTTCCTGTAAACTTCATGAAGGGCAGAACAGTTCTCAAGCATCCTCTTGAAGCCGTAGTTAAGTCCTGTCTCGAAAAAATCCTTGGTTGACCATTTTCAGGGTATTGCATGGAAGTGGTCATCTGGCGTTCGTCCACCTGCCTCCCAGAGAGCTGGAGGGGGAAAAGCGATGTTCCGTCCCTGTCCACGTGATAGTCACCTAGATGCCATGGCCAGATCGCGGGCTCCAGGGAGCTTTCTATTAATGTTAGAGACATAATGGCCCTTGGCTTAGCTCTAAGAAATCAGGGACGGAACTATCTGGTGTTTAGCCATTGTCCCCATAATAAAACCCTAGACAAGTATATCTGTAAGGTTTTGGTTATGTACTGGCTGCAGTTTTAAGAGCTCTCCACACAAGATTTTCCTGCATTATGTAAAGAGACAAGTTGATTTGGGAAACATGACAAATAAAGGAGAATCCAGCCAGTGTCTCGTTTCTGTCACCTTCTCCGTGTTTTCCCCCACATGGCCAGGGAAGCCATACTGCTGCGGTGTACGAAGACCCTAATGGGACGGTCAGATTCCCTAAGAAAAGCCAGAAAAACGTCTAATTTGCTCATGTAAAACAGGTGTGACCTCAGAATCTTTTCAACCCTTCTGACGGGCATCCTGGGCAGCCTGTCTGTCTCAGGGTCTGGCTGAGACCATAAGAAACCACGGTAGGCATGAGTGTGCCCTTAACAACTGTGCTGGGGGCAGAGGGTGCGTATGCAAACTGCTGTGTTCGACTTTTGTCTGCGTTACATAAAAGATTAATCTGTGGCTGTTCCACTTGATTGACAGAAAAGCTGGGGCAGAGAATTAACTCCTCGATCGGTTTTTACTTGACATTAGTCCAGGGAAGAAAAATAAGTAACAGATTCAAACATCCACTTGTAAGGCTAAAACATCATTGACAAACAGGAAATTCTCAACCAGAATGCCTTGACCAGTCCCTGACATGGGAACCACTTCTCTTCCTGACTGTGGCTCACCTGCACAGTATCAGTGTTTATTAAGAGCACCAACTGGTGGGTTACACACCAGTCCCGGGCGTAGGTGCTGGGGACGGTGCTGAACACAACAGACATCGTCCCTGGCCTTCCTGGCACTTAACGTTCTGGGAAGGAAGAGAGAGTGTCATGGGCAACAAATAAGTACAGACTGTGATCATTTCTAAGAAGGCAAGAAATGGGTCAAGTGATGGTATGAGAGGGAAAGTACTTCAATCAGGTGGTTGAGGAGGAGCTTTGAGGATGGACTGTCTGTCTAGACAGAGTCAATGGCATGTGCAAAGGCCCGGAGGTGAGAAAGAACAGAAAGAAGGCCAATGGTTGGAATGGGGAGAGTGCTTGGAGATGGGCTTGGAGGAGTAGGCAGGGTCGAGTCAGTCCGGCCTTGTGGGCCAGGCAAGGGGCTTAAGATTTTTTTTTTTTTTTTTTTAATCCAACAGTCAAGAGATCACAAGTAGGCAGAGAGGCAGGTAGAGAGAGAGGAGGAAACAGGCTCCCTGCTCTGCAGAGAGCCCGATGCGGGGCTCGATCCCAGGACCCTGAGATCATGACCTGAGCCAAAGGCAGCGGCTTAACCCACTGAGCCACCCAGGCGCCACAGAGCTTAAGATTTTTCTTCAAAGAGCAACAGAACCCCACTGAGGATTTAACGTGGGCACCTTGCCCTGTGTGATCTGTGGGAGAAGATTTATACAGCACATAAAACCAACAAACAACTCTAGAATATAAAGAAGTTCACAACAAATCAAGGACAATCTAACAGAAACCGGCAAAAGACGTCAACAAGGCACAAAACAGGAACACCAATGACCAAAGAATGACGAGAAGATGCTCAGGGGTCATCAGTGATTGGAGAAATGCCAGCATGAGATCGGTATCTCATCCGTACCTGCTAGATGAAAAAATCTAGGAAGTCTGGCATACCGAGCGCTGATAGTCACATGGAGCCACTCGGCACAGAAATGGCACAAGCCCATTTAGAAAATGGTTTCTTGTTATTCTTGTGTTTCTGGCTTCTCGTTCTCCTACCGGGGAGACAGCAGGGAGAGACACATTCCCACAGGAGCCAGGAGGCATAGGGAAGGTGCACAGCCGGACCGAGTGCAGGAGTTACCGACCAGAAACCACCGAAATATCACATCAGCATCAGACTGGACCGGGTAAAAAGGAACATGGGATCTATCAAATCCGAATGGACACAGAGACTGTCATAAATTCATTCACTATAAACAAGCTGGCAGGAGGAGATGACAGATGGGACCACCGAGCGGAGGAGTCCTAGAAACATCACGCTGAGTGCGCACACGATAGTAAGGACATAAAGATGGACTCGACCAGTAAGGCGAGGAAATGCAGCAAGAGCAAGCAAGGCCAGTGGAAAGCTCTCTGGGAGGACACCAGGGTGGCCCTAGGAAGGACATGGGCCTCCCCAGGGGCAGGGTCCCCTTGACCCCATTCTGTTACGGGCCCCAACAGCACAGGAGGGAAGACGTGAAACTTTAGACTGAACGGAGGTACTGGACTTGTCCAGCGAGACGCCTTCGTCCCCAGCGCTCCTCCCACAAAGGGAAGGGAGCCCAGAGGTATAGGTAGCGCTGGGGAGGTCCTTGGACACCGCGGTGTCTGTCTCCTCTTGCTCCTCCCTCCCCTTCTCTCCTGCCCCCGGCCCCCTCCCAGGTGAACGCAAGCTGCTGGTGACGGAGGGCCCCAGGCTCGGAGCCACACAGCCCATGCCCAGTACAGCAGAGACGAGCGATGCCTGCCAGGCCCAGCCCAGCCTGCAGGGTTTGGGGGGCAAAACAAATGGTATCGCTGTTCTGTTCTGCTCTGGGGGCTAATGTGCCACACAGTGTCTGGTTACCAGAACTCTTCAGTCCTGGTCTAAGCTGCACCACCTGACAGGAGCCACCGAACTCTCTGGGGCACCAGCCCAGCGTCTCGCTCCTCCCTGGCTGCAGGGGCAGGCCTCCTAACACGGCCCCAGGGACGCCCACCTCGTAGCACTCATGCCCCAACCCTCCAGGGACTGGTTTCGAACCCACGGAGAACAGCAGACGTGACAGGACGACGTTTCTGAGATTCAGTTACGAGAAAGACTGGCACTTAGGTTTTGCTGGCTTCTACAAGCCAAGCGGCTGTGCTGGGGAGCCCAAGGGCAATGGACAGGGCATTCCAAAAAGCTTATCGTAACACGTCCTTATTGGGCTACTTTCTTCTGACATCGGGACTCTTGGACGATAAAACTCCAAGACCTTGGTTTGTTTAAGCTGCTTCCCCCCATGCCACCCATGGCGCACCTCCAATTCCAGTCCGAACTGACCCCACAAGTACAGCCCAGACCGTTAGAACCAAGGAATCTGGGTCACGTGACTCTGGGGACCAGCGCCCCCCTACTCCTAGTCCCAGAATCCTCAACAGGACCAAATTGGTCATTCTGGAGCTCAGTCACCACGGGTCGCACACGGACTCACGTCTCACTTGTACTGGATGTAACCAGGCGATGAGAGCATCACTGACCTTTCTCTTCGCCCCAGGAGGCAAGGAGCTAGAGATGAGCCGGCACAGACACCAATTAGTGTACCAGAGGAAGGACAGACGGTCACAGGGGTGGGTGCGTGGGAGAGAATTCCCGAAAAACCCTTCGCAGGAAGCTGCGAGGGCGGCTCACCTTCAGCAGCCTGGGCAGGAGAGGCAGCTGCTGGAGCCCAGAGAGCCGACGCCGGGGACGGGCACGATACAGCCCGAGGCGGCTCGGCTCGGCTCACGGCGGGGACAGAGGACCCCACAGCCCATCTCCAAGGCCTTTCGTCTCACTCCCCACGTGGGCAGGGGGCCGCCAAGGTGCATTCCCACCTGTCACGGACACATTCCCGTCGCCCGAGAGATCAATTTCTAATAGGCAAGACTGTCGCTCTGCGCTGGTGAGATCTGTTATCATTTTGAGAAACAAATTAACTTGGTTGGGGGGGGGGCGTTCAGGGGATATCTTTTTATGGAAAAATACTTTACTAAATCATTTGCTGGTTTTATCTTTAATTAAAAATTAATTATACACACGGACACGACTTCTCAAGTGATAATTGGAAAGCAGGTGTGAGAAGGTATGAATTTTCTTGCTTCCTTACACTGTCTACTTTTCTAAAAAGCCCCTGCATGCACTGCTTTGTGTGAGTTCTAAAATTCTAAAAATACAGAGGCACCTGGGTGGCTCAGTCCATTAAGCATCATGATCTCAGGGTCCTGGGATTGAGCCCCGCATCGGGCTCCCTGCTCAGCGGGGAGCCTGCTTCTCCCTCTCCCTCTGCTGCTGCCCCTGCATGTGTTCTCGCTCTCGCTCTCTCTCTCTCAAATAAATCTTTTTTAAAAAGTTGTAAAATAAAAAAAAGAACCTCCCTTTTAAGACAAAGTATAGGAGTGATACCAACAGTGGTTAGAAAAGAGTATGACATTTATTTTCACTTAAGGATGTACAGTACATGAATTTAGAAATAAAATCACGGCAGGGCTCTGGATACGGACACTTTTAGGCGCTGACACACCGGTCTGGTCCCCCTGCTGTGGGGCAGCCACACGAGCCACACGAGCCGCACGAGCCACACGAGCAGGGCGGCTCTCAGTGGGTCTTTGCTGTGGTTGTGGAAGTCAGTTCTTCATGGGAGATGCCCAGGGGCCCCTGACTTACTATATTACAGGAGACATGAACCAAGTTTCAAACATTTCATCTTTGGAACAAATTATGCTTATTTACATGTTAAGAATAGGCAGCTCTGATCACTGACCCTCCTGGGAGTCTTCATGAATGATTTTAAGCTACAGAGGGCTTCCAGCTATTACCTCCTTTAGAGTTTCTAGAAGCAACGACTCTTATTAATGTTTATAAAAGATAATGTTGGGAAATAAAAAGTCATGTTGGAATAAAGGCGCTTTGAGAGATACTGAAGGACCACAGAAGGTCTTACTTCCTATTGAAAAAAAATGTACATATTTTCAAGCACAACACAAATATCGTAGCAGGATTTAATCGAACGGTTTTAAAACAGTGGCAAGAATACTACCCTACACACTTTTCTAATATTTAAACCTCATAATTACAGTTTGAATATACAGTCCAACTTATAATCAGAACTACGCGCAGCTTCTAAAGTGTATTTTTCAGGCTTGTTCTGCACATAAATTAACATTGAAGTTGGTCCTTGATTCGGAGAACTCCAACTATGTGGAAGCACGAAATTTCAGACACACTTATTGACACGAACCTTTCCAGAGTGAGAAGGGCTGATGGTGCCAAGCGTGGAAAGCGGCTGCTGCCTCCAAGTGCAACGCCACGTCCCGCCAAGAGTCTCCCGGAGGCTCACCCGGCTTAATGAACGGGCCCGAGGGGAGCAACACAGCCGGGAGGGAGGAGCTGGCCCGCCGAGGGGCTTCTCCATGTTGGGGTAAATCCTTAAAACAGAGGTGGCTTTGGACCTTTAGCATAAGACACAGACTTTACATTCTTTGATTTCATTTACACCTTTTAAAAAAGATAAAGTCTATCGGAACTTCCTCTTCTTTACACTCAAGTTCAAGCTGGACTCACAGAGCGGCCCAACCGAAACCACTGGAACGCCAGGCCCGGCTCCCCTCTGCCCGACAGGGAGGTCACGGGCTTCCCTGGCTAACTACCTGATGTCTGCGAGAGACTCATGCTGTGTGAACAGAGGTGCGTTAGCTCATTTTTCACCTTTTAAGTTCAAAGATGTGGGGGGAAGTCTGCTTGCGATCAGGAACTGCCTTTACAGTGACAATAAGGAAACTGAGCTAGAAAAATAATTTTACCATTTTAAATACGGAAAGAAGCTAGATCTCTTAAATATATTACTTATTCTGCAAGAGTTGATTAAATTGACAAGGAACAGATTCCTTCCGCTCCAGGAGCTGGATTCAGGTTACCTTTTAATTACAGAAGAGCTTCCAATTATAACTAGAGCCGTCCCAGTAGTGAAGAGATGGTCAAGGCAGGAACTTTGAGCCGATTGTAGATCCTCCCTTCAAACGGAGCACAGGCCAGGCTTCTGGAGAAAAGCTTTCGAAAGACCTTGGGTCCATGTGGAAAGCGGGTCAGTAAAGACTCCAGTTCTGCATAATGGAATCTTCCAAGCCAAGCCGCTTTCCACAGACACAAATTCAGTCCATCTTTTCTTTCTGGACCAATCTGGGCGCATCGACAAAATCCTTGCCGTTATAAAGAATAATGAAAAATGTTCCAATGCTTGCAACTCCCCAGAAGAGCACATAGGCCAGTGTTTCTGTCCAGGTGTCACCTGTTGATATAAAAAAACAAAGAAATGGGGCACCTGGGTGGCTCAGTCAGTTGAGTGTCTGCCTTTAGCTCAGGCCATGATCCCAGGGTCCTGGGATCGAGGCCCAGTTTAGGCTCCCTGCTCGGTGGGGAGCCTGATTCTCCCTCTCCCACTCCCCCCGCCTGTGTACTCTCTAACACTCCCTCTCTCTCAAATAAATAAATAATCTTTTAAAATAAAAAATGGGAGAAAAATTGTTAAAAAACAAAGAGTTGGTAAATAAAAATCATTTTATAGAGGGGCATCCAGGTGGCTCAAATGGTCGAGCATCTGCCTTTGGCTGAGGTCATGATCTCGGGCTCCCCGTTCAGCGGGGAGTCTGCTTCTCCCTCTCCCTCTGCCCCTCCCCTGATTCGAGCGTGCCAGCGTGCACGCGCTTTCTGTCTCTAACGAATAAATGGGATCCCAGATCCAGCTTTCAGCTGCTTAGCAACATTAAAGTCTAGTGTTTAAATATTATAATTTAAAGTTTAATCTTGACAACATCAAAGTTGATCAGCACATCTACAGGAAAAATACAACCACCTCTCAATTAAGGTTTGAACGACTGGATCTTGAACTCTGGCCGGCATCAGAATCCTTTCCAGAGCTTGGTAAGACATCAGCTGCTGGGCAAGCCCAGAGATTCTGACTTGGCAGGATGGGGACCAGGGGACCCAAGAATCTGAATTTCTAACAAGTTCTCAGATCATGTCAAGGCCATGGCCCAGACACAACAGCATGAGAGCCACCTGACTGAACTGTGTGGTATCACAGAAAAGATCATTTACTTTAAGATCAGGTACCTTCCTATTACAAGAAGCCATCAGTAATACATTCACCACAATCAAAATGCCTACACAAAAACTAACTTCACAAAACACACGCTTCAGAAAAACTCTGTATGAAAGTGTATAAAATAAAATTCAGCAACAGATTTTAATGACCTATTGCACACAACACTTCTGATAGGCATTTTTGCAACATCTAGAGTTCAGGAAGGTTAGCAGCCGCGGGAAAAGATCTACTTTGCCCTACTCCTTGCCGAGTCGAACCGAGTGCTGCTTTTCTCCTGCAACAGGATCAGCTGGGGCCACAGCTGGGGAGCCCCTCGGAGCAGGAGATGGTGGGGGCGCACGCCAGGGAAGAACAGGCTCCCGGCTCCTTCCTCATCAGCTGTCGGAGTTCACGCTACCCTCCTCCCCCATTTTCTAAAAACCTGAAGTACAGACTACTCAGACACTATCCTATCTAAACATCACAGGGCTCACCATTTCATGGCAATGAACTGACACAAGATGTTGCATCAATCTCTTTGTACTTAAAAACACATATGGGGCGCCTGGGTGGCTCAGTTGGTTGAGTGACCGACTTCGGCTCAGGTCATGATCCTGGAGTCCCAGGATCGAGTCCCTCATCGGGCTCCCTGCTTAGTGGGAAGTCTGCTTCTCCCTCTGACCCTCTCCCTCCTCAAGCTCACTCTCATTCTCTCCCCTCAAATAAATAAATAAAATCTTTAAAAAAAAATACAAATTTATGTGAGCACTAATGTTCACACCTTTGAGTTTTAAAATTCTTCTCGGACAAAAAAGAAAGGCAGTTCCTCACAAGCCCAACCGGGGACCATCCCCAAAGAAACTATCCCCCTCTGTTCAGGCTGAGCTCTCTGTCTTTTGACTTGCCTGCCTCTCCAGAGGCTCCAAAGGGAAGTCAAGAAAATATAAAACAGATCGAAGTAACGAAACGAATTCAACAGGACACAGGCTCTCAGAAAACGGCATCCACTAGGCAGTGTTCTAAAGAAGTCAGGGAGTCGAGGGAGCAATGAGCGCGGGCGTCAGAGGAATCGTGGCGGCAGGTGCCGGCTCGCCCTGAGCGCGGGCGTCAGAGGAATCGTGGCGGCAGGTGCCGGCTCGCCCTGTCCTCTTCCTTCCCGCCCCGGAACCGGCCCCAGGACCTGAGTTAGGCCACGCAGCCCTGCCTGTGCTCTAGGACCCCTTAGTCCATTTTGTACTCAGAGCTAAGAATAGTTTTTACATTTTTAAAGAGTTGTAAAAACAAACAATGGCAACAGAGATGAAACGCAGTTTGGGAAATCTAGACTAGTTATAATTATCTCGCCCTTTACAGAAAATGTTTGCCAACTGCTGCCCTAGAGTAACAACAGGATGGCTCCCTCCCCATGTGGTGACCCTCTACATTGCTGAATCCCCAAGGGATTACAGGGTTGCAGAGACCAACAGGAAGCCAGGAAGCCGCTGAGCCTCCCCTCCAGAATGCGCATGGCTGGGTAGGATTAAGGGTGCCGAGGGCTTACTATATCCTGGACACTGGAGATAAAACAATGAGAAAGACACGGTGTCTGCCCTCAAAGAGTTGCTCATCCAGTGGGAAAGACGAACGAGTATGCAAATCATGACACACAAGGAGAAGTCCGGTGCTGGGGACACCGGAGAGGGACACCACCTCCGAAGAAGAGATCCCCAGGTGCTTATGCGGTCAGAGGACAAAGTGCTGTAAGAAAGGGACTCAATGCTATGGAGATGAAAAGGGGGTAAGGTCCCTGTGGGAGAAAAAAGGGTCATGGTGAGAGGGGCGCACGGGAATGGGGCCCTGCCAATGAGTGGGGCTCAGACAAGACAGACCCTAGTGCACAATACAGCCAGCTCAGACTCCTAGCCCATAGCACTGGGAGGTACTTAATGCAGACACATTTATCCTAAATGCTTATTAGCTTAGTAACACAGGAAAATACTGAGAGAAAAACAGAGAAACAGTGAAGACCTTGTTAACACAAGTTCTTATCAATCTACTTAAAAAAAAAAAAAATTTTCTTTTTTTTGAGACAGGGAGAGACAGAATCTTAACCAGGTTCTGTGCTCAGCATGGAGCCAGGTGTGGGGCTCGATCTCAAGACCCTGAGATCATGAGCTGAGCTGAAATCAAGAGTCAGATGCTTAACTGACTGCACCACCCAGGTGCCCCTCAACCTACTAAAATGTGATGGTAAGTAGTGTGTTCCTCTACTAACAACATTTATTTGTCCAATAACAGGTGGCTGGTTAAATAAACTATATATCCATAAATGGATTTTAATGCAGCCATTACAAGTAAAGAACATGGGGAAATGCTTTTTATTGCTCAGTGAAAACATTACAAAAAATGTGTATCTCACTTGTGAAAAAAAATCACACACTTACAAAGATTAAAACGTCAAAATGTTAAGAGCAGTTAGCTTATCTCTAGAAGTCAGGATAATGAATAATATTTTCTTCTGTCTTGCCTAACTGTATTTTCTACAATTCTTACGTATCACTTGAGAGGTAAGAAATGAAAAGTTTAAATGTTAGGTATAAAAACAAAAAACAACTGAGGGTTGCCAGGGGAGGGAGGTAGGGAGAGGGTGGCGGGGTTATGGACATTGGGGAAAGTATGTGCTATAGTGAGTGCTGTAAAGTGTGTCAACCTGGCAATTCATAGACCTGTACCCCTGGGGCTAATAATATATTATATGTTAATAAAAAATTTAAAAATTATTTTTTAAAATGAGTATTAAAAAAACATACAAACAAAAACAAGAAACAAAACAACGATTATCAGTATTTGTGAGCCTATATTCTTCTTCCTGTCACATCTAAGGACTAATCACCTCTGCTCGCTTTGCTCACGAAATTTAACAGAGAAACAGCAAGTGCCAAATGAACTCGGCATCTCAAGACACCATACAAGGAAAAGCCACATTCTCCGCACTCAGCGCGAGGCTGTGAAGGAAGAGCAGACTTACCGGCCATCAGCAAACAGATAATGCACATGGAGAAGGCAACGACCATGATAATAGGCAACTGAAAAGAAAAATGAAGAGACACGCCGTCACTTAAGAATGCTGCTCGAAGGCTGTGAAGTCAGCTGCGCTTGAGAAAGAATAAAACCCTCTGCAACCCGATACACACAGTATCTTTTCCCAACAAAACATCGTTATTTGGGGGGGTTCAATCACAGCTGCCTGAGTCTTCAGACTGATTAGGACACATCTGAAGAAGCCTGGCTCTGGTCCAAACCCGGGAGGGCTATGTGAGCGGGGCTGCCCACATGAGAGGCTGGGACACCAGCCAGCTCCATTTGGGGACACTCTGTCCACTGGATGGGACCTGAGAGGGGCTCCTGCAAAGTCTGGTGAGCAGAAGAGTCAAAAAGGAGAGAAGTGTCAAAAACACACTCTTGCCTTCCATGTTACTGGACCCCAGCAACCTGTGATCATGACAGGGAGTGGGGTCTTCTGGAAACGAGAAACCTTCCATGCTCCCCAGGCTCCCTTTTGCTCACGTGCTCTCGCATAGCAAGACAATGAAGTGTAGAGGAAAACAAACGCCCCGCAGTTGTTTCACTCTTTTCCCTCATCTTCTCCTCAGGGAAACGAAGTTTTTATAGTCCATTTAGAACAATTATAAAGTTTTCAATCAAGGGGAATCGGCACCATCTACACTTTCAGACATAATGCTTTTAAAAACTTGAAAAACGGTGGCATCTACTTGGTGCAGTTGGTTAAGCATCTGACTCCTGATTTCAGCTCAGGTCATTTTCTCAGGTCGTGGGATCGAGCCCCGAGTCGGGCTCCATGATCAGCGGGGGGTCTGTTTGAGAGTCTCTCTCTCTCTCTCACTCTCCCTCTGCCCCTCCCCACAGCTGCTTGCACACACTCTCTCTCAAATCAATCAATCGATCTTAAAACAACAACAACAACAAACTTGAAAAACAAAGGTTTCTTACAGCCAGGAATTTCAAATCCCGTGGAACACTTAAAGGACTATGAGATTCTAATTCATCCACTGAGTAGTTCCCAAGAAATAAGTCTATGGAATCCTAGAACAGAGGAAGAAAATCTGTAACTTCCAGTGTGATGTAATTCCATCACTCAAGAAAAATACAAAGATAGGACCACCCGAGGCACAAACATGGGCACCAAACACAAACCCACCTGCCTAAAGCCGTCCGAGAAGTTGTTCTTGTAATACCGTATCAGGGAGTTCCAGCCATCCATCAGAAGTCCCAGCTGGGTTCTCTTCCCAGTTCTGGTTAAAAGACGTGAATTCTAAGTTACAGATCTATAGATTAAATTCTCCCATGGTTTTGTGGCCAGTAAGTATGGGGTATGGAGATCAGTGAGTTACAAAGATTTAAAAAATCAGCCCTGAAAGTATAAAGGAGACACCTCACAAAGGAAACCTCTAGCGGGTCCAAGAAATACACATTCTTCTTCTAAAATGTTACCTATTACTAGGCACAGTGAGAGAAACACTCGGGGGCCAACCGGAAAGGTAAGAAATGCAAAGAGAAACACCCAGCCCAGGTTAGGTGGTCAGAACACAGCAGAGACTAGGAATCCTAGTTTGCTCCCAGGGAATCCCTATGGCAGAGAAAGACCCACACCTGTAACAAATCCCCAGTGCCTTGCCCTCTCTCTGACCAGTCCAGTCCTGGGAAGCCGCAGGCACATCACCTAGCTGCTTCGCCGAGGTTCAGAGCCTCAGCCCCACCAGGGACCACAGTGACCGGGTGCACGGCGAGCTCTGGGAGGGGTTGTGGGGCGTTGGGTGCCTCCCACATGGCATAACCACCCACGGAGGCTTAGAACCCTCCAGCACCTAGGCCTCCCCTCCCAGCAAGCCTGACTTGACCGCTGTGACCTACAGCCCCAGGGACTGGGGCTCTGCTGCAGTCCAAAGGCTGCCGGGGCGTCCTGATGGGACTCGAGGCCTGTGGACCTGCAGCGCTACTAGAAAAGCACAGCTTGCCTGGTGAAGTCCGTCTTCAAGGCACCGGTGCCCGCGTACTGCTTGGCACAAGCATTTGCGTTGTCAGCCCAGGCTGTGAAAACACGGAAAAGTCAACAGGCAGTGATTTACGTGACAACCGGTGTTCCTAAATCCAAACTATTAATTTAATTCACCATTTGAGCAACTTTGCCTCTATCAAGGAAATTTACCTACCATTTTTGTAAATCTTCTCAAATTCATTTTGTTCCTCAAGCTTCTGTCCCACATGCAGAACTCCTAGTCTCTGGAATAAGAAGCACACCATACGCAAGTGTGACCGACTGCAGCGCACGTGATTCAGGACCGGAGCAGACAGTCCCACACGGTACCACATGGTCCCTGGCTGCAGGCAGGAGATGCAGTCCTTGCCTATGACGCAGTGGGGGGCTGGGGGAGCAGCAGCTCACCACGGCCTCCCCGCTGAGGACTCCTCCCCCTGCGCCCACTTTGTGCCCCAGCCCCGCAGGAACAGAGGGGCCAAAGGGAGAGCAGCAGTAAGACCCCAGCTGTCACCTCCTCCTTCCCGGCCGCCCCCTAACCTCTCACTGCCTCCACCTTCTAGCGCCCCTACCACTCCTGGCCCCAGGCTTCCCTCAGCCCCAGCCCCACCCCTCCTGGGGCCTCGTGTCGCATGCCACACGCATCTCCCCACAAACTGCACACACACAGCACCCCTTGCACATGACCTCAGAGGACTCCTGGACATGCTGAATACCCCTGCGGACTCCCTGAAGGGCACAGATTAGGAGCCCCAGCCTGGGTCCTCGTCTCGGACCTCAACCACCTCAGAGTCCCCATCGTCCCTCTGAACCTCAGCTGACAGCTCACTATCTCTACCTCAGAGCCGCGCTCCCACCCCAGACAGCGCAGGAAGCCCCATGGTGACCCTCAGCTGGCAGGGGGAGGGCACGGCTGAAGGCCCCCCACCAGCTGGCACCGTCGCCCCAAGACTTTCGGAAGGTTGCTCAGGTGTTACAACACCACATTCAGCCCGTGGAAGAGTTAAGTATAGATTACAGAACTTGGTTCAACAGGCTTTTGTTTATTGGGCTTGGAAACCGTTCTGGGTGTTTTTGCTACTATCATTTCTATTAAAAAATATACCCTGACGTCCGTCCCACAGCACCAGGAGGATAGGTACAACACGAACTAGAGCGCGCTCCGGGAGGGAAAGCGCTCGTTTGGCCCGCGTTGCTTAGGATTCAAGGGCACTTCATTTTAAAGGAGGTGTTCTACCTCCATAATGCCTTCCTGGTGTCACAAAATTATCCTAAACAAAGCTGAACTGTCATAAACAAAGGTTACCATTCAGGCAAGAAACCACCTGGCGTGCATTTTGTGTGCCCCTCGTAAGAAAGGCCAATGTGACCTGGAAATCTGGGTTTTACGTTTTTAATTCCAAGGATAAACACAAGAAAATATTTATAGCTCCTCTTCTCAACAGCCCAGGCTTCGTGGCAAAGCAATTGTGCTGGAAACTTCTTACCTGAAGGTCAGTACTGCTAGCCAGTGATAAAACAGATGCACACGAAAACCACCCTGAGGAGCTACTCTGTGCTAACAGGAAATAAAGTTTTAAATAAAAACAGCTCAGAGGGCCCAAGTTCAATGAAACAGACTCACTTATCGTGCTCGCTGGTGTCAGGGGAACTGCTACGACCCTCTTGGAAAGCGTATTCTCTTTAACGCAGTAAATTCCACTTCTAGCCATTAACCCAAAGGGAAGAATTCACGTTAATACTAACATGTGCAGATTTGGTCTCTACAGTACAATTTACAAGCCAAAAACATAGCAACTTAGTAAGTGCAACTCTTAAAACAACTATGGCTCCTCAAAATCCTGCAGGAAAAGGCAGAATTAACAACTCTGGAAATGGGCGTCTGGCTGGCTCGGTCAGTGGAGCATGCAGCTCTTGATCTCAGGGTCGTGAGTTCAAGCCCCTCGACGGGTGGAGAGATTACTTAAACATAAAATCTTGGGGGGAAAAAAAAAAGCCCCCAAACTGTGTACACATACGCTGACCACAGGTATGGAGATGTGCACACCTATGGACAGGAAGACAAAAACACAAAAGCTGGGTCAGCGCGGGCAGCACTGTGAATGTTTTCTGTCCTTTGCTTCTGTAATGGTTCTTGTTAAGGTTGTTAAGGACACAGCTTCTTTCATTTGGGGCTCTGCTGCGGACGGAGAAGAGACAGAGCGCGCACCTGGAGCTGGGCCTGCAGTGAGCGGCGCGCCAGAAGGCTCTGGATCACATTGGTTCTGTCCAGACAGTCCATGCAGTTGCTGCGGAACACGCCCTCCTGGCTCGTCACCACCATGCCGGCCGCGTCCACTAGAAAATAACTACAACATATTTGTATAAACACCCTCATACCACAGTCAGTCTGACGCACTGACGACCACCTCTCGCGTCACGGCTCCCGTCGGAACATCAGGGAAACCGGCGCATTCAAGGGTTGGACGGGAAGCGCGTGGCCCAGGGGTGCGGGATGACAGGAGAGCCAAAAAGAAGCTGGAAGAGATGAGGCCAGAAGCAGGACCCCCTCTGCCACAGCTGTTCATCATGGCCTTGTATATCAAGATTTCTCAAAACATGACCCTACATAGTCCGTATCAGAATTCCCTGACCTGTTTGCCAGAAATAAACATACTTGCCCTTGAGATAAATTCAAGTCAGAGTCTCAGAAGCAAGGAAGGGCTGGAAATTGTGCATTAAGAACACTTTTTAAATCTTTCTAAAAATGGGTAATATATGCAAATACTACGAAGTTGAAAAGATTCAACAGGGTATTTGAGAATCAGGTTTCCTTTCTCCCCTTCACCACCCAGGTGTCCGCACTGGAGCCAACCATGGTCACCGATTCCTGTGTTTTGTTAATTTTTAACATTTCCCCAGATAATTCTATGAACTAAAAAACTGGACAAAGCGCCCTCTGGCGGGGAAGAGCCGAGGCCCCAAGCCTTAGCTCCTCAGGCAACTTAGCAGCTGGGTAACTTCGAATCATCACCCTCATCTCTCCAAACCGAAGTTTTCATCCACAAACCCGAGGCGGTGCTGCCCCAAGGTCGGAATAAGGTCACGCACCGTGCGCAAGTGCTCAGCAGAGTGCATGGGACAGAACACGCCATGAACACCAGGTAACAGTAGTTTTACTGCAATTACCTCCCAAAATCAGAATGGGCAGGGAAACACAAGAGATTTACCAGGGGCCAAATAAAAATCATAAAAATCATAAATCATAAAAATTAAAAGTAAGGGCCCCCAAGAAAATCCCAAGGCTAAAAATCTAGATGAGGGTCACGCAGAGTTGGTGAGGTTCGTCTGGAGCTGGTGTGTGTAGTACATTTGTGGCCATGAGTGCAGGGGGGCACTGGCACCCCATGAGCACCTCAAAAATACATACTAGGTATTTTATAAATATTACTTCTTCAACTGTACACTGAGCCTATAAGGTAGTAATACTATCTCCACTTTACAAATGGAAAAACCAAGGTTTGAAGGTAATTAATTTGCCCCTGGGTTACACAGCTAATAAGAAGCACACAGATTTTGCAGGTTCATGGGTGGCTCAGTCAGTTAAGCATCCGACCGTTGATCTGGGCTCAGGTCGTGATCTCAGGGTCATGAGACAAGAGCCCCAAGTCAGGCTCCATGCTCAGCGGGGAGTCTGCTTGTCCCTCTCCCTCTGTTCCCGCTCACGTGTGCTAATACATATAAATCTTTTTTTTTTAAAGCAACAAATTTCAAAATGAGATGTGTAAAACCCTGAAGCCCAGATTCTTTCCACTTCCCCAAAAACCCCTAGGAAAAATGTCTAGAGAGGTCATGTGCAGGTCATTGGTAAAGCTCCACTGTCGCCACGGACCACAGTGGGTGGGGAGGGAGAGAGATCCTGGGGTCGATCCTCCTTCTCACACTCTTGCACGGCAGCAATTAAGGAGCAAACCAAAGGAGCCCCCTCCTCTGACAGTGTCCCAAGTCCAGCTGGTGTCACTCTAGCCCAGTAACAAAGTATGTCAGTCCCCCTTCACTAGCTGCTCCGGATAAAACCTCGTAGGAAAAGAGAGCAGATTTAACTAACTGCAGTCTACTACTTAATATGTACAAAATATTATTTCTAAAAACAGAAATGCCGAGGGAAAAAGCTCTACTATGTTACTGTGCAACTAACATGAAAAAGTGCCCGTGGGTTGCCAGGGATAGAACTACACACAGGCAGAACAACATGATTTTTTCTGGCTTTAGAGTAAGTGAAGACATGTGCTGAGGCGACCACAAACCCAGGAGCCAATGTGGTAAATAACACAGTAAACACGCACGGAAAGTACCATAAAGTTATTCAGACCCTTTGAACCATTAATCCTACTCTCAAGAATCTATTTTTGGAAATAATTTTCACAGAAGTAAGAATATGTATGCCCAGAGTGATTCACTGCGGCTCAATCTTTTGTGGTAGGAAGAGGAAAGAAAACAAGCCAGATGCTTAGTATGAAAAAGAACACTTAACTGAACCTGTATTATGAAACAGAAAAGCCATTAAACACCATCCTTACAGAGACAAAATCAGAGATCTGCGACAGACTGCTCAGTGAAAACAACTGAACATAAAAATACTAGTACATGAACTTCAATTATGTAAAGCTTTGTAAGTAAGTGGCAGCTGATTCAAAAAACGTGAAAACACCTGGCTTTGGGTTGCTTTTAAGAATTAAAAAAAAAATCCTCCACGGGGGAATGATATAGCTTACCTTAGTTCATCTTGAATTTCTGCTACCTGATCCACGAGAATACTTAGTCGGTCCCATCTCATATTTTTACATTCTTTATGGAAGTCAAAGGCAACGTATCTACCAAAAGAAAAATATGCAGAAACTGACCAAAGATTAGTCACTTTCCTTCTACTACTACGTTCATAAGCTGATTTGCCTCTGTTTGAGCATACGGATTTTCTTCTTCACTGTATGTGGGGTTTACACACACACACACACACACACACACACACACACACACTCTTCTATCTTCACGTGTTCTTCTACATGCCCTGAGACAGGAGTAGAGAAGAAGGCCAGCACAAAGCAGAAGTGAACTCCGGTACAGCAATCGGGTACATAATATAAAGGAGCCGTAGTCAAATGAATAACCAGGGTATACTCCCTACCCTCAGGGACCCCAAGGTCCCTTTTTATTATTTTTCAAATCCGTTAAAATGTTCAAAAGGGTCAAACTTAAATCAGTGCGAGGAGGACTTGACAAGTGTCGGATCTGTACTGGGGTTTGTCGGAAGCGCCAAGGAAGCACGGCCCCCACTCTGGTCACCTACTGTCCATCACCTTCTTTAACAAATCAAAACATCCGCTGTCTTTAGCACTATGTGTACATCTCACATAAATGCGGCAGAGGGACTCTTCCTGCCATCGGCAATGGGTTAGTTAATTGCTTTTAGTTATCTGGTATTTAACACGCCCAATTCTGAAGGTCAGAACACATCTGACAGTGAAGGTGTCCTACTGTGAGCTGGAAAATGTTGCCAACTGAGAGCGAGGGGAAAAGAAAATCATGAACCCATTCCTGAAAGTCAAGGGAGTCAGGAACCAGGGCAGGTCATAACCAGGAGGACTGGAAGGACAGCGAGCTCTGGCCTACACAGTGAAAGTCAGAGGAGGCATCTGCCCTCGTGTCACTCCCCACATCACTCCCTCCGCTCCAACAGACCGAAGGAGCATCAGGAGGGTGTGGGCTTCCAAGCAGGTCTAGTAGCTCCTGCCACCTTAATGGTTATCTCACTGATGAGGTGAGAACGGTCTCCTTAAAAATCAGTAAAAAAGCAGAGGTTAGCGAGCCCCCGAGGCTAGACCTGGTGAAGCTGGAGTGGGGCGAGCTCTTCCAGAAGCCACTCCCACAAGAGTGACAGAGGGACAGTCACTTCAGGGTACTCCCACAGAAGTGACAGCCCTAGACTGGCTTGAAGGACATAAGCAGCTAGCTAGCACCTAAATGCGTTGGGATTCTTAGCGTACATCCTTCTAAAATCACACTGTATCTCCTAAGAATGAACTGTAGAATTACATTTTGGCAACGCAGGACTATAAATGTAATATTTTGCTTCTGACCCCAACAGTCAAGCAGTTCTGCTTCTTTTCCAAGTTCTAGGAAGAAATGCTCAGAGACACGTCAGCTTACACAGCTCATTTTCTCATTCAGTTCCCAAAAGGAAAACTTCCCATTGCTAAAGAGGCTTACCATTCCTCAGAAGCGCAACCACATGACCTTTCTCCTTCTGGTCATTCACTTAATTTACTCAAAGCAACAACCACTGAACCACTAAAAAGTGAATCAATCCAATAGACCAATATCTGAAACATGACAATAAGTGTACCATTTAATTTCCCTTTAACCAACAGACTGATCTTTCCCCCTGCCTTCTAGAATATGGACTTACTAAATTAAAAACAATTTACTAAAATAAAAAATATACTTCTTTAATATGCTCCTCTATCTAGTGGTCTTTCGAGCTCACAGAAGGAAAAATGACAACAGCTCTGGGTCTTCACTCTCTAGGTGAGGGCTGTGTGTGGCCTCCAAGCTCCTGGAAACACCAAGGGCATTAACTCTAGACCCTGACTGACACTGCACATTCTCAAAGTCAGCGGCTGCTACAAACCCAAGACGACTCTGAGACAAGTGTGTCTCGGAAAGCCCCTGGGGCAGACAGAGGACCTTCACCGAAAAGGGGGTACCCAGCACCCAGCAGACAAACTACTCTCAGAGTATGCACGCTGGACCCCGGAGATTCTCATTTTTCAGGTCTAAGGTATATTCTGAGTTCCTCTAAGTCCTCCAGAGAATGTTTAAGAAAGTTCCACTGTGAGAAAGCAGAAGTATGCATAGCGTGGGGATCTGACGAATTTGCTAGAACTTTTGAGTTGGAGGAAAGATACTTAAATTCTTCCCCAAAGGTTCATTATATCATTCTATTTTTGTGGATGCTTAAAATTTCTCATAGGTTAAAAAAATTTCTCCCTAAATAACCCCAAACTATTTCTCTGGAAAGTTTCTCCCCAGTGCCTGTGACCACTTCCTACCACAGCACCTCACCTCCTGCCCAGTTTCCCACTGCAACAAACTCCAAACGGGCTGACTCAGGACCTCACACCTTTCCACAGGGCAGCTGTGGGATGTTCTAGGATTCCCCTCTTTTGACAAGGCCACGCAGAGTCTGCAAGTGCAGTCTGGTGACGTACAGAGGCAAATCTGCCGCTCCCGACAAGGTCACCATGCCAGGGTAAACTTCTCCAGCTCATGTGGGGGTCAGGACCACAGAGACCACACCAAATGATCACGAGGAACCCGAATTCATGACCCAGTGGCCACGCGACACAGAACCTCACAGAGGGGATTTTGATCAGGGACCAAACTTTCACAAAATTCAAAATTAAAATCCGACCCTTAAGAAGTTATTGGGCAATATAACTGTGTCAGAGAAAAACTTCAAGCCAACAGAATCATGCTTTGATCTAGTATTGCTGGGGGCGGGGGGGGGGGGGGGGGAGCTGAGCTATAATTCAGGACTCCACTCTACCCGAAGGTGGAATGTTCCAACGGAACTTTTCAGGACCTAAAGTAACATAAACAAAGAGTGCCCCCTGCTGTCCAAATGTCTGCCTCATGCCACAGGCCACTCTGCTCTTACAAAGACCTCCCCACTCTGCTCTTACAAAGACCTCCCCCTCCATCAGCTTGATAATGACCTTCTCAAAAAAGTGAAAAATCAGGGGCACCTGGGTGGCTCAGTGGGTTAAGCTTCTGCTTTTGGCTGGGGTCATGATCTCAGGGTCCTGGGATCGTGCCCCACATCAGGCTACCTGCTCAGTGGGGAGTCTGCTTGCCCCTCTCTCTCTGCCTGCCTCTCTGCCTACTTGTGATCTCTCTGTGTGTCAATAAATAAATAAAATCTTAGGCTTTCTTTCAGTTAGCGACAACAGGAGGCAACGTGGGTCTTTTGTAAAAGCGAAGCAGTGTGACACAGACTTTTGGAAAGTGGGGGACACCGAATGTCTAGTGAGATCTATGTACAGTAGTTTCCCCTTATCCAGTTTCACCTCCCACAGCGTTAGCTCCCAGTCAACTATGGTCTGAAAGCAGTCGGTCTCCCAACATGCGGTCAGGCTGCCAGTGGCCTGACGCTCCATCACGGTGCCCACATCACTGGGCTTTCTTCATCACGTGGGCACTGAGCCCCTTACATCATCACAACGCTTACAACTACAGTACGGCAAGGTAATTTGAGAGAGACCACATTCACACAGCTCTTCCTACAATATATTGTTTTAATTATTCTACTATTATTGTTATTCTATTATCCATTTATCTGCTACTGGGCCAACATTATATATTAAGCTTTATAATAGGTATGTGAGTCTAAGGAAAATCACGGTAAACGTAGGCTTCAGGACCATGTGTGGTTTCCGGCATCCACTGAGGGGTGTGGGAACGGATGCCCGTGGGTGAGGAGGGACCCCAGATATGTAAGTGCACATCTAATCTGTAAAGACCTGATTTGTAGGGAGGTACCTGATCATTCCACTGCCCAAGGAAGACACCATTGTTGCAAACGCCTGTTCAAGTGGTTTTTCTGAGCCCTTCTGATTCACCTGTAAAAAATGAAAAACACCACAGCTTTAAGTTCCTTTAAAAGGAGACAAGCAACATCAGCAAAATGGTGGACCAGGAAGCTCCAAGCTCTTGTTTTCACACAGAAACACTGAAAACAACAGAAGCTATCTGAGCCGCCTTTGTAGGAGCTCTGGAAAACAATCAAAGGTTTAAAGCAATGAAGCAAATGCCCAACAACAAAAAAAAAGCTATTTTCAAAACTGTAGGACAGTTCTGTGACATTTTTACTTGCCTTTACTCCACCCAGTCCCTGGGGCAGTAACAGTCTCAGTCCTAAGCCACAACCAAGTTCTCGGTTCACCTCCTCAAACTGGAGAGAGGGCCCCAGACCTTATCTGCAAGTTACCGCCTATGTTTTGTTCTGACCTGAAGGATGGGTTTGCCTGTCTTCTGCCTCGCACAACTCTGAATATGGGGGCACGACGTGGACATGGCTCATACACGCCACAAGAGAACTACAAACCAAGAGCCACCGAGACCAAGGGATCTCGGGAAACACAGAACAAACCATCTACAGGCTATAGAAGCCAGGGTGATACTCTGCGAAATGAGGAAATTCAGAAGCAGCCACGTATAAGGAGGATTCTAGAATGCCACATGTACACCCAGGCAAGAGGCACGTCTGGCAGTTCCTGAGAAGACCTGGAGCCCTCCCCTCAGGCTGAGTGGTATGATTGGGCTAGCCTATCCATCCAGAGAAGAACCGCTCCAGCACAGAACCATCTGCAGAGGCTCAAAGATGGGGCTGTTCTCTCTTTTTTGGTTTTTGCCTTTGTCGGTTTTGGTTCCTGGCATTCAAAGAAATCTCTGTCAAAACATTAGCTGAACATGAGCTCAAAGAACAGAGGCTTCAGTGAGCATAAACAAGGGAGCCTTTACAAAACTGGTTGGGAAACATCTAAAAACAAATGGATTACTACAGCCTTCAACAATCGAAACAAAAACACCACAAAATCCAGGGAAAGGAGAATGTGACTTCCAGAGCTACCGTATCATAACCACCCAGTGCCTGATTTTCAACAACAAAAATACCAAGGCATAACAAAAGACAGGAAAACAAGGCTTATTCAGTTGAGAAGCATGAACTGACAGAAACCATCCCTGCAGAAGACTTATCAGAAAAAGGGTTTTAAAAAAACAGAGTGTCTTAAATATGCTCAGAGCTAAAGGAAAACACAGGGTACAAAAGGGAAACCAGGAAAACGGTAAATGAACAAAATAGGATTACCAGCAAACAAACAAAAATCACTCAAAGGAACTAAAAAGTAAGTCTGGAACTGAAAAGTACCAAACAGAAATTAAACATTCACTAGCAGAGTTTTAGGAGCACATTTGTGCAGGAAGAAAATCAAATCAGCCCACTTCTAGATGAGAGAAGTGAACTAGCCAAGTCTGAGGAACAGAAAGACAAATGCATAACGAAAAGTGAGCAGAGCCCTGGAGATGTCTGGGATAATACCAGGATAAAAACATCCATTCTGGGAGTCCCAGAAGGCAAAGAGAGAGAGAAAAGCCTAGAGGTCCTTTTTTAAAGGGGAAAAAAAAAAAAAATGCCCCCAAACTTCCTGAATTTGATGAAAGACATAAATCTTCAAATCCAATAAGCTCACCCAGTTCCAAGTATGATAAAAGAAACCCATACCAAACACATTCTATTCAAATTACTGAAAGACAGAAAGGATTTTAAAAGCAACAAGAAGGAAAAAAACACATTATATACAAAGTATTCTCAATAGGACTACAGGCCCATTTCTCTTCAGAAAACTTGGAGGCTAGAAGGCAGGGACTGATCTACTTAAGGCACTGAAAGAAAAGAACCCTAAACCAAAAATTCTGTATCTGGCAAAACTGTCCTTTAAAAATGAGAGAGAATGGCGTCCCTGGGTGGCTCAGTCAGTTCAGCGTCCGCCTTTGGTCCCAGGGTCCTGGGATCGAGCACCACATCGGGCTCCCTGTTTGGCGGGATACCTGCTTCTCCCTTTTCCACTCCCCCTGCTTGTGTTCCCTCTCTCACCGTGACTCTCTCTGTCAAATAAATAAATAAAATCTTTAAAATAAATAAATAAGTAAAATAAAATAATAATAATGAGAGAAATTAAGACGATCTTAAGCTGAGAGAGCTCATTATCACTGGGCCCAGGCTAACAAGGATCCTTCAGGTTGGAATGAAAGAATATAAACAGGCTGAAGCCATGTGAAGGTATTCAGATTTCCTGTGAAGGTAATATAAAAGGCAGCATTATGGGGCGCCTGGGTGGCTCAGTGGGTTAAGCTGCTGCCTTCGGCTCAGGTCATGATCTCAGGGTCCTGGGATCGAGTCCCACATCGGGCTCTCTGCTCAGCGGGGAGCCTGCTTCCCTCTCTCTCTCTCTGCCTGCCTCTCCATCTACTTGTGATTTCTCTCTGTCAAATAAATAAATAAAATCTTTAAAAAAAAAAAAGATTATTAAAAATAAATAAATAAAAGGCAGCATTACTATAATCTTCATCCATACCTCCATTTTTTTATATTCTACAGGACTCAGAAGTCAAATGCATTTAAGAAATTATAAATCTACATTACTGGGAACAAAATGTATAAAGATGTAATTTGTGACATTAATAACATAAAAAGGGACAAAGCTTTACAGGAATCAAGTTTTTGTATGCAAACTGAAGTTGATTAATACCAATTCAAATTAAATATCACAACTTTATTGATTTATTTTTTTATTAAGATTTTATGTATTTATTTGACAGAGAGGAACACAGCAATAGAGGGAAAACAAGCAGGGAGAGTGGGAGAGGGAGAAGCAGGCTCCCCACCTGCTGAGCAGGAAGCCCAAGGCAGGGTTTGATCCCAGGACCCTGGGATCATGACCTGAGCCGAAGGCAGTCATTTAGCAACTGAGCCACCCAGGCACCCCAAATATTACAACTTTAATTAAAACATTATATGTAACCTTCATGGTAACCAAAAGGAAAATATCCACAGAATACAAACAAAAGAAAATGAGAAGGTAATCAAAATATATAACTACAAAAAAATTCAATATAAGACAGTAATAGAGGAAGACAAGGGGGAAAAAAAACTATAAAACGTACAGAAAACAAAGAACAAAATGGCAGAACTAAATCTCTACAAAGAAGTAATTACTTCAAGTATAAATGGATTAACTCTCTATAATCAATAGGCACAGACTGACAGAATGAATTAAAAAACATGATCCAACCATATGCTGTATAAAACAATCACTTTAGATCTAAAAACACAAGTAGAGGCGCCTGGGTGATTCAGTGGGTTAAAGCCTCTGCCTTCGGCTCAGGTCATGATCTCAAGGTCCTGGGATCAAGCCCCACTTTGGGCTCTCTGCTCAGCGCGGAGCCTGCTTCCTCTCTCTCTTCCCCTGCCTCTGCCTACTTGTGAACTCTCTGTCAAATAAATAAAATCTTGAATAAATAAATAAAGGGGCACCTGGGTGGCTCAGGGGGTTAAGCTTCTGCCTTCAGCTCGGGTCATGATGTCAGGGTCCTGGGATCAAGCCCCGAGTCAGGCTCTCTGCTCAGCAGGGAGCCGGCTTCCCCTCCCCTGCGCCTGCCTCTCTGCCTATTTTTGATCTCTGTCTCTCTGTCAAATAAATAAATAAAATATTTAAAAAATAATAATAATAAATAAATAAAAATAAAAATAAAAACATAAGTAATCTGGAAGTAAAAGGATGGAAAAATATTGCATGCAAATAATTAGTAATCAAAACAGGGCAGGGGCAGCTCTAGCAACATGAGACAAAACAGACTTCAAGTCAAAAACTGTTATAAGGACAAAGAATAACATTATATAGTGATAGAAGAGTCCACTCACCACAAAGGTAAAACAATGAAGATACACACGCACCAAACATCAGAGCCCAAGAACAAAGGAAGCAACACTGAAAGAACTGAAGGGGGAGAGAAACATTCTACAATAGCTGGAGATGTCAACAGCTCCCTTTCAGTAATGGACAGCACCGCCAGACAGATCAATAGGAAAACACAACCTAAATACCACGAACAAATCAGACCCGAGAGACATAAACAAAACACTCCACCCAACAACAGCAGAATACACATTTTTCTCAAGTGTGCGTGGAACAGTATCCGAGACAGAGTAGCTGTTAGGCCACAAGACCAGTCTTCATAATATTCCATATTCAAATTCAGTAACTGTCATATAAAGTATCTCTTCTACTCACAGTGGAATGAAGCTAACCCTCCTTAACAAGGAGAAACCAGAGATTTCATAAATATGAAGAAATTAAACAGCACATTCTTTTTTTCCTGAAGATTTTATTTATTTATTTATTTGAGAGAGTGTCCCAGCGTACAAGTGGGGGTGGGAGGGGCCGAGGGAGAGGCAGAAGCAGACTCCCCGCTGAGCAGGGAGCCTGACATGGGGCTCCACCCCTAGGACCCTGGGATCATGACTTGAGTGGAAGGCAGACGCTTAACTGACTGAGCCACCCAGGCGTCCCTAAACAGCACACTCTTAAACAATCATTATGTTAAGGAAGAAATCACAAGAGAAATTAGAAAATAAACAGAGACAAATGAAAACAAAATACAATATACCAAAACTTATGCAATAAAGCCAAAGCAGCACTAAGGGAAATTTGCAGCTATAAACACATACATTGAAAAATAATGCTCAGTCAGCTGATGGCCAACTAGTGATTCTGGCTTAGGTCATGATCTCACGGGTTGTAAAACAGGAGGCCCACCTCGGGCTCTGTACTCACAGCAGAGTCTGCTTGGGATTCTCTCTCCCGCCTCTCCCTCTGCCCCACGCCTGCTCGCACATGTTCACATTCTCTCTCTCCCCGTCTCAAATAAATAAATAACTAAAATGTTTTTTAAAAAAAAGACCTTCAATCAAGGACCTCATTTTACACTTTAAGGAATGAAAAAGAACAGCAAATGAAACTCCAAGCTAGCAAAGGGAAGGAAATAAGAGATTAGAGATAAACAAAGGATAGTAAAATAGAGAAAAAATTAATGAAACCAAAACCTGGTTCTTTGAAAGATCAAAACTGACACACTATTTGCTATAATGACCAAGAAAAAAGAGAAGACTCAATTTACTAAAATCAGGAATGACAGGGGCACCTGGGTGGCTTAGTGGGTTAAGCATCTGCCTTTAGCTCAGGTCATGATCCCAGAGTCCTGGGATCAAGCCCTGAATAGGGCTCTCTGCTCAGCAGGAAGCCTGCTTCCCCCTCTCTCTCTGCCTGCCTCTCTGCCTACTTGTGATCTCTGTCTGTCAAGTAAATAAATCTTAAAAAAAAAAAATCAGGAATGACAGATGGGATATTACTACTGATTTTGAAGAAATAATAAGGATTGTAACAGAATTCAATGAACATTTGAAGGTCAATGAACCAGGCCAGCTAGATGAAATGGACACATTTCTAGAAACAATCTACCAAAATATTAATCACAAAAATACAGAAAATCTGAATAGACCTGTAACTAGCAGTTATCAAAAAAACACAAAAAAATGGGAGAAAACATTTGCAAAGCACATCTAATAAGGGATTAGTTGCAGAATATATAAAGAACTACCATAACTCAACAAAAACAACCACCCCCTGATTTAAAATGAGCAAAATACTTGAGTAGACCTATCTCCAAAGACGACATACAGCTATCCAATATATACATGAAAAGAAGCTCAACATCACTAGTCATGCAAATCAAAACCGCAATGACACACCACTCCAGGACCATAAAGACAGCTATAATCAAAAAACAAAACAAACCAAACCCTGAAAATAACAAGTGTTGGCAAGGATGTGGAGAAAGCGGAACCCTGGCACACTGCAGTGGGAATGTAAAAGTAGCCACCGTGAAGAATACCGGTGGTTCCTTAAAAAGTTCAACCTAGAATCACCATATGATCCAGCAATCAACTTCTAGGTATAGCCCTACAAGAAATGAAAGCAGGGATTCAAATGGATACCTACACACTGATGTTCAGAGCAGCACTATTCACAGTAACTACAATGTAGAAACAACCTCATGTCTCTCGACAGATAAATGGATAAACCAATGGAACATACAAAGGAATGTTATCCGGTCCTCAAAAGGAATGAAATTTTGATACATGCTGTACCGTGGACAGACCTTAAGAACATTAAGCTCGATGAAATAAGCAAGACCCAAAGGAATCAGTATTCTATAATCCTCTTGCATGGGGAACTTAGAATAGTAAAATTTATATAGGTAGAAAGTAGATGGTTACCAGGGGCTGAGGGCTGAAGGAAACAGGAAGTTATTGTTTAGTGGACACTGGGTTTCTGTTTGGTGTGATGCAAAGTCCTGGAAATGGTCAATGGTGTGAGGAGCACAACACTTTCGAGCACATTAATGCCACTGAACTGCACACTTCACAACAGTTAAAATGGTACATGTTGTATTTTTTCAAATGTGAAGTTTTTTTTGTTCCCCCCAAGAAACAAGTAAGAAACCTACCAGATTGATTATTACTTGTTTTCCATAAATAATTACTTGTGAATCAAAATGCCTTTGGAAACCATCCATCTAGAAAGAGAAAAAAGAATTATACGCTTTACCAAATGACACTATATTTATAAAACTTTTTAAAGTATCTCCTTCAATGTGCTGTTTGTATATTCGAGAGAATGACACTAGGATTGGGACCAGGTCTTCAAGGCGTTCTAAATAGCATGTCGTACGCAGCCATTATAAGCCGCTAGATTCTGAGCGAAAATACCATATTTTAATTCCGAGCACGGCCTCAAACAGAACACACCGAGGACTACAGAATGCCATGAAGCTGCAAATCTTACAGGACCTCTGAAGTCTGAATCCGCCATGCCGTCCCATCATCCACGAGTTTTACGAGTTTTCCGAGTTTTCCGCATTCCCACTGTGCCATCTCTGCAGCCTCTGGGCCAGAGGTTCAGCAGGTGCCGGAACCAGAGAGAATGGCTGCAGAGATGCTGGGTTCTGACTCGTGAAGATTTGGATTCATGACACGAAACTCCTATTTTTAGCCAAGGAGAAAAGCATAGAAGATACTCACGTGATTTGCTACTTTGTTGATTAGTGGCCGTGGTTTGTACTTGAGGTTTGGTCTTTGAGACCAGAAAACAGGTATTGATCCACGAGTCTAAAAGAAAAAGAGAAATATGAAAAGAAACATACACACAAACTTGTTTTTCTCAGCTTATCTCCTGTCTGGGGTGTGTGTGCATCACTGACCGCAAAGGGAAAAGCATGACTACAATCTACCAACTATGAGAGCAGTCTGTGGGTACCCACTCCTACAGCTCCTCTTCCGTGGGAATACATTCAGAAAGGACTTTTCCTCCTGGCTTTATATACACGTTTACTACCTGGGGAGTGCACAGTTCTGTGTTTCCCCTAAGCTCCAAAATAAATGAATTTATCTACAAGCAATTATTAAGTTGTGTCTGTCACGTAGTCGGACATGATGATAAAACTAGAAAATGCTTTATTGGTCCTCGAATGAGAATGTTCATGAACTTACAAATATGCTGAGCCACTACTGTTCTAGAGAACAAATGACCCACAGCACCGTAAGGCGGCAACAGGGGACAGACTGCCCCCAAAGATGCTGGGTGTGTAACGCCCTCGCCAGCTACCTTCTGTCCCATCATCACTGCCTTGAAGAAGTGGAGAGGGTGAAGTGGGGAAGTAGCTCCACCTCCATAACCCTTCGACCTCCTTTCCTCCCCTCTCCGTAGGGATTTAATTAATTCAAGGGCAGGAAATGTGGGCAGGTGAGCGCCAGGTGAAGGGAGTAGCTTTGTTCTGAGGGAACATTTCCCACATCTCAGACAACAGTATTACTTTAAGAAGCAGGGGAGCCGAGGGAAATTTCAACACCAGGGCAGAAAGTCCGATGGAAGCAGAGGAGGGCTAGCAGGCCGCCTCACGGCCATGGCCACTTGCCTGTACAAATGAGGCCCTGCTCCCGTTGTAGTGCACAATTTGTTCTGTTTCTACAAAGTTAGCGGCGTGGCCTTCAGAATCAATTCCTAAATTGAAAAAAAAGTCAAAGTTAACTCAATTTCTTATGTAAGAAACCCATCAGAAACTCAGAAAATCCATTTAAACTTGGAAAGAATTAAGTCAGTTCATATTAGGGGGAAAATACTTGTAAAAATCAATTTCAGACAAATGCATGGTACACCATCCGAAAGCTACCAGAAGCTCACTCATTCCAACAGGCTTAAGGCAGTGTATTAAGGACCTATTAATAAATAGATGAAGTTGGTTGCTGTTTGATATATCAATTGTTTAGACATATAAAATTCCTCTGAAACAGTGTTTCTCAAACTTGAAAAATATTTTCAAGAAAAGTCAAATTCTCAAGGACCCCTGACAGGATGCCCACAGATCCCAGTTTGAAAAACACTACCTTGAAAGTTAAAACCATTAAACACAATATTAAATGCAAATATGGGTCACTATGTTAACAGTATTTTGTTGTTATAAGGAAAAGGGTCCAGCAGATGCTTATAATGATTTTAATTATCAAAATAAAAGCACAAAAATTCTATGATCCTAGAATTCTTGTAACTCCATGCTTTTCATTTAGAAAAGCACTGCTCTCAAGTGTTCAGTCTTAACGTCAGTTAGTCCTTTCAATCGCGTGAAGCAGTCCTCTACAATCTGTTCACATAATCCACGTGCATACGAGAAGCTTGTAGAGGCAACTCTCAAGCTGGTCCCTGACTCAAATTACCAAGTTATCGTAAAGAAATCAACAGATTTTTTTAACCAACTCAAATATTTCTTAACACCCTTTTCTATCTAGTTCTCAAATATAACATTTTAAGGTGAGGGAGATGGTTTTGTTAATAGTGACGGGGACAAAATTACTGAGTCAAATCGGAAATGAAAAGCTTCCTCAAAACCTTCTAAGATTACTTGTCAGAAGCATCTTCTACTTGGGTTCTTTCCATAATTCTCATTAAGGAGTATTTTCAGAAATTAAGAGTGAGACTGGTGTGGGGGGTCGGGGCGCAAGAAGGGAAGGAGGGAAGGACAGGAGGGGGGCCAGGGGCCAGGTGGGGTGGGAGTCATTTATGAAGTAATTTCCAAGATACATGAAATTAAAAAAAAAAACAACAGAAAAAACCAAGGTGCAAGAAAATGTGCTCAGTATAGAACCAATGTCTACAAAAGGGGGAGGAGAACACACAACTGTAACAGCATAAAATAATGATCTGGGGGCGCCTGGGTGGCGCAGTGGGTTAAGCCTCTGCCTTCTGCTCAGGTCTTGATCTCAGGGTCATGGGACTGAGCCCCGCATTGGATTCTTTGCTCAGCAGGGAGCCTGCTTTCCACACCTACCCCCCCCACCCTGCCCCAAGCCTGCCTCTCTGCCTACTTGTGATCTCTGTCAAATAAATAAAATCTTTAAAAAAAATAATAATGATCTGAAAGGATAAGAAGCTAACAACTGAGTAAGATGCAGCAGATGGCCTCAAAGCCAAGAAGTATTTGTATTGCATATCTGTTTACATTTCTTGATACCTGAACTACGTGAATGCATTACCTATTCAAAAATTTAACGAAGACTATATCTTCAACCAAGAAAATCTAGTTATGAAGGAGTCGCTAATTCCAATTCTGGTTCTGCAATTTTGGGCCAGGTCACTTACTAAATGCCTTTCTTTTGCTTTATTACCTATAATAAGGGAATAACCTTTAAAACTTCGTGGCCCGAAATGTCTACCGCTGATCTAATGGCCCACAGGATTTTATTCCGATACACCCTGGCTTACAAAAAAAGAAAAACAAAAGACAGAAAGAAAAGAAAATTGGACGAGTTAGGAAAAACTTCTTTTCATAAAGCCAGTAATTTTTAATGCAGATTTTAAAAAGCCTGGTTTAAGTCAATTAGCGTGCTGCTAGTACAAATCCTAGGGAATAAATGCTCGAAACGTCAATCTTTACAGTTGAAGGCATAAAGTCAAATGTCTAGCTTTATGCATGCAAAGAAACCAAGAGTAATAAAAGAAAATACCTTCTGGTGTGAGTTTAGGCTGCTGAAACTACCCTGAGTTCAACTAGCTTTCAGACATCCAGCAAACAACATGAGTAATTCCTCTTAAAGCAGTAAGAAGCAACCTATGGGTCTCACTAACATTTGCCATACTAACTACAGTAGCTGCAGTCAAGCACAGAAAACCTACCTAATTATTATAATGAAGCAGGAGATAATACTTAGTGAGGCTATCAAATGATAATGGGAACAAATGAAATACAAAAGGTTACAGTCATGTCACCGTATGACAAAACATTAATTAGTGACAGATAAAACCCAGTATTGAATCATGCTCACAATATCAATCTCACCTCTTACGTAATAGCGCACACCGGCTCTGAAACAACTCCTCCTCGAGATGAGAATCCAGTCAAAGTATTTTCCATTAATAGAACACGAGTGCATAGTAATAACTTAGCTAGGTTAAGAAAAATATTAACATTTATAGAAATCATAGGTAATGTTTCCAGAGGACATCTGAACCTATTTACCCTAGAAGGAATGACATTGTCTTTAAGAGAAAAATGAACCAAGAATGTACAATCTTTTTGGGTTCTTCAGGAATGTTCACAAGCCTTTACTACTGTAATATTCAACTGTGAAGTGTGGTCAAATCAGTAGTCCTATAATGATAGATAGACAGTATGTTCGAGGGTTTGATTATATTGTTTGTATTTTGAAAATACGATTTCTTTTCCCTGCTATCCTCAACCACTTTCTAAAAGTAAATTATCTACATCACCAAAAGACCCTGCTTAGAATGAAAAACATAAAGTAGTTCTGCCTTCAAATAAGAAATGGAAAAGGGCAGGGTGCTAGGCTACTGCAGTTAAAGAAACCACAGAAATATATGTATAATTACAAATACAAATCAATGGTAACAGTTGGTATACATATGAAAATTTACAGATCAAACTGTGATTTAAGGATTATCCAGAAACAAATTCTGACTCTACTTTTTCCTTGAAACAGGAAAAGCGAAACTGAGTAAGGAAAAAACAGTATCTCCCCCCAAAGCTTTTCTTAATCTAAAACTACCTCCCTAGCAACTGGTAAAGGGTACCCGCTGTCCACCTGCTCGCTACCACTCAGCAACGCACAAGGCAAACCCTCAGGGCCCTGCCTCTCTACCTCTGTGCCAGAATGAAGGGCTGCAGAAAGCCTCCGGAGATGGCAGATCTCTTAAAACTATGTTATTAGGAAGTATAACAAATAGAAAAGAATACACAGTGTATCTAAATATTTGCAAAAAGAGCCATGTCTGGGGAACTATTGCTTCCCATTAGGAAGAGAGGGATGATTTGACATTAGGAAGGCAATGCCACTTACTAAACTATATACTCAGAATTGGTTAAAATGACGTGTTTCCGTTAAATATTGTCTGATCGTAACAAACATCACTGAACCCGCTCAGGCATCCACCCCACACACCCCCAGCAGCTCTGAAGCACCAAGCGTGGGCACCCCTCCGTATCCAGTCCACGGGCAGACCGCTAGCCACTCGGTTCACCACTCCCTCGCTGGTCTTTCTAGTTCTGCCGCTGAGCAATCTGCTGGCTAGACTGGACAGTTTACTTTTTTATCTAAAAGGGATCATACTGTGTATGTCTTTGGCTTGCCCTTGCTCAGCAACACGTGCCTAGGGCTCCCTTGCTGCTGGGGCTGGATTCTATTCCACCGGGTGAAGACGGGCTACGCTAGTCTGTCCAGCCAACTGTCCAGGTTGTCTCCAGTTTCTGCTAGCAGAAAAGTGCTGCAAACAAACATTCTGGGGAAGGGGCTCTAAGGAGCTAGGACTCTAGGTCATGCAGCAGATTCATCATCTGACTTTATTAGGAAATGCCAAACTCTTCTAAGAATTACTCTGACTTTTCATCTTTACCACTTGATAGTGTAAAGGAAAGAAAGACACATTTCTTTCATGGTCTTGAAGGCTTTATCTTTCCTGCTTTCTCATTTGTTTGGGTTTGCCCTCATCCTATCTTTTACATGTAACACTTTTTCTTAACACAACTGGAATCATCCATTATAGAGCATAACAGCACAGTAAATTAAGTATCTATGACCCACCCCCTCCAACTTCAGAACAGTACCAAAACTGATCTATCTGTTAACTTCTATATCCTGTCCAAGTGCCTTCTTGCCCAGAAGCAGCAACTATTCTCAAGAGACCATACTCCTGCCTTTTTAATTTCACCACAGGCAACCATGACTTAAAAACACGTGGCTTGCTTAGGCTTGAGTTTATAAAAACAGCACCATGTTCCTGACCAACTTCAGCCCTTGTCTATTTCCACCAGAAAGTTCCTACGATTCATGCTTGGCGAGCACGAGCCAGTAGGCCACTCCTCCCCGGTGCCGTGTGCCATGTGCAAGCACCACACCACGAGAGCCCTGACTCTCCTCGGAGGGAACTCGTGGTGCTGGTTCCATCCAACAGTGGTGCTATGAACACTCTTGCAAACACCCATCGTATGGGCATATTGGGTATGCAAGCGGAAGTTCTGGTAAATTCACGAGAGAATGCCAAATCATTCTCAAAGTGATGGTCCTGACAGACACCAGCAAAGTGAATTTCCAATGAGTCACCCTTCTCTTTGACCTGGGACCATCAGACTTAACGATGACTCATCCTGAACTCCCAATTCACTTTTCTTTAAAACCCACAGCACTAGAGAAGAATCTAAGGCTGTATTCATTCATTCATTTACCCACTACCTATTTTGGGTCAGGGCACAAAGATGAGTAAGGTATGAGCCTGTACTTCGAGAACTAAGGATAGCACAGAAGATGAGTGACTGCTTTATGAATCATTTCCTTAGATTACAAGAGAAATACATACGCACTTTAAAGAATCCAGAAAGCATGGAAGGAACAAGAAGAGAATAAAAACCACAGAGCAGCCCAGCACCATGACAGAACAGAAACACCTCCGGTCTGGATCAGTGAGCTCCGCCCAGGGCCACACACTGCCACTCGGATGCCCCTGCCACACCTTCTCGGCCTCCAACGCTCCTCCCTCCTCCCACTCACCCAGCTGACACAGTTTCCTGGTCCGCTGCGGAGATAAAAGCCATCCCCCTGTTCTCCCGCCACAGCTCTCACCAACTGGCGCCCACATCCACCTGTCCGCTTCCCTTCCCGGTGCTGGAGGACCTGTGCACCTGTCACACACCACGAGGACGTCACTCCAGCATGTGACTGTGCTCTCCCCTTCTGCGAAACCTTCTCATCTGTCATATCCGCCATTTGGGGAGGCGAGTCAGGGGAGCACGCACATAATCTCCCTCTCGAATGTTCACACTGAACCAACGAGCACCCGATCAGCTGATTATCCCGAGCCTGCAGTCTTTCCGTTTGCTTGGGGGACACCACGCTCACCTGGGTGGCTCCCCTCTTCCTCGCTGCCCTTCGCTGGGTCACCCTCATTTCTCCTGTCCTTCCAGCTCACTCGCGCCAGCACTCCCCACCCCCGCCACCCCCGTCCTCACTGAGGCCTGCAGTGTGTGGCTTCAGCAATTCTTCACCGTCTAGAACTCCCTCAGGCCATCTTCTTTCTCCAGGCCTTTGCTTTTCTCTAGATGCTTTCCTTCCTCTGATGAACTCATCAGTCTCATGGATTTAACGCCATCTGTGCCCAGACGACTCTCAAATTTATGTCTGCACCGTGACCTTCCCTTGTAAACTCCCGCCCCATTACTCTACCTTCTTCTGTGACATCTCGACTTGGAAGCTAGAGCAATCTCAAGGTCAGCGCGTCCCGATGGAACTCTGGGTACTCTGGCCTCACCCCCACCTCCAGACGCTTCCACACATTGATGGCTGGCTGGCTGGCTGGCTTCCTTACACGTACTCTGGCCAGAAACCTTAGATTCGTACTAAACCCTCTTCTTTCATAGCCCATGTACAATTTTTCAGAAAATTCTGTAAGCTCTACCTTCAAGACAGATCTAGAGCCCGAACATTTCCACTACCATCCCTGCCACCATCCTGGCCCCAGGCCTGAACTACTGGAACTGCCTCTAGCTAGCCTGGTACCCTCCCACGCTCGCCTCTGGCCCGCTCTCCACACCGCTGTCACGGTGGGCCTGTCCTATCATGCCGATGTCCACTCGGATCACCGTTACAGCTCACACAGAGCCTGCAGGGCCCTGGATGCCCCAGACCTGGCTCCTTCCCTGAGCTGGATCCCTCCTGTCCATCCACAGTCGTCGCCTAGGTATGGCCCTGCCTCGAAGTTGCTGTTCCTGCCCAGCTGTCTGTATGTACTTCAAACACTGAAACTGTGTGACCCAGAAACTTATTAAAGCATTAGATTAAAGGTAAATGAAGGGGCGCCTGAGGGGCTCAGTGGGTTAAGCCTCTGTGTTCGGCTCGGGTCATGGGATCTTCGGCTGGGATCAAGCTCCGCATCAGGCTTTCTGCTCAGCGGGGAGCCTGCTTCTCCCCCTCTCTCTCTGCTTGCCTCTCTGCCAGTTGTGATCTCTCTCTCTGTCAAATAAATAACATCTTGAAAAAAAAAAAGTTCATTTAAAAAATGGAGGGGGGTATCATTTATAACCAGTATTCTAAAATTTTATGGTAATGGGTTTGATTTTGTTATCGAGAGCAATTTCTGTTCATTCTAAAACACTCTCCTCATCCGACTGGGATTGTTCCTAAATCGGCCTCGTACTAATACGGAACTGAGGACAGGGAGACAACTGGAGAGGATACAGCCGTGCAACACTGGAAGCGCGAACCGATGGACCTGAAATGAAGAGAGACAGGACGCTGAGGAAAACACATGCTCTTCGAATGAAAAGAATCACTGCATGAAACATACTTACACTATGTAACAATATGCGGGTGTTATGGAGATAATATACAAATAAGGTATGAAACTCATGGGAAACTTCTTTAAAAACATCTCTCACATACTCTTGTCTTTCCAATTAAAACACGATTTGAGCATGTGATACAATCATGTGGGCTGAAGTGTGCAGGTCCCGGAACACTAATCAAACTGCATGAAGCCGCCAGACATCGACCTCCCTCCCTGTCAGTCTTTGCCTATAGCACCTTCACCGCTCTGCGGAAAAGAGATACCCGTGCTAAGGTTTACAGCTCAAACTACTTTTCCAAAAGAAGCAAAAGAAAAGAAAAGAAATAAAGGCACTAGGCAAATCTATGAACCTAGGTGTGGTGCGTTATACTTCCTGGCTGGGCCTCCCTGTTCCCCCTCATCTGTACCAACGAAGGACAGAGGAAGATGGCATCTGTGCGTGTCTCTCTCGGGTGACCGAAGACAAATGCAGAGTTCCGCATTTGCCCAGGGACCTCGTGGGGCCCCTCATTTCTCCACTACTGACCCACCAGGACCCCTTCTCTCTTACTCACAGAAAGCAATGTTCTTTTATGTAAGAATTTCTTCTTTTTAATGCTTGTATGGGAGATCAGCTTAAAATCATTGGGCTTCTTCAAACCAGAACAATGCGAGGAGGCAGACCTATCAAAGCTCCTAAGTTATAAACTGAGTTAAATGAGAAGTATTTACCAAAATCCCTGGTGATTAGGCAGCCATTTTACATGTGTAGCCAATTAGAACTTGGACTGAAACAGATAAGCAGGTTTTATTAGGGTCCATTACCTCTGGCTGGGCAGAAAGTTCTCTTAGAAGATGACCATTCCACACAAACCGCTGATCTGCCTGAGAAGGAAGATATAAAATTAATTAAGTAGCACCTGCCTACCTGAGTTTCTACAAAACGAAAACTTTCCACAATCAGAGTCTCCACCTGGCGGCTACAGGCAGGTCTTCCCCTCAAACCCACCCCTCCTCGGGGTGTCCTGTCCCACTGGCTCAGGCAGAAACCTAGGAGTCCTCTGGGGTCAGTCTCTCTCTTATCTGTAGTCAACTGCCAAGTCCTACATCTCTTTCCAAATCTGCCCCCTCTCCTACATCCCTGCTCCCACAGGCCTGGCTAGCACTTGATCTGCCCTAACTACTGTGGGCAGCTGCCCCCCCTCCCCCACTCCTGTCTCGGCCTCGCCCCTCCCACCCACCCCTCCACATGCTGCCGGCAGAAGCTCTCCAACGTGACCCGTCTCCTGTCTGCTGGGGAGTCTTTTTTTTTTTTTTTAATTTTTTACTCATTTTATTTCACAGACAGAGATCACAAGTAGGCAGAGAGGCAGAAAGAGAGGAGGAAGCAGGCTCCCTGCTGAGCAGAGAGCCCGTTGCAGGGCTCGATCCATCATGACCTGAGCTGAAGGCAGAGGCTTTAACCCACTGAGCCACCCAGGCGCCCCCTGCTAGTAAGTCTTCATGGGCTCGCTGTCACCTACAGAACAGCCCTCTACACCGCCTAACCCTCGCTGGCGTCTGGCAGCGCCTCCAGGAACCACCTGCCAGTATCCCTGGCCACTCTTTCACTCCATAAATACAGGAGAAGTTCCCTCAACAACACGGGAGGTTGACCAACTCTCTGTTCTCTTTACAAAACACACCTATAGACCGCCATTCTGCGTCCCGGGAGAGGCCACAACCGGGCTCGCGGCCCACTTCGCCGCTCAGGTGTGCGCTCGCCATCGCAGGCCGCCAGCTGCACTTGGTAGCCATCACGACATAACCAAGCTCAGGGTCGTACACATCAGTGAGACAGGACTTAAAAACAAACGACTTTTTTTTTGGAGAGCTGAACAATAACAGAACTTAAAGCAATTAAAGGCAAGCTGCTGAATCAATACAGCTGTTGGAGCCGCAGGAGGAGGGGCAGCTCTGGAAGGTCCGAGAAACGGTCAGAATCTCCAGGATTCTGCCAACAGACCGCTCTGTGGGTGTCCAAACCTCTACCGGCTCAAACTGGAGAAGTGAAAGGGATGTACTTTCCACAGGGATCAAGGAAGCCAAAACAAAGAAAAGCTTACAGTTAGTCCTTAACCAAAAAATCGACCAGTCGGTGTCGAATTTTATGTTTTTAGTCAGACAAAATGTCTAAGATATGTATGGTTCATCTGTCACCTTCACGATTTCCTACATGAACTCTGACCCTTGAGAAGCTGACAAATTCCCTTCCCAGCGTGCAGGACGCCTGTCCCAGTTTTGCATCGCACTGCCACCGCCTCCCCCTGGAACCCTCCCTCTCCCACTGCCCCCTAACCACGATGGCCCATTCAGAACAGCCTTCGGTCTCCACTCACAAGCACCCTCCTTTGTAAAGTCATCCCCAGCTCCCCCCAGACCGAGTGAGACCCAAGTTTCCCTTGGGATCCCACTCCATTTTGGCACAGGCCTCATCGCAGCGATGGTCCCTTATTCTGTGACTGCCCAGACTTCTGCTTCCCCAGGAGGCCGCAGGCTCCCACAAGGGACCACCCTTTCTGTTCCGTGTCCCCACTGGCTAGTGTAGCGACTGGTACACAGCAGGCATCTGAGAGAAGTCTCGTAAACAAATGGAGAACACAGCATAGCAACTGCTTTTAAAAGCAACCGTCTCTGCAGTTAAAAGACAAATTGCTTGATTGCTTAGCTTACATCTAAATTTACGTCCAAGCCTACATATAATTTTCCTAGATTAGAGTACAAAATCTTAAAAGAGCCAGTCAACAAAAATATTGATTTGGGGTGGACCATATGAAATTATCATTTTTACTGGTCAAAAATGGTCAGTGACTGGCAATTTCATAGGGGCCAGCCTAACAAGTAACAGACAGCAACCTTTACAATTCGGTCTGACCCCTAAACACATCTAAAGTCTGTTACTAAAATATCCAGGCAGCAATCATCCAGGTTCCTGAACAGCAGGAACTTTAGGATGATACCATTTGAGGACCTAGTTTTAAAGATACACTATATTTAAAAAGAAGGGGGGCAGGGCAAAATAACAACCAAAAAACCCACCTTAAATCACTATTTTTCAAGTTCTTATATTAGTAAATTCTTACTTTTCTAGTTATAAAAACCACTGCAGAAAGAATATCACCTAGAGGCATGTTAATTTTATAAGGACAAATATGTTGTTAACACTAGTAACTCGGGAAACTACCGGCATGTCTATTGAGCCTCTACTTCTCAATTCTTGTACCACTGGTTCTCAGTCCTGTCTGGGCCACATAGACCGATTCTGGGATCCTGAATTTGCAATTGTGATGGGTACTGAAAATACAGTGTGTTTTCAACCCCACACGTGAGTCTGACATAGCCAGGATTGCGAAAAAGCAGTAAATATTTTTATGGATGACATAGAGCTATATCCTTTTAAAAAAAAGAAAAAGAAAAAGAAAAGAAAAGCAAAATAAGGAAAAATAAAGATGAAGCTTACCCTTTCCAAAAGACTCATTTCTTGGAATTCCGGACTAGTGTTAGACAACCGCTGCAAAGTATGGGTCAAATCATACGTCGTTGAGAAGTAGAACCCATCCACATTCAGGACGTGGTTTATCATGGCTAGGAAAGTTTTATTATCTTGTAACTGTTAACAAAGGGGAAGAAAACATCAGTGTGTCTCAGACTCGAAACGGACTCTGTCCTCATCTGTGAGCCCACCGGCCCTGTTAAATGCCACTGGCACAGGTGAGACAGGAGAACACTCACCATCTCCCCAGAACCTAGGCCAGCTCCTGCCCACCAAGGAGGTTCAGTGGACAGCATGGGGGTATTATTATATTAACTGATGGGCTGCATCTCCTGCCCTTTAGGGGCAAAACTTAATTTTAACTTCTAATGGGCAGAAGTTACTTTAACAGAACATCACGGCCTTAGGTGATGACCTTCCACATGTCTGACCCTTTAGAGACTCTCTTTCATCCTCACAACAAACCCTGCAGTTTAGTGTAATTACTCTCATCTGACAAGTGAAAAATATAAAGTGATGAGAGGCCCAATAACACAGCAAGTAAATAACAAGGGAGTAATATTATCCTCATTCCTAAGAAATTTTACTGGGCTAGATGGGAATTAAATTCTTTTTTTTTAAATGCAAAGATTAGTGGCGCCTGGGTGGCTCAGTCATTAAGCCTCTGCCTGGCTCAGGTCATGATCTTAGGATCCTGGGATCAAGCCCCACATCAGGCTCCCTGCTCAGCGGGAAGCCTGCTTCTCCCTCTCCCACTCCCCCTGCTTGTGTTCCCTCTCGCTGTCCAATAAATAAATAAAATGAAATAAAATGCAAAGATTAAAGAGAAAAGTCCAGTAAAATAATACTTAGTTTTATTTTCTGATAATCACTTTAGCTGAATACTGGGACATTTATTTTTATCCTTACTTTAAGAAATAATTGATAATGTCTGGTAATGTTTAATGATTATCAAATGATTAACATGTTAATTTACCTGTTACAAATCTATATATTATAAAATTTTTAATTCGGGCTCAGATAATATATAATGTCTGATATATATACATATATTTTTTTAGAATATATATATATATATATATATATATATTTTTTTTTTTTTTTTTTAAAGAACAAAAGGTACCAGCAAAGCACATGCAGTGGGCAATGTTAAAATAAGTTGCACGGCTGACAAGCAAGTACAGCAATCAAGAAAAAACGGTTCAGGTAAATATTACTGAGCTATTAAATAAATACAACCATTTTTATTGCCTTAAACACCATGTCTTATAGGGGTGAACATATTGATCTGTGGAGTATCTTTTCTATACCCTGTCATACACCTTTCTTTTCTTTTTTCTGTTAAAGATGTATTTATTTATTTAAGAGAGAGAAGAAGAGAGAGAGAAAGAAAGAGGGCTCTCTGCTGAGCACGGAGCCCAGGGCTGGGCCCAATCCCAGGATCATAACCTGAGCCAAAACCAAGAGTTCGGCTGCTCACAGAGCTACCCAGGTGCCCCTAATTGTCTTCTCTTACCCTGACACCTCATCCTTGGCACTCTCCAGGTCATGGAATAGCCCGAAGAGTCCCCTTCCTGGGGAGTCTATCGCAGGCATCACTTCCTCTGGGACATCTTCAAGTCTCTCATCACAACCACGTCATTACGAATGTCGAGAAGTTCACCTTCACTAAGACCCCGGGCTGCAGACCGAGAGCCTCGTGAAGGGCAAGCACAGGCATTCCCAGGGTCAGCCACGGCTTCTCTACCCAACCCAGGTTCAACCCCAACTTCCCTCCCAGAGCTGCTGCTTTTTTGTTCCTTTGCATTTCCAGCTTGCTGCGCCAGTGCTTGATGTCACGTACCATGGTAACTGAAATTTAAACCGCTTTGTCGGGGGACTGCATTCCCTAACACCTGAAGTAGGGTAACTAACTGAAAGACGCACGTACACAATTTGTGCTAAAGGGGTGCCACTGGGACATCCACACACACGCTGCTGTCCCCATGCAGCAAACGCAAAGAAAATTCTTTCTCTGGACCAGGTGGGAATGAGAGGAGGTCAGCAGAACTTCAAAGGCATCTCACATTTTCTTTCTTTGCAAAAAGGATATGAAGTTAATTCTGGTTGTTGGCTATAGGGGCTTTTTCTGTTTGTCCTTTTCTCTACATATGAAATTTCAAAACTCAAGAAGGTGAGTCAGTTTTTAAAAACAAACAAACCAACAACAGTAAGATACAGAAAGGACTTTTAGAAAGCATGTGTGTAGAGGAACCCTGCTTGTTGGACTGTTGAAATCTCGGGCTTAAAAGAAATCCATCCGGTGTTCCTTGTCCCACTGCCCCCAGCGTCTCGACGACGTCAGCTTTTGCAACGAGCAAGTGATTTCAGTTCTTACCTGAATATCAGTTAAGTGCAACATCGTCTTCTTATAAGAAAGGATGTCAAAATCTGTTGCTTTCCAGATGACGTGATTGAAAAATTCCCCTATTTTTGTCTTTTTGGTAATAACGATTAGATAGTTACCTGCAAAAAACACACACAACATGACTAGAAAGGAGGCGACTCGAAGGCCAATAGTGGCACTCTACACAGTTAAGAGGCCAGCAGTCAGACCGCACAGGGCCGCACAGATGAAAGGCCTATGACTTTTTTTTTTTTTTTTTAAAGGAAATCTTAGGATTTGTGAATAGAAAGAACAGGGCATTATTTAGAAGAGATCCTACTGAAAACTCAAATCTTTTCTCAAAAACATAAAAGTAAAAGCAGTGATCTTACCAGATGGGAGAGTAAAGTCAGAAAATGCTTCTTTCCCTCTCTGGCATATAGGCCTCTGCTAATGCGTTTCCTAGTGTGTAGCTTAAAGCATCATGTGTCATGAGATCTGACCACTCCCGGAGAGGGGTTAATGTCCTGTCTACACCACCCCTATGGCCTCTGTGTCATTATAAATGGCAGAGAAATGTGCTGGGGTGATATGACTATCTGGTCCTTGCAGGATCACGAAGATGAACAGTCCAGAATTAAGAAGGCATCACAGCACCAGGAATAATACCCTAACCATGATCCTGGCCACTGCTTCCTCCCACAAATAAAACAGGGTAAGCCTTTACCACTAACTTAATTCTTAAGCTCCATTCAAGGCTCTTCGCACGAGTGCCCTTCCAGGAAGTCTTCCTGTGAACACCTCTCTCCTGGAACTGGTCACATCGTACTACAATGATTTACTACCTAAAAACATCTCTCACTAGACTGTAAACTGCAGGGGGGGAAAAAAAAAAAAAGGGCCTGGCATCTTCTATAACTTAGCATCTAGCACACTGCCTGGTAATACAGGAATTTTTTTTAAGTTCAATGAAATGAAATTTAGGTAAACAAAATCTCCTTCTTCCTAACTCAGAACCAGGTAGCATTCTCCAACCCACACTAGGTCATATCCAACCTCCATATGGGGCTAACGGTAGAGGATACTCTGGTTCATCAGTGCATTAAAATGTTTACTTACTTAAATACTCTTAGAATTTATGAAAAATGTCTAGTTGACTAGGGATTTCAACTCCAGTTGAAATAAAACCAAAAATGAAACTTTTTTCAACAGAACCTTCAGGCTGATCGATTTTACCACTTGTCATCTGGAGTAGGTCACTTTTAGAAATTAATGACAAATATCTAACCTACAGATTTACTGCCTCAAGCACAACAGGAAGTATGCCTTCATCTTATACTGTGTCAATTTAATTAACTTCTTTGCCCATCTTGGCTTATTTTTTCTTACCTGCCACCAGACGGATTGTACCCAGTATACCGAATATTGGTCTTGTAACAGCTGAAGGAGGAACATCTTTCTTGACTTTAAATGAGAAAAAAAAAAAAAAGGAAAAGAAAAAAATCACACAGAAGCAGCTCACCGATACAAAAAGAGATGTAGTTTGACTTCTGTAGTTACTTGAAAATTAGTATGCATGATTTATTCTAAGAAAGCAATAGTCCTTCATGAGTCGTAGACCTCCATTTTGGCAAAATATAAAATAAAGATGTCCATGTGATGTATAAAAGCCACTGCCTATCTAGAATAAGGTGTCCAAAGTAACATGCTTCTGAATCCTCATCAAGTAAATCATGAGGTATTTCTATGGTCATTTTTTAAAAAAAGATTTTATTTATTTGACAAAGATCGCAAGTAGGCAGAGAGGCAGGCAGAGAGAGATAGGAGGAAGCAGGCTCCCCACTGAGCAGAGAGCCCGATGCAGGGCTCGATCCCAGGACCCTGGGATCACGGCCTGAGCCAAAGGCAGAGGCTTTAACCCACTGAGCCACCCAGGCGCCCCTCTATGGTCATTTTTTAACCAAATTTATTCAACCTCTTGCCAGAAACTAAGTCCATGTTCATTTAAGGGAACTAGAAAGTTAAAGGGGAAGAAGGCATGAATTTAACACCAACATGCAACTAATGGAACGCAAACAGAGACTTGCCCATCCACCTCTACAAATACAGGAAACGGAAGCTAGACCAAAGGGACAGAGGAGGAAGGAAATGCAGGTGTGCAGGGAGCCACCACCATTAACCGTGACTTTACCAATAATGCCCTTCATAATAAAAAAGTATCTTTGATTATACGGTTCATTTCATAATCGTTAAACTTTAAGTCAATGTGTTTCACAAAACACATTTATAGAAGAACTCTAGGGAATAATGTCCCAGAGGGGGGAAGGTAAGGGTCCCCATCAAATGCGCTGATTTTGCTGTAGACACGCACGTCACTTCTCTTCCCTCTCTCAGGGTCATATAAGGCCTGGGTCTCTGAGGAGGCCTACAGGGGAACAAAGCTGCTCCCTGGTTTCATTCACGGTTCCCCGACTCATGTGGCTATACAATTTTTCTTTCACAGTTTCATTACTATCCTTAAACTCATTCCACAGTTTCATTACTATCCTAGAACTCATTCTGAAACACTGCTGTCAATCCAAGTCCTATTTCTTAAAGGCAGTCCTGTTACTCAGCGTAAAGTAATTCCGAATAAGGTCTGAAGTTCACTTCTGTTCCTCTCGGTGATTCAATTTACTTAGCAACGCTATGCTACAATTAACGAACATGACCAATATGGGAATGCCAGTGCGGTGAAAAGCTTAGAGAAAATCCTGAATATACCAAGATCATCTGATAAACCTGAATGTACTATTTATGGATGCAGTTCTAAGTTACATTAACTGGAGTATAATAACAATAAAACTGATAATTCCTAAGAATACATGTTAGTTCATAGAAGGGAAAAAAAAAAAAAAAGAATCCCTCTTTCCAGGGCAATGGTCTGCATTCCCAACGGCTAAAAAAAGAAAAAGAAAAAGAAAAAAGTTGCAGAGCAACTTGAGTACTGTGCGTGAGTCAGCCCCTCATCACCACTGGCTTTGGGTCAAAGTATTTCTTCAAGTATTTACTGATGACTACTTGGTGTCCTTTTTACATCCAAATCATTGGTGACCTTTAGCACTGTCCCGTCTAATGGATCTGCAATTTCTACCTACAAATAAATGTCACTGAAAGGTCAAAAATAATTGAAAGCACATCCGTGCTAAAGCTTTTATAGGACACCAGGTTGTAGCAACACAGTCTAAAGAAGTAGTGTTACTACACTTTAGAAGGGCCCTAACATTGGTAAAAACCAATCAGCTCTCTTGAGAAAGCAGCCACCAACCAACAGACATAGGAAATGCCAAATTATCAAACTAAACCAGACCACTAATTCCATCTGGTCAAAGGAAAACTATATATAGTACTTAACAGAATAACCAGATAACTAAGAAAATAGAAATTTAGAGCCATCCCCTTCTTATACATTACTATCCTATTCAAAGTATTTTCATATTTTACTTTATCTATTCAAAGGATATTTATACTGACTGAATTCCTACTCTGTGGTTACTCAAAAACTGTACTTAAAAAAAAGACAGAGGGGCGCCTGGGTGGCTCAGTCGGTTAAGTGTCTGTCTTAGGTTCAGGTCATGATCCTGGGGTCCTGGGATCAAGCCCCACATTGGGCTCCCTGCCTGGTGGAGAGCCTGCTTCTTCCTCTCCCTCTGCTCCTTCCCCTGCTTGTGGTTGCTCTCTCTCTCTGTCAAATGAATAAATAAAATCTTAAAAAAAAGAAAAAGAAAACTCTTTCTAGAGGTGAATATTTAAACACATGAAATATGAAATTCTAAATGTTGTATCACGTGGTACACTAATTTATCACCAAAACTGTTTCACTTTTAATCAGTATATCGTTTATTTGGGGGGAAAAATTGCTTTTCACACACTAGAGAAGCAAAACCGAAATATAACTGGAAAGACAGACAAGATATAGACAGATAAAGCTTAGGAACATTACTTGCCTACAATACAAGTTTTAGTCAATGATACATACATATACATATTTTTTTCATTTATTAAATTATACTCAGTCATGAATATTTTCAAAACCTAAAGCAGCTGTTAAAATTCCGCACACTTATTGCTCAAACAACTTTCTCACCCTCCAATACCTTAAGTCTCACAGCTAGAAAGGAACTGACCTCTACAAAACCGATCCTGTTAAAGTACAGATAAGGGAAGTAAAAAAGAAATAATTATGTTTTTAAATCCTTATGGACAGTAAAACTTTTGAGATCATTCCTCCTTTTTAGAACAAGGGAGGAAGCATAAAACAAAAGGCATAAAAATCAAATGAGGCAGAAGGAATTCAAATTTATAAGATAAGGCTCAGAGCCACACACGGAGACACCCCCGATCGTTGAATTACTTGAATTACTACAGCCGTGGTAAAGAGTCTCTCTGGGCTGCTCCTGCCCCCGCCCCATCCCCCCACTGCTGAGAGCTACCTGACAGGGTAACTTCCGTGGACACACGGTCAATGACAAGTACGTCGTCTGCTCCATCATCACAGGCTTCCACATAAAATTTCTCAGGTGTGACGTGCCTAAGAAGAAATTAAAAACCATAAATAACCACAGCAGATGAAATTCAGGCTTCTTTAAAAACAAAACAAAAAAACCTAATTATCTTAACAGTTTCCCCACTGCTTAAATCTGACATCAAACTGATTTCCCAGCTACTGAATAAATGTTTTTGCTGTCCTGACGCATTCCCAGCAACTGTTTTCACTGGTGCACTAAGCTCACAAGGTTTGCTGTAAAACCAGTTTGACTTACACAAGAAAATCATATGAAATTCTAACTTACTACATTCAACACAGTGCAGAAGGTAGCACAGTAGTCAGGAACCCAGTCTGTAGAACTAGGCTACCTGTGCTGTGAGAACTCAGGCAAGTTACTCATCCTCTCTGTTCTTCAGTTCCCTTATTCATAAAACAGGGATAATATCAGATAATCGAACAACATGGTTGTGAGGATGAAATGAGCTCAGAACAACATCTGACACATAGTAAGGAAGATGTATTAGCTAAAAACACTAAGAAATACAAATAAAATATTTCCAGGAAATTGTTTAAAGTAAACTATTTTAAAGGTGCCTAGGGGCGCCTGGGTGGCTCAGTGGGTTAAAGCCTCTGCCTTCAGCTCAGGTCATGATCTCAGGGTCCTGGAATCCAGCCCAGCATCAGGCTCTCTGCTCAGCAGGGGTCCTGGGATAGAGCCCGGCACAGCCTGCTTCCTCCTCTCTCTCTGCCTGCCTCTCTGCCTAATTGTGATCACTGTCAAATAAATAAATAAATAAAATCTTAAAATAAAGAAAGAAAGAAAGAAAGAAAGGTGCCTGGGTGGCTCAGTGGGTTAAGCCTCTGCCCTCGGCTCAGTTCACAATCCCAGGGTCCTGGGATCGAGCCCAGTATCAGGCTCTCTACTCCGCGGGGAGCCTACATCTGCCTCTCTCTCTGCCGGCCACTCCCCCTACCTGTTGTTCCATCAAATAAATAAATAAAATCATTAAAATTTTTAAAATAAACCACTTTAACATTTGGGCATTTTGTTTTTGTTAGAATGCCATTAAAAAAAAAAATGAGGGCAGAAGAAAACTCATTCTGCAAAATAAGAAATAAAGGGGGGTAAAAATGAGGATTGGGACAGACTATTTGGAGCGGATGCAACCCTGTAACCAGAGTCCAACAAAAACCACACTTTTTGGTTCCTTGGAGAACACATGGATAACTTGGGCCAGCAGGGAGCTCGAGGTCCAAGGTCCAGGGCTGCTTGCGGCAACAGTAACCCCCTGCACGAACAAGAGGTGAAAACAATGCAGCCCAGCTGGGGCTCTTGCGCCCCTCCAGGAGCTGACCAGGTCTGAGGAAGGAAGCAGTTTTCTTTCTGTGGGGTCTTCTGTTTTGTTTTGTTTGTATTTTCCAGGAACTAATATTTACTGTCTTAAGCCTCCTTTGAAAGAACTTCTGTCCGTGCAGCAACCAATCTGAGGGCTTTTTCCTTTCCTTTTAAATTCTACTTCCGCTATTCCACTGGCCCTGCCTGTGAAAAATCTTACACAGATCCCCACAACCATCACCGACACCGTTTCCGACACACAGATGGCATTTCCGCTACCTGGGATTACAGGAACAAGTCCCACAGCGGAACAGACGGTACTGAACATTTCGGACGACAAGCTCTCAACTCTTAAGGATCCAAATGCAACTTACATCCTCTTATAGTTCATCTATAACTAACTCTTTAATATGGGGCTAGTTTCCTCAAGGGGCTGGGGGGTGGGTTGCTAAGAGAATGAAAATCCATCAGTTTTAATACAAGTCAAGCAAAATACAACAAAGACAAATTTGCTTTAAATATGGGAGTCTTGGAGTGCCTGGGTGGCTCAGTGCGTTAAGCCTCTGCCTTCAGCTCAGGTCATGATCTCAGGGTCCTGGGATCAAGCCCCACATCGGGCTCTCTGCTCAGTGGGGAGCCTGCTTCCTCCTCTCTGCCTGCCTCTCTGCCTGCTTGTGATCTCTGTCTGTCAAATAAATAAAATCTTTAAAAAATATATATATATATGGGAGTCTTCAACTCAAACCAAATACAAGAGTTCATTCCTTTCTATAACACCCAATAGTATTCCAGCGGATCTGTTTATCCATTCAACTTGCTGCTGGACATTTGAGCTGCTTCTGGTTTGGGGTATTATGAATGAAGGTTCTGCAAACATTCCTGTACAGGTCTGAGGCAGACGTACCCCTTCATTTCTCCTAGGTGACTCCCTGGAGATGGAAAGGCTGGATCTCATGGGAGTTATGGGTTTAACTTCCACAGAGCGGAAAAGGGCGGGGCTGCTGAAACTTTCCAGGGTGACAGAGGTGTTCACCATCTTGGTACTGGTGATGGTTTTGTGGGTGTAAAAATACGTCAACATGTGTAATACTACTGTACACTTGAAATATGTGGAGTTTACTGTCTGCCCAAATATACTTCCAATAGAGTTTTGTGGTTTTTTTGAGCGGTCCTGAAACCAACGAAAACGAATAAAGCAAATTTCCAGACAATCAACTCAGAAGGTGGTTATCTCTAGTCTTCCATCATGAAAACCAAACCAAACCAATATGCCAGTCCTTGTCTGCAGATGTCGTGTACCAGCGTGAATCGCTCACTAAGAATAAGTCAATAAATGTGCTGAAAGCTAACCATGTGTGAAGCATTACACAAGCATTAGGGGCTGGGAGGCAAGGGAGACAGAAAAAATTACAAACAGGAAAAAAATTTCAATAAAAAAAGAGACCTCAAAACCAAGACTTCTTTATAATCTATAAAAGCTTTCAAAGAAAGTGCTGTCTCCCAAGCAGAAGCCATTGTGACAAGCCCCCTGCTGAGGGCCACCCCTATCTTAGAGAGGCAGGCAGCACAGATGCCCGATGGCATTCTTTGAGGCTGAAACGGGCTTAGGACCTGAAAGAGTGCCCGTGGCTGGAGCTACATGGGAACATCCTGTCCCACCTCTGATGTCCGAAGAAACTCCAGGAGATCTTTTCACAAGATTCAAATGAATAACAAAGAATCTATCCTCTGTTCTCTTACTTCTAAAATAATGATTACAGCATTGCTAAAGAGCGGTCCATTACCAATGCTGCTTCAGTGTTAAGTCGACCCCCAAAGACGTGTTCTAGGCCCAGCAGTGAGCGCCAAAGCAACCACCCATGATCGTGGTCAGTCAACAAACACATGGGGGCCTTGTTTAGATGGGAAGTCAAAAATGATGGTTAGGGGTTCGAGCCGAAGGCCCAGAAAGAATTTTTGAGATGTCTTTGGTGCAAAAAGGTGGTTTTATTAAAGCATGGGGACAGGACCCATGGGCAGAAAGAGCTGCACTGCGGTCAAGAGGAGCGGGGAGGGGGTTAGGGATAGTGAGACTTACGGAACTCTCTAAAGAATTCTGGAAGCATGGTTTCCAGGATCCTGAGGGGGCTAGCTCTTGTTGGGGAAGGTAGTCTATTACTGTTTAGTAAACCCTCAGTCATGAGACCCTTCAGATGTATATTGGCGGGTCATATGATTGGAGGATGGATCTTGGAGGCGGGGGGGGGGGGGGGGGGGGGGCAGTAAGAGATACAGGGCCACATTTAAGCAAGAGGCTTGGAACCTGACCAAGGCAAAGGGCTTACAGTGACCATCAAGCCGAATGCAAAGACGCAATGCAAATAGGTTTATGAAACGACCCAGTCCGAAATAGCCATAGGGCCTTACTAACCACTGAGTTACTCACAACCAGGCACAGTGATATCCCCACACTCCCGCACTCCGTCCTCACCCCTGCCTTGCGGCAAAAAGCCTCTCCTCTACTGCCCTGTCCGCCATTTCCCTGTGGTGTACTCGATAAACTTCTCTCTCTTTTGTTCTGTCTTGGGTGAATTCTTTCACTGCCCCCCACTGCCAGGCCCCACCTGATGTGGACACCCCACAGTCGCAGCCCTCCATTAAGCCCGGGGACGAGACTGCTCATCCTGACTGCCTCACAGACAGCGGGAACTAAATGAGCACTTATGAAGCACTTTTGCAAAGAATAAAAGGTCTGCCTCATAGGTGTAATAACTCTATCATTAACAAAAACATACTTTAACAGAGAAGAAGGGAGAAAAGTTGCAAATTTTCATGACAGGACCAGAAAAGTTATTTACTTCACACTTTAAAGAAATAATATTGTTGAAGGTTCTGATATCTTTGCTACATGGGCCACCTCTGAACAATCTGGTTTTGAAAGGAAGATACTGGAATCATACTTTATCTTCTAAATATATATCCTCAAAGTTCAAGACGATATGAAACAGAGCTCTGATTTATCAAAAAACAAATATTCCAGAATAATAATGTGAACAAAAATTATGAATGAATGTCTTTCTTGATTTATTTGTAAATATGACTCTATAACAAAAAAAAAAAAGCTTTTAGTATAAAAGACAATGTTAGCTCAAAGAAGCCAGCATGAAATGCTGGCTATCCCTAGCTACTTCTTCCAGTAATCATTTTTACTTTGCATAGTTAAGAGTTTAAGCAATTAGGGGCACCTGGGTGGTTCAGTCTGTTAAGTGTCTTCATGATCCCAGGGTTCTGGGATCGAGCCCCTCAGCAGGGAGTCTGCTTCTCCCTCTCTCTGCTCATGTGCTCGCTCCCTCTCTCTCTCTGTCTCTCTCAAATAAATATTTTTTAAAAATTGAGTTTGAACAATTAAACCGGATACAGAATGTGCTTGAATTTAAACTGTATCATAGAAGTGTCTGTGGTAGACTGCGTCCTAAAGATGTCCCCCACCAAGATTCCCATCTCCTGATTACTCATTCACTCTAGGTACTGCCCTGCGGATGGAATAAGGTTACTAATCAACTGGCCTTAAAACAGGATTATCTTGGGTAGTCAGGGCCCAGTGGAATCACAGGCATCACAGGAGCCCATAAAAGCAGAAGAGGAAAGAAGAGCAAGTCAGAGAGGTGCAGCAGAAGGAGAACAAGAAAGTTCGGGCAGGAGACAGATTTGATCAACTGCTGACGGCTGCGGCCACATACAAGGACAGCAGAGAAGCTTCTAGAAACTAAGAGTGGTCCCATGCTGACAGCCAGCAAGGGAACAGGGACCTCAGTCCCACAACAGTCCCTGAGTGTTACTTTAACTATGCTCTGCATCCTGCTTAGGGGCCTACGCTCCTCTCCGTTCACAGCTGTGTTTGGGGACACAGGGTTGACACGATTCTCCCCCGGAAGGATGTGTCACTTCTTGAATAACCAATATTCCTTTTTGTACAAAAAGATGACTAATGGACATACAATCTCAGAAATCAGATTTCTCCAGATTTTAATACAATGCACGAAACACGGAGCTTGCAGCTCAACAGCCAACAGAAAAAGGCATTGTGTAGGGGCGCCTGCGTGGCTCAGTGGGTTAAAGCCTCTGCCTTTGGCTCAGGTCATGATCCCAGGGTCCTGAGACCGAGCCCCACATTGGGCTCTCTGCAGGGAGCCTGCTTCCCCCTCTCTCTTTGCCTGTTTCTCTGCCTCCTTGTGATCTCTGTTAAATAAATAAATAAAATCTTTAAAAGAAGAAAAAGGCATAGTGTTTTCCCTCAGTGGCTCACCCTCTTATACTCTGACTACCTTTAGAGCTCTCTCTCTTTTTTTTTTTTTGAAGATTTTATTTATGTATTTGAGAGAGAACACATAAGCAGGGAGAGGGGCAGAGGCAGAGGGGGAAGCAAACTCCCCACTGAGCAGGGAGCCCCACATAGGGCTTGATCCCAGGACCCTGGGACCTGAAACGAAAGCAGATGCCCAACCAAGTGAGCCACCCAGGCGCCCCTGACTACCTTTATCTACATAAATGCATTTAAGCACCTCACCTGCAAAACTTCTATAATGAAAATAAATTATTTGAATAAAATCAACTTAAAAACCTGTTTCCGGGACGCCTGGGTGGCCCAGTTGGTTAAGCAGCTGCCTTCGGCTCAGGTCATGATCCCAGCGTCCTGGGATCGAGTCCCACATCGGGCTCCTTGCTCAGCAGGGAGCCTGCTTCTCCCTCTGCCTCTGCCTGCCTTTCTGTCTGCCTGTGCTCGCTCTCTCCCCCTCTCTCTCTCTGATAAATAAATAAAATCTTTAAAAAAAAACAAACAAACCTGTTTCCATATACAAGTTGTGGTGTTAACCTAACAGATAACCTTTCAGTTCCTAATCAAGTATACATTGTAAAATTCAGTGTTTACAGAAGTAGAAGAGTCTATTAAAATTTATGTATGTATGTATATATACAAAGTTATATAAAATGTGCATGTACCTATCTTTTGAAAATATATATGAAAAGGAATGCCTGGCTGGCTCAGTTGTAGATCATGCAACTCTTGATCAGGGTTGTGGGTGTGAGCCCCATACTGGGTATAGAAATTACTTTAAAAAAATAAAAGGTTAGGGGCACGTGGGTGCCTCGAGTCATTTAAGCTTCTCACTCTTGATTTCAGCTCAGGTCATTATCTCAAGGTCACGAGATCCAGCCCCACATCAGGCTAGGCACTGGGCATGGAGCTGCTTAAGATTCCCCCTCCCTCCCTCTCTCTCTCCCACTGCCCCTACTGGCCTCTCTACCCCACCTACTCTCTCTCTTTCTCTCTAAAAATAAAATAAAATAATAAACAGAAGTTTTAAATTATATATGAAATTAAAAGTATCTCTATTATAAGCAATTAAAGTTTTTCCCCACTTGGTATTTAAACTTAAAACTGATGTGAAAAGTTCTGGGAACACTGATTAAATACACACATCCTGGATTAAGACTTTCAAGCAGATACAAAAAAAGTAGAGAGCTGTTAAACTAAGCCTTTACTAATTGTCACATTCCTGATCATCACAAAGTTAGTGACTTCACTATGTCCTTAGAGTTCTAAAAGTTATAGTTAGAAACTGAAATTTCTTTTAGAAGAAGATGACACTGCTACCACACTTCTAGTCTGGACAGACACATTTGAAATGACAGATCAACTAATTAAAATTTTAACTGAAGTAGAAAGAAATGCATTTCCAAGAGTAAATTCCATCCATTAAAAAAAGCTCTGATATCCTTTCAGAACATGGAATCTGGGGGGTACCAACAGGAGGGTGAAGCGCATGGGGCAGACACTAGTCATTCAAATGCAGGTCTGGAAGAGGGAAAGTCCTTGGAAATAGGCTAACTCACTAAGTCATGACAGAGACTCATCGCCTGTGGGGTGAGAGCCAACAAAGAAAGCCAATTCCTGCAGCATAATGCTGAAAAGCCTCAAGGACTGGAAGGAAAATGTAATAAGGACTGGGGTAGATAGGGGCAAGGTGGCTCAGAGTCTGTGTAAGTCACTCAGATCCCTACCCAAACCTACAGAAGCACCTGCCCACACACCACCACCCCCCCGCCCCGACCCTGGGATTTAATGCTTAGAACAGTTCAACAGAAGATGCTCTAAGGCCTCCAGACATGAGGCACAGCTGAGGGCCAAGGAAAGAGCCAAGTCAAGTCAAGAGACAAAGAAGGTCTACTTAGAGACTGGAAAACTCATCCAACCCTCTTTCTCTGCGAGATTCCCAGAATGCTGGCAGCCCAGCTCACACCATCCCTCTCCCGGAGCCCTCACAGGAGCTCTGAATACCATCTCTGAACAAACTCGTTGTCCTGAAAGCAAAGACCAGCAACTGCTGACCTTGAGCTGTACCCTCTTTCACTCTAAAAAAGAGCTGAGTTCCTGGGCGATCACTCTAAAAGCAAAGGCCACCAGTTTGTTAAGTCCTGACCCACAAGCAGACCCTCCGATCAATTTTTTAGTGCCTCCTTCTTCAACAAGAAATGACAACCAAGGATCACCAGATATTATCCATCACATAAGAAAGAGTCTGAAACAAACAATAATAATTCTGGATAAAAAAAAAACTATGCCGAGAACAGACGACAACCCCAAAACACATTTATAATTGATGTGGCCTCAGACAGAAGACCTTGCATTCATGAAATAAGAACAAGAAAAGCACATTCAGAAAGCAAGAACGTATTCTTGGACTGAGAGCAGAAGTAATAATTTGACTACTGGACAGAAAGACTGGAAGATAAAACTCTCCTTGAGAACAGAATAAAAAGGTAAGAGCTGTAAAACAGGAAAGCATAGGAAGAAAGGGGAGAAGGAGCAGGGGAAGGGGGAAAGGAGGGAGGGAAGGAGCGGGAAAGAGAGAGGAGCCTGACCCAGGATATTCAACATCAATTCAGCAGGAATTCCAGAAGAGCACATAAGGAAAAAGGGAAAGAAAATATTTCAAAGAAACAGAGAAAACAAAAACAAAAATAGTGAAACACACACACACACATACACACACACAGGCACATTAAGCATTAAAATTCAAAACACCACACAAAGACAATCCTAATGTTTCCAGAAAAAGAAAAATAAAAAAGAAAGAAAGAAGCATTGAAATATTCAACAGTCACAGTACTGGATTATTCAGCAACAACACACACTGCACGATTCATCAGCAGGTCCTCAAAATTCTACAGGATAATAATTTCTAACTGAGAATTCTATTAATCACACTATCCAAGTGTGAGGATAGAATGAAAACACCTTCAGATGTACAACATCTCAAGTACCTTAGAAAGAAGGAAAAGCTTGTTTCACTAAAATGGAATGAATGAAGAGGTAGACTGAGAATCCGAAACAGGACAGAAGTGAAAAAAATTCTCCTGACGAAGGGACTGTCTGGGACCACAGCTATGCAATGAGCCTAAAGAAAAGCCAGTGCGGATTAAAGCAGGGCGTACAGGGCTCCCAGAAGTAAATCTCAGAGAAGAAAATGAATTCACAGTTACCCAACGTGTTTCAGAGGAATTTTACTGCTGTCCCAGAGACTGAAGATTCATTAGCAACAGGTACATTTTCTTTAAAAAGTCATGCAAAGGAGCACCTGGATGGCTCAATGGGTTAAGCGTCTGCCTTCGGCTCAGGTCATGATCTCAGGGTCCTGGGGTTGAGCCCCGCATCGGGCTCTCTGCTTGGCGGGGAATCTGCTTCCCCTCTCTCTCTGCCTGCCTCTCTGCCTACTTGTGATCTCTCTCTGCCTGTGTCAAATAAATAAATAAAACCTTTAAAAATAAATAAATAAATAAAAAGTCATGCAAAGAAAAAGGAAAAAGGCACTTTTCAATTCCCGGAAAAGCAAACATTTTTACTGACTTCATTTGAACCCTATCTACATGAGCATAGCAAGATACACTAAGTATCTTACTATAAATATACTGAGAGAAGAAGGGAGGAAAAGAGGGAGAGGTATAAAAGCTGAAATCTCATTCTCAGAAGTAGGAAGTCATCAGATAACTAAAACTGAAAAAATTCAGGAAGCAGCAGTACAAGCACACTGTTCAGAAATGTGGAGTAGAGGGGCATCTGGCTGTCTCCGTCACCGGAACATATGACTCTTGATATCGGGTTAAAGTTCAAGTCCCATGCTGGGTACAGAGATCACTTAAAAAATATCATCTCTAAAACAATAGGAAGGAAGGAAGGAAGGAAGGAAGGAAGGAAGGAAGGAAGGAAAAATACTAGAAGAGGGATGCCTGGGTGGCTCAGTGGGTTAAGCCTCTGCCTTCGGCTCAGGCCATGATCCCAGGGTCCTGGGATGGAGCCCCTCATTGAGCTCCGTATGGGGCTCTCTGCTTAGCAGGGAGCCTGCCTCCTCTCTCTCTCTCTCTGCCTGCCTCTCTGCCTACTTGTGATCTCTCTCTGTCATAAATATATAAAATATTTTTAAAAAATAAAATAAAATACTAGAAGGAACTGCTTAAAATGCTGAAAGTCCATGTCCGTGGGACGGTGGGAATTAGGAGTGCAGAACAGTGTTCTCTTCTATTATAAGCTCTGTATACTAATGACTTTTAAAACACCCACAGGTATTATATTAAAATAAAAAAAGAAGTTTAAAAAATATGTTAAGGGGTGCCTGGATGCTTTAGTCGGTTAAGCATCTGCCTTCGGCTCAGGTCATGATCCTGGGGTCCTGGGATCAGCCTGGTGCCCCTCCCACTCAGTGGGGAGTCTGCTTCTCCCTCTCCCTTCCCCCCACCCCCCTGCTCTCTCACCAGCTCTAATAAATAAAATCTTTTATAAGTACATAAATAATGTGTTAAAATAACAGAAACAAAAATAAGAGCAACTGTGGATCAAGATAGAGAGGTCGGGCCCAACAAAGGCTCTCGGACAGTTGTTGGATCCGGCCGCTCAGAGAGATGCTGCTGGAATCCTGGCTGCTGGTGCTCTGCTAATGCTGTTGAAAACAGCTCAAGAACTGGAGCAGTGAAGATATGAACAGTGACCGCCACCTGATCAACATCTCTGAGCGGTCATGGTAAGGGGTGACTCAGACTCCCACCAAAGATCGCAGCACGTGTCCTCTCAACTCCGAGGCGGCTACACACCCTCTCGCTGTCCTCTTCTTCCCACCACTCTTTAACGGCCCTTACTACTGACCGCAAGTATATGCACTTCACCCAGTAAATTGTATTCTGTAAGTTTTATGCTTCCCAGGTTTCATTTCAAAAGCTAGTGAAATCAGAGGAGCTTGGATGGCTCAGTCGTTAAGGGTCTGCCTTCCGCTTAGGTCATGATCCCAGAGACCTGGGATCAAGCCCCCAATCAGGCTCCTTGCTCAGTGGGGAGTCTGCTTCTCCCTCTCCCTCCGCCTGCTTGTGTTCCCTCTCTCACTGTCTTTCTCTTTGTAGAATAAATAAAATCTTTAAAAAAAAAAAAAAAACAAGCTAGAGAAATTAGCTTCAGCTCTCTAGCACTTACCATCAGAAACACTGGAGTAAGCCATCCAGTGGTGTAACTTTTGCTAGTGCATATGGTCTTATTGTTATTTTTGTTTGGGAAGCCTCACCGAATAGGCTACCAGGTAGACAAGGACTCTGCTTGTCCATTCTCCTTGGTGTTCTCACCCAAGAAAACAGCAGAAGTTCAAGTACTATTCTTAGAGAATACTACATAATCAGTCAGCAAATACCTACCTTAAGTTGGGTTTTTTTCTATGGACCTTAACGAATGTTTTCTTTGGCTCAGTGACAAAGGATAAAGGATTTAAAAGCTGTTTTCCTTCCTCCTAGCTAAGGAAAGATCTCGGCCAGTCACATGTTAACGGATTGGAGGGTATGGTGTACCTAAGGAGAGGGCAAAGAGGCAAAGCAGTGCTTCTCCGATTAGAAAGCCTACAAAGTGTCACTGGTGCCAATTTCCGCCTGGAACTTTTCAAACTTAACCAGTCAACAGGCTATACTGAATTCTCAACATAGTAAATACATGGAAACCAAGATAGAAGCCTCCATGATAACCAAGAATCTGGGAGGAAATCCGTCCTCTACAGACAAAAGAATGGCCCTCAATTGCTGTCAAGTCTCTGATTCTATTAAACCCGCTCACATTACTTTTTTTATAAAATAGATTTTAGAAGCTAAGACACAGAGAGTCCACCCAAGATTATTTGGTCATTAACTATGCTGCTGATATCAAGCTCGGAAGTTGAGAGAAATACCGTACAGTAAAAAGAGCTCTGGTCCTATATAAACCAGCGAGGCTGTCCGAATCCAACAGGCATGAAACCATGAACCCTAACCAAACAAGACTACTGCCTCATTTCTCTCAAACCTGCGTTCTGCTCTCTGTTCAGAGGACACATATTCTGGAAGATACACTGAAACAGCAGAATAGTTAAATAACAACTATTTCCTACTCTGACTGCTTTCATCTGGTTGACTATTTCGCTTTTATAGATTGCTGACCAAGTAGGAGATAAAAAAGAAAATTCCGAGGACTAGGAGTTTAACTCAATGCAGGTTAATTCCATTATACTTAATAGAAATGCATTTAATATTATGGCTACCTGGGATTCACTAGCTCCTAAGAGTGCCTTTTAAAAATTATCCTTGTCAAATTTTAAGAAAAGCAACATATTTAATTATAATCACATTATAAACACAAAATATATTTTTTCAGACTTGGCAGTATGATTTTCTAGTGGCTGAAAACATCCCTTTCTCCCCCGTGTAACATTTACATCTCTGGGCAACAAAACTCACCTCTTCAAAAATCGCGTCCCATCCTGGGAGCAAAATTAACCCACTTCAAAAATATTACTATTTAAAAAAAAAATTACTATTTGCTGACCTCACACCCATCACAAGGGCTGTTATGAAAAACAAACAGAGAATAACGAGTGTTGCTGAGAATGTAGAGAAACTGGAAAATGGGGTGCTGTTGGCGGGAATATAAACTGTAGGGAAGTGTAGCACTGCAAGAAAACAGCATGGGGGGTCCTCAATGAAACTAAAAATAGGATTAGCTCATGATCCAGCAATTCCACCCCTGGGTATATGGTCAAGAGGACTGAAAGCGAGGTCTCAAAGAGGTATTTACACACCCATGCTCACAGTGGTATCAATCACAACAGCCAGAAAGATGGAAGCAACCTAAGCACCCATTGACAGATGAACACGGGAGACAAAATGCAGTACATACGTAAAATGAGAATTCATACAAAAACATATAAAAAAGAAAATTCCGACCCCTACTATTACATGGATGAACTGAGTACATTATGCCAAGTGGAAATAAGCCAGTCACAAAGGGACATAGAAGTGATTCCACTTCTATGATGTACTTAGAGGAGTCAAATTCACAGAGACAGAAAGTAGAATGGTGGCTACCCAGGACTAGGGGGAGGAGGAGTGGAGTTTTTGCTAGAGCCACAGAACTCTGGCAAAAACATGTATCCTCGGAAAGTCTTACGTAAGAACTGAATCAAAGTCTTGATAATCAAACCTATCCTATCTCTGGTTCAAACCCTACAGGAAGAACATTTTACTAGCCCTGACTAGCAAAAAGTAAAAACTCCGACAGTAAAGAAGGGTCCTCTGAGCCCACTACACCTCCACCCAGAAGGCGCTCCCACCACCCCTCATCCATCTACCGTCCGGGTTCCTGGGGTTCCAGCCTTGCAGAGCCACTGCCAGGGTACCTTTGTATAGCCCGAGTTCATCCCGGACAACCCAGGAACGCAACCCAATCTCAAACAGCTGCTATTTCCAGGAAGCTAATGCACTTTAAGATTTTATTTATTTATTTATTTGACAGAGAGAGATCACAAGTAGGCAGAGAGAGAGGGGAGGAAGCAGGCTCCCCGCCAAGCAGAGAGCCCGATGCGGGACTCGATTCCAGGACCCTGAGATCTCGGGGTCAACCCGAGCCGAAGGCAGAGGCTCAACCCACTGAGCCACCCAGCTGCCCAAGCTAATGCACTTTAATTCCATCTTCTTCCTCAAAACCCTGAGGTCCCACCTACTTCCTATTCTCTGTACCTCCTAAAACCCATTATCTCCAATACCTAGACTCTTCCAGAATAGTTCCAAGTCTAAGGACCACCTAATCCGAAGCTCTGATCCTCCAGGGCCCCCAAGCCTTCCAGAGAACGCTCTTCTACTCTTCTGCCCCAGTATGCTTTGGTTCTCACTTGGCTCTAGAGTGTGTAAGAACCACTGGGACAGCTCAATTTAAACACGAAGATTCCCAGCCGCCCCCTCCCCCAAGAGATTTTTCACTCACTAGGCCTCCTGTGAGGCTCTGGGAGACGCACAAGCACCGCTAGTAACTGACGAGCCCAGCACGAAACCAGGCTCCAGCCCCAGCCCCCAAGCCAACGAGTACCTTGGACACCGACTGTGCGTTATCGGCGCCCATATTTATAACCTTCCCTTTGCTCCATCCTTCCTTGCAAAGAGATGAGTGAATATGCTTTCTGTTGCTTGTACTGGACTGTGTGACTCAGTTTCCATCTGGTCAGGGATGCATCATGGCCGTCCCGCTGACCTCACAGCTCTGGCCATCTCTTACAAAGAAAGGTGACTTCCTAACAGGGAACCATGCTTCAGAGGCAAGCTGCAGCCTAATTCACTTTCTAAAGGACTTCCTGTCTTAACACGTATTTCAGCTGACTTTTTAAAGGCAAGGGTCCTTTAAATGTTTCCAGTAATGGATTTCTGGTGTAACTGTGTCATAATTTCAAATTTATCACTGTCTGACATTCTCTATGCTTTATACAAGTAACCTAAAAAGAAAAAAGGAGTCAGAAAATAGATTATTTAGAACTGTCTGGATTTTTTTTTTAAGATTTTATTTATTTATTTGACAGAGAGAGATCACAAGTAGGCAGAAAGAGGGGGAAGCAGGATCCCCGCCGAGCAGAGAGCCCGATGTGGGGCTCAATCACAGGACCCTGAGATCATGACCTGAGCAGAAGGCAGAGGCTTAACCCACTGAGCCACCCAGGCACTCCAAACTGCCTGGATGTTTCAGAAGAATTTTAAATTCTGATCATAACAATATTCTGTTTTCTGGATTAAAAATCCATATGGACGTGTTGACTATTTTCAAATATAAGTGACCCGCTTCTATACCAGGCACATCCAAGGACCCAGGTGAAAGCAATCTGATAAGAAAAAAAGCAGTCTGAATAACGCAGTGTAATGGAAAGCTCTCCGGACTCTGGCCCTGCTGTGTTCCAAGGCCAGTTCCGCCATGGCTGGGCTGTGTGACCTGCCTGTGGGGCCAAGGACAATTATTTCTGTCTTCAACAATGATGGAGGATATACGTCAAGGCATGACTTCACAGAGGCACTGGAAGACAATCATCTACAAAGAACAACTTAAGCAGCTGCTACTTCAAAAGAATACATTCCAAAGTACCCCAGAGTGTGTCATTTTGAGATGCTGGTGGTATCTCTACACTGGAAAGTACATTTACTTAGGTGATTCACCGAGGATCTCTCTGCACAAGGCCTTATGTGAGGTACTGAGGAGCAGAGAAGAAATCAATGTTGGGGAGAAACAAAGCATAAGCACTACACTGTAACGATTTTTCATCATTTCTCGGGGGCAAAGTGAGTAGTTTCAACAGAGCTATGGAGGAGCGCCTGGGTGACTCAGTCGGTTGAGCGTCCAACTCTCGATCTCAGCTCAGGTCTTGATCTCAAAGTAGTGAGTTCAAGTGCTACATGGGGCTCCACACGGAGCCCACTTAAAAAGGGGGGTGCCCAGGTTGTGAAGTCAAGGAAGTGTCTGACTCCTGGTTTCGGCTCAGGGTCAGGAGGCTGATCTCAGGGTCGGGAGGCTGAGCCCCACATCGGGCCCCACATTCAGCACACACTCCGCTAGTTTCTCTTTCCCTCTGTTCTCTGCTCCTCCACCCTCCCCTGCAAGCCCATGCATGGACGTGCACTCTCTTTCTCTCTGGTTCGCAAGTTAATTAACAAACTAATTAACGTTTTTTAAAAAGGCAAACAGAGCTATGAATTGATCATTCTACTTCCAGTCTTCTACACTGCACATCAATCCTAAGAGACAGAAATGTGCAAGCCAGATGGACGTGTGGTGTCCAGTCCCTGTGACGGTAAACTCTTCTGGGAGCTCAGTGAAGGGAGAGATGTGGGGAAAAGGCTTCTCAGAGAAAGTGAGTCTCTGTCGATTGCACTGGGTTCTCCTCCACACTCTCCTTCAATCGTTGTAATAATCCTGTGAAGTAGGACCGTTCTCATTTCACAGATGAAAAACAGACTCAGAGATAAGTAACATGGCTGTGACACAAAGCAAATAACAAAGTCAGGATCTGAATCAAAGTCTCCTCGGACCAAAAATGCCTGCATCTCTCAGCTCTACCACAGGTCCACGATGGTGATTAGCATGTAAAGTCAGGAGAGAAGGCGGCATTTTGGCAGAAGGATCAAAATAAAATAAGCACAAGCTTAAGGCTAAAAGATCGTGGCCAAGTCGGTGGAAAGGGGAAAGAATGCACTGAGCAGTTAGAGGAAATATGGTTAAGGGTTAGCTTAGGAAGAGGTTGGAATCCAGATGACAAAGAAATGTGCGCTCAATCCTATTGGCAAGATGGAACTGGAGACCGTAAGCAGGAGAGCAGCTGATAACATCAGGGCCGTAATGAGCAAGGTGAACTTCACAGCGGGACAGAGATGGACTGCAAAAGGGTGACATAATGCAGAACAAATTATCATTTAACATCCCGGACATTTCAATATTGTGACACACTCAGTAGCAGCAGCAGTTTTGTAATAAATGGTCAAACTGCCTCTTGGATGGATGGCTCTCTCTTAAAACATCTCTAGGCATGTTTTTAAAATGGCTATTACTGGGGTGCCTGGTGGCTCAGTCCGTAGGCATCTGTGTTCAGCTCAGGTCATGAGTCCAGGGTGCTGGGATCAAGCCCCACGTGGGGCTCCCTGCTCAGTGGGAGGCCTGCTTCTCCCTCTCCTACTCCCCATGCTTGTGCTCCCTCTCTTGTTGCCTCCCTCTGTAAAATAAATAAATACAATCTTTTTAAAATAAATGGCTATTATTAAGGCTACTGGGTGGCTCAGTCAGTTAAATGTCTGCCTTCAGCTCAGGTAATGATCCCAGGGTCCTGGAATCGAGCAGCCTCAGCGGGGAGCCTGCTTATCCCTAACACTCTGCCTACTTGTGTGTGCTCTATCTCTGTCAAGTAAATTAAAACCATTAAAAATAAATAAATAAATAAAAATGGTTATTATGTCCTACTAATTTTTACATGGGTCAGAAACTACTGCCATGTCCAAATGCATCTAAAAAATAAAGAACACCCCTTAGGTCAGAGGCCACATATAAGAACCTTGGACAGCATGCCTCAGAGCAGTAAGGCCCATAAAGAGAGATTCCAACTCACAAACTTCTTGGTAAGAAAAACAAAATTACAGAAAAGCCGGCTCTTCACATATAGACTGGCATGCATAACTTCTCCCGGGGGAATCAAGTTAAGGACTGACAAACTAGAGACCGGCTTTCACATAACCCCAGATTTACTTTCTCAACTCAGATTCACAGTCTCCACTTCTACAAAATTCAATACAAAAGCATCAACCACCCCACTTAAGGGCCCTTCTCTTTTGTGGATACAGAACTTTTTTTTTTTTTTTTAAGGTTTAGACTGATGAATTTAGTGACTCCCGAGCAGCGTATAAGCAATCATGAGAATTCTCAAGTTCTCCACGTTTGCCACATTCAAGGAAAATTCAACAGCATTCCAAAACCCAATACGGAGCAGCATTGAGCCAAGGCTCCATATTGCTTAAATACATTTGAGACTCGGTGTAGGATCACACCAAGCCCTTCAGTGACTATCAGATAGTCAACGATAACCTAATTAGCCAGCAGAGCACACGTGACACCAGCCCAGCCAGTACCCTAGTCAAAGGCATTTTGCTGGATCCATTCACCACCAAGGTGATCACCTTGCAGAGGGAAACTGGGAGAGAAGAAGGAAATCGGGAAAAGGAAAATGTGAACGGAAGTGTGCAACTGAGGCTTTAAAAGAGAATTACAGTACACAAAAGAGGCAAAGGAGGGGGCTGAAAAAAAAAATAATGTTTTCTGCAAAACATCGCATGTCAAGTAAATGACCTCACTCCCCATTTTGCACCCAAACTTTAAATTGAACCTTCCAGAAAGTTAAGTGAGTTTGAGGTTCCAGAGAGCACAGGAAGTGCCCAAACCACATTCTGATGTCCTCATATCCCTACGAAGGAAATACGATTCCTCTGCCTAAGTCCCAAGGTATTTTAGCTCACTTAGGGATAGGTAAGCTTCCCCAAAACTACATTTGCTTCTGAGGCCAAGTATATTCTCTGACCAGGGCAACTTGGCTTTTCAGTCTAGAGGTAAAGTATTAAACCCAAAATAGTACAAAGTTATTCAGAGGCAAGAAAACCAAGGGGCTGATAGTAATGCTCAAATGAATGCATGTTTTTATTCAGGACAAATGGAAAGAACCTACAACTATTCAATTTCCAACTCTAACAACCAGAGCCTATTTCTCAAAGTCTCAAGAACTTAGCTTTACCGGGAAGTCCATCTGCAGTGCCAAAATTCTCGAGAATGGCCTCTGGCCATCAACAGGAACTTAACCCGCTTTGTGCTTAAGTTGTATAATATTTAAAACCAAGCAAATCCTTCAGGAGCTCAAGAGTATTGACGCTTCTTTTTATCTGCACCGTCAAAGCTGGTCAGACAGGCTTTGGTGCCCAGATAAGGTACGTCGATTTGTGTGTGGACTCTAACGTGCTGTCATGGGTCCATTATACAAGAGGGCGGCGGGGGGGGACCCACAATAACAAACTTCTCTTTCCTCTGCTAAGCAATAAAGATAAATTCAGCCGCCACCTTTCTAACAAACGAAGTGGGTGGGGAGGAACGCGCCCGGAGCTTGCCGCATCGCAACGCCGACCCCGGCTCGCAGGAGGCTGGGTCTGCAGCTTCGCTCTCCCGCCGGGGGCGCTGAGGCCGAGCAGGGCGAAGAAAGGCCGGCGACGCTGTCATTCCAGGGCTCCCCGGCCTGTAGCGACTCCCGCGGGGCCTTCGGGCGGCCGCGACCTACAAGCTCCCGGACGGGCCGCGCCGGGAGAGGAGGGCGGGGACCGCCAGGGGCTCCCACACCCGGCCCGCAGCCCCGGGACTCGGGAGCCCTGCCGGAGGCCGGGGTCCCGCACCTGCCGCCCCGCCCCGCCGCCCCGCAGGCCCCCTTCCCTCATCGGACTCCGGCTCGCGGGACTCACAGCTTCAGCCGCTCGTAGGTCGTCGCCGCCATCGTGCACCACTAGCTCCTTCTTCCTCTTTCCGCCCGCCCCGCCCCGCGCCGCCACCTCCGCCACCACCGTACGGTTCGCCCAGCTCCACGGCCGCAGCGCCCGGGTCGCCCCACCCCTCTCCCCGCCCCGCCCGGCCCCCAGCGGACGGGAGGCGACCGTGGACAAACTTAGTAGGCGCGCTAGAAAGCGCTAAAGCAGCTGTCCGGAGTGCGGATTGGAGCGCGCCGAAAAGCGCCGTGACGTACACGCTGCGGATTGGCGGAGAGCGTTTGCTTGAGATAGGCGGAGCCGTGGGAACTGTGGGCGCGAGCGGCGGTGCCGGGGAGCCGAAAGGCGGCGCTGCTGTGGGAAACCTGCCGAAGCTCTGTCAGGGCTGATCTACATCACTGCGAGACGCGTCTTAGCACAGGGCCAGTGGCGCAATGGATAACGCGTCTGACTACGGATCAGAAGATTCTAGGTTCGACTCCTGGCTGGCTCGGGTTGTGCTTTTTTTCCCCCACTCTGGCTTAACGGTACAGGGTTCCCGTGGAAGGGGCTCCAGCTAGAGTGTGAGGGTTAGATAGCTGTGTTTTACCGCCACTTTGCCCGAAATGTCATCTTTTCGGTTGCGTCTGGCACCGGGAGTTGTGTGAGGTGGTTTGTAAAGGATGATGAGCTCCCTCTTGATGATGATGCAGGAGTCCCTGTAAATGGGGTACATATAGGAAGACAAGCCCGAAAAGGCGGCCGTTTGGAGTCGGGGACGCGCTGTAGCCGGAGGCTGGCCACCAGGGGACACCGAAGCGCTCTGCGGGCCGCGGTGCTGGCTTTCTTCCCTGGGCCAGAGAGCCCCGTAGTGACGGGAAAAGCGGCGCAGCCCGTTTCCCCGGTCGGCGTGGGCGCCCCCGCTGCGGAGACCAAACGCCGCACTGCGTGCAGGCCCCGCCACCCTGGCCTCGGAGGGCTTCCCGTGCAAAGGCCACCTGACCCCCAGATTTCCCCGGGTGCCCTCAAACACGCGTGTTTTTTACGGTGAGATCACCCCCAGGTTATCTGGCGTGTTAGATTACGTCCGGCTCGAAGACCTCGAAGGTAGGAAACCTCTGCGGGGCGAAAGCGGACTCGAACCCGCGGACTGGCCAAGACATCTTTCCAATGTGACATTGTTTTTCCTCCTTTTCATGGAAAATTTGTGAAATACAGAAAACTATTTGGAATAAAAATAATGTAAAAAATAATAATAATAATAATGTGAGTTCCCATCCCGAGATAACAGCTATGAATAATTTTTTTTTTCCGGGTCGCCTGGGTGGCTCAGTTGGTTGAGCAACTGCCTCAGGCTGGGGTCATGATCCCAGAATTCTGGGATGGAAACTTACATCCATCCGGGGAGTCTGCTTCTCCTTCTGCTTCTCCTTCTCCCCTGCTTGTGCTCTCCTGCCCTCTCCCTGTAAAATAAAGAAATACTTATTAAAAATAATTTTTTTTTCCTTTTAGATATTTTTGCTTCCAGGCTTTTAAATATGGCTATACCTGCCCACGAATTTTTCCAGATTTGGGGTTGTATTAGAAATGCCTTTGTGGTCCCATTTTGTCCCCTTTGATTTGTGTCTGAGATTTCAGGTCATTAAATAGACTTTGAAGCTACCCCATCCAAGAACTAGATGATTTTAAGCAATATCCTCTTGTTGGGAATTTGGGGTGTTGTCAGCTTAACACTTTTTAAAGATAATGCTGTGTTGGATTATTTCTGATGTGGCTTATAAATTTCTAGATCTGGAAGGATCAGGTGGACATTTCTGAGACTTGGAACATATTTTCAAATTGCCCTCCAAAAAAATAAAACGGACACATTTCCATTAACAGCATCTGTTTTCTTGCTTGCTAACCAAAACTGAGTGTTATAGATTGTGTTATGATTTCTTTGCAATTTTCATAATAGAAAATGGAACTTCTTTTTACATACATTACTTAACATATCTATTCTCTTGATGTATGTGTATTATTGTTGTTCTTAGATCTGTTAGGGTTTTTTTGTTTTGTTTTGTTTTGTTGTTTGTTTTTGACAGAGAGAGAGATCACAAGTAGATAGAGAGGCAGGCAGAGAGAGAGGGAGAAGCAGGCTCCCCGCTGAGCAGAGAGGCCAATGTGGGACTGGATCCTAGGACCCCCAAGCCCATGACCAGAGCCAAAGGCAGAGATTTAACCCACTGAACCACCCAGGCGCCCCTGTTAAGTTTTTTAATATATAAAGAACACTAATTCTTTGGCTATCAAAACACAGTGCAGTCTTCCAGTTTATCATTTACCTTTTCCTTATAATATTTTTGAACCTAACAATTTTCACTACTATATATTCCAATTTGCCAGTGTTTCACTTTATGGTATCTTCTATGGCATAGATGGTCTTTAAAAAAGAAAAAATTGTGGGGGCGCCTGGGTGGCTCAGTGGGTTAAGCCTCTGCCTTTGGCTCAGGTCATGATCCCAGGGTCCTGGCATTGAGCCCCGCATCGGGCTCTCTGCTCAGCAGGAAGCCTGCTTCCTCCTCTCTCTCTCTCTGCCTGCCTCTCTGCCTACTTGTGATCTCTCTTTATATATGTCAAATAAATAAATAAAATCTTTTAAAAAAAAATTGTGTGTTTGTATTATTTTTCCCATTTAATCCATTTGTAATTATTTTTTGTCCTCCCAATGGAAAGATGAATTAAGTCTTAAAGCCTATCACTCTCATTGAGCAATTAATTACTAGCTCTAAACTCTTTGCTTGGACTAATTCAATCAATCCTACAACAATCCTATTACGCAAGTTCAGTTATCCCCATTTTCACATGTGCCAGAGCTAAATTTATTTAAGGTTATTGAGCAATTAGGTGGTGGAGCCTGAGTTAGAACTTGAGTCTGGGCTCTTGATCCCAAAGCTATCCTGGCCTTGAGCTTACTGTGCACCAGTGAGTGACCAAAGTGAGTAGACTCAGGGTCATTCCATATCTGGGCGTGAATGACAATCACGTACGTGCCTCAGCTTTCAATCAGATCTCATCTCTCTAAGTCCTGATGATGCTTCAGCTCACCAGCTGTGGGCTCTTGGACAGTTCCTCTTCTTTAATAAGATGGGAATATAAATTGCAGCCTATCTCTTAAGGCTTTAAGACTGCTTTCAGCTGAGCAGCCACCACCCTGCAGAGAGCGCCTCACAGACTCTAATCATGTCACCATATAGAAGTTCTATTCACCGCAGAACAAAGAGACACAAAGGTTGAACTTTCTTTGCCAGGTGTGTAATACAAGCCAAGGCCTTCAGGAGCACTCAGTGAGAATGGAAAATGGAAACTAATCCAGGCAGAAACAGACATTCTTCTGGGGCTTTTCAGTGCCTAGCAAGCCCAAATCCGATCTAAGAAGAACAATGTTCAGGATAAGAAATCAGGCAAGGGTAACTAATATGAGTGGACACCTTTAGCCAAGTTTTTCCTATCATGAAATTATGTTACCTGTGTAAATACAAATATAATTTTATAAAATCTGCCAAGGGGCTTCCCATAGAAGTAATCCTAGCTGCAGATGAGGTTTTTGGCACCATATAAATGATCTCTGTTGCCCGATTTTATGTCCATGCTTCTATAGGGGAGTGTGGCTCCCAAATGTAGCTCTTACATACTTTTTTTTTAGATTTTATTTATTTATTTGGCAAAGAGAGAGACATCACAAGCTGTGGGAGCAGCAGGCAGAGAAAGAGAGGGAAGCAGGCTCCCTGCTGAGCAGAGAGTCTGACTCGGGTCTTGATCCCAGAATCCTAAGATCGTGATCTGAGCCGGAAGGCGGAGGCTTAACCCACTGAGTCACCCTCTTGCATACTTTTGATCTGTTATGTCTGTTGGGGGGCTCCGCCTTACTGCCATGTCTCCAAATTGGGTGCATTTCCTCACTTGCCCTCTATCGCCTGCTGTGGACCAGGTCCCATGGGCAACTCAGGGCCCACAGCCACCTGCCCTTGTGGGCTTGGGTCAGTTGGAGGGACGTGTGTATAACCCCAGTGATGGGAGTGCCTTAGGTAACCAGGGCTTCTCCTAAAAGTGTTTACATCTGCAGCTGTCACATACCTGGAACCTTCTCCTGGACCAGACCACTGGCTTATTTCCCTCCTCTCCCCTTCCCCGACACCCCACTGCAGAGTATGGCCTATTATGATTTGTTTTTACACCCAGAATTCAAGGTTCAAGTCACTTTTATAGATGAAGCATTTCTGTTGTCAATCCAGGGAAAATGTGAACCCCACTTCTAGCAATGCTTGAAGAAAATGCACTTAATAATCCCAGGACATTCTTTCATTCCACCTTAAAAGTTTGTTGGACTCTGTAGAAAGCCTGAGTAGTACTCCCCCACCAAGAAGTCTACAGCCTAATCCCCAGAACCCATCCCACAAATTAAAAGAGATTTCGCAGATGTGATTAAAGGGGCCCTGAGATGAGCCAGAGATTATCCTAGACCACGTGGGCGTGCCCAGTGTCATTGCATGGGTCCTCACGAGAAAGAAGCAGGAGGGGGAGAGAGAGAGAGAAGGTGTGACAACAGACTTCAGTGACAACGCCGTAAGCCAAGGAGTGTGGGTGGCCTCTAGAAGCTGAAAAACAGCAAGGGACAGATTCGCCCCTAGAGCCTGCAGAAAGAACTTTGGTTCTACTGACACCTTGATTCAAGCTTTAGAAAACCCATTTCTCCAGAATCATGGGGCGTGTGCAATTTTAAGCCACTAAATTTGGTTATTTGTCCCAGAAGCAATGAGAAACCAAGGGGCGCCTGGGTGGCTCAGTCGGTTAAGCATCTGCCTTCGGCTCAGGTCATGATCCCAGGGTCCTGCGATGGAGCCCTGCATCATGATCTCTGCTCCGTGGGGAGTCTGCTTCTCCCTTTCCCTGCCCCCGGCTTGTGTTCTCTCTCTCGCATAAATAAATAAAATAAAATAAAATAAAATAAGAAGAAACCAATGCAGACACCAGCAGAGAACAGCGACGGGCGACAGGCTCCTCCCCACCAACTCGTCTATGAGTGTTTCAGGCTGAATGGCTCTAACAAGACAGCCTGGGATAGGTTTACCGGGTCCTTGATGCTCAGAGAGTAACTTTATCCTTCTGTGGCTCAGTTGCCTTGTCCATAAGCTAAAGGATTATAAAGAATATGGTCCTTAGAATAGCACCTAGTACATGCTGACCCCACAATGAATGTCAGCTACACCTGTTGTTACCGCTTTAATCACACAACTTAAGACCAAATCAGATTTCCTCACTGTTTCAGACCCAATGGCCCCAAGGCCTGAGCTGGCTGGTTGGTGGCTGTTCCTGACTGTGCCATCTCGACCCAGGACCAGGTTCAGGGATGTCATGTGGATCGCCTGAAATTGGCCATGAGGGAATATTTACATAACAGAAACCAGCAAGCACCACAAAGCAGAGCCTCGTCCCCACCGCCCACCCCAAAACCGGGCCACCAGCACACCCTGGCCCAGGCCACCTTTCTCCCGGACTATGTAGTTTCATCCCGTACGGAATCAGGGTCACAGGAAAACTGATTTATGAAATCAGTACATGTGCTCTTTTACCATATAAAGAGGTTTTATTTTCCAGTAAGACACCCACCTCCACCCTGTCAGTATCCTTGTGCGCAACTTTCCTACATCCCTGGCAGCCTCGAGAACTAACCTGAAGCCCGCAGCAGCCCATGGACTGAGCGATGGAAGGTGAGGGAGTGCCTGGACCCCTCTGCCACCCCAGGGGCTCCAAGCACACACTCAGCCCCTCGCTCTGCAAGCCCTCATCTCTGGGACTCTGATCAGAAACTCATTAGAAAAAAACTACATACACGAAAGGAGAAAGAATAACTACCCCTGCCGTACAACCTCCTGTCTCAATGTTAAGAACCCAGGGGCAGGAACTGCCGATTCTTGGAAGATGATTCTCCAAGGGTCACTCACGTTCCTGCACATCCCATGAGCTGGACCGCCTTACTTCCAGACGGTCTAGCATGCTGGCGTGGTGAACGGTCTCGGGCTGCAGACAAAGAGCCTCTCTCTGGAGCAACACTCAGGCAGGCTTACCCGTCATTGTAAGACAGAGGTTCCCGGGTACCTGGGTGGCTCAGTTGGTTAAGCCACTGCCTCTGGCTCAGGTCGTGATCCCGGACTCCCAGGATGTAGTCTAGCACCAGGCTCCCAGCTCTGTAGAGAGTCTGCTTCTCCCTCTGACCTTCTTCCCTCTCATCTCTCTTTCACTATTTCTCTCTCTCAAATAAATAAAATCTTTAAAAAAAAAAAAAAAAAAGATGGAGGTTCCCTAAGTTGGGGTGACCTCTTGTGGCTGCATTGGCCGGTACCACCTGGCCCTCTTCCTGGAGCCTTGGACGGAAGACAGGTTAGGGAGTCAGTGTAAATGCTGATTAAAACCACAAATGCTATAAAATCTTTAAAAAAAAAAAAAAAAAAGGAGGGGGGCGCCTATGTGGCTCAGTTGGTTAAGGGACTGCCTTCGACTCAGGTCATGATCCTGGAGTCCCGGGATCGAGTCCCATATCAGGCTCTCTGCTGAGCAGGGAGTCTGCTTCTCCTGCTGACCTCTCTCCTCATGCTCTCTCTCATTAAGAAATAAAATCTTTTTAAAAAGCCAAAAACCCACAAATGCTGATAAAATGCTGATGAAATGCTCCTGCTGGTGCTGCATTCACCTGTCCTTTGTCTCTGACCTAGGAGTCCACCATCCACAAAACCATGGCATGCTAACTTATTAGCTGGAAGGGAGGGTAAAATCTGGGACCTTTCATAGTTTTGACACCCACGTGTTCCCTTAAGAATCCAGAGCTCTAAAAGAAGACCAAATCCATTTAGCAAAAAATGCTGTCTGCTTACTTACACACACACACACACACACACACACACACACAAGAAAACCCAATAAGCATCATCGTGTTGGAAAGCACTTTAATCGTCTACAAATTGATGCAGTTTATTGGCATGATATTTTGAATAATTTTATAGTAACAGTACAATTCTGAGTAATTTTGTAGTAACAATATTTGCAAGAATTTTGCAGGAACAGTATGATTTTGAATAATTTGTATAGGAAAAGAAGAGATACAGAGGAAACCAAATTTCCCTGCATGGTGAACTTTTCACACACTATACGGAAATTTCCCACATCTATCCAGTTCCGACTCAGAACGAGAGCTAATATATTTTACTTATTGTATTCTATTCCTTTTAAGACTGACTTCAAATAACCGGAAACAAGAACTGACTCCTGGCATGTAGGAGACTGCAAAGAACTCGGGTTTCCTGGCAGACAGAGTTGGAACAAGAGCATCTCACAACAAGGCTGGTGTGGGGTCAAGTCCTGCACACGTGGTTGGTGGTCTCACCCTTGGACTTGGCCGAAAGAGGCTCTCACTTGAGCACCGATCACGGAGAAGTGGGAAGTCCTGTTGCCGTGTCTGGGCGATGACCCAGGCAGGATGTAATGCCCTTCCACGGTGGGAGGTGAACGTGTCACTCTTCCCGCAGCGGCAGTGGGAGAACATCAGAGAGAGAGAAGGGCAGGCCAAGCCGGGGGTGGGGAGGGTGGGAACTGTGGGCCAGTTGAGGTGGGAAGAGAAGGCTGGAGGCTGGCCTTGGGGTCTGCCATCAGACCTTAATTCTCCTTGTTTATCTAAAGTCCAAGAGCTATCTAGGGAACTCAGGAAGGGCTATCCGCTTTACCTTTTAAAATAAACAAATTCATCCTGTTCTATGGGGTTCTTGTGTATCCTTCCTAGGAGCCTATAAATACAACCCCATTACAATTCTGTTAGGCTAACAGCTTCCAGAATGTCTAAGATACCACGCAGGTGAACTTCTCCTCGTGGCTTTAGCCCCACAGCCCGAGAAACAGAACAGGCAGGAGATTACTATAGTTCACCACTCTAATTTCTCGGGCTTCTGGAAATTCTCTTATTGTTTTTTCCTCAAACAGTAGAAAACACCATGGGTGCTGATCTCTGAATCACTTCCACCAAGGCCACTTAAAAGGTATCATTTAAAAAATTCATCACAGATATTTTTAAAAACTATTTAGTTACCCAATTTGCAAACAAATCGCTGCTTCTGACAGCTGCTCTCAGGCAATTTTCTGCACTTTTGCTGGATTTGCAAGTGAAGCCAAGGTGTGACAGCAAGGCCAGAAACGTTCCTAGGTTGGCAGAGCCAAGTGATGACGGCCCCCCAGCCTGGCCAGAGCCGAGCTGGCAACTCTGGGAAGAGAAGGGTTCAGCCCCAGGGTTCATTCCCCCAGGTCCATGCATCCACGGGCTTCTGGAGGCTTGGCCTGTGCCACGGAATCAATGAAAGCCTACGGCCTGGGCTGTAGTGACATCGGGCCATCTAACGGACTGAATTTAAGAATAGCAGGAGACAACGCATGGGGCCGATTCTGTGCGTCTTAGAGCAGCTGCTACCAAACGAATGAAAATGCAGCCTCAAGCTGGGATCCCGGCGCTCTGACAAGCCTGTGAGTCCCATGTGCCTTGGGCTCCACCGCCCGCCCTCCGCGGCCCCTGCTGCCCTGCGGGTGAGGTGAGGTGGCGACGGGCAGACGCCGGCAGGTGGTCCCAGGCCGCTGCAGCGCTGAGTCGGCCCCTGCGCTCCAGCAGGCCCTCCCCAAGGGCTGAGAGGGCAAATGCCAGCCAGCCTTTTTTATTTTTTTACACCACCTTTTCACTGAAATACTGGGGATAGGGACGTCTGGGCTCGGGAGTGTGTGTGACACGCAGGGCCAATTGTGCTTCCTGAGTGCACAGGTGGCCTGGAACTCTTGCGTGGCCCTCCCACTCCCCAGGGCACCAGCCTGATGAACTGCATCCGGGCAGTAACCCCCCCAGTCGAGCTGACCCACTGCCAGCCAACCTTTAGTTGAGATGCCCGTGCCCTAAAGCGGCCGGCGTCTGGCCCACGTGGATGCAGAGACTCAGCAAGCCCCAGCGGAGGCGCGTGGGGTCAGTGCCACGGCCGAGTGCCTCCTTAGCTGCGGTTTGGTGAAGCTCTTATCTGTGAGGTATTTTGTGTGTGGGGAAGATTGAGAGTGGGGTGGGGCGGAGAGACGATGACAAACAAGGAGAAACACCAGAAAAGAGCAGGGTACCTTATATGGGTCTCATCCCATGTCACGCCTGTGCCAAGAACTGGGTGAGGGAGAGATGCGTGAGGTGAACACACTCATCTATCCTGAGGCACCCCCTTCCCGGGCTGCTCAGAGAGCTCACCCACACACTAACTCTCCCCGTGGGGAAGTGGGGGGGGGCTAGCTCTCAGCAGGGGGGGCAGGACGGCCCAAACCCCATGTCCCCACGTTGGGGGGATCCTGAGATCTGCCTTTGTGGAAGCGACTCCGGAGTCACAGACTCTCAAGAGCTCCAGAAAGAAACAGGGCCAGCAGCTGGGCAAAGGAGGCCTGGTGCCCGCACCAAGTCCTTGTCCCAAAGCACACTTGGCTAGAACAGGGCAAATCTCCATCGGGCTCCTAGCTGCCTTTAAGGGACTGAAGATCTGCAGGGCCGCACCAAACGCGGTCAGTGTACCAGGAGGAAACCCTGCCTGGCTCGTTCATTTCAAACCTCGGCTCTGGTTTAGCCACCAAATCCTCCCCAAGATACAGGGCATGCGCGAGAGCTTCCCTCTTGCCGTAATGCAATGAAGTGTGCAGCCAGCCGACAGGAGAACTGAGTCTCTGGGGTGGAAGGAAGTCTTAAATAATGCACTGTGTGTGTGTGTGTGCGTGCACACGCGCGCGCACATGCACACATGTGTCTGGGCACAGCCTTAAATCACGTTGTGTACGTGTCCGTGGTGGGGTAGTGTCCGGGTGTGGGTGTTTTCCCTACGGACAGGAAAAGGCTGAACGTATTGGCCACTGAGGTCTCTCTTCAGAGGATATTGTGAAACACGCTCAGGGCGACCCTTTCCTTCCGAGAGGGGCTGGAGGGTGAGTGCCTCTGTGGCACGGATGCGATCCTGTCACACGCCACACGCGGCTGGAGTGTCTTCCTGAGTAATGTGACAAGGGCGTGGCGGTGGCGAAAGGCACTTAGAAAATACACACGCCAGACAGGCAGGGCTCCACTCCCTGGTTCGAGGAAAGGCACCGGCGGCAGCATCTATGCAGAAACTTACTTGCCTAAGCCCTCTCCCCCCCACCCCACCCCGGGGGGGGGCCGCTGGAAGTCACAGGCAGATGTCGTGCTCTGCTGTGCTTCTCCACGGCAGGTCCGCGAGAGGCTCCAGCTAGAAGCGCGGCTGGTGAAGAGCTGCAGACGTGGGGCTCTGCTCCAGCCTCTTGACATGGCAGGAGTGACAGAACAGGTGGTCCTCCAGCGGGTAGCAGCGGTGACCGTCTTCGTCATTGAGCTCCAGACCGCAGTCCTGCGGGGAGGCAAAAAGGTCCAGTGGTGGCAGAACAGCACAGAAGGGTGGCAAGACTGACCCGAAGGCCGACGGCCCTGGGACCAGCAGAGCGGGCTGTGTGGGCAGCACAGGCCGGGGCGGAACCCAACAGTTGGCTGAGTGAAAGCGTGACACGCCCTCAACGTGCACTTGAACTGGGGCTGGTTGGAACGGAAGTGGGATGTTGGTGGATACAAACTCTGTCCTTCCGAGACTTACGGCAAAAGAATGAATGTAAGACCGCTCATGGGAAGTCCCTCATACTGGTTACGTATTGAAATAACACTGGAGGGGCGCCTGGGTGACTCAGTCAGTTAAGCGGCTGCCTCCGGCTCAGGACATGATCTCAGGGTCCTGGGATGGAGCCCCATGTCGGGCTCCCTGCTCAACGGAGAGACTGCTTCTCCCTCTCCCTCTGCCCCTCTCCCCTGCTCACACTCTGTCTCTCTCTCAAATAAGTAAAATGAGATAAAGATCTTAAAAGAGAGAGAAAGAAAAGAAGGAAGGAAGGAAGAAGAAAGAAAAAGAAAGAAAGAAAGAAAGAAAGAGAACACTGGATATATGGGTTGGATAAAATACTGTAAGAATGAATCCTATTTCTTTTTACTTTTTTATTAATGTGACTACTAGAAAACAAAAGGACACCTGTGACTTGAACCCACGGCTCCTGGGTTTCTATGGGACAGCGCTGCCCCAAATGCAGAGAAAGAGCTGTTGTGGGCAAATGGCCCCATCCCCTTTCTCTCCGGAGCCTAGGTACCCCCTAACTCTTCACAGCTGGCAGTGAGCTCAAGCCTCCCACCCTCGCCCCAACCCCTCTCCCATTCACCCCACCCACAGCGTCACAAAAATAAATCTACTCTCTTTCCGTGGGAGAATCCACTTAATTCTGGCTGAAACCCCACGGGCACTTAAAGTGTGTGCACCCTTCACAAGGGCTGGGGAGGGGCGACCCCAGGCCTGCCTGACAGCCAACAAGGCACCCAGGACTCCTTCAGCCTGGGCACGACACCAGGTAAAGAGGGGGCACACAGGCCCCCTCCACCTTCACCCCACCCATGTCTGTTTCCAAGGAGGGATGGATTTCTTCATGATTTCCGGGCTCAAAAGAGGGCTCTTGGCAGATAGAACAGCCTACAGGCTGGAGGGGAGGGATTTGTTCCCCAGATCACACAGCTGCCTGACAACGTGGCATGGGAAACTCGTGCTCCCCACGAGCCTCCCACGCCCCAGCCTCAGGGAGGCAGTTAACCAGTGTGGAGGAAACAGTGACCACCTTTATGCCCCAGACATCTGCGTGTCCTCCAACCTCCCCTACAAGGCAGGCTTCACCCCTTGACCTAGAGGGCAGCCCTTGACCACGCCTTGCTGACCATCTCAGGCCCCAGTCACCCCAGGGATGCGATCCTCTTGTACTTTCGGGTGTCTGGGCAAGGGAGGGGCCTACCTCGCAGTGGTAGCACTCCACATGGTAGTCTCTGTCCATGGACACGACGCGGATGGTCTCATCTGAGCCCTGGACGGAATGAAAGGAAGAACAAGAGGCCAGTTGGGGGACCCATTGGGCTCCTCATGCCACGGATGCAGGGGGTTTCTGAGGTAGCAAGTGGGTGACCTCAGAAAAGCTTAAATCCACCGTGAAGTCCCACAGCGGTTGGAAGGAGGACACCTTTAACTGAGGAGAAGGGAAGTAAGATGGACAGCAGTCCTACCTTCTAGAATGTCAGAGTCAACACTGAAAAAAAAACCTCTTCCGTGGAGAGTGATTTTTTAAAAAAAAAAAAGAATGAAAGGCAAACTTTCTGCTCATCTTCTCATCTGGAAGCCACTATCATGTCAGGGAGTGTGACCCGATTATAGGGCTGAATAGGGCGCATGAAGGGCTCTGGGCTGCGGAAGCCCGCCAAGAAGAGAGGGGCTTCTTGTGAGGACAATCTTAATGTGAGATTTTAGGATGATTTTTTTCAAAGGCACAAGGACAGGACACAGATCTTGTAGAAGACCTCGGGGAGGTATTCATGCCATGGAAGACGCCAAGAACAGGCCTGAAAAAGCATCTTACCTCCGGTGGAAGGATGGGAAGCCCGCACGCCGCACACTTGGGGGCCAGCACTCTGCCGGGAGAAGCGAAGAGGCGGTGAAAGGAGTATGGCGCTGTTCCTGGGAGGCAAGCCCTGGAGCCCACACCGAGCCTTCCTCACAGCTGGAGCCCACACTGAGCCTTCCTCACAGCTGGCCTGCCTGTCCCCAGGCCACTGGGGTGGCTTCGTCGGCGAACATCTGCCTGAGGCTCAGGTCATGATCCTGGGGTCCTGGGTTCAAGTCCTGCATCCGGCTCTCTGCTCAGCGGGGAGTCGGCGTCTCCCTCTGCCCCTCCCCCTGCTTATGCACATGCTCTCTCTCTCTCTCTCTCTCTCTCTCTCTTTCTCTCTCTCAAATAAATAAAATCTTTATTTAAAAAAAACCAGTCTGGCTCATTCTCTGGGAGGTGTTTCAGTAGCACTTTGAGATTATCGCCCAGCGGTAACAAGCCTGGCTGGTCCCCTCTCACTCTGCTGGGGATGGAGACTAACCTGTTCGCTCCCCTCGTTCACCCAGCACAGGCCCAGGCAGATGGAGGTTCGCGGCCGCCAGCCCTGTCTCTGCCTTAGGAACTTAGGTCAAGCCAGAGCCACCAGGCTTGGCAGAGGCCTCCTGAAGCCTAGCCGGGAATCTGATGCTAGGGATCCAGAGTCTGATTTTTCAGGAAACATGATTCTGTTACCAGTTCCTGCCTGCACGGGCGTCCCCTGACCTCCCGAGGGCCCCGCTACACCCTTCGCCGGGACTGTGGACTCAGGGTTCAAGCAGAGCCTGCGGTGAACCCCAGCAGGTGTCCCCCCTTCACTCAGCAAGATCAACGCCGCCCGCGCCCGGCCCCTCCTTACTTGTGGTAATCTCGGACACAGTAGATCTTGTTCTCGGAGTCCACGGTGAAGGGCACCCCGTCCAAACACTCGTTACAGATGACGCAGCGGAAGCAGCCGGGGTGGTAGGACTTCCCGAGGGCCTGCAGGATCTGGGGGCAGAAAGGAAGAGGCCGGGGCTCAGGGGTGGTTACGGGGACGGGTTGGACGGCGTAAAGGAGGGGAATAGGCCAGGCCGAGGGACCCCCTGCGTGGTCACACCACGTGGCGCACACTCGTCCCCGTTTCCCTTGGACCGAGGTCAAGACAGGGCATGGTGGGAACGGCAAATCTAGGTAAATGCGTCGACAGGAGGGAGCCAAACGGGATCCTTCCCCTGGACATCAGCCTCCCGTAGAGAATCTGGAAGGCTCTCCGGCAGACCCTCGCAGGAAAATGGTGTGAAGCAGGCAGGGCGGCGCCAGGCTCCGTCCCAGCTTTAGGAAGCGTCTGGTCCACGGAAGGATTAAAGTTAATTCCACATGGAAATGGCAGAGCTCAGAAAACCTCTTAAGTTCTGCCTCCCAGATGCCTCCTCCTAAGCAGCTTTCTCTCCGCAGCAGCTCAGCTTGATAATCCGGACACTGTGATTCGAACGCTGATTATTTCAAATCCAAGCATTAGCAAAGCTTCTTTGTTACTGTTATCGGTTTTGTTTTGTTTTTAAGATTTATTTATTTGAGAGAAAGCGACCCCATGCTCACGCACAGCGGGAGGGGCAGAGAGAGAATATCCCCAGGCGGCCTCCCCCCTGCCAAGCACGGAAACCGATGTGGGCTCGATCCCAGGACCTCAATATCACGACCTAAGCAGAAATCAGGGGTCAGACACTTGACCAGCTGAGTCACTCAGGTACCCTGTTGCTGTTGTTTTTACACACAAAGTGGAGAAGTCCCACAAACCTTCTTCATCTTAGTGTCAGGTTGTGATGCCTGGAGAGGTAAGAAGCTGTCCTGGAACCAGGACAGAACCCAAGACATGCAGGGTAGGGGAGAGAAGATACTCGAGAAACATCTTTGGTGACGTCAGCGAGTGACCAACTACCTCCCTGCAGAACGGAACTGCCTACCTCCAACCTGCTTGCTAGGTGACGTCACACTGGTTTCCTATTAAATCAGTGCCTCTCAAAGTGTGGTCCCCAGACCGGCAGGATCAGCATCACCTGGGAGCTTGTTTAAGAATGTGCATTCTCAGGCCCCATCCCGGATCTCCAGAATCGGAAGCGCTAGGGTCAAGGCCAGTGGTTGGTGTCTTCAAAAAAATGATTCCAGGGCATGCTAAAATTGCAGAACCACCAGTCTGAGTTTGTGCCGGTGCATGGGACACCGGCAGGAAAGGTGTGGGCCTGCCAGCGCCCGAGGCCTGCTTCCGCTCGAGGCCTGCTTCCCCCCAAGGCCAATGCCACACATCACACGCGGCAGCCACGGAGCCACAGAGGCCAGCTGGCGGCTTCATGTGCTCTCCCAGCTTCCTCTGAGGACTCAGCTCTCCAGCTTCCTCGCTCCCTCGGGTGCGTCACTAACCTGTGAGGCCCCTCTTGCTCTGCAGTCAGCTGCCAAAATGGGGCAAACGATCTGCTGGGCTTCCAAAGTCCATGTGGCAATGTGGACCTCGGAACGCATTTTTGCTCCCCAGCAAACACCATGTTGGCAGAAGAGACCCTGAAATGAACTTCACCCACAGTGTGCCTAAGGCATGGCAGGACACCGAGGCCATTTTGCCACACGCCGGCTCGCTGTGATTAATTCTTTTTCATGTAGGGAAAATGCCCAGTTTCAACCGGCGCGCTCAGAATGTTCCCCTGTACTAACCGGGGAGGTGGGGGGACACAGCTAATTTGTATGAAGAACTGGACCACTGCTTGCTTTTCTTGGAGAACCAAGAATGGTGCCTGCGGGAAATCTTTTCCTGCAGTATAAAAAATTCTTGGCAGCAGTTAAGGGTTCTTAAGGGTGTCACTACCAGACAGATGCTCGCTCAAAGTTTTCCAGTCCTAGAGGAGACCCGCAAGGACCCAGGCTGAACTCGGCATTATCCTCGTGGGCTACAGATGGTCTCCAAAGCTTCATTCCTTCCCTTTCTGCCATGAGAGGCTGGTCCTCACTTCAAGAAGTGGAGGACAGTCACCCCCTCACCGCCCTGCTGGGTACTGTGAGCGGCCTTGTGATCCTCTGTGATCGACAGAATGGGGACGAAATGATGTGGGGAGATTCTCGAGTCAAGGACTTAAGGAGTCTGGCAGCCTCCCTCCCTCTTTTGCTGTAGGAAGTTCAAGGTAGACGACTGAATGGGATCCCTGGTCACAGGGAGAAAGGCCTGGGAGGGAGAAGCCATCGTGGGCACACAACTGGAACACCAGCCGAAAACCGCTGCATAGGAGACCCCAGACAATGTCACGCGGAACAGAAGAATCATCCCACTGACTCGGGACCGACAGAGTTCCACGAATCACCATAAAGAAGTCATAGCTGTTTTAAACGACTGTGTCTTGGGCAGTGATGTACCATGAAGCAGGAGGTAACTGAACTACTATGAGGCCCAAAGAAGGCTTAGGATACCTGGAAATAAAAATAGCGTATAATCGTGTTTGGACATTTGGACACTGTGGACTTGTATGCAGTGGGTTTGTCAGAAGGACTCTTAAATTGAGGACCAGTTTCGCCAAAGCATCGGATGCCTGTGGAGTCTGCCTGGCATCTGCGGAAGGTAGGGGTGAGGGGGTGTGGCTCCTGCCTGCCTTGCCTGGGGGTGGTGTGGGGAGGCCTTGGTTGCCAGTGAGGACTCTGCCCACCCGGGGCTAAGCTCCACCAGGGTGTATCCGGGAGTGGACAACAGCAGGTTCTCCTCATGAACGGGGCAGGCTCCAGTTCGCTGCTGTTTCACACACGTTAGCAAGAAACCAGCGGAAATGAGTGTTGATGTCCAGCAACGATACTCATAGCAGCTTTATTCCTAGATAGCCTCAAACTGGCAACCGCCCAAATCCCCAGCAGCAGAACAGCAGATACAGAAACTGCTCTCGCTGTCCAGCAGAAGTCTACCCAGCAATGAAAATAAACCAACTTCGGACGCAAGCCACAACATGGATGAACTTCAAGAACGCTTGCTAGGGGTGCCTGGGTGCCTCAGTTGGTTAAGCATCTGACTCTCAACTTTGGCTCAAGTCATGATCTCAGGGTTGTGAGTTTGAGCCCCACACGGGGTTCCACATTGGGCACAGAGCCTGCTTAAGATTCTCTCTCCCTCTCTGGCTGCCCCTGCCCGCCCCCTCAAAAAAACTACAAAGGGGCGCCTGGGTGGCTCAGTCAGTGAAACGTCTGCCTGCGGCTCAGTTCATGATCTCAGGGTCCTCGGATCGAGCCCCACGTTAGGCTCCCTGCTTTTCCCTCTCCCTCTGTCGCTCCCCCTGCTTGTTTGCTCTCTCTCTTTCTCTGCCAAATAAATACACAAAATATTTAAACAACAACAACAACATTTTCTAAGTGAGAAAAGACAGACTCAAAGGACTCTATGCTATATCATTCCATTTATATACAGTTCCAGGACCAGCAAAACCAACAAGGGCAATAGAGCTCAGAATAGAGAGTACCTTTGGAGGAGGGGTTCCAGACAGGGAGGAAGACAAGAAGGAAGTTTCTGGGGTGTGGCATATGGGAAATATCCACACTTTGACCTGGGTGGGGTTACATATGTGCATATGCAAAACTTCATTCACTCATACACTTAAGATGTACATCCTTTACTCTAGGAGTTGTTTCTCAATTTAAAAAGGTGAAAGAAAAAAAAATAGCAATGATTAACAATTCCCTTCTTGAGAATGGAATTAATGGGTCAGCTTAGAGAGGGATTTTATTTCTTTCCAACTAAAAGAATATTATATAATAATTTTCCTTGACCAGTTTATTGAAGAAACTCTTGAGGCCTGATCTCCAATGGTGAACAGTTTGATCCCTGAGACAGACTAAGTATTCAGCATTTGTTAACCTTACAACCTTACCCTATAAGGAGGCCAGGAAAGAAACACTGTCCCCACTGAAGAGATAAAGATACTGAGGCCCAAGACAAGCTCAAAGGGCTAGTGGCGGAGTGAGGAACAGGATGTATAAAACTTGCTCCTTGTTCGGGTGTCTCAGAACTAATGACGGGCCCGCGTCTTAGGAACGGATCATCTTAAGAACGGATGGAGTCAGGCAGAACACGGGGCACTGACAACTCTGTTTATCTGACTTTTCGTACCGAACTCCAAAGGTGATGATGTTTGGGATTTGGCATCTCACCTGGGACACCACGGGGAAACAGAAAATCAGAGGGAGGCCGGTGTGACCCAACCCCCCTAGAGAAACGAGCATCATCAGAAACACAACACTGTGTGAACTACATGATTAAGGATGCTAATGCCAGTAAAAGCCAACAATATGGCTTCTTGTAGAGCAAGCAGCAGCCTTACGCAGGTCTTCTCTTAATAAAACCAGATGCAACCACAAATCAAGTTAGGAAACACAGTTTTCCACAGTTTCTATTTCTGTGACTGCCTCCCCCTCCCGCCATGCTGTCATCTCGTTCCGATGACCCTACTCACCATGTCCATGATGAGATGCCCACAAAGAAAACACCTGTCGGCAGACTGCTGGAACCCAGAGTACTACAGAGGAAAAAGAAAAGAAAGTTAAAGCCAGGCAGGACAGCTGACCCAGCCACATGCCCACCAGTCACAAGGATGACAAGGAACTTAACAGAAAGAAGTGTCACTCTATACAGGAATCTGTTGTTTCCTAGAGGACAACACAGTTGTGTGATGAATCATAGAACAGCTTCTGCCACGAAGCCATTACACATACCAATACCACTCACCCGAACAAGAGCCGCATCTGGGCACCCACAACATGCCGGGCTCTGTGTAAGAGGCTGTGCATAGAGAGGCTTTAGCCTCTAAGCCAGTGGTTCTCAAAGAGGAGTTCCCTGACATGACCTGGGAACTTGTAGAAAATGCAAATTCTTGGGGCGCCTGGGTGGCTCAGTGGGTTAAGCCTCTGCCTTAGGCTCAGGTCATGATCACAGGGTCCTGGGATTGAGCCCCACATCTGGCTCTCAGCTCGGCGGGGAGACTGCTTCCCCCTCTCTCTCTCTTTGCCTGCCTCTCTGCCTACTTGTGATCTCTGTCTGCCAAATAAACAAATAAATAAAATCTTAAAAAAAAAAAAAAGAAATACAAATTCTTGGGCTCCACCCAAAACTGAACCCCAGTCCAGAGGTTTAAGAGAGCGGTGGGAAAGGCAAATGGGAAGAACACAAGAGGACAGGCCAAGTGACCCTCAAGTCCCTTCCCAGTACATAATTCTGTGGCTTGTCATTTGCTTCGGGAACAAGGGCCACCGGGCATCTACTGAGGGAAAGTCAGGACCCCCTTCTCTGGCTGCGCTCAGCTTCCCTGCTGGCACCGGGGATCACAGACAGAAACCACCCTCTTCTGCCTGGCCCCTGCCCCTGATTCTGGTCAGGACTTCGAGCAGGGGAGGTTAGGGTAACAAACTCACCAGGAAGTCTTCCTCACAAAACACCTTGCCGTTGACAAAATAAAAGGCTTTTCCTCTCAGCTTCCGGCCTAAGGGAAAAACACAAAGGCAGAATGAAAAGAAGATGATGTGTGCGATTTGAAAAAAGGAGAAAAGAAAGGCAAAGTGTGTTTAAATAGAAACAAACATGCACAAGATGCCAAGTGTCCCTAGGGGTGTGTGTGGTTACAGAAAGCTGCTGGCCGCCCCTGGCTCTGGGCAGGTGGAGGCGGGACTGCCGGGCCCCTGGCAGGTGGGTGTGGCCGGGGACACCAGCGCTGCCTTGGGAATCATCCTACGCCCCCTTCTCCCACTTCCTCTCCACTGAGAAAGAGCCCACTGAGACATCTGGTGGGAAAGGGAAGGGGTGGGGTGGGCTGGGGTGCAGGGCAACAGTTTCGTGTGAGCTGTTTCCCACAGGTGTTTGGGATGTTACCGTTGACATGTGCTCCAGGGAACACTGGTGACAGCCTATCAGGAAAGTCCTAGAAATTGGTCAACTTTATTTCCTTTATTTTCATGTCTCTTTCCATCTCAACTATACAGAAAATACATATTGTTGGACAGATAATGATTTTTCTTGTTTTCCCCCGATCTAAACGGGGTGAGGAAGGGTGGGAAAAATTCAAAGCACCCCCCGCTGCTTAGGTGTAACTTTCGTTTCCATAAAGCTAGGACACTGGCAAGACTAGCACAGTTTACCAATGCCCTTGATCCCTAATGAAAAAATACAGAAGGTCACATGTTCAAGGAGCATCTTTGTAGGAGACCCTGGGTCCATAACTCCGAGGCGTTCCCAGATCTAAGAACACTTCCAGCACCAGGCACACCACGCGTGCAACAGACCATGCAAGTTTCCAAAACTGAACGCCTTCTAAACTCTAGCGGAATCACACCCCTTGGAGCCAGGATCCACGACATGAAACCAAGCTCACCAAATGTTGTGCAAATGCTAATGGGGCTCCAGGCAGAGAAACCACCTTGATTAAAGCACCGAGCACCCTTGCCTGGGACCCCCAGAGCTGGCCAAGAGCACAAGGCAACAGAGAAAAGCCGGTGACACAGACCTGCTGGGGCTTAGAGAGGGCCTGGAAAGGATCAGTCAGTGCAGAGGAAAAGCCACAAAAAAAGAAGTGTAACTACAAAAGCAAAAAGCTCCAGAGAGATTAAAGACCTTGAGTGTGAAAAACAAAAGTTATCATAAGAAAATGTGAGCAACGGTCTTTGACTGGGGCGTGGCACAGGATTTCTCCCGTAAGATACAAAAGGCACACCTTACGAAGGTAAAGGTTGATCCACAGGACATCAAAAATCCAAACTCTGTTCAACATAAAACAACATATACAAAGTTCAAAAAATAAAACTGTTGAAAAGCCAAACGGTTCTGAGCGGGGAGGGAGAGGGAGCGGGTCAGAGGATGGCAAGTGGAGGTCGTGTGGCGAGAACAAGGAGAAAGGGAAGACAGAAAGAAGCCTGGAAGGACGCAGATTCTGGGGCTGACCCTCCACGCCCCTGCCCCTGCAGCCCCCTCCCCAGGAAGGCCCTGCCCTTCTCGGTGTCCTGCTTGTTGCTGGGAGACCCACTGCTATCTTGGTGTCTCCCCATCCCTCTGATCGGTTCCTATAGAACTTTCTAATATTCTGAATATACGCTGCACTCCTTGAGGACAGAACGTTAACTTCAACTTGGCCTCATAGGAGGACGGCTTGGCAGTGGTCTGACTGCAGGCAATCAAGGGCAAGTTGGAGAAATAAAAAGGCAGGCAGGCCGGGGGCCAGAGGATGCTGCAATGCATGTACCAAGGCAGTAGTCATCGAAAACGTAAAGCACACCAAGTGCCCATCCGACCAAGATAACCCGACGGAAAAACCGAGCGAAGGATAAGAAGTGAAAATGCAAAGAGAGAATCTGTTAAACTCTAGGCAGTAACCATTTTACAAGATGTTCAATCCTACCAGCAATCAGGATATGCAAATTAAAACCACAAGGAGATGCTGTCTCAGTGCTGGATGGACTAAAATCACTAAGCCTGGCAGTACCATGTCATGGTGAAGGTGTGGGACAAGAAGAAATCTTTCCCGATCAGCACGATGGGAGTGGGAGTGTTGATCAGCACGAGTACCCTGGGAAGAATTCGGCAAGAGCCCAGAAAGCGGAAAACCCACATGCCCAGCACATACCCCTAGGGGTTCCCTTTGAGAAGATCTCCCAATGTGCAGAAGGAGAAGCACATAGGGCTTCACTGCAGCATTGCAAAAATAACCTAGATACCCAGCAGCATCTTCAATGTTCATCCAAGTAGAAAAATTGAGAAATACATTGAGGGAGAATTTGGAGTTATAGTCAATGGATGCAATACCACACAGCAGTCAAAATGCATGAACTAGATTTGTATATATCGTTGGGAACTGAACTGAACACACTGCTGTGCAAATAAGGAAAATTGCTCAATGATATATATGTTATACGATAGTGTGTGTGTGTGTGTATATACACACATTAAAAAATATATATATACATACACACACATTAAATCATGAACAAACACATATGCACACACAAACTAGTGCTGTATATTTTTTATGATACTTGTCTATGTGATAACAGAAGAAAAACTGGGACTGGAAGGATCCATACACTGAATTCATAACAGTTCCTGTCCTGGGGAAGGGGGAAATGTCATGTGGGAAGGGGAACCAGGACAATTCCAATTTATCTGTAATATTCTACTTCCTTTATCAGAAATAAGTCCAAAGGAGGACATATAAATGTCCGTGCATTCTGGGTGGCAGGTAAACAAAGGTTATTTCCTACTGTGCTTTCCTGTAGTTTTGAAACTATACACAAACACACACACACACACCTTCTTTAGGTGAAATACTAAGGCAAATGACAAACCAGAGAAAACATCACACTGTAGGACAAAAACAACTTAATTTGTCCTCATACGCGAGTAATTCAATTAACAGTCCATATAGAAAAATAAGTGAAGAGGGGCACCTGGGTGGCTCCGTCAGTTAAGTGTCTGCCTTTGGCTCAGGTCATGATCCCCAGGGTCCGGGGATTGAGCCCCCTGCCCCCCATCGAGCCCCATGTCCTGCTCCCTGCTCAGTGGGGAATCTGTTCCTCTCCCTCGGCCCCTCCCTCCCCCTGCTCATATTAGTAATCACACTGAAGACACTCCTTACTCTGTGAGAGAGAGCAGAAACTGGATAAGCTTATGAGAGAGAATTTGGTATCAAATATCAATAGGATTTAGAAAGTTCGGATTATTTTGACTGAAAAATTCCACTGCAGGAATTTATCCTAAGGAAATAATCAGAGTTGGATTGTGTAAAGGATCTTCACCTCAACATTATTTAAAACAGCTGAGGGATGCCTGGATGGCTCAATTGGTGAAGCATCAGACTCTTGAATTTGGCTCATGAACTCAGGTCATGATCTCAGGGTCGGGAGATCGAGCCCCACGTGGGACTCCACACTCAATGGGGAGTCTGCTTGAGAGTCTCCCTCTCCCTCTGTCCCTCCCTCTGCTTGTGCGCTCACACTCTCTCCCTAAATAAAACCTTCAAAAAACATTTAAAACATTAAAAAATAAAATAACTTTAAAAAAATGAGCATTAAGCAAATATGTAATTCCTATTACATAAATAATAGCATTTATACTATTATTTATAGCCATAAAAAAAGAGGTTTTCAAAAAAAGACTTGATGACACAGAGAGATATTTAAAATCCTTCAGAAGGTGGTATAAAGCCTATTTGTGTATGAGTACAGATATGGAAACGTGTTCACACACCTGTATGTTCACAAAATTATGTGTATGTTCATACACAGCAAATGCATACAAAATGTTAATAGTCATTATCTCTGAGTATAGAAAATGGGTGGTTTTTATTTTTTCCTGCAATGACTATATATTATTTTCATAACCTGAAACAAATTAAAATAGGATGAGGGAGTGTGGAAAGAACAATGGGGCATATGTTAGAAGTCTACAAGGCAAGCCTGTAGCTCTCCAAACTTTCTTTCCTGTCCTTCCTCAAAGTTAGTTACATTCACTTCTGGAAGGTTCTAGAACCTTCACAAGCATTTCCTGACTGTAAAACTAGGGTGACAAGAAATAACTAAATGATTTCAAGGTTCATTGACAGAACCCCCCCTTACAGCCATAGGAAGTTCATTTATAAAGATCTCACTTTCCCCCCTATAAAAAAAAATTCCAGCAAACTTAAAGTTGTACACAGGAAAATGAGAACTAACTAGAGTAGCCTCTCCCATATTTTTGTTCCAATCAGGCACCTGGGTGAGAGCCTCCAGTCCCTCCCCAGGCAACCACGGCGACAGGGACACAAATAGTCCACCACAAGGGAAAACAATGCGCGACACTGTCTGACCACAAGGAAAACCAAAGTCCAGCCTGGGAGTGGGGCTGGCTTGTTTTGCTGCCCCCAGGTTCCGAGAGGAAAGGAGGCGAGGCTGCAGATCCCATAGCGGCCCCTGGAGGGAGCGAGGGGGCCGTCTGGAAACAGCACAGGGCTTCCTAGACAGAGATGCGGCTTCTGATCCAATGCAGAGAACACGGGGCTCTGGTTCCAGGAACGGAGTCCAGGAAGTTCCAAGGAATCTGAGCTGGGAATTAACTTTCTGTTTTAATAAAGGGCATGTCACCTCTGTTTCAGAAATTATAGAGAAGGGTTATTAAACCCGTCAAGGGCCAAGCGCTCTAGCGCCCTAAGAAAGACAGACAAGAGCTTTTTCATTTATAACATCAACAAACATTTCTTAAATGATCACAGCCATTTATGACCATCCTCCTGGCATATTTCTGTAAGCTACTGATGAGAGTGTAAAATGATAAATTCTCCCTGGAGAGAAACTTTAAAAAGTGACTCGGTGCGGCTCTCCGGGACTTCGCTTAAGGAAAGACTCAGAAATGTGAATAGATATTTACTTAGGTCCACACCAGAAGCCTTAGGAGAAACGATTACGTAAAACAGAGTACATCAAAATGATGAGATATTATGCGGCCGTTTCAAGTACGGTTCAAGTACGTGTTTCAGTGAGACTGGCGAATGCTTATCCTAGAGATGGTTACGGTTACTCAAAACACATTAATAAATGAAAAATGCAAGTTGGGCAGCTGCACAATTCCATTTCAGGAACTTACGTACATATGCACACATGCTGATATGCCAATGAGAGAAAACTCTAGAATGCCGTATTCTGAAACTGACAGGGCTTGGCACTGGTAAGATGGTATTTTATCAGGAAACTACACTGTCAATAGTGCTGTTTAAACTTATCTAGTATCACGCAGCTCTGGTAGGTTGTATTACAGGGAACTCCTCTGACTACTTTATATGTTTCGATATTTGACATTTTTTTTTCTACTATTAGGGACACCTGCAGATGGTATCAGAATTTCACTTTTTGCTTTCATACACTTACATTAACATTTTTCTAGAATTATGTATTTAATAATTTGAAAAGCGATGCTTTTGTTTCTGAAAGATTTTTATTCGTTTATTTATTTTGAGAGAGGGGATGCGCATGGGGTGGGGGAGGAGTAGAGGGTAAGGGAGAGGGAGGAGGGGGAAGAATCTCGAGAAGACTCTGCCCAGAGCATGGAGCCCCAAATAGGGCTCTGCCCAGGGCTTGGTCCCACGACCCTGAAGACCAAGGTCGGAATGGAAACCAAGAGTCAGAGGCTCAACTGACAGAGCCACCTAGGTGCCCTCGGGGTTTTGTTGTTGTTGTTGTTGTTGTTTAAAGTAGGCTTCCCGCCCAACACCGGGCTTGAACTCACCCACCCTGAGATTAAGAGTCACATGCTCTACCAACTGAGCCAGGCAAGTGCCCCCAATACTTTAATTTTTTTTAAAAGAAAACCCTTATGGGGTGCCTGGGTGGCTCAGTGGGTTAAAGCCTCTGCCTTCGGCTCAGGCCAAGATCGCAGGGTCCTGGGATCGAGCCCCGCATCGGGCTCTCTGCTCAGGGGGCAGCCTGCTTCCCCCACTCTCTGTGCCTACTTGTGATCTCTGTCAAATTAAAAAAAAATCTTAAAAAAAAAAAAGAAATAAAACCCTTATGTAACAGTACAAAAATTAATAAAGCTAGATCTAAAAATTGTGTATTTCAACTGCGTAAAGAAGAAATTCAAAGAAAAAAAAAAATCTGCCCAAGAGTGGCAGTGCCTCTGGTGGACATACATGGTATCTGCATGCTTCGGGAGCAGGGGTGGGGAGGAGCCTTGTTTGCGGATTGTGTGCTTCTTGATACTTTCCTGCACTTCCCCAAACTTCTACCAAGGAGCAGGCAGGACTTTAATTGTCCTCTGAAAAACTGCCCAGCTGGCTAGTCAAATCCTGTCGCTGCTGATCCCCAGAGCTGAGAAGTCCCCTGTCCAGACCCTGGTGACCAAGGGAATGGCTTCAAGCCTGCATCTGGTTTTTCTTTATTCTAAAATAATAATTATTATTGTTATATATAATAATAATTGTATATCATACTGATATATAATATGTCATATTAATATTATATAAGCAGAAGTATCATATATTAATATATTATTACCTATTATATATAAATAATATAGAATATAGAATATATATATAATATAGATTATTAATATAATATATACTATGCATATCAATAATTATTGTATATTATATTTTATATGACATTAATATATTCATATAGAATATGATAATTATATGTTCATGTTATATATTAACATGTAATATATCAATATATTTATAGAATATAAATATCCCATATTATTATAATAATACTTATTATATAGATTAATAATTATGGATAATAAATATTATTCTTACTACTATTGAGGACTCCCCCACAGAGAAAGGGTGGGGCCTTAAGTATGCTCTGAAGCACTCAAACTCCACTTTTGACCTCAGTTTTAAAAGACTATTTAAAAAAAAAATAAAAAAAAAAAAGACTAAGTTGAGAAACTAGATCCCACAACCAATTTGTTTATATTTTATAAGTAGGAGAAAAAAATAAAACCCTAACATCCGTTGATTGCCTTGTAGGTTTCAAGTACCGTGTTTACAACTTTCATATATCAACAAGTCTAAAAATGTGTAATGTTATCACATGTTACTGCACCATCAGCCCTCCTTCCTGGCTTTGCCCCAGCCCACGCCTTTCACAGGCAAGTCCACGCATCATTCCCTGTCACTGCTGTAGGTTTTTGGTTCCTGTAAGTGGGGAAACAGCTCACCAAAGAATGAGGCAGAAATAAAACCCATCACCTGACAATATCACGAAGCAGTGCCCAGATGCGGGAATTAATTATCCCTGGGAATCACTAGAAAGGACACCCCGGAAATGCTCCCACTTTCTGGGTTTCCCTTTCTCTTCCTAAAAACAGGACATTGATGGGAGGAACGTCACCTCCAGTTCGTACATTCTGAGGCTCAGAGTAGTAAGTGGGCAGGAGGGGAACCCACTTAGTTGGCCCCTGAAGCCCACACCTGTCCTGCTGTGCCACGAGATCACCCACACAATTTAATGCCTGAGAGTACACACCTACACATGGAATCCACTTTTTCTCTTCCTACCAAGGAATCGAGAGAGGAATTTTCATTTTTTAACGTTTATTTATTTAAACAATCTCTACACCCGATGTGAGACTCGAACTCACAACCCCGATAGATCAAGAGCCGTATGTTTCTACTGACTGAACGAGCCAGGCACCCAGAGGCTTCTGGTCTTTAAAAGCAGGAAATCAGGGGGCAAGTATTCTTCTGGCTGAATCATTCCAGGTTTGGCCAATGACACAGATGCTAACCTGGCAATTCCTGGAATCACTGAAACCATCCTGAAAGTTCCATGCCACTGCTCCATCCAGAACCCCAAAAGGTCTTCACTGACACACATACTAGTAGCCAACCACCACTAGGTGGCACCAAACCACAGCCCAAACTCACAGAGAACGCCAAGAGTGGAGGTGACTGGCTTAGATTATGTCACTCATTAACCCTCCAACAATGCCACCTTGCAGGGGAGGCACTTTAAGGACCACCTACCGCATTATGCAAAAGCTAAATCCCTCAGGCACACTTGCCCACCGTGGCTATGAATTGGGATTTGAACCCAGCTCTCTGGCTAGAAGTCAGCACTCTTCCTATCACGTGATATCCTCTTTGTCTCCCAAGAACTCTCAGACTCAGAGTAGGGGGAGAAGGGGGATTTCCTGGCCTTCCCCATCAAACCTCTTCCTCCCTCTTCAGAAGCACCTGCTGGGTTTGTTAAAACACAGACTGCTGAGCCCCATCCCCGGGGACCCCTGTAGGTCGGGAAGGGCCTGAGACCCTGTCCCTCCCACATGATGCTCAAGGGTCTGGTCCAGGGACCACACTAAGACTGCCTCAGGCCAGTCTCTGAACCAGCATTTCCACTTGCCAAAATCTGTCTTGGTCAAACAGAAGTGTGAAGATCTGGACCATCCCTGAACAACAAGCAACCAACAGAATAGCAAGGGGGATGGCAGGTCGGTGCCCCGTCTTCATAATTCAGCCTCAGAATCACCCCACTTCTGGCAGGGGAATTCCTCACACCAGGAAACACGTAGTGATGTGCACCCCAAAAATATACCAAAAAACCGTTTTTCCGGAGCTTTAGAGCAGTCAAAGGTGCTCTTTATTTTCCAATCGCAACAAGTTTAGGAAATATTGACTAATAAATGTACAGACTCGTCAAAAGGCCACTTCCTATTGATGGTGGATATTTTATATTTGCCTTTGGGGACCCCTTCAGTTGAAAAGAACACTCTGGATGAAGCTAGTCTACCCCCATGAAGGAAAGGGTGGCCACAGTCACAGAGGTCACCAAGAGAAGTCGGCCACGTAACCTGACAAATAAAACTAAATGGGCCATGCTCGCCGTTCTCCCCTCCCTCCAGAAATAGGAACGACTTGTCCCTTCTGGAAAAGTAATCGGCCCTGAGCTGGAAGACTTCATCACAAATTTCAGTGTCTAAAATGCCTCCCCGGAAAGTAAAAAGGGAAGGTTTCCCTGGCCACAAGAGGAGTTCCTGAAAAAAGGAAGTAAAAATGAGCAACTGTTTAGATTTTGTTGTTACTGTACTGTCCCAAGAGGGTAACTTCTACCAGCGTTGTCCACTGCTTACCAATCATATGTGGCTATTTGTATGTAAATCCAAGTTAATAAAAATCTTTAAAATGTGGGGTGCCTAGGGACTCAGTTGGTTAAGCCTCTGCCTTCGGCTCAGGTCATGATCCCAGGGTCTTGGGATCGAGCCCCACATGGGGTTCCCTGCTCAGCAGAGAGCCTGCTTCTCCCTCTTCCTGTGCTGCACCCCTGCTTGTACGCTCCCTTGGTCTGTCAAATAAATAAGTAAAATCTTTAAAAAAATTAAAAAACAGTTAGAATTCAGTTCAAGTACTTGAACAAGAACATTTCAAAGTATCCCGCGGCCACTTGTGATAGAGAGCGGCTAGGCACTGTTTGCTTTATTGCACAGAATTCTACCTGATCTACCTCTTCAGCTTCCTCCAGAAGAGGTTAACTCTAAAAATGAACTAATACAAACCGACAGGAAAACCAACCAAATTGGCTCCGTGCGAATGAAACAGTGCACCTGGATTTCCCCAGGCTGGGGCAGCCTCAGCGGACTGAGGAACAAGGAGGAAGGTAGAAAGTAGAAAAGTAACGAGGGCTGCATCCTGGGCTTTGCCACTTCACAGAAACGAGAGGTTGGCCAGTCACCTGACCCTGTGGGTTCCTTGGTAGAGGATGTTGTGGAGAAGACAAAACTGGGGGGGTTCCAGTGGGGAGTCCAATGTGGTGTTGGCTCTTATTAAGTGTTAGCCTAAGTCACGGTTGCCAGGATCCTGTCAATGACCTTCGTGTCCTACCTGAGCTAAAGATCTCATCCGCTCCCACCTCCTTCCCAAACCCTCCAGGTCACTCCTTCCCTCTCAGTTTATCTGTGGTAAAGGGCTGGGTTTTTGTTTTTGTTTTTCAGCTCCATCAGCCAGACTTATTTTCTTGGAAAATACAATATTTTGAAAAACAAAACATAAAATCTAAGCAGCAGTCTACTCTCAAACTATGAATGTTACTTAACGGTCTCAGTTTCTGGGCTTCTCTCCTTACTGGCCAGCACCGTCGGGGACGACACCACGAGAAGCCCCACTCCAAACTCCAGTTCTCTTCTCGCTGGCTGCCCCCAGGTCTTTGTACATACTTTCAGTTTTACAAACCCACTCTCTTTTGGTTTTCCATTCCTACTACTCCAGGCCATTATCACCTGGATCCAAGAAGAGAACGCTGCACAGAGATAAAAATCCTGGAGACCTGCCGAGAGTCTCCCTGCGTGTCCTGCAGGGCTTCGATCAACTCGTGCCTGTGAAGAGACTAATGAAGCCCAGGGGGAAAAGTCATCCACAAGGGCTGAAAATAGTGCCTATTCCCACCAGTCAGAGCGGGAAAACTCATAATCCACAGGGTTCCACTCAAGAAGGTTCTACCCTGGAGTGAAGGATAATTAGTCCGGGATGGAGCTCACCATCTCCAAATAACTTAGCTGCTTCCTGGGACAAAGCTCAAGAAGATTTAAAGGAATACAAAGATATCCAGGACTCAGCGAAATGAAATCACAATGCCTGGCAGCTAATCGAAGATTACCAGGCATGCAAAAAGGCGGGAAGAGAGGACCCATAATGAAGAAAATAGTCAACCTAGGGAAATCAAGCCGGATGTGACACAAAGCTTAGAATCAGTAGGAAAAGAGATCCAAGTTATTGCTACTGTATGCCATATATCTAAGACACTAGAGGAAGATCTTTAAAAATGCCCAAGGGGCTGGTGTCAACGACTAGAGTATCAGAAAAGAAGAATACGCTGGACGGGATTGGGAGACTGCACACTGCAGGAGAAAAGGCTAATAGATTTAAAGGCATCATAATAAAAACTGGCCACACCATGGCCAAAATGAAACAGAGAGGAAAAGAGTTTTAAGCATAAAAAGAACATACGGTAGTTGTGAGGCAGCTTCAGTGAGCTAAGATTTAATTTAAGGGGTGATTTGTTAAATGTAACAAAGAAGCAACAAGAGGGGTAACAAAGCCCCTGGGCGCTGGAGGGATGGGGGGGAGGAAGGGTGTAGCAAAAAAAAAAAAAAAAAAAAAAAAAAGTGAAGAAATAGTGGCCAGAAATGTTTCAGATTTGACAAAGGTTATAAACTCACACATCCAGAAAGCTCCACATACCCTAATCACAGGAAACATAAAAAAGGGCCCCAAGCGGTATCATAATCAAATTTCTCAAAATCAACAATAAAAAACTTAACAGCAGCCAGAGGAAAAGGACACGTTACCTACAGAGAAACAGAGATAAAGAGGACATGAGATTTCTGATGGAAAACAATGGAACTATATCTTTAAAGAAGTGAAAGAAAAAACTGAAAAAACTGTCTAGAATTCTCTAGCTCCACAAAAATATCCTTTATTCTTTTTTAAAAAGATTTATTTAGGGACACGTGGGTGGCTCAGTTGGTTAAGCATCTGCCTTTGGCTCGTGTCATGATCCTGGGGTCCTGGGACTGAGTCCCAAATCTGGCTCCTTGCTCAGCAGGGAACATGCTTCTCCCTCTGCCTGCCGCTGCCCCTGCAGTATGCTCGCTCGCACGCACGTGCTCTCTGATAAATAAAAATATTTTTGGAAAAAGAAAAATCTTTAAAATAAATAAATAAATAAAAATTTAAAAGACTTATTTATTTATTTGAGAGAGACAGCATACAGGGGAGGCGGAAGGGTCGAGGGAGGGAAGGGAGAGAAACTCTCAAGCAGATTCTGCACTGAGCAGGGAGCCCAATGTGGGGCTCAATCCCATGACCCACGGGATCATGACCTGAGCTGAAACCAAGGGTAAGATGAATTCAGACATATAAAAGCTGAAAGGATTCATCACCAGCAGATCTGCACTATAAAAAAAAGGTTGAGGAAGGCCTTTAAGCAGAAGGAAAATGGTACCAGATGAAAATCTGGATCTAAATCAAGAAATGAAGACAACAGAAATTGCAACTGCCTGGGTAAATGAGATTTTTTGTCTTATTAGTTAAATTTCTTTAAAAGATAATTGACTAGAGGGCGCCTGGGTGGCTCAGTGGGTTAAGCCTCTGCCTTTGGCTCAGGTCATGATCCCAGGGTCCTGGGATCGAGCCCCACAACAGGCTCTCTGCTCAGTGGGGAGCCTGCTTCCCCTCTCTCTCTCTCTCTGCCTGCCTCTCTGCCTACTTGTGATCTTTCTCTCTCTGTCAAATAAATAAATAAAATCTTAAAAAAAAAAAAAGATAATTAACTAGAGCAATGGAAACAAACTGAGAGACCAGAAACAAACCCTAACATTTAGGGTTAATTAATTTTCAACACATTTGCCCAGACAGTCCAATGGAGAAAGACTAGTCTTTTCGACAAATGCTGCTGGGAACACTTCAAATCCATGTGTGAAAGAAATTGGACCTCTACGCCAAACTGTATAAAAACCCACTTGGGGCACCTGGGAGGCTCAGTGGGTTAAAGCTTCTGCCTTCGGCTCAGGTCATGATCTCAGGGTCCTGGGATCGAGCCCCACATTGGGCTCTCTGCTCAACAGGGAGCCTGGTTCCCCTTCTCTCTCTGCCTGCCTCTCTGCCTACTTGTGATCTCTGTCTGTCAAATAAATAAATAAAATCTTTTTAAAAAATCCACTCAAAATGGATCAAAGACCTCAACTTAAGAGCTAAGACTATAACATTCAGAAGAAAATACAGGCGTGAGACTTCGTGACCTTGGGTTGGCCATGTTTTCTTTTCTCTCTCCCTTTTTTTTTAAGATTTTGTTTATTTATTTGATGGAGCAAGAGAGCACAGCAGGGGAAGCACAGGCAGAGGCAGAGGGAGAAGTAGGCTCCCCGCTGAGCAGGGAGCCCGATGTGATTCGGGGCTCAATCCCAGGACCCTGGGGTCATGACCCGTGTCAAAAGCAGTCGCTTAATTAACTGAGCCACCCAGGTGCCCCTGGCAATGTTTTCTTATACAAAGTACCCAAAACACAAGAAATAAAAGAAAAAAAATAGATAAATCAGACTGCATCAAAATTTAATAATAGTAACATCAGGAAAGTGAAACGAGAGAAAATATTTGCAAATCATATACTGGAGACTCATATGTAAAAAATATAAAAAATGTATTAAAACTCAATAATAAGAAGAGTTCAAAAACCCAATAAAAAATGGGCAAAGGATCTGAATACACATTTCTCCAAATAAGACATGCAAAGAAGCCCACGAAAGGAGGGTCAACATCATTAGTCATCAGGAAAATGCAAACCAAAACCACATTGAGATTCAACTTCACACCCACTAGGATGGTCGGAATCAAAAGGTCAGATAACACGAGTGTTGGCAAGGATGTGGGATCCTGACAGCCTCACACACAGCTGGTAGGAATGTAAAATGCTGTGGCCACTTTGCAAAACAGTTTCTCAAAAACTCAAACACAGAGCTACCGTGTGGCCCAGCCATTCTACTCAGATACATACACAAAGAGATGAAAACGTGTGTCCACACAAAAACATATCCAGGTGACCCCTGAATGACATGAGGGTTAGGGGCACTGACCACATGCATTTGGAAATCCACATATAACTTTGGACTCCCCCCAAAATTAACTACTGACAGCCTACTGTTGACCTTCTGAAAGCCTTACCAATAACTAAACAGTCGATGAACAAGTATTTTGTATTTTATATGTGTTGTTTACTGTATTCAAACAACAAAGGAAGCGACAGAAAAGAATGTTAAGAAAATCCTAAGAAAGAGGCGCCTGGGTGGCTCAGTGGGCTAAAGCCTCTGCCTTCGGCTCAGGTCATGATCCTAGGGTCCTGGGATGGAGCCCCGCATCAGGCTCTCTGCTCAACAGGGAGCCTACTTCCCCCTCTCTACCTGTCTCTCTGTCTACTTGTGATCTCTATCTGATAAATAAATAAAATCTTTAAAAATAAAAAAATTAAAAAAAAAAAAAAGAAAATCCTAAGGAAGACTCGTTTCCACTATGGTACTGTCAAAAATCCACATAAAAGTAGACCTTGTAGTTCAAACCTGCATTGCTCAAGGAGTGAATGTACAATGTTCGCAGCAGCATTATTTGTAACAGCCAGAAAGTTAGAAAAAAGTGCCTATCAACTGACAGATGGATAGATGATATGGGGTATATCCAGACAATGGAATATTATTCAGCCATAAAAAGACCCACGTTCTAATATGTGCTCCAACATGGGCGAACCAGGGGCGCCTTACACTAACTGAAAGGAGCCAGTTAGCACAGACCACACAGTATTGGGTTCCATTTCTACAAAACCTCCAGAATAGCAAATCTATGGGAGTAGAAAGCAGATCAGGGGTTGCTTAGGGCTGCAGAAGAGGGGAAGAATGGGGGTGAGGGCTAAAGGGTACATATGGGGAATGCCCAGCAGTACCCACAAAGTATGAAGGGCAGCAGGGATCAATGCAACACTGGCCATGTAGGGGCAGACACAGACCTCTGCAAGCGGCTTCAATTTAACCATAGCTTCGGACACCACAAGATGGGTGAGCGATCAAGGTGTCTATGAGACCAGAGATCAGAGGAGCCCCAAGAGAGACCTCGAGGGAGGACAGCACCTCGGAAGGTGGTATTCGCCTCGGTGGAGATGAAGGGTGAGGGGGACAGGCACGGGTAGGGGCGGGGCGTGTCCCGGAAGGCCAGGGGACTCTGCAGGAGGGCGGGTGGAGGAGAGAGTGGCAGGACAGGAGATAGGCAAGGAGCTGGAACTGGTTTAAGGACTGGGACCAGAGAGCCGGGGTGCGGGCCCCCCAAAGGTGATCTTTGAAAACCCGGCCTCAGTGCGTTCTCAGAGCGGAGTCTGGGAGCCCATGTGGTATGGGTTCTCTTCCCCCTTTTAACAACGGGCAGGAAAGTCATGCTGGCATTGAGTCACCAAGTCAACAGGCTCTTGGGCAGCATCTGGCTTTGAAGGCGGTGGAGGCATGAAGAAGAAAGCGTAGGATCTGCTTCTCAAGGGAACGGGCGGGGAAGCCGAGTGAGCACGCGACAGGGACGTCCCAGGCACCGCGTACAGGCACGGCACACGCTCTTTGGTTTTGTTTCAGTACTGGGTTACGGGGAAGCTTCTCCAGTGTGTATTTTTTTTACAGCGTGATTCTATTGCCTTTGTGATGTCTAAAGCATGAAAATCGTAAATGTCACTGACCATTCCTTCTTCATAAGTGAACTTTGGTTCAGGAACTAGATGCCTTCCCTGTACTGTGCAACGTGCTGGCCTCTAGCCACGTGTGGTTATTTACATTTAAAGTTCTTCTTCTTTTTTTTTTAAAGATTGCATTTGTTTGAGAGAGAGAGTGAGTGGGGGTGGGGGGAGAGAGCAGACACCCCATTGAGCAGGGAGTCCAATGTCACGCTCGATCCCATGAGCCTGAGATCATGCCCTGAGACGAAGGCAGATGCTTCACTGATAGAGCCACCCAGGGGCCCCTACATTTAAGCTTTAATTAAAATGAAATACGACGTTCAATTCCTCGGTCTCACTAGCCACCTTTCAAATGCTCAAAAGCCACGTGTGGCCACAGACTGCTTCGAGTCTGGAGTTCGGGAAACGGGAAGCCGGAGGCCAAGGGAAGGCTGGGGCGGGGCGGGGCGGGGAGACAGATCCCCGGGGGCATTCATCACGCACGTGCACGCAGGCCTCTGCTCCACGGATTTCAGGCATCGGGGTCTGTGCACCTGCGGCCTGGGGGTCTGGGTAGTTGGGGGCTCCTTGTGACTGTGACCGATCTCCAACAAAGGGTGAGAACCCCCAGTGTGAGCAAAAACACACGGCGGGGCCACCTGGACCCCAGTCCCCCACGCACCAGCCATCAACGGCTCCGAAACGCCACTTCCTCTTGTGTAAACAAGCGTGGTCGGTTAAGGCAAACGAGGGGCCTCGAGAAGACAGAGCAAATACTCTGCCGGCAGGGGCTCGGATTCCAGCCCAGGTCAGGGGCAGAGAAGCCCCATGGGATACGGGATGGAAACTGCGGGCGCAAAAGAAATCGTCAGTGAGAGGACCTGTGGGAGAGAAGTAGGTAGGGAAGGGAGAGTCGTGCGGAAGGAAGGGGAAAGGGGTCTGTGGGGGACCAGAACGGGGAGGGTGCGCGTGTGCCTGTGTACACTCATGCGTGTATGTGTGTGTGCGCGCATGTGCGAGTGTGTGTGCACGAGGGCGTGAATGTGCGTGTGCGTGGTGGGAGGGTCAGCTTTTCGGTTTTATTGGGGCCTTTGACTGATTGGGCAAGGATCACCCACATTAGGGAGGAAAACCTGCTTGACTCAGTCTACCCGTCGTTACTCTCGTCTGGAAACTTCCTGCCAGACACACTCAGAACAATGTGTGACCTAAAGCACGGGCACGTCTGGCCCAGTCAAGCCAACACACTAAATCCACCAACCACCCCAGCACCAGAGGTGAGGACAGAAATTGAGAATGTTTGAGAGACAGAACACTTAAGAGAGAAACGACGTGATACTCTTAGCAAGAGAGCCAGAGAGGCCCAAGGAGCATCAGTGATTCCAGAATGTTCAGAACTTACTCCCTAAACCCAGGATTCCAGCGTGGAGTACCTGGCACCTGGTATGGTGTCTCCATGCCGATGACAGTGTAGTGACCCCCGCATCCCAGAGTGCCCTCCGTCCTCATGAGTTGAGGAGACAGGGGACACACTGGGTACCACCAGGTAACACTCTGGGTCTGGGAGTCCCAAAGGAAGACAATGCAGATTTCTACCCCAAACCACGCATGTGCGCTATCGGGCACCTAAAATGCTAGGGTAATTCACCCTGGAGTCTACCTCGACCGTACAGCGCTCCAATATCCCAGACCTCGCCATTGTCAAAGGCACGAAGGATCTGATGCCTTCCCATGGTCCCCCAACGGTCACAGCCTCTGACCGGACCAACACCCTGAGCTGGGAAACCCGCTTGGGCCCCAGTACAGGTGTCCCCAGCAGAACTGGGTTCGCTAGCGACAAACGCAATAGACCCTCTGACCCCACGCCGAGTCAAGGTCGCCCCTCTGCCCTCTCCTGACCCCCACGGCCCTCTGTCCCGGCTCGTCTCTTTCTGTTGCTTCCTGATTTCTTCCCCACCCACGGGCTTCCTTTAGGACGTGCCCACTCTTCCTTTCTCACATTCTTGATCCCTGGCTTTTCCCTTAGATCCAGCTGACTCACTCGGCTTACCCATAACTGCTGAATGTGACAAGAAACATGGGCATGACTCAATGTCTCAGAAATGCAGGCATTGGAGCCTTTAATCCCCGTCTGTGCCGTGGGTTCACCCGGCTGCGGACGGGGTCCCTTCTCCCCTAACCCAAACCCCCGGCATCTCTCCTGCACTCGCAACCAGAAAGTCTGGGAAACCCAGCCTTGGCCATCACACAGCCCTGGGACTAGATGCCAGGGGACAGAGCCAGCTTGCTTCCTCTGGCACACGTTCCCTCCAAGTGGAGATCATCTAACACAGGGGCAGGAGCAAAATACACTCCCAGGCCTCTGTCTGCAACTCAGCAAACGGAGGCTGCTAAGAATGCTTGAGTCCCTGGACGTCCCAGGACCGGTTCGCCAGCGCCCAGGGGTGCAGGGCTCAGCGTGGGGTCCGCCGACAGGAAGCTAGGAAGCACATCTATGAACCACTGATAAATGTTGTGATGACTGGTTTAAGGAAGCAGGAGGGCCAAGAGCTAAAGGAAGACCTCCCTAGTGCCAGAGCCACTATTTCAGACTCTGTGAGTATTTTCAAATGCTGGCAGACAAAGTAATATACAAAGTCCCCCCCTCCAAAAAAAAAAAGGTAAACATGATCTCAGGGGCAGTATTTAGACTTTGTAAGGAAAACAAAACAGAAAGGCGCCTGGGTGGCTCAGTCGGTGAAGCGTCTGCCTTCGGCTCAGGTCATGATCTCAGGGTCCTGGGATCGAGTCCCGCATCGGGCTCTCTGTTCATTGGGGAGCCTGCTTCTCCCTCTCCCTCTGCTGCTCCCCTCCACTCATGCTATTTGTCACTCTCTTTCTCACATGAATAAATAAAACCTTAAAAATAAAACCAGTTGACAAAAATCCCCCGACTTCAGAACCTGCTGGATATGATGGGGTGTCAGTCACCAACCACCGACTTACTCAAGAACCTCTCTTCCACAAAGTTGGGCTTAATTCTCATTGTTTCCTTTCCTTGAAGTAATGAAATGGTACTTTTTTAGAGCTCTAGATGCAGGCTTTTCGGTAACTCAGACAGACTTTGGCCTGACTGGGTCTAAAGGGGTGAGATTTCAGGACGAGATCCATTCATGATCTTTAACGGCGCAGTGTGTGGTTTTGGGGAGGTGGGATGGGCAACCGCGTACACTCCTCATCTCACGGTACGTTTTCCCGGAGGCTCAGCTGGCACATCACAGCACACCTCCAGCGACACTGAAAACCACCCATCCTGGCCGTGACTTGTACATCCCAGCACCGTCCCGAGTGAAACCCTCTGGTCATCTGTGGCCTCTCCCTGAGCTCAGACCTGTATTGGCACAATTTCCATCTGCTCCGACCTGCCTGCCCCCATCCCACGCCCAGGCCCCAGTTCTTGTGCTCTGTGGGCTTCAGGGCAGGAGGGCACAAGGAGTCTCCTATCTGCTCCATCATTTCCAGCTCATAGAGACAAATAAAATCACAGCAACCATGAACGTGGACATGGCAAACAGGTTTCACCTGGACTTCAGGATGGAAGTTATTCGGTCTTCACAAAATGAACAAAATCTGACATTTTGCAGGGCACCTGAGTGGCTCCGTGGGTTAAAGCCTCTGTCTTCGGCTCAGGTCATGATCCTGGGGTCCTGGGATCAAGCCCCGAATCGTGCTCTCTGCTCAGCAGGGAGCCTGCTTCCTCCTCTCTCTCTGCCTGCCTCTCTGTCTACTTGTGATCTCTGAGTGTCAAATAAATAAATAAAATCTAAAAAAAAAAAAAATCTGACATTTTGGACCCAAAACTGCTGAAAGCAAGGACACGGAGCCTTGCCTTCCCTCCCCTTCATGGTCTGTTCTAGAAGGTGCTGAGGTGGGCCCCCCTTGACCCACACCTTCTTCCTCCTCACTAACCCTCTCTCAGCCACAACTGGGCGCCAGCATCTCCTCAGGCCAGTGGACACGCGGCGTCTGCCACGGAGCGTGGCCGCGGCCAAGGTCGAGCCTGCTCTCTGTGCTGACCCTCCTTCTGCTCCACACTGTGCCAATGGCTTCCCGAGGGCCCCAGTTGACAGCACTGCCACTTGGGGTGGGCAGGAGGAGCGGGGGTCAGGGGAGATAAGGGAGACATACCCCACACACACATCCCCATGGCAACCACACACACTGGCCTTACAGAGAACCGTGGAGAAAGGCGGGACTTTAACAAACCACATGAATACCCCCCACGCCGCGCCCACATTCCTCCCGGGAAGAACACCACAGAGACAATTCAGCAGAGGGAAGAGAGGGTCCAGAGGCACGAAGACATCCGGGCAGGGAAGCGGGCTGCATGTAACCACTGGAAACCCCACGTGAGCCACGTGTCCCAAACCCGTGGCACGAGGCCGCCGATTCCTCTGTAACGGCTCAGATCGTCCTTCTGGAGGCCGCGGAGGTGTGGGCGAGTTCACGGCAGGTTTACGTCAGAAAGGACGGAACAGCACTGTGATCCCAGCTTGGAGAACTGCATATCCACTGGGACAAAACCTGGCAGGGAAAACGTCCAGGTAAAAACACCTGTGCCAGGGCGCCTGGGTGACTCAGTTTAGGTTAAGCAATGGCCTTTGGCTCAGGTCATGATCCCGGGAGTACCAGGATCGAATCCTGCATCGGGCTCCTGGCCCGACCTTCTGCTCTCTCACGCTCTCTCTCACTGTCTCTCTCTCAAATAAATAAATAAAATCTTAAAAAAAAAAAAAAAAAGCAAAACACACCTGTGCTGGGTCTCTCCCCCTACTCTTCTCCCTGTGCTCTGTCCTGTGGCTTCTTGTCGGGGTGGGGGTGAGGCAGCAGGGAAACGCAGGTGTCTGTGTTGGGGAGCCCTCCGCAGTGCCCCGGAGAACTCGCACTATCCACTGAGGCATGGGTTTGTCTGAGGGGCGGAACCCCTCGCCGTCCTCCCGGGACACAGTGGGTGGGAGGCTGCAGGCAGGCTCCGGATCAGCATCGTCCATGGGCGCCCGCGGCTCCTCGGGAGCTGTCCCAGGCCAGACAGTCTCTCATCAGCCTCCCCCCAGCACAGCCCTGCACCTCGCGGCGCTGGCGGCTGGCATCCTGTGACTCCCACCCCCACCGGAGTCTTCTGGACCCTTTTGTTTCAGTGTCCTCCTCCTCAATGTGTGGGACAAGGACCCAGGGGAGCTAGCTGGGTGCCCCTCTGGGGTATCCTCGGCAGGACCCCGACACTCTGCTTTCATAAAGCATCAGTAACAGCCGGGGAGTGGGTACATAGGTACAGAATTCTATTTCCACGGCAGACAGCGGGGTAAGCTAGATCATTTTCCTAATGAAACAGGAAAGAAGAAATCACACACACCTATATGCTCACTAACAGACACATTCATGGACCAGAAAAACGGGGCTGTGCGAAGCTAATTAGATCCAGGAGCCTTGGATTCGGGTGCCAGCGCCATTGCGAGGTCTTCAATCTTAAGAAATTCTCTTCTCCTCTCTGGACCCCCACTTTTTTTTTCCTTCTGCCAACAAAGGAGGGAACAGGCCCAGCCCCAGCCGTGCCGTCTGCACGGCGCCAGTGTTCACAGAGACACACTTGAGGACCTGCCGGGCCAGGATGTGGAGGGCCCAGGGGCCTCCTTCTGCTGAAGGGAGTTACAGGGCAGTAAGAAGCCAATGGAACAAAAGTAAATTACTTCTAGCACCCAACAGAAGCTGCTCAGACACCTACCGGCGTCTCCAAGTGCTCCCCACAAGTGCGGAGGAAGGTATGTGCTTACCCACGACAGGAGCGGTACAGGCCCCTTGGGGAACAGGAGTGTGCAGCATTGCCCCTGGGATGGAATGTCTGTCCTTATTCCTACAGCAGCTCTGTTCTAGGGCCCAGCCTGCTGGCACAAAGTCTCAGAGAGTGTGGTTCACACTACGTGACAGCACTGGGGCATGCCGAGCTCAAGACAAAGCCATTTCTTCCACTAGGAGAACAGGGAAGGCTTCTTGGAAGAGGCAGCCTTTGAGCTGGGCCCTAATGGCTGGACAGAACTTAAACGTATGAAGCAAGTGGGGAGAGCAGATCCTGTGGGACAGTGTGATCGGAGATACAGAGGCAGAAGAGAAAGTTCAGTTTGTGACAAATTATAGGAAGCATTATGACAGAAACCAGAACACGAGGGCCTTAGAGGCTAGACCCAGAAAAATCCCCAACCAGCTGTGTTTTCCTTAAGTGTCTGTGTTGGTCATCATTTGAAGAAAAATTCAACCCATTATGGAAATGCATGTTAGTCCTGTCCCGACAGACTCAGCAGTGCCCGCCCCCCACTAGCCCTGAAAAACTTTCTTAGTTCAACTGGCAATTGTTTGAGATGAAAACCAGCTTCTACTTAATATTTTCTTTTCCCCTGCAAAACAGCAAATATTGAGAAACAGTTACAGGAGCCAAAACGGAAAGATCATTTTCTAGGAAGAGGAAGGATCGCGACTCTTATACAGTTAAGACTCAGACAACACTGTCTGCTTTAGTCACTGTGTGTATGCGGGGTAGAGATGCCCACAGGTGTGTGTGTTCACAGGCCCGGACACCCCTGCAGTGGACACACACAGGCTTTCACGCACACACTCATACCTCACACGCACGGAGTGGCCTCTAGATCAGAGCAGGGTCACAGAGTGCTAACAGGACCCGTCTCCCATGGGGCGGGTTGGCTGGTCCCATGGTGGGAGAGGTAACTGACAACAGGGCAGACCGTGGGGACTCCCAACACTTCCCCCACTTGAGACCTCTGATAATCATTACAAACCTGACGTTCTTTTTTTTTTTTTTTAAGTTTTGTTTTTTTTTAAATAAACATATAATGTATTATTAGCCCCAGGGTACAGGTCTGTGAATCTCCAGGTTTACACACTTCACAGCACTCACCATACCACATACCTTCCCCAATGTCCATAACCCCACCACCCTCCCCCGACCCCCCGACCCCCAGCAACCCTCAGTTAGTTTTGTGAGATTAAGAGTCTCTTACGGTTTGTCTCCCTCCCGAGTCCATCCTGTTTCATTTATTCTTTTCCTACCCCCCAAACTCCCCATGTTGCATCTCCACTTCCTCATATCAGGGAGATCATATGATAGTTGTCTTTCTCCGACTGACTTATTTCACTAAGCATGATACCCTCTAGTTCCATCCACATCATCGCAAATGGCAAGATTTCATTTCAAACCTGACATTCTTACAGCTTGCTTTGAACCCACTCAACTCATTACCAAGGTCGGCCCTCGGGGCCATTACCACAGCTGGCACTCAGGGCCTGTCCCCTTCCTCGAATGGGCCCTGGTCTGGGGCTGTAAATGACACCAGCCTGCCCGGCGTGGGACTGTGGAAGGCCCGGGTCAAGAGTCTCCGGGAAGGATGCTCGTCCCTGTCCTCCCTTTCCCGGGCCCCATGCTCCCTGTCCCCCCACCAACCCCCCCCACACACACTTACTGCAGGCTGCGCAGGTGAAACACGCGTCGTGGTAGAGGTTCCCCATGGCCTGGCAGGCCTGGCCGGCCCCGAACACGCCTTTGCTGCACTTCACGCAGGCTCCTGAAAGGCAAGAACATGCCGGTGAGTCGGGATGGGGGGGATGGTGTAAACCGAGTCATTAAAAAAGCCAATGAACAAAGTGAGATGTCTCTCCCTCGCCCATAACCAGCCTATCACCGAACCCCGTGGATTACTCCTTTGAGATCGATCTCTCTCTCTCCATCAGCTTTTCAACTGCAGGAAAGAGCTTCAAGCCCCCGCCCTGCTCCCTCACCCCACTGCTGTCCTCTATGCCAGGGTAATAGTCAGAAAGTGTCTGCCCTGTCACCCTACTTCCCAGCCCAAAGCCTTTCAAAGACTCCCACGGTTCATCACATGATGTCCAACCCACCACACCACGATCCTAATAGCCAAGCACGTAGGTCAGGCGATTTCAACAACATTGTTTCCTTCAGTTCTCCTTGGGAACCAATGAAGGTGACTATTCTGATACAAAAGTATCAGGCCCCCAGCCCCAGGTCTGTCAGAACGCAAAGCCAATGCTCTTTCCTGCCCCTCACCTCCAAACAAGGCCCCCTGGGCCCCTGAGCTTAGCCTTTGCTCACAGGCTCCCTGGCCAGGTGCCCTACACCCACCTGTTGTCCCTTCCAGACCCCAGGCCCCCCTACTGCGCTGCCCTCCAGCTCTGAAGACAACATGAGGAGACAGGCTCTAACCTTCAGCTTCCCACCCAACTCCTTTCCCACGTGGCAGGAGTTAGCCTGGTACCTTCTCTGCGCATCAGCTCTCAATTCGGAAAAAGAGGTTCATTCCACTGCCCTGCATGTTCCCAGGAGCGGCCATCAAGGGCGCTCTGCAAACTACCAGCTTCCAGAACGGGTCGCCTCTGCCCCAAACAGCAAAGCGGAGGTCCGGCTCTTGGACTTGAACGCCACAGTCCGCTGGCTACGTGACTGGGGTAGAGGGAGAAACATCACAGTGACAGAAACAGTGCGTGAGATTTAAAAAAAAAAAAAAAAAATTCGGGGAATAAATATACCAAAATAGAAAGAATGGTTTCTTGAGGTTCTAAAATTATGGTTGGTTTTACTTCTTTGCATGTTCTCTATTAAAAAAAAAAAAGTTCTTGGAAGAGCAGGCGTGACTTTACAGCTAACAAAAGTCTAGTGTCAAAAAAGCATCTGAATGTGTTTCAATGTATTGTCTAACATTAAGATTTTTTTTTTAAAGATTTTATTTATTTATTTGACAGACAGAGATCACAAGTAGGCGGAGAGGCAGGCAGAGAGAGGAGGAAGCAGGCTCCCTGCTGAGCAGAGAGCCCAATGTGGGGCTCGATTCCAGGACCCTGAGATCATGACCTGAGCCGAAGGCAGAGGCTTTAACCCCCTGAGCCACCCAGGAACCCCTAACATTAAGATTTTTGAACACACACACATATGCGTACACCCAGGGTCCAGCGGCCAACCAGCTTGAGTTCTTGGTCAGCGGGAGCTCGGGCACCCTCTTTGAAATCTGGGTCAGGCTGGTCTCTGGCTGCGAATCCCCAGGCTTCTGCCTACAGGGTAGGAAGCCCCACGTTTCAGAGTTCTATTGATTCAAGGTCACGGACTGCGTCTCCCTCAAGGAGGTCCAAGCTAACACCCGTTTTGTGCAATGCACCCACAGCGACCACACCAGCCTCGCAGAGGGCACACCAAGCCACGAACCCTCCGTTCGCTTCATCAGTGCTCCCAGGGGAAGCGAGTGAGGGTGCCTACAGGAGGAGTGGGGTGTCAGCCTGGAAACCAAACCGTCTCAGGAAATCTTTTATGGAAAGCTCTAGAGGGCACAAGCAGTAGTTCCTGTCAGTTCTTCTGTTTCGGCATTTTATTATGAGATGTTCAAACAAGCAGAGAGGCTGGAAGAAAAAACAGCCATATGCACCCCCCCCCACCCATTCTACAATCGTGAACAATCCACTATCAATCAATCCAACAACCCCTCTTAGTTTTGATACATTTTTTTAAAAAGATTTTATTTATTTATTTGTCAGAGAGAGAGAGAGAGCACATAAGTGGGCAGAGTGGTAAGCAGAGGCGGGGAGAGAAGCAGGCTCCCTGCTGAGCAAGGAGCCAGATGCAGGACTTGATCCCAGGACCCTGAGATCATGACCTGAGCCAAAGGCAGCGACTTAACTGACTGAGCCACCCAGGTGCCTCAGTTTTGATGCATTTTTTAAAATCAAGGTGAAGGCAGCAGTCCACCTCATCCCTAAGCACGTCAGCCTGTAAATCATTAAGAGTTTATTATTCGCTTACAATTATTTTTTTATTTTTTAAAGATTTTATTTATTTGAGAGGGACAGAGATAATGAGACAGAGCATGAGTGGGGAGGAGGGGGAGAAGCAGGCTTCCCTCTGAGCAGGAAGCCTGACACGGGGCTCGATCCCAGGACCCTGAGATCATGACCTGAGCCAGAGGCAGACGCTTAACTGACTGAGCCATCCAGACTCCTCTACTATTATTTTTTCAGGATAAAATCCATGAACAGTGAAATGCACAAGTGATGTCTACCATCTGATGGGTTTGGACAGACGACCTCCGTAATACAAAGACAGAGCAAGAAAGAATATTTCCAGCACCCTAGCAAATTCCCCAGTGCCCTCGCCTTCCGTTTTCAACACATGTGATAATGAAGGAAAACACTGTCTCCAAAAACATCCACTCTCAGGCACTGGCAAGGTACTCACTAGACCATCCTGAGATCCACGTCCAAAAACACCCATACCTAGCCCCCTGACTGGCCTGACTCCAGATCCCCACAACAGCCAACAAAGCTCTCTTTGGGCAGTAACCGAAGTACAAAGGAGACCATCCCCAGACTGGACAGGATGTCCAAGCAAGAGAATTCTAACTCTGCCCGGGAACAGGCAACGAAACCACCCCTGAGGCAATTATCACCTCTTCCCTGTCGATCACTGTGGCCTCTTGGCTTAACCCACTGTAACGATGTGAGATGTGAGCAGCAGAGACCAGAGGGGCCGGGAGACCCCGCGGGGTGGGCAGCCCTTTCACCTGTCCACGGGGCGGGTGTGGGAAGAGGGCCCGCCTTCTAGACGGGGCTCCAAAGAGGAAAGGCCCGATGCATCTCGGAGTCCGTGGGATGCTGCCAACTCACCATGAGGACGTGGACTCCTGTTGGTTGGGTCTGGGGAGTAAAGTCAGACCCCTCTCCCGTTCCCACTCGGAAAGCGAGTGGCAGGATGACAGCATCACCAAGGGGATAAGGACAAGTGCACGGGCCTCTCGGGGTTTCCCGTGTCTTTATCGCCGTTCCACAGGCCTTCCTCCCCACCCCCCCCCCACACCCGAGGCTTCTCCTCTGGTTTCCTCTCCACCTGAGGGGCTCTGACCTACTGACTTCTGCCTCCCCCTGCCCCGACTCTGACTCCTGCAGCCCACGTCCTCCAGGCTGCTGACCCCCTTTCCCGCCTCTCCGACCATCCAGCACAGGCACAAAGCGAGGAAGGAAGCCGCTGGTGCTCTCAGCCGTCGGTCACGCAGCGAGGAAGAGCCCGTGAGAAGCCAAGTAGGTGGGAAGGTATTTCATCCCTGGGCCTTGTGGTACATGCACAGGAAGGTACTAAACAGGCAGGAAATAGGTCTAGTCTTCCTTTGGTCGGAAAAAATGGAAAAAAAAAAAAAAAAAAAAAAGGAAATGTCATATTCTAGGGAATAACGTACCTACCCAACCTCATGATGGGAGTTTCCATCCAGTGAAGGACTTGTGGGATAAACGCGTTTTATTCACAATCTAGAAAGGCCCTGTAACCGACGGGCACACAGCCAGTAGGTCTGGGAGACGGAATTCGAGCCCAGGTTCCAACCTAAAGGTCCTGTTCTTCCTATTGGGTTGGCAGCTGTGGTGATTCCCATCACACTCTGGGGGTGTCCTTTCTCACATTCAATACACTCCCTGCTTGCGGATTTGAACCTAAGCCCAGTCCTGCCCCAGAGCGCCCACCAACCACCCCGGCCCACCTCCCCTTCTGCCCTGTCCCTGGCACACAGGCTGTCTTCCCACCTGGGACCCCAGCCCCGGGGCTTTCCCCCACACAGACCCTCACTCGGCCCCTCCTGCCCTCCCACCCACAAAGGCTTCTCTGTCACTCGCTTGGAACCAGGCTCCCTCTAGATTGCCGGGGACGGTGAGTGATGTGACTGCCCTCGGGGAACGGTCACCCCAGGATGCGGGAAACTAGAATCTGCCCCCTGTGATAGGAGTGCTGACCAGTGTCACCGGCAGACCTGCCCTAGGAGTTCACTAAGTGCCCAGGGCTCGTGACCTAAGAAATATATCCACTGGTCTCTGTCCCCAGTTCCTTCTAGTACTTGGTCTTTGACCCCAGTTCCTGACACAGAGCTCCTAAATCCCTTGGAATTTCCTGGTGATGGGAGCATCCCGGATGGGGGCTGGTTGCTGGGAAGACCAAGCCATGATTCGAAGCTTAGAACTTTCTCCCCCACCCCATCCTTCCCAGAGGGGAGAACGGCTGGAAAGCAAGTTAATGATCCATCATGTCTACATGAAGCTGCCAGAAAAATCCCCAAAGCATAGGGTTTGGACAGCTTCTGGGATGGCCCATGCGTCCACGTGCCGGGAGAGTGCCCATCCCTTTACTCCACGGGGCAGAAGCTCCCACGCTTGGGACCCTCCCAGACCTCCTGCTTCCTGCTGGTTCTTCTGTATCCTTTAGCACACGCCTTATTATAAAATAATGATTTTATATTTCCCTGTTTCCCTGAGTTCCGTGAGCTGTTCTAGTGATGGTCGAGCTCGAGGAGGAAACCATGGGGACTTGTGATGGCAGCTGCCATGACGGCAGTTTTGTGGGACTGAGCCCTGGTCTGCGAGGGCTGTGCCACCCACGGGTCAAGAGAGTCAGAACTGAATGGGGTCTCGGGACAGCCCACTGGTGGCGGTAGGAAAGCCTGCACATCTGGTGTCAGGGCACCATGAGTATGAGTAGTAGCAGGTCCGGGAAAGAGAAGACAGAATCCTCGCAAGGCAGGGCTCAGCAAGAAGGCTACTCAACCCCTTCGCTTTCATGTGGCCCCTTAGCTGTAGGATTTTAGAGAAATGCCCAACAGCGGAAAAGAAGAAAAATGTCATCCATGTTACTCTTATCATCTGAGCTCACAAACCAGGAAGAAAGTAAGGGGAAGAAGGAATTACATGTTTAGAAGAGAGGGACATGCATTTCTCTCCCCTGCAGTCAGACCCACTGCCTGAAATCTATTCTCCAAACCATAGCCAGCATGACCTCTTGGAAAACAGCTTTAAGGAGATATAAGTCACATAGGGTACACATCACACATTTAAAGTGTACAGTTTGGGGACGCCTGGGTGGCTCAGTCAGTTGAGCCTCTGCCTTCGGCTCAGGTCATGATCTCAGGATCCTGGGATCGAAGTCCCTGCATCAGGCTCCCTGCTCGATGGGAAGTCTGCTTCTCCCTCGCCCACTGCCCCTCCCCCTGCCTGTGCCCATTCTCTCCCCGACAAACAAACAAAATCTAATTTAAAAGTTTAAGAGAATAAAGTGTACAATTTGATAACTTTGACAGCTCTAGAAACCTACGAAATCACTGCCACACTCAGGACAGTGAACACACCCGCCATCCCCCAAGATTCTCCCCCACTTTGTGCCTTTTGCACGTCCTCCATTCCTCAGGCAACCACTGATCTGCTTTCTGGGATCACAGACGAGTCTGTGTTTTCTAGAGGTTATATAAATATGCACGCTCTTTGGTCCGGCTTCTTCTTGCTGCACGTAGGAAGTGTTCATTCCTTTCCATGGCTGCGTAGTGTCCCGTGTCTGTCCAAACATATCACAACGCGTTTTTCTGCTGCCCTGCGGATGGACGTCTGAGATGTTTCCAGGGTGGGACCGTGACAAGTAAACGCAGCGACTCACGCACAAGGGTGCGTACAGAAATGTGTTTCCTTTCTTCTCGGGGCAAGACCTAGGGGCTGAACGGCTGGGTCTTACAGTAGGTATACGTTTAACTTTCTAAGAAGATGCCCGACTGATTCCCGGAGAAATTCAACATCGTACAGCCCTGCCGGCAGTTTACCAGACTTCTAATTTCTCCGCATCCTTCCCAGCGCTTGGAATGACAGTCTGTTTAATTTTATCCATTCTACGAGGGCCACAGTGACATCCTTGGGATTTTCATTTTCTTTTTCCAGTGACGAACAATGTTATGGCCTGAGCAACTTCTCATGTGTTGATTTACTGTCTCTATTGTCTCTATTGTCTCTAGGGAAGGGAAGGGGCTGTTCAGATCTTTTGCCTGGTTTTTTGTTGTTGTTGTTGTTAAGCTATGAGAATTACTTTTATTCTTTTTTTTTTTTTAAGATTTATTTATTTATTTGACAGAGAGAGAGAGAGAGATCACAAGTAGGCAGAGAGGCAGGCAGAGAGAGAGAGGAAGGGAAGCAGGCTCCCTGCTGAGCAGAGAGCCCTATGCGGGACTCGATTCCAGGACCCTGAGATCATGACCTGAGCCGAAGGCAGCGGCTTAACCCACTGAGCCACCCAGGCGCCCCTACTTTTATTCTTTTAAAAGATGTATTTATTTAAAGGGGGGAGGGGCAGAGGGAGAGGAAGAGAGAGAATCTCGAGCAGACTCCATCTTGAGCACAGAGACAGACGCGGAGCTCGATCCCATGACCCTGAGATCACAACCTGAGCTGAAATCAGGAAACGGACACCCAGATGATGGAGCCAAGCACCCTGAGGATTACTTTTGTAACAGGGATACAAGTGCTTTTCTCAGATGCATGCTTTGTAAAGATTTTGCTAGAGTCCTACTCACTCCAGCTGCTTTATCTCCTCAGACTGTCAGCTGCATCTGAACACAACAGGAGTCCAGCGGGCTCTGCCTCAACTTCCCTGTGTCACAGCCTGGACTCTGTCTCAAGGCAGCACGTGGCAGCCAACCATGGGGCCTGCCTCACTTGCTTCCTGTCTCTCAAAAATCACCATTCTGTGTTGACTGATGTCCAGTGTCCTGAGAACATTTGGTCTACCCACTTGGTCTGGTTTTGGTTCGTTGGTGGTTTTTTGGGTTTTTTTGTTTTTTTGTTTTTTTTGGTCATCTCAGGAAGGAGGTTATCCAGCCCTGTGACTCTATCTTTAGAATTTAGACGTGTTTCTTAATAACAGACCCACAGAACATCATTATCATCACTTTACAGGCAAAGAAACAGATGTTCAATGATTAAAAAGAATGCCCAAAGTCGGGATAAGTAGATACTGGGTCCTCTCTAGTCCACATACTGCATTTAGTTTATTTTTTCAAAAGATCTTATTTATTTATTTGACAGAGCAAGAGAGCACAAGTAGGAGGAGCAGTAGCAGGAGAGGGAGAAGCAGGCAGGCTCCCCGCTGAGCAGGGAGCCTGATGTGGGGCTTGATCCCAGGACCCTGGGATCATGACCTGAGCCGAAGGCAGACGCTTAACCCACTGAACCCCTAGACGTCCCCACACACTGCATTTTAAGAGGGATTAAGAGAGTAAAGAGGCAGAAAAGGTCCAAGGGCTCCAAGTTTCATGTTTTCACATGTTGGGGCACCAGCAAATCCACAAATAAAGCTCGCTGGGCTGGGGGGAAGGGGGACAAGCACAGCCCTTTCTTGGCTGCAACTCTGAGGCAGAGGCCAAACCCACCCCTCCCGACCAGAGACGCGGCCTGGGGTCCTGGGCACGATGAGACCTCAGCAGAAAATGTACCTGTGCCCGGGGCCTCTGCTTCCCAGGATGACTGCAGGAGCTTGGGGAACTGGGGCGGGGTGGGGGTGGGGTAGGGGCAGGTGAGGGCGGGCGTTTGAAAGATCTTTGGACTTGGTGGGGACTTCTTTCTACCATGACATTTATCATTTTGGTTGGCTTCCTTCTGGCACTTCCATTAACAGAAATGATTTGTCAAAACCGTTTGAAGATCACATTAAAACTGAGCAGATGAGGGGGCACCTGGGCGGCTCAGTGGGTTAAGCCTCTGCCTCCGGCTCAGGTCATGATCTCAGGGTCCTGGGATCGAGCCCCGCATCAGGCTCTCTGCTCAGCGGCAAGCCTGCTTCCCCTTCTCTCTCTGCCTGTCTCTCTGCCTACTTGTGATCTCTCTGTCAAATAAAAAAAACAAAACTGAGCAGAAGGGAGTGATTTCCTGTATATTCCTGCCCCCTCCATGTGCACTGCCTCCCCCCGCCATCAGCATCCCCCACCAGAGGGCTACATGTGTTCCAACGGATGAACCCACATTCACACACCATCACCCAGAGTCCGTAACTTACATGAGCTGCTGAACACCCAGTGGGTTTGCACAAATGTGTCTGACCCGTCTCCATCATCACAACAGCACACGGAAAGTTTCACTGCCCTCAAAATCCTCCGTGCTCCCCCCGCTCATCCCTCCCTCCCTCCCCCAACCCCTGGCAACTGCTGATCTTCGTAGTGTCTCCATCGCTTTGCCTTTTCCAGAACGTCATGGAAGTGGCATCGTACGGTACGTGGCCTTTTCGGATTGACATGCCTTGCTCGGTAATATGCATTTAAGGTCCCCCCACGTCTTGTCACAGCTGGATGGCTCATTCCTCTTTAGCGGTGCTGGGTAAGACGCCACTGTCTGGAGAGACCACCGTTTATGTATCCGTTCCCCTCCTGAAGGACATCTGGCTTGCTCCAAGCTTGGGCAATTACGAAGAAAGCTGCTATAAATACATTGGTGCAGACGTGTTTTCAGTTCTTCTGGATAAACACCACAGCGCGACATGGCCGGGATGTATGGGAAGAGTACGTTGCATTTTGAAAAGAAAAAAAAAAAACAACTGTCCAAATGCCTTCCAAAGTGGCCATCTGGGATTCTTTTAAAAATCATAATATTCCCACAGGAAAGGGCAAGGACTAGGGACACTTTCCTGTTGTAAATGATGTACGGCGGGACGCCGAGAGCCACCAAGGACTGTTTGAGTGCCTCGTCCACCTGTCTTTCATGGCTTGTGGCCCAGGTGGGTCTCGCGGTTTATGTCTCCTCTTACCTAACAGGACGATGAGCTCGAGGAGGGCGGAGACCCGGTAGCTTCTGGCTCTGGCAGCCCCACAGACCGAAGGAACACAGGGAGGTCCCGGACAAGGACTGGATGCATCCGAAAGGCAGAGTCCAGGGAGGGGAGGGTGGTGCAGGTTGGGGAAAAGGTAAGAAAGCCAGAGGCAGGTGCACAGCTAGGATGATCAATGTGGCTGCAAGGAGCCAGCTGGGCTGGACACGAGGAAACTCCCGATGGGGCCCCTGGGACACGGGAGGCGACAGGAAGTACAGTCCTGAACGAGGAGGTGTGTGTGGCGCTGGAGAGGAAGGACAGGGAAAGACAGACACACGTCCCATCATGCACCGCAGGCAGCAGGCCAGACTCATGGGGGGACACTCCCCAGGGTTTGCAGGAGGGGCCAGGTTTCCTGCTGGGAGAGCCTCCGGGAGACCGTGGAGGACCCCTGTGGCTCACACCTCCTGGGGCCGCTTCCAGGCAGAACCTCCTGGAAGACAGAGCCCCTACCTTAACCCTTGACGGGCTCCTTCAAGGTTGATCCCTGTCATCCAGGAGGCTGGGGGAAGAGGGAGAGGCACGGCCTCTGGCACTGGTCCAGAGCTTTCTGTGGTCTTCCAGGTGCTAAGAAGAAATACTGGGTACCAGGCGGAACACAACTAACACGGATGGTCATGTCCTGAAGAAGCCAGAACAGGGAGAACGGGCCTTAATTAAGGAGCTTTTCAATTCACCGGAAGCGGACAAAAAGCCAGGAACTGGACATTTGATGATTACTGTTCTCACCACGGCCTGCTAAGGGCCCGGTGACGGACAGCTCATGTCACCTCTCTGTGCAGAGCTGTGGTTCGCAAAGTGCTTTAGAGAGAAAGAAACTTTTCTCAAATCAATCAATCAGTCAATCAGTGAAACCTCAAATCCATAGAACAGAGGAAAGGTAAAGCTCTCTGGCCTCAGTGGGACTGAACCGGCTCTCACTCTGGCCGCGGGCATTCCCCACCCCCGCACCCTCCCAAGCTCCAGGAAAACTATTGGAGAACCAGTAACACAGTATTACTGATCAAATGCAGACACACCTCGCCGGGGCCATGTTCCACGTGAAATCAGTTATCCCAAATTGGGATTAAACGATCTCCCAGGCACCCAGAGCCAAAAAGCAACTTTGGGTTAAGGTCACAGCCCCTTCCCCACTCCCTTGCAAAGGCTGGATTGACGAACAGGGAGGCCAGAAAGCAGCTTCAGCGTGAAGCTTGGGGACGACAGGACTCCTGCCTCCTTCCCGTGGATGGCTGGGTAGCCAACCCTGCAGCCCTCCTTTGGCCAAACACACAGCCAACCTGGGTGACGACCCAGGGGGTACCTCTGGTTGGTATGATAAGGTTTGAAATAAGAAGGCTCCATCAGACTAGCCCACGGGGCCCTGCAACCTTCCCCGGCCTCCACCCCCCTAACCCCAGCTCTGGTCTGGGCCTTGCCCCATCCCGGTGCCTGCTCTTCTCTCCATGAGGAGGGTGGCCGCCCCCACCCCACAGTGGCCACCCCAGGGCATCCTCTCTACTCCGCCCCGACACCACACACCACATGGGATCGCACATCCAGGACCCCCCTACTGTGCCGCAAAGGGATCAAGGCAGGGGTCAGGGCAGGCAGTCAAGCTTGGGAGTTGGCTGGGAGGGGGCAGTCTCCGTGGGGCACAGGTGAACGAGTTATGCTGGCCACAGGTTGAACAAGGCTTTTCCTTGGCCGAAGGTTGCAGCCTGTGGACCCTGGTGGCTCTGGGAGTCAACAGGTTCTGCAAAAGGGGCCAAGCGTTCAGGGCAGAGCTGGACCAATGACCCCAGCAAGAGTCTTCCTCCTGGCTCCACGGAAGTTCACAACCCCCACCCCCGGAGGCCGTGGATGCTGGGCCCCCTGACCCCCCACCATGCCGATGGCCATTCTCTACCACCACCTCCAGAGACTCTGGTTCCAGTCTGGGGATGCGGCCAGTGCACCTCAGATGGATCTAAGGGGCAGCCAAGGTCAAGAGCTGTGGGTGTAGATAACACAACCAGCATCCTCCTACCTGCACCCGGGGCCTTCCTTGCCTCTGCCCTCTCTCCCATGCACCTGAAGCTCCCGCGCCAAGGGGAGAACCTCTCCCCAAGCCACAAAGGAAGTATTTAAGGCCATTCTGGGTTACGGGGTCATTACGCCAGCCTGCTTTCTTCACTCTGAAAGCTGCTCGAAACCAATGATGGCTTCACTTCATGGTGGTGGGGAAGGAAGTTTCCGCCTCAATTTCCTAATCCCTGCAGGCTAGAGCTTGCCTTGCCACGCTGCCCATGGGTTCCAGGCGGCCCCAGGGCACTCCCGTTCTTGGGCCTCAACCCTTCCCTGCCCTCCACTCCCCACAGGAACACACAGTTCAAGGGGCCCCTGAGCAGGCCCTGCACCCCCGCCCAGCTCGGCAGCACCCCGCCCTGCGCCTCTAGGCTCCCCCTCCTCCGTCCTTCCCCCACTGCCCGTCTCCACCCCCCACCACTGGCACCCTTCCCAGATCCGATCAGCCGAGGAAACAGTCTTCCCCCTTGCCAGGAGCCACGTGCAACATGGGATACCACACGTCACTGGCCCTCGGGCAAAGACGAGGAACAATGACAGTGTCACGGAGGTGCAGCTCGCGGAGCTGGTGCAAGCCTAAATGTGGACAAGGCTTCGGGACAGCTGTGTGGCACCACGTGGCAAAAGCCCTAAAAAACTTTCACACCACCTAACCCAGTAATTTTTTTTTAAGAATTTATTTATTTATTTGACAGACAAAGATCACAAGTAAGCAGAGAGGCAGGCAGAGAGTGAGAGAGAGAGAGAGAGAGAGGAGGAAGCAGGCTCCCCACTGAGCAGAGAGCCTGATTCGGGGCTTGATCCCAGGACCCTGAGATCATGACCTGAGCTGAAGGCAGAGGCTTAACGCACTGAGCCACCCAGGCACCCCATGACCCAGTAATTTAACAGGATTTTTCCTAAGCAAAAAAATCAAAGATGCGGCCCCAAATGGGTGCGCACAGAGGCGGTGAGTAGACTGGCGCCTGCCTAGGATTGGGGGAGAAGCAGCAGGGAGCGTCTGCCAATGGGGGAGGTCTCGCTTTTGGAGGGTGAGAAAGATATTCTAAAATCACATACTGGGCCAGGGGGCACCTGGGTGACTCAGCCTGCTAAGGGTCTGCCTTCAGCTCAAGTCACGATCTCAGTGTTCTGAGGTCGAGCCCTACAATAGTCTCTCTGCTCTGCAAGGAGTCAGCTTCCCCCCTGCCTCTGTGATCTTTCTTGCTCGCTCTCTCTCAAAGTAAATAAATGAAATCTTTAGAAATAAATAATAAAACATTTTTATAGACATATACAGGATAAACATATATACATGTACAGTATACATTTGGCGGCTACACCACCAAATTGTATACTTTCAAAGGATGGGCTATGGTGTGTGAATTACCTCTCAACAGAGCTGGCACAAAAAACAAAAATGTTCACACAAATATTATTAGAACACTAAAGTATGCAATACAGAAAACAAGGTAGACACCCACATGGAGAGGCAAAGCGAAACAGGGACAGGTCCTGTATTGTTTCCATGGGACTGGTCGGGTGACTGACTGGGTCCGATCCTAAGGAAGCCTGCTTGCTGGCTGGACAGAGGGAAGACTGGCTCACCACCAGAAGCGACCTACACTCTGGCCGCCCCTGGGCAGGGAGCTCCCTCCTGCGGCGGGCTCCCCGGAGGAGGGAAGAGGGCTTTGTCCGGAGGGTCCGGAGAAGAGCTTCCTGTGGCCCCCAGCTCTCCACTCTGATTCTCTAAGGACTACATAAAATTAGACTCTGGCTGGCCTTCAAAAAAAATCACGCCGGTGGGCTGACATAAAGCCTCCCAGTGGGTACCAGAAACTGAACAGAAGTAGCAATTCCAACAAGCAGCTGAAGGAGGAAAAGGTTCACTGGCTGGCTTCTGAGCGTGGTGTTCGGGCATCCCAAGGGGCCCTCCACCAGGACAACTCCCGCCAAAGACTCGATTCTCCAACAAAGTTCACACTCGTTCACTCAGATACTTAAAAATAAACTATCTGGGGCGCCTGGGTAGCTCAGTCGGTTAAGCGTCTGCCTTCGATCGATGATCGATGGTCCCGGGGTCCCAGGATTGAGCCCCTCATTGGGCTCCCTGTTCAGTGGGAAGCCTGCTTCTCCCTCTCCCTCTGCCCCTCTCCCAGGCTGTTCTCTCTCTCCTACACATAAAGAAGTAAATAAAAATCTTTTAAAAAGTGAAATATCTGTGTGTGCAAGAACGAAAGCCTATCTCAACAGTGACCACTCCTAGTCAGAATGACGGGCCCCTTCTATCATGATTTCTGTTTGTTCAGAGTTTCTGACTTTCCCACAGTTAGTTGTGCTTAAGTTTTTAGAAATGGCAAAAACCACAGAAGTGTTCTGTGTTCGTGAAAGCCGGGGGTGGAGGATCAAAGCCTTGTGAGCATTAAAAAAAGGGATGAGGGTGCCGGGGTGGCTCAGTGGTTGAGCCTCTGCCTTCGGCTCGGGTCATGATCTCAGGGTCCTGGGATCGAGCCCCGCATCGGGCTCTCTGCTCGGCGGGGAGCCTGCTTCTCCCTCTCTCTCTGCCTGCCTCTCTGCCTACTTGTGATCTCTGTGTGTCAAATAAATAATTAAAAAAAAAAAAAAAGGTTATTAGCCATACCTTTAGGGAAAAAAAAAGGGATGAAAATCACTGTATACAGAAGAAGCTGGTAGGGTGTCAGTCAAGTGACACCAGGTCAGAAGGTCAGAGAGGAGCTGGTTTAGAAAGTCATCCATGGGGCAGAGCCCAAAAGAAACCTGTGACACAGCTGGTCAAGAACTACAGAAGGGCTCTCACACACGGCTTGCGGCAGAGGGAGGGGGTTGTTACAGGGCAGGGCGCTTCTGGAAAGCTTGTTGGCAGCTGCTGAAATGCTAAATATCCTCCTGTTGTATGGTCCAGCAATTCCACTCCTGGGCATCTACCCGGGAGAAGTGGGTAGAGCAGATCTCCACACAAACGATCCCAGCAGACTTATTATTCAGCCCCCGAGCCAAAGAACCCAAACATTCCTCCGCAGGGAAATGGAAAAACCAACTGCGCACTTGTGGAATGGAATACTCCTTCGCAGTGCAAAAAGGACAGACATGGAACACACACAGCAAGAGAGGTAAACGTCACAATCTCTGAGTGAACTATTCCAGACAAAAGAGATCTACAGTCAAGTCTCGATATTCACTATGTACAAGGCTCCACAAAGTCACTGCAAATACCGGATTAGCGAATAGTGAACCTTGCTCCCAGAGGAAATATAGGGTTAGGTTCCTGCCAGCCTCTGGGCACAACCTTTTCATCAACTAATCAGTACATAACCTTGTTTTATCTGTGCTTCTGCTGAAAGAAGCAGCACATATTACCTGATGTAATATGCATTGTTGATTTCATTGAAGCAGCACATATTACCTGATGTCATATGCATTGTTGATTTCATTAAGGTTGAACTCAGGGCCCACAGCACCAGGACTCGCGCCTGAAGGAAGCTTATCTAGCACAGGTTAGATAAGCATGTCCCCATGAGGCACATCGTGCAGCCTCCTTGAACTCAGAAATACCGGGCAGCACTGCACTCGGGGAACATTCCGAACATAAAATTCACCGACAAAGAGCCCAAGAATGCAAAAAACACGGCACTAAAGAGACGGCAAGGAAGACGCATGTTTACAGGATGAGGGCCAAAACAAGCAGGCAGAGCGTGGCCCGGCTCACCCTCAGCTGGGATTGTGTGTGGGGCCACACCTCTGCACGAGTCCTCAGATAATCGCCAGAAAGCCACGAGTGAATTTTGGGGTTCCAAATAAATTTTAGCAAACAGGCAAATTCGCAAACGCGGAATCTGTGAATAATGAGGATCGGCTATATGTGAATACCGTATAAATACACGTATATTGTGTTTTAGGACAGGTAAAACTAATAAATGATGAAAAAATCAGAATAGTGGTGGAGAGGGGTGGACACTGACTAGAAGAGGCACGAGGGAGCTTCCCAGGGTTGGAACTCTTCTAGATCTAGACAGGAGCACCCGTTACATGGGTGCGAGCATTTGTGTAAACCCCATCCCACAGCACATTTCAGGGAATGTAAGTGCAATTTTTTAAAAACACAGCCACAAATTCCTTGACACACCTTCCAACCAGAGGTAGGGGGAATGCGCATGAATAGGGGAGGGCTTGGCACTCTTTGACCAAGGGAGCATAGCAGAAGTGACACCCAGCCACTTCTCCGGCGGGGTCAGAAAAGGCCACGCAGCAGAAGAGCCCTGGGCCTGCCCCTGAGTATCCAGTGCAGAGGTGGAAACCCCACAGAGTGCACAGCTGGGCTGAGGCCCTGCTGGTTTACTCTACATTGGTTCCTTTCTTCCTGCTGCCCCCCCCCCACTTCCTTTGCTCTCTGGCTGTAAACTCGGGCAGGGCTGCTGCTCCCCACACCCACACCTCAGGCATGGGTGACTCTGCGGGGTGGTGGCCAGGGGCCACGGGCAGAGGAGGGATGATTGGCTCTGAAAATGGCCTGACCTCCGAGGCCCGCCACCAAAGGGCCTCTGTCTCAGCCCCACCACCAGAGAGGAAGGCGTCAGCCATGCTAGAAGAGGCCGCAGACAATCAGCCCTTTGGAGGCTGCCTGGAAGGCCACCCGACTTGGCCACTCTCCCCAGGCCAAGGCAAGGCCTCCAGAGCCCCGCCAGAGGGGCAGGGTGTGGGCCCATGCTGGCCGGGGCCCAAGCAGAGCCCAATCCCAATCCCAGAGGGCCCCTCCCACCTCTTGCCAGAAACACTGTCTTTCCTTTCTCTAAAGACGGCAAGGGGACGAGCGGTCCCCACGTGTCCTCGCTAGACTCAGTGTGTTACAAAGGTCTTGGAAAACTGGCTCAGCTACCGCCACCACCACCTCGGACCCCAAAGTACCTTCTTCCTCCATCAGAAAAGACCCACTTCAGGGGCTGTGAGAGCCGTCTTGGCCCCTCCTGCAATGGGCGTATGGCCTCAGTGGGCTCGTTTCAGGGGCTGGCAACAGAACATATTACAATCTTCCTGTTTAAGCATTTGTGGATCAGAACAGCCCCACTGGGCGTGGCCTTCAGATGGGACGTAAAGATGCTTTCATATTTGGAGGCAAACAATGATTAAGTGCCTGCCCAGCCAGCAGTCCGCACAGGCCATACTCCAAATGCTTTAGGAAGCACAGCGGGGACGGACAGAAAAAGCGCAGGCTGCCTGCGAGTTTCTATTTTCAAGTAGCCACACTTAAAGAGCAAAAATGGGTGAAAGTGGGGTGCCTGGGTAGCTCAGTCAGTTAAGCGTCTGCCTTTGGCTCAGGTCATGATGCCAGGGTTCTGGGATCGAGTCCTGCCTCGAGCCCTCCGCTCAGCGCGGAGTCTGTTCCTCCCTCTGCCTGCCTCTCTGCCTCCTTGTGTGCTCGCTCTCTCTCTGTCAAATAGATAAATAAAATCCTTTTTAAAAAATGGGTGAAACTGATTTTAAAGATACAATTTACTTAGCCCAGCACGTCCCAAGTATTCTTGTTTAAACACAGAATCGAAGTAAAAATGTTAACGAGCTACTTTACATTTCTTTTCCCACACCACATCTTCAGATCCCCAGACTGTATCTCACACTTGGAGCACATCTCATCTGGACCAGCCACGAGTCCAAGTGCTTGGCTAATGCCTGCGGTTAGCAGCTCCCCAACTCACGGGCACAGATCTCTGCTAACTAATTTAGTCTTCACAATGGCCATGTCCACATTTTCCTGATGGGGAAACTGAGGCACGAGACTGTCGAGGCGTCTGCCCAGGGCAGATCCAAAGCCTCCACGCAGTTCCTCAAATTCTACTTTAGTAGAATATGAACATCTTCTCAGCTAGGAACACGTCTGCCGGCAGGTCTCCCTGCTTCTGTCCCAGCTTCCCCAGGACTTTGGTCCCTGGAGCTCTGCAAAGCTTCTGCCCAGACAAACCCCAGCATCCAACCTCTTCCAGCCCCTCCAGCCCCCAGAAGGCTGCCCGAAGCAACTTCCAGCCCGGTGGGAGAATTCATCGGAGTCCCTCCTGGCCAGGGTGAGGTTATGACGTTACCCTGGTGCTCCTGCTGGCCTAGAACTCTCCAGCACCTGCGTGGGAGGTGTGGACCGGCACTGGAGTGCATGCCCACCCCAGTGGTAATCTCCACATGCAAAGCCCCAGCCCTCGGGAGGGACTTGGGGACCGTCCCCATCCTCCTGTTGGCCACGGGGTTCACTCGCTCATTCGACGAGCACTGTGGGCCGGGCACTGCCTGGGGCCTTGAGACACAGTGGTGAACAGAATGGACACCCCACTCTGAGGGAGCCCACATCCCAGCAGAGGAAGGAAGCTCCGCCGATCCTAATTCCGTCTCCTGTGTACAGTAGCTGTTCCATAATGACTGCAACCGAAGGAGTATGTTCTCTGTGCTTGGAACTGGATGTGGTGATGGACAGAGGTGAGTGAAGGGTCTGGGGTAGAGCTGGGGTGAGGGGCAGGTGACCCCTTACGGGGTCACACCCACAACCCCCGCTTCAGGATTCCAGAGCTCTGTGTATCTAAGCAAGACAGAAACCACCCAGGTTTTATTTCTTCATTTTCCTTATTTAAGTGGGGCTTTTTATATAGCTTAAGGGGTTTTCCCTCCCCAAAATGTCATTTTGGCTTCGTGATTGAGACGGAGGACGACAAGCATTATTAGGCACAGGGAGGTATTTCAGAGTCACCCTAGTTGGGGACAGTGCTCTCACAGGTTCCTCCGGAGGCTCGCAGCCCGGGGAAGGGAAGAGAATTATATCGAGCTCAGGACGTCCAGTGTCCACGAGGTGAGGAATCCAAGGGCAAAAGAACCAAAGCAGGATGCCCAAGCTGGCACAGGCAGGCCGGCCTCCCGCTGTCCTGTCTCCAGCATGTTTATAGTGAAGGGACTTCTGTCAGTAAACGCCCCAGGGGTGCGGCACGGCCAGCCATCAGCTAGGCTGCTCCCAAGTCCATCTTTCTAAATTTAGTACCTCCCTGCCTCGTTGGGAAGCAAGGCAAGCCACCATAGGGGAGAGAGGAACAGGACAGGTGACATATCAGCCATGCAAAAGCTCCACCCCTAAGCCCCGGGCGAGCTGGGGCCATCCCATCGGCAGATGGGCCACAGCTGGGCTCCACCCTGCTGGGAGGGAGGCTGAGGCTTGGAACAAAAGCCAAGCTGCTACTACTACCAGAGGGCCTCCGGTCAGCAAGAGGCAAGCGTGCTACTCTCTCAGCACGCCAGAATGACCACTGCGTGCTGTCGGGCCCAGAGCCTGCTGTGATGTGTGCTCACCCCCAGACTCAGGGCCCGCATTGTAAGAGGAGTGCCCTGTCCACTCGTCCTCAAATTACCAGGGTCAGCCGAAGGGCAGGTACACACTGAACTCAAGGCCCCTCCTCTCCAGCGACAGACGGCCTCAGAGCAGGCTTCCAGAACTTTCTATAGACCGCAAATGCATGTGTGGGGGAGAGAGGCCCGAGGTCCCTGACAGGCTCCCAACAGACTTCCAGTAACCGGGAGTAACAAGTCCTCGCTCTCCTGGGACATGGAGAGTTGAGTCACAGACCGAGAAAGAGGAGGAAGGAACTTGGCCAAGTCTCAACTCGTGGCTCTCAAAGCTTAAAAATAGCCTGGCCGCCGACCCTGAAGTATTCCCTTTGAGACACTCCAGCAGAAAGTCTCCAGCCTTCCAACGTGACCCTGATGTTCCGTGTCCAGCTGGTTTCCCTGGGAGGGGACAAATGAAAAACAAAACCTGGAGCCGATATAAATATTTGCTGGCAAGTACTATCCTGCCGTTGACGCGCCTTGGGAATTCTGGAGGCCTGTTTTGTTGTCGGGTAAGGTTTCTGTTCGCTTTGCTGGATGGACTCTAAGCGTCGTTTTGTCCCATGTTTGGTTCTAAGCATCCCTGCCCCATCCTAGGGTTGACACTGATCCTCAGACCGAGGCATCCGGGCACACCCCTACCCTGGCCCACAACACTCGGGGGTGTCATAAGCTCCCTGAAAGCAAGACGTGCTGGTTCTAACCGACACCTCACAGAGAAACACAAGTCAGCAGGTACCAGGGGTCGTGGGCAGTCAAGGTCACTGCATGGCCTCGGTGTCCTTCTGAGCCTCGTGGTTCCATCTCGGGCCGGCAGGGAGGGGCTGGTGCGGGCACAGCTCCTCCAGCCAGCCCAGGTGCCCCTCCATGCCCTGCCTCCCTCCACCACAGAAGGGGAAGACCTCAGCCCTGACCGACTCGGGGCTGCATTTCCCCTGAAAGTTCTCCTTATCAGAAAGCCATTGCACTCCCAGGAGCGGACAGGCAGCGCCACGGGGTTGTCAAGACCTCAGACTCAGCCAAGCTCCTTGATTTATGTGTCCGGCAGGTTACTTAACTTCTGTGTACCTCAGCTGGCCCGCCTACGAAATGGGCCTAGCATAATGGGCTTATTGGAAGGACTGAATAAGCCAATGGCGTGCGATGATTAAAAAAGTGGCCAGTGCACAGCGACACACTTTAGTGCCACTGTTTCAGAGCCATAACCGCAGCTACAAATCCCACCCCCGTCTCCCTTCACGTCCCAACAGAAGCCCCTCCATTCCTCCAACAGACATCCTCCAAGCACCTGCTGTGTGGGCCCCGGACGGGGCCAGGCCCTGAGGTCACTGTCCAGCGTCCACGGACCCTGCACCACCAAGGCCATCACGGGAGTCCACGGAGGAAGCCTGGGGCACACGAGGGAAAACAAGGCCAGCAAGCCCCGCGGCCGGTGCTACCCGCTGTCCCCCCAACTTGACCCCCCGTGTCATTAGAACGAGAGCCTCCAAAAGGCCTCCAGGGTGGGTGACAGACTAACACCCTGCGTGTGATGCTTTCCTAGAGCTCTCTCCTTTCCTCATCCTGCTTTCCTTAGACACCCTCTGCCGAGCTCCGTGGGTGACCTCCGGCTGAGTCGCTGCTTCTACGTCTGGCCAGAGAGCCACGAACACACATATGACGCATCCTGATTCACGGCGGGCTCTGGCTCTGCTCTGGAAACTTCCTGCAGGAAACCACCACACTGATTGTCCTCAGGATGGTAGCACGTCAGTGATGCATGGCTCTTGGTTTAACGGTATGTATTTTCCAGATACCTAAAGTCAAGATGATGACCGTTTGCAACAGACAACGTAACTGTAACTAAAAATACAAACTTGGGCTTCACCTCCATAGACGTCCGGGAGAGGGGGGGAAGGCCAGGCCGTCCAGCCCCCGCCGCCTTTCCGGGCTCTCACCGCTACTGACATGGATGCTCCCCCATCCCTGGGTTCCTCAATCAGCTAACAGCCAGGCCTCCGATGGGACCTAGAGCCACAGACACAGCGCTTGGGGCTGGGATAAGCCCTCAGAGGAAGAACAGCTTGCCCACCGCCATGCCTGGGCCTCCTGGTGGGATCAGGCCCAGAACACCTGGTTTCCTCGTGTCCCAGGTGGCAGTCATAAGTCAAAAGACAGGGCGCCTGGGTGGCTCAGTGGGTTAAGCCGCTGCCTTCGGCTCGGGTCATGATCTCAGGGTCCTGGGATCGAGTCCCGCGTCGGGTTCTCTGCTCCGCGGGGAGCCTGCTTCCTCCTCTCTCTCTCTGCCTGCCTCTCTGCCTACTTGTGATCTCTCTGTGTCAAATGAATAAATAAAATCTTTAAAAAAAAAAATAAGTCAAAAGACATAAAGAAGGGGCACTGGGGCAGCTCAGTCAGTTAAGCATCCAACTCTTGGTTTCGGCTCAGGTCATGAGCTCAGGATCGTGGGATCGAGCCCTGCGTAGGGCTCCGTGCTCCGCTGGGAGTCAGCTTGGGATTCTCTCTCCCTCTCCCTCTGTCTCTCCCGCTCATGTTCTCATTCTTGCTCTCTTGTTCTCTCTCTCTCTCTAAAATATAGATAAATACATCTTAAAAAAAAAAAAAAAAAGATGTAGAGAAATATGTTCGTTTTTAACCCTCTGGCAAGAAACTGTCCTGTCAGAAGATCAGCTTCATGGCGTGGATTATTAATAGAAAAAACAAGGCATTCTTTCCTGGTCACAGAGGAATAGAGCAGAAACATACTGTCCCGAGGAGGCAGGACGGCAGAGAGACAGCGTGATGGGACCTGGCCGACGCCGTGGGAACCTGACGTCGGGTTCCAGCTGAAGAACCCCCCTTTCCGGGTGTGGGGTCACAGGGGCAGGCACATTCTAGGTGGGCCAGAAGGATGCTGGCTGGGGAAGGGCCAAGACAAGGAGCCTGGGGAGGTGGGTGGGGGGTGGGGGGCAGTTCCAGGAGCTGGGGACCCAGCAGGGAGGCTGGTGTGACAGAGGGCCGTGAGCTCAGTGTGGCTCCCTGGCCACAGCGAGGGAAACGCGGGGTCACCACCAGCCACGTTCTGTGCCTCCATCTGGTGACACAGGCACGTTCATGTTGCAGGCACCTATGATAGGCATATCCTGTACCTCCCTAGAAAAGTAAACACGATATGCCTTCCTGATTTTGAGAAGGAGATTTCTAAAAGACTGGGGGTGTCTCTCTGTCCCAGGACTGAGGGGCTGGATAGGCAGAACCAGGGTCTTGGGTGGCATTTACAAGAGTTACCAGAGGCTCAGAAATTCACTTCCACATCAATGAAAGCCGGGCTTCAGGTAGGTCCACACTGTGGCCCTGAGTCTCTGGAAGGAATCTAAGTGCCCAGGGAACCACGCTTGGTCCTGAGCCAGATGCTTCTTGTACCTTCTCTTCTACTTCAGCCCCTGGTTTGGCTTACTGAAATGCCTGATATTTAGCGGGGGTGGGGGGGGGGGTGTCACAGGGACCTCTAGGGTACATGCCGGCCTCTTGTCCTGGAATTCTGGGGAGGAGGGCTACCCTATTACAGGATTGCCAGGAAGAGTGCTCTGGAATCACCCCCAGTTTTTCATCCGGGGCTAGAGGTAAGCCCCACATTTCAAGCATCTGCTGCTCATGAAGTCAGACAGGGCGTGCTTCAAAGGGCATTAGGACCATCCGCATGCCGCCCGAGGTCTGCGAGACTGTCTGCTGGAAAGGAGCAGCTAGGACAGTTACACAGTCCTGGTCTGGATGGCGGCAAACGAACCTCGTGGCTTCTAGTCATAAGACATCAAGTGTGATGGGCTCCCTGGCCCCCGGCAGGGGCGGGGCCATTCCCGGGCGGAGTCACACCTGTTTACTGGTTCCCAAGCACAGGCGGGTCTGCGGCTGCAACCGGAAGGCCCATGGGAAACAGGAAAACTAAGGACAGAGGCAGCCTCTTCTCTCTGTGCAGGGTGGGGAGGAGCCTGCCCACCCACTTACCAGGTGAGGGAGACCCCCCCCCAGCCAACCTCTTCTGGCCTCTCCACCCCTGATGCCTGACCACATCCAGCAGAGCTGCCTCCACTTCAGACTCAGGACCTGGTGCCCTCCCGGGGGGCGTTAGCAGTGACGGATCCCCAGGCCCACAGCCCGGAGGGAAGGCACAGGTCCTCGAGGCTCAAAGCCCACGACGCCCCCATGGCGGCTGCGTGCAGAGTGAAACCGGAGGGACAAACAGAGCAACAGACCAGCGGGTCCCCTATGGGAGGCGTCAGAGCCCACCTGGTGTGATACACCACTACTCATGTAGACCCGTGTGGTCTTGAGCAAGTCATGGGCCTCAGTTTCTCCACCAGGAACAGAGTACTGGCATTTAACTGTGAAGGGTAACGCAGGCCACATCCCCAAAGCCTAGTGCGCCACAGGCCCTAGACAGACGGTGGCCAGGATCGGTCACGCAGCCCAAAGGTCACTCCTAAAGGGGTCTTATCTGCCTGAGGACAGGAGGGGGACGGGGCGGGGGGGCGGCCTGTGGCGGCCACTTTGAGGTGGGGGCCTCGCCCGTCCTTCCCTCGGGCTCTGCCCCAGCTGCACGGGGCTACCTCAGCCAAGGTTGAGGCCACAGGGCGGCCCAACTTAATGACCAACCGGGGGGGAGCGTAAAGGCCGGGATAGCTCCCCTGAACTCAGGACGCTTCTGAAGGGCTTCTGCAGCTCTGTGCTCCCTGTGGGGTGGGCCCAGGCCCGTGAGGCCTGCACTGCGGCTGGAGCCCTCCTCTGCCCGTGTCCTTCCCCTCCTCCCCAGGGCTTCCCCTTGGGAGCCCCCTACACGCTCCAATGTCTGAATCAGCTTCCCGGGAAACCCAGGCCGTCACAGGTGGCTTCTTTGTATCCTTTTTCCTTCGGAAAGGAGGCGGGAACCCCTGTGGGGAAGACAGTGGATGGAGGAAAAGGCCAGGAAAGAGTCAACAAAAGCACGGCGACCTCTTCCCTTCCTTTGCAGTGTAAACAGTGGTGTTAAAGCAGGAGCTGCACAGGGCACTGGGCAAAGCAGCAACCCTCACCAAGCAGCATCAAGAATCTATCCTGGTCTCTTTCCTCACGGGCACTAAGACACAAAGAGGCCACAGAGGAGGAACAGCGAAGAAAAGGGAGGCAGGGGGAGAAGGAGCCCCTGGGACCACAAGGTACCAACCCCACAAAGACGGCCAAGGAAAGTGCCAGAAGCATCCTTGGAGACAAGCAAGTCAGTTACCGGAAACTGAGGTGTCTTCAGACCTAAGGGTCCTCAAAGGCAAGAGCAGGGATCCAGGAGCTCTTCCCACAGTGGAAACACCTACAGGGACACCTCCGTTCGCCCCAGGAAGGGGCCCACGTAACCAGCCCAAACATCGCCTTTGCTTGGCTCCCGGCTAGACCTATATCAACCCTGATGGTCATGGTTACCTTACCCTGCCTCTCGCAGGCAAGAGCCCTGTAGCCATAGATACTCTTCTATTTGGAAGGAAAATCTCCTCCTAATTCAAGAAATGCAGGCTGTTGGGCAGACACGGTCTCTCAAAGAACACCAGATCTAGGGAAGGGAAGACCTCCGTGTGCGGAGCCCCTCAGCAAGGCCGGACGCTTCGCACCACGGATGGGTAGGGGGGAGACCTAGAAACAGGAGGTCCCCCAGCAGGGTGAGGCCAATAATTGACCACCAGAGGCTCCAATGAGAGACTTCCTCCTTGGCCACACAGCCCGCCACGGAAGTGCCAATAGAGACTCGGCCACCAAAGCAGGTGCGGGGCAGGCGCTCTCCTGTGTACGGGGCAGGTGCTCTCCTGTGTGCGGGGCAGGTGCTCTCCTGTGTGCGGGGCAGTGCAGGCCCCAGACCAACTCTGCAGACAGCAACTAGAAAGGGCACCCTGTTCCATGGCAGAGGCAAAGAGCAGGTGGATGGCATGGTGTGTGGAGACTCACACGCACACACATACACACACACACACGTACTTATATTCATCACACCCGGGGCACTGGTCTAGGAGCCCAGGCTTCGGGAAGGACACTCACTGTTCACTGCTCAGGTTTTGTGAGTGTGTGTGTGTGTGTGTGTGTGTGTGTGGTCTTTGGAGTTTTCTATACAAGAAGGTCATGTGTAGGCAAAAATTAAATATGACTCCATTTACATGATCTACCCAGAATGGGTAAATCCACAGAGACAGAGCACATATGGTGGCTTCCAGAGGCTTCCAGAATGAGGAAGAATGGGGAGCGACTGCTTTTTATGGGTATGAGGTTTCCTTTCGGGGTGACAAAAATGTTTTGGGACTATTAGAGTTGGTGTTTGTAAAACACTGAATGTACTAAATGCCACTGAACTGTTTACTTTAAAATGGCTAATTGCATGGTGTGGGATGTTCATCTCAATTAAAAATAAAAACCAAATCCACAAAAACAAAATAAATACAGATACGAAACAGCTTTCTGCATCTGTGTTTGGGAGGCAGCATGGTGATGCTGGTTAAGGGCATGGGTACAGTGTCTGAACTGGGGGGCTCCAATCCACAGCTATGCCTAGCACCCTACCTGCGAGGCCTCGGTTAAGTGATCTGACTTCCCCAGGCTTTATCGTCCTAGTCGATGAAACAGGTCTAATGACAGAACCTGCTTCCCAGGGTTGTTGCAACTAGTAAATTAAATGGTAGAAGGTAATTGCCCAGTGTGGGACCAGGTGCAGACTGGCCCCAGGGCCTTTGCCCCTGCTGTCTGTCCACCCAGAACGCCTTCCCCCAGGGCAGATGCTGCCTCCCCCAGGCTTTTCCTCCAATGCCACCTTCCTGATGGGGCAATCCCTGACCCCCTGACTTAAAACCCAAAACCTCTCTGCCAACACCCTCCCGGAGGCTCCACCCCCTCCTCCACCTGTATCTCTCCCCAGGATTTGATTATTTATCTGGTCCACCTGCCGTCTCCTTCCACTGCCCTGTCTGTCCTGTTCTCTGTGTGTGCCAAGGCCTTGAACAGGGCACAGAGCCCAAGGCAGGTGCTCAATAAACACATGTTGAATGACTGGTGTTAGCAAACACCTCCGCCCCGATCCCCTGTGTGAGCCTGCCTCCCGGACAGAGGAAAACGGCTGTTTTGTTGTTTAATCAGCCCAGAATTAAAAATTAAGCACCAGTTTGCAGTTAAAAGTCACAATATTTCCAGTAAGCGTTATTCGCCAAGGGGGGACATCTGCAAAGGGAAAGAGACAGAGAGCAGCCAGACGGTGCCGTTTGCTCAGAAACATAAGCCAACGAAGTCACCCCAACCTCCGAGCGCCCTTTGTGCCATGAGAGCTGGTCCCATGAGTCTTTGGAAGGATATGACCACCGTGTGGCCATGCTCACCCAGGACCCCGTCCCTCCTAGCCCCTCAGGCCATAGCCATTCGCAGAGAACTGACAGCCGTTAAGGGCGGGCTTCCCCAGCCCTGCCCTCCTCCAGGGGGGGCCTAGCGGACACCCTCCTGGGACTCAGCTTCCCAAGGGCCTCAGGCCTCAGAGTGGGGAGATCGTGTCCCCAATTCTCCAGAGTTCAAAAATGGGGGGGGAGAAAAAGACAAAGACCCTCAGACTCTGCTAAAAATAGGCTTTCTCGTTCGTTCTCCTATGAGACCACAACATCGTGACTTCACAGAACAAGAGAGCCGCTTTCTCGCGGCTTCCAAACCCGGACAGGGCAAAAGAAAAAGCTGAAGCTAGCAGTTGCCAACAATTCGAGGTTCGAAAAAGACTAAAACAAGACCCCGAAACTGCGAGCAAAACCAGCAAGGAAGCTCCTCCCAACCCATCAGGTGCCGGGGCTGTGTGTGTCCCCTGGCTGTGGACTGGAACCCGGGCTGGGGGCTGAGTTCTTCGGAGACACCTGGTCCACAGGTCTCAAATTTCCTGGACAGTCAACACATCATTCGCTTTCTAAACAGTTCCCGGGTGAAGGGATGCTGCTGGTCTCGAGACTACACTTTGAGAACCACTATTGCTCGAGAGCAAAGCCTTCCATGTTAATCTTGCAACTGCACACGGGACCTACACACACACACACACACACACACACACACACACACCTCTGCGCAAACACGGGTCCTCAAACAGCCAGACCCACCAGTGGATGGAACCCAGAGGGGTGCCTGGACCCCAGAAGCTGCTCGCATTCAAGTTCCTGCATCTGGGGCACACCCGAAACCCCTGAAACCCGAAGGCACAGCATTTCCCTTTTTGGAGAGCTATCACGAGCCATCCTGCCCCGCGCCACCCCCCCCCCGCCCCCCTCGCACGTGGGTAACTCCCAGCTGCAAGATCCGCTTTCAACTCAGGGATGCTTTCAAGTTTCTGAATCTGAAGCAGCAGCCAAAAGAGGAAACCGCACATTTAAAAAAAAAAAAAAAAAAAAAAAAAGGCGTGGCACTGATGGGCAGCTGCAGCATCCCTGATGGGCAGGGAGCACCTCCCTAAACACAGGGACCTCGTCACCCATGGTGGGCGACGCCACACATCTCTCACTCACCAAAGTAATCGGCCTTCGGGTGTGCATCCATTTCTCGCTCCAGACGTTGGGTTAGGGCTTCTAATTTCAGTTCGGCAGCGGAGGGCCCGAGCTCGGGGCCTGGGACGAGGGTCTGGCAGGGCAGCCTCACCCTGGGGGGGCTTGGGTTCTCCGGGAGCGCAGGCCCCAGGCTGCCATCCGACGACCAGCCAGGGGGACCTTCTTTACAAGATAACTCGGGCGGGGTGGACATCGCTGGGTGGACAAGGCTGGTGGGGCTGAGCTTGGGACCAACGCCAGGGTCTGTGCAGACTGGCTTGGGACCCAGCCCAGGGGCCGCACCCGACGGCATACTGTCCACACTGGCTGGTGAGGATGATGAGGCCGAACTAGAAAGGTAAGATTTGGGTCTGTCTTGGAACCAGACTTGAGGGTCCACCGTGGCTTTGGGCATCAGGCCTGAAACCTCGCTGCCCACCCCCGAGTTTGTTCTTGGAAGAGCTCCTTGGCTGGGGCAGCTCTGGGCCAAGGGGGCTAAGAAAGAGGAGGTCCTGGGCGGAGGGGGCCCTACCATGGCCCCATTCTCTGGACCTGGGGAAGAAAGGCCAGGGCTCACCCGCGGGGAGGAGGAGGTAGTCCAAAGCCCAGTCGGCTTCTCATCACCGCGGCCACCAGCGCCATCCTGGCTGCTCTCAAATGACCTGCTGGAGCTCAGGGACAGCTGAGGCTGGCACAGGGGATGGTCCCTGGAGGGTCTGGGCAGTGGTGCGTCCGTCCCTGGGGAGCCAGGCCACCCACTCCCTGCGCCCGGCCTGATGCCGGGGGACACTCGGGGTTCATCAGCCCACTTTGGGCTTGCCAAGGAGAGGTTGTCATAATAGTCTCCGTGGGTGAGGCAGGAAGGGTCCTCACAGGAGCCTAGTGGGCGGAAGTCAGACATCTCCCAGCCTGCCAGGCTCTCCTTGGAGCCGTAGTCCTGACTGCTGTGACTTGCGCTGCGGGCATATGTCCTGGCCCTCTGCTCCTGGGGTGGGTATGAGGGCTGCCCGGGGGCGACAGAGGGGGCTGTCCCAGGACCCACCGTGGAGGCAGCGAGAGGGGGCTTGGCAGCACCATCCACGGTCAGCTTGCTGCTCACACCAGCGTCCCGGCGGGCCTGTGGGCCCGTGGGGGCCCCACCATTGACTGGGCCCCGGCTCCCCCTGGGCAGGGTCTCCTCCTGCAAGAGCTGTTGCTGCTGCTGGAGGTGGATCTTGGCCATTTTGGTGGCAAACACCCGGCGCGTTTCCTCAAACTCAGGGTTGTTGCCTGCCCCCTTGTCCACTCGGAAGAGTCCATCCTTGGAGGCCTCGTACATGTTCAGGTCCTCGATGAATTTACTGGCCTCCAGGCCCAGGTCCCCATACTTATCCATGTCGCAGACGGGTATCAGAGCCCAGCACAGGTGTCCGGTGTGTGGGGTGGAGGGGGTAGGGGGTTGGTTGCTAAAGACGGGCAGGGGCTCTAGTCCAGCCCAGGACAGGTAAAGCCTTCCACCTGCCCGGCGTGAGAGTCATGACCCCAGGCCTCAGAGTCCGGCAGAAGTTGAAGCCTCAAGGCCAGCTGGACCGAGTTTGCTTCCAACTCCCTTTCCCCTCATTGGTGTCCACGTGGGGGCAGCTGGTGGCACTTCCCCGTCCCAGCCTGCTGTGCGTTCTCTTCTCTTTTTCCAAATCCTAAAAGGAAAATAGGGTGGAAAAAAAATATCTGCTCCGTAAGCAATCGAACTCGGAAACCGACGACGCGAGCAGCCGCTGGACGGGGCCGGGGTGCCGTCCGCGGGGCGGAGAAGGAGGAGGCCGCGGGACCCGCCGCAGCAGACGCGCGGGCGGCGGGACGCGCGGGCTCGTCCCGGGCGCTGGGTGCTCGCGGCTCCGGGCCGGGCGCGGAGAGGGACGCGGAGAGCGGCGCACGGGCCGGCCCGGGCCGGGCAGGAAGTCCGCTGCAGGCGCGGCGGGCGGCCTATTGTCCGATGGCGGCGGCGGCCCGGCGCGCGCGGGCCGGAGGACGGCGGGACGCGGAAGTGAGCGCGCCGGACGCAGTCCCCGCGGCTCGGTGGCCGGCCGGGCACGTCCCGGGCCTCGAGGAGGCGGAGGCGGGGGAGGCGGCCGAGGGGCGGGGTCGGCGGCGGCGGCGGGCGGGCGCCCCGGGGCGGGCCTGCGCCTGGCCGCGTGGCCCCAACGCCCGCACCCCGGCCGGGCTGGGGGACTCGGGGCCGGCGTTAGCGCCGGCCAGCAGGCATCGCGCGGGGGCTTCCCCTGTCACCGCGGCCCCCGGCGACCCGGGCCCCGCTCCAGTGCTTGGGTCGGGCCCCGCCTCTGGCCGCGCTGGGCGGGGTGGGGGGGTGGGGAGGTGGCCTCCGCGCGGCGACCGCTGGCAGGCGGCCGGGGCAGCCTGCGGGGTACGCGACGTGCCACTTGGAGTTTGCGGGAGTCCCGGGGGCCCGTGCTCCTCGCCCCACCGTGCCTCAGTTTCCCAGGGTGGGGCAGTCAAACCCGTGTGCCGCCCGGGGCCGCCTCAGCCCGGACCGTGCCAACCTCTCGGCTTGCCGGAGGTGCGCGATCGGAGGCCCGGGACGTCACCCGGGGCTGGCCCGAAGGTCTAACAGGTGGGCAGATTAAGGCACAGACTAAGTAGCGTCCGAGATGCCATCGTGGGAGCCCAGGTCCTCTGAAAGGGGGAAAAGAAAAAAGTCACATTGTTCCCCGGAGTGCGCGCGTTTAAGGCTCTCAGTGAAGCAATAAAAACAATAAAAAAATACAATAAAATCAAAACAAGCGCCTCCTTATTCATATGGGGATTCCTGACCCGCCTCCCGAGGTTCGCGCGACCGGGGGATGCGGGGCGCGGCGCGGCCTCGGGTAGGGGGTAGGGGGGCCGCTGGGCCTGACTCTAGGGCGCCCCCGCATGGTCCCGCACTCCCTGTACCAACTCCGAGGTGACTCTGGAGAGGTGCCCTTTCGCACAGGGCAGCCAGAGTGATCCTAAGGCAAATACCAGACCAGTCAGTTCCCTGCTTAAACCCTCAATGCTTTCCTGGGCTTAGACTGAAATCAGTTCTCTACCAGGGCCTTCCCCAACCTGATTTGGGAGCTTTCTGTTCCACACACCGTCCTCCTCCCCCGTGCTGCAGCTGCAAGAGCTTCCTAGTGCCTGCCCAGAGTCTGACCTTGAACTTCCCTAGTTCATCATTCCCATGTCTGCTGAAATCATCTCCTCCTAGAGGCCTTTTTAGGCACCTTCTTTATTTTCTGATCAGTCCTGATCACTATTTATAATTCTTTTTCTGTTTACATGCCATGTGTTTGGTGGGCAGGTGGTTTTCCACCTCCTTAGATGGGATCTGTATGCCCAGTGCCTAGTACATAGTAGTACCTGATGGTACTGAGCAAGGAGCCCGATGCAGGACTCGATCCCAGGACCCTGGGATCATGACCTGAGCCAAAGGCAGACACTTAACCGACTGAGCCACCCAGATGTCCCAATACATAAACTTTTTATTTTTTTATTTTTTTTAAAGATTTTTTATTTATTTGACAGAGAGAGATCACAAGTAGATGGAGAGGCAGGCAGAGAGAGAGAGAGAGGGAAGCAGGCTCCCTGCTGAGGGACTCGATCCCAGGACCCTGAGATCATGACCTGAGCCGAAGGCAGCGGCTTAACCCACTGAGCCACCCAGGCGCCCTACATAAACTTTTTAAAAAGTTGCCCACAACCCCCCTGTTCAGAGATGATGATGATGATGATGAATTCAGTAATATATAATATTCAATAATCCTTACTCATTAATAACTGGGCGTTCTCACAAGGTGAGTGACAGGCATCTGAACTTTCTGGAACAGTGGTTCTCAGAGTATGGTCCTGGAGCCAGCAGCATCAGCATCCCCTGGAACTGGTCTAAACCTGTGGTTCCCAAACTTGAACATGCATCAGAATTCCTTAGGGAGCTTATTAAACACCGGTTGCTGGGACCTACCACCAGTTTCTGATTCAGTGGTTCTAGGGTGAGGTCTAAGAATTTGCATCTCTACCTATTTCCCAGGTGATATCGATGAAGGTTCCGCTACCACCCTTGAGAACCACTGGTCCAGAGTCTCCATTCCCATGCTTCCTCTCGGTGCACAGAACGGTGAGGGTGTCTATCAGAGTAGAAAGCTATGGCCCGCATTCCCTGACCCTGCGAGTACTGGGGTGTAGCTGACAAAGTCCTGGGAGCACACGCCCATTCCTGTGCGAAGACCAACAAGCTCAGAGTCAGGTTCCTGGGTGTTTGGTTCTAACAGCTGGAACCCTGGTATTAGAGTCACAGACACCTGCCAGGGCCTCTTGTAAACCAGTTTTCTCATTTGATGTACTTGGCAGCGGCACCTGGGCCCTTAAGCCTTGGTCCCAACCCTCATTTTGCCTTGCCCGGAGGGCTCAGAAGCCATGAGTTTTACTCCCCATCACCACTGCAGTTCTAGAAGCTACTGTACTCTTTCCACCCAATAATACAGACACCTGAAGCCACCATCTTCATATTTCCTCACCAGACTGGCTTGTCCCCTCTCGGTCCATGGAGTACCGTATACCTTTACAAAGCAGCTTGGAAAAACGGCACCCCATGCGCCTCAAGCCACGTAATATACTATACTACTGGGGAGAGGTGCTCAGGCAGCCCACTGGATATTTTACCACTGCTGTTTAATATTTAAAAGACAGACGTGTTTTCCCATTCTGTGCCCAACATTTAGAATCCCACCCACGATTATTTCCTACAGGCCAATTTTGTCTGTTCTGTGTGCTTGGAAACATCTGTTGATTCGAATCTCAAAATATGGGTTAATGCCTTGCGCATCAGTTGCTTAAAAAGCAAAAATACTGAAGAGCTCGGTATTTGCATCAATCTGTAGGCAGAGCGTGGATGATTTTGTTTTTGCGTTTACAGATAATGTCTTGTTTTGTTGGGTGAGAAATGTTCCATATTCTGTTTTATCAGGACAGCCATTCCAAGGCAGTGATCATTCCTCATGGTCCTGCCTGGAGATCCAAGGGCATGACCAACACACAGTTTTCCTTTGGTCTTGAAGCTTATTTTCATGAGCACATGGATGTAAAAAGGACCCGCCCTCTGGACGCCTGGGTGGCTCAATCAGTGACGCGTCCCGCTCTGGATTTCCGCTCAGGTCATGATCACAGGGTCAAGAGGTGGAACCCGGCATCGGGCTCCGTGCTGGACAAGGAACCTACTTGAGGTTCTCTCTCCTTCTGCTCCCTCCTCCCCACAAAGTGCCTGCGCATGCACACACTTGTGAAATGTGGAATTTCCTCAACTTGACCTGCCCAGGATCTCAGTAACATCCATCATTTCCTGTACCTCCCCAGCTTCAAACCCTCCAGCAGCATGCCGAGTTACCCTGAGAACAAGACCCCCACCTTCACCCCATGTGATGGGGCCTCTTGCCACCTATGCCTACCTCCTAATCCCCCTCTAACCCCCCTTCTTCCTCCACTCCAGCCCCACTGGCTTCCTCACCGTCCTCCACCCATGCCCTCACCTGGCTTTCATTCACTCACTGAACAATATTACTGAGCGCCTAGGATACCCCAGACCCTTTTCCAGGTGCTAAGGATACGGCTGTGAAAAGAATAGCCAGATGTGCCTGTCCTGTCTGGACTTAACATCGCAGTGGGACAGGCTGGACAATAAACAAAGCAGATACATGCCTAGTGGAGGCCCTGAGCAAGTGAGGAGAGAGGCGGCCAAAGATGAAACCAGGAAGAGCATGGGAAGGAGATGCCATCTTGAATACACCATCAGGGACGGTCTCGCTGGGCACAGACTTGAAGAAGAGCAAACTGTAGGAGCCTCAGGAGTTTTGTTGGGTAACGTGGAATAGGGGGGAATGCCATCAAGAGAGGCTGCTTTAGAGGTTTTTGGTTTTTTTTTTTTTCTCAGTATGGGAAATGGTACATGTTTCTCTGCTGATGGGAATGGCGCACTGAGGTAGATGGGAGTTGGGGGAGGAGAGTTGCTCTTGGAGGAGAGAGAGAAGGGAATGTTGGGAGGGACTTGCCCGTGCACCAGAGGGGGCTGGGCTCCATTGCATATTTTGTCCATGGTAACAGAGAGGATGGGGGCAAGGATCAGGTAGGTAGGTACCTAAGATGTTGGAATCTTGGAGCGGTATGTAGCTCTTCTGATTCCTCTTAGTTTTCTCGGTGAAAGAGAAAGTAAGGAGAGTTAGCTGAGAGGGGAGGCCAGGGGAGCTGCTGTTGGGAACTGGCACCTAGAGGAGTAGGAAAGTGAATGGCCTGGAGAAGCATGGAAGCTTCCCTCTCACTCCCAACTCCCACCCTGAGATCCGGGGCATGGATTCCAATGAGGCCAGCCAGCACGGTGGCGTGGTTTTCCCTAGCCCAAGTTCAGTTGCCCAGACGTGGGCGTGAGGTAGATGAAGAGCTGGGTCCAACCAGGGCGGGCTTCTGCCAAGTGAGTGCAAAATAAGCAGCGCGGGCAAGACAGTTGCCACTTCTCCTGCCTCCACCCCGCCCATGTCCCATATCCCTGTGATTCCCTGGCTTACAACCCTCACACCTGCCCTCAGGGGTCCCTTCTCCCAAGTCCTTCTCCACTCCCTTTCTCCAGCCTCATCCGCACCTGACACAGCCGTGAATGCCTGTCTCTTCACTAGGGTGCAAACCTCACCGGGCTATGGGTTATTGGTTGTTCTGCTCATTGCTACGTCCCAGGAACCTGGAATGATGCTGGGCACATGGAAGGCCCCCTCCCCCCCAGAATGCTTGGTAAATACATCAGAAAAGGGACTACAGGCATCATCATCGATAGGCTGACAAAATTCATTGGACTTAACCGTGACCCAGATTTGGAGAGACAAAGAGGAGGCCGTAATATTACCCTGGTGACTTTGTGGGTCCCTGCGAACCTTCTATAGAGCTTGTCAATTACCCGGTACCAAGTGTTTGATCTGCATCACAGATTCCCTATCTGGCTAGTCAAAAGTATGACTGTTCATAAATGTGTGTGTATTTGAATGCATAAAGGATATTGGACGGAAGATTATCTGTTTGCAAGCATGCATGTTTATTTTTTATATAGGTGAACTGTGGGATAAAGGGCATTCGCAAACCCCTAATCCAAGAGACTGCGAGCAGTCAGCGGTGCCCGGCCAGCCTGCGAATTACCAAGGGGCCCGTGAGGCAAAGGGCCCCCGTCTTTAGACAGAGCCCTGCTTATTTTGCAGTTAACTGAAAGGGCCTTTCTGTCGCTTTTGCTTGGCTGTGGGGAATGTCCCTGCACACAAAGCTGTGTGTGTCCCAAAGCTGGAGGGCCACTTCAGGGAGAGCTCTGAAAAGAATCTTTATATGTCGGCTGAACAGATGGATGAAGAATTAAGAACCCAGGTTTCTCGGAGCCCTTTCCGTTCCCCTGATGCCCTGAGCCGGCCAGGAGACCTTGGCGGCACCCCCCACCCACCCCCACCAAATCTGTTTCCCGGAACTCGGGCTGCTCTGGCCTCAGGTTTCACTGCGGAATTGCCCTGCGGATGGAGAGAAATAGACATGATGAAGGCGTTTTTCTGGTGCTTGCAGTCGTGATCATCTGCCCTGGAATGCTGCCCAGGCCAGACCCAGATATTCCGACCATGACCTTGCCCTGTGTGGCGGCTGGAGTTCACCCTCCGCTGGTCTCAGGCCCGCACCCCGGACCTTGCACCACACCGGAAGGCCCAGCTGCAGGCATGTGCCTGGCCCCAGGGCCCCACATGGCTCCCACATACCCCCAGGGGAGAGGGGCCCCCACCCCTGGCCGTGGTCCAACCCCACCCAGGGCCATCTGCTCTGGGCGCCGCCAAAGACGGTTCACAGGACACAGTGAACTGGAGTGCTCCTTTAGAATCAGCTCCAACGTCTGCTTCCTCTTTGTGACTTTTTTTTTTTTTTAAAGATTTTATTTATTAATTTGACAGAGAGAGAGAGAGAGAGAGATCACAAGTAGGCAGAGAGGCAAACAGAGAGAGAGAGGGGGGGAAGCAGGCTCCCCACTGAGCAGAGCCCGATGTGGGGCTCAATCCCAGGACCCTGAGATCATGACCTGAGCTGAAGGCAGAGGCTTAACCCACTGAGCCACCTAGGCGCCCTTCTCTGTGACTTTTTAACAAGTAATACATGCCTACAGCTTCAAATGCAAAAGGTGTCAATGAGCACTGAATGAAAAGTCAGTGTCCTTCCTCCCACGGAGCCCAGCCCACTGGTGGCCCCTCCAGAGACAGCCGCCTTAGGACCAAAATACACTGGCACGACGTCCACATCTTCTTGTCTTTCTTTTCTGTGACACAGAAAGTTCCACGGCCGTGCCCCTTGCCTTGTGCCCCCGACAGGGCCCTTGAAAACCTTTTCACATCACTTCGCACGCAGCTCGCTGCCTCGTTCTCTTGGAAGCCTGATGCTTCGCTCTCTGGCTGAGTCATGGACTTTTTAAACCCGAGTCTGTGACTCGGGTCGTTCTGTCCACACTCCTGCCAGTCCACACACGGCAGCAACGGCTCCCTCGCACACCACGTCACGCCTGCGCTGGCATGTCTGCGGGAAACTCAGGAGGCAGGCGTGTTCCCGAAAACTCCACCGTGCTGCGGAAATGACTGGTCGCCTGGATCTCTTCACTGACCCCAAGGAAGTCTGCACCTGCCTGTCTCCACTCTCGATTCCAGAGATGTGACGGTGTTGAATCCCCTTAAAAGCTAATCAGAGACGTCCTTTGTATTGAAGAGGAAACTGTGGCACAGAGGAGATAAGTTCTGCCACCGGGAGGCAGTGGATCGTGGAGGGATACCAGGCAGCCTGGTCTTGTGCCAGACTACCTGTCACGACACGATCGCCTGAGTGTTTGCTCGGCTACCAAAGCCCCTGCAGCTGCCTCCAGCGTGTGTGTATCAGCGGATGTCTGCCTCCCCAGTCGGCAGGGGAACCACATCTTCTGTTCCCAGCACCACTGTGTGCTCAGGGGAGGCTGGGCTGCAAGCTCCCTGAGGGCCGGGACCAGGTCTGCCTGTTCTACCTGGGATCCCGAACACTGTTCAATGAATTATTACTGAATGAATGGGGATCGTCCTGGGTAACTAGGATGCCAATCAGAGCTGGCCGTCCTGCGGTGCTAAGAGCTCGCATAAATTACCTCCTTGAATTTTCACAACAGCTCAGCGGACAATCCCCTTACGATGTCTGCTTTACAGATGGAGAAACAGAGGCTCACGGGGCACGCACCATTCCGAGAGAGGAAAGAGCCAGAAAATGAGGTTGAGGTGAGCGGCCGTGGAGGCAGGAAGAGAAGACAAAAGAGCATCTGGGAAATTGAGAGAGGAAGGTGGAAACATGTCCACGCGCCGTGCCTCAGGAGGTCATTGGCGAGGCCAGCTTCCGTGGCAAGCGGCACGACGTCCCCCGGGGCTCGCGGTCTGGGCCTGCATCTGTTTTATGTGGGTAATAAGAAGTGGGTAACTCCAGAAGGGCTACCTTTGTAAAGCAACACCAAGAAGGAAGACGTGCCGGTGACATTTTCATTAATCGGCATGGTCAGCGTGGTTGGGTGTGAGCTCAGAAGAAGCACCTCTCCACTGGAGGGGCAGCCCGGGGAGGAGCCTAGAAGCTTCCGAGGAGTCAGACTGAGGGTCTGGGTGCAAAGCAATGCCCCCATCTGTGATCTGGGAGTGGTGAGCCCTGGAGACAGGAGGGAAGAATGCCCTGTTTATTTTCACCTGCCTCCTTTCACGCCGGCTGACGTCTTCATGCCACTCTGTCCCCTCCTTTAAGCCTCCGCCAAACATGCAGCCCTAAGGCCACAGCTCTGTGTCATACTCAGTCTATGGGGACCATCAATGGGTCCCCATCTATGGGGACCTCAAAAGGGGAAATACTGGGAAGCAGAAAATGCTCACAATTCTCAAAGTCTGTTTTAAAAAAAACAAAAAAACAACAACAAAAAAAACCCCTAAAACCCAAACATGAAAAAGATTTGCTCCATGGCCTCTGAGGGCTATGGATGGACCATAAGGCATAGCGGGCGTCCACAGGGCACTTGCCACATCTGAGGGCTGGTCAGAGTCACTATTTTTTTTTCTTGTCACAATAAATGAGGCTTTTGTGTTCAAAAGGATTTCATGGCTTGAGTTCCCCTAAGGACAGCCAAGCCTCATTGATGTGAAGGCACCTCAGGGAAACTCCCACTGCTGTGGGCCAGCAGGCCTGGGGGACCTTCAGCCTGGTGGTCTGGCGGGGCCTAGGTAGGGACGGCTGTCTCCCTCCCTCTCCCTCCTGGTTTCGGTGGGAACCTGGGTCCTCCCCGCAGGCCCCAGGATAGAGGCCAAGCTGACGGCAGGGCTGGGAGAGACCCAGGCCTCTTGGGCCTCTGGCAGGCCCTACTCCTACCATAGGGGGCACAATTGCCTGATGCCCCAGAGACCACCCCTCCCCCAGGCTGCCCCAGACTGTTAGCTTCCCCCTAACCCCACCCCACAGGTGTCTTTGACCTGAGGACTCCTTCGAGCAGCAGTCTCAAGCCTCCTTTCCTTTTCTCCCTCATACGGGTCACTGTGGGAAGGGGGGGTTTCTCCACCCCCCCCCAATCTCCCCACCTCCCGTTCTCTCACACAGAGGTTTTTCCCCCAGTAAATCTCACACGTCCCATCTTGGTATTGGCTCCTGCAAGGATCCAAAGGGACACACTTGAGCTTCTAGAAAATGATGGGAGTGCAGCCCATGGCACCGGCCATCGCTACCTGGAGGGCGAGATCCGTCTTCAACAGTCTTAAGCTAATGCCCGGCTGTAATTGGGGTCATTGCTCTGTTCCCTTCTAGAAGAGACACAGACTCCCTCATGAGAGGCGCGCACACTGCACCCCAGGCCTTCCTGATGCCTGCTGCAGAGGGAGCACGGAGCCTGTCTCAGTTCCACCCACTTGATCAACTTTGCTTCTCTGCCCCAGGCGCCTTGGCGGCTGGCGATCCCCAGTACAAGGGTGAGGGCCATGCTATGTTGTGTTCATAAGCAGAGGGCACTGGGGACGCGGTGGGCAACTCCTCATCTCCTTCGTCGGGGATGTGACACTGCTGACCCCACCCAGTGACTCTGGGTGCCAGTGAGTTCAGAGGGCAGGGAAGGGGAGAGGAAGGAGAGTGCAGGGGTGGGTTGGGGAGGCAGTAGGGTCATTTTACCACTTACCCTGAAACCGGTGCTGCCTTTATCTACTAAATGGGTCGTAAAGTCCTGTGGCCACTACCCTCTCAGGAAGGCTGGCCCACCTGATCCCTCCTCGAGGAGAGGTGTGGGCCCCAGAGAAGGGGCACGCGGGCCGGATGTTAGAGAAAGCAGCCGGGAGAGAAGAGCAGGAGGCCCGTGCTGGGTTGAACAGTGGTCCCCCCAAAGTCATGCTCTCCCTGGAGCCTCACAAGGGGATCGTGTTTGGAACCAGAGGTGTTTGCAGACGTAATGAGTTAAGGAGGTCTCGTGGGATGAGGGCAAGTCCTAGGCCCAGTATGCCCTGTGTCTTGATACCAAGAGACACAGAGACACAGGAGGAGAACACCCGGTGACAATGGGCCCAGCTTTGTACAATGCGGCTGCAAAGCCAAGTGTAGCAAAGGACACTGGGGCCCCCAGAAGCTGGAAGAGGCCAGGGAGGGCTCCCCGCTAGAGCCCTGGGTGCGGGGGTGGGGAGCGGGGGCCCTGCCCACATCCTTGCTTATGGACTTCCGGTCTCCAGACTGATGGGAGAAGAGATCTCGGTTGTTTAAACCATGCAGGGTGTGGCACGTGGCTGTGGGACTTTCCCGGCCTCAGAGCGGCTCCCCTTCAACCAGCCCCTTCGTGAATATTCACAGACACCCGACTCCCCCCATTCCCAGCCCCCCGGCTGAGACAGATCTGCAGGATAGCCTGTCGTTCATTCATTCAACAAACAGTTATTGAGTACGTACTCAGCGCCGGGCCCTGTGCTCTGGGATCTGCGCTGGGGATGCCTTGGGAAGTAAAGGACATGGGCCAGCTGTCCCCTCGCGCCGAGGCTCGGCTAACGGGTAACAGGTGCACACGGAACAATCCCACGCGCGAATGGGGAATTGCCAGTGGCAGAAAGTACTGGGAAAGAGAACACGTTCCTAGATGCTCAGGAGGGCAGGAGAGACAAGGCTCGGCTGAGGAGTGGGGTAGTCGGAGAACAATTCTGTGAGGATTGGGCTGTGAGAGCAGGGAGGGGCTCCCCAGGGCCAGGAACTGAGAGAGGGTGTGGCCACTCAGGGAGGAAAGAAAGAGAGCTGGGAGCAGGAGGCAGGGCCCCCCAGGGCTAATCAGGGGGTCTGGATTTACTCTAAATTCAGTGAGAAATACTCCCAGTTAAACCTTCATCCCAGTTATTCTCACAAATGGATTTTTAAAAAATTCTATTTTAAAGTAATTTCTACCCTCAATGTAGAACTTACAACCCTGAGATCAAGAATCGCATGCTGCGGCGCCGGGGTGGCTCAGTCTGTTAAGCGTCTGCCTTTGGCTCAGGTCATGATCCCGAGGTCCTGGGGGATCCCCTGGACCTGGATCCCCTGATCCCCTGCTCAGCGGGGAGTCTGCTTCTCCCCCTCCTTCCCACTCTAGATCTCTGTCGATATCTCTCTCTCTCAAATAAAAATAAAAATTAATTAATTAATTTAAAAAAGAAGAGTCACATACGCCACTGACTGAGCCAGCCAGGTGCACCTCCCACAAATGGATTTTAAAATGGGGAGGCGTGGATGAGGCCACGGTGAGATGCTGTCATCTCCTGGGGAACAGTGGGTCACTGGCTGGGAATGTGCCCTCTCACCAACCCCCCCTTCAAACATGTACATACAGACCTCACACTAAGCCTATATTGAAAAACAGGCTCACATCTGGTTTCCAAATTGAGAGGAAAATGAAGGGAAGCAGAGGTGGGGGGTAGCCCTTTTGCATTTTGCAGTCATCCCAACCCAAGAAGTCAGCCCTCTGGCGGGGCTTGGCAGCTCCGTATTTGCGGATGCCCACACACCCTGAATGGCTTTACATGGGCAGTTTTTAGAAAAGAAAACATTCTGTGGGTCTTGTCTCTCTCTCTCAGGGCTGTTCTGGATCCCGGAGGCCCTGCTGCTCTTGTGTCTGTGGGTGTCTCTTCTCCGTCCAGACAGTGGGAATCTGGGAGGAAGCCTGGAGAGTGGGGGGTGGGCAAGAAGGTGCGCGTGTGGCGAGGGGAGGGGAGGGGCAGGAAGAGTCAAAGCCCGGGTCATCCCAGCACAGACCCATGAGTCTCATGAACCCCAAGCAGGGCATATACAAAGAAAACTGCACAGAGGCACGTTCAACTCAAACGGCTGAAATAGAGTTAAAGAGACAATCTTAAAAGTAGGCAAAGGAACAAGGGCATCTTCAACAAAACAACAAAAACATTTTCATCAGAAACAGCCAGCCAGAGGCCCATGGAATGGGATCTAAAATGTTGAAAGAAACACATGCCAACCAAGAAATCTCTAGTGAAAGCACAAAGGGAACCGGTGGGGGGTGGGGCAGGGGAAGAAGCAGACTCCCTACAGAGCAGGGAGCCCAAGAAGGGACTCGATCCCCAGAACCTGGGGATCATGACCTGTGCTGAAGGCAGACGCTTAACTAACTGAGCCACCCAGGCACCCTTAAAAATTTCTTTAAAGACTGTTGACTATTTAGGGGTGCCTAAACAGAACTTCGGCTCAGGTCATGACCTCAGGCTCCTGGGATCAAGCCCCACATTGGGTTCTCTGTTCAGTGGGGAGCCTGCTTCCCCTCTCTCTCTGCCTGCCTCTCTGTCTACTTGTGATCTCTCTCTGTGTCAAATAAATAAATAAAATATTTTTTAAATAAATAAATAAATAAAGATTGTTGGCTTTTAAAACAAAAATAATAAGCAATTTACATGGGATTTATTGCACATACAGAAAAAGTATTTAGTAGCAGCTCAAAGGACAGGAAGAGCAGTTCAATTTGCACTCTGTGAAGCATTTCAATTTGCACGCCGTGAAGCAGTACAATATAAACTGAAGGAAGATTATTACCAGCTATATTTGTGTGCCGAAATGTCTAAAATAACCATTAAAATAATACAAAGAAATATAATACCTATTTGATACTCATGACAACCGGTTAGACCATTGTGGGCAGACAGTTACTATCCAATTAAGAAAAATAAAGAAACTCCGGCTTGGAGAGCCTAAAGTTTTGCCCAAGGTGGCCAGATAGGAAATATGTACCCCAGAACTCAACCCAAGTTTTTGGACCCTCCAAGCCTCTCCCATCATTTCAAGAGTCAAGAAACTTTCTCCATACAGAGCCAGATGATAAATTATTTTAGGTTCTGTGAGCCATAGGATTTCTGTCACAGTTTCTCGACTCTTTGCAAAAGCAGCCACAGACCAATATATACACAATTCAGCGTGGCGAGTGTTCCAATAAAACTTTATTTATAAAAATAGGCAATGGGCCATATTTGGCCAATGGGCTGCAGTTGGCCAATCTCTGCATGAGTTCACCATCCGGTTTCTTTTTAGTTGTGGCCCACAAAGAGGATCCCGAACAACAGACATAGTCAACTGGCTGTTGACCCCACCCCTCTCCCCTTCCTGGCTCCCTTGGGCTCTGGCTCCAACATTATGGTAAAGAGAACACTTAGCTCCTTTTCATTTCTGCCCCAGGGGAAATATCCAAGTAAAGGCCAGTGACTTCTGGGCCCCGATTGCGGCATCACATTGTGCTCCCTCAACTTTCCTTCTTTCTAGGCTTAAAATAAACGATGGAGCCTCCTCCAGCAGCCCCTCATTCCCTTCTCACAGCTGTCTCTACATGGCATTTTGCTTTGAACCTCCCTCCCCAGCAGGCTTCCCGCCCTTGGGCTAAGCTCCGTTCTTGACAATCTAGACTAGGTTTGCAACAGACTGTGGGCTCCAGGAGTGCCCCATGATGAACCCTCCACCCCAAGCTTGTGGCAGCCCAGGCCAGAGGGGCCAGAACTGAAGCCTTAGCCTTAGCCCTCACCGAGAGGTTGCAAGAAATCATCCAAATGTTATGCTTTTGTTCCCTGCCAAGAAATCCACAGACTGTCATTTTGGGCTATGCAGGAGTTTTCAATTTACAAAATATCCCCAGACTATTTTCAGCAGTCTTCCCGCCCAGGACACCCATCTCATCTACCAGCTGGCATCGCTGGGTCAATTTTGTAATTAAGGAATCAAAGTCTTGGATGTCCTTAACAGTTTGCTCAAAGTCATGGAGCCTGCTTGGAGCCAGAATCAGAATTCAAAGTTGTCCTGTGCCACCAAGTTTCACCCAAAAGTCTGTGACCACTTCTTGACCCTTGGAATCACATTAAGACTTTGGACCAATGTTGAAGGTCAGTCTTTTAGCTCTTCTGACCTGTTGCTTAGGACTTTCTAAGCTGAGAGGCACTTTTAGAAAGATTTCACTTAGGGGCTGAGGGGCAAAGCCACTGATCACCTCTATAACATATTTATATGAATAAGAAAAACTGTCTGCTCTGGGCATTCATAGTCCTATGGGTACATGGCTTGGCCACTTGGCCCCTGATTAGATACCTTTGTGCAGTCTACAACCTATACAACCATACCTGTAACCTTACAGAAGAGGCAGCCTAGGCATTTTAAACTTGTTCCACTCTCCCAGGGGGGGAAAAAAATAGATGGGCACCTTTGTGGCTGGTCTCCAGGAGCCATGCCACCACCCAAATGCTGGATTGTTAGGCCATTCCCAGATTGCCCCATAGAAGCCTCTCCACGGGCCATGCAGGGTGAGATGCTCTCTTGCAACCCACTTCAGCGATCATACCCCAGTGGAATGGACCTGTTGCCAGGGGTGTGGGGAAGGATGGAAGGGTAGGGAGCTAGTGTTTGCTAAGCACTTGCTATGTACCAGAGCCCACTCCTCACCCACCCCCCCCCCAGCCTGGTGGTCGCCCTGTGGATGGGGCGGGCTGGGGGTGTGGAATCGTGAGGAAGTAGATGGAGCCCCGGGCCAAGCTGGGTGGGTCATGATTGGCTTTTTTTGTTTTAGTATTCAGCCTTATACACTTTCCAAAATGTAAGCATTTGAGGAAACATTCAGAAAAGGCGCATGTCCCAAGGGTACACCACCATTAATTCCCATACACTCTGCAATCAACCCCCAGATCGTGAGACAGAACTCAAGAGCACTCACCTCCGGACACTGATGGGTGGGTGACACCTCCAAGCCTCAGTTTGTTCATCTGTAAAGTGGGGTCCTGCTTGTTGAGACCCCCACAGGGTGAGGATTAAATGGGATAAAGCATGTAATCGTGAGAGTACTAGCTAATTCGAAGCCGTTTCACGTACCTCCGACTCCTCAGGATGACGTCAAGGCTGGAACTGTTACCCTGTCCCTTAGGGGAGGACACAAGCCTCAGGAAGGGTAAGTCACCTGCCAAGCTCTCAGGGTCAGGAAACCATGGAGCTGGGCCTCCAGCCGAGCCGAGTTCCAGAGTTCTCTGTCTCACCTGCTGGGGCCAGCTGTCTGGTTGTGTCTGGCACAAAATCAGTGATGGATACACATTGGCCACTCCGAGTGTGTCCTGATTATTATTACTTGCTTTTATGAACAATACAGAGGAAGGCAGCCCACACAATTTGATGGCTCTGGGGATGGTGGCCCACGCAAGACCTGGGGAAGATGGCGGGGGACTTTGTGTGTCATGGTCCACCGTGGCCCCTACCTCGGCCACTTCCTTGACTGACAGCTGTGACCTGGACCCCTTCTCATGACTAAAAGGCCTTCCCCGCGGCCCCCTAGTCACAGGGCTGCCAGGCTAGTCCTCTATCAGGCAAAAATAAATGTCTGGGACGCCCTCCTCCGGAGCAGGGCCCTTGGCTTTGTGGTGAATGTATGTGTTGTGTGTTTTGTGTGTGTGATGTGTGTATGTGTGTGTGGTATATGCACTGTGTGTGTGCGGTATGGGTGTATATGTATGTGTGTATGTAGTGTGTGTGTGGTGTGGTATGTGGTGTGTGTATGTGTGTGCGTGTGGTATGTGGTGTGTGTGTGTGTGTGTGGTGTGAGTGTGTGTGTATGTATGTGTGTGTGTGGTGTGTGTGTGGGGGTGTGGTATGTGGTGTGTGTATGTGTGTACATGTGGTATGTAGTATGTGGATGTGTGTGTGTGCTATGTGGTGTGTGTGTGTGGTGTGGTATTTGGTCTGTGTGTATGTGGTGTGTGTATGTGGTGTTGTGTGAGTGTGTGTGTGTGGGTGTGTATGTGGTGTGGGGGGGATATGGTATGTGGTGTGGGGTGTGTGTGTGTGTGTGAGTGTGTGGGTATGTATGTGTGTACGTGGTGTGTGTGTGGGGTGTGGTACGTGGTGTGTGTGTAGTGTGGTGTGGTGTGAGAGTGTGTGTATGTGTGTGGAGGTGGAGGCAGGGCGTGGGCCGAGACGTCTGGCTCCAGAGGCAGACACAGTCACACACTCAGGGATGTGCCGCATTTCCACACCGAATGAACAACCGTGACCCTTCTGAAGCAGGAATCTGAAGAATTTCCCAGGTTCCCCGCAGGGCATCTGAGAAGCCTGCCTTTCTCTACCTCTCAAAATGTCCCACATCCTCCAAACCAACAAAACATTCCAAACGGCCTCCACAAATGAACGTGTGAGTCCCCCAGAGGGACTTGGGGACCAACCTTTGCAGTAAAAATCGGCCACACACAGGATGGCACGTGGCAGGTCTGCGATTTCACGCACTTCCGTGGAGCGAGGCCCCGGGCAGGGGGCAGAGCGGGCCTTGGCAGGGCAGGGGAGGGACGGGTCTGTGACGGCAAGCACGCGGCTGGCAGCTCTCCCCAACTGAGAGGACAAAGAGAGCTGTCCCCCAGGAGAGGTCTGGAAGCTTCAAGGACATGGAAGATCAGGAAGAAGCGCACTGACACGTAAGAGTTTGGGGGTGAAGACTTCTGGGGCGGGCAGAAGGCAGCTAGCTACCCACCACACTCTTGGGTGTCCCCCTCCCCCCAGGCAGGGTGGCAGCCAGGAAGTGGGGGCAGCCGGGACCACACTTCCCAGCTCCCCGGAGGCCAGGAGAGGGTGGGCGGAAGAGATCCATGCCCCTTCCAGACCTGGCACGTAAACACCTCCCTGGGAAACACCATCCTGCTCTCCCCTCTTCCCTGCAGGCCGGATGTCAACGTCCTGGGCGACCTTGAGAGCCGGGCCTTGAACCTGATGGAGCCTGCCTCCCCCTGGGGCCCTCCGTGAAGTTCCATCTGGTGGAACAGAGCTCGTACCCTGTTCCTTCTCCAGAGAATTAGATTTCTGGGAATGAGAAAGAAGGTTTGCTGTGAGACCGTGGAGGTTTAGGGCTTTCGATGTGATACTTAGATTATCAGTTAGATGATACCTAAAATTTGTTATCGCTGAAGATAAAAAGCAGACAAGCAAGATAACCAGCAGGCAGGCCAGGTATTGGTGCTCAGGGAGGGTGGGGCAGGCGGTAATGAGGTAAACAGGTAGCTTAGAGGTCTGGTACACTCTCCGAGGGGCACCTAGGAGGTCTATTGTGTTCACGGAGAGGTTTGCTCATCACTTAGCATGTTTGCCCAGGACGGAGATGGTAATCGCCATGTCCAAGTCCCACAGGCCGGGGGGGGGGGGGGAGTTTACAAACAACAGAAATGTACTCCTCTCGGTTCTGGAAACAGAAGCCTGAGACCCGGGCGCCACCACGGCTGATCTCCCTTTCTGGGTTGCAGACTCCTGACCTCTCCTTGTCCCCCACCATGAACCCCTCCACCTCCCCCACCAGAAAGTAGGGACGGGAGCCTAGTGGCTAGCTCTCTGAGACTCCTCCGAGGGCAGGGCTGCCACTTACGGGGGCCCCACCCTCGTGACCCCATCAGACCCCGTCACTTCCCAGAGGCCCACATCCTAGCCCCATTACTTGGCGAGGGGTGGGCTTTCAACATACACATTTGTGGGGGACATAAAGATTCAGTTCATAATAGAAGACGTGGGGATGTCTGGGTGGCTCAGTTAAGCATCTGCCTTCGGCTCAGGTTAAGATCTCAGGGTCCTGGGATCGAGCCCTGCATCAGGCACCCTGCCCAGCGAGGAGCCTGCTTCTCCCTCTCCCTCTGCCACTCCCTCCTCCCGTCATGCTCGCTCGCTCTGTCTCAGGTTCCCTCTCTCTCTCCAATAAATAAAATCTTAAAAAAAAAAAAACCCAACAAAACTAAGATGTTAACTGACAACTAAGGGGTTAATCGGTAGGGAATACTGGAAATATGTGGTGACACTTGGCTCAGGCCCTGCTTCTCAGCTGCTTCTCCCAGCCTGTTTCTGCACAGCAGCCCCCCCACTGACAGCGAGCCCCCTCGGGCCCACCCTGGCTCTGCTTCTAGGGGGCGCCTGTCTTTTCCTGATGAGTGACACGCCAGATGCAGCCAATGACATCACTCCTTGGGTCGTCCTGCCTCGCCGATTAACCCCACCGTGTTCAGTACCCCCCGCGCCCTCATGCTCCCTGCCACCTCCCCATCTGAGGAAGCAGAATCCCTCCCCAGGACATGGTTCTCTCCCTGTCCCATGGGGAGCCCATGGGGTGTGGTGATGGGGGTTCTCTGGAAGGAGCCAGGGCCAGCCAAGGTCAGTGATCCCTTCTGCTGTGCGTGGAAACAAGCTGGGGAAGGTGGTGCCCTCGGCCACCATGAGGCCTGCCCAGGCCAGGTCTCCCCTAGTACCTTCCTTGGGATTTTCCTAGCAGTGTGTGGGGTTGAGCCAAGTTGACTCCCTGACTTCTAGGTCCCAGTGATGGGGCCCAAAGGCAGCTCCCTCTGTCTGCCAGAGGTGATGGTCCCTTGGAGTGGTCAGTGCCAGGCTCAGAGTGAGCCCAGACCTTGCAGTGGGCCCTCGCTGAGTTGGGTGCCTTGGGACACCTGGGGTACCCTCATGCAGCTGTGCACCCCCAGTGGGCTGACCTCCCCGGCCACAGGTCAACAAGTGTGGGCTGCATGGTTTCTAGGGGGCCCTGGGTTCATGGGAGGGAAAGCCAGGACTGTCTTGGAAAATCCAGGAGGTGAATGGGCCAGCTTGCATAAAGGCTTTTGGGCAGCGGTGTGGGGAGCAGGGTCAGAGTCCTGGCTCTCCAGTGTGAGATGAGCGAGGCCCCTCCGGTGGTAAAGCTCGTAGAACAGGGCCTGCCACATCATTAGCTCACAGTAAGTAGTAAGTGTTATCACTGCTGATATTGGGGGATCCCAGACCATGGCTCTTACATCCTGGGTGTCCAGGCCAGGCAACGCTCTTGCAGAGTCCCAGTGAGAACGGGAATTTAAGTTCAGGGCTTGAGGCTGGGGGAGGTGAGTCAGATGTGCTGGGTCCCCGGCCAGCCGGGTGACTTCAGCGGGCCTGGTCACCACCTCCCCTGCAGGGCCTCACGATCCCTGCCTGCCTCCCCCATGCGGGCGGGCTCAGAGGTATCATGGACGCCTGGAGGGGCCCCACCCTTGGATCTGGGCCTCTGCCTCCAAGACTGGCCTTTCTCCTTCCAGGATCTCCCCTTCCCGCCGGCCCCAGCACTGCCCACCCTCCCACCCTTGGGGGATGCCCGCCCCACTCACTGTTGGTCATCCCAGATTCCAAACCCCAGACTCATCAGCTTGGACGAGAGCCTTCAGCCGCCCACCCTTGGAGGGTCGGACGGGGACCCAGCCCATGAAGCAGATGTTTTCCGCTCCTCAGTCTCCGAGGCAGGAAGGGGAGAGCAGACTCTTCTCGTTTTGCCTACCCTGTGCCTTCCCTTGACCTCTAGGGTGCGGTGGGGCTCGTCCATTGGGATGATCGATGTCCTGAATTGACTTCTGCCGCTGCGAGCACCAGGCTTGCCCTACAATGCAGGGGAGGGCTGCTGCGAGGGGAATGGGCCCAGATCGGAGTCGAGATACTGCATCATGTACAGCCATGGTCTCAAGCAAGTCTCAGCCCGTCTGAGCCACAGTTTTGTCATCAGCAGAAGGGGGATGAGAAGGCCCCCTGACGGGTCTTGTCTACCGCTCGGAGGGCCAGCAGCGCTGCCCCCAGCCGCACAGCGTATTGGCACAAGGCAAGCCAGGGGCAGCTGGGCCTGTTTAGACTCCGCCCCACATTCCACGTCTCCTGTGAGTCTGGCTGCTGATCTAGAGCCTTTCCTCTCCTACAGGCAGGCGCGATGCTTCATAGGCTCCGAGGGTCACCTCCTCTCCCCTGGGGGCACCAACCCCCATCAATCCCCTTCATGGGCCGACTGCTGATGTCCCCTCTCCGGAGACTTTCCTTGAGCTGAGGCAAGTCCCTTCACCCCCAGATGCCCAGGAGTTATCATCCTCACCCCCCAGAAGTGACCCGAAGCCAGGATGGCCGATGCAAGAAATTCACAAAAGCCCAACCCTTCTGCAAGGAGGGACACGCCTGCAGGGCCACACACACGCCAGAGCTCCAGTTCAGAATTCTCTGGATATAAAGAGCAAGAACGAGCCCCAGGGCATCCCACTTCTTGCCTCACAGGTCAGCAGGTGGGTGCCTCGGCGGGGGAAGCCGGGGCCGGGGGCTGGTCCGGGCTCTGGCAGCTCCTAGGGCTATGACTTAGGGAGTCATGACTTGGGCTTCTTTCCTTATTGATAGGAAGTGGGTCATAATTCCCATTTGGTTGCTTCGATGTGGGAAGGTCAGAGTAGCGGCAATGGCGTGGGGTACGCAAGATGACCCTGTAAGCCTGACCTCTCCCAGGAGAATGAAGGCCGAGGAGGGCACTGGCGGGGAGGCCAGCTGGGGCAGGAACCACGCCTTCTTTGGCCCGTGGTCCCAAACGACCCGTCAGTGAAAAACTTCTGATGTCTTGCTTTCGGTTTGGAGGCCATCTTGCCTGAGCACTGGTCTGCCAAGAGGCCCCTGGGCCACGAAAGGCCCATCAGAGTCTCTGGTGGACTTTTCCACGTGGCCTCCAATCTTGTCCAGCTCACACCACTGGGCCATTGCTCCCAGCAGCCTCAGGCCACCGATCAGGAAACCCCAGGCTAAGGCAGGTACACAGTAAGCATGATGACAGCTGCACACAGTCAAGAGGCCCTCCTGCCCCCACCCCCACCCCCCGCCCCAGCACATCACAGGCTTCCCTTCCAGGAGCTGCTGTGGAGGAAAGGGCTCAGAGGCCACTCCGGAAACCTACTCCAGGTGCCACAGGCAGGCCACCTCACCTGAACCGGACTTGATCTAAGGGCTGAAGCTAGGCTCATGCGTATGGTTTCCAGTTCTTGGCTTTTTGTCCCTGACTGCATTTTTTCCCATGTCACAATCCCCTGTGTCCTGGGACAAAAGTGACTGGCCAGCGTGGGACCAGAAGAAGGCTGGGAGCTTCCCGGACTCTTGCCAGACTGTGGCCTGGGCTCCCACTTAAAGAAAAGAGGGTCCCCAGCACCAAAGAGAGGTCACCGTCCCCCAGATGAAGCTCCAAGACACTAACCAGCAGGCACGGATTTATGGAAGCACATAATACAAAGATTTCAGGACAGGAGGAGAAAATACCAAATAATAGGGCTGATTCTACCCAACGGGATTAAAATTCCTCCAAGATTACTGCTTAAGTCTTTTTCCTCAATAGGCCTAGGATGTGTATTTTTCTGAAAGTTCCCTTCTTTCTGACCAAAGATAATCCCATTCTAGACCATTAGCGTGTTTTTACTCAGGCAAGATTACTCATTATGGCCCATTCTCTCTCTCTCTCTTTCTCTTTTTTTAAGCTTTTATTTATTTATTTGACAGAGATCACAAGTTAGCAGAAAGGTAGGCAGAGCAGAGAGCCTGATTAGGGGCTCGATCCCAGGACCCTGTGATCATGAACTGAGCCTAAAGCAGAGGCTTAACCCACTGAGTCACCCCCAGTCGCCCTGGGCCATTCTCTTTTATCGAGAGCTTATTCTGTGCCCCGTTCTTGATACACATTCCCTCACTTCACTCTTATACCCCAAGGCGCGGTTTTTACTCCTGTTTTATTGGTTTTTTTTTTTTTTAAAGATTTTATTTATTCATTTGACACAGAGAGATCACAAGTAGGCAGAGAGGCAGGCAGAGAGAGAGAGAGGAGGAAGCAGGCTCCCCGCGGAGCAGAGAACCCGATGCGGGACTCGATCCCAGGACCCTGAGATCATGACCTGAGCCGAAGGCAGCGGCTTAACCCACTGAGCCACCCAGGCGCCCACTCCTGTTTTATTGTTGAGAAAACAAGAGATTCACTGAGGTTTCAAGGGACAGAGTCACGTGGTCGCAAGGCCCCAGAACCCTGGTCTGGCCGACTCCAGGCTCACGTTCTTGGCGGCCATATTGGGACACCCACTGAGGACCGGAGAGTTCCATGAAGGAATGTTACCTTCTGTTTTGCAAGATTCTGAGGCTGAGAGATGCTCGGGAGGGTCACGCACCTGCCCACCCTGAGGGGCTGCAAAAACCAGCTTCGTGGGGCTGCTTTCTGTTTCTTTAGATTCTACTGCATACAACAAAGAACCTACGTTTTCCTAGTTGGGGACACATCCCAGCTGGCAACTTGCTACGGTGGGAGAAAAAAAGAAAAAGAAAAATCAAGGGGGATAGGACTTGAGCTCATTCGGATCTTCACAAAATTGTACGTTTTGGTATCTTCCCCCCATTACTGAAATACCACATGGCCCATACAAGTTGGAATATGCCAAAAACGTAAAGAGAAGGAAAAAATGACTCGTAGGACTCTCAACCAATGATTTGTGGGCAAACTTCCTTCTCTCTCTGTAAAGGTTGGAATTTAAAAAAATTATGGTCAGCATCACATTGTGTAAATATACTGATTTATTCATGAGAAAAAGGTCATGTTACATTTTTAAAAAAATAAACCACCTTTGGCTGCACCCTATTTTCCTTAACCAGCTCCCCAAGCATGGGTAATTAAGTTGGGAGGAAGCATGTCTAAGCCTTTGCCCAGCTCATTTATTGTTTTAGGGTCTCAGGGATCAATTTCATTTTCCTTGGCGGATGGCTGGCGCCTAGCGTGGCGGCACTTCCCTGCCAATGTGGCCTCCCAGGAGCTGCTTTCCCTATGCATAAACTCTCTCCACTCATTCCCCTCCCATTGCCCGTGAACCTGGGCATTCCACCAGTTTGGCAATAACTTCCACCTCCAGCCCGATGGAACCCACCCTGAGCTCTCGGAAGGAACCCACCTGTGTCCAGGGCTGTGACTTCCCGGCTTTACAGAAGGGAGGCCTCCACAGGGAGAGGCCAGGCCAGACTCTGCTCAGAATGTCAGCTTTTGGCCAACATCTCAATTTCCTGACTGTGGCACTTTGGGTCAAGATGGGCAAATATGGGGGTGGGGGAGGAGGAGTGGGGGGGGCCGGGCAAACACGGCGGGGGTGCATCCGGGGATCTGGAGGCCAGAAGATGTGGGTTTGGATCCCAGTTCGCCTTTTCTGCTGTGGAAACTGAGCAAGGTGTTGAATCCCAGAGCCTGGGTTTCTTTGTATTTACCAGAGGATAATTCCTTCCCTGTAGGGTTTTTGTGAGAGTTCCATGATGTAATACAAGTGAACTTGTTGGGTCCGGTTTTTGACCTAATCAAGGCAGTTAATAAAGGACTGAGATCATTCCCCACACCACCTCCCTACCCCCAGGGATTAGCATTCTGTTCCATTGTTCTTTATACCAACCATCTCTCAGAGCACCAAGGAGCTCTTGTTTTCAAAAGGCTTATCCTCTTGCAGAAAAAGTTCTCCAAAGCCATGGCGGGTCAGTCCAGTAGCCTTGAGGCTTTAATGGCCTGTGGCTCTGGCCAGATTTTGTGCAGATAAAGGGCTCCCTGGCCTATCCTGTTGATGGTTTCAAGGCCACTCCGCTTACTTTAGGAAGAAAACAGGACAACAGAGCAGAAACACTCAAGGTTCCCTCCCTGTATCAAATTTCTGCATCTACTTGCTTATATCATATTTACATGTGGAATAGAGTATGTATACCTAGGTGGGCTCTGGGAGCATCTTGAATACCTGCTGGAAAGTTCTGGCCCCTGCCTTCCACTCTGGGCCTGGTCCTTCCCAGCTCTGCTCCTTCAGGCTCGGGTCCCACACCAGACTCATCCCAGTGAAGCAGAAGAGGGAGAGGAAGGACTCGACATTACGGTTCAGATCCATCAAGTAGCCCAGTGGTTCTGGAACTGTGCTGCCTGTTAGAATCACCCATGCGGCTTTTACGGTTCCCTGATGCCCAAGCACACCTAAGATCCATTACATCAGAATATTTGGGCATGGCGACCGGGCAGGGCATCAAGTTGAACGACATCTGGGAACCAGTAACTTAACCACTGTGGCTAACGAGCCTGGACCAGGTTTTTTGTCTACCACAAAAGGGACTTAGGTCAGTCCCCCCACACCTCACTTTGGAACTTTCCGTGTGGAAGCAGGCACATGGCCGATGCTTCCGATGATAATGAAACCCCTCGATCTGCTCCTGATTAACTCCCAGAATAGGAAATATGGCGCCCAGTCCAAGATCACACATAGGTCCCCAAGTCATACATGACACGCATTTTATTGCAATAAAAAAGGTCATGTGTTAGCTGCCCGACGACAGCCACATCTGAGGCTACTTCAGAAAAACGGCATCAGAAAACAAATAGAGGTTTTCAGTGGCACAGAATGGCTGGATTCTCTCCCACTGGCCCATTAAGTATGAATCAGCGGCTCAGGCCAGTTCTGAGAAGGGCACCTAACTGCTGACTTCACAGAAAACTGGATTACCGTAATGCACCGACAATGGCGGTCTGTTCCTGGACACCTCCTGGGCAGCCAGGTGGCAGCAGCTTGAACATGGAGGCAGTGCCCGGTGCTTCTGGCCCACTGGCCCAAGGCGAGCGAGCTCATGCTAATACCCAGCGCGGGGGCCCACGTCAACGGCGGGGCCATCTGGGGCACACATGAGCAGACTCCCTGTGGGGCTGCGGTGTGCCCTGGGCCGGGTTCCAGCTGAGCTCAGAACCGGCGTGGTTCTGCTATACCAAGCAGCACATCTGACACCCTGGCAGAGGGTGGAGGTGGTGCTTCACCCGGATCTGGCATCAGAGCTGGCCCAGCAGTGGGGACAACTGCGGAGGGACCCGCCCCACCTGCCTTCGGGTGCAAAGCAGCTTCTGCAGACCATCCTGAATATTTGGACATGACCCCCATGGCTCCTCCGTTCAGCTGGAAAGTGAGGGGACCATCTGCCACGATGCCCAGGCTGTCACCTGTCCAACACTGGCTGTCCTTGCTGCTCCCGTGCCTGTGGGTCCTCAGTTTACCATCATGTCCCTGGAGTGTGCAATTTCTAGGAGTCAGAGCTCCCAGGCTGCTTGCCGCGTTCATTCTCACTTGCTTCTCTTCTCGCCTTCCTGCAGACACCCAGGAAACACCCAGCAGTTCCTCTGGTGGCTTCCTCCACCTGCAGCCGCTGCCCGAGCCCTCCGTCTCCGCTCCTCTGCCCACACCCAGCCTCACCCCTGCGCCAGGCCCCACCGCACAGGTTCACTGCCCAAGCCTGACCCAGCAGAGCGCGGAGGTAAACATTCAAGACGTCAGTGGCTGCCCGGCCCTGGGCCCCAGCACAGACCTCCTTCCTCAGGGGCGCCCCCTGCAGTCAGTCCTGCACCAGGAAGTTGATGAGGGCCGTTCTGGGGGACAGGAAAGCCTTCTTGATGCTTCGCCCCTGCAAGAGCCTGACACCCAGCTCGCTTTGGAGGACGAGCTCATGGACTTTGTCCTGGTCCCGCGCGACGCACTGGGGCACCGGGATCTTGCCATGGTGTTTGTTGTTGATCTGAGAAGGAGAAAATCGAGACAAACGATGAGGAGCATCCGGAGGGTGACAGGTGGCCCCCAGGAAGATGCGGCACCAGCTTCCCCAGAGGACAGAGGGCGGCGAGGACAGGAGTAATGCCTGAAAGCCACAGACTGGGAGAGAGAGGATGGGGGCGCCCCGGCACGGAGAGTGCGTGTGGGCACCACACCTGGAGCGCGTTCTGTCCCAGCGGTGCTGGAAATCGGGTCAAAATTCTCAGCGGCTTCCAGGGGGCAGAGGGACGGTTGTGTCACTGGGGATCGACTTTAAGTTTTGCGCACAGCGAGTGTCACTGAGGATTTTATCTAGGTCGTGGGGGGGGGGCACCAGCTCCTGGGGAAGGCAGGTAAACTCCCTGCCACAGGCCTGGCTCCAGAACGGGGCGCCCCAGCATGGGCACAGGGAAACTGGACCCCCATGACTTTAACTCAGCCTTGCTGAGAACAGGCCGGTCCAGCTGCTGACATCAGTGGCTGTTCGGAGTACCGGTCAGTAAGGACACACTTCCCAGCAAACAGGAACTGGCAGTGGGACAGGCGAAGGAGCTCTCAGGACCCACACGGCTTCTGAACCGCCGTGCTTCAAATCCTCCACCCCACTGCTCCCCTAAGAACTCTTTCACTAATGCCCCTAGTTTTTTTGTTTTTGTTTTTGTCTTTGTTTTTGTTTTTAACTGGGAAAATACAGTCACCGTATTATGAAAAGTTACCAGCAATAATTTCTCGGGGTTCAGCCGAAGCCTATCAGGTGTCCCTCATCACCCACTCCATTTTCTCAGATGCACAGAGAACTTAGTGGCATTTTTCTTGGTTGCATCAACTTACATCGCTGGGTGGGAGCCCCAAAGATGCCAACACGTTGTGTCCTGAAATATTCTAGAAAATGGTTCTCCTAAAAAAGTCCGAGTCTCTCGGATGCAGGGTTTTGGTGTCCTAGAGCTGTGGGACTAGGGCTGCTGTTCAAAGGACGGTGCCCTCGCCCCCCACCATCTTGTTTCTAAGCCATTAGAATCTCCTTCTTTCAGGACCACGTGCTTGCTTTGACCAAGACCTCAGAAAAGACCTCCTGTCTAGTCACACCAAAGCCGCGCCCTTCGTGAAGTCCTGGGGGCCCCAAACACGGCATTCTTAGAACTGGTGCTTGCTCCCGAGTCATGGTTTCAGCTTGGGCTTTCGGTTCTCAGTCGGGGAAGAGGGGCACAGGGCAAGGGCTCCTCTGGGCGTCGGAGGAGAGAACACATGCTCTTGTGCAGACCCTCAGGCCTAGACTTCAGTTTTCTCTTCTTTAAGGATGGAATCCTCTGGATCACTGAGGGAGAAAACCTGTCTGAAGGGACCAGCTGACTAGGCCTTACACCCCCGTATCCCTCGGGACTCCCGGCCACGATGGAAGGAGCCAGTGTGGGGTGTCCTCTTCCGTACACAGCCTTAGAACCATGATCCTAAATACTTCTAGACACAGTGCTTCCCTGGAGCCTGGGGGCTGACCTTCAGCTGTCCCTGGGGAGGCCTGTCCAGGGAGCTGAGTCATTCCTGACCCCAGCTGGGGCAGGGGTGGGGCTTGTGGCCTCGGGATGTGGCCAGGGAGCCCAGCGGGCCTTCCCACATGGCCCCCGGCACCCTCTCCTGGCTTCTGGCTCCTGGGACTCCCCCAAGTTGCCTTACTCAGGGCGGGCCCCTCAGAACGAGTGGGTCCCCATTATGCTGCATCTCCGGGCACGAGGCACCAGTTAAATGGACAACCGAAGCCCAGGTGGGATTCCACACTGGACTTGGCCTTCAGGGGCCTAAAGGGGAAGCAGCTCTTTAAAATCATCTCAGATAGTGGCCGTTTGACTTGAGAGAAGTCTTCCAGTCCCCATCTGGTGGCCTTGCAAGCTTCCATCTCTGCCACCTCCTCTCATTACTCATAGCCTCGGGCAAGGGCCTCAGTACTGTTCTCCCAGACTTTTCCAAATGCTGCCTGATGGGCCGCTGGCCTAGAGCACCGCCCCCGCCCCAACCATGGCCCCCCAGCGACACAAGGGCAGCCCTGTGACAGCTGTGGACAATGAAAGCTCCCGCTGACTTAGCTCTCACTCCGTGCCCAGGTCTGGGCCACTCGATCCACCCGAGCCAACCTGTTTCTCCTCCCACAAGCCTGTGAGGGACAGGCATGACGGCTCTGTGCCCATTTTACAGACGGGGAAGCGGAGGCACACAAGGTGAAGCCACTTCACCCAGCCAGCGGTAGAGACGGGCTGGATGACCTCCTGGGTCCTCTCCTCTCCCTGATCAGATGCCCTGCCAGCCCCCCAACCCTCTCGGGGGTGGAGCCTGGCCTTCTCCCCAATGGCCTATGCTCCCCTCCTCATGGCTGTCTGTTCCACCGTCACTGAGGGCTTTCCCTACCTTAGCTTCTGCCGATCAGGCATCCTCTCCCCACCAGGGACACACTGCTCCTCGAGCCCAGGCCCCACACCCCCTTGCGGTAACGGCCCCGATTGCCAGAAGCAGAGAGGTCCACACCAGTAGCTGGGGACCCTGCCGTCTCCCCCGGGGCTTGGGCCCCCTTCTGCCGCCCTTCCCTCCCCTCTAAAATGGACTTGGTCACACAGCTGCCTCGTCCGTGACATGGGTAAACCCAGGCCCGCTCCCAGGGCTGTGGTGCGGGGTCCACGAGTCATTATCTGGAAAAGTTCTTAGGGCAGTGCCTGGCCCTTAGTCGGCACTCACTGCTTGTTCGTGGGTTTTGTCATGAGAGCGTCCAGAAGCAGGCCAAGCAGCTCCTGGCAACATCTGATCTGATTCTTTCCACAATAGGCAGAGCTGGGCGCAGTGCTTGCCTCCTTTTATCATTGAGGAAACAGAGGCCTACAAAAGTATCTTGTAAAATGGGAGACTTCCAAGCAGGACAGTCTCATTCCCAAGCTCCATGCCTTAATCTGGAAGCTACAGAAACTGCCTGTGGGTGTGCCCACCATGGGCCCTTTAGACCGTCCCTCCTGGGCACTGAGCCGCTCAATGCTGAGGCAGCGCCTCTGGGCTAGGGACCCCCAGGGCTGCACCCAGCCCTGCATGCCACAGGCACAGAGGACACAGACTGGCCCAAACCACGCAGAATGACACCATACTGTCACCACACCTGCTATTTCTGCCCAGGGTACCAACCGAGATCACACGGACACAGAACACAGGCTGCCATGGAAGTTCCGCCATGTGGCATGGTGGCCCGAGCTAGAGGTTCTCCCCATGGGGGAACCCGCAGGGCGTCTACTCACAGCCTAAACTTAGGGTTTTCGTTTCCACAATAATCTGGAACCATTTTACCGATGACCAGGACGAGATGTCTTTGCCGCAGCGACTAAAGCAGAATGGTATTTGATAGGCTCCAACTTCGTTTTCTCAAGTTAGCACTACCTCACGCTGAGGACGAGTTCTCAGGGGCACCCGAGATCATTTCTTTTTTTTTTTTTTTAATTATTATTTTTTTTTTTAAGATTTTATTTATTTATTTGTCAGGGATAGAGGGAGAGAGAGTGAGCGAGCACAGGCAGACAGAGAGGCAGGCAGAGGCAGAGGGAGAAACAGGCTCCCTGCCGAGCAAGGAGCCCGATGTGGGACTCAATCCCAGGACGCTGAGATCATGACCTGAGCCGAAGGCAGCTGCTTAACCAACTGAGACACCCAGGCGTCCCCCGAGATCATTTCTTATAAACGTTATTTAAGGTAAAGAAAATTCTCTGTGTCACCAGGCTATTTTTGGTTTTGAAGCTCTCGGAAAGGAGCCTACCAGGGCAGACCCACGTCCTCCCCTCCGTGGGGGAAGCAAAGTGGGGTTGCAGTCGGGGAACGAGGTGTCAGGGGAGGTGGTGTGGAGAGAAAGCGGCTGGGAAGGGGCCGGGTCTCCCGCGTGGAGCCCTTTCCAAACACCAACTTGCCAGCCAGGCCCAGGATGCAGAAAAGCCGGGGCCTGGCCGACTGGGCCCCTGCGAGGCCCGGCTCTCTCTCAGCTCCTGGGTGGTTTGGTCCTGGCCCTTTTCACCATTTGCAACGGTTTTATTTATTTTTCTTTCCTTTTCCCACTCTCTCCCACTCGGCTTTCAGCTCCATCAGGGCAGGGAGGCTGTCTGTCCTGTTCGATTTTGTATCCCCCCCCAGAGCCTAGCACCGTGCCTGAAGCATAGCAGGTCACGTGATCATTACTGACCAATGAGCAAATCACCTCAGGACCGGCGACCAACTTCTCCGAGCCTAACTTCTCAAGTGAAATCAATGAGAAGGGAAACGCCTACCTGACAGAGTGGTAAGAGTTTAATAAAATCTTGGATGTGAAGGGCCTGGCCCCACGTGTGGTTCAGAGACGGGCCAAGAGGGCCCCCTGTTTCCCTTTCCCTCTTCAGACACATCAGCATTAAAAATTCCTGGTAATGTGTTTCCGAGTAAACACATGAAAGATGTAATAATTACATAAAGGATAAACTATCTGAGTTATGTGCTCTGTAAAAGGTTGGAATATAAAACTACTTTTATGCATCTATAATGACGTAATTTACCAAAAAAAAAAGAAAGAAAGAAAGAAAGAAATTAAAGAAAAAAAAGGAACATTCCGGAGCTGTTCTGAAATAGCTTTCCCAGTGAGGTGTTCCCTCTCCGCCAACCACTCACCATCCCCCTCCTCCCTAAACGAAGCAAGAGCCGAGGGAGGAGAGCAAGGCGATCCGAACTTCTGATGCGGGGCAGGGTTATGTCACAGGCTCGCAGTGCATGGTGACCTCTCAAAGCCGAAATGTACGACCGTAAGACAGGCGGGGAACGGTCCGGCCGAGTCAGGCCGGGTGGTCTAGAAAGGCCCGACCACCTGGCTGCGGGGGACACTCACCAGGACGGCCATCTCTACCACGTCCGGCTGCTGAAGGAACTGCGGGTCCACAGCCGGCCAGGCCTGCAGCAGCACACCGGCATCCCAGGCGTAGTGGGCACACAGCTTCCCAGGAACCTGCGCCAGGCCTGCAACATCAAGGCACAGACGGTCACAGGCACACGCAAGGTTCATGGGAGCAGAGTACACAGCTTTCGCCCCAGTGCAGCCTGGCTTGGAGCTGCCCGGGGAGGCTGCACCTCGGCTTTACACAGCCTACTGGGGGCCCCCCACTTACGTTGGCCTGGCTTATCATCTGGGCTTAGGGGTACCCCCTCCCCATTTAAACAGGACCCAGAGCTATAGAGATGGATGGATACTTGGTTCTAAAGTGTGCATTTAGGGAGACACCTGGGTGGCTCAGCTGGCTAAGCATCTGCCTTTGGCTCAGGTCATGATCCCTGGGTGCTGGAATCAAGTCCCGCCTCGGGCTCCCTGCTCAGCGGGGAGCCTGCTTCTCCCTCTCCCTCTGTGCTTTCCCTCCCCCCCGGCTCTCAAATAAATAAATAAATAAAATCTTTAAAAACCTTTTAAAATCTTTAAAAATAAAAACCAAGTGAGACTTGGAAAAAGCAAGGCTGCTGATTTCCCTTGGTCTCTGCAGTTCTGTTGGTGAAGGCACGTCTTTGTGCTCCTGAGAACGGCTCCCAAAATAACGAGCCATGCTCACTTCCTTTCCTGCCTGTGAAGACTTGCGGCCTGGAGGGCCTCCTAGCCGGTCCTTTCACTCACGATCACGGGCGCCAACATGCCGGGAACAGCAGGGATCTCAACCTTCACACTACACTTCTTCTCAAGAGGGGCTGCCAATGGCCTTGGCTCACGATGGGTCAAATGTGAGGCAGCAGCGAGGAAGGAAACCCCCACGAGCCTTGTGTCCTACAGTGTTTCATGCTGCAGCCCCCAAGCCGAGGCAGCCGTGCTCAGCACCCACAGGGCTATAGGGGGACTCCAGGGGATTTCAGCCACGGGGCTGCTTGCAGGGAAAGTTTTGACTGCAAAGCCTCTGCCGATCCCATGAGCACAAGAGATGCCCCCAAAACGTGCAGGAAATACACCCCTCAGAAAACCGTGGACACATGCCCCTGCATCCTCATCCTCCCAGAGGAGGGCCCTAGGCCAGGGCTGGCAGTGAACGTGGCGGCATGCCCAGGCTGGGGAAGAGCCATGGCCGCTGCATGGCCTTCATCTCCCAGGGGTAGGAGAGAGGGGATGGTGGTGGCCCTGCACCCCTCCCCCCTGAGCCCAGGAGATGCATTTGAGGGAGGGGCCCGTGCCTCAAGGGTGGTCTGAGGCCAACTGCAAGATGGAGGGACCGAATCCCACCAATGCCAGTGCCTGGAACACTGGGCTGGGACTGACAACGTTTTATTTTCCTTGAGGGCAAAAGTAATACATGCTCCTTGCAGACAATTTATAAAAGGTCAAACTAGAGAGCAGAAAATCACGTTCACCTGCGTAGCACTTTTTAAACTTCTGATTTTTTTTTCCCCCAGAATATGTTAATTATTTATTTTGAGAGTAAGAGAGAGCAGAGAGAGAGGCGGAGGGAGAGAGAGAATCTCCAGCAGATTCCACATGGGCTTGGTCCCACGACCCCGAGATCATGACCTGAGCTGAAATCAAGAGCCAGATGCTTAACTGACTGAGCCACCCAGGTGCCCCTAAACTTCTGATTCTGAAGAACAGTGATGTATTTAATGAACAGTGTATAAGGCAACCCCACCAAACTGAACCACTACCACCAAGATCATGCTGTATATGTAGTTTTGTATACCTTTTGTTTCATTATTTTAAAATAATAGTGAATTTCACGGGAAAAGGAGGATATGCAGTCGTAGGCATATGTGACCCTAGTTTTATTAAATACTTCTACGAATGGGTAAAAGGTCAGGGAGAAGAAAGCAGAAGGGCATCGGTGATTCTACCCCAGGAGACGGAATCATAGGTGATTCTTCCTCTTTTTTTTTTTTTTAAATTTTATTTTTATTTATTTGACAGACAGAGATCACAAGTAGGCAGAGAGGCAGGCAGAGAGAGAGGAGGGGAAGCAGGCTCCCTGCTGAGCAGAGAGCCCGATGCGGGGCTTGATCCCAGGACCCTGGGATCATGACCTGAGCTGAAGGCAGAGGCTTTAACCCACTGAGCCACCCAGGCGCCCCAGGTGATTCTTCCTCTTAAAGCTTTATAAACTCTCTGCAAAAAGCATTTATTATTTTGGTCATTTGAAAAGACATTTCGAAAGCAAGTTTTCCCACACTGCGAGATGGGTTCACGATTTCTCTTCTGGTTTCTTTTGAAGGCTACATTTTGTTCCCCGTTTCACTTTTGAACCCAGCCCTGTTTCATTTTGTGCGTGAAGGAGCATTGGGGTGCCTGGGTGGCTCAGTCAGGTAAGCGTCTGCCTTCGGCTCAGGTCATGATCCTGGGGTCCTGGGATCGAGTCCTGCATCGGGCTCCCTGCTCAGCGGGGAGACTGCTTCTCCCTCTCCCTCTTCCCCTCCCCCTGCTCCCTCTCTCTCTCTCTCTCTCTCTCTCCAATAAATAAATAGAATCTTGAAGTGCAGGAACATTACACAGCCAATTTTCCAAACCTAATTCGGGGCGCAAACCTTCTCTTTCTTATCGGTTTGTGATGTTTCTTCTACACTATCTTGTACCAGGGGTGGTTTCAGGACCATCCACAGCTGCTACACAGAACTGCTCAAGGTAGTCATCCACGATGCGTGGGAGCACAGGCCGGAAGGTGGACGGACACACCACTCCCTTGAGAGAGTCTTTGTGCCAAAAAAACGGGTCAGCCTCACTCGGCTGTGTGCTCTGTGACACAGCAGATCTGCGTTCTGAGCTCAAGCTGCTTATCTCATTGGTAGATGGTTACAGCTGGTTCCCACACTGGGTCCACGGCCCCCTCTGAGCAGCACCGACCTGCTCCACTCTGGGACCTCTGTCCTGATTCCCGGGCTAGTGTCACAGATGTCGGTGTGGCCCGTTCTGTTTCCTCTCTGGCACTCTCGTCGTAAGCCTGTGCTGCGAGTCAGTCTGCAGAGAGGGAAGGCCCGTCAGAATCTGCGGACCGAGTGGTGTCCGAGATGTATTCCTGGGCCCCGGCTGACCCCTGTGCCCTGGGCTTCCAGAACTTACTGAGGAAGCTACTCCATTGCTAATAATCTGTTTGGCCAGAACTGAAAGGAGCTTCCTGCTCGGTCCTCAGAAAGGGCACCATGACGACTCCCATCTAAATACAAGACAGAGGTCACAGAAGGGAGATAATTGTTTCTGTACTCCAACAGGCTGGCCCTGTAGGGCTCGTCCTGTGACCCAGCTGCTGTGGGAAGAATTCCAGAACCTCCGCATGGTCATCGTACAGGACGCCTCGGAGATGAAAGGGCCTTGGACACAAATGTTCTGGGCAGAAGCTGTTGCAAATTCCACTTAAAAAAAAAAAAAAATGAGGAAGCCCAGCCTTCCTGAAGCAGCCCGGATGCTTATTTATAGGGGCCTGGGTCCCTGCCAGAGTTTGCATGTAGATGGGAGTGGGGCCGTCCTGCTCAGCGGGGCGGAACAGAAACTCTCGGCTTTGGGTTCCTGCAGTGTTTTGCCTCCCAACTCTGTAGGGAAGGAAAAACACCCAATGTTTGCATGTCTTTACATGACATGTGCCAGGTCGAGAGCTGGCCTTTGGACAGCACCTGGAGAAAGTCTGACTGTGGGCTGGGATGCGTCAGGGCCCTGGTGCTCAGGGCCACCACCCAGGGCCGGCTGTCGCCTGTGGCCTCCCCCTTCCTGCCCCTCCTCTGGGAGAGCTTTTGTCGTCAGACCTTCCTCAGAAACGACCCCTCTTATGCTCCAAGAGCTGGGGAGGTCACCACGCCACCGTGGCACCCCGGAGCAGGTGCTGGATCGGGCTTAGTGTCTGGGGATGGCAGCCTCTCTTGCTGACCACCAGTGGACCTGCTTCTACCCTGCATCCCTGTGCTCACGCACGTGCGGGCCAACATTCGAACGCGCGCGCACGTACACACACACACACACACACACACACACACACACACGGCTGGACTTGGGGACTCCACTGAGCCTCACCCAGCCCTGGTGATTCCAAAAAAATGGACAGGATGGGATATTGGCTCATTTCAGCCTTTACCCGCCGAAGGAACTCCACGGACATTATTTTGAGACAACGACACCGACGCCACACACATACTCGTACGTAAAATGCCATCTGGACGTCAGTGAGAACTTTTGCGCTGCAAAGATCACACACATACCCCTACACGATCTATATGTTTGTCATTGTGCTGGAATTAAGGGATCCGGCACATATGTACAGCAAAACATGAAGCTACGCTACTTTGCGGCCGCTTTCATTTCATGAAGAGAAATGGACTGGCGGCAGCACCCTGATGGTTTGGGATAACGAGTCCGTTCTGAATGCCTCAGGGGGTGCCCCTTGCTGTCGCCTCACAATTACAGTGCTGATGGGAGACCCGGAGCCCGCACCAGGTAAAGCCTGAGGCAGGAATCCAGACAGAAGGAAATCACTGCACAGCCATGAGAGGGGCTAGAAAGACAGAAACAGAGACCTTACCCCCACACTGTCAAGAACTTGTATTTTGGACAAGAGGCTAAACTCAAAGCAGCACAAGAAGTAGCAGAAGGAGGACAAGCACCCAAGTGTCCACGAGTAGAAGACGACTCGACTTCTGGAACGTCGCAGGGCAGCACACAACGTGGCTGATGAGAAAGGGTCCGGCCGAAGTACCGACACAGAACTCCAAACACAGAGTGAGAAAACCGTTTGTACGGCAGGCCAACATTCGCATTAAGAACAGATGCGCACTGAAGACATGAACAGAAATTTCTGCAAAGAAGACATCCAGATGGCCAACAGACACATTTAAAAGGTGCTCCACATCACTTGGCATCAGGGAAATACTAATCAAAACCACAACGAGATACCACCTCACACCAGTCAGAATGGCTAAAATTAACAAGTCTGGAAATGACAGATGCTGATGAGGATGCAGAGAAAGGGGAACCCTCCTACACTGTTGGTGGGAATGCAAGCTGGTGCAGCCACTCTGGAAAACAGCATGGAGGTTCCTCAGAAAGTTGAAAATAGAGCTACCCTACGACCCAGCAATCATACCACTGGGTATTTACCCTAAAGATACAAACGTAGTGATCCGAAGGGGCACGTGCACCCGAATGTTTATAGCAGCAATGTCCACAATAGCCAAACTACAGAAAGAACCTAGATGTCCATCAACAGATGAATGGATAAAGAAGACGTGGTATATATACACAATGGAATACTATGCAGCCATCAAAAGAAATGAAATCTTGCCATTTGTTATGATGTGGAGGGAACTAGAGGGGTATTATGCTGAGTGAAATACATCAATCAGAGAAAGACAATTATCATATGATCTCCCCGATATGAGGAATTTGAAAGGCGAGGCAGGGCAGGGGATTGTAGGGGGAAGGGAGGGAAAAAAATGAAACAAGTGGGACGCCTGGGTGGCTCAGTTGGTTAAGCAGCTGCCTTCGGCTCAGGTCATGATCCCAGCGTCCTGGGATCGAGTCCCACATCGGGCTCCTTGCTCGGTGGGGAGCCTGCTTCTCCCTCTGCCTCTGCCTGCCTCTCTGTCTGCCTGAGCTCGGTCGCTCTCTCCCTCTGTCTCTGACAAATAAATAAATAAATAAATAAAATCTTAAAAAAAAAAAAAATGAAACAAGATGGGACTGGGAGGGAGACAAACCGTAAGAGAAGGGGGTGGCTGGGTGATGGACATTGGGGAGGGTATGTGCTATGATGAATGCTGTGAACTGTGTAAGACTGATGATTCACAGACCTGTACTCCTAAAGCAAATAATACATTATATGTTAATAAAAATAAATAAATAAAAATTAAAAAAACAGATGCACAGTTCACGTACCGTATGCCTCGGGGTCTAGCAGGAGACTGAACAGTCAATGGGGAGATGGGGGTCTCAGAGCAACAGAAGGACAAGGACCCAATGAGGCTGAGAACACACCTTCCTCGACGGTCAGATGTGTCACAGTATGCATTGTAGATATAACTTTTCTTTCTTTTACAAAATATTTTATTTATTTATTTAACAGAGAGAGAGAGGGAGAGCACAAGCAGGGGGAGGTGCAGAGGGAGAAGCAGGCTTCCTACTGAGCAGAGAGTCTGATGCGGGACTCGATCCCAACACCGTGGGATCATGACCTGAGTCAAAGGCAGATGCTTAACAACTGAGACACCCAGGCACCCTGAGATGTAACTTTTCAATTAAAAATTGAGGTTTTGCTTGGCTTTAAGAAGCCCCGAGAAGCATGCTGGAGGGGAGGGGGAGTTCCCTTCTGCGGTTGGCTCTTGGCAGTTTCTTCCGAAGCGGGGTTTACGGAGCGAGCGCACTCTCTCGTGCAGCAGAGCCTGCGGGGCCCCGAGGGCAGGCCATCCTGGGACCGAATCCTGCCACCACTGTGTACCTCAGACGCCGGCAGGATAAAGGGCTGTATCTGGTCAGTTGCGCGTGTGTGTGCGCGCGCACGCGTGTGTCTGTTAAAACCTTCTTCAACTCGAAATAAATTCCTTCTTCCCTTCCTCCCCCTCTCTTGGTCTCCTATGTTCCAGAGTCAGAATCTCAACACTCAGGACTTGTGGGTTTAGAAAGACTATGATGAACAAACCCTGTTTTGAACTAAGGAAATGTTCACAGGAGGTCGTAAAGCAACGTGACCCCTCTGTCTCCCCCAGTGGCCACGTGTAAACCAGGATACTGAGAAGGGTACAATCCGCAGAGCTTACGCAGATCTCATCTCGTACAAGCATTTATTAGCATGAGTGTGAGGGTGCGGCTTCATGGAACCTCCGCCACGGTCAAGATCCAGGGCGGCTCGGCCACTGCTGGGCTCCTCGTGGTCCCCTCTGTGTGGCCAGCGCTCCGCCCCCTCTGCTCAGTCCCTAAGCCCCGGCGACCACTAATGTGTTTTCTACCTCTATAATTTGGTTAGTTCAAGAACGCTGTATATATGTTATCATGGAGCATATCACCTTTGGAGACGGACTCTTTTTTCCACTCAGTCGGATCCCCCTGGGATCCATCCACGCTATTGTCTACGAGAAAAGTCATTTTTGACGTTGATAAATTATGCCTCCAACCAGAGTACCACCAAGAAGCTCCCTGTCCGGTGATTTTCTGCTCTTTGACTGTCCACCCACAAAGGAGACCTTGTGTCCTCTGTCTGGAAACAGAATCAGTGACTCTAAATACACAAAATTTGCCTAAGCAAGCAGCTACCACCCTCAGCGCGGGAGCACAATACTCTATTATGGTACACAAAAGTGAGCTGCGGGAATTTGGACATGGTGCCTTGAGCTTCTCAGATCCAAAACTTCAGGAAGGAAAAAAGATTTCCTCATCCTGTTATAGTTTGCCAGCTGCCAAGACGTTGGTTCTGTTTCTCACTGAAGGTCTCCACTGCCTCTTTAAGGGGCTGGCAGAGGACTATTCAGCCTCCCCGAAACGTTTCCTTTCTATGCACAGCAGGGGCGGCCATTTTGCCCACTGGACTCCGAGTCCCCTCTAGAAGACGGATCCCAATTCTGCTGCTCTTCTGTGAAAATCTGCTTCTCTAGGGAACTCTAGAGAACGGCCATTTCTGAACACCCCACCCTCATGGTCTTCCCTTTACAGCCGTTCTGAGTTATCTGTCGAAGACATGGAAATGATATCAAAAGCCTCATGAAAGTGAAATTTTCTAGAACAAATGAAATGTGTGTAAAAACTGCCCAAAGCCTTGGATCAAGAATGACTAATAGTGCGGGATGACAGTAATGATGTTCCTTGTGATACAGTGCTTCTGTCTGAAAAGGACTCCCTCCACCTTGAGACACCAGCCCTGTTAGCTCTGGGAGAGACAGGAAGGAGTCACGTCTCCATTCTCTCCTGAGGGCACCTGACCCACACCTCTGACTTAATGACCAAGGTGCACGGGGCTTGCCACACCAGGTGCACGGGATTCCTCACTTAACTGTCACAGACCCTGCAGCTCATTCGGAGGGTGTCCCACATACACACGTGGAAAGCCAGGAGACCAAGGTTTCCCATTACTTCCTCGAATTTAAAAAAAAAAAAAAAAAGTGGTTGCTATGAATTTGTAAAGCTCGAGGGAAGACCGCCCTCCCCGGTTCTCCCACAAATGCCCAGAACAGAGCCTGGCACATAATACATGCTCAATAAACTGAGATTCAATCTCTACCTACTCATGGTAACACAGCTCACGAAAGCTGTGTGGCGTGTTGGAAAAATCATGGTGCAAGGTTCGAGATGGGTTAGTTTCTATCACGATGCTTTAGTGCATGTCCTGTTGGGGATCCTGCCATGCCACAGTGTACACTTGATTCCTAAGACCTGCCAGCGAGGGGACAGGGCCCTAGGGAGAGTAGATCCTTGCTGCCTCCCACAACACGACTGAAGGGACATGTAAAGCAGTGCGGGGCGTGGGGGGCGCGGTACTGCGAATCCCACTGACATTAATCCTTCGTGGGAGAAATGAAAGGAGGGAGGAAGACAGATCATGCGGGACAAAGCAGGAAGATAAGAGAGAGACGTGCATATTCGAGGATGAGAGTTACATTTATTGCAAATTAGATTGGTTTGTTTTAGAGCAAAGGAAGACGAGGAGAGAATGAACAGCGAGCCATTTAAAAAACTTGATGCGGTTGTCTATGCTGAAGGAAAGAGTCATGGCATTAAATGGCATTAGTGTAGCAGGGCTTGATCCCAACCTGCCTTTAGGGCACTCAGCCTCTTCAGCGAAGAATGGGTACATGTGTCATCCTCTACCGTCTGTTCTAAAGCACCACAGTCCGAGGAACCCAACACAACTCTCTCGGTAGAGTCAGTGACACCCTCATTTCCAAGCCTGACCGCACACGCTGAGCAGAACTAGTCTTCCTTAGGAAAATAGGTGCCACATTCTAAATCAAACACTAGCAGACACAATTTGACGGTACACTCCAAGTCTGTTATGCCATGGTCAAGATGAATCCAGGCGGGGAGAGCTTCATATTAGATGGTCAATGAACAGTGACATCAACAGGGCAAAGGGCGAAATTAAAAGCAGATGACACACCCCTCAACAGCTGGAGAATGGATGTTAAATAAAATATAGCTCCTATTCCTAATACGAGTTCTGGAAAACAAGGACAGAGAGCTGCTTCCTTAACCTTAGTGGGGATATCCGCATGCCTGGGAGGCTCAGTCAGTTCGGCAACTGATTCTTGATTTTGGCTCAGCTCATGATCTTGGGGTCGTGAGATCAAGCCCTACACTGGACTCTATGCTCAGCGGGCAGTCTGCTTGAGAGTCTCTCTCCCTCTCCCTCTGCCCCTCCTCTACCCTGCTCATGCTCTCTCTCTCTAAAAAAAAATTTTTTTGGAAAGATTTTATTTATTCATCTGAGAGAGACAGAGAGACAGAGAGACAGAGAGACAGAGAGAGCACAAGCAGGGGGAGAGGGAGAAGCAGACTCCTCGCTGAGCTGGGAGCCAGACCTGGGGCTCAATCCCAGGACCATTATGATCTGAGCCGAAGGCATATGCCTAACCGTCTGAGCCATCCAGGTGTCCCCTCTCTAAAAAATTCTTTAAAAAACCCCTAAAACATTACACAGAGTATCTATCCTAAACTAACAGCCAACATCAAACCCAACAGGGAATTGTTACTTCCCCTTCAATCCGGAAGTGAGACAGGACCACCTGGACCACCACCTTGGACATTCCATAGGGTTTTCTGAGCCATTTAACACACAGTACGTACACAGACACCAAACCACAGAAAGAGAACACTAATCCTTATATGCTGATCACGGAATCCTAGACTATCCAAGAGGCTTTTACCCCTAACCCAAAGTAGGAGGGATTTGTAGGGAATCTGGGTAATAGAAAAAAGTAGGCAAATAAATTTTTAAAAATTACATGCCAGCCATTACCAGTCAAAAATCATAGAAGAGCAAAGGTTTCAGTCACAAGACCAAAAATAAAATATAACCAAAAAATACTCAAGAATAATCTTAAGAAATGTGTAGGACCTCCACGAAGAAAACTTTAAAACCTGACTTAGCATAAGGGAAGTCTTGCGTGAAGACAGAGACGGGGCACCTGGCTGGCTCAGTTGGTGGAGTGCGCAACTCTTGATCTGGGCAATTGTAGTTCGGGCCCCACTCTGGATGTAGACGCTACTTAAAAATAAAACCTTTTTTTTTTCCTAACTAAATTATTTATTTTATTTTATTTATATTTTTTCTTTTCTTTTTTTTTTTTTAAGATTTTATTTATTTATTTGACAGACAGAGATGACAAGCAGGCAGAGAAGTAGGCAGAGAGAGAGTCGGAAGCAGGCTCCCTGCTGAGCAGAGAGCCCGATGTGGGGCTTGATCCCAGGACCCTGGGATCATGACCTGAGCCGAAGGCAGAGGCTTTAACCCACTGAGCCACCCAGGCGCCCCAATATTTTTTATTTTCTTTTTAAAAAAAATTTTTTTTACATTTTTTTTTTTTTAAGATTTTATTTATTTATTTGACAGACAGAGATCACAAGTAGGCAGAGAAGCAGGCAGAGAGCGAGAGGAGGAAGCAGGCTCCCAGCTGAGCAGAAAGCCCGATGTGGGACTCGATCCCAGGATCCTGAGATCATGATCTGAGCCGAAGGCAGAGGCTTTAACCCACTGAGCCACCCCGGCGCCCCTAAATTATTTATTTTAGACTGTGTGGGAGAAGCATGAGCAGGAGGGGCAGAGGGAAAGGGAGAGAGAATCTCAAGCAGACTCCGTGCCGAGAGATGAGCCTGACACTGGGTTTGATCTCATAACTCTGAGATCACAACCTGAGCCAAAACCACGAGTCAGATGCTTGATCAACCATACCACCCAGGCGTCCCCAAAATAAAACCTTAAAAAAAAAAGTGGGGGGGGGCAGACCACATGTAGGTCTTCTGGGAGGGGTAAAGATATAAGGCTTTCCCAAATTTATTCTGGGTTTAACCTCATTTCAAGCAAAATCTCAAGGACTTTAATAATAAAATGATACCAGAGTTCTACTGAGAGGAATAAACAGGTGAGAAGCACTCAAATAATTACAAGAAAAGAAATGGAGGGAGGCTAGCCCGCCACCAGATGTTAAAACTATATTGAAAAATCTGATAATTAAATCAGCAAAACAGAACACATACTCCAGAAACAGAGCCTGGAGTGGAAACGGGGATAACTTTCCAGGAAAGCAGTCTGGAGACATAGATCGAGAGTCTCAAACACGTTCCTGTCTTGTCCCCTTCAAGGGCACGATCTGAAGCGGAAACTCAGAGCTCTGCACGGACTTGGTCCCTGGAGGATTATGGGAGCTAATGCCAGACACGTCACTTGGGCAGTTACCAAAGTCATGCCTGGGGGCAATTAGTACAGTGATTAAAAACGTTTACAAGTTAAAAAAGAAAAATCAAAATGTTTACAAGTGTACCTTGTTTTTAAAATGGAAATACAGATGACAATTTTTTTTTTTTTTTTGCAAACCCACAGGAAACTGATCAGAGCCCCAAGTAAAACAAAGATGGGCAAACTGTTGGCTCCACATTCTGACTGCCTTGAGTTGGTCCTGACTGGCCACCCGAGGCCTGCGACACTGAGACCAAGGCCTGGGGGCCTGAGCTTCTCTAAGACATAGCCAGCCGCTCGAGCCGTGACGTTCATCCTCATGGCAGCCCAGGCGGGAGCATATCACTCAGGGTTTCCAAGGGAGGGCACGGGCCCCGCTGGGGTTATTCTAGCATGCAGGGCGAGTTTATCGCCAAGGGATGGCAAGGTCCTTGCCAAAGCCCCGGAATCATGACGGAGGCTCTTGCTGTGCCTATCCACCGATGATCCAGAGAATCTTTGGAAGCAGATCTGAGGATGTGTATCAAAAGCCTTCATATTTTGGGTCTCTTTGGGGCCAGCATTCTATTTAGGCATGTGTTCTAAAAATCAGCTATTCAACTTTTAAAACTATAATGTATCATTATAAATGGTCTGTGTCCAAAAATAGGAAATGGGAAGACACCGTAAACCTCACACCATCTGAAGAAGCAGCTCCACATTAAAGCAACAAAAAATAGAGATGACAAAAAGGAAAAGAAAGAATTAACTATTGAAGACAGCTTAGGGTAAAGAACATTCAAATTATTTCTTAAAAAGAAAGGATGTAGGTATTTCTAGTGATGGCCTTTTAGAATGACCAGTGGGCCCTGAAAATGCTCTCAGGAGGCTGCCCTCTGAGAGGAAAAGTGTGTGAAGTCTTGCCTTAGGCTTTTCTCTGAGAGTCAGGTCCTAAGAGTAGAGGGACACAGTCCCCCACTGGCTAGTGCATCAGAATCACCCAGGAGCTGGTTCAAAACTCTCCAGCCTGGGTGGCTCCGTTGGTTAAGTGTCTGCCTATGGCTCAGGGCACAGTCCTGGGGTCCTGGGATCAAACCCCAGAGCCCCATGTTGGGCTCCTTGCTCCCTCTCTCTGCCAAACAAATAAATAAAATCTTTAAAAAAGCCCAAAACACTCTCCAGTCACTCCCCAGGTTCCAGAACGGGGACCTCCCAGGGGCTGGGTGGAGTGGAAGCTTCTACATTTAGGCCCCGTGAGTGAGGCTCAGGCAGTGGGACTCGCTCTAGTGCCCAGTTTAGGAATGACGGTCTGCTGGAGAGACTGAATCCCAGTTTAAGTTAAAGTTTTAGGTCTGGGGGCGCCTGGGTGGCTCAGTGGGTTAAGCCTCTGCCTTTGGCTCGGGCATGGTCTCAGGGTCCTGGGATCGAGCCCCACATCGGGCTCTCTGCTCAGTGGGATGCCTGCTTCCCCTTCTCCCTCTGCCTGCCTCCCTGCCTACTTGTGATCTCTCTTTCAATCTCTGTCAAAAAAAAAAAAAAAAAGTTTTAGGTCTGCAAAGTTGACTCCAGGCGCCCCTTTCCCCATCTGTAAAGTGGGACGAAACCTACGTTTCTACCTTAGAAAGAGAACACGGGGTCTTGGCCTATGGAGAGCTGGGGGTGGGGGGAGGCCCCGTGTTGTGCCAAAGTGGGGATGGGTCTTCCCCTTCGGCAGGGGTGACCCCGCAGAAGTACCACCATTCCGACTACAAGACAGAGGGGTCCCCGGTACAGAGGCCCGATGCCGGAGCCCACGCCTGAGGCCATCTGAGCCCCGCGTCTTGCTCAACGGGAGGGCTGGACACCCCCACGAGGACGTCCCCACCTACCAGCCCAGAGCTCCGAGGCGATGTGGGGGGCCATCGGGGCAGCCATCACCACCAGGGCACAGAGCGCGTCCTCAAACTCGCGGCTATGGAGAACCACTCTCGGAGAAGCTTGCTGAGGAACAGAAAGAACAGTGGGAGAACGCTGAGACCGGGTGAGGAAGGCCATTCGTGTCTCTGAAGCCCAGAGACGCAAGCAGGTAGGCAGAAGCCTTCCTTCCCATCCACGTTTGCTCTGGACACAGAACTCGCCCTGTTTCATCAGAGTATTAAGACAGTATTAAAAATAGTGCTCTGGGGCACCTGGGTGGCTCAGTGGGTTAAAGCCTCTGCCTTCGGCTCGGGTCATGATCTCAGGGTCCTGGGATCGAGCCCTGCATCGGGCTCTCTGCTCGGCAGGGAGCCTGCTTCCTCCTCTCTCTGCCTGCCTCTCTGCCTACTTGTGATCTCTGTCTGTCAAATAAATAAATAAAATCTTAAAAAAAAAAAAAATAGTGCTCTGCTCTTCGCTAAGCACATCCTGTGCCCTCGGTCCAAAGCTGACTCTGTAGTTCCCACCCGATGTGGGGCTCGATCCCAGAACCCTGGGGTCATGACCTGAGCCACCCAGGCGCCCCACTGAATCAGAAACTCCTGCCCACTCTGCGAGGTTTCCCATGCGCTGCAGGACCAGTGAGGCCTGCAAAGAGACTCGATCACAGGCTTTACGATGTGGAACGCCCAGGGCAGGGGTCCTCCTCCTGCCCCTTCAGGGGTCTCGGGGGTCCTATAACACAGGTGTGCCAGTTATTGTGAACACCCAGTTTCTTCCTGCGGCGCAGCTAGTCCCAGAACACAGCCACACCCACTGAATTTATGGGGTACCTACTGGATGCTAGACTTTAGGGATAAAATGTCCAGAAGGGTTTCGTTTCTGCCTTCAAGGAGGTTATAGCCAATGGGGGAGCAAAGTGACAGATGAATCGAGGGTGTCACTGACTCCACAGGCTGTGGGTGGGGAGGGAGGGTGGTCAGCAAAGCAGGGTGTGAGCTGGCGAGTGTAGACCAAGGACAGCCTGGAAGAAGTGGGCTGTGGGAAGGACAATGGCGCTGAGTTTCCCAGAGGCTGGCCAGGGGGGCGGTGGGGGGGGTGTATGATGATAAAAATAAGGCGATGGTAGCAACTCAACCTGTGTTTTTAACACCCACGTTAAGGTATTTTGCTAGGTAAAAAGAGGCCAAAAATATTATACTTCTTTTTTTTTTTTTTTTTTTTTTAGAGCATGCCTATATGATCTTTGCAAAACTGCCCAAGAAATCAGAATATAACTCCGTGGGAATGGATACAGAGAGCATCTACCAGAAGGGCTGCAGACAGAACTTGCTGCTGGGGAGAAATTTCATTTTTCTGTAATATTTTTCAGTTTTTATCCTGATTAAAAAAACACACACAGGGGACCCCTGAGGGGCTCAGTTGGTGAAGCGTCTGCCTTCGGCTCAGATCATCATCCTGGGCTTCTGGGATGGAGCCCCCGCATTGGGCTCCCAGCTTAGTGGGGAGTCTGCTTCTCCCTCTCTCTCTGCCTGCTGCTCCCCCTGCTTGTGCTCTCTCTCTCTCTCTGACAAATGAATAAATAAAATCTTGGAAAAAAAAAAAAAAAAAGACCCATACACACTCAGCAATCTGGGAAATACAAAATCACTCACAATTATACCACCCAGAAAAAAACCTGATGTATTTTATCCTGGTCTCCAAAAAGATGTGAATAGACACATCTGTCCCCATACCCTTGGCTCAACTGGAATTTTTATCCTATGAGCAGTTCTGTATTGTGTATTTACTTGATGTTGAATCAGGAACGGTCTGATACTAAGGATTCCTGGAAGACACGATGTGAGTGGTGGAGGCACATTTCCTCCCTATTGATATGATAGACATTATCTCATGATGTCCGCATTGAGGACAGCTGGGGTTCTACCTCTCTGTGATTATAAGTCACCTGCCACAGGCTGGCCCTCAGTCAAAGGACACAAACCACCAAACCAAAGTTCTCAAAGCCAAAGTTCTTTCTGGCAAGGTTACAACAACCAAGGCAACTGCTGGGATGTGACACTGTCTCACTGTCTTTGTCATAGCACAAGCTTTATGTTAAAAAGGTGAAAAAAAAAAAAAAAAAAAAAAAAAAAAAGCCTTGTGTTTTTAATTTGCGTTTCATGATCATTAGTAAGGCATGTATTTTTTTTCTGCCAGGTTTACAGATTATTTCTATCCCATTTTCTGTGGGTGATTCTCTTTTCAAATCCTTTGACCATTTTTAGGTCAAGTAGTTTGATATTCACATGTAAAGCGCTCTTTATATATTAAGGATGTTAAGCCTCATGTCGGACATATTTGTTATAAAATGTTTTCCCCAGGTTTTCCCTGCTTCGTAACATGGCATGTTTTAATATACTAAAAATGGCAGGTTTTATGTAGTCAAACTCGTAAATTTCTTCCACTGTTCTTAAAGCCTGGCAGGAGCTTCATGATAAAAGGCAACTGTTAATAGTTTTCATGTCCTTTTTTTGGTTGGTTGTTGTCCAAACAGCTAACCACTTCCCCAAGCTCCTATTTGTTCACAAATTCTTCCCCTGGTAAGAAAAATTCTAGTCACACGTAGCCAGAAGAGCAGTCTATGCTAAAAAGGCTGACTTTTGTTTTTAGTGAGCACAAATCTGATCGGTCTTGGTTAAAGGAGTGTAACACGCTAGGGGGTGTTGGATCCATCAGGAGAGCAGGCAGAGGAAGCAGGAAGAAAGAGGGGAGCTGGAACAGAGGGGGCTTGAGTCTGGGTCTGATGTGTCACTAATCTACCAGACATGTCATCCAAGCTCCCTGCGTGTCACTGTCCTCATCTGCAAAATATGGGAGTGGGGGAAGGGACTGAGGGGTGGGCTTTCCACCGGACTCTCTTTAAGAACCTTCCAGCTATAAAGCTAGGTTGTGACTGGGGGCGGGGGGGGGGGGGAGGGGATGCTTCTTTAACATAACAGAGCACACCAAGGAGGCGACACCATGGTCCTGTTCTGTCCACCACCCAGGACCCTGCGGGCCACCTCCCAATGCGGCTGGAAGCTACCCTGTCCTCTGCTTACCAGCAAATGAGGCCAGGAGGGCCACTTACCAGAAGGGCACTGGTGAGTCCCATCAGCTGAGAAATTACAGAATTCAGTGAGAAGTCCTCTGTGAAATGGGCAGTCACCTACGGGTAAAAGTTGAATAATTTACTTTCTTCAAAATCCCTTTAAGCTTTCCACAAAGACAACAACAAACCAAGTGCATCATTCAAACAATGTGAATTAAATGAATGCGAAGATATTTACAAAGGCATTCATTATCTTGAATAATCATGATAACGTTTCATCGGCACAAAGATTTTTAAAATCAGGGTCAACGGTGTTTCCGGGGTTCCACACTTCCTGCTCCCGCACACTGGGGACAGTGTCGGTTCTCCCGGGGCCGGGGCGGGGGGGCATTGAATGCTACCAACTACCTGGACAGGAAGCAGGACCCGCAGACGACAACAGTCACCGGGAGATGGGGTATGGGATGTCCCTTCTCTCCGGCTCCGTGACTTTCATTCACAACAGAGGTTATTTGTATATGGGATAAGGTGAGTTTTGCATGTTCAGATATGGAATCAAAGTAAGAACACTGATAGGACTTGTCAGCTCCTTCCTGTTTATGTGCTCCTCGATTTCGACCACGGCCAAGAATACAGAAAAACAAGACATCTACAGAGGCCAAGAGTTTCCGACTTGTCGAAATACCCCTCGTCTATGACCTGACAGAAGAGAAGAATGTACCAAATCCAGAGAGGAAGAATGTGGCACAGATATAATCACTCGGGCATCACTCACATCACAAAGCTCAACTGCGTGCACTCTGTGTCTTTACACTAGAGCAGAGGGGTCGGGAATATTCCCTGAGCAAGTGTCACTGAATGAGACCATGCTGGACTCAGGGCCTCATGAAAACCCTGTTCCTGCAATGTCATCAGTTACGAGTCCAGAAAAGTGACCTTGGCTGACTTTATGAGTTCAAACCAGCAATTCTAAAAAAGTAAAAATAGAATTAAAAATTTGGCCCAAGGAATATTTGGGGTGTCAAGGCTTTATCCAGTAAAACATATCTTTGGATCTCCTCCATGTCTTCTTTCAAAGACATACAACATTTTTTTCACAAAGTGCTGAAAAAAGCAAATGTCATGGTATGGTATCAGACTTCTAGAGAAATTTATAGGGATCTGTTATCAACGAAGACTCTTTTACAATGAATCAGGGGCACCTGGCTGGCTCACGCCTCTTGGGGCACGAGTTTGAACCCCACATTGGGTATGGAGATGACTCAAAATTGAAATCTTTTTTTTTTTTTTTTAAAGATTTTAATTATTTATTTGACAGACAGAGATCACAAGTAGGTGGAGAGGCAGGCAGAGAGAGAGAGAGAGAGAGAGAGAGAGAGAGAGAGGAGGAAGCAGGCTCCCCACTGAGCAGAGATCCTGATGCGGGGCTTGATCCCAGGACCCTGGGATCATGACCTGAGCTGAAGGCAGAGGCTTTAACCCACTGAGCCACCCAGGTGCACCAAAATTAAAATCTTTAAAAAATAAAAAAAGAAAACAATTTAGACAGTAAAATATTGTCTGTGAATGTAACACAAACACATCACCTACTGGCAAAAGTTAACCCACAGTGACTCACACAGATGCTGTGTAACAATGTCACTGGGTGGGGAAGTCCTCACCACGTGGGGCATCCGGGAACTCTCCAGGCTCTGGGCCTCATCTCTGTCCCCATCTGGACAGAGCGGTCTCTTTATGCCCCCTTCAAGCCTACACTTCTGTTTCTGTTCACCTCAATTGTAGGGGGTCCTGTATTTGGTTCTCTGCCCCCGTGGGTTAAGTGTGGCACTGTGGGAAGGGGGCGGCCTCCTGGGATCTGGGGTGCACACGTGATGGACACCGTCAGAGGAAGCCCTTTCCTGAGAGCGTGTCTCTCCGTGACAGCACATGGACTGCTGCTTCAGCTTGGTGAGCGACTCGACACGGTGAGAGCAACCCTTCCAGACCAGGGGGGCCGCCGGCGTGAGGAAAGAGGCAGGCCCGTCCACTCGGACCAAGCGAGCTCAGTCACAGAACTAACCAGCAGCCCCAGAAAGCTCCTGACCTCAGAGATGACCGAGTTCTTGTACTCCCAGAGCCTCCTGCTCTCGGCTCTCTCCTTGTCACTCAGCAGCTGGGGCTGGGGAGCCGTTCCAGGAGCCCTGGCCTCGATGAAGCGGGTCACCAAGGCCCACAGACGCTGTTGCCACCTCAGCACCCCGGGGAGGGCGTCGGCTGAGTTTCATGTCAGGAAACGAGACAGAGAAAGAAAGACCCGTGAGTGACTGATCTGGCTCTCCCCAAGCCCAGAGAGGCACGTGTGTGTTGAAGACACGTTTCCTTGTGTCCCGATGGGAGCTACGGGGGCCGTCCTGGCTTCCAGCGTCCGGGAGCTCAGAGCAGCATGGACCCCATCACACCCCAGAGCCCTGGGTCACACGGTTACTCGGAGTGCCGGCCACCCACCACCCCGGCCCACGAGGTGACCTCAGAAGCCTGGGCCAGGATGGGCCTCAAGTGCCCACAGCTGTCTTGAGTAAGACAGCCGGCTGCTGCCAAGGTGTCCCCAGAGATGCCTAGGCCCGCACGTGTGCCCTTGATCCACCCCCAGTGATTCCAACACAGCTGGTTCTGGGACCAGCCTCTGTGACACACTTGTCACAGGCAAGGGCATCTGGCTGCTCCTGCACACAGCCACCCGTGAGGTAGCCCGCAGGAAGGAAGACCGAGTGACCGCTGGACCGTGTATGCTAGGACGCCTGGGGATTTTACCTCCCGCCTTTTCAGGACTAACCAGCTCTGCAGGGACAGCCCTCCTATGATGGGGTTCTGGGGGCTGACTGTGGGCGAGGGAGGGGGTCCCGGGTACCATTAGGAGCAGGTCCTGGGCAACGACCCTGCTCTAGAACATTTCAGGATGGATCAAGAGGGGACTGGCCTCTGTTGGCCACAGAGGGGCGCGGGGTGGCATGGAAGCCAGTCTGGCTCCTGGGGAATGTCCTCAGGAGGGTCCCTGTAGACCTGGCAGCACACCACAGACTCGCCAAAGGCAGCTTCCTGGAGTCCCCCGGATGCTGCGTCCACAGGCCTGGGGCGAGGACTGGAAACCCACAATGGCCACCAGCTTCCCTCACCCAGGGAGGCTCCCTCCATCTGGGAACCCCGGGCTACGAAGGGCACAGGACGTGGGAAACACCACACTACCCGCTTCCTGGAACGGATTCCTAGACCCCTGACTACGGTCTTCAACCCAGATAGTTCCTTCCCCAAACTCCTCCGGCGCCGGAGGCAGAACACAAAGGAGGAGGCGGCGGAGGGGAAGGGCCTTACTCTTCACGTCCCACAGGATGTCCTTCTCAGGAGGGGCGGCGAAGAGGACGTAGAGCCGGATGGTGTCGAGGCCGTACTGCTCGACGACCTCCTCGGGGTCCACCCCGTTGTGTCTGGACTTGCTCATCTTCTCCCACGTCACCTCCAGCGTCTCCCTCGTTTCTGCGTGAACAGGAACCGCACCTGCGCTCCAAAATAACGCACAGGGACAGAAGGTGTGGCTCTCCGGGTCTCAGAGCAGCAAAGCCCCCTGAGGGGTCACTCTGGTCTCCACGACATGGTCTTGTGTGACCAGGCCCCATGGAATGCGGTGTGCCCCTGGGGGGCCAGCCCACCATGCACGGCCTGTGGCTCCTCCCCACCCCCACCCCACCGGTCCCGAGGGTGCTGGCGGAGAAGGTCTTCCATGGCTAGGCTGGGATGTGGGGACCTTGTGGCCAAGGCCCAGTGGCCGGGACAAGAACGGACATCTGGCAAAGCCAAGGTCTTTCTTGGGACCTGGAACTAAGAGACAGAAACTCTTGTTTCAGTGTTGCCAGGCACCGGAACTACAGTAAAGTCATAAGGAGATGGGGCCAGACATGGCATCGTGGCTCCCCGAGGCCACCTTGTAACCTGAAGTTGGGGGAGAGCAGAAGCCCAGCCTGGTGGGGGATGGAGATCCGGGCAGAAGAACAGAGGGGAGGAAGTGGGACCGGAGGCTATCGAAGGAGGGAGGAGAAAGTCCTAGGACTGGCATCTGTGTGTCACCCGGTGGCCGCGGGTGTGCTGTGAGCCGGCCGGAGCGCTGGCAGCTGGCTTGGGGTGGGATCCCAAATCCTGTGCTCAACCTGCCTTTGGGTGCATTTCTGTTCCTTCCAGCCACACAGTCCCAGACTCCAATGGCAGCCAACCTCCCAAGGGACTGATGTGTATACCTAAGATCTAATTCCATGCTTCAGCAGAAGCACACCCATGAGGAGATGGAATCTGCCTTCGCTGACCCAAGTATTCTCTCCCAGGGGCAAGTCTGCGCGGGAAGGGAAAAGACGTTCACAATATTGTCTGGCTCCATGACATTGGAGCAAAGGGAGACTGAAGTTGCTTTATCCAGGCTGTGGCTCAGGGAACCACTGCTCTGTTTACCCTGCACACCTTCTCTGGGCTGTAGCTACTCTTTCCAACACTGTTGTGCAAATTAGGAAAAAGCCAACTATCTGGGCAGAGTGGTTGAGAAGTTAGAGAAAGGTGCCTTCTCTTGGCACTGAGGTGTATGGTCTAGCAAATGGCTGGAGGTCAGGCCATGCTCACCCCCTTGGCTGGGTACCTTTGTGCAGTCCACACGCTGCCCAGCTGTACACGGCAATCCCGTGTTCACACAGAGCACTTTGCTATCAACTGAAATGCATAAGCCCTTTGAATTTGGCTGCTTTCCCCTCTGGTCCGTGTTGCTGAAACATAGCCAATTTCTGCTTTTCCAGCTTTTTTTTCTCCTTTGGACCATTCCAAACCCTGATATATTACTGCACTAAGTAGGTAATTCCACTGATGGATTCCATCTAAATCTTTTCTCTAGTGTTTGGCTTGGGAGGCTGCCTACCATTAAGGGGTTGTTGGGTTCACAAGATGCCCTCCCTTAGGCACTTCATTTTCTAAACTAAATGACCAGAGTTCTGGGGGTTTCTTATAGGTGCCCCTAAATCCGCCCACTCCCATTTTCTACTGATTTCCTCAGTGTGCTGAGCGTACACGACACCATCACGGTGCCGCTTCAGGATCCGGTGGGAGGTACTACCCCTGAGGAAAGGGGCAGAGGAAGTCAGGGGAGTACCAGACGGGGCTGCCCTGGGGTGTCACAGGGGTTCAGTATTGGGGTGGCCCCGAGTTCTGATTTGTGCCTCAAGAGCACCTAGGGAGAAGTGCTGGGAGTACCCCAGACTTAGAAGAGTGTCTGTCGTGTCTGTGGGCTCTGTTCCTGAGACACACTGTCAAACATGAGCTTGGACATGAGGGGATGCCCGGGCTGACTCTGGGTTACACACAAATGAAAACCCGGCCAAAAGCGAACAGACGCTGGATGGGGCTAGGGCCAAGGGACGGGCACCTGCATGGGACCCAATGGGCCCTTCTTACCTGTGAGATCTACTTCTTCTCTCTGTAGATACTGTCCTGATGGCAGGCGGAATGTCTGCCCCTTGATAAGGCCTTGGGCCAGCAGCTTATGGAAAGGCTCTCTGAGAAAAGATAAAGGGAAACGTAATCCATGGGTGGGGATTTGAAGCATCCAGAAGACAGCAGTACAAACCTTCTCGGCTGATGGACAGAGAGAGCTGCCCTTTGTGAAAGCAGGGGGGCTGGCCACCGTCACCTGGAAACCCAACTGGGACAATGGCTCCTTATTAAGAAGCAGTAAGAACATGAAGTCAAACCAGCGGGTTTCCACCGCTTTCCGCTTGGCGAAGTGGCGAGAGCAGGAGGCTTCAGGTTCGGAAGGTCTGGATTTGAATCTGTTTCCTACTCAGGGAATTTTAGGAGCCAAGGCAAGTCCCTTACCTGTTCTTAGCATCTGTTTGGTTATCTGCCAAGTAAAGGCAATAAAAATCTGTCCAATGGCTGTCGGGAAGGTTCAAGTAAATGAACGCCTGAAAATACTTGTAAACTTTAAAGAACCCTACATATGTCAGCTCCGTGCTGAGTCTTGCGTCAGGAAGGGCTTGAGAGGGTGCAGGGAGGTTGAAGTCAGGGTTCTGGGCAAGCAGGCTGCTGTTCCCCCCACCTCGTCCACACTGCCTGCTCACATTCTTTAAAAAAGGTATAAGTCGAAAAAAAAAAAGGTATAAATCGGGGCGCCTAGGTGGCTCAGCAGGTTAAGCCTCTGCCTTCAGCTCAAGTCATGATTTTGGGGTCCTGGGATGGAGTCCCACATCGGGCTTTCTGCTTAGTTGGGAGCCTGCTTCCCTTTCTCTCTCTCTCTCTCTGTCTCTCTGCCTACTTGTGATCTCTCTGTCAAACAAATAAATTAAAATCTAAAAAAAAAAGGTGTAAGTCATATAAATTAATCATACATAGACCTTGTCTGCTCAAATTCATTACCCTCCTCTTTTTAGGCCTATCTCCACCCGAGGAGATAGTTGTTTTTAATTGTACGGTGAATATACCTGGAAAAGTCTTGAGACTTCTTTGAATGCCTTTTCCATACAGATGCATATATGTATAAATGGTTTTGTATAATTTTCTTGGACTTAAATAGATTATAACGAACCTACTACTTTGTGGTCTTTCATTCAACCACAGGAAGGACTTCCCCACGGAGGTCCATACAGACCCAGCTCTACTTCAAATTGCTCCCGAGTTGGCCTGCGGTGGGGACGGATTATAATTTGGTCACAGTGCCCGGTCTTAGTCACTTTTACTGGAAGAATAGTGAAATATAAACGTCTCCTCTAAAGGGGACAGGGAGAGGTTGACCCCTATGCCGAAAGGACTTTATTTCTGATTCCTGGAGTTTGGAATAGTGCTGGTTCACGTGCTTTCCAGCTGAAACCGTACATTCCAAAGAATCCACCTGATTCAGCTGGAAAGCACGTGAGCCAGCGCTATTCCAAACTCCAGGAATGACTTGGGGAGATACGTACTGATTGCACGTGTGTGCGTTTCTTGTAAGGACAGCAGGCAGGGACGTGCGGTGGGAGCCGCGTTCTCCACGAGCATCACCGGCAGCACGAGGGGCTTCAAGTTCACTTCCGCAAGGCGCTGGCTTGGTGAATCTGACAGGACCCTCGTTTCTCACTCGAGGCCGTCTGGGGTAAATGAACCGTGAGGCCGAGTTGGGCCGGTGGACAGGCCCCCGATTTGTACCCGTGTGGGACAGATGCAGTTTAGGGGAAACTTTCTGGTGGATTCAGGGGGTGGCGTGGAGCAAAGAGAGTGACCGGGAAAGGGAGGAGGGTTGGCTAGAAAGAAGGGACTCCTAGCCTGTGTATTTTAAAATCTTACAAGTGCGTGTGTGTGTGTTTGGTGGCTGATGGTGACATATTTCCCAAGGTGGAAAACACCAAATATAGGTTACATTCAAGGAGAAATGTAACACATTTCAAATTATTCAATGTTAGGGCACCTGGGTGCCTCAGTGGGTTGGGGCCTCTGCCTTCGGCTCAGGTCATGATCCCAGGGTCCTGGGATTGAGCCCCGCATCGGGCTCTCTGCTCAGCGGGGAGCCTGCTTCCCCTCCTCTCTCTCTGCCTACTTCTCTGACTACTTGTGATTTCTGTCTGTCAAATAAATAAATAAAATCTTTTTTTTTTTTAAAGATTTTTATTTATTTGACAGACAGAGATCACAAGTAGACGGAGAGGCAGGCAGAGAGAGAGAGGAGGAAGCAGGCTCCCTGCTGAGCAGAGAGGCCTATGCGGGACTCGATCCCAGGACCCTGAGATCATGACCTGAGCCGAAGGCAGCGGCTTAACCCACTGAGCCACCCAGGTGCCCCAGTAAATAAAATCTTTTAAAAGAAATTATTCGGGGCGCCTGGGTGGCTCAGTGGGTTAAGCCGCTGCCTTCGGCTCAGGTCATGATCTCAGGGTCCTGGGATCGAGTCCCGCATCGGGCTCTCTGCTCGGCAGGGAGCCTGCTTCCCTCTCTCTCTCTCTCTGCCTGTCTCTCCATCTACTTGTGATTTCTCTCTGTCAAATAAATAAATAAAGTCTTAAAAAAAAAAAAAAAAAAAGAAAAGAAATTATTCAATGTTAATCTTCAACGTCACAGGGGCCACCTGTCATGCTATTGTGTTAATTTGGAAGAAATTCTACATGTGCATGTGTACATAAGTCCTTGTTCAGGCTCTAAAATCCATCCTGAGAATAAACTCTCTTGTGTCGTAGAACGGCCTTCCTCCCACCTCCCCCAGTGACATTCCACCAGCAAAGCCACATTTGGCAGATGGGCATCCTTTGGCACCACAGTTCATGTGCCTGCAAGGTTCCTAGAAAATGTGAGTCTTTGACATAGAAAACCATGAAACGTTCTGACAGTCGAGAGTGCTTGGACCTTATGCTGCATTTGAATACGGCGACGCCTTGAACGGGGAACCGCAGTGTCCATGGTCCCCCCACCCCGCCCCATTCAGGAACACCTGCACGCCCTCCATGAGGAACACATGTCCTCAGGCCACATAGGTTTATCCGCAGCAGGCTGGGGTTTTGATGCCCGAGGACCCAGGTCCTCATCTTCCAAAAGAAGCTCAGAGAACTGTAGCTGCACAGACCTGCACGTGATTTTCTCCACCGTCAGCCCCCGCTGGTCTTGCTGGTGTGTCTGCCACTTAAACACACTTGTGCCTCACCGAGGTCATGGGCACTCTTGGTTGTTCCCAGCATGTGCCATGCTCCCCAGGAAACCTGGACTCCCCCTTCACCACTGTAACAGCCATTCCCTTCTTTGGGTGGCCACCTCTGTCCCCAACACACACCCCCACGCCTTCCCTTGTGTCCTGCAGTGTCTGGCACACATAGTCATGATGGGTGTGACCAGGCTGTGTCGTGATTACAACAGGAAGACCCGCCCGTGCCCTGAGCTGCGCCCATCACGGCAAGGACTCTTCTCTTATCCTTCCCTCTGTCCCCAGCACTTGGCACTTTGCACGACAGATGGAAGACAGGCTCAACAAAATGTCCAAAACACGGATGGATGGATGAATGCATAAATACGCACAAACAGACACAAATGCATGGGTGGTGGGACAGAGAGAGGAGGACGCTGGCTAGCTGCTGTTGGTGGCCTCTTGAAGCTCTTTTTCCCTTCCAACCAATGTAAGGTGGCGCTTGGATTTTAACCCAGTACATACACTAGAGTACGTACACAGCCACGGTTTTAAAACTAAATAGGAAAATCATATGGCTACTTTTTACTGGACAGACAAAGGACGAGACTGGACACAAATGTGTTCAAAAGCACCAAGCAGACTAAGCCGGTATTCTACAAGGTGCCTTTCCTAAGCATCAGTGGGTTCAATAGGGTAACCTGCGTGTGCACTCAGTCTTCCTCAAATAGTTCTATGGGCTGCGGCCCGACAGGAAAAAAAAAAATACTAAAAGCCAGACCACCACCTTCTCCCTGCTGTGCCCAATGTCAGTGGGATGAACTTGAGAGTTTACGAGATTTTTCCTTTCCTCTCTCACTCTAAATACACGGCTTGGGCCACTCTTAGGAGAAATAAAAAACCGGGATGGAAGGAAGAAGAAGATAAGCTGGATCCCAAGGATAAAGATGAGTCATCTGATGAAAATCCGTTAGCTTTCAACCCCCAGATGGGGCAGAGGGGAAGAAACCGGGAATCCTGGTCTGGGTCCTGCTGTTTCTCAAGTGACTCGATGCTGCCACCTCCTGGGAACAGGCAGCATTGCACCTGCTGGCGTCTGCCTCTAACTCCAGTCCTTCTGGAAGCCTGTGGCTGCTGTCCTGGGGCCTGAAAGCTTACAATTCTTCTCCAAGCACTACCCCCCCCCCCCACTCCCCCCACCCCGCTTTTTCTTTCTTTTTTTTTTTTTTTTTTAAAGATTTTATTTATTTATTTGAGAGAGAGACAGTGAGAGAGAGCATGAGCGAGGAGAAGGTCAGAGGGAGAAGCAGACTCCCCATGCAGCTGGGAGCCCGATGCGGGACTCGATCCCGGGACTCCAGAATCATGACCTGAGCTGAAAGCAGTCGTCCAACCAACTGAGCCACCCAGGCGCCCCCACCCCGCTTTTTCTAAGTAAACTGTGAAATGAAGTGCATCACATGTAATGAAAAGTCTACAAATCGTACAGGTAAGACTCGATGAATTTTCTCTTTTTAAATAGAGATTTTTGTTTATTTATTTAAGAAAGAGAGCACAATCAAGGGGAGCAGCAGAGGGAGAAGCAGCCTTTCTGCTGAGTGGGGAGCCTGATGTGGGACTTGATCCCAGAACCCTGGGATCATGACCTGAGCTGAAGGCAGACACTTAACCCACTGAGCCACCCAGGCACCCCTTGAATTTTTCCAACATAAACACCTCCACTGAAGACCCGTGCGTGACCAGCCTCCCGCAGGCCCTACCTCCCCACCCTGGGCACCACCAGCCTGGCTGCTGACGCCATCAACGAGTTCTGCCTGGTTCAAAACCACTTCTAACCCTTTCCCGGCGAGGAATCCCGGGGGCCTGTGCACATCGGAGGCCGCCCCCAGAACTGTCCCTTGCTGGCGTGTCCTGTGTGGTACTGGCACCTGCACTCGACAGATACTCAACTGTAAACTGTGCTGTGCGTTCAGGTGAGTCGCCTCCCTGTTCTCCTCTTGTGAGCCCCTTCTCAGGGCCTAGTTCGTAGCGGATGCCCAACATTCGTTCACTGGTTTGACCTCAATCAACTTTGTGTCCACGAGGGAGGAAACAAGCCTGCAGCGGCAGAGGTGGGGACAACGTGCAGGGGGGGCGAGAATGAAGGAAGAAAGGCAGATGAAGGGCAGGCGCTGGGCATCATGGCTTCTGGTTGGGGCCTTGCAAGGAGAGGTGCGCTGAGATTTCGGACTCCATCCACGCAAGCTTGCAGGAAGCTTGCAGGAAGGAGCAAGGGCACGAGCGTGGGAGTGGGCCTCCAAGAGGGTTCACACCACCGGATTTCGTGTGGTGGGAGGGGCGCGTCCCAGCCCGAGTCCCGCTCATTCCCCAGTGGCCCTCCCCTCTCCCCCCTCCCCCACTCTCGCAGCGCTCTAGGGAATGGTCCCCAGGCCTCTGGGAATCCGGTTTGCCTTCTCCAGGCTTCAGGCTGAAGCCGGTCACATGCACCCACAAGTAGTTTAGCCCGGCACGAGGAGTCACATTTTTTAAACCATTCCACAGGCATGTGAGCAGCAACAGGGTGCTGGGCACTCTGCCCTTAGAAGGCTTATGAATGAGTGGCCAGAGACACGCTCAGAAATAACCATCCACACCACAGGGAAGAGGCACTCGTGTGACACAGAGGTGCAAGGTGCAGGGGAAGGACGGCCCAGGGGGACATCAAGGGTCCCAGTCCCGCCGAAGCAGAGATCCTACCACGGCCAAGCTAAGATTCACAACCAGTGTCACATACTCCCTGTGGAGGCCAAGAAAAACAAAGCTGTACCCACAGTACAAGTCTAGCCCTGACATAAGTGCAGCCATCTTGATGTTCCAGATTATCACAAAATATTTCTTGGGTTCTGACCTACTCAGGTTAGCACTTTAAACAGTCTCTCTCTCCTTTAATGATTGATTTAAACCCCTGGACTGGAAAAGGGTTTTATTTTGTCAAATAGCAAAAAACATTATTTGAGCTTCATTTTCTTTTTGTAACACGAATCATGTTTTGCTATTTTCTCCCATGTCTCCTCACCTGACTTCAGCTCCTCCGAGGTCCTAACTTCCACAGATGATCCTTTCCACTTGGGAAGATCACCTGAGCAGTCTGACCCGGACTCAGCGGCCTCTGTCTTTCCTAACTCCCCTACACATTCCCCAACTGAGCAGTGTTGACCCGAGTGGGTAGGGACAGCTCTATGCCCCTATTCAGCAGGAAGAAGTTACGGAAGATGAGACCTTCCACCTTCAACCACCTTAAAGATTTAAGGGTCAACATTGTTCTGGGGGAAATGTGGAGGCCGAGAAAATTAAGGCCATCCCACCGCAGGCTTAGCTGATGTGGGAAACAGAGGCAGAAGAAAATCATTAAAATTCTTTACCTACTGACAAGCTCTTGAAACAGACAGAGTGGCTCTCCCCTGGGGACTTAACTGCCCTCACCTTGAGGTTTTGCTAAGGACAATCTTAGCCCGACTGACCCCCTTACTCCAACAGGTCCGACCAGGATCCTGCAAGTCTACTTTAACAATTCCTTCAGGAAACTTTATCTCTAAACCTCCAAGATAGTGTTGAGAATCATTCCCAAGTATGTGGCCCACTGATATACATCTAAAGGGTCTCATGAGAAGATTTTTATTATTGGTAATAAATAACCTTTCTCCCAACAATAGCCCTCAAGGTCCTGGAGACCTTGCTTCCAAAAATCCTTGGAGACTTACATCATCCATAATCCCCTTTGTCCTCACCCACCGCCGAGTCCACCCCTATTCTGCCTTTAAAAACTCTGACTATAGGGGTGCTTGGGTGGCTCAGTGGGTTAAAGCCTCTGCCTTCAGCTCAGGTCATGATCTCAGGGTCCTGAGATCCCCACATTGGGCTCTCTGCTCAGCAGGGAGTCTGCGTCTCCTCTCTCTCTGCCTGCTTCTCTGTGATCTCCGTCTATCAAAAAAAAAAAAAAAAAAAACTTAAAAAAAAAAAAAAAATACACACAACTCTGACTGTAATCTGGTTCGGGGTCCAAGTCCCTACTCTGCTGCGTTGGGTATACTTGGGCCCAAGCTTAAGCATGTCACCTCAGGGTCCAAGTCCCTACTCCACTGTGCCAGGTATACTTGGGCCCAAGCTTAAGCTTGTCAACCCTCATGTGATTGCAACCCTCATGTGACTGCATCGGTGCTTGGCTCCTTGGTGGTCTCTCAGATGTGAAAACTTGGGCATAACATCTCTATGTGTCCATTCATCCACTTGTCGAATGGCACCGGGAACAAGCTTGTAAAAGCAACTGAGTGATGCATTCATCACAGGAACCACAGTAGCGGAGGGTTCTAGAAGGAAGTGAAAAATCTGAAACCACCACCAAAGCCGTTCTTCCTGGAAACATCACAGATGGGGGGCATTGTGCCAGGCCTCCCCCTGGAGGGGCCTTGCTGGTTTCCCTGCGCTCCGGGCTCTGGCTCAGCTTGCCCACTAATACCACCCCGAGAGGCAGGTGTTTTTGCTTTCACCTGGAAAGTCACTGAAAGCCACCGCTGTCCCACCAAAGACGGAAGAAAAGAGAGGGAGGGAAGGCAGGAGAAAGGCCGGGGTGAGCAGGGTCAGCAACTATTAGGATAAACAAGGAACTTCAGAACATAGAATGAAAGGCTATTTTAAGCGCCCTTGTGAAACCTTCCTGCATACAAGTAACACGGCTAAAAGAAGCTCAGATTCATCAGAGCCCTAACTGGTCACTGCCGATGACATTTTACCTACGCAGGAGCTCCTAGACAGCCTGCTGCCCATGGTCCTGACCTGGTCAGGAGCCTCCCATGTAGATCTGGCAAGAAGAGAACAGAAACCCCTGGATTTCTGAAAATAATCTCCAATGTGGACTTTTCAAGGCTCAGTTTGCGAACTTCCTCTTCTTCCTCGCCCTGTGCCTGGGGGGCCATCAGGCTCACATCATCAGCCAGTTTCTACGCATTAAGCCATGGCTCATTCGTAAAATTCTCCGTTTCTATTAGCAGCCAGCCAGCACCATGGGAGGAGCCCTGACGAATATGCTGAGAACCAAGTAAAGCCTCTCTTCTCTTTCTCACCCCCTCCCCTGCCAAGCTCTGATGTTATGGGAGAAGCAGAAAGGGAGCCCCAGGAGCTCTCCAAGGTCAGCAGGGCGCCACTGCTCTCTGTGGCTAGCAAACCAAGGGGAGAACGTCAGCTCAGGGAATGCAGTGTCTCCCCAGAGCTGTCTGAAGAGCAGCAAGCTTCCTGATTGTAGTTCAGGGGAGATGAACCTATCCCTCACCGCAGAGCGGGCCCTGCTGCTCCCAGCCTGGGGGCTGACGGCTGCCTTCCCTTCCCTTCCCTTCCCCAGAATCAAACTAGAAGGCTTCAGGTATTTCCCTGCTTCCAAACACAGATGGTCAAGGACTGTTCCCCCCTCCATTATAAAGTTACATAATCATTGTAAAATAATCTGGGAAAAAATCAGGAGGGCAAAGGAAATAAAAATAATAAAGTCATCGATGAGCTCCTCATCCAGAGAAAACCGGTGTGAACACGGTGGCATAATTTCCTCTAGCTTCTTCTCTTGCTTTGGGCTAGGAGTATGTATGTGCCTGTGTATTTAAAGGTACAGGCAATCTAACCACATTTATGATTTTGTATCTTGCTTTTTTTTTTCAGTTCTAAGCACTTCAGATCCATTTCCTCTTGTTATTAAACATTCTGTAGAATCAACCTTTACAGAGTTGTACAAGAGTCCTTCGTACAGATGGGCTAGACTTTGTTTGCGCTTTCTCAGACTTTCGGGGCACTCAGGTTGTACCCAAACTTTTAGCTACTTGAAAAAATACGCGAACAGTTTGGTGCCTAAGTCTGCATTCTGATTATTTCCTTAGGCTTGGATTTCTAGAAGTGCAATTAACGTGTCCAAAAGTGTGAATATTTTTAAGGCTCCCACTCTGTATTGTCAAACTGCTTTTCCTAATGGATTTTCCAAACTGCCTTCCTGCAATGTACGAGATGCTGTTCGACCCGGCCTCTTTGTTGGATGGAAAATGACACCTCATTGCTGTTTAGTATTTCTCTGACTACTGGTGAGGGCAATATTGGAGAGCATGATTCTTGGTCATTGGTACACCTTCTTTTGCAAATTTCCTGCCGACATCAATTCTGGCTTGATCATTAACCTGGTATTTCCAGCAACAGCACCGGGCTGCCTGATGTGGGGGGGTGGGGAAGGGGTGGGGTGGGGTGCACGGCCACCCCCAAGACCTGCTTCTTGCAAGAGATCTAAGAAAAGCTCAAAGTTTAGATCCAAGTGTGCAAGTGTGAAAGAGGGCCAGGACTCATTTGGAAAACAGGGAAAAGTAGAAGCGCCACTCCCTTCTGTTTTCATTTCTCAATCTCTTGGCCACGGTCTTAAGTAGTAGTTCAAGGGGTGCCTGGGTGGCTCAGTGGGTTAAGCGTCTGCCTTCAGCTCAGGTCATGATCTCGGGGTCCTGGGATCCAGCCCCACACGGGGCTCCCTGCTCAGTGGGGAGTCTGCTTCTCTCTCTCCTTCTGCCCCTCCCCCTGCTCATGCACAAATGTGTGCTTGCTATCTCTCAAATAAATAAATAAAATCTTAAAAAAAAAAAAAAAAAAGCAGTAGTTCCCGCCGAGGAGCCCGAGGCCACCGTCCCATACTCATGTACTTTACATGTGGACAGGTAACCCCTTGGGCTCTCGGGGGCCTCATAGGTCAGCAGAAGGGACTGTCTAGAGTCTGAGATCCCGACCGACCGACCATGTTAACCAAAAGCAGTAGAGAAACAGATGTAAAACCCTGATTTAGACGAGTGCCAGAAAAAACAACTAACAAAGAGAAATAAATACACATGTGGCCGACAGGTCTCCATTTTTCCTCCTGGGCCAGCTTGAAAAAGTGACTGGGAGGCCTTCAGAAATTCTGACTGGCGAATTCTGAGTTCTCGCACGACGTGGGCGACTGTCATTTCATTTGTGGCTGACCGCCTTCCCAGGACAGCTCTGCTGAGGAGGGCATGCTCAGAGACCACTTCCAGAGGCTGCCCCTGCCCTGCTGTGATCATGGGAGTGAGCCTGACAACCGGGCTGAGACACAGAGGAAGAGGACTTCCGGCACCTTCTTCAAGGTCAGACTTTGAGTACTTAAAATACATCTCTCCCTTTTTGGGGACAGGGGAGAGGGCATGGCATAGATTCTTAATGTCTTTTTTTTTTTTTTTTTAAGATTTTATTTATTTATTTGTCAGAGAGAGAGAGAGAGCACACAAGCAGAGTGAGCAGCAGGCAGAGGTAGAAGCAGGCTCCCCATCGAGCAGGGAGGCTGACCAGGACCCAAGAATCACGACCTGAGCTGAAGGCAGACGCCCAAATGACTGAGTCACCCGGGCGTCCTGAACCCTATTGTCTTGTAAAGAATTTTAAAAAATACACACAAAATACTGCTGAGCTTGGAAGCTTAGCAAATTAGAGATTCATATGAACAGATACAAAGTCATACCCAAAACCGTCCTCTACAATTACATCAGAATGCTGCAAACTTTTTTCCTTCTCGAATAGTTTTAAAACCACTGTACAGGAGTCCTAAAAGTAGCCAGGGCTTGTCTTCTATTTTAAAATAGCTAGCCAATGTATCATTTATCGTTTCATTCATTGCTCCTACAAATAACTGGGTACAAAGCTGGAGAACGGTGCCCCGGAGCCAGAAATCACTTATGGTCTTTGTTTCTAGACCTAGAAGAAAACATTTCCTGGGTTGTCTTTTCTCTCTATCCCAAGGGGAACACTTCCTTTGAAAAACATGAACTTTCTCCCCCACCCCTTTTCTTAAGGAGGCTCTACGCCTAATGTGGAGCCTGAACTCACAACCCTGAGATCAAGAGTCACACGCTCCACCGACTGAGCCAGCCAGGCGCCCCGAAAGTCATAAACTTTTATATGTTTATATCAAGGAGTTAAACTCAATTTATTTAAACAAATATCCACTGAGAATGGACAAGGTCCGCGATCCTGTCGCAGCAATAGGACACAATTCCCATGATCACGGGTCATTTTTATCTGGTGCAGTAAAAAAAGTTTCCACAGAGAAGAAATGCAAGGCACAGTGGTAAATTCTTTAACCCAAGGCACAAACATTTCGACTGAAGATGAATGCTGTTAGTGTGTTCATTGTTCTTCTGATGTAGATCAGTTTATTTTTACACATGAAGGGCTCTGGGACTAATGAGAAGAAAATTATTTTAAGCATTTAATTTGTAAACTAAATGCATTCTCTGTACAGTAGACCCTTAACGCATGCGTGCACGCACAGAGAGAGGGAGCAGGCCTGAGCGTGGGATGCAGGGAGGGGGCGCCTGGGTGGCTCCGTGGGTTAAGCATCTTCCTTTTGCTTAAGTCACGTTCTCATAGTCCTGGGATCGAACCCCGCCTCGGGCTCCCTGCTCAGCGGGGAGTCTGCTTCTCGTCTCCCTCTGCTCTTTGCCCTGCTCATGCTCTCGCTCTATCACTCTCCCTCACTCTTGCTCTGTCTCTCAAATAAATAAAATATTTAAAAAAAGATTTTTAAATAAATATTTTTTATTTAAAAAATATTAAAATAGTTTTTTTTTAAAATATTTTTTTAAATAAATGTTTTATTTATTTATTTATTTGAGAGAGAGAGAGCGAGCGAGCGAGCAAGAGAGTGAGAGAGAAGCATGACAAGAGGAGGGTCAGAGGGAGAAGCAGACGGCAGGCTAAGCAGGGAGCCCGACGTGGGACTCGATCCAGGGACTCCGGGATCATGATCTGAGCCAAAGGCAGACGCCTAACCGACTGAGCCACCCAGGCACCCCTAAATAGATAAAATCTTTAAGAAAAGACATTTTTGGGGAATGTGACAGCTGAATCTGAAGGTCACATGAAAGGAGGAAGGTCCAGTCACAGCCAAGATACACCTAAGGAAAACGGACAAAGAGGAAGCACTACCCTTACCGGACAGGAAGACTTGTAAAACTAAAATACGAAAGCCAGTAAAGAATGATCAGAGCAAAGAGCAAACAGGCCAATGGACAGAACGCAGATCCTATAGAGAGGCCCTTGCGTATATACAAAAACCTGACTGTGACGGAGAGAGCACTAAAGCTCGACGAGGAAATGCACGGACTGGCCCAGTGGCGGGACCGAGACACTGGAAGCCACAGCCAGGCAGGAAAAGATTACTGAAATTTACTGCATTAAGAGTTTCTGCTCATCAAAAGACACCATAAAAATACGAGAAACTAAGAACTGGGAAACATATCTGCAATACGTAGAGCTAGGAAAGGATCAGCATCCAGAATATTTCAAAAACTCCTACAATCGGGGCGCCTGGGTGGCTCAGTGGGTTAAAGCCTCTGCCTTCGGCTCAGGTCATGGTCTCAGGGTCGTGGGGTTGAGCCCCACATCGGGCTCTCTGCTCGGTGGGGAGCCTGCTTCCCTTCCTCTCTCTCTGCCTGTCTCTCTGCCTACTTGTGATCTCTGTCAAATCAATAAATAAAAGCTTAAAAAAAATTCCTACAATCAACATACGACAACCCCGAAAAGAAGAGTGAAGGATACCAGCAGGGATTTAATGGAAGAGAAGGCACAGAGGTCCGTCCGTCCCTATGACGAGCGAGCAGAAGGCTGGCTGAGGACAAAGCAAAAGCTGGCACCTAGCACCCCCCTTCCACCCGCTCCCCCTCGGTGATACGTGTGACATTCCTGCTGCCCTAAAAGAAAAACAAATAGTTAACTTGCAGAGATCACAATCCTGCAAGACCCGAGTCTCCCTTGGTTCACAAATGCCCTAGTGATAACAACAAAGAAGCTATCTTATCAATAGCCTAATTTCCAGAGACAAACAACTCAGTTCCTAAAGCCCTAACACCGCCGCTCCCCTCCATAAAACTGAAGGAGCCGGAGATGAAAGAAAATACAAAGAAAGCTAAATTTCTTCTAAACCTAAAGCTCATTGACAAGGACGCTTATGACATTCCACTAGGAAACTCCCAACTGTCTTCATGCTAGGGCCTCATTAGAGGTAAAAACAGCCTTGGCTTGACAATAAGCAGGCCTCCAGTATCCTGACAGTCTTCTTTACTGTGATAGCTCTTCTGAACACCCCCTTTGTCCTCACCTACCCAACTCCTGTGTACATAATCAGCCAGTCCTTGGGACAGCAACTCTTCCTGCCCATGGGTCCTGTCCCCATGCACTAATAAACCATCTTTCTGCACCAGAGATGTCTTAAGAATTCTTTCTTAGCCGTCGGCTCCGGACCTCACCCCACCAAACCTCACCTAGGTTCTAGTACTTCAGCACCTAAACATTTTAAATACATGCTAAGCATCATGAAGTGAGCAGTGTCTTTCAATTCAAACATACTTCCCAAACTGATGTATTCCATAAGCAACACTGACGTGCTGAGGATGTGCAGGGAGGGGAACCCTCATCTCTGTGGGTACGAGCGTAGGTTTTTTTGTTTTTGTTTTTGCTTTGTTTTTGTTTTTCTTTAAAGCAGGCTCCATGCCCAAAATGAAGCCCAACGTGGGGCTTGAACTCACGACCCCGAGATCAAGACCTGAGCTACCTGGCCGCCCCGACAAGTGTACGTTATAGAAGTCATCTGAAAACAGGCTGGGTGTTCCTTAGCAAAGCTGAACATGTGCACATCTTACACATCTTACACTTCAGCGGTCCCACTCTTAGGTACCTGCCCTGGACATGGGCTGACACGTGTTGGGAAACATGGACAAGAGCGCTCATACGGTTTGAGTCATCACCGTACAAAACACTCCAACGAGCATTAATGGTACCGTGGACACGGAAACCAAGTTCCACACTAGACATTCCACTCCTGGTGACGGAATGCCTTACAGCAGTGAACCAGGAACAAAACCTAACTCTATGCACCGATATGGCTGAACCCCCCCAAAACACCGAGTGAGGAAAGCAAGAGGAGTACGCAAAATACGATTCCACTTACATGAAGATCAGATACAAGAAAACCAAATAATATGTACTGTTTAAAAATACAGAGAGGTGATAAATTCATACGAAACTTAATAGTTTGGGACTTCAGCATAGGGGTTGGCTGGGGAAGGGGCAGCGGGTAGGGAGATGGTGTGACTGGATAGGGAACCCTGGGTATTCTAAGGAACCTGTAATACTCTATTTATTAAACTGAGAAAGGGGTACAGGGATGTTCACTTTATTCTTTAAATTGTGTAAGACATTAAATATATATATACGTACATATATATGGTGTTTTTATGGGATAAAAGTGCACACAGACACCTTTCTGACCGTCATGGGAAACAGGTTACAGGCCAACAGGAAGAACATTTATCAATGGGTTTACCGTGTGATTCCCCAGCTTTAATCTATTACCTATTTAATTTTTTTAAATTTTTAAAATCTTTAAAATTTTATTTATTTACTTGACAGAGAGAGAGACAGTGAGAGAGGGAACACAAGCAGGGGAAGTGGGGGAGGGAAAAGCAGGCTTCCCGCTGAGCAGGGAGCCCAACGCAGGGCTCGATCCCAGGACCCCGGGATCACGACCAGAGCCGAAGGCAGACACTTAACAGTGGAGCCACCCAGGCGCCCCCATTACCTACTTTTAGCAGACTGAGCTATCAAGGCAGGACTGCCGAGCTCGAAGAACCTGCCTAGCATGGCCAGATAAACACGACCTCAAACAAGAAGCTATAAGAAGCCCTACAACATTACAAGCTGCTTCTCTCTGCCCCGGAAGTCGAAATCCCAATTAATTAACTCAGCCAAAGAGACGAGTGCTGAAGGCAAGATTCCATGTGAGCCTGCGATTATCAGACGCTGGAACTATGATTAAGTAGCAGAAACAGTGACCGCTCAAGGACACCTGAAAAAGTCTTCCCCTACACGTGATGACCTTGCTCTGGAAGAGCGGACACCTGCTCGAAGCTGTCGCTCACGGGACTGAATTCTTTGGCTGAGCGGTATTAAGTGCTCACCTGTGCTTGACCATTTTTTGATCGTGGCAGAAATGGCTAAAGAACCTCGCGTAGAACAAATGCATGACGGCGTGTTCCTTCCCTCCGATGTACAAATCCACAGGCAGCCAGTAATCCGCCAGCGCTGCGTTAAAAGGGCTACGAGAGAGAGAGAGAGAAATGGTCGTCGTTAACAAACCCGCTTTGCCGCAAGAGCACAAATTAGACCTAGTACTGTTTGTATGTGCCCCGAGACAAATGATGCCCGAGAAGAACAGCGATGTGTCTTTTTAAAATACAGGAAGAGAAAAGCTGAGATAATAAAGTGGGAAAAAGTCAGGTGGGCATGAAATCACAGGGAATTTGTAAAAACTGGTTCAGGAGCCTTTACTGACAATTCAACAAATGTGATTTTCGGGTAAAATGAGGACAAAAGGAAAACACGGCGGCAGCATGAAAAAGGCATGAAAAAGGTATTTCCGTGAGAAAGGTTATTTCTGTAAGAGGCGCATTTGAATCTCTACATTTCTGTTTTAGTTTTGCCCGCCCTTAGGCAGACTGGGATTCGGGTAGTTCTTACCAACAGGGGGCAAAATGGCCTTTGCAAACGAGATTAACAGGCAGCCGCTAAATATTCATTTTAAAACAAATTCCACCTTATTTTTCAAAGCAGCCTTAAAACACAGAGAGTCAGCAAGGGCCTGAATACGGTCTCCAGCGTGCAAGGAGCATACGGAGGGCGACAGACACAAACTCACCCAACTTCTCCCTCTGACCTGTAGACACTGTCAGTGACAGAAATCCTACAAGGCAGGCTTCCTCGGACTCCCTGGTGCTCATGGGTGCCGGGGAGTAAAGGAAATACCACTGCCCTCTATTCTCTGCCTGGGAGTCTTGAGAGGGGAGTCTGTAGGTGTGCAGAAGAGTGTGTGTGTGTGTGTGTGTGTGTGTGTGTGTACACGCACGTGCTGTGGGGAGGGGAGCAGAACTGGTGAGAATGTGCTTCCTAGAGAGCATCCCGTGAAGTAAATCTCTGCCTTTGGAGGATCAATACTCTGTGGTCTCAAGTGTTTGTAAACTCTCTTCCCTACACCTCAAGGCATTTTTTAAAAGATTTTATTTATTTGACAGACAGAGATCACAAGCAGGCAGAGGCAGGCAGAGAGAGGGGGAGGGGGGGAAGCAGGCTCCCTGCTGAGCAGAGAGCCTGATGCGGGGCTTGATCCCAGGACTCCAATCCTGACCTGAGCTGAAGGCAGAGGCTTAACCCACTGAGCCACTCTGGCGCCCCACCAAGGCATTTTTTTGGTCCAGCTCCCTGTGGCTCAAGCTTGGGCAGCAAGTGGGCGTGGCCAACTGCCCCATATTTGCATCTTAATGCGCCTTGCTAGTCCCCAACTCCCCAGGCCAGAGTTCTGGTAATATTAAGACAATTTTTTTCCTCTTTGTAAATAACAGTTCCTCAGAAAAATCCAAGGACTAATCCAAGGGACAGAAAAGAAAGGGAGGTCAAGGGGGGGTGCTCATCTTGAAAACAAGTGTGGGGTGCATTTCAATGTTGAAAGTAGCTATTGCTTGGATCCATGCTTTACCGGGGAACCCAGCTAAGGGAGCACTCGAGCTGGTGCCGAAACTTGCAGCTGCGTTTTATGAGGCCAAAGATGGGGTCCACGGCATTCCCAAATTCAAGGCTGTCTCTCTCTGGGTTCAGAGTCCATCACTGGTTAAAGCCTCCAACATCTGTGAGAGGATTTTCCGCTGAAGCGTTCTGACAGGTAGGCCCTGATTGCCTTGGCACTCTGAGCAGCTGTTCCCAAACAGAAGGCACCAACAGCCCTTTCTAGAAGGAACAGTCAGAGAAGGGGCCCCTCTTCGGAGCCACAGCAGACCCCGTGCATCCTGCCTTTGCCGGCACCGTGTCCTCAGGGTCCCCTCACTCCTGGACGACTTGAATGACAGAAATCATAGGCCTGTAGGGCGGGACTCTGGCGGGGGTGGAAGGGGCAGGAGCGTCCATTTCACGGGAAATGTATTAGTTTACAACCACTGAAGAGAAAAGTGGGGGCATTTTCACACGTGGACTTCGGGGTTTGGGGGCAATGGCTTTCCTACGGGTGAGAGCCAACGAGCAAGGTCTAGCAAGGTCTTTGAAGCACGTGGCTGCCTTTTTGGTTTTCCTGAGCTCTGCGCTGCTTTCTTTTGCACCTTCTCTTCACCCCCCCCCCCACAGCCCTCTTTCCCTCATTCGCTATTTACCTTTGTCTAAGAAACCTGCCCGAAGCCGAAAACTCAGATTATGCGGAGAGCTTTGTTGTTTCTTTTATTTATTTATTTATTTTTAAAGATTTTATTTATTCATCAGAGAGAGAGAGAGGGGGAGAGAGCGAGCACAGGCAGACAGAATGGCAGGCAGAGGCAGAGGGAGAAGCAGGTTCCCTGCCGAGCAAGGAGCCCGATGTGGGACTCGATCCCAGGACGCTGGGATCATGACCTGAGCCGAAGGCAGCTGCTTAACCAACTGAGCCACCCAGGCGTCCCAGCTTTGTTGTTTCTACACTGGTCCCAGCCTTGGCCTTCAAGAGCGTCTCCCACCCTCTTCCCCCGACCTTGGCCCCTCGGAATTCTGTAACTGTTTCTTCAGGCAGTTAGACTCTTTATTGATTTATCAGCTTTAGAAATCACTGTGTGTCTGTGACAAGAGGCAATGCTTCCTTGCTCCCTCGTGCACCCTACCTCCTTCCCTCCCATCATTTGTGTCTGTTAAGTAAACAGCATTACATCTTTATAAGCCCATAAATGAAGTTCACCACAGGGCCACGGAGGGTATTAAGGCAATGGCATTTTCTTCCTTGTTTTTTTTTTTTTTTAAGTTTCTCTTGCACTTGGGATTTGCTTGGCTGTGAAGCATCTAATTTAATAATCTGATGCACTCCCTTTGGAGGGCCTGTTTCAAGGGGCATGGCGGACCGGCGGCTCCCAGCTACTGTGCCTTTGGAAGTCCTCAGTGTCCCTGCCAGCCCCTACTCTCCCAAAGGGAGGGGACCAGCGCAGAGACACTCTGCCAGACTTGAGACTCTCTACCAGACAAGCTTTGCTCAGGGCTTCCCATCGCCCAGTTGAGACCTTCCCAGAGCTGCACTGTGGTCCGAGACCCTTCCGACCCAACCCTCCTTCCTTCCCCTACTTGCTTCCCAGGTGTGGGGACAGCACGGTGGTCTCAGGGCTCCCCCCACGAACTCCCACTCTCTTCCCTCCCCACCCTTGCGGGCACTGCCCCCAGTAAATCTCCTGCATATATAATTCCATTTTGTTGTCTGCTCCTCGCACAACGGACAGACACTCAAAGGACGCAGCAAGGCTTTACCTCTGAGTATTCTGCGGGTCGGTGTATCTGAAGTAGTACCAGGCAGAATCGACAAACGTGTCCATCGTGTCCGTCTCTCTCTTGGCGGCACCCTTGCACCTAAGAAATAAAGGAAGTTCATCAACTGGTTTCGTTTTAAATTTTAACGCAGTGTTCCACCGGCTTTTGAGAAAGCGATGACAATTTGGTATCCATTTAGCATGTCACAAGAACAATGCCTCATCACGGATCGGTAATTCAGAGGACGCTCTCCTTTTGTATTGTTGAGTACAGGACGTTTTAAGGAAATTTACCAATAAAAATTTAGATCTTTAGCCATGAAAAGTCTTATTCTCCAGCTGTCTGAATTTTACCTGGTAGAAAATCAAACAACCTAAGTGGATAAGCCAGGAGTGTCTCTTTTGCCCGTTCACTTCTATTTCAGGCATGTCAAGATCGCCTTCAGCCAGTGTCTACTTTGTGACACCCATGAAGCCAATCAATTTATGAAGAGAAGGTGAAAACCAAACGGAGACATCGTGCTGAAGAATGAACTTGGGTTTTTTCGATCTCTGCGAGGGCTGGGGGTGCAGACATCAAAACCCACTAGGGGGACCCTTGGAAGAGAGGTCACCCTGGGGGCCGTGGTGTGCTGGAGCCAACTCGTCCTGGTCCGTAAGAATCAACACTTCGCACCTCTTCCCAACTCCGTGACAAGTGATGTCAAGTTTGCAGCCTGAAACTAGCCCTTGGTGGAAGCAGGTATACTACAGAAATGGTCAAACACCGCAACTCAGGAGCTCCTTTCCAACGCACCCACTGCCAGAGAACACGATACAGAAGGGCGAAGGGAGCCCTACTGTTCCAGAAAGCATGCTAAACGAGATCCCTGGTGTGTGAAGGGCTGAAAAGAACAACTGACCCTCATCCTCAGGAAGGGGATGCCTGGGGGGGGACGAAGGTTCCACAAGGGCCCCGCTGATGACTTGGTTCTGAAGCACGCGCCCAGGGTGACGGGCCCATGGGACGGCAAGAATCAGGTACAAAAAACCCCACAACTTCTAGGACCCCAAGAGAGGGTGCCCTTAGTCCAGCCTTGCCCAGGAGGGGCCCAGCCCCCCTGAAGACACTCCCAGGCCCGGAGCAGAGGTGGACACATCGAACCAGCTACTAGCAGCTACTCACAGGTGAATGCTGCCCTTTTTGGCAGTCCCAGTCCTTGGGGGTTCTTGGAGATTCTGAGGAGGGACACGAGGAGCCCCAAGAGGAACCGATGAATCTACTAATTCTGCAGCAAGGGCAAGGGTCTGCTTTTAATTTAAAAATAAAAGAAGGCCTGCATTTAGATCTTGCATCTGTAAGGCAGTTTATGTTGGCTTTACAAATCGTATGGAAGGAAAGAGCCACCTCACCCCACCTCCTGCTTATTAAATAGAAGCGGCCGAAAGGAGACACAGGGGCCCCAGATCTGGCAGGGGCCCCAGAGACCCACAGGGGCCTCCCTTTGGGAACAGTGGTCCCCGGGGTGGGGTGGGCAGTTGTTGATGGGAGAGAGCCCGAGGGACTCCTGTTTCCTACCACCCAGGGCTGCTATAAGACACCGATCCCCACAGCGCATCTCTAAGTTAAAGCCGTATCTTTTATGTGGAGAGCATCAGTCAGAGAACAGACACTACCGGGGGGAGGTAATTACAAGAAAAAAGTTACTTCTCCCTCATCATCGGGGCCGGTGGACAAGGCAGGACAATACAGGGTCCGACAGATCAAAGGAGTGACGTCTGTCTGCCTACGACTTGCCACGCTGCTTTTCTTTGTAATGGTCACATGGGACTTGAGGACCACTGAGAGACATCTTTTTGCTGCCATTAAAAGCTGGTTACATGGCACAGGCTGCTTGGTAAGTGGGAGGGACAGATGATGGTGACAGTGACGACAGTATGGTGGTCCTTAGCTCCAAGGGTACGAACAGGGACAGTGGGTGCAGGCACTGAGCCAAATGCTTCCCCAGAATTCTCTCCTTTACCTCTTTATCTCTTCTTTATCTCTTCTCTCCTTACTCTCCCAGGATCCCTGGGGATTACGAGGTAGAGGCCACCCAGGTCCCCATTTTGCAGATAAGTAAAATGCAGAGAGGTTAAGAAATCTGCCCAAGGTCTTGGAGCTCAGGAGCAAGGACTCCACATCCGCTGGGCTCTGCAGTCCTGCCTGGCCGCGCTGGTTCCGTGCCTGACAGTCCCGGATGCTCGTTAGAATCACCCAGGGAGCCTGAACCAACACCACGACCTGGGCTCTCCCCTCCAGGAATCCCCACCAGAGGGGCCTCGGGCTGCTGCAGCTGGTGTGCTGAAGCCCACCAAGGTCTCTGGCAGGGAAGCCCTTTTGTCGCATCTCATTAATAAAGGTGTGCGATTTTTTTCCTGGAGCCCGTGATTCTTCCCGGAAAAGGCCCAGAGCTCCCTCTGTGCCCACCGACAAGCCCCATTGCAAATCTTAGAACCACCTGGGTGAGGACCTGGAAAGATGGTGGCAATGCTTCCATTTACTGGGTGTTCGTTAGCCATCCCTGTGCAGGATTGCGGGTGCTAATTCTAGTCGTCTGAGCAGCCCTTCGAGGTGGTTATTTCAGTTTCCGATAAGAAAATGGAAGCTCAGAGAAGTCATGTGACTTTCCCAAGGTTCCCACGGGTCGTTAAAGGGGAGGGCCACGACACGAATCCATTGTCTGACTCCCCAGTCTGGGCCTTTCAACTGTACTGGGGTTACCCGATTACCAGCCTCGTAACTCAGCTCCGAACCAGCAGAGGACCCAATTATTTTAACATCGTCATCGTGATCTAGAAGGCAGAGACAAAATGTCTTCTTCTCCGTAGAAGGAAGGAGGAAGATGCAGGACCTGAGATTGGTTACGTGTTTACTCAGCAGGGACGGTATCCCCCAAATCACCTGAGATACACCAGTGAGCTACCAGTAAAACACAATCCTACTTCCACGAGAAGATGTTCCCGTGTCCTAAAGAATGAAACCCCTGTGCACACCCCGCCCCCCACTCTTGGAGCTACTGCTCTGCTGCGTGCGGAAAAAATCTACGCTGTTCTCAGCAATGACGTGGGAAAACGAAGCCAGAGAGGAGAAAACATTTTTCTCTCTTCCCAGGAAGCTCTCTGGAATATGAAACGGAAGAAAGTGGTCTTTTACAAGCCATGATGGAAACGTGTAGCTTTCCATCGGTTGGCAGGTGTTTCTCATAAAGATGCGAGTGGACAGGAAGACCCAGGGTGTTCTTTCCAGTCTGGTGGGAGCGCCGGAAGAAGGAAGCAGAGAGCCTGAAACTCCAGCAGGGTGCCCGGGGCCCCAGGCCCCACCATGGCCGGGGGTGCCACTGTTCCTTACCTAGGGCAGGCGCAGTTCACCCAGTCTGAAGCCGTGGCCAGCGGGGAGCCTCCCTTGCCGGTGAAAGATGTAATGCGGGGCAAGGTCACGGGCAAATCCTGCAGAGGCACGGGCACGGGGCCGCAGGCCGGGCAGTGGACCATGGGGATGGGTGTACCCCAGTACCGCTGTCTCGAGATAAGCCAGTCCTTCAGCTTGTCGCTTGTCACGTCCCCACCGACCTTCTTCGTCCGGGCTTGCTGAGTCAAGGCTAGAAACGCATCCTGCCGGCTCATGCCTGTGAACTGCGAGGGAAAGGAGAGAGGTCCTATGCTCCCTTCCACAAGGACAAGCTGTCACCTGCCACCACGGCTGCTTTTATGTGTAGTCTGGGAAGAGCCTCGTTGTGACTTTATGACCCTAGGGACCTTCACCTCTGTGGCCCCTTCCTCCCTATCCCTAGGACAAGTTTTTTTTTTTTTAAGTGAAGATTTTTATTTATTTATTTGAGATACAGAGCACAAGCAGGGGGAGCAGTGGGCAGAGGCGGAGAGGGAAGTAGACTCCCCGCTGAGCAGGGAGCCCGATGCGGGACTCAGTCCCAGAATCCTGGGATCGTGACCTGAGCCGAAGGCAGACACTTAACCAATTGAGCCTCCCAGGAGCCCCATCCTTAGGAAGTATTAAAGTTATGTTTTATGACTGTATTGAAGGAAGATGAACAGGATTTTGACCCTAAAAATTCACTTTTCACCCTCTGATTTTAAAAGAAATTAACATCTTTTTGGGGACCCCATAAAAGTACCGTGACCCCAAGGCACCGTGTCCATTGAGTTGGAGGGGCCAACTGGCCCTGGTTCTACGGCTCTGATTGTCACCTGAGCCCCGAGACAGTACAGGGATCACCAACTCTCAGCCCTGAGCTGCCAACAAAAAAGTGCATGATATGTATTTCTAATGATGAGTCCCCTGTGGGGGAAAAAATAATCCAGGAAGAAGGAAAATTCAATATCCTAAAGCAGAAGTAATTCAGGCCAGTTGGGGAACGAATTGGGGCCACAGGTGGATGGATCCAAACCACTCCTTTTGTATTTAAATGCTCCCTTCTTACAGAGAGTGGAGCAGAACACTGAAAGTAGAAAAGTAGAAAGTAGAATTGTCCCTTCCCCTGACATGTTTCAGAGAGCCAAGCTAATGCTAAAAATTGAGCCGGCATGAAGTGCCAGTGGGGACCGTGGGGACCCTGGAATTGGTTCACTGCGGATGGACCACGTCCCTACTACGTGCCAGGCTTCGGCTAGGCGTTGGGGACACAGAGATAAAGATAAAGATAAAGATGTTCCATTGTCCCCTGCCCACAAGGAGCTTACGATCACGGGGCATAAAGAGAGCTATCAAGGGCTCCCTGACAGGCACCTTGGTGTGGCTCTGTTCCAATACAGAAGATTTAGGGTGCCTGGGTGGCTCAGTTGTTAAGTGTCTGCCTTTGGCTCAGGTCATGATCCCAGGGTCCTGGGATCAATCCCCGAGTCGGGCTCCCTGCTCCGTGGGAAGCCTGCTTCTCCCTACCCCTCTGCACCTGTTTGTGTTCCCTCTCTCGGTGTTTCTCTCTTAAAAAAAAAAAAAAAAAAAAAAAAAAGGTTTAAGGTTCAACAACTTCGAGCATCGTATTACCATTTATGTCATGAAGGCACAAATGTGAGGTCAGTAAATGTTATCACTCAGGTAAGAAAAAAGCCTGGCCAGACTCTTAATCTTTTTATATATCTTTACCTATATCTATCTATCTATAAAATACCCTCCAGCTAGATAATCCCAAACCTGGAAATCCTAGATCTTCAGGCCTGATTGAATCAGGATCACCCAGGCTGGGGCCAGTGATGCCGGTGGTCCTGGTCCAGGGACCAGACTTTGAGGAGCAAGGTTCTATGCCAGTGAATCTCAAAACGCGAATCCTTAATCCTGTTAGAAATGCTTGTTCCTGGGTTCTACCTGGGGCTGCTCAATCAGGTTCTCCAAGGGGAGGGCAAGGCACCAGTTGATTCTGGGCTGTGCTTAGGTTGGAGAAGCACCATCTCTGCTCTTTCCCACTCGCCCCTCACCCTACCCTTTCCATCGCACTTCCTGGTCTGGGTCAAGAGCGAGGCTGAGGTCAAGTCCTGCCAGATCTACCACCTGGCAAGAGGAAACCTGGCCCAAATAAATATGATTCAGTCTCCATGTTCATTTTCTATCCATGAGTTCAAATTTAGGCGGAAACAAGTCAGTCATCTGGGGAGAACAGAAATCTTCAGGAAGAACAGTGAATTTCAATCACCCTCCCAAGGAATCCGTTTTCCTGGAAGAGGGAATTTTTTTTTTTTTTCCCTAAGCAGAAGATGCCCAGAATATAGTGATTATGATAACTGTACTATTCTAGGATTGGGCTTGACTTAGAGTTGATAAATTTCTAGATCTTGAAAAACAATAGATTATGAAATGACGCTGCAAGATTGTGAGTTGGGGGGGGAGGGGCGGATGAGTGAAGTAGCAGGTTGTAACCTGCACCTGAAGGAAAAGGTCTCAACAAACCCAGGTCAAGGTCATGATTTGAGAAGCTGTTAGGCCCATACCACAGGGAACCCACCTCAGCAGAGCTGCTCAACCTCTCTGTGCCATCCGGCAAAGTTTCAATGACTTCGGTGTAGGCGAGGCCCAGGGTCTGGGCCAAGGTGGCGTCCTCCGGGCTGGTGCTCGGAATTCCTATTCAGAGAGAAAGAAACACAGAACACCTTCTTTGCAAATACCCAAGTCACAAAATAATGGACACCACTGACACTCGGCTTTAGCTTCCTAAGGGAGACTACTTTTTAGCTACAGAAGTTCTAAAAATGCAGCTCATTCCTTGGGAAAATGGAGGACAGTCTTGGAGAAAGCCCCCACCCTCCTACAACCCGTTTACTATGTCGGCTTCACTGCCTTTCAGTCTTTCTCCTGTGCTTTGTTTCTCTTTAAAAAAACAGTTGTGGTTCTAAAATAGATGATTGGAGACCGGCGGCTTTTTGTCACTGGAATCGTGAACTGCGAGCATCTGGAGAAGTGTCTTGTCTGATTTCCCTCCGGGACCAAGGAATAGCGGCGCTCTCCTGAGAAACAGGGCTGGCGGCTCCAGCATTTCCCGGCACCCTAGAAAAATCCAGTCCCAAAGTGGAAAGCTGGCAACCATGCCTCCTCACACTGTGCTTTGTTCCCAAAGGCAATGGTACATGCATTCCGAATAGAAATTTATTCTTCAACGCACACATGCCCTTGAGACAGGAGTTGAACATAAGCGAATTGATCATCCAGAGGGCCCAGGCCGGCTGCTTTGGCTTCAGCTCTGCATCAAAACCAGCTTGTCGGTGGTCGGGTCTGTAGGGCAGACTCTCAGTGTTGGCCCGACTTCGTTGTGAGGCTGTGCTGAGCACTGTAGGATGTTGGGCAGCGCCTCTGGTCTCTGCCAGCAGCACTCCCTGAAAGTGACGGAAAAATGACTAAAAATCTGCCAAATTCCCCTGCGGTGGGGGGCGAAAATCGCCCCTGGTGGAGGACCCCCGTGGCGGGGTCAGCTGTCAAAACTGCTGATGTCTCTGCTGACACAACATGTCACGTGGCCACTGAGCAGGAAGACTAAGGACCACGTGCAAAGTGCCAAAGTCAGATTTCCGTGAACAACCTCTCGTGTTTGTGTTTGTGTTGTGTCCGGAACATCGCCCGACAAGGGTGGTTTTATGTTTGGGAGACGTGTTCTAGAGCTCCTTGGCAAGACGCAAAGCTCTGTGGTATGGCAGAAAGTTCTATAGCGTTCCAGCTGAGATTATGGACCCTCCCCCCCCCCCAAAAAAAGCATCTAATAAGGCAAATAAATGTTCAGAGTGGACTTGAAGGACATAAGGGTGAAGACACACGGCAAGCAGTATTACTAGAAAGTGTTCATGGTCAAGAAGGGAAGAGAGTCACTCACCGCATTCCCAAAGTGTATGGTTTGGAGTAACCAGGAGAAATGTTCGAATGGAGACACTGTGGCCCAAAAGTTTATTTGGCCACATAAAGAATGCTGTGGACCACAGTGTGGGTTCTGTGGGCCTGAGCAGGATGGGAACGATCTGTGACGTTCAAGTGGGATGGCGAAAACACTGCTTTCTCTTTTTTTTTTTTTTAAAGATTTTATTTATTTATTTGACAGAGAGAGAGATCACAAGTAGGCAGAGAGGCAGGCAGAGAGAGAGGAGGAAGCAGGCTCCCTGCTGAGCAGAGAGCCCGATGTGGGACTCGATCCCAGGACCTGAAGCCGAAGGCAGCGGCTTAACCCACTGAGCCACCCAGGCGCCCGCTTTCTCTCTTTTTTATTTCTATTGCTTGTTCTTGGAAGTCAAGAAGCAGTAACTTAGAAAATGTTAATAATGTAACTGTGGGAAATCAAGACCACAGGGAAAATAATTTCCATGCACACCCCAAAAAAAAAAAAATCAGATTCCTTCCTTTCAGAATGTTCAATATTATGCCAGAAATTTGACTCAAAATACTGTGCCTCCCCACCCCCCACCCTCAAACACAAAAAGCTGCTTCAACAACGGCTTCCTTTATTGCTTATCTTGGCTGGTTGCATTAATGAATCTTATTGATTATAAAATACAAAAGAATAACAGAAGGAATTATTTCCCTTAAGCAACACCCTTTCTAGGTTTAAATGGTCTGAAAGAAAGGACCCAAATGGCTTAATATCCATTTTCTGTTTGGATGTTTCTTCAAATCACTTTGTCAAAAACTGATCTGGAAATCGGGAGGGAAAACATGATTTCGATAAGAAATGCCGTTTCTTTTGGGTACCAGGAAATCGAGAGTGCGGAAGAACTTTCTCTGCAGGCTTTTGGCACTTTGAGACTGGCTGGGATCTTCAGCGGGAATGTTTGGGAAGAAGGGCGCTCGGGTCCACCCGAAGGGCAGGTCTTGGACTGGTGTCATTAGTTCTCAGTCCTTGGTTCACCCCTGGCCTCTGCTAGGTGACACCTCAGAACTCCCTGGGATAAGCAAAGCTGCGGAGGACATCCAATGCATAGTTCTAAATGCACCTTCCACTTGACTGCTATGTCCTTCCCTAGAGGGCTCAAGTTCACCTCCTCAAGCCTTCACCAAAACTGGATAGTCTGGTCCATCACTTGCGATCAAAATCCCCATCTCCGCAGTTGCTGTTGATATTATATAAGCTCCGAAATCAGATTCCATCTCACTTATACTGTTCCCCACGTCATACGTATGAGTCTCACCAATGAGCTTTACCGACCAGATCTGTGGGTCATGTTTTATTATTCTCAAGAGCAACCAGCAAGGTGTGGCATTCTGGGTATGTTTTCAAAATGTAGCTCCTAGATAGGGAATGGCCGAATAAAGGGGCCTCTCGTTTTCCCAGAGAGGCAGAGCAGACCGTGGACTCAGCAGTGAGCTCTTCCAGTTGACAGCAACAGGCTGGCATTTTGATCCGAAGCCTGCTGCGTCTATTATCCTGATTATACTTTAATAGCTACTTACCTATTTTGGAATCCAGAGAGCCCTCCAAGTCAGCTTTGGCCAAGATAACGACAGGGACCTCCTGCTGGGTGAGCATGTTCACAGCCTTCACGGGCGTGAGGCAATCTGAAAACGAGAGCGAGTGACAGCTGGGGTACTAACACCATCTGAGTCTCAGAGGAGACAAGTGAGAAAAATAAGCAGGAGGACTTCTGTGCTTTGTGCTAATTGTTAAAGAATCTGTTCTTTGAAGGTATTAATGGACAATTCACACCAGTAGAAAATCAAAAGAGTAAGCAATCACACAAAAATGTTTGTCTAAGCTCAGAACCAAAGAAGTGAAATGGCATTTTTACTTTACAGATGGTAACGATGTTCCTGCCGCCCCGTTTTCCTTTTGAAAAATACCTCGAATGTACAGAAAAGCAACACAAAAACCTGTGATGACCAAGGAGATTTCTGGAATTCCAAATCCTAACATCCGAAGACAGAAGTGGATAGGAGAGTAGGGAATAACTAAGCAGAGAGCAGGAGAATTCTTCCTACTTACCCTTTTCTAGAAGATAGTGGAGGATGTGTTCCAGCAAAACAAAGGGGTAAATCAAGTAAGACATAGAAATGGGATCTAGGAAACAGAGAACCCCACAAAGGAAAGAGGTTCAGGACACTCTTAGAACAAAGACAGAAGGAAGCTATAGGATGGCCGATGGGCAGCAGAGGCCTAGAGAGTGACCGGGTCAGGCCTGTGCAAGAGAGAGGGCCCAGGAAGCAACTTCAAGGCAAAAAGGAGGATCAAGACATTATCTGATAAATTGGATTGTATTTTAAAGAGCCTCTGGGAGGCGTGAGAAGACTCAGAAATTCAAAGAACACAAAGCAAATTAAAAAAAAAAAAAAAGGACATCACTAACTTCAGGCAAAACAAAAAGTATATTACCAAAAGGAAAATGTAATCATAGTATACTTGGCTCAGTTGTGAGCGATAATTATGTGGCCATAATAAAATACTTAACTATCTAGAGGAATGGAAGCATGAAGACACAAACATAGTCCCACAAGAAGAAGGGAGGAAAGGGGTAAATAATTAGTGAATTCACTTGAGCTTACTGCAGCATAAGCAACTGACAACAGTTCTAATTTGTGAACTCTTACTATTTATATTTGCCACATTTTACTACTTTATATAGTTATCTATGTTTTATGAACTTCAAAGTTAAGATATGTCCAGGAAGAAGGATTTATTCTTTTCAAAAGGGAAAGATAGGTTCTGTAGGCATCTAAGCCAGCTCCTCTATTCTTTCCCCTTGTGGGGATCAGGACACACAGGACAGGTTACAGTGGGGACAGAGTGACATATAACCCAAACGGGTCTCCAGGGCAGAGGTTCAGTAGCACCTATGGCCCCAGGGCTGGGAAGCACCTGCTGCCCTGAGCTGCCCAAGAGCTGACACTTCTCAAAATAGAGACCCCATATTTCTGATTGCGTATTGCCCCTTCTCAAAGATGATGTGTACGTGTCCTAAGTCTGTAATTATGATAAAATGTGATGAAGAAGGATGGAAGATGAGGGGAGGTGATGCACGAGTAAATGTTGCAGGGTCATGTCGAGAACTGGTGAACGGAGAAGGAACAAGGTAGGTGTATTATACAGACATGTGGAGGTCTGGACCATAGATATAGCTGTGGCACAGACCGAGAGTCGGCCCCAGCCCTGACTCGCCTTCCGATTCAGCCACGGAATGTTTAGTTGCACACGCATCTGCACAGCTCACAGCACCACTGCTCAGCCTTCCCTGCATTGGGTGTGGCCTTAGGGTACGTGCAGAAGCAACTTCTAGGGCATGCTCTCAGAGGGAAGGAACGTGGCTTTCTTCTGACTTACTCAATGCAGATAAAGTGTAGAACAGCTCAGAATACACAGGTAAGGGCAAGATCCTAGAAGAACAGAGTGGGAAGGCAGAAAAGAGCCTTGGCCTTGACTGGCTCACAGAGCAGACTTGTCATACTTGCTTTGAGATTCACGTGGGCAAGAAATAAACTGTCTTTTAAAGTCACTGTGTTTTCAGGACTCTGTCATAGCCACGAAACTTATAACCCTAAGGAACATATGCCTGAAACAATTCAAAGTGGCTGGTTAAGGGAGCTCATGCTACTGCTAATACTCTTTGACTTCGATTTTTCATGCGATATACATATATCACTTGGATCTTACACAACACAAGTGAATTTTTAAAAAGAAAAACAGAAATTTATCTTGAAGAATTGTCACTTTTCACCTGGTAAGTTAGCAAAAACTTCTAGAAGGGTGCCATCAATGTTTCCAAAGTTGCACTGAAATTTGTGTATCATTGGATACGGCACTATAAACAGATGACAGCCCTTTCAGAAACCAATAAAAGCAACCTGTAACAAGAACTAGAAAAGTGAAAAATAAATAAATAAATAGATAGATTAAAAAAAAAAAAAAAAGAAGAAGAACTAGAAAAATGCTTGTAACCCGTGAACAAGTAAATCCCACTCAGCGGACTGTCTCTTAAGGAAGTAATTCTACAGAGGAAAAGAGCTATGTGGATATAAATGTTGACAGTAGCTATATCTGCAACAGCTCCAAACATGGAAAGGCCAAATGTTTAACATGACAGGGAAGACTGAGAATAGTATGGTTCATCCAGTGAATGGAATGTTGTGTATGAATTAAAAAAGACTAAAAAAGAAGCTGGCCAGGGCGCCTGGGTGGCTCAGTGGGTTAAAGCCTCTGCCTTCAGCTCAGGTCATGATCTCAGGGTCCTGGGATCGAGCCCCACATCAGGCTCTCTGCTTGGCAGGGAGCCTGCTTCCCTTCCTCTCTCTCTGCCTGCCTCTCTGCCTACTTGTGTTCTCTGTCTGTCAAATAAATAAATAAATCTAAAAAAAAAAAAAAAAGAAGAAGAAGCCGGGCTAAAAATGAACCACCCCCACCCCACTGTCTGAAATCATGTTATGTGAAGACCAAAACATAAAGACAGAAGCTGAATGATCTTTAAGGCACATTTCTGTGGGAACACAACACACACTGGGGCACCTCGGTGGCTCAGTGGGTTGAGCATCCGACCCTTGGTTTCAGCTCAGGTTATGATCTCGGGGCCGTGGGACTGAGCCCCGCACTGGGCTCCGTGCACAGGGAAGGGTCTGCTTAAGATTCTTTCTCTCTTCCTCCCCCTCTGCTCCTCTCCCAGCTCGCATGTGCTCTCTCACTCCCTCTTGCTCTCTCAAATGAATAACTAAAATACTTAAAAAAAAAAAAAAAAGGCAATATGACCACATGCAACGAACGAAGGCAGACCCCTACCTTGGCTGTATATAAGAATTAACTCAAAAATGGATGAAGGACCTACATGTAAAATAGAAAGTGAAAAGACAACCTACAGAACTGGAGAACATTTCTGTAAATCATACATCTGAGAAGGGACTTGTCTCTAGAATATGTAAAGAACTATTAGAAATCAACAACAGAAAGACAACTCAATTAAAAACTGGGCAGAGGGCCTGAGTAGACATTTCTCCCAAGAACATACACAAATAGCTAACAGGCACATGCAAAGATGTGCAGCATCACTAGCCATTGGGTTAATGCAAATCAAACCCACAATGAGATTCCACTCCCGACCCCCTGGAAGGATCACCGGCAGAAAGACAGACAATAACGGGTGTTGGTGAAGATGGAGAGGAACTGGCAGCTGCTATGGGAAACTCTGATACTTCCTTGGCCAGTTAAACACAGAGCTACCTTATGACCTGGGGGCCCCTACCAGGTACGTACCCGAGGAAATGAAAGCATATGTCCACACGGAAATCCGTACTTGTGTTCACAGTAGCACCACTCATAGGTGCGAGGAAGTAGCTAGAATGTCCATCAACCAGTGAATGGACAACTCAAATGCGTAATTTTATTCTGAAATAAAAGGGAATTAAGTACTGACAGAGGCCACAACATGGACGAGCCTTGAAGACATTATACTAAGTGAAAGAAGCCAGTCACAAAAGGACAAAATACTGCGTCGTTCTATTTATATGAAATGTCCAGGATCGGCAGATCTATGGACAAAACAGACCAGCGGTCGCCTAGGGCTGCGGTAAACAGTGGGCACAGGATACGGGATCTCTTTGGGGGTGATAAAAACGTTCTAAAGGTGTGCATAATTCTATGGATATACTAACAATGCCGGAATTGTCCACCTTCAATTAGGGGTGAATTATATCTCAATAAAGTCATTATAAGAAAAAAAGTAGCATACTACATGAAACAGTTGGGTTGGGGTTGGGTTTTGGCTTTTTGCTTTTTTCATTTTTTCTACCTCAAAGTTCTATCAGGGCAGTTTTTCCACTAGAAAAGAAAAAAAAAATCAGCATATGAATTTAAGTATTAAGCTGATCGGTAATGAACTCACAGCAGCACCTTGTATGCTCGACGTACCTGGTCAAAATCGATTTCTTAGAAAGGACAAAACTAAAATCGGAAGATCTGGACCAGATCAAGAGCTCTCTGTATTTCTCCTCAGTCAGGTTCTGCCCTGGTGAAGCAGGACGCAAGGAGGCCACAGAAGAAATCTGGCATAACCGAGGCATTTCCTACAATGTAGGAATGTAGGCATCTGTAACTGCCAGATGCTTTCGACAAAAGGAAGCATTCAAAGGTGCCCTCTGCCCTTGGGGCCCCCCTGCAGAGCAGGCAGGTGTTTCATGCCCTCTGGAAAAAACAAACAAACAAACAAACAAACAGATGGCTTTTGCTCGGTGATCAGCAAAGCAGTGCTCTGGCAGGGATACTCTGGGAATAGGGTTGTGCAGTTAAGGAAGTGTGGGAAGTGCCACGTGACCCGCTCTCGGAGACAGTCGCGGTGCACAACAGATGCGCAAAGGTTCTGAGAAGTCCAGGAACGAAGCGACCTGTTCATCTCTGTTTATCCCAGGTTATGTGAGCGCAGAGGCTCTTCCCTCCACAAAGCATCTATCAGCGTGTGCTGGAAGGATGGTAGAGGGAACTGTTTGATTAAAGAACAGACTAAAACCTACAGCATCCCAAACCCATACACATACTGAGCAGAAAGGGGGCAGGCCAACCAACAGTGAGCAATGAATTATTTAATGCTCCGGGGCTTCCCCGGGAGATGAGGCTCTTGCTCTCTGATGTGGCAAGAACAACGGGGTTCTGTGGTACCCTTTAGGGAGACCTCACTTAACCTTTTGGCAAAAAAAGTGCCTTGTGGAGACCACCGGTGACTCAGAGCCTGAAATGTGTGGTTCCAAAGCCTCAGGGTTTGAATATTATTTTAATATTTGAAATGTAAGAAAAGACGCCAGGAAAGAGTCAGAACAGCTTCTAGAACTCTGAAGATATTTCCCTATTGATGCTTTTTATGGTTTCTAGCTCCCATCAAGTCAGAGCTTACATAACATGACTTAAGTCAGAGGCGGTCAACTGAGAGAAGGAGCAACGTGAATGATAGAAATAAACTCAGTTTGAAGAACTCTACGGGGAAACACCTGACTTTTTGCTCTCCTAAAGGAATCTGTGCCAAATCAGACAATGCTGAGCAAAACACAGTGTTTCTAGTCAATAACACCAGCAACCCAGAAATCAGGGCAGTGTCCCCAAAGCCTCTGCCCTTGCTGCCTTCCAGAAACTTCTGGGAGCTGCTATGGCCCCGCCATTCTGACAACCACTGTTCTCCTGTCTTCACCATCTCTTAACTCGTGGTTTGCCGGCCCTCCCGCCTGCCCTCTGCCAAGCATGCCCCCCGATCTGTGCATGTCATCCCCCTCCACTGGGCCCCACAGGGCTCCTTCTGTACCTGCAGGGCCCCCCACAACCGCTCTGCCCACTTGGCTGGGAAGGCCAAACTCACAAAGGTGAAGTGACCTTCCTTAACTCATAGGATGGTTCTGGGACCAGAACCCTTACCATCTTCTGCCCACGGAGGAGCTGCTACACAGAAACCAAGTTAGCGGCTGAGGGAATCGGTTTGAGGACTGAACCTCCTTCAAGTAATACATTCGTGTCACAGCTGTGCGCTGCCCTGACTTTCAGTGGTCACTAGTCACCCTCAAAACCTGACACCAGAGGAGAAAAAAAATCAAGCTGCCTGTCTGATTTGAGCCAGTCAGCAGTGGTAACAGACAACAGCGACATGACGCTCGGGTTTCAAATATCACCTCCAAGGCCGAAGAAAGCATACATCCATATTCATACGGTTGAGTTTTAATTCGCTTTTTAGAAAAACTGCATTGCCAAGGCACACTACTGGCCTTACGTAACCAATGCCACATGTCAAAATCCAGAGACTTGACATGCAAATTAATCTTGAGACTTTGAATAAGTTGACTTCTGCAAGAGTATTTCTAGTCTGAAAATTAGAATTGGAAAATACAGAGCCAAGTGTAATGTTCCATTTGGAATTATTTCTGAGATTATTAAAAAGAGGTGAGGACGAAGCTGGTGAGCCGTTCAGCGCTAAAACGAAACGATGGGACAGGTCAAAGGTGACAATACCCAGAATGACCATGAAAACGTCGCTCTTTGCATTTGCGAAAATAATTTAACTTTTTACCTATCAAAATGTTTGGAATTTATACAGAGCCTTTCATGCCAGGAGCTCCGTCTTTCATAATGCACGGTCTCATGAAGCCCCTGTTAATATTACCTCGTTTTAATGTGTGTCCCCAGGTTAACTGTAAGAAAACGAAATCTAAGGGCTAGATGTTTACATTTTTTAGTTTTTCCATTTTAGATGTTCTTCAACCATTGCAGCCCACAAGGAATCTCCAAGTGCTCATGAGAGTAAAAAACGAGGAGTTTTCCCTTTCAACTAAAGAGTTGAAAAGAATCCAGTTTTTCTTTGGAGTAAGTGGAGAATCAAACAGAGAGCTACCCGGGACTTTATAAGCACAACACTGGAATTTCAACACAAGTCTCTTTTCTGTTTCAGTACGTAACAACGGGAGATGATGGCAAGCAGTACCTGTCTCGGGCCAGAGTGCACCACACACGCGTCTGGCCCTCCTCTGTCATGGTCACGGGGCGGGGGCGGGGGGCAGGGGGCAGGACAGAGACCGGCCCTCTGCACATGCCCTAGCGCTTAGCACCAGCAGGCTCCTCTGCAACGCTCACTGGTTTGAACCTGCCTTCAATGCTGGAAGTAAGCTATTAAAAGTCTTCCGCAGAGGTGAGTTGGGATGACACACTATCTTTCTAGCCTGATACCAGGAAGCCTTTCATTCTGGTTATCTTAGGAATAGCAATTAAAAGGAAACACTCTGCATTATCCTGCAAACCATTTTTGTGAAGGCAGATAATTCACAGACCCCAAAAATTCAGACTGTGTTCTTGGGGCTGGAATTTAGAGTCTGAGAAAAGAGAATTAAGGATGAGATTTTTACGGAAAAATATACATTTCTCCAGAGACCTACTTCTTCCTCTTTTTCTTCTTGTTCTTCTTTTTGTTGTTGTTCTTGTTGTTTAAGATTTATTTATTTATTTTAGAGAGAGAGAATGATGGGGGAGGGGCAGAGGGAGAGGGAGAGAGAGAATATCAAGCAGGCTCCGTGCTGAGCATGGAGTCTGATGCGGGGCTCGATCTCACGACTCTGAGTGGAAACCAAGAGGCGACACTCCACCAATGGAGCCACCCAGGCGCCCCCTCCAGAGACCTACTTCTAATCGATGGGGGACCTCCTTTGGCCTGCCCAGGGTCCACACTGCCTCCCCTCTAGTAGGAGCCTCTGAGTTGGTTCTGGGCAGCAACCCCTCCTCCCTGGTTCTGGTCTTGGTGGTCGAACAAGGAAGATGTCTGACCTTCCCTTGCCCAAGAGAAAGGCCACGGGCCTCAGTTATACCATCCAGACCCCTTGCCCTGCAACAGGAATCTCGGACCAAGTACCCCACACACTGAGGCGAGGTGAGAGCAGAACTTGCTCAGTCAGTGGCGCTCAGGAGACTGTTAGTTCCTGCTGCCAAACCCCCCACAGCTGCCTAATCCGGGGGTCCTCTTCCAGACTAGTTCCTGCTAGTCAGCAAGCTGCCCACGGCCGGGGTACCTTCTGTTTCTTGTACCTGCAGCCTCCTGGCTAACGCCCAGGCACTCCCCACATCCTGCTGGGCCCATTCCGGGTCAGCCTGATCCACTGACCCAAGGCCTCATGCTGAACGGGACCCTGTTCAGTTGCTCAGATGACTGTGGGAGTTCTTTAAAACAATAAAACGAAGTTGTTGAAAATGCTTCCTCTGATTCTCACCGGCTTCTTCCTTGTCGCCATCATCAGGATTGTCTTATCTGACGATGGAATTATAAGTTAAGCAGAAGATGCTATTCCTGTCAGAAAGACCCTTAAGGCGGGCGCCTGGGTGGCTCAGTGGGTTAAGCCACTGCCTTCGGCTCAGGTCATGATCTCAGGGTCCTGGGATCGAGGCCCGCATCGGGCTCTCTGCTTAGCAGGGAGCCTGCTTCCTCCTCTCTCTCTGCCTGCCTCTCCGTCTACTTGTGATTTCTGCCTGTCAAATAAATAAATAAAATCTTTAAAAAAAAAAAAAAAAAAAAAAGAAAGACCCTTAAGGCTAGACTGTATCTAAAGAGAAGAGTTGAGTTTTCGGTCAGAAACTCAAGAAGCCGAGCAACCCGCCACTCAAAGCGCAATCGGGGGTGGTGACATTTTCTAATTTTCTCCCTCATTTATCCTGTTGGGAAAATAGAAAACAAGCAGGTGAGGCCCGGGTGAAGAACAAATCACACAGGACGACGTGTGGGAATGGACCGTGAACCCCGGAAGCGCTCACTGTCCAGCTGGAAGGTGTGATTCCCTCATTAGCCCGAACTCACCAGCTTACCTTTGCCAGGGACAAGTGCCTTCTGGAAGGTTTCCTTCAGTGAGCTGTGCCCGTGTAAGAGTCTGTGGCTGGGAGAGATGGCCACATGGGAAGTGCCGTAGATGGCCTCGGGCGTGGCCGTGTAGGCGGTCAGCTTTTCTCCGGTGACTTGACCATCCACCTGGCAGGTAAAAGCAGAGCCATTTCCTTCCTCAGGGCTCCCTCGGGGCTGTCGTGCTCCCGGGCCATGTCCCCTCCTCCCCTCCCCTCCTCAAGCCCAAACACCTGGGACAGTTCGGGGCCGCACCCCAGGGATGTGGAGCCCTGAGGTGACCCCTGGACTGGGAAGACACAGACGACAGAGACGACGATCACTGTTTCTCTTCGAGAAGTCTGGTGCCCACTGCCCGGCATATGTGGCGGCTCAGAATCGAAGGTGGTCAAAGCATGCTGGGAAAGATGCCTCCCTCATCTCCTGGCTCTTTTGTTCATAAATCAAAAACAACTATCAACATCGTGAGAAAGGAGCTATCCTTTCCTCCGGGATTTATAGTAAAATAAATAAATAAATAAATAAGTAAATAAAGGCATCTGCTTTTCTAACCAGAAAAACAGTCATTGAGGCTAAAACTGTTCTGAAGAGGAAAGAGAAGACACCTCAGGTCACGCCTGGGCACGGTCCCAGGCTGGTTAAATGCCTCTGAAACAAGAGGTATACATTAGGCATCAACTGAATGCTAATTATACGACAGACACAGAAGGGACAGATGCTCCTGCCTTCACACATTCACTCAGATGTGCTCACAGCGGGCCAGTGACGGGCAAGTGTATACTATGGCCTGAGTGCCGGCTAGGGGTCCCCTGTGGAGCAGGACTTAGGTCCTGTACCTACCAGACCGAGAGTGCTCCCTCCCCTGAGACATCTCATTTTCAGGTGGGTCCAGGAACAGAGATGGAAACATTTTCATTAATAAAATGTTGGGGAAGAGAGAGAACGTGGAAGCCATTTCCTGTACAGCGGCGGAACGGCTCAGAGACCCACCACCCTCAGCCTGGCTGAGAAGCCAAGGCCCTTTGACACGGGGCCTGACCCAGTCTAAGGCGCAGGACCCAAAAAGAAATGGCCCCAAGAGTTTGAACCAAAGTAGCAGCTGGACTGAATTTGAGAAATCGCACCACCTTCTCAGGAAAGTGGTGACAGAATTTGGTCATTTCAGGATTTGGTTTTCAAAGCTTTCAAAGTCCCTGCTCCCTCATGGGGTTGGGGGGTGGGCTTCCCGTGTCTGCGGTTGGGAGTGAAGTGGACCACATTTGTGAGGAGATGACCCAGGCAAGTGTGAGCTCTGTGACAGGCAGCAGGAGCTCAGCACACACCGGCATGGCTGTCAGTAGGAGGAGTCTAGAAAAGTAGGTCAACTCTGTCTCTTGGCTGCCGTCCCCTCCTTCTCAAGGTCTGGCCTAAGGTGAGGGATGGGTCTGTAGCTAAGGGCACAAAAGTCTTGCGTAGGGAGGAGACATCTGAAGAATTAAAACAAAACACAAAACAAAAAACAAAAAACCCCAGAACCTTCCCAGGTAAGAAATAGTGAAACAACAACCATCTTGTCTTGTAAGGACAAAGAGAAAGGGTTGGGGGGGGGGCACCTTTTGGAGGAGGTGGGCCTTCGGTAGTGACCTCTGACCAGTGTTTCCACACAGGTAGGATCTTTTGAACCCTGAGTCAGCCCAGCACCCTCACCAGCTTCGGGTGTGCCCCATTTTGAGGGGGTGTCACCCTTGGCTTGTTGGCTTTTAACCTGCTTTGTGACATGAACCCCTTGGAGCTCTGGGCCTGCTGCACAGGAAAATGCCCACACAGCCTTCTGCACCACATCTCAGGGAGCTCCTGGACCCACAGAAAACCCTCTACCTGTGCCGAGCAGGAGGGTGGCCTGTAGCAGTAGGAGGCGATAGAAACACTTGGAATGTGGCCAGTGTTGCTCTACATGTAAGAGAGCGCAGATTTCAAAGACTCTGTATGAAAACCCGAGTGTCGACTGTTTCCTCAATAGAGGTTTGTTACTGATCACATCCTGAAACGATCATTTCTTGGTATACAATGGGTTAAATAAAGATACGTTATTAAAATCAATTTCGCCTCTTTCTTTGCACTTTTAAAAACGTGGCTATTGCCAAGTTCGAGATGCTGCTGCTTGGTTGGTTCGGTGAGTTCTGAACCCGCAGATATGTGGATCTGTGAGCGTGAATCCACGGACAGGCTTTGCTCCATCACCTTCAGTGCGAAGTCCAGATGGCAGCCCACACAGTCGCCGATCCAGTGGGCCTGCATGCCTTTTATTCCATACCACTCTGGAAGGTCCGCCAGCGCGTCCTGCATGGCCTGTGGGAATGACAGGAGAAGAGGCTAGAATGGCAAAGCTTACTTAAGGGATGCCCCAGCTACGGGGCTTGCTGAGGCAGGAAAAGCGGGACATTATAAAGGAGGCTCCGAATTCAGCCCTCTCCTTGTCCACCTGCCAACCCGAGGAGCCCAGCGAGGGTCGGAAACAGATGCACTCACCATGACTCAATTTAGTGAGATGGGGTTGACCGATTTCTCTATTCTGAGCGGGCCAACGTATGGTGAAAAGAAGAAAATTAATGAGGAAAGACCCTAATTAACATCTTGGATGAATGCAGTGAGCACATTCTCTCCCACAGTCTGGGAATGAAACAAAACAAGTTCAAGTTTCTGAATTTTGAAACTTAAGACAGGCAACTCAGGGGACTGGGCATGGCACAAGTCAGCCGTTGCAAAACCAGGACACTATAAATGACATCTCGGCATTAAAAAAATCAAAATCGGCTGAAGGGAAACCATTGCATTGATTTGCGTAAACATTTGCTATTATAAGTCGTACATATTTTCACTGTTTTTGTGCGTGTGTGTCTATGCTCAGTCCTAAATCCCTAGAGCAGGGAGGCTTTTCTATGAATTACTCTCTATGGCCTCAAGTCCATGCCATCATTTAGCATTTGATGATGAGATACATTCCTCCAACAGTGGGATTTAGAAGTAAATCATAGGGGCGCCTGGGTAGCTCAGTCAGTTAGGCGTCTGACTCCTGATTTCGGCTCAGGTCGTGATCTCGGGGTGGTGAGATAGAGCCCTGCATTGGGCTCCGTGCTCAGCGGAGAGACTGCTTACAATCCTCTGCCCCTCCCCTCACTAGTGCATGCCCACTCACAGGTGCTCTCTCTCTAAAATAAATAAATCCTTTAAAAAAAAAAAAAAGAGTAAACCACATATTTGTAACGTGAAGAGTCCAATTTTAAATTCCTAGTTGTATTATGGTTAACATAGGCAACATAATGATGCGTTACAGGTCTGGTGTTCTGAATTCATAAAGTGCTTTTACACACATCTCTTCTCCCATACTCTGGTGACGTAGCTCATTTTCAAACCAATGAACTTATGCTGCGGGAGGTTACAGCTCTCTGATGCGAGGCCACAGGAGTGGACGAGTCATGACTAGACCCTGACTTATTCCTCAGTCGTGTGATAACAACACAGAGCCTTCTCTATGCCCATCATCTGTCCATCCATCCAGTCTCATCTACTCAATAGGGTCTGGAAGCTTGAAGATCCAGAAATTTCTTCTGCAGCAGAAATTATGGATAATGGACAGCAATGTGTTTATTAATTTCTTTTCTTTTCCTTTTTTTTTTACAAGATTCTATTTATTTATTTGGCAGAGGGAGAGTGAGAAAGCACAAGCAGGGCGAGCAGCAGGCAGTAGAAGAGGGAGAAGCAGACTCCCCACCAAGCAGGGAGCCGGGTGTGGGGCTTGATCCCAGGACCCCGGGATCATGACCTGAGCTGAAGGCAGACACTTAACCGACTGAGCCACCCAAGCGCCCCCATTGGTTTCTTTATTCTACTGCAAGGTATTAGCCACCCACCTGTCCACACCAAGAACTCAATCTAAGCACTGGGGGCTGGGCATACGCAAGACAGGACGAACCAGCGTTCCGCCCATGGAGTTTCAACCATGCACACACGCAGTCTGCTGCTGTCAGTCGGGGAACTGATCAAAATTCAATGCCAGATGCAATTAGTATCACAGAAGGTGAGACACAGGTCCTGGAGATGAGGCGAGGCAGAAGCAAAATAGTGAGCAGGCAGGGAAGAAAATGAGCAGAGTGGGAAATGGGGAGAGAGCCAAGAAGGCTGGGCGGATGAACCCCAGAGGAGGAGAAGGAAAGTCACGGGAACGGGAGGGTGGGGAAAGCGAGGCTCCAAAAAGCAAAGTCAGGAAGGGGGAAGAAAAGGGGATTTGGAAGCAGAGAGATAATGGGGAAACGGCACAAGTGAGGGAATGAAAGTTGGGGAGCCCCTGCCATGTGTGGGGCTATGGGGCACCTGCACAGTAAGGTGCAAGGAACAGCGCCGCATGGAACATGGCTTACGGGCTGCTCAGTGACACGGTGAGCCTTTCTGCCACAGGGCTGTCAGTCTCAAGTAAGGAGCGAAGGAAAGAGGGAGCAGAGCTATACTTCATGCAAATGGAAAGCAGACAAAACGGAAGAGGGAGAGCACTGGAAAGCCTTGTGAGTTTCAAGTTGCCCTTGGAACATAACCACACACCAAGGCTAGGCAGGTCCCCTCTCCTTCTAGGAAGGTTCCAACGAACCTAGTGAGGACACTCAGCATAGTCTCCAGTGCAGAGACCCAACCACCCCGGGTGTTTGGAGGTCGTTTCCAACACATGATCCTAGGCTTCTCCCATTTCTGGACCGTTACTTATGAAAGGTGAAAAATGCTTTTTTTGTTTAAAGATTTTATTTATTTATTTGACACAGAGAAAAAGAGAGTACAAGTTGGGGAGCAGCAGGCAGAGGCAGAGGGAGAAGCAGGCTTCCTGCTGAGCAGGGAGTCCCATACAGGGCTTAATCCCAGGACCCCAGGATCACGACCCGAGCCGAAGACAGACACTTAACTGACGGAGCCACCCAGGTGCCCTGAGAAATGCTTTTTATGACAAAATGTAACCAACTAGAAACTGTGGGTACTTCAAAGTCTACTTGGTAATTTGGATAGGAGATCCGTGAAAACCAAACAGTTGATAAAGAAGATACAGGAAAATGGAAGGTAAGTTTTAAAACTTGAGTTCATCACGATCTGTGCTTGACATACCGTATGATGCTGACAAGACTATGTTGTACCGGGAATGCTTGCCTGAATATCCCAGGGGAGGATCAAAGGGATCTAGAGCTGCCAGTTTTAAGCAGAATAAGGAACAAATCAACCACGTACAAATGCTGCCTTCAGTCATTGGAACATACGTTGGAACATACCTTCCAACTCCCTGTGATCCAGGGGAAATCTAAAATATGTGACAGTTAGAGAACCCGGGTGGCTTAGTCGGTTAAGCAACCCGACTCTTCATTTCTGCTCAGGTCATAATCTCAGGGTCATGAGATCCAGCCCCGCTCTGGACTCAGCACCGGGCAGGGAACCTGCTTGAGATTCTCTCTCCCTCTGCCCCCCCCCCCCAAATAAAATAAAACACTTGATGGTGACACATGAAGGAGACCAACAGGGGCCACGACGTTTCTGTATTTGCTGGAGTGAAAGATGGCTTTTGGGAAGGTGGCCCTTGAGTCCTGCTCCAGATTGTTAATTACGCTTCGACAAAAACACAGAGCCTGCCAAAGGCACCAGCGTGGGCCATGTCCCTGCCCTGCTCTGGCCACCTGCCTAACTCGCCCCCCGCCTCTCCATCATTCACCTCTTCTGCGGGCTGCGTGCCTGCTCCCTGACGGTCAGAAGGTCCCTGAAAGCAAGCACCGTGTTCAGTGTGGCTCACCACTGAGTATGCAGCACCTAATGTATACCCACAGTGCACAGTAGACACGTGGAATCCGGGAAAAACATGGAGACATGAGAACTGGGCCTCAAGCCAAGGTAATGCAGAGACCAACCCTTTTTTGTCCTCTCCTCCCCTCCAGGAATGAAGAGAAAGTCTGTCTCTAACATCATCTGGAACCACCGAACAATCTCTGCTTTCAGGAGACCCGTCCTAGTGGTCATTCCACTGACTGCGCACAGGTGGCCTCATCCTCCTGGGGCCCAGGATCACGAGCCTGGCTCTTCAGTGGGCCCCTGGGTGGTCTCCTAGCTTCACTGGCATCCTTGCCTTTCCCTCTTTTAGGGAACTTGGGAGGCCTCAATCCCCTGGTTGTAATGCGGCAAGCGGTCTACTTTAAGAGAAAGTTACAGGGGCGCCTGGGTGGCTCAGCCATTTGGGCATCTGCCTTCGGCTCACGTCATGATCTCAGTGTCCTGCTCAGCGGGGAGCCTGCTTCTCCCTCTCCTCTGCCCCTGCTCATGCTCTCTCTTGCTATCTCTCTCTCAAATACATAAAATCTTAGAGAGAGAGAAAGAGAAAGAGAGAGAGAAACTTATAAAGGGCTAAAAAGAAAACCTGATACCAGATTTATTTTTAAAATGTGACTTCTGGGGTGTCTAAAAATCACTCATGGTGATGACTGAAGGCAGCAGAAGATGACTCATCAAAGAAAAGTTCAATTATAGGCTATGTGTAGTTTTACAGATATTTAGCGGAAACGGACTGACCTCGTACATCCAGGGTACGGACGAACACTGAGCTAGCTCGAATGCTGACCTGATCCAGACAGCCTGCTTCCTGACTCTCTCAGATCAGTATTGGCTTCTCCACCTTTCCCTTTCCTGGCTGACCTAAACAGAATGTGAATTTGTGGAGCTACGTATACATGCGACGGTCTGTAAATGCTCAAAAACGAGTATTAGAAACATGGGAGTATTTGTTACTGACAGCACAGACTTGAGAAACTGCAGTATGACCCAGAGCGTAAGGCGAGTCCTGGGATTTGATCTTGGATCCACTGTCCTCCAGATGCGTGAGAGAGAAAACCGAGTTGGTTAAGAACTGCAGTGTCGGGGGGCGCCTGGGTGGCTCAGTGGTTTGGAATGCTGCCTTCGGCTCGGGTCATGATCTCAGGGTCCTGGGATCGAGCCCCGCATCGGGCTCTCTGCTCCGCGGGAGGCCTGCTTCTCTCTCTCTCTCTCTCTCGGCCTGCCTCTCTGCCTACTTGTGATCTCTGTCTGTCAAATAAATAAATAAAATCTTAAGAACTGCAGTGTCGGGGCACCTGGGTGGCTCAGTGGGTTAAGCCTCTGCCTTCAGCTCAGGTCATGATCTCAGGATCCTGGGATCGAGTCCCTGCATCGGGCTTTTTGCTCGGCGGGGAGCCTGCTTCCCTCTCTCTCTGCCTGCCTCTCTGCCTACTTGTGATCTCTGTCAAATAAATAAATAAAATCTTAAAAAACAAAAACAAACAAACAAAAATCTGCAGTGCACACTTCACCTAAACATAAAGCTCTCCTAGAAGTTGGTTCTTTCAAAGTCACCAGTGGCTTTGGAAATTCCAACAGGGCACGTGGTATCTCCATTACGAATGAATCACATACCCAAGTTTCCCTGTACCCGTCCACGTCAATTACAAAATGGTTGCTGAGCTCCTTCTGCGACAGAAGACACTGTGTTTGGTGTGATAAAAGGCACCAGGACCTCCAGAGGACAGGAGCACGTCACACTGCCTCATGGCGTCCAATCAGCAAAACCCAGGAAACTCTAAGGGTCCCGCAGCCTGGCTACCTTCAACAGATAAATTGTAAGAAAAGGAAAGGGAGAAAGGCAAACCTGCACATGAAGACAGTCATGCTCAAATTAAAAAAGGGAGGGTAAGATTAAACCCCAGAGTCCAGGGACGCCCATGCGGGCAAAGTTACTGAGAAACATCAGGGAGAACCTGGCTGCTGGGAAGACTGGTTATTATGGGAAAGGGGAAGGAGGGCTTCAGGGGTGTTGGCCCAACTCAGCATCTTGACCTCCAAGAGTGGCTGCTTTCAAAGAAATCGATAAGCTATCTCTATGGTTATCTGCATTTCATTTTACAGTAAAAACGTCAGCACGAAACACTGACTCGCTCAGTTTGGTTCCGCAGACCTCACAGCTCTCCATCCCAGCGTGCTCCTGGAGGGCAGGGCATGGGACAAGACTGGCCTGTGGGCTCTGGGATGCAGCTTTAGCCTCTCCAGTTTTTCTTGAGAACCCACACAGGGCATGGCCCAGAGCCCAGACGTGTGCTTTGGGTTGGACAAATGCTAATCAAATTGCCATTTAACTCCCTCTACTTGAGGGGGAGCCTGGGAGAGGAGAACCAGCAGGACCGGCCCCCCAGCACCCCAGGCAGGGAAGGAATGATGTCCGTAGAACCCTTCCTAGTACTTTTACATGTGCGGCGACATTGAAGATGGGGCACATGTCATGTTTACGACAGCACAAGACAGCACCAGTCCACCTCGTAGATGAGAATACAAGTCTTAGCAATTTCCCCAGCTGTCCCCCGCAAGGACAGTGGCAGGGGGCGGGGAAAGCACTGGGAAAGCATCGCTCAAAGCCTGTCCCTTCCTATACCTGCCACCCCGTGACCACCCTGCCATCCAAGCACTTAAATTCAGTTTTTCCGTGTCCAGGTTTCAGAGAGTGTCGACTCCCCCTTTTCGAACTTGGAAGAGATGCTTCTGACAGCTCTGCCTGCGTCTATTATCTCAGTTATTTTTCAATTTTATGGCTGAAAAGAAGATTCTGGTTACGGAGTCATGAGGCTGAGGCTGTCAGTACAATTCCCCCTCCCTGTACAGAGGCTGCTGAGGTTCAGCAACCTACCACCATCACTTGGCGAACTGAAGCCAGGCCCCGAACTCTGGGCCTTAGTACACTAAGCAGCCCTCATTTAACGAGGATGCACTCTCCTTGAATCCCCCCCCTGCCCCCAGTACCACAGTGAACTTGGACTGCGTCGGCTGCCCAGCACCTGCTCTTCTTTCTTGGGGGTAATCCAAGATGGGCGAGTGGCAGGGCCCCACCACCCACTATGGAGAGTTTCCAGGGCCCACTCTCCTCTTCCATGGAAGCTAAACCCATTCCGGGCTCAGTACAGTCTTGGAACATTGTGGCTCTGGAGGGAAGCGGGGGTGGGGGTGGGGGTCTGACCCAGAGGCATCCGGGGAACTGGTTTAAATGCCACACCAGACCTGAGATATGGGGACTGACAACAGTCCCCCCAGAAGTCCCTTCCTGGGCAAGACCCTAGCCACGTCCCTGTGCTCCCTGAATCCTGCCAAAGTCTGGGTCTCCAGCCTTCCCACAAAACTCTGAGTAGCCCCATCCTCTTCTGATCCATTCTTTTGTGGCTGAAATTAACTAGAGTAACTTAAGGTAGTTTGCAACCACTTTTCCTAACTAAGATCAATAGATTTACAAAGTTTCAACATCCTGATGAATATTAGCTGATACTTGACTGCCTTGATATTATTGTTTGTTTGTTTTTTTTTAAAGATTTTATTTATTTATTTGTCAGAGAGAGAGAGAGAACAGGCAGAGTGGCAGGCAGAGTCGGAGGGAGAGGCAGGCTCCCTGCGGGGCAAGGAGCCCGATGTGGGACTCGATCCCAGGACGCTGGGATCATGACCTGAGCCGAAGGCAGCTGCTTAACCAACTGAGCCACCCAGGCGTCCCGCCTTGATATTATTGTAACAAAAGTCTAAAATCGGGGCACCTGGGTGCCTCAGTCGGTTAAGTGGCTGCCTTCCGCTTAGGTCATGATTTCAGGGTCTAGAGATGGAGTCCCACATCAAGGTCCCTGCTCAGCGGGGAGTCTGCCTCTCCCTCAGCTCTGTTGCGCCCCCTGCTTGTACTCTCTCTGTCCAATAAATAAATAAAATCTTTTAAAAAAGTATAAAAATTCGAATACATTAATTATATATTAATATCACAAGAATATATTAATAAATGAGTAATCAATCTTCTGATTAAACTGCACGTTCTAGAAAGCTTTTCAACTTATGGAACCATATAGGGGATATTAAATGCTCCTAGGCACGTAAGTAGTGCATTATAAGCCCTGAAAACGACCCACGGCTTTTCCTCTCCAGTAATCAGTAAGTCCCATTTAACTTCCAAGCAAACCCACATGGGGTGTCACGGGATCTGATGTCTTTCCATCGGATAAAACCCACATTACATGATTTGAAGATTAGCTCCACAGCCCACACTATCCTTTTCTGCCACAGAAAATTCAGGTGACAGGGTCCTAACCTGATGGCACTTGAACATCCCCCCCCCCCCCCCCCCCCCCCCCCCCCCCCCCGCCCCGCCTTACTGAGCCACTAAGGAAGTACCTGAGCCCTCTCATTGTGTTTTTCTTCTAGACCAAATCATCCAGGCTGAAATACTTCTGGCGGAGGTGCTTTGCTTAAAATATTCAGATCTCAGGGAGGACAAAAGATCTGAACAGAATGAAATGTGAATGTTTTGATATGCTAATTAGGGGAGGGAGGACACCTGCTTGGAACCTCAACCAAATCTACGACTATTTTTAAAAACCAGAAGAACTTTTAAAAAAACAAACCAAATGAAGTCAGCATCTCCGGAACAACCCAGCAAACCCTGTTTTGCCTCCAGAGACACAGGACGCATCACCGATTTTTGATGAACAGGGTTTTAGAAAGCACAGCTCAGCAGCCCCCCAGGACCTCGCCTTCGTCCTGCGCCGTTGCCCCACCATCTCCACCAGACCGGGAACAATGTGGGGGTTATTTACGGACATACTTACGGTGCTACGGTTGTTCAGTCTAAAAGCAGGCTATGTTTATCTGTTTGGGTGTTTGGGTTGAGATCATGTATATCCTTCCTCCTTTCGGGGGCAACTGCAGTATAGCAGATGGAATGCATCTTGTCACACGTCCTTACATTTGGCAAACACTTGGCAGTGCCTCTTATCCCTTACCCCAGCCAACATCAATGCACAGAAATCTTACTGGTTCACCCCCAAACCTGGGGAAACAGCAGGTTTTGAGACTAGTTACAAGTGCGGTGAAATCACTTTTCCAATGACATCAGAGAGAACCTGATATGTAAGAGCTGAAGCCTATTCTAGGAGCCACCCTGCTCTCTCCTCTGGTCCCTCTCCACCAAGCCCAGGGAGTTGGCAAGGTTTGGCAACCATGGATTTATTCAACTCCCCTCACTTAATAAATGAAAAAAAAAAAAAAAATAGCTCACTCAACCAAGTCCACGGCAGACCCCAAATAATGAGCTGCTCAGATCTCCTCATTGTTCTGGGCTCTCTGTGCTCTCTGCCTGTAACTTTAAATTAAACAAAAGACCACATCTGCCATCTATAAAACCTAGAAATTAACCATATGAGTGCGTTTCACCTTCCACTTCTATAAATAATGACTGGACTAATACCAAGTCAAATGGGACCGTTTCCCTGTGGTTATCACTCAGCAGACACAGGTTTGCAAAGGGCCCTTACAATCATTTTCATCAGGACAGGGCTGAAAATGTAGCCAGCGTTGCCCCGCAGGCACACCATCTGAATGCAGATGTTCAGGAAGCCGAAACAGGATGGTATGTTAGGGAGTCTGACTGGGAGCCAGAGTTGAAGAACTCGAACCTACAAGAGATGGGCTGACCCATGCATCCAAACAAAAAAAAAGCTTCGGGGATGCGAAACATAGGCGTGAATAAGAAAGGCAAAGATTGAAACTCAAAAGCTGGGGATGAAAAGGGAATTAAATATAACATAGCTAATCTGACTCTTTCTTCAAAGAAGCAGAAATAAATCCAGACCTCCCAAGAGAGGACAGTATGTGGGCTAAAGCATCAAGAATTATGGTCCACAAGTAAGAATTCCAGAAGAAGAGGTTTTAAAAACATGATACACATTAGAAGACCTTAGTTAGGGGCGCCTGGGCGGCTCAGTGGGTTAATGTCTCTGCCTCCGGCTCAGGTCATGATCCTGGGGTCCTGGGATCGAGCCCCACATCGGTTGCTCTGCTCGGCAGGGAGCCTGCTTCCCTTCCTCTGTATCTGCCTGCCTCTCTGCCTACTTGTGATCTCTGTCTGTCAAATAAATTTAAAAAATCTTTAAAAAAAAAAAAAAAAAAGAAGAAGAAGAAGACCTTAGTTTAAAAAAAAAAAAAGGTTTAGGCAAACTGAGAAACACAGTGGATTTTATTAGCTACTAAGGGAGAGAGTTCAGAAACCAGAGCCTGGAGAGCTGGGCACTGATTAGAGGCAGAACGGAAGAGAAAGATTTAATGACAAGATCTAATTTAAATGGACACTTTTCAAAGTCTTAACACTTAGCCAACTTCTGAATCAGTGTGATCTGCGTAGCAATTATGTTTGAATTATAAATTCTTAAGTGCTTTTTTCCTAAGACTTGATTTTGTTGCCAAGATGTTCTCCTCCTTTTTGTTTTCAAGACCCTTTCAATGCAGTCATTCCAAAGACATATCGTATATCTGAGATGCAATAAAAGAAAATAAATGCTGAAGGCGGTAAGATGTTTATAAGAACTCTAGATGTCCCCTCTAGAATATTCTAGAGGGATAAACTCTGCCACTCATCTCCCTCTCCTTAGTTGACTCTGGCAGGAAGTTGTATACAAGGATTTCCACATTAGAAAGCTCACGTAGCCTAATGTCTACCTTGCTCACTTCCCTCTGACAGCTGTATTTCCACCTCTCTTCCGAAAGGTGATACGGGTTTCTAGCAAAATCCATTTGTTGTGGCATCTCAAGGCAAAACATTTATTAGCAAATACAAATTGTGCTATCCAAGAGTCTCAATTCCAGCGAAGGTGTTATTAACCCAGAAGGGAGATAAACCAGGTCTGAGCAAGATATCCTGTTGAAGATACACGACTCGCCAACAAGGTGCGTGTCCCTGGGACCATGGGGGTCAAAGGAGAAGAGGCGCCAGGCAGCTCACACGAACGCTGAGTGTGCACCTCAGAGCTGAGGCAAGGACAGGGACACACCAAGTGCTATTAGATAGCTTCCAGGTAGCTGGACAGAAGGTGCTGGGTGCAACCACCAGGGAGGGATGTGGGGAAGGAAACCATAAAGCATGGCGGCAGCCATTTTGGCTCATCTCCTCTTATCCCCACATGCCTACATTGACTCTGGGCAAACCTAGTAGCCTTTTCCCACACTTCAGACCCAAGCAAACCCCTTCTCTGGCAGAACACTTCTAATTCCACCCACTTCCAAGAAGTGGTGAGCACAGGTTCTGAAATGTGGCTCCCACGCCCCTAAGAATACAGATGACGGAGGACAGACTCTCCCAATGGCAGTCCTCTGTCTGGACGAGGCTGCTTCTGATTCCTGGAAGCCACTCGGGTCACCTCACTGCCCCTGGGTGGACAGGACACAAGCGAGGCCGTCCTGTACCCCACACGAGGGGGAGCAAACAGTAAAACGGCCGCATCATGTACTTAGTCCAATCTGTGACTCTAGGGTACCCTTGTCTGGAAAGGTGGTTTTGTTCTGGGAATGCAGAGTCTTGGAAACAAGACTGAAAGCCTTTTACTGGTCTAATAAGGGGGGAAAACAAAAAAACAAAAACAAAAACGGGGACAGCAGTCCCAGGGGGACATTCCGCTAAATTACCTTGACGTTGGAAGCCTGCCTATAAACTGAAAACGGGTAGGAACATTAAGACCGTCCCTTCCAAGGCACTCAGGCCTGGAGAACATATGTAAATAAATGCGGACATAACCCTCCTATCAGGTATTTTGTTGTGTGATAACCGGAACGATAATAATCGTTCTGGAAAATATGAAGAGGGACGAAGAGCAACAAGTTTCCCACAATCAACAGATACACCCAGGGAGACCCACAGTTAATATTTTATTCCATATCTTTCCGCCCTACTAATACCCCATCTTTTACTGATTCAAAGATGCACATTTTCTTTTCTTTTTTTTTTTAAGATTTTTTTAATTTATTTGAGGGGAGGGGAGGGAGCACGAGCTGGGGGAGGGGCAGAGGCAGAGGGAGACCAAGAATCTCAAGCAGAGTCCGTGCTGAGTGTGCAGAGGAGCCCGATGCAGGGCTCGATCCCAGGACCCTGAGACCATGACCTGAGCCAAAACCAAGAGTCAGATGTTTAACCAACTGAGCCACCCAGGTGCCCCCAAAGATGCACATTTTCCCCACAGATGCTGAAACTGGGACCTGTCTTACAACAATGGTGCCTTTGACACCATGTTTCTTTCTTATGGAGCGTAAGAGGTCATGCCAATCCTGTGTTACAGCTCATAAAACGTAGCAGGGTGGCGGGTACTCGTGGGATCGCCACATAGTCGAAATCATGCCTTTAGGATACTCTTTTTAAACTGCTGGAGTTCGCGTTTTGCCAGAGCTGTTCACAACCTACCACAGCTCTAGAAAGGATTAAATCTTTATTTCGAGTAAATCTGACTCTCAAAATTAGCCACTCTGGAATAGTAAACAAAACAGAGAGAGAAATGGAAAGATACTCTGGAAAAGGATCTCTTTCTCTGAGAGGGACACTTCTTTGAATAACAAAACACTATGACATGATTATGGATGTGGCCGTTAATGCCTGTTTCCCTCATAGCCTGGCAGCCATGGGATCAGTGTCCCTGTTCTCTGAGCAGCTGGGCTCAGAAGGTCCAGTGTAAGGACAGGACCGTGGAGGGGAGATAGGACACAAAAAGACACTGGTTCAGCTCAGAGGCCAGGAAGCCGATTCCATCAAGCACAAACTAGAAAACCTCCAACCCCTGTGCCTGCCACTACCTGGCCATCTGTGCCCTGGCCCTGGCCCTGTGACAGTTCCCACTGTGCTCGTGTCTGGCCCTCTGGCAACACCTGCCCTCCGACCGCACCACGTGCTAGAAAATGCCTGGTTGCTTGGGAACCCGTGCTCAGAGCTGCTGGAAAGCACGTAGACCTGGCTGGGGCTCGGGAGACCCAAGTTGGGTCCTGGCTTTCTCAGCCTTGGGGGCCTCAGTTATAAAATGAGAAATGGGCTGGGTTGGTCGTTTTCAAGGACACCTCAAGCTGGCCGTGAGCCCACCCAGGAGGAGAAGGAGGGCAGGGTGTACACTGCTTAAGAGAAACCAACACCTGATCCCTTTGTCCTTAGATACCGTATCGATTCTGTAATTTCAAAATCATGAGAGTTTTTTTTGGCTTGCATTTGTTTTTCAAATCAGGGCAGGGATTTAAAAAGCACGGGAGACCACGGGTTAAACGTGGGGGAGCCTGTCTACTATTTGCTCAAGTTTCCTTTGGCTTTAAAATCCAAATATCGGGGCACCTGGGTGGCTCAGTCATTTAAGTCTCTAGCTTTGGCTCAGGTTACAATCTCGGGGATGTGGGACGAAGCCCCATGTTGGGCACCATGCTCAGCAGGGAGTCTGCTTGGGATTCTCTCTCTATCTCCTTCTCCCCTCATTCATGCATACATATTCTCTCAAATAAATAAATAAAATCTATAAAATCCAATGTCCCCCTGAGCTGAAGGGATTCATAACACTCAGCCCTCCCTGGGATGCCCAGGGACGCCCCCCCCCCGACCCCCTACAACAAGGTGCAAACAAATAAATCTCTTTACTCCCATGGGGTCCAGGCTAACACTTTAAGAAGGAAGGAGGTTCTTATTCCCCAAAGGACCTGGCCAGGAGCTCAGAAAGCCCACTCAGGGTTTAAGAGCAAGATGACTTTTTCCTCATTAGATTTACAGTTTATTTCATTGTCAAAATAACCTAAGAAGCATATTACAGTCAACCCTTGAACATCGTGGGTTTGGTCCATAAGGTACAGCACCGTAAATGTACTCACTTCCCTGTGATTTTCTTTTCCTCCGAACATTTTCTCTTCTCTAGCTGACTTAATTGTTAAGACGATGGTATAAAATACATACAACCCACATAATATGTGTTCATCGACTGTTCCTGTTATCAGTTAAGCCTCCGGTCAACAGCAGGCTATGAGGAGTTAAATTTCTGGGGACTCAAAAGTTATCCGTGAATTCTCAACTGCATGGGGGGATCAGCACCCCTGAACCCCATGTTGTTCAAGGGTCAATGTTATTAATTTATTTCATTTTCCCTTTGTAGTCATTCCTCCTATCTTAGAAACAAAATCCCCAAAACAACACAGAAATGGAAGTTTCTCGTTTGCTGAGTGTGCGTGCTGACCAGAAGCCTGGTCACTCCACTTCAGAAGTGCTTTGGGGAGGCTGTGCGGGCACAGCTTTCCTCAGTTCCCAGACAGGAGGGACACACATGGGTGCAAGGCGCCAGGGCAACGGGAAAGGAGAGCCCATGGGGAACGGAGCAAACGGAGAGCACACAGATGTGACCAGGCACTGGCCCAGGACCTGCCAGAGGCAGACAGGAAGGCTCTGTGTTTAGGGAGGGGAAATCTAATTGCCGGGGTCATCTCAATACCTTCTAGAAACACTATGGGTTTCAGAATTCCAGAGCCGGGGCCCCTGCCCTACACCAACTCTGCTGACCCTTTCCAGGAAGAGCTCCTACCAAGGGCTGCGCAGAGTCACCCTCACCCCCATCCCAGCAGTAGCCACGATCTACTCCAGGCAGCGGGAGCCTTGCCTGGGGATGGCCGGGGAGCTGTCAGCCTCAAGGCACCTGCTTTCCCTTTACCTCTGTGCCCCACCGCCCTGGGCCAGGCCCACCATCATCCAGAAGGACTTCCAAGCAGCCAGGTGGTGGCTGTCCCTGTAAGAAGGCCAACCATCACCCCGAGGAGTGCAGAGGGGACAGCATGGAAGGTGGGGGGGGACTGTTCACCATACAGCTTAGGAGAGGAAAGAGCCAGGAGAAGCGGGGAATACAGAGACGAGAGAGAAGTCAGATTACGTAAGAAAGAGCAGATTTAACAACTAATTAGTTTTGTGAGCCAGGGTGTCAAAAGCAGATCCTGGGGACGAGAGCAGAGTCTGCACTTTCCAAAAGGAGAGCCAGCTGGGGCCTGGCGGAGAATTCCAGCAGGGAGCTCGCACTCAGTGCCCCCAAGCACTGTTCCCAGAGCTCAGGGGCCCGGAGCCTGCATGGCCTCTGCCACTCCTACCACTCAGAAGCTGAGAACGTATTTTTTACAGGCGGGGATGATGCTGTAAGAGCTTTAAAGCCACGGGACTTTGAAGAGCAAACCCTCCGAGTAGATAAACCCTCGCATCACGGTTACATGTGGCTCTGGCCAGTGTCCTTGCTGCTTTTCATCCCACAGCCCTGCAGAGAAGCGGACAGCTCATCAAATGTGTCTTACTGGCTCCTCTGGGTTCCCAGAAACTTTGCCTCCTTGGCCCACCTCTCACCTGGACCTACACCCACCCCGTGAAGGCCCAGGCTGCACACACAGGGGCAGCCCTCTTCTGGCCCCAAGGGTCTTTCTTGGGGGCAAGGGAGCAGGGATGACTGTGACGATGCTGGCGAGTCCTGGTGGGGGCTGGGGGGAGCCCGAGGTCTACCCTGTGCTCCAGGACGTGAGGAAGGCTGCACAGCACAGCTGTCAAACCTCGCTGACCAGTCCCTTTGCAAAGCTTCCCGAGCAGCACAGGAATGACTTGGTGTCAGAGGGGGGGTAGATCCCGGCATCACAAGCGAGCGAGCCGCTGTTCGGGGTCTGATGGCGGCTGAGTGGGGCAGAGCACAAGGCCCGACACCGGGCCCAATTTCCAGAAGACAGCCAAATGCTTTCACAAGCAACCCAAGGCCTCAGAACTAGAACTGGGGAGGCTGAGAGTCCTCATTATGGAGGGCAGGGGACGCTCAGGCACCCAGGGGGACGTGTTGGAGACTGGAGCTTGGCACCCTGGCCCGTTTGGGGCTATCTTTCTGCTCCAGCCTCTAGAGCCCCTGTCGTAAAGCCCAAACCCCATCCAAGACCTCCTCGCCTCTCCCACCCAGTGTTTTCACGCTCTGGAGGGTCACACATGACCAGTGTGTCCTGGGAAAGGCACCTCCACCTCACCCAGAAGCTCCCAGGTGAAACTGGGGGTAGGAGAGGCACAAAGGGGGGGGCAGGGAAATGGGGGCTCTTTCCTCCCACCTTCCCTGATTTCATGAGGGCTCATCGGTGCCCCGCTGCTTCTGGCCAGCAGAAACTCTCCGCGGGAACACTGGTGAGACAGGAGGCTTCGGGTATGTCTGTAAGGCAGTGAAACGTTCCCCGTCAGAAGTTTTGCGCTTTGCAGGTTTCATCACTTCCTGGAGCACAGGGCAGACCTGGGGCTGTCCCCAGCCCCCACCGGTGCTTGCCTGCATCGTCATAGTCATCCCACTGGGCTGCGCCTGCTCAGTCTGGGACCGTCCCCCCCCCCCCACCCCACCAGCCTCCTCGCTCACTGCTAGCACCTGGCCCAAGTCTGGCAGGGCGCTTGGTAACATCTGGGGAAAGAATGAACGGATTCACGCTCCCTGAGACAGGGTACAGACTGCCGGGTACGAGCCCAAGAACCTGGATCTGAGTCCCAGGGCTCTTACTTACTACCAGTGTGAGCCTCAGTTTCCTTGCCTGTAAAATGGGGCTACCAGGCACCCCGGCCCTCCAGGGAAAAAGGCGAGGGTTAAATGAGACGGCGTCTGTAAACGCCAGAGCACTGATCGGCTCAGGAGCGCGCAGGCATGAACTGGGAGGGGGAGACGGACTTTCCTGCTATTCTAGCAGCTCCTGGGAAATTCCTGAAAACTGGGACAGCAGACCCACCCATCTGATGCGGCGGCTGGCTAAGCACCACCAGGCCATAGAGGAGTCTATGGACACTGCCCGGCGTCTGAGGGCCTGTGGGAGGCAGCCGCAGAAATCAAAACCACAGATCTGTTAGAAAAGTTCAAATGGGAAGCCGACTCTATTTGTCTCGCCTTCCAGCTGTCACCCTGCTGGCAGGTACCTAGGCGCTTGCTCCATCAGACCCTGAATCTCTTTTGCTTTGTATGCGGAGGTCTGCAATCCCTGCTCTTCCCCCGGTTCTCACCTCCCCATGCTGCCCACCAGATCCCTCCCACGCATCCCTGCCAAGACGAATTCATGTGCTTCAGATACTCCCACTGCAAGTTTTCTTCACATTTTACAAAGCAAACAGTCCTAGCGAGACTGGCAGGGGCGAGGGGAAGGGGGAGAAAAATCCAGTAACATCACAGAACAGGCTTAATAAAGGATTTTTGCATTTCAGGGTTCCCTGTAATTTTTGCATCAGGCATCATCTTTCTTCATTGGGAAGGTAAGTGACGAAAAGGAGGGCCCTTCCAGAGTCACGTCCCCCAGCGGACTGCCAGCCCTGTGACACAGACGCAGCCCCCAGAGCAGCAAAACCAGATGCGGACACAAAGCTCTAAATAGGACTGTGGTGGGCACAGCCCACTGGCCATCCCCTTCCCTCAAACAGCTTAACAGCTTGGCTACAGAAGCTAAAAAGCCCAAGCCTGCTTTCCTCGTCTCCCTTGAAGCTGGGGAATAACCACATGACCTAACTGGCCAAGAGAACATCAGTGGAATTTTGGGGGGGATTTTCAGGAAAGTCCTTGCTTTCCAGATAATAAAAGAAACAGCTGCTCACACGGCCCATTCTGTTTCTTTCTCTTGAATGGAAATGTGATGTCTGGAGCTGCAGCAGTCATCTTGCAACCATGAGGTGACAGGAAGGAAGGGCGGAGAGAACCACCGAGATGCCAATTCAGAACCTGATTCTGGTTCAGTCCCATCACCTTGGGTCTTCCTTTGTGGGAAAAGTCCACCCCATTTGTTTAAGCCATCATTAACTCAGGTTTTCAGCTACTTACAGCTGAAAGTATTACTAACTGATCCTTCTCTCTAAAGCAGGACATCCTCCCTGATTCAACACTATTTCTATCATACCAGGTTATAAAGTAGATGCCTTATGTCATTCGATCTTGCAAGTTTCAACCCCATTTATCCAAGTGCCTATTATTGGCACATCTCTATGCAACAGCCTCACAGCCACTGCATACTCAAAAGGGTCAGGAATATGTCCCTTCTAGCACTCCCTATGGCAATCAGCAGCTTAATCATCTGGCAATCAGCAGCTTAATCATCCACTTAGTGTCCGAGTCACGGTCTTTCTTAATGAACCATACCCTACACACTCTCATCCAATAGATCTCAAGTGCTACAAATTTCACCATCTGCATATTTTCCTAACCTGCCCATCTCTCTCCACTCCTCCCACCTAGTCAAAGGTATGCACGCCCGGATTACTCCAATAGCCTCTTAACTCGTCTTTGCATCCACACTTGCTCTTTCCACAGTGAATTTATAAAAACACAAATCTGGGGCACCTGGGTAGCTCCGTTGGTTAGGCGACTGCCTTCGGCTCAGGTCATGATCTGGGGGTCCTGGGATCGAGTCCCGCATCGGGCTCTCTGCTCAGCTGGGAGCCTGGTTCTCCCTCTTCTACTCTCAAATAAATAAATAAATAAATAAATAAAATCTTAAAAACAAAACCCACAAATCTGACTGTGTCATCCCCTTTCTTGGAGTCCTTCCATGGCTTCCCATGGCCACCATGATAAAGTCCAGATTCCTTAAGACCTAAAAGACCTTGCCTGATCTGGCCACCCCAACCTCTAGCTTCTCCAGCCCTACTCAATCTCTTCTCTTGGCTCTCTGTTTCAGTTGTATTGTCATTCTTTCAGCTTCTCAAAATCACCATCTACATTTCTATTTTGGCGCCACCACACACGACAGCCCCTGGATGAAGGCGCTCCCTTCCAACTTTATGGCCTTCCTCAACCCTTCTCATCACTTTGCAGCCCAAACAGTGATTTTTCATTTTCAGATATTGTAGTTTTCTGTTCCAGATTTCCAGTTCTTCTTTTTTTTAAATAGTTTCCTTTTCTCTTCTGAGATTCACCATCTGTTTATTCATCATGACCATTTTTTCCTTTAAGTCCCAGACCATTTATAGAACAGATGTCTCTGGCTTTATCTCCTAATTCTAACATCTGGGTCATCTCAGGATCTAGTTCTACTGGGCTCAAGGGCTGCCCCCTCTCCCTTATCTTCTCTTGATTACCAGCCACAATTTTCCGATTTTTCGCAAGTCTAGTACTTCTTTTATTGTATGTGGGGCATAAGCATAAAAACCAGCCATGTAGAGTCTGGATGATGTCGTCTCCCTTTAAAAGTGCTACGTTTGGTTCCGAAAGTTCCTTTCAAAACCGTTGGGTTTATTTTTACTTTTTATTAAGCTGAGTATTTTGATTTTGTCTTTGGTCCTAGGGTGTCATCCACACTTCTAACATATGGCCTTTTGGGGGTTTCAACTGTATACTTCTGGCTGGGCCCTAACTCCAAGATCTCTGAGCACTCTGCAGTCCTCTGGAATCTGATCTCCTCTCTGTCTCTTTATGATCATGTTCTCTTAGGCCTTCTGGAGTCTTGGTTTTGTGCCTGTGCAGCCCTCAGCCAAGGACCTGCAGTGAATGTAGATTTCTGCTCACCGCACCACTGCCACACCAATCTCTCTTCTCTTGATTTTCAGGGCAAACCAAGTGCTGACCTCCAAAGACAGCTTTTTCAATAAATCTGCACAGAAGTTCAGCAGGAACCAGGGGAATCACCATGGTAACGAACAATTTCTGCTGAACAGCTGAAAATTCACAGCTGACAATTTAAAGAATAATGTCCCTCAGTTAGGTTATAACATCTCCAACTGGAGGCAGAGGTCAAAAAAAAAAAAAAGAAAGAAAGAAAGAAAGAGCGAGCTAATGACATGGCCTTTCCCACAATGCCTATTACAGAGTCATCTGGGGGTGACCTGGCTTCCCCCCAAACCAGTAATGCAATGGACCCCAACTGTCAGCAGATTGGGGCTCCCACTGCCTGGGATGTTAAAGAAACAGTGTCTTCAGCTTCATTTTTCTCAATCAGTCTCTCAATACGACCATGTGCTTCAAGGGAGCAAGGCACTGTGGTAACAAGTTCCAAATCCGTATGCTCTCCTCTGCTACATTCTGAAGAAGTTATCATGGGAAAAGTGCCTCATTGAAGACCTATCTTTTGAGTGAGAAAACTGGAGGTCATATATCCATATGGCGCTGGTATTGTGAGCTGCTGTGCGACGGTTCTAATTCAGCCAAGTTTTGTCGTGATCAGTGGTTATTTTTAACTTTGTGCTTCCTTGGCATATAAGAAGTACAGTGTTAGATCGGACCCAAAGTCCATTTTCAGCAGACTACCGTCTCTCCGACAGAGCACCCCAGGGGCCACTACGGCTGGGTTTAACTATCCTTACAGTGACTGCTGAGGCGGGAGAACTACCCCCGCAGTCACTGGCCTTTCAAGACGCCCTTACCCTATCATGTCCTGTTTATGTCCACTCCTAAGCGAAAAACTATGGGACTCATCAAACTGCCATGGGAAGTGTCCCTGGTTGGCTCTAGCCATGTCCCTCAATTCCATACCCCGAAACTTGGTAAGCCCGGAGGACATTTGGCAGAGAGTGGTTCTGGCGTATCCAGAAGGCATTCTGCTGCTCAGGCTATTGGTGATTTAATAAGCAAGCCCCCTCTTTCAACGGCTGGCTTGGCCTTCAATCCCTGCACACAGAAAGAGCCAGAAGCTACCTTCAGAACCATTTGGTCCCACCCTCTCCTTTTACTGATGAGAAAACTGAGCCTCCGGACTCATCCCAGTTTACACTATTAGTCAGGGACACAAGAATTAAAATCAGAGCTTTGGATCCTGGTTTAGTTCCTTTTCACTCTGGTCTTCCTCCATGGAGACAGACCAACCTGTCACTCCTTCTATTTTATTTTATTGAAGATTTTATTTTTTATTTATTTGACAGATAGAGATCACAAGTAGGCAGAGACACAGGCATAGAGAGAGAGAGGAAGCAGGCTCCCCGCCGAGCAGAGAGCCTGATGTGGAGCTTGATCCTAGGACCCCAAGATCATGACCTGGTCTTTAACCCACTGAGCCACCCAGGCGCCCCATATTTTATTTTATTTTTTAATAAGATTTTATTTGTTTATTTGAGATAGAGAGAGCACCCACACAAGTGGGGGGGCACTGGGAGAGGGAGAAGCAGACTCCCCACTGAGGAAGAAGCCCGATGTGGGGCTCGATCTCAGAACCCTGAGATCATGATCTGAGCTAAAGGCAGAGGCTTAAGAGACTGAGCCACCGAGGTGCCCCTCTTCACTCCTTTTAGATGGCTTTCTCTGGACCCTCTGAAATGTCCTACTATCTTGCTGGAGGTTTTCCTAGTACTATGCAGAGGAAGATATATTTTTCCTTTCTAGCTTTATTGCTGATATAACTGCAAATAAAACTGAACGCTGTTTGGCCTCTATGGCAGCACAATGATTGAGTGTGTTGAAAGGTCAGCGAGAAATGTCCAACAATGACCCCCAGGTGCCATTCTTGACTTACCTCTGAAACACCCAAACCCATCACCCTCGCTGTGAGTGACCCTGAGGCTCATGTGCTCCCAGTCTACACACCCATGGCTCCAAGAGCCCTTCGTAGAGTTTATTTCCAACAGTGAGGCTCTCCAATACCCAGAAGACCTTGGTGTTGCCTCTCAGCACAGACAGCATTATTGGGGAGGGGGGAACCACCGGGCGGACACTCACCTTTGCATAAGCAGTTGTCTTAATAAACCACTGTCGGAGGTACTTCTGTTCCACCTTTGCTCCAGAACGCCATGAACAGCCATGTTCATCCACCTGCTCATTGGCAAGCACCGTTTGGTCCACCGGGTCCCAGTTAACCAAGGCCTGTTAAAGTTCATAGAACAAAATGATGCCGTCTGGTGAGCGTACGGAATAGGGTCACCTTGAGGCTCCTTGCATGTGTGCGAGTCAGCAAGAGCAAAATCTCTGCCCTGAGACTTGAGGGCATCTCCTTGGGAGGACCACTGGGTAAGGAAACCACCAGCGCGTTGTTGAACAACAACAACAAAAAAACCAAATACAAGAACTACCTCTGCGCTTTCACCCTTGAGCAGGATTGGGAGGGAGCTGGTGAGCACGTGCCTAATTAAGTTTGGTATCTTCTGGTGTGAGAAGATGAACCTGCAGGATTAGGGATTTTATTAAACAGAGGAAAAGAAAAAAATGGTACCTGAAACTTAGCAGAATCAGGTTATTTTAGGGAAAACAAATATATATATTTGAATATAAATAGCTAACATGTATTGAGTGATTACCACATACTAGATGCTGTGCTAAGGTTGGCCCTTCTGAAGAGGTAAGAATATTATATTATTACTATTATTTGTAGCAAGAATTACTATCTAGACTTACTCCTGGGGCCAGAGAGCCTTGTGGTGTTAGCAAAAGACTTGCCCACGTTACCCACGCTTGTGAGTTCATCGGCCAGACAATGGAGGTAAGAATATTACTACCCCAATGTTACAGACGGGGAAGTTGAGGAATAGAGAGATTAGATAACTTGTCTAAGGTCACACAGTCAGGAAGTAAGAGTATGGGCAGGAACTCAGGTCTCTCGAAACTATAAAAATTTTTGCCACTTGTAAAAACTGCTGTTTTTGTTTTGTTTTTTTAAGATTGACTGATTGATTTGAGAGAGAGAGAGAGTGCATGAGTGTGGGGGTGGGGAGGCAGAGGATTCTGCAGAGGCAGGATCCCAAGCAGACTCCCAGTTGAGCGTGGAGCCCGATGCGGGGCTTGATCTCACCACTGCAAGATCAATGAGTGTGTTGAAAGGTCAGCAGATCGAGAGTCGGAAGCTTAATCGACTGAGCCACCCAGGAGCCCCTAAAAACTCCTTTTAAATTAAGGCAGAACATACAGAGAGTAACGTGGATCAATCAGAAGTGTACAACTGAACGAATTTTTATCATCGCTCATTATCAAGATATGGAACATTCCTAGCATCCCAGAAAATTCTGCTGTGACTTCTCCCAAATCAGTATCTACCCCCGAAAGGCAGCAATATTCTGGAATCTACCCCCATGGATGCGTCCGACTGACTGAACCATAATGGTCTTAACCATCATGAAGCTTCTGTGCAAATTCTCATTCAGTTCTGCTGTCACTGAAAAAAGTAGGTTTGCTGTTGATGTTCATTCTATGACATTAAGGTAAAACTTAGAACAAAGGTGCCAATGAATACAAATGAATACAATGAATCCAAAGAAGATCTGTCCAGGCACTGAAATATTCTAACTTGATACTCGCTATTTTTAGAAGAATTTTTAAAATAAGAGGCACCTGGGTGGCTCAGTCCATTGAGTGGCCGAATCTTTATTTCAGCTCACGTCCTTATCTTGGGGTCATGGGATCAAGCCCCAGGTTGGGCTCTGTGCTCAGCGGGGAGTCTGCTTGAAGATTCTCTCTTTCCCTCTGCCCCTCCAAATCCTCTCTCCACCCCGGTCTGCACCTCGGGAAGCTGATCTCTACACCGGCGCTCACAGGGCCACCTGCCCTACTCCTGCACTCAACGCTGAGAGGCACCTTGGCATCCTCCCGGTCGGTGGTGTCTGGTGGTCCCAAAGGCAACGCAGCCTCCATCACACAGGCCTCTGCTTCCGCTTCTCCCAGTTCCAACAATGGTGCTTTCAGACTGGGCTGGCAAAGGCCTCCCTCTGTGGTCAGCGCCAGGTGCCTGACCACTGCTTGTGGGTTTCCCTAAACTCTGTACGGAATCAGTCTTTTCATCACCCTTTCTTCAGTAACTGCTTTCGGGTGTGTTCTTTATTTCCTGCCAAGACCATGACTGATCTAGAGACACATCTAAAAACTAGGAGTGGAAGACAGACTAACCCATCTGTGGGTTAGTTTTACAACTAAAACCTAGTGTAGCCACTGAAAAACGGAAGCCTGCAAGGCACAGAGGCGGGGCGGGGGGGTGGGCGAGGTCTGCACCGAATATCTTTTCCCTCTTGTTCCACAGTCCCTGAAAACCTTGAATCCATAAATACAGAGAGACAAAATCTAAGACAAATGTATCCTAGATGTGGGGCACCTGGGTGGCTCGGTGGGTTGGGCAGCTGCCTTCAGCTCGGGTCATGATCCCAGGGTCCTGGACTGAGTCCCACATCGAACTCCTTGCTTAGCAGGGAGCCTGCTTCTCCCTCTCCCTCTGCCTGTGCTCCCCCTGCTTCAGGTCACTCTCTTTCTCTAGCTCTAATCTCTCTCCAAATCTAAAAACTTCGGGTTAATAAACTAAGGATGACTTACTTCTCTACTATGATTGCCCGGACGAGGGGTTACAGGAAGGGGTACCTCTTCAAATGAAAAGATAAGGGGACTAGGTGGCTCCGTTGGTTGAGCGCTGACTCTTGGTTTCGGCTCAGGTCATGATCTCAGGATAGGGCTTCGTACTCAGCGGGGAGTGTGCGTGAGAACTCCCTCTCTCCCTCTGCCCCTCCCCCACTCATTATTTTCCCCTCTCTCTTAAATAGATAAATCTTTTTAAAAAATAAAATAGGAGCACCTGGGTTAAGTGGGTTAAACCTCTGCCTTTGGCTCAGGTCATGGTCTCAGGGTCCTGAGATCAAGCCCTGCGTTGAACTCTGCTCAGCAGGGAGCCTGCTTCCCCTCTCTCTCCGCCTGCTTGTGATCTCTCTCTCTCTCTCTCTGTGTCAAATAAAGAAATAAAATCTTAAAAAAAAAAAAGAAAAGAAAGAAAGAAAAGAAAAGGAAAGAGAAAATGAAAGGGCCAAGTATTATTTAGGAACACTGACAGGTCTTTCAAGAGCCCCCATCCCCCCAAAAAAAGATGTACAACTAAAACTGTATAAAATAGAGGAGAAAGGAAGGAAGGAAGGAAGGCAGACAGACAGACAGACAGACAACAGACAGACCTTTGAGGATATGGGAGAAACAAATAGCACTGCAGATTACAAAAACAAATAGGACTTTATTTTCTTATCAACATTTCCGGCACAGCCTGGCATCTCGCAGGCTCCAGGTTACAAAATACAATGAGGGAGTTGTGCTCCAAAGAGGTTTATACGTTATAATAAAACCCTGGCATTGAACGAAGACAAATAAAAGCAAAACACAAACCCAATTTTGCTCCCCCCACCCCCCACCAAAAGTCTTGGTGGGGGAGAGAAAAAGACTAAGGGAAATAGTATCTCAAATCAAAGATGCATCAGCTGGGAGAAACCACTGGCTTTTCTTTCCAGGATCCAATCCAGCCCATCCCCAGACCTGCAGGGTTCAGGTGCAGCCTCTCGGCAGGGGGTTCATCCAGGGGGTGTGCCAAATACAGGGCCACTGAGGTTCTGGGTATGTAGCATGTGCAGCCTCGTGAGGCCCCCAGGACCTGCTTCCCAAATCCCTTTTCTCAGGTCTCCATTCTTATCAAAGTCTATACCATGCAACCTCCCTTGAAACCAGGGTCTTCTCTTATCCGGCGTTCCCGGATTTTTACGTCTTGAACACTGACTTTGACAGATATCCTGACTCCTACTCAAGCACAGTCTTGTTACATTTAATATCGTTTCTGGACAACGTCACTGACTACGGTCATGTCTTTTCCTTTCCTGGTTGACCTTCGTTTGCCAACACCTATTAAAGCCACCTCCGTGCTCCCTTACAGTAAACTAGGCTCACTGGTAAAACACAGCCTGTGTCGGTATTTCGAAACCAACCTTAAACCACTGATTAAATCATGAAACCACGAAAACACCTGCAAACACACTGAACCCCGTGAGGTTCTGCCCACTGCTTCGCTCACATAAGTCATCTGGTAACATCACAGAAGGAGCCGTTCCAAATAAGGGCATTTCCCCCAGTGGATCAAGGGTTAAATACCAGCATCTGTATTTTTTGTTTGTTTGAGTGATTCGTGGGACGCTTTCAGAAAGCTTTTTAGAAATGCGCCGCATGACACACTCAGAAACCTCGATCAGCCAGGGCCACGAGGTGGGTGTCCCATCATTTCTGCCCCCTCCCCCTGCTTCCCTTCTTGGCCTGTGGCTTCTCAGAGGTGTGGGTGACTATGGGCACCACTGGGGATTCTCAGGGTGTTTTCCTCTCGAGTTCTCATTCATCAGTTCTCTCTGTGACACAGCCGCTGTGTGGCACCGACTGGCCCAGTGAGCCTCCTGTTCCAGTCCTCCTGCTTCCTCTCAGCCTCCCCTTTCACGTGGGTCCTCCTCCCCTTCCTTCCCTGGGCCCCATCCTTCATATAGGGCACCGGACCCTTCTAGATCACACCTTCCACTGCCATGCTTTCGTCTCCTAGCCAACGCCTCCCTCCTCAGGCCTCAGGCTACCCTCCATCGTTTCCCTTGCTGCTTATCACCTCAGGCTCTCCTATCCTTTCCTCAGTATTCTGTGAGGCAGCTGCGGGTTCCAGAAGGATGCTTTAGGGTACTGATTTTCTCAAGGTCCACTAGCTATTTTCCCGACAAAACCATGCCTCATTAAGGAACACCACATAGACCTTATTAGAAAACCAAACTCTCAAAATCCAACTTGCTCCCATCCACCCTGGATGGGCCTGAGTTTAGAGGGAGTCCGGAGGGGAGGGTTTCCAAGGCGACCGGTTATTTACTGCTACTGCCTGCCGTCGCCACCAGGGGGCAGAGCGGGAGAGGCTGAGGGTGTGCGCACCCTGTGTGGTCCCTGCCTGCGCTCCCTGCTCCCGGATGCTGCAAACCTGGCTCACTCGGTGAGTGCATTAGCTCCGTCCCCAGCTGCCTCTGAAAATCCTGCAGGAGCCCAAAGGCAAACTCACAGATTGGGTGGCTTCCACAATTCCCAATGCTCAAGCACAACACAGCACGCTCCCCATGAACTACCTCTCCGTCATTTTTTTTTTAAACCAGAGCAGTGAAATTAACATTCTGCCAAGTTTTGGCTGAAAATCTTTTTGTTTCGTGAGAGCAAGAAGAGATGCCCTTTGCAAAGGAAACGAGCATTTTGATAGACGGCGCTAGTCACGGACAAAAGACTTCCACACTCCAGCTATGTTTGGTAATGCCTTGCTAAAATACTCTCCCCAAATGTAAATTCATTTAGACAGCTTATGCCAGAACTGAATTTAAGGGTTAAGGCTATCTCCTATTTAAAAAAAAAAAAAAAAGTTATGACAATGCTGTTAGAGGAAAGGCATTATTAATAGGTGGGTTATTTTTGGCTTAAATTGCTTCGCAGAGAATGTTACCTGCAGTCTTTCTAGAGTCAGTTAACTTCCTGATGTTAATTTCAAAAATTTGTATTTCGCAATAAACCGTGTGAGCGGAATACCAACTGGCATCGATTCGTTTTATGTTTTAAAGCCAATCTGGAAATAGCTACCCAATAAAAAGGAGACCTACATGAAATATAATACCTTGCATAGGGCTAACGCAGATCTTCAAACATACCAAGTGTGCATTTCTGCCTTCTATTTGGGATTTATTTCTTTCCTTCTCTCTTTTTTTTTTTTTTTTTAAGATTTTATTTATTTGACAGATGGAGATCAGAAGTAGGCAGAGAAGCAGGCAGAGAGGAGAAAGCAGGCTCCCTGATGAGCAGAGAACCCAACGCGGGGCTTGATCCCAGGAGCCTGGGACCATGCCCTGAGCCAAAGGCAGAGGCTTTAACCCACGCAGCCACCCAGGTGCCCCTGGGATTTTTTTCTTAAGATCACGGCTAGGTGGACTCCAAAAAAAATTAATACACCAAACACCTATCAGGCAACAACTAGCCACAAGACCACTACCTTTCTAAATCAAATCCAGAGAATAAGCTACCTTATTCTTCCCTAATACCTGGCTGTGGATGGGGTGCCTTAGAATTAGCCGGGAAGCTTTAGGAGTTTTTTTCCAATTTCACCAAACCACGACTCCAGGTAACTCCACGGGCATGCTCAGGCAGGCATTTATTGAGCACCAACTGTGTGCCAGGCACTCCAGGTTCTTCAAAAGCACCGATCTGGTTAATCCTTAGGGAATCAGGGAGAAGAGGCTTATGGCAGGCAGAACAATCATACCCCAAAGATGTCCACATCCCAGTCCCTGAAACTGGTGAATATGTTACCTACATGGTGGAAGGGTGTCTTGGACGATATGATCAAATGAAGGATCTCGAGATTGGAGAGATCAGCCTGGATTATCCAGGTGGCCCCAAAGTCATGTCAAAGACTCTTGGAAGAGAAAGGGGGAGGCAGGGGAGTCAGAAGGAGGTGGGACGGTGGATGCACAGGGCAGAGAGACTGCAAGATCTCTCTTGCAGTCTCTGCAAGAGATAAGAGATAAGAGATCTCTCTTGCAGTCTCTGCAAAGGCTCTGGCTTTGAAGACTGAGGGTGGGAGAGGGAAGTGGGGTCAAAAGTCAAGGAAAGCAGGTAGTTTCCAGAAGCTGGAAAAGGCAAGCAATCCCATTCTCCTCTAGAGTCTCCAGAAGGAGGCTAGCCCTACTGGCATCTTTTTATCCCAGGGAGACCCATTTTATGGACTTCTGACCTCTGGAACTGTAAGACGATCAACTTGTGTTGTTTTTAGAAGACCCCGTTTGTGGTCATTTGTTACAGCAGCAACAATAGGAAATGAATACAAGTTGTTGCTAAGAGAGAAGCTGTCAGTGGGGGAAACTGAATTGTGTTCCCCAAGGGGATGCACTTGGGGGGAGGGGTGCGAGGTGAGGAGGAGAGGGACATCTGGAGCTAGCAGGAGGCTGTGTCCATGCCATGAGATCCTCTCCCAGAATCCCTTCTGTCTTTAAAAAAGTTACTTAGCGGGACGCCTGGGTGGCTCAGTTGGTTAAGCAGCTGCCTTCGGCTCGGGTCATGATCCCAGCGTCCTGGGATCGAGTCCCACATCGGGCTCCTTGCTCGGCAGGGAGCCTGCTTCTCCCTCTGCCTCTGCCTGCCATTCTGTCTGCCTGTGCTCGCTCTCTCCCCCTCTCTCTCTCTGATAAATAAATAAAATCCTAAAAAAAAAAAAAAAAAAAGTTACTTAGCTCCTACGATGCCGCGTATGATTGGCTTTGGATCCAACCCAAGAGTGACAAGGTTCAGTTTCCTATCTGGGTTTGCCGTGCTGGGAGAGGTACCGGGAACAAACCCCAAGGGCGGAGACAGAGAAGCAAGTGTCCTATGTATAGGAATACTACCATAAATCTTCAGTGTATTCAAAAATAGCTACAAAGAATAAAATCCAGTGAAGGAATATTACACAGCACACGCAAGGGCTCCGTGCCAGAAATGCTTACACTATTAAGTCAATGTGCCCCATAATTTCAACATCCCATGCATATAAAATCTTAATTGTTTTTGAAGATTTTATTGATTTATTTATTTGCCAGAGAGAGAGAGAGAGCGAGCAAGCAAAGAGCACAAGCAGGAGGAGGAGCAGGCAGAGGGAGAGGTAGAAGCATAGAAAATAAACTAACCACAGCACTGCAGCGAGGGGACACTGGATAACCCGAGACACCTACTTCAACTGTTCCACCCACCGTTTACCCTTCCCTGCAGTTTCCCTGCAGGGCGCCCTCTGCTTTCATGTCTCCCTCGGATCTGAGGTCATCCTGTCACCTGGGAAACATTACGCAGCTCCTGGTATCTCCCTCCCTCTGCCTGGACCCATGGGTGATGCCGGTGTGGAAGCCCCTTCTGGATATAATTACTGGAGCCAGGGCTGCTCTTCTGGAAATGAGCCTGTCGGGCCACCAGATCAGCACTGAAATCTGTTGATAATTTTCCACTCATTCCCTTCCTACCCTTTCCCTTCAAACTGCTAAATAATGCTTTTAAGAAATATTAGTCAGGGGGCGCCTGGGTGGCTCAGTGGGTTGAGGCCTCTGCCTTCGGCTCGGGTCATGATCTCGGGGTCCTGGGATCGAGCCCCACATCGGGCTCTCTGCTCGGCGGGGAGCCTGCTTCCTCCTCTCTCTCTACCTATTTGTGATCTCTGTCTGTCAAATAAATAAATAAAATCTTTAAAAAAAAAAAAAAAGAAAAAAAGAAATATTAGTCAGATCTCAGAAATAGACAAAAGGGACCAGGAAGTAGTATCCTTTCCACATAGGCTGGGGTGGTCCAGCGGGCCCACATGCCCCAGGGATGACCTGATTTTCTAGAGGCTGGTACCTTGGTTTGACTTCTTATTTACTATGATTTAAGTGGTTTTACAATCCGGCCCGGGTACAAGGGGAGAAGTTAACTTACAGAAAACTCATCCCAGTGCAAATGGTTTCCACCTGAGAATAATGCCAACGGCTCCCATCCAGTGAAAATGCACGTGATTTATTTCATAGTGAAGGATGCTCCCCAAATTAGGCTTATGGCCTTGTAGGACATTAGGTGGCTTGGATTCTATTAGCAGGTTCATTTCAGTGTTCCTCTGACTCTACAAATCTCCGTTCTCGAAATCTCACTTTGAACCAGTCTTAACATATGACTGGTTTCCCCACTAACAATAAGGTGGATAAAACCTCTGATGCATGTTCATTTTGTATCGGGGCGGGAACCAGGTCTGTAATTTTCGGAAACTACACTTTAACAATATAAAAAGGTCTACTATGAGATAAAAAGGTCTACTGCGGGCAGGAACTCCGAACAAATGTTTTGGTCTCTCACCACTGCCCACTTGAGGGGGGCTCTGGGCCCAGGAATGGCTGGTGTTTTAAGAAACTAAACTGACCCAGGGAGGTCTACAGGAGTGGGACATCAGTATGCTCCAGTTCCACCAAATTCTCAATTAATTCACCCCCAAATGCTAATGGGGACTCGGGTCTTCCTCCGAAAAAATAAAATCAACTCAACAGCAATGTATTTTAAATAACCCACATATTAATATTCTTAATTTAAAGGAAGGAGCAGGGCACAGGGGTAGGTGTTGATTACTTTGTACAGTGGTTCTCAAAGTGTGACCTCTGGGGTTCCCTGAGGCCCTTTCAAGGGGTCTGCAGGTCAAAACTCTTCATTATAATAATAAGACGTTGTTGGCCTTTTTCCTTGTGTTCACATCTGCACCGAGAATTCAAAAGAGATGGTGGGTGAGACCATCGGCCCTCAGCATGAAGCAAGGTGGTGGCGCCGGACCCTACGAGGGGACACCGGATTCTTGACCACTGTGCACTTCCAGGAGAAAGGGGGAAAAAAAGGTCAGCTTCACTGATAATGTGCTTGACGAGGCAATAAAACGTGTTTGTGTGCTTACATCTTAACACTTGAGCACACATCCTCGTTGTATTTTCTGTGATGAAATGGGACGTAGGCCTACGTGTTGCCACACTGGGACAGGTGTCTCGAGAGAAAGCACAAATGGGCCTATCTGAGTGGTGAGCGGATTGGCCAGTTTTTTTTATTATCAGTTTTTTCATGTAACTATGATTTTATGTGACAGAATGACTGATGATTGACTATGGTGACTGAGACTCAGGAACATGGCAAACACGTTCGCAGAAATAAACAATGTGAGCCCGCTGCTCTGAGGGAAACAACTGATGGTTTCTGTTTCCAGTGATGAAATTTGAACTTTGAAGTGAAAAAAAAAAAATCAGAATTTTAAAAAACTTGCATCCACCCACCATGAACTTCACAGCTTCCCACCACTTAAAAACTCTTCTGATGGTATTCTGAGATGGAATATGGCAACATTTGGAAGATCTGCATAACTCACTAGACGGGGATTTTCCAAGGGACCGATGCACGATATTACAAGATGAGGCATGGGTAAAAAAAAAAAAAAAAAAAAAAATCCATTCAAAGTGCAAGACAGACCAATGCATTTCAATGTAGCTGAGTATGAAAGTTCATTGATGTTTCAGATTTACTACCGCAACTAACTTTGAAAAACCACCCCTTGCTGAGTTTTGGTGTAGTATCAAGAAAGAACATTCAAAAATAATCTGGAATGGTTATTAAAATATGCCTCCACCTGGAGCAGCTTCTGCCTGTTCTCTTGGTGTTTACCACTGTAACTTTAGTAAATCACACTTTGATTTTGGCATATTACCTTTAGACAGTTTTACTAACCTTCTGCCATGGAACAGGAAATATTCAGCATGATCATACAGTACCCCTTCCACCCCTGACCCCTCTTCTAGTTTTGGGGGTCTTTCTTACCTTGAGCCTTAATGGCTACCTTTCTAACTATTAAAACAAAACAGATGTACCCCTCTAGCTCTTCATCTCTGCTGTGTTGTTATGAAAGGTAAAGGGATTGCCTCACCCTTGCCTCTCCTTTTCTTCCCCAATTTCACCCTCTGATTTTGATCAGCCATATGATTTTTGTGTTGTCAACGTTTTTGGTTTTTGTGAAATTTTGGTTTTATTGTGAAATTCAAATCGAGCCTTCTGCATTTGTCTCCACAGTGATTATAATTTTCTTTTAAAGATTTTGTTTATTTATTTGAGAGAGAGAAAGAGAATGAACAGGGGTGCGGGGAGGGATAGAGGGAGAAGCAGACTCCCTGCCAAGCAGGGAGCCTAACTCGGGGCTTGATCCCAGGACCCTGGGATCAACTCAAGAGTCCTGAGCTCAACTGATTGAGGCAACCAACTAAGTCGCCTGGGCGCCCGATTCTAAACATTTTTCAACTTAAACCACAATGACTATGTAAGCCTGTTCATGGCAAGACCAAGCCGTGTGATATCACCACAGAAAAGCAAATGTAAGTCTTTAAATCCCACTGGTCAAAGGAGAATGACTTCAGCATAAAGGTGCAATGGATTTTCTACTTGTTACTTCTGAATTTTCTAGATCAGTGCTGCTGGCAGGTCACTATTCTGTTACGATGGAAATGTTCTGTATCTGCACTGTCCAATGCTAGCTTACTAGCACATGAACGGGGCTGGTGTGACCGAGGACCAGAGTTATTCATATTACTTCATCTGAATTACTTTAAATTTAAATATCAACAACCACACGCTGCTCCTGCCTTTTACACCTGACAGCGCAGCCCCTGGCCACGCTAGGACACTCCTTCCCTCCTCTCTCCCCACCGAAGGCTTATTGACCATTACTGAGCCCCTGCCAAAACAGGCACCTCCATTTCTTGGGAGACCACTAGATGTAGGGACTACAATAGCTGTTCTTTCTTTTTTTTAAAAGAAGATGTTATTTATTTACTGGAGAGAGAGTGAGAGCAAGAGAGATCACAGTGGCAGAGGGGGAAGGAGACACCCCGCTGAGCAGAGAGCCCAATGTGGGGTTCGATCCCAGGACCCTGAGATCATGACCGGAGCCGAAGGCAGATGCCTAACCGACTGAGCCACCCAGGCACCGCTGTGAGAGCTGTTCCTTCAATAGCATCTCAAATCTTCCCCCAGGCCATGCGAGGGAGATGGTACTACCCATTTAGTAGATGAGAAAACACAATTCCTGGAGTCAAGTTACTCAGGCTGCGCACAGCTGACAGAGGTAGCGTACCTGGACTTAGAGAAACTTCCTCTCTTCCTCTGCTCCCTCCCTGATGTCAGGATGGGCACACCTGGTGGTGGAATTCAAGGGTGACAGAAGCCCTGGGACTGCCCTGGAGGCACCAAACTCAGCCAGGCAGTAGTTACTTTCTGGGTCTGCCATGACTGAATTCATGAACTTGAGGGAGGGTTCATTTCTACTGCTGCTGTGCCGGGTTTGTAGCTTGGTTAACCAGGACGTGCTCTAATAAGACTGAGATTTTAAAAAAATTGTACAGTGCAGGTAACTTTTAACTTACCTCCTTCTGATAGGCCAGCCCAGCTTCATAGAGCTTAATAAAGAGGTACTGAGTCCATTTGTAGTAATCTGGTAAACATGTAGTTATTTCCTGCCAAAGAAGGGGGAAAAATTACTCATAGGCCACAGTCCACATTCCCCCTCACCCCATCACCAACGTATGCATGGGCCTTGTGATTCAATTTTAAAAAGCAATCGCACTGCAAAAATATTTACCAACCTCTATTGGCAATTCGTAAAGTGAGGGAAGAAGCAATTCATTCTGGGAAGAACGCTATTACTGAAATGCCACCCCTACCTTTCCCATGGTCAGTTTAATGATCAGAAACTCACCGTCTTCTGCACACCTCTCCCCGGGGCCATGCAAGTAACAGGTGAATGACACTGTATGAAACTGGGCATTATCATTTTTGACAACATGTATTTTGGGGATCGTGATGTTAATTCACAAATGTAGTTCGTTTTGAAAGCAATCACAAAATTCAAGAGGAGTTTATTTGCCCGTTTCCGCAGGACATTTGAAAACATCATTTGAAAGCAAATCTCGTGTTTCTACATGTCACTGGGCCCTGGAAGCTCTTTTAGACTTATTTATATTCCATTTATTCCATTAGGTGAATCAGGCTGTTGCCTGGTTAGGAAGACCCATTAAAATCATTATTAAAATTTAAACTTAGCGGAAAATCACCTGGCTTGCATTTCCAAGCCTAAATCTAAGGTTCCGAAAATACGTTTCCTGTCCCGAAAACGCATTTACTATAGAATCTTTAAAAACAAGCTACTGAAGAACCAATCTCTAAGTTGATAAAGTCAAGTAAGCATAAAACCTGTACACTGTCATACTTCTCGAGTGGTCCTTAACGTCAAAAAAAACCCAGCTAATATAAACAAATAAAATCTTTTAAAAAATAAAAAAAACTAAAATAAAAAAACCAGCTAATATCGAAATGATCGTAGGGCAGGGACCATTCTATATGGTTCCATGTGGAAAAGACTATGGATATAGGGCGTATTTCTATCGAAAGTGCAAACAACCCAGTCTTTCTTCAGACGAATGAATGAAGAGACAGGGTTGAAACCCAGGACGGGAGGGCAAGCGGGACAGGAACTAGGCAAGGTGTCAGATAAACTGGGGCCCCCAATGGGCTATTTTTCTTATGTAAGATTCTTGGGTCCTTTGACATGCTATTTTGTAGAAACAGCAGAGCAAACGCCAAGAAAACAAGGAATTCAACTTTGCTCACTGGCTCCACTCCTCCTGTTGCAAGGCAGGTAGTGAAAAACCCGCCAGTCTAACAGCTTGGCTCCCATGGGAGCTGTCCCCCAGCGGGCCGGCCCCACGCAATACCAGAGCTGAGAGGCCCATGACACAGCTTCGAGGTCCCAGGATTCCAGGTCTGCAGGGGGGTCATGCACCGAACACTTTGCCAACTCAAGAACGGGACCAGCACACAATGGGTGGGTTTATTTCCCCAAACCTCCAAGTTCACCTTTTTTTTTTTTTTTTTTAAAGATTTTATTTATTTGACACAGAGAGAGAGAGAAAGAGAGAGAGACAGCAAGAGAGGGAACACAAGCAGGGGGAGTGGGAGAGGGAGAAAGCAGACGCCCCATGGAGAAGGGAGCCTGACATGGGACATGATCATGATCTGAGCCAACAGCAGAAGCTTGACTGAGCCACTGAGGTGCCCCCAAGTTCACCTTCTGAGATGTCCTTATCTCTTCTCTACCAGCTACCTGCCCACCCCCAGCCCTTTCAGGATGCCACAGAACTCATTTTCCCTAGTTTTCCAGAGAGGCCAATTAAGAACTCCCATTTTCTAACAAAACCCAGGGCAGGAGCTATCCTCTGTATGTTTCATTTTGCTCAGGCTGAGAAGCCTTGAAATCAAAATGGATAAAAATATGCTTGCATGTGGTTATATGTTAACTAATTAAATTTTTTTTTAAAGATTTAATTTATTTATTTGATAGAGATCACAAGTAGGCAGAGAGGCAGGCAGAGAGAGGGAGAAGAGAAAGCAGGCTCCCTGCTGAGCAGAGAGCTGGATGTGGGGCTCGATCCCAGGACCCTGGGATCCTGACCTGAGCTGAAGGCAGAGGCTTTAACCCACTGAGCCACCCAGGTGCCCCAAACTAATTAAATTTTTAAATAAAAAAAAAAGAATGCTTGCATGTTGAATCAAATTGGTATCCCTCCCATAGTTTTCACAAATTAAATTCAAATAACATTGGTTCATAATATGAAAACGGGGGCAGTGGTGTGTGAGGGGTGGGTAAGGGGAATTGGGTAAAAATATTCCCCAGACCTTGTTATTGTGAATGTCATTTAAAATTCTCATCTGTTATAAGTTTAAGGAAACACGTGAAGCAAATATGACCAAAATCATGACATCTGTTACATATATTTTTCTATATATTTAGTTATAATTAATATAATGTAAAATATATTGTATGTTATATATTTTATTTATATATCTTATAATAAATATACAAAATATATACTAAATATATAACATTTAATTGTATATTTACTTATATAATTATTCTATATTATATTATATATTACTATAATATGTAATGTTATATATACTATGTACCTAATATATTATATTAGAATACATATATTCTCTATGTATGTATGCATATCTGTTCTCAGCCCTTGAATCTGCCTCTCTATTGAAAGAAAAATTAAACCACAATGGAACAGCATTATTATCTCCATCTTGGTTTATGGTTTTGAAAACCACTTTAACCTAAAATAGGAAAAAAAAAAAAGATCCAGTCAGGAAAAAAAGAAAAAGGAAAAGATCATTACCCAACCAAGCATTAGCCTACTTTCAGTCAGACGTATAATGCAAAGTGCCTTCTCCTCGGAAGCGAGGGGAGGAGAGGGTTGGAGGACCGTGGGTCCCCATCTTGCACTCTGGCCTCAAACGTGGCTCTGACCCACTTTATTTACATGGGGTTTCTGCATGTATTGTTTGAAGAAAAAGTAATGTCAGCTGCTAAAAGAGCACAGTTTGAAAACCACTGCCCTGAGCACCATTATCCACTCCTGAGGGTTTGATTTCCATGTCTGCTCATTCACCTGCCTGCAGACTGCAGTGGCCTGCCCGGGGGAGGGGGGTGGGAGGGGGAAGACGGGAGGGGGTAGGTGATGGGAGCAAGGGATGCCCTGAGGACAGAACCTGGCCCCCTGCCCGTCTCCTCCCATCTGCTGCACACAGGGCCCAGCCAGCACCCTTAGTCCTACCCACTGCACCCATGAAGAGATGCCAGAGCAGACATCACCAGGCTCCCCAGGGGCCAGTCCTACAAGAACCACAAACGTGGTCCCAGGTTGACACTGCTCAGAAATGCATTCCATGAAAATGTCATAGAACCCTCCTGGAACCTCTCTTGATTTGCTAACTTTGAAAAAACTCCCCCAAACCAAAATAGCTATTTCTGGTATTCTGATGCCTCCTCTCAGTACAAACCAGCAAAGATATCTTTCTGGAATTAATCCGCTTAAAAGTTGCAACTTTCATCTAGTGACTAGAAATTCTGTGTCTGGGGAACTATTTACTCAAAACCCAGCCCTGCGGACAAAGGTCTTCAGTGGTGGTGGGGGGAGGGGGTTGGCACACACAAAGATGTTATTGGCCCTTCTTCCCTCCTTTCCCTAAGAAAAGGGTTCTCAACACGCAGAACGTCCTCTCCCCTGGAACATCTGTAATGCCAGGAGACATCTGTCACTACATAGTGGTGGCGCTACACCACAGTGCACAGGACAGCCCCTAGACCAGAAAACTATCTAGCCCCAAACGTCACTAGTGGCAAGGGGAGAAACCCTGCTTGAAGGGCTTTGATTTTTTTAGTTTCTTTTTTAAAGATTTTTATCTATTTGTCAGAGAGAGAGCAGAAGCAGGGGGAACAGCAGAGGGAGAAGGAAAAGCAGGCTCCCCACTGAGCAGGGAGCCCTGATACGATGTGGGGTTCAGAGTTTCAATAGCATCTGTTGGAATCCTCCAGGCCCAGCCCTGCCTGTGACCCCACGGCGGAGCTCTGTGTCCGTGGCTCCATTTGCCCACAGCTGTCCACGAGCTGTGGGGTAGTGCCAACCTGGTAAGTCCTCTTCAGGAGACCACCAGAGGAATCAAGCCAAGGATGGGTACTGTCTTCCAAATCCCTTTTCAGTCCCCTGCTTTCCAAATAAGCCAACGCCCACATTGCTGTCAGCTTGTTTTTTAAAACAAAACCAAGCAATTCAAAGTTATAGCTCTGAGAGCAACAGCAATTCAGCCGAATGCTACAGAGATCTACGGGAGGGTGTCGGCTTTTATACCCCCTGGAACTCCAGAAAGCACAACCGAGCTGTCAAGAGGCTAAATTTATGAATCTGGGATCTCAACTAGCGCCATGCCTCCACCCTGCAATTCTACATTTTACAGTGCCAGGTTTTTCACATTAAAAATATTCTGCACATTCACAGCCAAACATGGAGCCCAACACAGAAGGTGAGCTCCCTCAGAACACAAGTGAGGCTCAACACGTCATCCTTTGAGGCCCACCATTCAGACCTCACCGACCGCTCAAGTTCATGGCTGAGCCGGCCTTGCCAGGGGTTCCCGCTGCACACTGATTTGGCCATGACGAAGTCTAAGGAGGATGAGCCAACTTTACCGTCCCTGAAAGAAACAGCATCTGGGCTGTGAAGGAAGAAATCGGGGCAGTCGGTCCCCTTCTGGGTACCTCATCAGGCTCATGCTCCTCAGTCAACGAAAACTCTGGGGAGAGCATGATCTACGGTAAAGATATTCCACTTTGGGGCCAACTGACTCAAGTTCAAGTCCTCACATCATTGTCAGCTTTGTGGCCCTAGCCAAGTGTCCCTATCTAGAAAACTGGGGTAACAAAGCCGATCTGGGTGGGTGTTATAAGGACAAAATAATGTATACAGAGGACATGCTAGCCCCATAGGAGGGGTCACTGGATGACTTCCCTTGGCTGGGCCCACAGTGTGCCACGGAGCAGGGAGGCCGGGTTCCTTGTCACACACTCCAAGGCGGGCCACTGGGACAAGGTGAAAGGGAGACCAAGGACCTAACTCATGGTCACTTAGGATCACTATCCCTTCCCAAATACTGGCCTCATTACCAAGAGACGGTGTTTATGAGGGAAAGACCAAACACATGTTCCAGATGGGGACCTCCACACAAGGCTGTTCTGTCTGTCGCCTCTGGTGTACCCTCCCCCGCTGACATGCACACACCCAGGCAGGGAGAGCCAGGTCAGTCACCTCCCCAATGCCTCTCTGCTCTGGCAGGATTTAGCGGGGTCTTTTTTGTTCCTTGGTTCCCTGGCATCTCTGACAGAGACTGGTCCCAGGTCACAGAGCAGCTAACATCACTCAAAGCCACCATGTGTTTAATTTGCCTGACAACCTCGCCATATTCAGGTTCGTTAACAGGGTTAAACACAATAAAACAACAACTGGAGACCACATGTTTAGTAAGTCAGCCGTTGGGTAGCCCCGCACACTGGGAGATAAACACAGTCAGAAAGGTGAGCAATCGCCAAGCGTCCGTTTCCAGCAGCAAGACATCTGCCACTGCTCCCCGGTCTCGCCATAAGCCTCCTGCCTTCAAAACAATGAAGACTAGACACAGAGGAGAGAGGAGCTTGGTCTCTTTTTTAAAAACTGATCTTCTGTACCGTGCATTTTTGTCATTTGTTCCTTAAAGCATCGGATCCAAAGGAAACGTAAGGTATAATGACCTTGTCTTTTATTCCATCTCAGGTTCTCCAATCCTAGACGGAAGGGGCTCTGAAAACATAACATAGCTCAAAGGACAGAGAAGCCAACCTCAAGATTCAAGTTGTGCAGCTGGAGACAGAAAAAAATAAAATCCAGGCTGCGTCAGATGTTCCTCACTAGGGATGGTTCAAGGTTCCAGTCCACAGCTCCGTGCACCTGCTGTGCTGGAAGAAAGAAGAGGGAGAAAATCTGCCGGAATGGGACATTAACAGCCACCCCCATGCTAAGTCCTCTAAACTTAGCACTGGCTCTCAAACTTGGTGGCACCTTGGAGCCGAGCTGTAGAAGTTCCTGGTGCCTGGGTCTCACCCTGCCCCCGGAAATGTCACCAGCAGCCGGGGTTGAGAACCACTGCAAAGAGTTTCCTCCCCAATACATCTCCCTACCAGATCCTGCATCAGTAGCAGCAACCAGTCCTGCTTGCGTCTTCACAGAACTCAGCGGGCTTTGGCTTCGAGAGAAGCCAAGAGCACAACTGAGTCAATACGCCATTTCTAACAGGGGCCCGGCTCCCCGGGCTGAGAGGACTCTCTCCACCAGGCGGCCCAACTGCCCATCCCTCCCAGCACCGACTCATTCCCTTCTCACACGGAGTCCTCGCCCTTGCGGTCTGTCTTGCCAAGACGAACACAGTCAGGAAACAGTAAGAAATAAGCACTTGAAACCCACCTAAGAACACGCACAGCAACCTGACTGGGTAACTACCTACGCTCTGTGGTCAGCTGCTTAAAAAAACACCAGATTTTCTGACAGCTCCTTTCTCTGCCCAGAGGAGGAATGCTTCCTGGAGGGGAGGCTACAGAAAACTGCGGAGGGTGGGCTGGCCCTCCCGAGGCTGCAGGGGAAGAGGGTGAGGATGAAGATGTCTAAATTTTCAGCTGGATGCCCCTAAAGGGGACTTCGGGCGGGGGCCGGGGTGGGGGGGCAGAGAAAGTGGAAGCAGATGGTGTAGCACCGCCCTGGCCGGGAGTCTTCCTTAGCAGGTGACGGGACATGTCTGTACCCGGTTCTGTGCTCCCACACTGCTCCTCCCTCCCCCTCATCTCACTCCCCACAGCAGCTCTGTAGAGGCAGGTGCTGTGCACACTGCTTTACACACAAGGAACCTGCATTTGGCCCTGGCGGGGGGGCGGGGGCGGGGGAGTGCGGGGGGCAGTGCCCAAGGCTGCCCAGCTCGGGCGGGGGGCAGGGTGCAGAAGGGACCCTGGAACCCAGGTCCCAGGGAATGAAACAGCACCTTGAGAAGTACGCTGCGGCTTGCCTGGCTGCGCCTGGACTGACTCAAGCACGAGCTCCCAGGAGGTCTGGGTAAATCAAGCAGAAGGAAGGAGCTGGAGCCCGGCTCCAGAAAGGAACGCCAGCCGGGGTGAATATGCTTTTAGCAAAAACAACAGCAGCAGACATAATGATAATGAGCATTTCCCAGACACCTGACCAAGGGCTGGACTTGGTTTTGGCCCTTCAGAAGCATCTCATTTAGTCCTTATTATGATCCTGGGAAGTCAGTTACTCTGGTTATTAAACGTGAACTTGAGCTTCCTGTCTGAAACGGCAACTTACACCACCTCCCCTCACCATCCTCCTGTCTGCCCTTACCCTGTTCAGCCTTCTTTCCTTTCCATAGCACTCACGACTAACGTACTTTTTCATTTACTTATTTATTATGGTTTTGCCTACCTCTGTCTCCCCCCACCTCTCCACTCCTAGTGTACTGGTTTCAAGGTTCCTCCGTGAAAGGGTTCTGTCTTTCTTCCTCCTGCTGATATATTCCGAGTGCTTAGAACACTACCTGGACGGATGTTTAGTAAGTGGCTGCGGAATGAATACATCATCATCTTACAACTAGAGACCTGAGCCTTGGGGTCACTTGTTTAAGGTCGCCTGGCCAGGCTTAGTTAGGCACAGTTAGGATCCAAACGTGGGTCTGAGTGATTTGGGATCTGCACCTCTGTAAGTGATTTCCTCCTCTCAAAGTCACCTGGACTTGTTTTAAAGACGTGAATGCCGGGTGTTTTCCAAGCAGGGAGAGCTGCGTGTACCAAACACACACCACATATACGTGAACTGGTGTGACAAAGGTTTACACAGTTGTCTTTTTCATGTGAGTATGTGTACAATGTGCACTAAAGCAAGAATGAATGAAATGGCTTAAAATCCATACCCTTTACTTATGTAAACACTGTATAATGTTTAGTGCCATATTTCATACAAAATCGACTATTTTATGGTTTCAGTTATATAAAGAAAAAATAAAGCGTATCAGGGGAAAAAAAGGCAAAATAGAAAGACATTCTGGGTTGCCTCAGGATGGCACTGAGCATGGGTGATGTTCTTAACATCATAAACAGTTCTTGTAACTTTCCTGATTTCATAGTGACCACATTATTACTTGGAATCTGCCCACGGTTCGACAGTGCTTGACGAGACGTCTGCCTTGGTGACAGCCTTACCAGGGACCCTGTGCTGGGGCACCCCGCTGAGCCAGGCCTGGATTCCTATTCCATAGAAACTATTAAGTGACAAATGCTGACTCTGTGGTCTGGTCACTAACTGGGCCAAATCCTAGACTCGAAGGGGACCCTGGACAAATGGCTCACCTCCGTGGGCCTCACTTTCCTCATCTGGAAACTGTTGTAAGGATCAAGGTTATCTGAAGAGGGTGAGGGTCAGCTTGTCTTTCCAACACTGTCCGGCTCAGGACTGGTACACAGCAGGTACTCAATAAATCTTCATTAAAGCAAAAAATATACCAAAATTCAGGCAGTCAAGTGTCTATATATATATATATATTTTTTTTTTAAGATTTTATTTATTTATTTGACAGACAGAGATCACAAGTAGGCAGAGAGGCAGGCAGAGAGAGGAAGGGAAGCAGGCTCCCTGCTGAGCAGAGAGCCTGATGTGGGGCTTGATCCCAGGACCCTGGGATTGTGACCTGAGCCAAAGGCAGAGGAATTAACCCACTGAGCCACCCAGGTGCCCCTCACTATATATATATTTTTATTTTTATTTTTTTTTTTAAAGATTTTTTATTTATTTATTTGAGAGAGAGAGCATGAGAGGGGAGAAGGTCAGAGGGAGAAGCAGACTCCCCATGGAGCTGGGAGCCCGATGTGGGACTCGATCCCAGGACTCCAGGATCATGACCTGAGCCGAAGGCAGTCACTCAACCAACTGAGCCACCCAGGTGCCCCTCACTATATATATATTTTTAAAGAAACACCTGAGACAGAGCCTTTGCTAATTTTGAAAACAGAACAGGCTTCCAGGGCACCTGGGTGGCTCAGCCAGTTGGGCGTCTGCCTTTGGCTTCAGGTCGTGATCCCACGGTTCTGAAGGGATCAAGCCCCGCATCTGTCTCCTTGCTCAGAGGGGAGTCTGTTCTCCCTCTCCCTCTGCCCCTTCTCCTGCGCATGCTCTTACACTCTCTCACTCTGTCTCAAATAAATAAATAAATAAATAAATAAATAAATAAAATCTTACTTAAAAAAATAATAACAGGCTTTCTTTAAAAGTGTTATGTTTCATGAGAAATAAACAAGAGATATTTGACTTCACACCAAAAAACAAAAAAGTGTTATGTTTCGGGACACCTGGGTGGCTCAGTGGGTTAAAGCCTCTGCTTTCGGATCAGGTCATGATCCCAGGGTCCTGGGATTGAGCCCCGAGTCAGGTTCTCTGCTCAGCGGGGAGCCTGCTTCTCTACTCTCTCTGCCTGCCTCTCTGCCTACTTGTGATCTCTGTCTGTCAAATAAATGAATAAAATCTTTAAAAAAAAAAAGTGTTATGTTTCTTCTTAGAACCATAATCCAGTTTATTGGTACTAAATTTTGCCAAATATGGGTTCATCTGAGAATTACTGCCCCAATTCATACCATACTAAGGGCTCTAAGACATTTGTACGCAGAGCCTCCAAACTTCCAAAGGCAAAAAAAGAACCACATTTACCTCCATTAGCAATTTCTACAACTAAACCAATGATCATTCTTTTGATAAAGGTTTTGATTATCAAAAACAAATGATAACCCCAACCCCTCAAATCCACTGAGATCAGTTTCTCAGCTTCCTGCTGTAAGGTTGGTTCTGAATTCTATGCTTCCCCCCATTTGATCCACCAACGGAAAAACATCCTCTGAGGGTCTACTACGCAGTCCTTATTCTAAGGGACTCACTAACTGGCTAGAGCGATAGAAAATGGTGGTACAGGGGAGCAGAAAGGATGGATTTTCTACCCAAGTCAAGGTTCTATTTGTTCGTTTCCTCACTGAATCATTCCACAGACATTGTCTGGGTACCAGCTATGTATTAGCACTGGCTTGGTGGCATCATTAAGAAGAGTAAGGCCACCTACAGTGGGCTATCTCATGTTCTGTCTTCCTTTCTCTGAAGTTTCCCTGAACTGTCAACCCCACCACTGCCCTACTTATTCCCATCTGACTGAGGGGGAAAGAGAGGTAATCCACCATCCACCCTAACTCCCGGGGCAGTATGGGCTCCGCACCTGTCCTTACCGCTAGGTTCTGCTTCATTTCACCTCATGTGCACCTTTCCATCAACAGGCCTGGCTAGGGGTACCCTCCTCCTTCCCAGGCTACTATTCCGAGACTCCCACCGCCCAGGCTTCTCAGCCTCCCTGGACACTTCCTTGCATCCCTCTCCCTTCAACCACCTATTAAATTCTACCTTTGCCAAGTTTCTGCCTCTGGCCTGCTTTACCTTCCCTGTTCTCCCCCTCTGCAGAGTCGAGGGAATGGGTGTTAATATCAGGGTAATTAATTAATCATGAACCTAACATTTGTCTAAGAGCTCATTTTTATGTAATTATGTTCCTTCATCTCGGGTCTAACTTTAGAATGAAAATGAGCATTTCATGAACACTGAAAATGACAAACGCTAGGCACTGTTCTTTTATATAGCACGCGTTTTATTCTCGAAAGTCTGGTTTTTCAAATCTAGGGCTACAGCTAAATTCTCACCTAATTTGAAAGGCTAGTGTTTGACGTGCTCTTGAGGCCAATTTAGAGAATGAGTATTAATGGAAGGGAAATCGTGGTCTTTGCAGTTTTCACGACAGCTCACGTTGTCTTTCTGAACTGAAATCAGCTTGATCAGTGAGCTCCTCTTCTTGCAATTTTCTTGACCATTCTTTTCCAAGCACCCTCATTTTTATGGGAACGTGAAAGCTGTCTCCCGCCACAAACTACACAAGACTCTGACAACTATCCATAATCGGACGAGAGGCAGCAATTTGCTTAATTTCTTGGTAATTGTTCTTTGCCAGCTGACAAGGGTTTCATCACGGCCGTCTAACAATACAGACAGCTTTTCTAACTAGACAGTTGGGAACAGAAAACCCTCCATTAAACGACAGATGAGACTAATGGGTCTGAATTGCAATTTGTATCAGTCTACTTGGGCAGATGCCAGGATTTCAACTCTCCGAGCCACGCCAGCTCTCCTACAATTTTCCCATTTTTCTGGAACAAAAGAACATTAATTTTATCTGCAACATTTTTGAAAATTTCAGGATTCACAGGACAGAGTCGTCTGAAAGGTATTCTGAGACACGAGTTCTCCAGGCCTCCTAAATAATATGAGGGCTATTTGTTAGACGTGGGCATAGATCCAGAGGAAGAGGAAACAGCAATTCATCAATTCCACGGATGCAAAACAGTGACAGCAGTGCACAAAATGAGCTGTTCTGCTGCCTGCAAGCTCCATAAGGAATGAGAAGTGGAAACCTGCCGCGGCTCCAAGCCTGTCACATATGACACAGACTGAGAAATAAACTCTAAACTTAGAAAAAAGTATAGAAAATTATTTTGAGTATCTTTTAGTCCAATGATTCTTAAGGGAATGGCGAGGAGCAAGGAAGCATGGATCAGAATCTCACGGAAGGTGGGGGGATTTTTAAATATGCATTCCGTCTTCTTCTGGGACAATGGTCACTGGTTCACTGGTACAACTAAAAACCCCGGTCATTCTATATATAAAACCAATGTAAGAGTCTGAAAAATGAAAAAGAGAAGGCAGAGCAGTTAAAGACCTTAGCACCTGAGGAATGAAACAGGGGTGAGTCCCATGGATTTTCTTGATGACCTGTAGGTCCTGGAATTGGCAGCTAATTAAGCTAGTAACCCAGAAATGTTAAGGTGTACAGACCAAAATTTTTTAAAAATTAAAAATTAAAAAAAAGAAAGAAAAAAGAAAAGCCTGCTTTCTCTAGCTAGAATTCCAGGGAAGGGACAGCCTAGCAAGAAAGAAAATCTAGACAACTGCTCTACTCTGGCCAGCATCACAGAAAAAATGGCAGCCCACCCCCACCAGCAAAGACTTAGTGGAAAGCCTAGACTTATAACCTTGGGAGGCTATAGCAAGGCAACTCAAACTCTGCACCAGGGTGGTGTCAGAGGAAGTCAATGGAGAGATAGATCTGCTATCCTTATGGACATTAACAAGCACTCCTCCTTGGTGGTGACAGTAGAGACCACAGGGGGTATCTGGACTTCTACCCCAACCAGCAGTAATGAAGTGCCCCTCCCTCTCCCTGATAGTATAGTGTCAGAGGAGTCACGAAGTCTGTCCCTGCTCTGTGGTAACAGGGCCACCCCTCCATGGTGCTGGTGGCATCCACATGGGGACAGTAACAATGTCCCTTTTTTCAATCAGGGCAGTATCAGTGGGGAGTCTCTGCTCCTACCCCTGCCCAGTTGTAACAAGGGGGTCCTCCGTTCCCAGGGTGTTGATTATGGCCACCTGGAGATCCTACATTTACATATAAGTACAGAGGCAGTGCCCTCTTTTACTCACTGGAGAAGTACCAGGTAATCCCTGCTAATATGTAAGGTTTAAATAAAATCCAAAGTCTTAAAAGAATTCTCCAAATGTCCATATTTCAATAAAAAATCATTAGCCACACCAATAACCAGGAAGATCTCAAACTGAGTGAGAAAAGACAATTGACATATGGCAACACCATAATGACCAGACTGTCAAAATTATCTTACAAGGATTTAAAGCAGCTATTATAAGAAATCTTCAATGGGAAATTATAAACATATTTGAAACAAATGAAAAAACAGAAAGTCTCTACAAAGAAAGAGAAGTTATAAGAAGAACCAAATATAAATTTTAGACTAGAAAACAAAATGACTGAAATAAAAAGCTTAAAGGATAGGCTCCCAGCAGAATGGAGGGAGAGAGAGAAAGAATCAGTGAACTTGAAGACAGTACAATAGAATTTTTCTAATCTGAACAAAAGAGAGAAAACAGACTGAGACAAATGAACAGAGCCTCAAAAAGAAAAAAAAAAGAACAGAGTCTCAGGGACATATGAGATGATAACAAAAGATCTAACACTGAAGTCATTAGAGTTTCATAAATAGAGAAGAAAGAGAATGGAACTGAAAAAGTATTTCAGGAACTATTGGTCAAAATTTTCTCAAATTTGGGAAAACATAAACCTCTGTATTCAAGAAACTTAAACTCCAAACAAGATAAATCCAAAGAAATCCACTCCAAAACAAATCATAATCAAATGTCTAAGAACTAAAGATGAAGGAGAAAACCTTGAAAGCAGCCTGACAGAAACAATGTATTAGCTACAGGGAGAAAATACAAAAGACAGCAGATTTCTCATCTGAAACCCTAGAGGCCAAAAAGAAGTGTCACATTTTTCAAGTACTTAAAGAAAATAACCGTCAACCCAAAATTGGATGTCCAGCGGAATTATCCTTCAAGAATGGAGAGGAAATCAAGATATTCTCAGATTAAGAAAAATCAAGAGAATTTGTCATGAGCAAAACTATCCTTAAAGAATAGCTAAAGGGGGCGCCTGGGTGGCTCAGTGGGTTAAGCCGCTGCCTTCGGCTCAAGTCATGATCTCAGGGTCCTGGGATCGAGTCCTGCATGGGGCTCTCTGCTCAGCAGGGAGCCTGCTTCCTCCTCTCTCTCTCTCTGCCTGCCTCTCCAACTACTTGTGATTTCTCTCTGTCAAATAAATAAATAAAATCTTTAAAAAAAAAAAAAAAGAATAGCTAAAGGAAGTTCTCTACATAGAAAGAAAATAATAAGAAAAGGATTTTTCTTTTTAAAGTAGGCTTCATGTCCACCATGGAGCCCAATGTGGGGCTTGAACATATGTCCCTGAGATCAAGACCTGAGCTGGGGTCAAGAGTCAGATGCCCATGGACTGAGCCACCCAGATGCCCCAAAAAGGGGAATCTTAAAGCATCGGGAATGAAGAAAAAACAAAGAAGCAAAAGTATGGGTTTATACAACAGACTTTCTTTCTCGAGTTTTCTGAATATATTACAAATGGAGAAGAGTACAGGAATGTAAAGTAAGGTTTCTACATTTCAAACTGGTAAAATGACAATACCAATGGGCTATGATACAATATATATGTCATGTTATACCTAAAGCAACAACTAAAGAAGCTATACAATATAGAAGCAAACAAAGAAGTATAGACAAATCTAAATGGAACTCTAAAAAACACTTAGGTAATTCATAGAGAGGCAGAAAAAGAAAGCAGAGAAGCAAAAAATAAAAGAAACCAAAAAATAAAACATCAGATTTTAGCCACAACCTACCAATAATTACATTAAATATAAATGGTGTAAATATACCAATTAAAAGACAGAGTTTGGCAGAATTGATCTTAAAAAACGAACCGGGGGCACCTGGGTGGCTCAGTTGTTAAGCATCTGCCTTCAGCTCAGGTCATGATCCCAGGATCCTGGGATCAAGCCCTGTATCAGCCTCCCTGCTTTGCAGGAAGCCTGCTTCTCCCTCTCTCCTGCTCCCCCTGGTTCTGTTCCTGCTCTCACTGTGTTTCTGTTAAATAAATAAAATCTTTAAAAAAATAAAAAAAATTAAAAATGTGCCAACTGTATTCTGTTTAAGAAAAACTCCCTTCAAATATAATGATATAAGTAGGTTGAAAGTAAAAGGATTAAAAAAAAAATACCATGAAAAAGTTAATTAAAAGAAAGGAAAAAAGGCTTTATTAATGTAACACTAAAGCAGACTAATAAAAGCGGCTATATTATTAGAATATTTCATGTACTTGAAAGTATAATGTCATAAAGTAGAATTCAGAGCAAAGAAAATTATCAGTGGCAGACAAGGACCTCACATAATGATAGGTAAATCACCAAGATGACACTGCAATCCTAAATGTATATACACAAAACAGCAGAACTGTAAAATATGTGAAGTAAGTAAGAGGAGAATGGAAAAATCCAAAATTATAGCTGAAGACTTCAATACCTCCCTCAGAATGAAGACAGAACTAGACAGGAGTTAGAATTCAACATCACCCAACAGAACCTAATTGACATTTACAGAACACTCTACGCCCCCCAACAGCCAAATCCACAATATTCTCAAAACAGATGCCAAGACAGATCTTATTCTGGGCTGTAAAGCAAATCTCAAGAATTGAAATCTGTGATGTAATAAGAAATAAATTTGTATAACATTTCTGTCCCCGTTCTTGGCACAAGGCTCCAAAAATCCTTAGAATTTCCTGACAGGAGGGTTGGTTTGTTTGTTTTTTCCATTCAAAAGGACCCCTTTTCTGAGCATACCTCAGGTGACTTAGGGTAGGGCCTCTAGATTGGCTCAGGATAGGGATGGTCACCAGAAAGACAAATACAAGACTAAGACTTTCAGTCACACCTGCCCCTGAAGAGAAGGGGTAGGGGGAGATGGAGATTAAGCTCCATAAAAACTCTTGAACATCAGGATTTGATGAGTTTCTGGGATGATAAGTCAGCCAGAAGAGTGGCCCATTCCAGTTCCACCAAGACAGGAGTTCCTGTGGTTGGGCCCCTTCTGCACCTCACACTGGCAGAATTCAGAAGTGAAGCCATCCAGTCCAGAGCTTTCTCTGTTTGAAGTTTCTGATAACTGATTCAATCTCCTTCAGAGTCATAGGTCTATTGAGATCTCCCATCTCTTTGCGATTCAGTTTTGGCGGGTTTTGTTTCTGGCAAATTTACCCATTTCATCTACATTATCCTGTTTTAGTAATCAGAGTCTTTTTCTTTCTGAGTCAGTTCTAGGTAAAGGTTTGTCAATTTTGCTGATCTTTCTGAAGACCCAACTTTTGGTTTTGTTGGTTTTCTCTGCTGTTTTCCTATTCTCCATTTCACCAATCTCTGCTCTAATCTTTATTATTTCCCTCTTTGTGCTAGCTTTGGATTTAGGTTGTTCTCCCTTTTCTAGTTCCTTAAGTTGTAGAGATAGGCTGCTGAATCTTTCTTGTGCTTTGATGTCAGTGCGTGTAGTTATACAAGTCCCCCGTAGTGCTGCTTTTGCTGCATCCCAGAAGTGCTGGTATGTTGTGCTTCCATTTGTCTCAAAGTACTTTCTAAGGTCCCTGTGATTTCTTAGAGACACTGGTTGTTTAAGAACGTGTTGTTTAACTTCCTCTTCAGCCCACTGTGGCCAGAGAAAACACTTTGTATGATACCTACTTTTTAAAATCTACTAAGACTTGGGGCACCTGGGTGGCTCAGTGGGTTAAAGCCTCTGCCTTCAGTTCAGTCATGATCCTAGGGTTCTGGGATTGAGCCCCGCATCGGGCCCTCTGCTCAGCGGGGAGCCTGCTTCCTCCTCTCTCTCTGCCTGCTTGTGATCTATCTCTGTCAAATAAATTTAAAAAAAAAATCCTAAAAAATAAAATAAAATCTACTAAGACTTAATTTATGGGTATCCTATGGTATTGGGATGTGGTCCATAGAATATCTACTCCCTAATCCCTTGAACACATGAACACGTTAGTTTAATAGCTAAAAGAATTTTGTAGATTTAGTTAAAATGGAGATTATCCTACATTATGCAGGTGAGCCCAGTGTCATCAATCACACAGGCTGGTAAGGGCAGAGATCTTTCTTTGGCTGGAGTCAGAGAGACACAGCAAAAGGGGGACGTAAGAGGGGTTGGAAGCATGAGAGGGACCCAACCACTGTTGCTGGAGAAGCCACATGGAGGGCACAGGAGGAGTGCGAGCAGCCTCAAAGCAGGAAACAATGGTCTCCGGCTGCTAGCCAGGAAAGAAATGAATACAGGGTCCTACAACCCCAAGGATCTACACTCAGCCAACACTCCCATCAAGGTACGAAGCAGATTCCTTCTCAACATGCAGCAAGGAACACAGCTCCGCTGACACTGTGATGCTGGCCTCCTAAGACCCCGAATGGAGGACCCTGGGAAGCCCACAAAATTTCTGCCTTCCTAAAACTGTGAGATAATAAGTTTGGGTTGTTTAAAGATGCTAAGTTTGTGGTAATTTTTATGGTAGCAATGGAAAACTAATTCGGGGCACGTGTCTAGGATAAAAATAGCTATGAAAGACATTCTTGCAACAACCAGAAAACTCGCATATGGATTGCACATAAAATAATATATGGAATTACTGTTAATTTTTTTTAGTTGTCAAATGGTATTGTGGTCATGCAGGAGCACGTCTCAAGTCTTCAGACAGGAATAAATGAAGTACTTAGGTGCAAAGTGTTACCGTTTCTGCAAGTCATGAAGCAAATATGGCAAAATGCAGTGATTGTTGAATCTAACTGAAGGCAAATGAATGTTCAAAAACATTTTATAAATCGTTGGAGAAAAACAAATGTGGAGTTAAAGAAGCTAGACACAAAAGAACAGATACGAGGGTATGGCTCAGTGAGAAGAGTATGGACTCTTGATCTTGGGGTCATGAGTTCAAGCCCCATGCTGGGCATAAAGATTATTACTTAAACACACACACCACACACACACACACACACACACACACACACACACTATGGGAGTCCAATTATGTAACTGTTTAAAAACCACATATAGGTGGTAAAAGTATATTGCCAACAAGGCAGTGATGATCACCCGATGTCAGAACACTGATTACTTGTCATGGGGAGAAACAAAGTTGTAAACAGAAAAGGCCACACACAGAGCACTTCTGGGTATTGGTGAAGTTGTATTTTGCAACCTAGGCGGTGGCTGTATAAACTAGAGTGTTTTATGCTCTGGTCTACATGGGTGTAATAGCTCACAACTTAAGTTATAAAAATAATTTGTGTATCTGCAAAAACACTGGAAGCTTTTTCAAAATTTGTTTTTATTATTCAGTTAGGCTCTACCTTCCACCAGAAATAACTGAGGGTAGGCCTGTACCTTGATTCCTACCTAATACGGTTTGGGAGCACAATCATTCCTAAGATCCTTTTTTTTTTTTTTCTGAAGAGAAAAACAAAATCACAGATCGACTGCATAAGAAGGCTTCGAGAGTGGGGCCCAGAAACCTGTGCTTTAACAAGCTCTCTTGGTGATTCTGAGGCTCACAAAGTTTAAGAACTGCCAGTATTAGTACACATATAAATAATCCTTGTTATTTTCATGGAGTAATGACTTCATCTTCAAGATCTAGATATTGCGGGGCGCCTGGGTGGCTCAGTGGGTTAAGCCGCTGCCTTTGGCTCAGGTCATGATCCCAGGGTCCTGGGATCGAGCCCTACATCAGGCTCTGCTCAGCCGGGAGCCTGCTTCCTTCTCTCTCTCTCTGCCTGCCTCTCTGCCTACTTGTGATCTCTCTCTGTCAAATAAATAAATAAATCTTAAAAAAAAAAAATCTAGATATTGCCTCCCAGGACGCTTCAAGTCCATTGTCCCCATACAACTACAAGCACCCAAGCTATACCCCACCTGAGGCCCCAATGATATGTAAGACAGACCTGGAGACCTGACCAAACTGTGGAGAGAAGGGTTTTGTACTCTTATTTTCTAAGACATTTAAAGAGTGAACTAAGAGTTATTTTTTCAATAACCATATGGAACATTCCCTTATAGAGAAGCTGAGGTTCAGAGGGGCAACAGATGGTGCCCACCCCGTGTGAATGGCAAGACCTGTCACCAAAATCCAGGCCTCAGTGAGGAGCGGGTAATTCCATTGCCATTAGCCAGACTGGCCGGACTGGGCTCATGACCACCAGTGGGGGAGGACTTTGGATAAGACTGACTACTTCCTTGAATAGCCAAATCCAGAGGCGCCCAGGAGACCTCCTTCTTCAGTTAGGGCTGAAGAATCCAAGAATGCTATCCTGGTTGAAGCCATGAACTTGGACATGTAACTCTTGGATCGGCACAGCTCTGCACGAGGTCAGAGGAACGTGTGCTCTGCCTTCATGACGACACATGGTTCCTAACCTCCAGATGACTGTAGTCCTGAGCACTAACCGTAGTGCACTGCCACCAACTCCCCGTGAGCAGGAAAGCATTGAAGGATAGGCTGCTGATTCACTTCAGCTACAACAAAAATATCCCCCCTTCCCTCCCGCCCAGAGGGAAACCTCTGGAAAAAGGTTAATTTTCTGCTTCTGTCAGATAAACTGCTTCACCTCTGTAAGGACTTGACAGAAGATTCGGAGAGTCACTTTGAGTGCCTGTTACATGTTGTCAAGGCAACCATGGCTCCCAGCTCTCACCACAGGGAATCTTCCCAACCATGTGTTCAGGCCCTTACTTGCCCCCAAGTTCCTTTTGTTTTAAAATCTTCTTTGAGGGGCACCTGAGTGGCTCAGTGGGTTAAAGCCTCTACCTTCAGCTCAGGTCATGATCCTATAGTCCTGGGATCAAGCCCCACGTCAGGCTCTCTGCTCAGTGGGGAGCCTGCTTCCCTTCCTCTCTCTCTGCCTACCTTTCTGCCTACTTGTGATCTCTGTCTGTCAAATAAATAAATAAAATCTTTAAAAAAAAAAAATCTTCTTTGAATTCTTCTAAAATAAAAAACACTTAAAAATATATCTTTCTATGCTCTCTGAGCCCTCATTATTTCCTGGAGTTTAATCGTTCCTATCAGAAGTCCAGTCCTCTATGTAAACAAAATGCCAAGTTTAAGGGCCTTTGAAGCAAACGTAATTTTCACTGAGTAAGCATAAAGATGATGCTGCAGGTACGGTCCAAAGAGCTTGTGTGTTTTGCACAGAAAGAGGGTGATAACAACACAAGGTGGGGGGGGGGGTGCGGAGAGAAAGGGCCAAACAAAGGCCAACAGGGATGCAGGTGGATGAATGCTGGTGTCTGGGGAGAAAGAGATATTTACAAGACCATCAGCGCAATCTACAAGAAGACTGGTCCTCTGTGACGTTAGGGGACTGCCCTTCCCTGCTTCAGCTGCGACAATGGGAATGTGAAGGGGGAAAGGAGGGAAGGAAGAAGGAACGAGTGAGCCTCCGTCTTCCCGCAATCCACACGGAATTCTTCACAGATAAAGTTATCTGACCTTTAGCTCACTGCAGAGTGATTCAGAGTGGACGGTGTGGATAAAGTCAGGCAACTGTGGAAGATGGGCGACAAGTGCTTGGAGGTCCTCTATACCAGTCTCATTTTTTTGAGTGTAAACTGGAATTTTTCCATCCTAAAAACAACCAAAAACACGGAAAGAAAGAGAGGGGAGAGAAAGAAAAGAGGGGGTTGTGCTGGAAAGGAAAGTGAGTCAAGGGAAGGGGTGAGAGCGAACAGGGAACAGAAAGAGGATGCTGAAAGGGAAAAGACAGGGAGAGATCTGGACACGTGGAGATGCCATGGACACCCCAGCGGCCCTCCGACTTCACGCAGGCTGTGCAGCACTGCCGGATAACACCTGGGAAAGCTCAAAGGCACCGCAAGCCTATCCTGGTAAAAATTCTGATAGAGCACAATTCGGATGTGCCTCCCATCCTGGCTCCCTGATAGCCTTTCTCAGCCCGTGCAGGCCGCCTTGGGGAAGCTGGGGAAGCATGCTGGCATTTGCTTCAGTGGGCGACTGTCCTGGGGGCAGGAATTCCGGAGTTTGACTTGCCCCGCCGCGGCTGACTGGCAAAGCTGTCAGTCCTTATCACTGGGCACCAACATGTACAGAAGCCAAGGAGAGGGGCTAAAAATCGAATAAAAAGGAGTGTAAATAAAAACTCCTAAGATCACCACGATCGAGAAACTCTGTGAGACTCAACTCGTGATTGCTACAGTATGCGAGAGTGAGAAAAATCAATCCAGACACCATTTATGCCAAGTCCTGGAATCTGTTTCCGTTTTGTCTTGTGTTGCTTTGATAGCACGTTGGAGTATGAGTGTCTTTGGGAATCGCTCAGCAAGAGCCATAAACAAGTAACAAAGCCCTCCTTTAGTGATTCTGCCACATTCCTTTGAATCCCTTCTGGTTTGAACTTTTTTTTCCTCCTTCTTATACTTGTCTGAGTTTGAAGGCAACTCCGAGGGACTGCTCCCACAACAATTACCCAGATGATGCCTGATAAAAATCAGGCCCCAGAGCTGACTTCAACCAAGATGCACGGCCAAGACCTGCTCTAGAACCAGCGCAGAGCACTAGTGAGAAGGCAGAGTGCGAAGTCGGAGACACGCCCGCCTCGATGGGCCACATGGAACAACTGAAGGGCTAACTCTGTCATTTATTTTTTTGGTCTTGTTTTTTAAAGATTTTATTTACTGGTCCGAGAGAAAGAGAGAGCACAAGCAGGGGGAGCATGGCAGGTGGAGGGAGAAGCAGGGAGCCTGATGCGGGGCTCGATCCCAGGACCCTGGGATCATGACCTGAGCTGAAGGCAGAGGCTTCACCCACTGAGCCACCCAGGCACCCCAAAAGCTAACTCTGTCATCTGTCACAAGGAACTCACGGGTGACCTCAGAGGCCATCACCTGAGCCCACGAGAGAAGAACACAGCCCACACTGTCTCTGTAGGGAGGCTGCCAGCTCTTCCAGGGAGTAAGTGCTCTACAAAGAAGCACGTCCCTGTCTCTCACTGCACAGTCTGGAATCTATTTCCTCTTTATTCTTCCCTTAGTAGATGTTCAGCCATTCAAATTCAGCTTTCGGCTTCTTGCTTTCCTTCTTCTTGAGAGGACACCAGCTGTTTCAGAAATAACATCTGAAAAAGTGAAAGCCGGTGCAATGCTATCGGCTACGTTTGACTCTCGTTCTGGCTCACCAGACACGCCTGAACTCCAGAAATGTATACATTTCTTCTTCTTCTTTTTTTTTAATCCTGAGAATTAAGCCTCTTATGTAAGAATGATGAGAATGTAGCTGGAGAGCTGGACCGTTCTACCGGGAGTCCCACCTGGGAAGAAGCAGGAGAATGAGACCCGACCCGGGTTTTAAAGTGGGCTTTCTCCATCTGGGGAAGGAAGACAGCCTTTCTGAGCTATCTGAACTTTAAAATATTCTGTTAATTATCAGTTCTTATGAGACTTTGGGAAGGTCACTTGCAAAGGGCACAGACTTGCCTCATCAATTAAATAAACTATTTTTTAAAAAGATTTTATTCATTTATTTGACAGAGAGGGATCACAAGTAGGCAGAGAGGCACGCAGAGAAAGTGGGGGTGGGGAGCAGGCCCCCCGCTGAGCAGAGAGCCCGATGCGGGGCTCGATCCCAGGATCCTGAGATCATGACCTGAGCCAAAGACAGAAGCTTTAACCCACTGAGCCACCCAGGCACCCCCTACTGTTTTATTTCCTGACTTCACTGGTCCATATGACCAACAGAGTGTAACATTTAATCAAAAAGCACTGGCGTGTGGGGCGCCTGGGTGGCTCAGGCAGTTAAGTGTCTGGCTTTCCTCTGGCTCTGGTCGTGATCTCAGGGTCCTGGGATTGAGTCCTGCGCCGGGCACCCTCCTCAGCAGGGAGCTTGCTTCTCCCCCTGCTCCTTCTCTCACTTACTCTCTTTCAAATGAATAAATAAAATCTTAAAAAAAAAAAAAAAGACAAACAGAATATAAAGACAGGGGACATAGGGACTCCACCAGTAGTGAAAACAATACACGGTGCCCCTAATGTGTCAGCAATGCCGAAGAATTTTGCCAGATGGAACCAAATTGAAGAAAAATATCGTAAGCCCAACTGCACCCCCTACCCTTAAGAACAGACTGAGTCCTTGAGAAGCAGGGCTCCGCTACTTCTTACTTGAAAAAGCAAAGTCCTGAGGGGACAGGGGGCCATGAGGCAAATAGAAAACCCACAAAGACCCCTCTGGGTCAGTCAGGGTCAGGGGTATCTGTGATGTCACACCTCATCCCTGGGTAAAGACCTCAGGGAAAGATGCACGAGGAGCAGTGGATTCCCCAAACCCAGAAAGGAATCAGTGATACAGAGACTACCAAGGAGCTTCCCTTCTCCTCCCCTCCCCTCAGGCGGCTGGATCTCTAACTTGACATATTAGTCCACGCCACTGAGCAAACATGGGAGAAAATCCACATGGTGTCTATGAAGAGATTCTGCAACAAACAAGGACAACACGGCATTCTTACTTGTAGAAAAGACTCAGCACGGGAAGCAAACATAACTTTTCAAGAGCATCTCCTTACAGCCTCAAAGTTTCTGAACATACACGGCCTGTGAAGATGTAAGATAAGATGATGAAAGAAGAAAATAAAGAAGAGGACTGACAAAGAAGCTGGGAACTGAATGAGATAAGGAAAAAACAGGACTAAATCTAAAAATACAATAGCAAAATGAGTATCTGCATTTGAAGCCACACAAAGCAGCACCGATTCAATAGAAACCGGACCAGTGATGTGGAAAGCAAACAGAAGAAGTTCTCCCCAAAGGCAGAGAAGAACAAAGGGACCAAGGTCAGGAGGGAGACAGGCAAACAAAGGAGGATGGTGAGCGGAGCGCGCGTTCTGACAGTCGGGGTTCTTGGGAACCAGAGCCCATAAAACTGCCAAGGGGAAGAACCCACAACTGCAGATCGAAAGCGGTCACTCAGCACCCAAAACTCGGGTGGAAGAACTAAACTGGGATACACTCTGATGAAAACCTGAAACGGCAGCGGTAGAGATGGGAAGAAACCAACAAGCATTAAATAGGGGTAGAAAGATTACTGCATGTACGAATGGACCAAATGGACTGTCTGAGCTGGTCTCAGGTTCCCCACCAAACACTGGTGGGTCAGAGGCTGTTACCTAAATTCCACATGGGATTAAGCCGCACAGAACGAAGGCTACTGCACATACCCCAGTGACTGTGTGGAAAACTGGTGAAATCTGAATGAGGTTCCTACTTTGCTAATAGTTTCATGCCAGTGTCTATTTCCTGGTTTTGTTATTATGTTATATTGTAATGTTATCCAATGCTCTCATTGGGGGAAGCTGGATGAAGGGTACCTAGGATCTCTCTGTACTACTTGGCAATTTCCAGTTAAGTCTATAATTATTAAAAAAAAAAAAAAAAAAAAAAAAAAAAGACATTAGGTTGAGCATCAAGGTCCACTACAGAAATCTGAAAGAAAAGAAGAATTCCATTCCCCAGTAAACTCCTGTTCACAGATGAAAGCAAAGGAGGATAGTCATTCTCTGTTATGAAGACAATGTATGATGCCAGAAAAACAAGAGTTGAAAAAAATTTTCACAAATCCAGATTTTTTTAAACGGGTGGACATGCTCTAAAAAGGTCTACTGATGAACACTAAAACCAGCAAAGGAACCTTTGATTTGAATAATTGTTATGGACGTGATTTTAAAACTAGCAGCAGATACCAAACATAATGTTTAGGAAATAACACACAACCAGAAAATATATAATATAAAGAATAAATTGGGCCTAAAAATTCCTATCTGGGGCACCTGGGTGGCTCAGTTGGTTAAGCATCTGACTCTTGGTTTCGGCTTAGGTCATGATCTCAGGGTGATGAGATCAAGTCCCAAGTCGGGCTCTGGGCTCAACACAGTTCGCTTGAGATTCTCTTGCCCTCTCCCTCTGCCTCTCCCTTCCTCTCCGGCCTCATGCTTGCTGGCTCTATCACTCAAATAAATAAAATCTTAGAAAAAAAAAAAAGAAAGGAAGGAAGGAAGAAAGAAAGAAAGAAAGAAAGAAAGAGAAAAAGAAAAGAACAAACACTCCTTATCTGTGTGGGCAAAAGACATGATTAGATCATCCATACACACACACACACCCCAAATTCAAATATCCAAGAAACATGTGGGGGAGGGGAACCTCCCTATCATGGGCAGTGATAGAAATACAGACGAAAACATCTAATAACTGAAGAGTATAAATTTGTATGGTCTTCAAACCTTCAAATACCACCAGCCAAATGATACCTTTAAGTTTCCCTTAAGTACTTATATAAGCCTTAAACCTGTCCATGGCTTTTCTGAGAGCTCACATTAAAGAAATAATAAAAAATGGTTGTATCAAGATTTCTGCTCCAAGAGTGGGGGATGACCAAAGCAAATTGGTCAGGGAATTAGCCAGGCCCTGCTTGCTTGAGTGACCAGCAATAAAATGATGTCAATAAAAGTATCTTCATTTTAGAACCTACTAGGGACCCAAACAGTCCCTCCCATAATTATCTCCCCAAAGAGATAATTATGGGTGTCTGGCCCACGGTAAGTGCTCAGTAACCATTAGACAGTGGTAGCAGTGAAGACATATTTATCTACAAGACTGTATGACAGGTGCAAAACCCCTTATCTGCGATGCAGTCAATTGTGCCTCAGAATGAAGACCTTTTTCGATATCAAAAAATAATACCCAACAAGTTATATTACTATTCCTACAGGAAAATATACAGATATTCATTCTAAGCGAGATAAATACCAGTTCAGGTAAGATTTTGCAGTCGAATGAGTTAAAATAAATTTTTCAGTTTTTAGAGCTTTCTGGACTTCAGATTTGCACAAAAGGGATTGAGAACCCATATTTATAAAAGAGAAACATTAAAATCTATCTAAACGTACGATAATAAGGGGTAAACTTACAAGTTATAATACAGTCATAAGACAGAAACTATACCACTCTGAAAAGTCATTTTTTCAAAGAATATTTAATAAAATGGAAAGATGGTCATGAGTAGTGGGTAAAAACAAAGGCAAAATAAAAACACGCATTATGAATTCAACTTCGCAAAAGTAAATTACATAGATGTTTATAATTCCAGAATAAAAGACCCAAGGAACCATACCAGGATGTTAAACTAGCCTCACTGACCCATGTTTTTCTTTAAACTTTTCTGTATTTTCTGATCATCTATGATAATAAGGAAAAGAATCCACTAATATTGGGAATCACTTAATGGCTGATGTTCTTGTGCCGGACTAGAGGGTTAACGAGTCCATCTCTGCCCTCAAAGAATCTACACTCTCCTCTCTGGAGAGCTCTGGGCAGCACTCGGCTGTCTCTGCATCAGACTGCACTTCATTAGCGATTTCTGGCACCTCAGAACAATGGGACCGGGCCTCCAGGACTTTTTGCCACCTCCACCAAATGAAACACTGATAACCTTGCAAGTCAGGTCAGTGGTAAAAATGCCATCAGTGGTGTAACAAGAACTTGATTCAGCTCATGACCTTACCTAAAGAAGCTACCAGAAAAAAAGAAAAAGGACTGTTCAAATGTGTTTGCTTTCTTTTGCTACACTCATTAAATCTCAATTACTTAAGAAATTGCTGGAGGAGGAGGAAAAGATCGTATTTAGGTTTGTTCCAGGTGCTTCTCCTGAGGAAGAGGATGTGAACTTGACCTTGACAGATTCAGCAATGAAATCTTAAATCATTTTGTGGAGCATATGGATGCTAAGAAGGATCCTGACGCTGGAGGGTCCAGTGAATCCCTTCTACCAAACAGGACATCAGTGTCTACAGGGGTGGGACTTTGGCCAGAGCGTTGAAGGGCTTAGTTCCCAGTTTCTTGAATGTTCCTAACACCCAGGTGGTCTTCATGAAGTCCTCCCATACCTGGAATTCTCCACACACTTAATACAGAATTCAAAAGCATTTTACACCAAAATGCTATTTGTGACACAAGCATTATGGGCTGTTACGAGACTCAATTTTGAACTTGGAACAAAGGTAAATGAATGGGTCAGTCAACTTAACACCTAGCCACCCAAAAAAACCAGATGGGCTGAGAGTTAATCAAGTTTATAGAGATTCCAATAGTCTTTTTAAAATACTGCAGGAAAGGGGCACTTGAGTGGCTCACTAGAGGAGTCTGCCTTCGGCTCAGGTCACGATCCCAGCGTCATGGGATCGAGCCCCGCACTGAGTGCCCCGCTCAGCGGGAAGCCTGCTTCTCCCTCTGCCACTGCCCCTGCTTGTGCTCCCTCTCTCGAGGTCTGTCTCCCTCTGAGAAAGAAATAAAATCTTAAAAATAAACAAATCAAATAAAATATTGCAGAGGAGAGGAGAAATCCACGTGTAAAGATTCTGACACACATAAATTCTAGTCAGCTGTAGAGTTAAATAAGAAGTTAACTCTCCTAGCTTAATCCCACAGAAAATTACTTGTCTGGAGGCAGACTGTCCTCCGGGAATACTTTTCCATTTGTGGAGCGCTAATCCCTCTCTCCCTCCTGTCCCTTCTCCCAACCCAAAGAGAAGAAACATGGAAGTGGCACGGTCTTCTGTGCACGTGGGACCTTCATAAAGATGAAACCCTTCCAGGAGAAAGGGCTGACTTACCCTGTCCCAGCTGAAACACAGGCCCAGTCGATCAAGCTGCTTCCGCATGTGTTCAATATTACTGTGAGACAGAGGGAAGACAGTTTAGTTTTCAAGGGGAGAAAGCCACAGACGAACCATACTGGAGAACGTGAAGGGAAACTACAAAAGTCTAGATTACTCAAGAGGGCTGCCCGTGGTGCCTTGCCCGGGCCAAAAAGAAAAAAAAAAAAAATTAATAAATAAAAATAAATCACTAAGAATTGACGGAAATATCAACGTATTAGAATTAGAGGACACCTATTCTTCGGATTCATATAGAATCTACTAGAAATCACAATGGTCTTTGGTCCTGGGGACTGGCCCTTCCTCTGTTTATGATGGGAAACCCCTTTGGTATGGGCACCCCCAACCCAACCATATGTCTGTATTCCGCACAAATTTAAGCCAAGCATTTATTTTTTTTTTTTTAAGATTTTATTTATTTATTTGACAGAGATCACAAGCAGACAGAGAGGCAGGCAGGGGGGTCGGCCGGGGGGGAAGTAGGCTCCTCGCTGAGCAGAGAGCCTGATGTGGGGCTCAATCCCAGGACCCTGGGATCATGACTGGAGCCGAAGGCAGAGGCTTTAACCCACTGAGCCATCCAGGCGCCCCCTTAAGCCAAGCATTTATAAATTTAAAATCGACTGAAGAGAAAAACCCTAATCTGCAAATTGTGGGAATCCAAAAGAAACCTGCTCTCGTGCTTATCAATCAAAACCTAAAATCTAAAACTGTCCAATAATGGGGATGGGGGAGAAAAGCGAATGAATCAACTTTCACATAATATGAAATAAGGTAATACATCATTTTCTTTTCTTTCCCCTGGATGATCTCCACTTAGCCAAAACAGTTTATTTTATGCCAGGCTTTGTGCTAGACATTTTCCAGAAGAGAACTTGCTATGGACAATGTTTGTGCCCCCACAGAGTCTGTATGTTGAAACTTAACCTCCAAGGTGATGGTATTTAGAGGTGAGGACTTTGGAAGGGGATGAGGTCATGTGGGGGAAGCCCTCTTGAATGGGAGCCTTGCCCTTATGAAAGAGACCCCATAGAGTTTCCTTGCCCCTTTGCCATGTTGGGGATACAAAGAGAAGATGGCCATCTGTGAACCAGGAAGTGGCGTGGGGTGGGGGGGTCCTCTCCAGACATCAGATCTGCAGGTGCCCTGGTCTTGGACTTCCCAGATTCTAGAACTATGAGAAAGGAGTATCTATGGTTTATAAGCCAACCCAAACTATGGAATTTTTGTTTATAGCAGCCAATGAAGACGGTGCTTAGTCTTTAACCATTCAGATGAGGTAGGAACAAGGACTTTCCCTCTTGTAAAAAGAAATAAACTGAGGCACAGAGACATTAATTTTCTCAAGGTGATTAGGAAGCAATAAGGAAAGGCAGGATTCACACTGAGGTGGCCTGATTCAGGGGCCATCTTCTTAACTGCTCTTTTCTCTGTGGAGGGGCTGGCAAACTTCTTCTGTAAAGGGCCAGATGGTGAATGTTTCCAGCATTGTAAGCCATATGTCCATCACAACAACTTGATTCTGCCCCCTGTATCATGAAAGCAGCCATGGGCACTATGTAAACAAATGGGTATGGCTATGTTCCAATAAAACTTTATTTACAAAATCAGGGAGGGCCAAATCTGGCCCACGGGCCCTATTCTACCAATCCTCAGTATAGTTTACATCAATTTTGTGCCATATTTGATCCACCTTATTTGATTATCTTTTCTTTCTTTTTTCATTACTTCCATCTAATCCAGAATTAACCATACCTGAAAAAGTGGGAACTGGGGCTTAGGAGGAGAAAGAAAAGTGGGTGGTACAGTGGATGTTTTTACAAAGTAGTCTCGGGCTAAATAAAGCAAAGGGAGGTCAAAGACAATGGGGTCAGGACCTGGAAATGCCCTTCTAGATCTCTTGAAGCATGGAGTGGGGGAAAGACCCCAGATCTTCGTGAAAGAGGCTGATGGAGTGAGTTCAGAACATTCTGCTGGGTTCCGGGATGAGGGATGGGCACCACTGGCCCACATGTACATGGAACCCTGAGGCACAGGTGGAACTGAGAATGTGTCCCCCTTGGAGAAAGCCAGCCCCCAAATATATTGGCCACATAGTTCTACATGGAATGTTTAAGTCCCCCCTTCCTTGGTCCAGAATGGTGAAGGCAAAAATTAACAGAATTTTCAGAGAAAATGACAATGCAGAATTTGGATGTAGCTCACACCGTGGTCAAGAAGATGAGAAGCATCGCAGAAATTTAACAAATGCAACCCTCTCCTTCTTTTTCCTTCCAAATGCAAAGACTCAAAGGCAGAATAGTGTTATAACAACAAAGCATCAAGATGAACAGATGAATAAATACCCAGAACCTTCTTTGGGACATCTCAAGGTAAGAATACAGCACGCTAGAAGACAAGCGCCAATATATACAATCCTGATCATGGCTTGGCAGACTGCAATGTTTTGTCTGCTTTGCTGTTTCTCATGCACAGACGAAAACACTTTTTTCAAGTTTCTGTATGGAAGTATTTGAAGACACCTGTGAATACATACCTCTGTGTCCACCTTTCTGGATGTAGGTTCCTCTCGATGGCTGCATTTTCGGCAGGCAGGCCAAAGGCGTCCCAGCCCATGGGGTTGATCACCTGGCACCCAGGAGAGAAACATGAGTCATGGCGGGTTGCTAACAGCTCTGTCCATATTGTCTTCTGGGCCATACACAGGCATTCTTTCCTACTAACATGTTGTAACCCTTTCTGGAGGATTCCAGGCTATGCTTCTGAAAGCCAGCTGGTTACTAGGACATATGCAGAGGACAGCATTTAGAAGCTGAGACACCGTGGTGCCCACACCCATTATCTGAGTAAACTCTCCTTTATGACTACTCTTTACTTTCTTCTTCTTGTCTGTATTTTCTACAATAAATTGTTTTTCTAAAATTACAGAGTTTTTTTTTTTTTAATCTTAAAAATATATACATGTAAAAGTGTAGAGGCATTTAAAATGCTCACCTCCTATTACTATCTTCCAATGGAGGAGCTGTGCCGTCCAATATGGTAGCTACTGGCCCTATGCACTTATATAAATTTAAACTTAAATTAATTAAAATTAAAAATCCATCAGTCCCTCTGTTGCACCAGCCCCCCTTCTAGAGCGCAACAGTCACTCTGAATCACTCCCTGTAAGGTATTCCCATTCTCTGAAAGATAAGGAAGCCTACAATCTTAGAGCTCAATAAGGCTTTGGAGGCTGTCCTCCAGCTCTAACCCCCTTCGATTTCACAGTTTAAACAACAGCAGCCCAGCAAGAGTCTGCAGCCTGGCTGCAGGACACCAGAAGCAATCACCTGCAGCCGGGGAGGGCCAGGAAGGCATTCATTTCTGCAAATGGACAAGTTACAGCTCAGCAGGCAGCTTCTGTCCACCTAACATACATGCTACAAATGGGAACAATGGCTTGAAACGTGCACGGTGGCGTCAAGGGACAGCCTTGCTTGTAATCATATAGACGACCTGAGCTTGGGTTCATACACTTTGCCTTGGGACAATGACAAATACTCAGAGGTATTTACCCGCATCACCTCATCGCCCGTGCGTATCAAAACAGGCCATTTTCTACTAAAGAAAGAGGTCTTATTTTCTTTTATAAAAATACTTTTCCCTCTGGTATGTGAAGGAACACATATTCACTCTAAGTAATTGAGTACACAGGGAAAAATATTCAGAAGAAAACAAAACTCGATTGTAATTCTACCAGACATACATAACCAGTTAAATTTGGTAAATTTAAATTTTTAGAAATAGGGACTATATATATATATAAATATATAAATATGTTTATTTATATTTATATTTATCTCTTATTTCTTTCCCACTGCACACCTGGGGTTTTTTTCCCATCTTTCTGTCTGGCCCAAGGACCCTCCGAGCTGCACTGAAGCATTGGCCATGGCCATCCCGCCTCAGGTCCAAGGCACCCATGATTCGAAGTGTCCCAGACTGGACTTGTCACCCCATCCCAGTCTCCAGATGTGTTCTCCCCCTTGTCCTACTTAATAGGTGGCAAGAAGAGAACAGGCCTGCCTCCCCCAGGGTTTGGAGCCACTTGCCTTGAAGTCGCCCTTCTGTTAGGCACGTATTTTTTCTAACGGGTTTGAGCAGTCTGATGGACTCATTCCATCTAAAGCTGAAGACCAGGCAGGTACCCGCAATCAGAGCCACTCAGACCCACTTTGGTGAATGGGAAATGCCCAAAAAGGCTGGCTCTTCGGGAGGCTGTGCGATCTGAGGGGAGGAGTACCAAACCCAAGCCTGCCATTTACTGCCAGTGGGACCCGAGGCACTTGGGTTTCAACTCTTGGTTGTGACTGGAAACAGCCACCTTGCCTTGCTGGGGATCATACTGCCATGTCAGCGGTGTGCTCAGCATGGCGCCCGGGTCCCCAGTTGGAGAGGCGGCAGGGCTGGGGGGGGGGGGCGGTGCTGGCCACTGTGGCAGCTGCTGTCCTCTGCTACTCCTGGTCCACAGCACCCCCAACATGGAACATCACTGGCTCCTCTGGCAACTCTGGCAGGTAGGGAGAAGCCTTGACCTCAGACACGTCCTGAACGTGGGTTACTAACAACTGTCCACAGCTCGTTGGTGCCAGGCATTGGAAGTTCTTAACCAAATTGGACGGACCGTGAGATTCAAACGACTGGTCATCTACTTGGCCTTCTCTTCCATAAAGGGGGCCCAGCAGGGTTTTTTCCTGCGTAATTAATGACTCACATCGGGTGCTCTGCCTGACAATGGCCCAGCTATTCCTGTCTCAGGGGGCTGAAGCAGGGGTGGTCCGTGAGCAGGCAGCCACTGCCCTACCTCTGACTGCCCTGGACGAGGACACACCGCCTAGTAGATTTGGCCACATTTGGGGTGGTGGTGAGTCTGACCCACTCAGCTCTGCTTTCTAAAAGGGATACAGGGCCGGGGAGCCAACAGCACTGTGGGGTGCTCCGGCTTGCTACCGCTCCAGAGGGAGGCAGGTCTGCCGTGTCCTACTGGGAGGCCCTGGGTCTCCAGGGCAAGCTGTCCCACATTCTGCCCCACATCCACACCCCTCCTGGGTCCAGACTGAATAGGGTCCCTTCTTTCTCCTTTACTGGATGCTTCTCAGAGCAAAAACGTGATACAAGCTTATTTTTAACAAATGAAACAACACAATTTGTGATACATAAAAGCATAAAGCTGACCCTCCCTCCTGCCCCTGCCCCCCATTCTCAGCATTTTGACTTAGCTCGTAACACCGTCCTCTGCAGCCCTCCATGTCTTGCTTCTCACAAGCACACATGTACCAATACACGTACATATACTCCTCCAGCTTGACACAGTCCTGCTGGGGGCCGCCCATCACAAAACCCACCCCTCTGGTTACCTGGGCCTGAACACTGCTCTGGGCTTGTCTGTTGTCTGTAGGGGACGGAGGTGGGATGCAACAAAGATCAGGAAGGCAACAGCACTATTTTCACTCCTTTCTCCTTAGTCTGGAGGAACAAGGAGATGAGACAGGGGCTCCAGGTGACCCCCCCTTCCACCAGGTGGAGGTGTCTGAGAAAACAGAGCCAACAGGGGGACCGAGCCTAGGGGTACTAGCATGCTTCCGGGACCTGGTCCAGGTGCCTACGGGCTTGTTTCTGGCAGCATCACCTTTCATTCTGTGAGCTATGCCAGGGTCTGTAAACACCAACAAACTCCCCCTTTTTGGCGTAAGCTGGTCTAGGCTGGCCTGCAGGCCCTGGTCCCCAAGAATCCTGAATAAAACTAACACCTTTTAGGATACAGTTTTCTCTTCAGCATTGCTCAAGTCATAGGGGAAAAACATCCTCTTGTATTAAACTCTTAAGGTCCACAGGTTTTTTTTCCTTTTCCTTTAATTTTCAAAAGCTAAAAATAGATAGATAGATAGATAGATAAAACTGCATGTCGGGGATTTGTGCTGGATTACTAGAAAGTTCTGCAGTACTTCCCTGGACTACACAGGAGTGTAACTTCCAGCTGTGCATGAATTCTCCTAGGGCTGCTTCACTGGCAGAAAAATGTAACTGTTGTGTAACTGCTCCAGGAGAAGGGGGAAAAAACTTAATTACCACTTGGTTTCTTTGTGGGAGCTGCCAAAATGGCACCAGTTCAATGCTCCTGCCTATTAACATTCTGTTAGATGCTGTCCATATTTTTAAATAAAGTCAATACAGAGATGGTCACAAAAACCAGTCTGGATTTACGTAATATTTTTCTATTTTTGTTTTCAGATGAAATTCACATGGAAAGATATTCTTAGCCCGCATGTTACCCAAGCTGTCTATGAAAAATCAAGTTAGAAAATCTTAAAAGCTTCTTAATATGCCATTCTTACCAAAAACCAACCAAAATGCAAATGCCTGCCCTAGAATACAGACTGCAGGAAGGCCTTTTTGCATCTTGAAGGCAGAAGTGTTCCCTCCACCAGGGGCCGGATCACTGGAATGAACCATGACCCAAGTTTCTACGGAGCAAGAAAGGGGTCCTATTACTCCAACACCCTGAGTTTCCAGAGACCCAGAGACCAAGTACAGGACTCACTCTCAGACTAGCAGAGAATTCACGACTGTCAAGGTGGAACCAAGTGAAGACCTGTAACACGATCATGCGATACCAAAGCCCGTCCCTTTCTCTAAGGCAGCAGGTTCTACTGCTGGTCAAACTGTTACAGCCTATTTACATAAAAGATAACATGTCAGGTGCTTCCTTTGCCAGCCTCTTTTGCTTCTTGGTCTCTTACACATCATCAACATTGAATACCTTCAATCTAGGTCCGAGATGCCCGCTTTCTTGCCTGTGATTCCTTGTGGCCAAGACTGTCCAAAAGATTCACTGGAAGGAGCTCCTAACTCTCCTTTTTTGGTTCTCAAATTCCTACACCTTTCTTTCTATCACTGTAATTTGGTTTAACCTTTAATGCTAGGGCCACCCGAGCCCTCTCAGTTCCCGAGGAGTTAACTCTCCTTGGACATGAGTGCTTTCTGGAGAAAAGGAACCCAGAAAAAGACCTAAAAGCTCTAACTTGGGAATCTATAACATAAACTTCCGGTGTGTGAAAAATATCATTTCCAGCTGTTCTTCTAACAAAGCCAAGATGGACAGCAAAACAACCCCCAAATCCGGAAGAATGGGACAGCGCCACCACCCCTGGACTGAAGGAATAAAGTGGGAGACGGAGGTAACAGAGCTCCAAGGCCAAGATGAAGTATAAAAACTGGGGGCGCCTGGGTGGCTCAGTGGGTTGGGCCTCTGCCTTCGGCTCAGATCATGATCCCAGGGTGCTGGGATCGAGCCCCGTATCGGGCTCTCTGCTCAGCAGGGAGCCTGCTTCCTCCTCTCTCTCTGCCTGCCTCTCTGCCTACTTGTGATCTGTCTGTCCAATAAATAAATAAAATTTTTAAAAAAAGTATAAAAACTGAAACACACGTGGGTCTGCCCAGATGTAACTGGATCCCTGAAGAAGATGCTGACCAGGGCAGAGAGAGAGAAATTCTCTGGCTTCTCCTTTCCTCCTGCACTCAAGTCTTGCCAGAAATTCTTATTGTCCAAAACCAGCTGGAGGCCAGCTGCCACCAGGGCTTGGGAAACGTGGTCTCCGGGGGTCAGTCCTTCTGCTGTACAAGGCGAACCAGTGGGTGGAGCTGACAGCCAACTGGCCGTAGGCCAGCCTGGGAACACCAGCAAGACTGCAAACCTACCACAGTCTGAGATATCAAAGGGGGAGTCAGCATCAGCTACGGATGAGGGGCAAACACTGGGATCAGAGACCTGGCAAGTCAGACCAGAGCCAGGCAGAAGGCAAGGTCTGGGAGCTGGGGCGAAGCCAGCCTCTGGTGTGGGCAGAGTCACGTGCCTGTGGCTCACCCTGACAGGGCCTTCTGCTGCCCCCAGAGCTAAGCCACGGGCTTCCCAGGTTTAGCAGGCAGGATAGATGGCAAGCAGACGAGAAGAAAGGGATACAGCAGAGAGCACGGTTACAAATGACAACACGGAGTCGAGGCTCTGAAGGGATACACACCAATACATGCCAGGGATCACTGCCCAGAAGGGCCTGCTTAGAGGGGAGTGCCGCCTTATCTATGTTGTATTTCTTCTTTTTAAAGGGGAGAATATGGAACGTTACGCACAATTTAAAAATAACATTTTTTAAGAAGGAAAAAAAGAACAGGCAAAGATACATAACAGTTCTTCCTCCAACACAGGAAATAAGATCAAGTAGAGGTAAGAAAACTTTTGGGGTATAAGGGAAGAAAGTGGGGGCAGTTGGTCGTCTGCCTTCCTGATGGCAAGAGAAATAGCACAATTACTGCTACAGAAGAGCCAACCTATTTCCTAGGAATGACCAGCTTTCTCTCCTTTTCACGATGAAACAAAAGTTTAGAGTTGAAACCAATGCAGCTTCTAACCGAGAGCAACCATGGTTACTGCTTCTCAAAAAACTATTTTCGGAGAGCATCATGGTTTCTCTGGAGTAGATTCAACGCTTTATTTCCAAGAAATGAGAAATAAAACATTGAATTTTGTTTAGCAAGTGTAATAACCCGCCATTATTATAGACTGAGGATCCAAATCAAGCAACGATTTCAGACTAGAGAACCCAAATGACAATATCACGGCCCAAAACAGAAGATCTCCCCTGGGAAGGTGGAGAGACAGGATAAGCAGATAAATCAGCCAGTTTCTAATCAAGACACTGGACCAGCAATTCATTCTTCCCTTCAAATGATACAGGAGAGGATAAGCTGTGGAAATCCACTCTCTACTTCCAGAAGCTGCAGAGTGTCAAAAATTTGAAAACGAAATGCCACGCTATGTGCCCTCTGGGCACTTCATACACACTTGTTGACTGGCTGGCCGGCTAAAAATTGATGAAACATGTATTCTCATCCACTTGCTAAGAGCTCCTCTCGCTTCCTGATATTTAGGGGTAATCACGTTATGATCACACAGCAGCCACTCACAGAGCCTCAATTTACTTCCTCCTCCACAGCAAATAGCAAAAAGGTTGAAGCAGAAAACCCAACTGAGCAGTGCATTTGGCCTGAGACACATGAGTCCAAGCCCAACCCTATGAGGGGGACTGGCCACCCTGATGCTGTCATCATCCTGTTTCTGGCCCAGAGGGTGCCAGGGAGACCAGCCAGGGTGTAAAGTGGGTTATTGTATTTTCCGATCCTTGGTGCATATAACATACGAAGACACATCAAAATCACCCTATGTGCCAAGCTTTAAATATGTCATCAGATATTGTATGAGTTTCAGAAGAAGCCAATCGGCAGGGCAGCCTTTTCTGACTCTTGAAAGAGAATAACTGATCTCTGGCTTCAAGAGGCCCCTGCTTCAACATCCAAATATCAGGACTTCTTTATTATTGCTACTATTAATTGGGTTACACTGGGAAATTGTGTTACAGTTTTTCTCACTGATGACCTCACAGGAACCCTGCCACAAATCTGTGAGGTAGGTCAGGCAGGTACCACCACTCCCACTGACTAAAGCCCCTATTTCCTGATCAATTCATCACCCCAAACCACCTGCCTCTCCACTTATAAAGGCCACATCTAAGCTGTATGTCCGTGGCTGGTCAGCTCTTCATGACATTAGCTTTCCCCAAGAGAGCTGTGATGATCATGACTTTCAGGACCATCTCCATGACCGGCTTCAGGTGTGGAGGGCCACAATGATCCACCTGTCCTCTTGTCTCTTTTCTCTCCTTTGCACAACTTATTTGTCGCTCTAAGAGGAAACCAAAGTAAAAGCAACCCTGAACTTTCCAATTCATCATGCTCATCCATTCTCAAACCCAAATTACAATATCTGTGGTCTGGCTGGGCTCACCAAATTCAAGGACAAACCCCAGGCCGGCAGAAGACATTTGCATTGCACTTAACCAACACAGAATCAGTAATCCAGACTGTGTAAGGAATTCTATAGAGCAATATGAAAAAGACAAACAACCCAAGAGAAACTTGGCAAATAATGTGAACAAAGCAAACAAAGAAGAAAATTAAATAGGCAACAAACATATGAAAATATCTCAGCTTCACGAGAATATTACTCAGGAAAATGTAAATTAAAAACACAACTGGATACCATTTCCCATATGACAAATTAGCACAGACTAAAAAGACTAACCTTACTAAGTGCTGTCAAGGATGTAGAGCAGTTACAAAAGTCATTCATTGCTGGTGGAAGTAATAATTGCCCTTGAAAAGCAATTTAGAAAGATGTAGTAACACTGAGCTATGTATACTCTATGACCCAGCAACATCACTTCTCCCACAGGCTAATCAATCGAGTACAAGGACATGCATTGGAGCAAAAATCTGAAACAACCTAAAACTATCCAGGCAAAAATGAATAATTAACTATTGGCATAATTATAAAAGTACTTATAATGGATGAAATAACTCTAGAGAGAGACATGGTCAGGATAACCTTTGATGGAAAATACTGAGTGAAAAAATATGCGGAATACCAAAATATGTTTTATATAAAATTTAAAACACAATACTACATATAAGTGTGTATGTATCCCTAAACAATAGAGTAAAAGCATGAAAACATGAAGGCAAAGGACATAGAGTAATTCCTGAATAATGGTCACTTTGACTTCAAGGATTGGAACTGAACTCTTCTCTGCAACATAAAAAAGGGAAAAAACAAGAGTTGAGACTAATGGGATTACATGGTGGTATCTTTTTTTTTTTTTTAAGATTTTATTTATTCTTTGGAGAGACAGACAGAGACAGAGAGAACAAAAGGGTGCAGGGGAGTGAGAGAGGGAGAAGCAGGCACCCCACTGAGCAGGGAGCCCAATGCAGGGCTTGATCCCAGGACCTTGGAATCATGACCTGAGTTGAAGGCAGATGCTTAACGATTTGAGCCACCCAGGAGCCCCCCTGGCATCTTCTAACAGGATACAGATCTGGGTAGTTATAATAATGCTCTCTGGACTTCTCTGTTGGAAATGTTCCATAATTTTTTAAAGTATCCTGTTTAAACTAAAGGGGATAAATGAGAGTTCCCAGGAAAAGTAGACAGGGGAAAAAAAGAGAAGGCAGTCCAGCACAGAACTGGAGGTAAAGTAGAGAAATTCCTTGAAAAATACAACTTAAAACTGACACGGAAGAAAACAGAATATCTAAATAGCCCTATAGCATTAAAGAGATAGACTCTGTCCTTTTAAAACTTCCCACAAACAAAATGGCAGTCCCAGAATGGTGAATGGTATTAAACATAAGGAAGAAATAATACCAATAATACACAATGCTTTCAGAAAATAGAAGGGAACACCTTCTAGTTCGTTTTATGAGGCCAGCATCATCCTGACTGCAAAACCAGACAAAGACGTTAAAGAAAAGAAAATTTCAGAGCAGTATCTCCCATGCATGTAGAGAGATTAACAAATTATATACAGCAATTCATGCATTAAAAAAAAAAAGTACATCATGACCAAATGAAATTTGTCTCAGAAACACAATGTTGGTTTAAAATTTTTTAAAAAATCCATTAACATATCACATCAACAGAATAAAAGAGAAAAACTTCATTCCATCTCAACAGATGCAGAAAAGGCATTTCACCAAAATCAACACCAATTCATGAGAAAAACTCTAAGCAAAGTAGGAATACAGGGCAACTTTCTCAATCTGATAAAAGAGTATGCAAAGATGGAGTGGGGCAGGGAAAGTTTGTGGAGTAAACTGGGAGAAGCCAAGATGCAGAAGTGCCTGGAGAGGGGGGTCTCACTGAGAGCAGAGTGTTTTAAGGAGGAGGAACTGGTCTACCATATTTCATGTTGCTGAGGTTGAGAAAGTTGAGGACAGAGGCGCATCCACCCCCAGGTCACTGAGAGCCTTGAAGAGAGCAGAATTGCTCCAAGGCTCACTCTTTTACTTCCCATACTGTTCTTTGCGTAACTTAGAATTATTTCACGCATCTCCACTCAAGAACAAAGCAAACCAGTCAACAAATTAAGAAGTTCTAGAAAAATCCAAAGCTTGCTGAATTTTTCTTAGGCCTACTGACTGATTTTTGAACCTAAGACTCTAGTATTTCCATTTAATACAATATAAATCCCAGTGTTAGAATAAAGCTGATACCAATGACTATATATTGAATGAATGAATGAATGAATGAATACACATGTCAGACCCCACTGTTACTCCAGATTAGATATTCCTTCCTTCTTATAGTGAGAGCCATTGAACCTGACCTGAATCCAACCCCGCTCTACCTCTGGGACCAGTCCTGACATTGGGAATGGATTTGAACACAAGAGTAAGCTCAAAAGGCTTTGATTTTATTGACAATCACACTGAAATTTCTGTTTCCCTTTTGCCATATCATGGAGTTATACAGGGGATGAACTGACTTAAATATGGCTTGTGAAAATTAACAACAATTAATTTCAGCAGAACCTGGAGAATACCCCAAAAGACAGTGCATCATCTTAAACAGAACAACTGAAACTTAGAAACAAAGAGAACTCTAGGTGCCTGTTGACCACACGGACTCGACACCATAAAACAGACAACAGAGAGTGGTGGCTTCGGGCAACCCACCAGGTCATAGGCTAGATAATATAAATTACAGGCAATGTTTTACAATTGAGCTGCTTCTGAGGAGGTAAGTTCACACAGCGTGCTTCAGGCCGAAGAGTGGGATTCGTTTATTAACTGATAGTGGCCGACCTCCCAGAGTAAACCAATTCAATGCAAATAATAATGGCAGCTATCACTTATTAAGGGTTATTACCCCAAACACACATGTACTATCTCACTGAACCCACACAACAGCCCCACGAGGCAAGAATTACTGTTATCCCTATTTTAAATATGAGGAAAGTGGTGATTCAAAGCCATGAAATGACTTGTGCGGGGTGTCTTTCAGCAAGAAGGTGGCAGAATGCGGTTCAAAACTAGGTCATGCGGGGCGCCTGGGTGGCTCAGTGGGTTAAGCTGCTGCCTTTGGCTCAGGTCATGATCTCAGGGTCCTGGGATCGAGTCCCACATCGGGCTCTCTGCTCAGCAGGGAGCTTGCTTCCTCCTCTCTCTCTGCCTGCCTCTCTGCCTACTTGTGATCTCTCTCTGTCAAATAAATAAATAAAATCTTTAAAAAGAAAAAAAAAACTAGGTCATGCAACTCCTGGGTCCAGCCTGACCTTGGACTTCAGTTACTCTAGGAGTCTCCATTTTGTCTCCTGGGCCTGAGTAGCTCGGGGCCTGGAGCTCTGCCTTGAGTTTCCTCTAGAACATTACATCCCATCCAAGGGAATCAGGATCCCACCCACACGCCCTCAACCACCTGCACCTTCTCATAAATGCACAATTTTGCTATAAAAGCTTAATCTTCATCAATTTGCCTGCACTCCCTAACTGTCCAAAATAAGTTGGCGTAAGTAAAAAACCGGAAGATAAATCTAGTCGAAGAAACATAGTAAGACAAAGAATTATACTCTAGGCAAAGAGCCAATTCACTCCGCGCCTTCTCTTTCTAATAAACATCGCAGCAATGACGGAAAGCAATGTCTGGGGAAAATAACATTCGACATAAACCAGGAAGACAAATACCTTTGACTATTAAAGCAGAACACAAATTTCTGCATTTGGTAGTATAAAGTTATTAACTCTTCTAGTGACACAGAGCCATTATAACTTGCCTTCCTTTTTAGGAATACTTCTTGCCAATGTCAGTTCAGCATAAATTTTCAAACCAATTGTGACAACAGATGCACTTACGTCTCTAAAAGAAAATCTTTACAAAGAACTAGGAGGTGGCAGATGTCGTCTGTATGGGCCCTACCAGGTTAATAACAGGAACAGCCAGCGGGAGTACCAGCGAATGTTTTAACCATTGCCTCTCTGGGAGGAAAAGAACCCAGAGTTGTAGCGTTTGCTGACATCCATGGTATGGATGTCCCACCATGGCTGGATTTTAAGCTCCTGGGGGGACTGATGAACTCAGAGTTGGACAGAGATGTGCACATCTCTCGGGAGCTGCTGTGAGTAGTATTTACTGGTTACGTACTATGTGCCAGGTATGTGCCAAATACTTCATCACGGTCCTCTTTGATTCTTGTAGCAGGTCTCAATGGGCGGGTGCTGCTTTATACCCATTTTACAGATGAGGGAAAACTAGGTTTTGAGAGGTTAAGTTAACTAGTTAAAGGTCACATAGCTAGTACATGTTAAGAGTGGGCATTTGAGTCCTGGACAATCGGGTTCAGCAACCCATGTTCTCAAACCTTCTTCCATCCTGCCGCTCTGTAAGTGGTTAAAGAAGATGGTACCGTGAGCATTCCCACCTCATTTTACAGATGATACACTGCTAAAGAGTAAAGGGCAAGCTTAAAGGGGTAACTGGCACTGGAGTGAAGGGCACTGGCCCACAGTGGCTATAGAAGGGTCTTTCTCTTCCTGTTCCGGTAAATTTCACCTTGTCCTTCAAGACCCGCGTCAGATGCTCCTTTAGTGGAGCCTTTCCCCAAATGCCTGAGTTGTTACTCCCAAGATTATTTTTTTTCCCTCAAAAAATTTTTAATTTCTCCATTATAAAAAAAAATCCATGCTCATTAAGGAATACAGAAAATATCAAATAGAAAGAGAAAATTCTCTTGAAACCCCACTTCCCTCTCAAAGCATTTGATGCACATCTGTACTGTAGGATTCACGCCCCAACACGATGACCATCGATTGTGTGTTTCACGCCTACCCAACTGTGAGCTCGTCCTGGGAAGATGGCCCGTGTTACCAACATTGGTAGCTGTAACTGACCCCATCCCCACCCCACCTCCATCCCCAGCACAACACCAAACACACAGCAGTCCCTCCCCATCATGCCCCACTCTCCTCCCCACCATTCATCCAGACACTTTATTAGCTCTTCCAGTTCGTAAAAGGAAACACGGGGCTTTTCATGTTTATCGTCAAAACTGTCCTACTTTGAACCCAAATCGGTTCTCTTCATTTGTCTTAACCACATTAACGACATTCTTGCATCCCTAGGTGGGGGGTGGGTAGCAGGTGGGGGGGCGGGGGGTCTATTCCAGCAACCATGGTTCCTTACCTGCATCCCTCTCATCTTCTGGAAGCGTGCGATGGTGTCGCTGATGGTGTACACACGCACGTGGCCCATGTGCAACTTGCCGGAAGGATATGGGAACATGGACAGTACGTAGAACTTGGGTTTTGATTTCTGGGAAAGAATTGACAAAGGATGACAATGAGCATTTCTTAAGCATTTACTGGGGCCCTATATGCACATAAAACGTTGGTGCTGTACTCAAGGTAATAGTTTAACATTTTTAGAAGTTTCCTTTAAAAAAAAAAAAAAAGGGCACCTGCATGGCTCAGTAGGTTAAGAAACTGCCTTCAGTTCAGGTCATGATCCCAGGGTCCTAGGATCGAGTCCTGCATCGGGCTCCCAGCTCGGCAGGGAGCCTGCTTCTCCCTCTGACCCTCCCTTGTCTCATGTTCTCTCTTCTACTCACTCTCTCTCTCAAGTAAATTTTAAAAAAATCTTAAAAAAAAAAGCTACTCCTATAATGTGAATTGACAAAAGTGTTAAAAACCAAAATTCAAAGCCCTGCTTTAAGCTGAAGAATGTGGCGCCTGGGTGGCTCAGTGGGTTAAAGCCTCTGCCTTCAGTTCAGGTCATGATCACAAGGTCCTGGGATCGAGCCCCACATCAGGCTCTCTGCTCAGCAGGGAGCCTGCTTCCCTTCCTCTCTCTCTGCCTGCCTCTCTGCCTACTTGTGATCTCTGTCAAATAAATAAAATCTTAAAAAACAAACAAACAAACCAAAAAAAAAAACAAAAAACCTGTTTAAGCTGAAGAATGTCCAAAAGAATGCCAAACAACCTCAGAGTGCTAATCGCCCATATATATTTTTAATGTGTTTTTTTCCCCCCCTTTTAAAAGCTTCTCTGTTAAGACAGTTTTCTATTTAGGTCTTAAAGAACTGTGTTTTTCTAAATGAAGCTCTAACACATAGATCTGTATAATTCAAGGACACGACAGTTGAATCACACAGATGTGACATCTCTAAGTCCCCTGGAGCTGCATTCAGACTTGGACTTAGCAGAAGGAGCGGGATCCCCAGGCACCAGTCTGGGTGCTGGGCTTCTCTGCTGTACTGTTGATGGGGGAACAGAAGGCAACCAGAGGACACAGCAGAAGCTAACACTCCATAGCCCCTCCCCACCCATGGGATAGATATGACATTCCTCAGGCACTCCTGGCTGCCCTAAAGGAAAAACAAAGAGTTAACTTGTAAAGATCACAACCCTCTAAAACCTGAGTCTCCCTCCGTTGACGAGGAAGGAGCGTTCCTACCAATAGCCTAACTCCCAGAGACCATCACTCAGTCCCTAAAACCCTAACATTGCCCTCCCTACCATAAAATTGAGGGAGCCTAAGGCAGGAGGAAATGTAAATAAAGTTGAATTTCTTCTAAACCTAAAGCTCATCCACAAGGACAAGGACAAGGACCCGTGATAGGAGGAATGTGACATTCCACCAGGAAACTCCCAGCTGTCTTCATGCTGGTACCTCGTTAGAGGGAAAAACAGCCTGGCTTGATAACTAAATCTCTGTTATCCTGCGAGTCTTCTTTACCATATGACAGTCCTTCTGAACACGCCCTTTGTCCTCACGTCTCCAGCTCCTGGGTATATAACTAGCCAGTCCTCGGGATCACGTGGCAGCAGCTCTTTCTGCCCATGGGTCCTGGCCCCGGGCTTTGATAAACCACCAAAGACACCAAAGATGTCTCAAGGATTCTTTCTTGGTCGTCGGCTCCGGACCTCACTCACATTCTAAAACTCTATCACTGTGAGCTTATCTTTCAACAGCCAAAGTTGAAATGGGAAAGTAATGAGAAAATCAGAGCCAATGAGGCGAGAAGTTTGTTGTTTCCCAGGGGCGATCTACAGACAGCCTCACGCCAGGGTTAGAGAACCTTCCAGCTGCCAAAGACACAGCTGCATTACAAGAAACAGAAAAAACGGTACCCGCTTCCAAACGGAATGAATGTAGGGCAGGGAGTCCTTCCCGGATGGCTGACTTTGGGTTTCTGCACCGCCCGAGGAAAGAAGGCTCCAAAGGCGTCACGGTAGTCATTTAACTGATTGCTAATTAGGGATCTGTGGTTCAAGGGCAAGGGCTGGGTTTCATCATCTCCCTCTCCCGGCCCCCCCACCTCCTCACTTCGGGAGTTAAATACCCAGCCCCACAGAGTACTTAGAGCCAAAGGGCATTTTTTTTCCTAGCTACACAAATCCTGTCCAGGTGACAGGAGCACTCCTCCTACCTAGCCTTTTATCCTCTCATGCAGGGCTTTCTGAAGAAAAGAAGAGGTAACTGCTGGTCTCTGAGGTCGGGACCTTCTGATATTAACACTCTTTCATTGATTTCTGCCTTCGTTTTCCTCTCTGCCCTTTTTCCCTTCCTGCGTCACTGCTAGAGTTCCTTCAGGTTTTGCTTCCCCCAAAGTAATGGAAACAAACGCAAAACAGAATATTCATGACCATTCCTTCGTGTATGGAGGGGGAGATATATGTTTTGCTAAGTATCTGCATGACTGATCATTGTCGTGGCCAATTACAATCAGGGGAGCAGAAGACACCAGAAGTCAGATTCTTTCCAAATCTCATTTGGCTCCTTGCTTTAAAGTTCCTTCAGCAAAGAAGTTAAACAAACCTTTAACAGGGCCACTAACATATGGCAAAACAGACTAGAATGTTCTCTGCACTGCCCAACCTCCAGAAATTACCGATGAGGGGTTAAGTGAAGTTGCCTAAAGGAAGAAAAGGGAGAAGGGAATACACAGGAGTTTGGAAAAGACACAAACGGGAAAATCACATAATGCTCAAGTAACAACTGCAGCTGATTTACATAAACGGATGGAAAGCATCCACTAGTGATCACACGTTTTAACTGGAAACTACAGACTCGTAACCCTTGGAAAACCTCAGGAGACTGGCCCTGAGGTGTGGAGTCGGTGGTGACTCAGGACTTGCTGTCTTTAAGAAGGGAAGTGACTTGTAAACTAGTCCTTGTAAACTAGTGCTTGTAAACTGGTCCCTCAAAGTAGGCACAAGACCTTACTCTGTCACTCCGTATAGAGAATCAGAAGCAAGCAAACTGTCTATTCCGTCTGAGCCTCACTCCTTCTCGTAATGGACTGGGTCTATTGCCTTTTCTTGGGGCATTTTTAGGGACGTGGGGAAATACCCATTACAGGAGTCTTAAGGATCTGGAAAAAAATCCTTGATATAAACCATTTCTCGTTTTTCATTTTAAGTCTTTACATGAAGCCCATTTATTATAATCAATTTGTTTCGGTTAAGAGTGACAGATCTATTTTTTTTATATCATGTTTATTTAACAACTGATCTTACTGCAAACATTTTCCACATACAGCTTCTTCATGACTCTCTTTCTGGTAGTTATGTCCAACAAAGATTTAACGTATAGCACAACTGAGTGATTCTTTACACACTAACTAAGCCAAACTCCAAAATGGAGCTTACAGAAGATATACAGGAAAGCCCTGCTGGCCAAAGTCTTTAATATTCATGACTGTTTTTGTTTATTGCAGAAGAGGTATTCTGCTTGCTTCATGTCCCTGCTTTTTGCTTTTCTGTGTGAATTAAGTTCATTTCCCTCCGTGATAATGAAATGAGTTCTATCCTCTGCGGATGGCAAGAAGGAATTATGGGGGTTTATGGTAAAACTGAGCAGGAATCTGATTGAAGGGGAAATTTTCATAATTATATAAAAGTATAAGAATGTAAGCCTTTGAAAGAAATTAAGATTGTAAGCGATGGGAAGAGGATGGTTTTTATAAGTGGGACCTATTGTTTTTCCCAGCTTCTGACGTCAGGAGAAAGATAACTCTTGCCTCTTTATAGATCACGTTCCAAAGCTGTCGTAGACTTAGAGGGGACAGACAGAGGGAGCCTGGAGCCCTAGTTCTGGCCCACGCCTTGCCACCAGCTGTGGGACCTTGGACAAATTCCTGCCTTTCTGAGCTCAGAATCTATAAATCAAAGGTGAGCAACAGAAGGTCCCAGGCACGTATCCCCATAAATAACCAAACCTCCCTCTGAGCCTCTGTTTTCTTACTCCCCCCATATCCCCAGGGTTGTTTCAGGATTAAATGAGGTAATACACGGAAGATAGTACCGACATATATAGTAAAATGCTCTTTAAATGGAACTTCGTTCAGTAATGATGATTAAGGGGGTGTCTGGGTGGCTCAGTGGGTTAAGCCTCTGCCTTTGGCTCAGGTCATGATCTCAGGGTCCTGGGATCAAGCCCCGCATCGGGCTCTCTGCTCCTCGGGGAGCCTGCTTGCCCCCCCCCCCAACCTCTCTCTGCCTGCCTCTCTGCCTACTTGTGATCTCTCTCTCTCTCTCTGTGTCAAATAAATAAATAAATCTTTTAAAAAATGATGATTAAGGTGATCATGGCAAGACATTCAACTCCTGGATACTCATCTGGGTGGATTTTAAATAGATCTAATACCAGAGTGAGGTCAATGATAAAGGCTTCAAAGTCCACGGACATCTAGTTGTCTCCTTAGTTCCTGACAAAGATACTCCACACGTTCATCCTCCTGGATCTTTTACTGATGTAACATTTCGGTTTGTAAAATGTGTTCAGCCACATTTTCTCATCCGATTCTCGAAACAATTCTGTGAGATAAACAACGCAAAGAATCTGAGGATCAAGGAGGTTACGGGACGTGGCCGCGAGCACACTGCGGTCTTGAGGCCGAGCCCACCCTATGGCCCTGGTTCCTGACTGGACATACACAATCTTCTCCACCTCACCATTCCCCAGAACAGACCCTGAGAGGCTGCTCCCAGGAGATCGCCCTCAATATCCCTCCAGCTACTTCCCTAATTACTGATACACAATTTATGTTGATCCATTTAATTTTCTAAAAGAATTTATTATGTATTTATTTATTTATTTAGAGTGTGCATGTGCATGAGCTGGGGGAGGGACAGGGGGAGAGAAAGAATCCCAAGCAGACTACACTGCACGCAAAGCCCAACGTGGGGTTCGCTCTCACAACCCGAGATCACGATCTGAGCCAAAACCAAGAGCCAGAGGCCCAGCTGACTGACCCATCCAGGTGCCCCTTGATCCGTTTAATTGTTTTAAAAAACCATATACTTAAGAAGAATGAGATGCCACAAAAATCAGTAAGCTGTAACTTCAAGATGTGTAGAAGCTACTAACTTATAATCTAAACCAAAAAGACAAAGGAACAGAAGAAAAGCTACTTTTGACTCTCCTCGTTCATAATGAAACTGCTCCCTAGTTTGTTTCCAAAATGCATTCGGCTACCTGAGTCTGGTCAGGTTCACATGAAGGCTCTTCACGCCCTGCGTCAGGCTCTCATGGTACAATCACGCATCCTATTCCAACCGTCCTTTCTATCATTCCATTTGTTATCCATCACACCTCTCAAGACCAGAGTGTCTCCCTAACCCATTCCCAAAAACATCCTCTTCACTTTAACACAAACAACTGCCCCAGCAGTCTTCTGTGATCCATCTCACAGAAGGAATGAGTCTGAAAAGAGCAAGAAGTGGGAGATGGGAAATGGCCGAGTCTAGGGAAAGGCGGTCTCTTGCAGTTATGTTAACTCAACTGCTTGCCTTTGACCTCATCTCTTCGATTAACTGTAGAAGGTCTGTATTATTTGGCAACTATTACAAAGGGAGGATAGAATTTAAGAGTAAACTATCTTCTAGTGCTTGGCTCTGATCAGAGTCAACATTTCATGCAACGAATCACATCTCCCATTTGTTACTTTGACCAACATCAAGAAGTTAGGGCTACCACACCCAAGACCAATCCCTGACAGACTGGACTCCTAGAGAAGGAACCAGCATCCAATATGGTGCCTCATGGAAACTGGGTACAACCAAATATTGAAGATAATTCTAAGTAGAGAACTAAGCTGATGCATCCCAAGCAGAAGCCAACAGTTCACTAACTCACACAACTGCCACTGCAAGGCTGGCTCCCAGGCCCAGATCACACAAGGGAAGGGCTGGTACTTCCCAAACCATGATGCTGAGGTGGCAGAACCAGGTTTGAGACCAAGGTCTATGCCAGGGAAGAGGCAGGTGCTTCTCAGAATATGCAGATTCAAAGTTCCACAGGTGAGGGGTCCAGGTGCCACTCCTGGAGCTTTACATGTGACCCCACCAGATCCCTGTGTGCTGCCCTACCATGCCATGGACCAGGAAGGACCCCATCCCTGCCGGATGAGTCCTGATGACTCTCCCCAGTAAATGCTGTTCCAGAACGCCCAATGGGGTGAAACCCTTCTAACCACTATCCTTGTCTGATCTCATGTACCGCTCAAAAACATCCTAGGAAGCACTAGTATTAGCACTGTCCATAATAGATAACAAAACTGAAGCACACAGTCAATCATTCAGTTCAAGGTCACATACTTAATAACTTATTTGAACTTGGGAAATCTGACCCCAGAGTCCAAGTCCTTATCCCTTCTTCTCTACCCTCTCAAAACTCCTCAGAATACTCACATCAGCTTCTGAAATTTTGGAGGCCTGTTCTTTTATTCGGTGATGCCACCATTTCTCGACTTCCTTTCTTGTCTGCAGTGTGTACTCTTTCGTCCACTCTCCAGTGGCACTGTATATATCTCTGGTGCATCCCAGAATCACTCTCCTTCCCCTGCTGACGATCCCTGGCTGACCTTCTAGCTGGCTTTTCAGAAAAGAGACGTAAAAGCCCAGTCTCCGCCAAGCAGAAGCCATTCTGCAGAAGGTGGGGAGATCCTGAAAAAGAGGACAGAAAGCACACACTTAGGAGCTGCCCGGGACCCTCTCGTGTGAGTTTGTTCTCCCGTTTAGTCTAGTGTTCCCTGAACATGCACCTGCTTTCTTCTTATCCTTCTCATGACTTCCTTCCCTGAAAACTACACCACAGAACTTCAGCTGAGCTAAGCACACACTCTTTAATGGAAAATATAAAGGCACCCAGTGTTTCCAAATGCCAAAGACACAAAACTCCCACAGGAACAAGGGGAGACTACCAGCTGGGCCAGCCCCTGCCACAGGCTCCCTGTCTCCTTCCCCCATAGGCCCGGCCCAGGGTCTATCTAGCCAGCTTCCTGCCCCATCATCCAGGCTTCAGAGGAGCTCCAAGCACATGCTGGCCTGTCCCGAGGCTCAACTGTCAGAAGGCATCTCAACACCTGAGAATGTAAATGGATTCCACCTCTCTGGGGAGCAATGTGGTAATAACGTGTCTACACCCAAATGGGGATCCCCAAGACTCAGAGGGACACAGCATAAAGTGTATGCAGGGCTACAATATTGATTTAGAAAAAGGAAATTTTCAATTTTTAATATTTATGGCTCCTGCTCCTGGGCTCCCTGGGAAGCTATACTTTAACATTTACCAAAATCAAAATGATTACGCAAAACCTCCAAGTATGGGCTGCACACTGCCCATCTGCTGCATTTATGAAATAACCAAAAAGTAACATTCCAAACAAAGATTATTAAAAAAAAAAAAAAAAAAGGAGAAAACTTCCCTTGTTCCCATAAGATTAAAGGCATACAGCCCTGCATAAACTAGAAGTTTAAGGACTGCAACTTTCTGAAATGTCCTTTGTCTAATGATATGTAACTTTTTATGTAAAAAAAAAAAATACAATCCTACACCAAATGTTCCTTTGCTGGAGCTTATATAACCCTACACCAAATGTTCCTTCACAGAGCACTCTCTTCTTTGTGAAGACTGTGTACCCCAGCAGCTATCCTAACTTGGCCTTGAATAAAACTCACTTTCTTTTAGAAATTCTAAAAGGTTCGTTCAATGTATCTCGACAATATACTACAGAACTTCCTGATGCATCAGACCTGTTCCCTTCCTTTACTTTCCAGGCCCTGCTCTTGGACATTCCACCATCAAAGCCCCGATCCCTGGCTTCTTCCTGACAACAGATACAGCCATTTTATTAGAGAACTATGACCATTCCAGCAATGTGAAAGGTGTGGCTCATGTCTTCTATTTAGAATCAACTTGGCCCTTTTCTTCCTTAGCTCTGTCTCATCTAGTTCCTTGCCTAGAGGCTTGGAATCTTGTCTTTTCTTCCACATCTTTCCAAAGCATCAATCCCCACTACTTCACTCCTTTTTGGATAGTCAGTCCTGACCTCACCCTCACTTGGGGCTCAAGTTTAGGTTTTCTGAGAATGATGGAGGCAGCGACATGTGGTTAGAATGGGACAAGCCTGAGAACTGGACCTGAAATGACAATCATATATGGGCAGAGAAACGTATGAGAAGAGTAGGAGACAGGCAAATAAAGAGAACACAAGGAAGAAGAACATGAGGGTATCTGTGTGCACCCAAAAGAAAATGCGCAAGAATGGATTAGGGAAAGTGCATCTTAAAGAAAACAAATTTTTAGCAAAAAATACAATCTTGGCTTTTGCAAAGACTAATTCCGGGTCGCCTGCGTGGCTCAGCTCATGATCTCAGGGTCCTGGGATCCAGCCCAGCATCAGGCTCTCTGCTCAGCAGGGAGACTGCTTCCCCCTTTCTCTCTACCTGCTTGTGATCTCTCTGTGTTAAATAAGTAAAGTCTTTAAAAAAAAAAAAAAAAAGGCTAATTCCTTGGGGGACTTCAGGCAAATCCTATCGGGAACCTCATCTTCCTTCTGGGATGAGGTGGTAAATCCACGTGATCTCTGAGGGGTTGCGAACTTTAATGCAGTGGCAAGGATCTCTGGGCCACAGAGATGCACTGGACGGCCTTTAACTGAGTCCAAACCCCCCAGCCCAGGGAAGCAAAGATCCAGGGATTAACTGGGGCAGAGGAGCAGTAGGAAGGGAACTTGAATACAAAACTACGTGTACATGTGAATTCTTCTGGGATTGGAAAAGGTCCAGAGCCACAGTCAGGGTCTTTGGCTCCACAAGTCTGAAGACCCGGATCTCAGAGACTTCCAGGTCAGAAACTGCAGGGTTCCGGGGACCAGCGAACTCAGCCCTCACCTTCTCCTCCTGCCTCCAGCAAGTCGGAACCTCCCGATCCGGGGACAGAGGTCTCCAGTCCAGAAGCCTCTCGTCCCGTTGAGCCCCGGACTGGGGTATACCTGCTCACAGGCTCCGGCCTGCGGCTCCTCACGCCTCTGTTTCCACTTTTAGGCGAACACTGCCAGGACAGTCACTATGGGCGCCGCCATGTTGGCAGAACAACAACTTTATCGGTAGCGGCTGGCGCAGACACAGACAGGCGGGGGCGGAGCCGAGGAAAGCGGAGCGCTGCCGGGGACGGACTCCCGGCAGTCTGTGGGGCGGAGGCAGCTGCATGACGGCCTCGGGCTCCGCCCCCATTCCCAGGCACCGCCTCCCGGCCCCGAGCCCCGCCCTCCGGCCCAGTTCTCTGCCCTGTCTCTGGCTTCACCAAAAACCAGAAACCTGGGGGTCAGGTTATTCCAGGTGCAGCAGACCTGTGAGAGACATCAGTTTAGTGGCCCCAGAATACACTAGATGGCAGGTAGAGTAAAGAGCACTGGGGGAGTCTTGATGCCTGGATTTGAATCGCAGCTTAGCTACAACTGCCTGCCGGATGTGGGTAGGTCTTTTGACCTCTTATTCCTTAACATGGTTCAGGATCTTCTTCCATCATATTCCGTGATTTTATAGCCCTGGGAAGGGAATTATCCGGCCATGACTGGGGGTAAAGTGTACTTTTCTCACCTGAAGATGGGCTGAAGTCAGGAAAGCAGGACCAACCACTTCTTTGAGAAGCTTATGGACCCCCAACCCAACCTCTCCCTCCCTCCCCACTAGTGTTTCTTGCTACACATGAACGAGTCAATGAATGAATTATAAAGGACCAGTGGTGTTAAGTATGATTTTCAAAAAGGTAAAGTCCATTGAAAGGAGATTTTGAAGAACTCATATATGTGGGCAATCAGGAATACTGAAATGAATTTGGTAATTGTGCAAAACTGGTTGATATCTTATAGGACAAGAAAAAGTAATGTTTGAGAACCATCTTTTTCTACAGGGCTGAAATCAATTGTATCTCTATCAAACAAAATTCAGCCCATTACCATCCATATTCTACATTTTAACTTCTTTTTTCACTTACGCTTTTGCAGAGCTGGACAGCAGGGGACAAGCAAAGGTGTACACTCCTGGAGAGCCCGGGTGGTTCAGTCAGCTAAGTGTCTGCCTTTGGCTCAGGCCATGATCCGGGGGTCCTGGGATCAAGCCCCACATCAGGCTCCCTGCTCAGCTGAAGCTCCCCTTGCTTGTGCTCTCTCTCTGTCAAAGAAATAAAATCTTTTTTTTTTTTTTTAAGTGCATACTCCTCTAGCACTAGATAATCACCAGACCAACCCTCCACCCAAGGGACACACAGGAATCTTTTCTGCCCATTTCCAAGTCTGTAACAAAGTTTCCTGAAAGTTCAAAATCTAAATACTTTGCTATTCAAAAGGTGGTCTCCAGGCTAGCATCAGCCTCTCCCCAGAACTTGCTTGAAATGTCAAATCTCAAGTCACACCCAAATTGGCTGAATCAAAATCTGCATTTTAACAAGATCCCCGGAGAAATTTTTAGGCACACTGAAGTTTGAGACTCACTGTCTTCGAGTGTGAGCTGTAGAAAGGATCTTGAGAACACTCTAGTCCAGCCTGCTCATTTTACAGGTGAACAAACTGAGGCCCTACAGAACTGACTGTCTAGCTCAAGGTCATAAGCAAGTTGGTAGAAGGTTTGCAATTCACCACTGGACCTCTAGCCTGCTAGAATAGTGCCCTTCCCAAATTGCAGAATGGATGGTCATTAGGAGCTTGGACAACTTCCACTGCAATCCTCACACTTCAAAGATTAGGACACTGAGACCCAGAGATTGGATACAGCTTGCCTAAAGTCATAAACAGCCAGTTGATGGCAAAGCCAGGATTCCAATCCAGGTCTTCTGATCTCTCCACCCCTGACACTAGATACTTAATTTAAACTGACACCATGGAAGCCTTGACTCTCACATTAACATGCTACACTTAAAGTAATTTAGCCTTCAGGTACGTCATGTTTTATCCATATATAACTAGAGCGCCCTTTCTCTAATTTATCCAAAATACTAAATTCTAAGTAGCCTCCACCCTTATTTTGTTTCAAAATCTCTCTTTCCTCTTAAGAATTAAAGTTAACATTGACATTTCTAGGAGATTATTTCAAACAGAATCTTTCTAAAAGTCATTTGCTTTACTGGAAAGTTGCTATTTTTACATCAAAGAAGACAGTAGCATGAAAGCAAATCCCTTTCGTTCTTAAAGAGCTTGCTGCAAAGATGCATTATTGAATGAAAGAGACAAGTTACCGGGCCATGTAGGAAGTTACTCCACTTTTTATTTTTTAAAAAGGTAAGGAAACAGATGAAATACATTTGTTAGTATATGCGTGGAAAAAAATCTAGAAAAATATGTCCCTGACTATTTCCTGAGATGATCTCTAGGGACAGGGTGGGCCTACTTTGTTTTTATGACAGTTTTTATGTTCCTTTTGTTTTTTCTATTAGCTTGTGTGGGAGACTGAATAATGCCCCCCAGAGATATCTAAGTCCTAATCCCTGCATCCTTGGAATGGGACCTTATATGGCAAGAAACTTTGCAGAAGTGATTAAATTAGGAATCTCTCCATAAGATTACCCTGGATTATGCTGGTGGGCCCCATATGCCATCACATGTGTCCTTCTAAGAGGGAGGCAGAGGGGAACTTTGAGACAGCAGAAGAGGCAACATGATCCCTTGAAACAAGATACCACCGTGCTGATCTAGAAGATGAAGGACCACAAGCAGAGGAATGCAAGACATACAGCTCTGGAAGATGAAAAAGACAAGAATGTCGGTTCTCCCCTAGGGTTCAGCAACTCCCCTTCTAGAGAGATAACCCAAAGAGCTGAAAGCAGGATCTTAAAGAGTTACCTGCATGCCTGTGGTCACAGAGGCATTGTTCACAATGGCCAAAAGGTGAAAGCACCCCAGTGTCCACTGAGTGATGAATGGATGAAGGTACCTACAAAGGAATAGGATTCAGATTTGAAAAGGAAGCTACGTCTGACTCATGCTACAGCATGGATGGGCCTTGAGGACATTTAATTTGCCTAAAAGGCACAGAATGTCAGTTTGGGAAGATGAAAAGGTCCCAGAGGGGTGGATGGTGGGGAGTCGTTGCCTAACAACATGGAAGTATTTAATGCTACTGAGTTAAACACTTATAGATGGTTCAAATGGTACATTTTATGAATATTTTACTACAATTAAAAAAGAGAGAGAGAGAAGAAAACAGATCCTCTCCTAGGACCTCCAGAGGGAGTGCTTCCTAGTTGACAAATCAGTTTGGACCCAGTGAAACTGATGTTCCAGCCACCAAGTTTTGGTGTTTTTTGTCACCACAGTCGTAGGAAGTGTCATGGTTCAGCTTCCATGACTTTGTACACAGAAAAAAGTCAAGCAAGATTTTTTTTTCTTTTTCTTTTTTTTTTTAAAGATTTTATTTATTTCTTTATTTAACAGAGAGAGAGAGAGAGAGAACAGACACAGGCAGGGGGAACAGCAGGCAGACCAGGCAGAAGGAGAAGCAGGTTCCTCGCCGAGTGAGGAGCCCAATGCAAGACTCGATCCTAGGACCCTAGGATCATGATCTGAGCCAAAGGAAACCACTTAACCAAATGAGTCACCTAGGCGTCCCTAGATTTTTCTTTAAATAAAGAGATGAAGCCCATCACCATGTCTTTGGTTTCAGTCAGGGCAGCTTCGCTTCTCTACCCTCTGTTTATTTCTTACCTCTCCCACCTAGCTCTACATTCGCTTTGTCTGATAGAAAAGCGTGCGTGTCAGCAATTTCCAGAACGAGGAGTCTCCATTTCTTTGACCATTTCTTCCCTGCCGTATAAAAACAAGACTACTCCTCTATCTTACCTCATGAGGTAAGGTAGATTTACTAGACCTGACCTAGAAGTGCAGGAGTCATAAATAATTCCAGCTTGACATTTATTTCCATGCTTTTGTGACCTTTCCAAAAATAAGTCACTGGGACAGCCATGTAAATTCTTCCCTGAGCATATCATGTCTCAGGTATTGATTCAGGTCTTCTGGGAACGGCTTTCAGTCGTCCAGTATGGAGATGAACGTGAACCCCAAGATTCTTGCTGCTATATGGATTGTTTTTCAATAAAAAATGCCGCAGCCTTGATAATCCAATCACGTAAGATGTAGACGGACTTATTACCTATGCTTCCCAATGCTCCTGTTCTTCCCTCTTTCCTGATCAAAGCTCCTGGGCTTCCCTTGAGTAAACCACTCCTTTACCCCAATTCTGAGCCATTTAGCCATATGGCCTTGACCCCTCATCTCCCAGGTCTGAGGTCCGACTGAATCCAATCTGTCTGTTCTATCCCCTGACCACGGAGATAGTCCAGGCAGACACTTGACTTACGCCAGAAGCCTGAGCCTTATGCTGGGAACATTAGAACCAGGATTCTCTTTCCTGGTTGCTAGTTGCTGCCTCAACCATTTCAGGTCCCATTAGGAGAGTCTACTAAGACTAGATGCAGGAGAAGAAGTGGGTCCTGGAGCCACAGAAGGATCTGCCAGATCAAGCCCTGCCTGAAGCTAGATCACTTTTCAATTTCCCATACACAGGAGCCAGGGAGGCCCCTTAGTTGTTCAAGCTAGTTCAACTGGGGTTTTCCATTTATCACAACAAAAGGTGTCCTGCTATACCCGCCTACACAACTGACAGGGACGACGCCCTTCTCCCTCCACGTGGAATCCACCTTCAGCTTTTGTTACCTATGCTGTCAAGTAGCTTTCCCCAGCCCTCCACTCTTGCTGGGAACCTAATACAACTCCCCACCTAAGTTGAGGCTCTCCTCCCCTCTCAGCTGTACTGTTGCAATAGCCCCCTTACCCCGTCCTAGTCATCGATCTGCCACTGTAGACAGTACACAGTGGGTGCTCAGTATATGTCTTTTATTATTTTTATTTTATTTTATTTATTTATCAGAGAGAGAGAGGGGAAGAGAGCGAGCACAGGCAGACAGAGAGGCAGGCAGAGGCAGAGGGAGAAGCAGGCTCCCCGCTGAGCAAGGAGCCCAATGTGGGACTCGATCCCAGGATGCTGGGATCATGACCTGAGCCGAAGGCAGCTGTTCAACCAACTGAGCCACCCAGGCGTCCCTCAGTATATGTCTTTTAAATGCAATCCTTTAAAATTGTCAACTTCACAGATTCCATATTTGTGAGTTCACCTACTCTTGGAAATTGATGCAGAACTCCAAAATCAATACTCACGGCACGTTCATGGTCATTCACAGACATACACGGGGGAAAGAAAAAATGTGAGTGCCCCTCTCCTCCATCCCATGCATGTTCCCAGCTGAGGCTGAACAAGGTGACACTCCATTTCCTTGTTTTGGCTCTTATGCTATCAACAGGATCTTTTCCCCCAGGATATTACATGCCATTAAAAAAAATATTTTTGTACTTTTTGCTAGTGAGTTCAGGGTTTAAAACAGCTCTGAAGAAAAGTGCAGAGATGCGGGCTCGTGTTCCCAAACACAGGAAAGCTGCAATGTGTCTTATGGAGAAGGTATGTGTGTTAGATGGCCTTCATTCAGGCATGAGTTACAGGGCTCTGGGCTACAAATTCAATGTTAATGAATTTTCAATATATATTAAATAAGGTGTCTTTAGGCAGAAACCCACAGACCAGAAATGGATCAGCTGACAAAAACTATATGACCAGAGGTTTTCAGTTTTTTCCCTAGGAGCCACGCTTCAGTCTTCACTAATGCAGTGTTTGGGTGACTTTATAGAAGACAATTACTGTGAATAACGTGAAACAACTGAATGTGGAAAGCAAATAGAAATGATCCAGACTCTCTGACATCGTAGTCATCAAGAGCACATGCTCTGGGCAGAGGCAGCCTGGCTTCAAAGCTCAGCTCTACCACTCTCAAGATGAATGACTGTGGGCAAGTTCCTCAGCCTCCCTGAGCCTCAATTGCTCTGTCTCTAAAATGAGGATTATAGTGCCCACTTACTAGGTTGCTAATAAAAAATTTTAAAAGTGAAAATTTTTACGCGACCTTATTATGTAAAAAGTGTTTTGCCAAGTTCCAGACAGAGCAAACACTCAATCCAAGGTACCTCTTGCTTTTGCCATTGTTATTGAATTTATAGAGCTGGTCTACACACACTGCTAAGTGGTTGGCAAGTGCCAAGACTGTAGGAGAAAGAAAGAGATCTCCTGTTTAGTACTGACCCCGTTCAGGCCAGGAGGGGGTGGCATGGAATGTGCGTCGGAGATACTCCCACCAGAGCGCAAGCTCCTTGAGGTCAGGAACCGAATCTTGCACACACCCTCAGGGACACCGTGCCCAGTGAATAAGCTCAGGAGGGAGGAAGATCCAGGTAGGATCACAGTTTAGTCAGTTGCCAGCTGCGTGAATTTGAATTTGGACAGATCACCTACCTTGCTTCTCTTACCTCCAACAATAATGGTGTCTTCCTTGCTGAGATGGTGTCACTGTTAAGTACAACGACCCATGTACAATGCCTCCTATAGTGTCTGGCACGTGGACCTTTTGGTAAGTGTTGGATTTCTGTCCCTGCAGAGGACAGCTGTCTTCTTTGATTATATCTCAGCTCATTTACTGACCCCTCAGATCCCTCTCCTTGGCTCTAATTTCCCACTTCTCCTTATTATATCTAGAGCTGAGCCTAAATCCTCCCCACTACAAAACCCCGTCGCAATGGTCCCTATATTTATCACAGATGTCCCCCTCACCATTTTAACTAGTGTCATGGATAATTATTTCTTTAACAGTTCTTGCTGAGCTAAAAATCAAACCTAGCATTGATGGGCCAAAAGGCTCACAATAACCTTTTCAGAGCCAGTATCCAGAAAGTATCAGAGTATCAGTAACTGGGAAAATAAGAGTAGACACCTTTCTGAAAGTTGCAATCTTCACCTTGAAGGGTCTGGAGTAAAGTCATTATTTTCCTGGGGGCCTGATATTTTATTTTAAGATTTTTTTTTTATTTGACACACACACACACAGAGAGATCACAAGTAGGCAGAGAGGCAGGCAGAGAGAAAAGGGGAAGCAGGCTCCCCATTGAGCAGAGAGCCTGATGCAGGGCTCGATCCCAGGACCCAGAGATCATGACCTGAGCCGAAGGCAGAGGCTTAAGCCACTCAGCCACCCCTGCACCTTGGGTGCCTGATATTTTACAGTGCCCATTTTTGTTATCCCTTCCAGGGTACAAAGTCTGCAAAAAGTGAGCTCTTTTGTTGATTTTTTTAAAATTCCTCCTCCCAAAAATACCTTGTATTTCTCGAGTGTTTATGCGAAACCCCATTTGGAGTGATTCACACCACAATTATACTTGGACACAGAAACAGACCTTGGGATTAAGCTTTTAATCTGTTCATTACAGGAGAAAAAATTTTTTTCTATTGCTGCAAATCTTCTTAGGCATTGTGATTGCTTCTAGAAAAGGATAATCCTATTTGAAGAAATACTGAATGTATAAAACAGTACAGATGGTCCCCGACATACGATGGTTCTACTTATGATTTTTTGACTTTACAATGGTGAAAAAGTGATACGCATTCGGGAGAAACTATACTTTGAATTTTGGTCTTTTCCTAGGCTAGTGCTATGTGGTCTGATCCTCCTCTCATGATGCCAGGCTAGGGCAATGAGCTATGTGATCTCAAGGGTGAACGATAAATACACTTACAACCGTTCTGTTTTTCCAGGCAGTATTCAATACATTATGTGAGATATTCGGCACTATATCATCAAGTAGTCTTGGGGTTGGATGATTTTGCCCAGCTGTAGGCCAATGTAAGTGTTCTGGGCATGTTTAAATTAGGCCAGCCTAAACTGTGATGTTTGGTAGGTTAAGTGTATTACATGCATTTTTTTTACACTATTTTCGACAACATGTGATGGGTGTATTGAGACATAACCCCAGAGTAAGTCAAGGAAGATCTGTATTGAGTTAAATACCTGACTACATTCAGAATTTGTTATCGCTGGTCTAAGAATGGGCTACAGGTAACATGTATTTATTTGCAAATGTGTAGAAATGTATCTTGTCCATCTTTTGGTGATATCTATAACTTTAATAAGTAAATATCAGTAAGATCTTACAGTTCTTCACCTCTGCCATTAATTTGGCCTTCAGTCACCATCTTTTGGTATCTCTATATTCTTGCAGAATTAAGTAGCTCTTGAATTTATGTGCATATGTCTTCTCCTAAGTAGACAATAACTAAGTCAGTGGTCATACTTCTCTGATCCTTGACCAGCAGTATAGTGTTTTATATAGAGAACACAAGTTGTATGTTACTCTCTAAGATCTAGCTTAGTGTTTTGCAGCCCAAGTTATACAGCAGACAAATAGAGACAGCATAGTCCTCAGTTTCCTACTCTGCCCAATTTGTGGGGGTGTACAGATCACGTATGTAGAGAATTAACAAGTGCTGGGTACCTGAAGGGAGCTTGGGAAGTGATGGGTTGATATTAATGGTAACAGTAATGTAACTGCCCCTCATTGTCCTGCAGTGGCTTTCAATGGCTTGCAGTGGCTTTCCAGTGGCTGATGACAAACACACCCCACGTAGAGAAGGAGGTGCCAAGCATATCTATATTTTTCCTACCAATCAGACCTTTCAGACCAATCAGAATATGCATCTGAGAGGGTGGTTGGGTTATGGACATTGGGGAAGGTATGTGCTATGATGAGTGCTGGGAAGTGTGTAAGCCTGACGTTTCACAGACCTGTACCCTTGCAGCTAATAATACATTATATGTATTTAAAAAATATATAAAAAATTTAAAATTTAAATTAAAAAAATATGCATCTAAGAAGCACCTGGAGTCCCTTCTTTCTAGTTTCTTCTCTCCTCCCTCTTCATTCTCCATAGTCTTTTTTACCTTTCATCACCCTCCCCCTACCCATAGAGTTTCTAAATCTCAAAGCCAAACCACCTTTCTCTTCCTAATATCATAGCAGAACTTCATGGTCATCTGCTGAATGACCTCTCTCCTACCAGTGTGCAAGATAAGAGGAATAAAGGGAGATGAGGGGCTGAAAATTCTGGTCAGTCAAACAATAATAACAAAATCACCATGATCATAAGCATCGGCATCACACATCAGCGTTATCATCAGCATCTACCATCACCACCACCATGACCATAATCCATCAGCATCAGCATCATCATCATCACCCATCACCATCATCATCCCCCTCATCATCATCATCACCCATCACCATCAGCATCACCATCATCATCACCATCATCATCACCATCAACATCACCATCACCCATCACCATCAGCATCACCATCAACAACACCATCACCATCACCATCAGCATTACCATCATCATCACCCATCACCATCACCATCAGCATCACCATCATCATCATCAGCATCACCACCATCATCACCATCACCCATCACCATCAGCATCACCATCATCATCACCATCATCATCACCATCAACATCACCATCACCCATCACCATCAGCATCACCATCAACAACACCATCACCATCACCATCAGCATTACCATCATCATCACCCATCACCATAACCATCAGCATCACCATCATCATCATCAGCATCACCACCATCATCACCATCACCCATCACCATCAGCATCACCATCATCATCACCATCATCATCACCATCAACATCACCATCACCCATCACCATCAGCATCACCATCAACAACACCATCACCATCACCATCAGCATTACCATCATCATCACCCATCACCATCACCATCAGCATCATCATCATCATCATCAGCATCACCACCATCATCACCATCACCCATCACCATCAGCATCACCATCAACAACACCATCACCATCAGCATCAGTATCACCATCAGCATCATCACCCATCACCATCAGCATCAGTATCACCATCAGCATCATCACCCATCACCATCAGCATCAGTATCACCATCAGCATCATCACCCATCAGCATCACCATCAGCATCACCATCATCATCATCATCATCCATCGTTACCACCATCAATGTCAGCAGCAGCAGCAGCATCCAGATTCTCTACCTGGAGCCCAGGGTGAAAGGAGGGTAGGGGGAAAGAAAGAAAGAGAAGCTGAACTGAGTTCAAGTGCTTGACAAGAGAAAGAGAAGGAAGAGGGGGAAAGAGAAGGAAGAGGGGAAGGAACAGAAGGAGAAGCAGAAGATCAGAAGGAGAGAGAGCAGGAGAAGACTGAGAAGGAGGATGAGGAGAAGAATGTAGACAAGGAAGAGGGAGTGGTGCGATGAGGCAGGCAATGAGATCTTGTCCCTGACCCTCAGCCCCGGGTAGGGAAATACCATTCTCTTGTGCACAAACGGTTGAAAAGAGAGGATGACCACTAAGGTGTAGTCTCTCACTGGACCTTTCTGTAGCTGTTTACATCTGGATCACCCGGGCCCCAGAAAGAGGAGGAGAATCCTAGGAGGCCTCAGCTACAAGCCCCTTATTACAGGTCTGGTACTGCATACCAAGCTGGGTGACAGAAAGCGAGCTGTTTTACCTCTCTAATCCCTGCACTCTTCACTTGTCGAGGGGCCAGACATGGTACCTACCTCATAGACTTATTGTAAGGCTTAAATGAGAGAATGCATGTGAAGCAGTTGGCAGAGCCCCTGGTGCAATGTAATGGCATCCCTTAGTACTGTATGTGGGGTCCTCCCCTCCCAGAAGCTCAGGGTTGGGCAGGAAGGCAATCTGGGTAGTGGGTGTCAATCTAGTAAAGTTTTAGGATGCTTAGTGCTGATAAACTGCAAAGAGATGTGTATATATTCAATACTTTTCTCCTAGTTCAGTCCCCACATCCTCTATAAGGAATGAGACAGGATTAGTTGAACCTCTGCTTTTCAAAGGCATGTGCCCAGGAGTCACCCAGGGATCAGAAAGTCTAGGGTGGGCCTGAGATTCTGCATTTCTAACAGGCTCCCAGGAGATGCTGATGCTGCCAGCCCAAGGCCTGCCCTGTGAGTAGCAAAGAGCTCATAGCTCTGGTGTCACAGAGTCCATTTTAACATCAAGGTGATGGAGGAGTAAAGACAAGATACATGGCCACTGACATGCTTCCCAATACTTATCCTGTTAAACTTGGGAGCAGAAGCCCGTCTGAATGAGTGGGAAGCTTGGATAACAAAACCTTAATAAGAAAAGGAAGGGAAGGAGGAGAGGAGGGAGAAAACAAGGAGAGAAAGAAGGGAGAGGGGAGGGAGTGAGGAAAGAGGAAAAATGGAATGGAAAATTACTTCAAAGGCCATACAGTAAAGGACAAGTTAATAGAATTTTGCTAAATCGAAATTGGTCCTATTGGACTTACTTATAAATACATTCAAATTATTTGAAATTAGCCAACTGTTCATCAAATGGAGGTTCCCAAAGTGCTTGGGAAAGATGTTTTTTAAGAGTGTTAACATCTCTCTACCTGAGTCTTGCTTACCCATTAAATTTGCTTAGCAGATCCAAAGGCAAAGACTGATCCCTATCAAAATAACCAAGTTTCCTTCTGAATGAAACTAACCATACATGAACAAATCAATTTAACCCATCAAACAACATCTGAACATCTTGTATGTACTAAGCACCGTCTTTGGTCCTTCAGATAAAAAGAAAAAAGACACTAAATGCCCATTCTCAGGAGCTCAGGGCTAATGGCGGAGACAGACAATTGAAACTCCCTCCCCCATAATCTATGGCGGTGGTAAGAATGGGGACTGTGGAACACAGAGGAGGGACACATCCTTCAGGCTGAAGAAAAAGGAGAGCACAGGGGTAGAGAGAGATCAGGAAAGGCATCCTGGAGGAAGTTCTTGGAGTGCTGTCCTCCTGGGTGATTGTCAAATAATCTTCTGGATGTCCATTCTTCATGTCCCCAGAACTACATCTAGGAAGATGGCTAGATGCAGGGCCAGAAAAGCAGTCTCTGAAGTCCTTTGGCCTCCATGGTCTGGAAGAGCTGGCTGGGAGGTCTTCTGCTCCTTGGCTCTTTTACCACCTCCTACCTCTCATGGCCAGTAGGGGGCAGAGCCACCAGCCCTGAGCAAAAAGAAGTCTCTAAGAATCGCACTGAAATTATACTAACATATTCATTAGCATCTCATTAGCATCTTTTGACGGCAGAAAAGCCGTAAATAATTCATTGGTTCTGCTCTAGAATATCTAATGGAGTGGTCCAAACTCGCTTGCAGATCAGGCAAACCTAAGGAGCTGGGGGAGGGCTGAAATGGGCACTGACTGGCTCTCATACTGGAAAGTCTTCCCTCATGGGCCCACTCTGATGGAAGAGAACAAAGTGATGCATCACTTTCCCTTCACCCAAGAAGGACACCCTCTGAAAGAAGGGAAACTGACCAGGGTGTCCCCCTTTCAAAACAGAATAAGGATTCATGGTCAGGAAGCTCCCAACAAGCCCAGATCAGCCACAGAAAAAGATGTATGCCAAATTATGAGAAGTTCTGCAATGCAGAGACTTTATAAGCATTGTCTGACAAAGGGTTTTCCCCAGCATTATTGACCACGGAACCATTTTTTCTTTTAAACTGCTGAAGACTTACTAACTTTCATCAAACTCTTGTGCTCCATAGAGCTGAGCTGCAGTGTGAGTCCAAACACTCTCTGTGGGCAGAATTCCTTCTTGCTCAGGTGAAGTCAGTCTTTGTTCTATCAAGCCCTTCAACTGACTGGATGAGACCTACCCACATCATGGAAGGGAATCCACATTAGTGAAAGTCTACTGAATTAGTTGTTGATTTCATCCAAAAAGCACTTTCACAGAAACATACAGAATAATATTTGGCCAAATATCTCGGCACCATGGCCCAACCAAGTGGACACATAACATTAACCATGACAGTAACCAGTCTGGTGTCGTGCCTCTCCATATGGTGTTGGCTAAGGACATGGCAGATGAGTTAGCACTGGCTGTGGGCTAGGAGCTCAGCTGGGCTGTTCGTATGGAGATGGGGGACTGGGTCTCTCTCTCTCTCTCTCTCTCTCTGAGCTTCTCCATGAGGCTGCCTGAAATTTCTCTAGCAAGATGACTGACTTCAAGAGCAGGTGTTCCAGAACATATTACAACCCATCCTCAAAATGATCATTTCTGCCACATACAAAATACTCACCCCCAAAAGTCACATCTCTCTATCACCCCTGGTAGAGGAACAGTGTCTCATGATCTAAATAAGGTTCAGATGTGGATGAGGCTTCTCAGGTGCACTTCAAAGATAGACACAAAACATTTCTCCCATTGAGAAGTGCGCTGTGTGTCCCCTTCTCTGAAACCCGGGGCGCTCCACTGACCTTGTTGAGAAACAGAAGATGGCAAAGTGACCCCATGCCTGCATCTAGACCTGGGCCTTAGAGAGACTGGTGCTTTCTACTTTCTGTCTCTTGGAACACTTGCTCTAGGCCCTAAACCAAAGTCCAATCACCCTGAGACCACAGTGCTGGGTCAGTCACATGTAGACAGATGTTCTGGTCAGAAGTCACTACTCAGCCCAGCCTTCTAGCCTTTCCCAACAAGGCTCCAGGCATGCGAGTGATGCCATTTGGGTCCTCCCCTGGACCCAACCCAGATACCAGATGCATAACACTGGGTAACCTTCATGGGTACCCTAAGGAATAGGTCTGCCCAGCTTCCCAACTCACAAAATCACATATTAAAATAATTGTTGTTTTAAGCCACAGTGGTAGTAATAGGAACAAACAGTATTTTAAAATCTTTTTTAGTTCAGTAGTTTATAAACTCTTGGCTTTTTATTTAATAGCAGAAACCACTTTCCCAAATAAAATTACACATAGAATCCTAATTTATAAAGAGATCTGAGGGAGCTACTTTGCTTGAAGTAAGGATGGCGGACCTGAACTCCTTCAACCTTCTTATCCCTGCCCCGTGGATAAGGCACCTCTGGAAATAAGTAGAGACCTCAGAACACAATTAAAGACTACAAATCCTGTCCTACGCTTTGTTCTACAAACACCATATTTGATGTTTAAGGGCTAAATGGCTCGCTTTAAGCAAGCACTTCTCAAAATGTGGTCCCCAGATCAGCAGCATCAACACCATCTGGAAATGTATTGGAAACGCAAATTCTCCGGCCGTATTCCAGATCTACCAAATCAGAATCTCTGGTGGTGGGGAGGTCCCAGCACCCTGTGTTTTAACAAAGTCCCACAGGGGATTCATCCACAAGCTGTGATTGGAGAATCAATGGTGTATATCACAGAGTGAGGTGATGGACAAGCATGTATTTTGACTTGATCAAGACCTGGGTTTGAATCTTGTATATTTCTTAGCTTTGTGACTTTGGGCAAGTTAATTAGTATCTCAGTCTCAGTTTCCCTCTCTGGAAAGAAAAGAGAGTAGTAACTACTGGTGTTTGCCTCTGATGGTCCCAACCTTCTTGGGTGATGGAAACAAAGAAGGGACTCTCAGGGCCAGGCTGATGTGGTGATGGAGCCCAGCTGGAAGAAGGTGTGGCTGCCATTTCCTGGGTTCTGGGTTCTCAGTATCCTTGACTAATTCCAAGAAAGCGGAGGAGGCAATGAAGAGACACAACCACTGAGATTTAATTTACACTGACTGGCTTCACTAGAATTTCTGAGAAGCCTCAGGTGTCTCCAGCACATAGGCTCAAGTCCACCATGGTCATGCCCCCATCTGAGGCCCCAGCCCAACAGCCCTCTGCCCCTCGCCAGCTCCTCCCTGGACCTCCCTGCATGCACAGTGAAGCAAGCCAGACCACTGCTAGTTCCGCCTCTAATGACTTCATCTTCCTATTTTTTCCTTCTTCGCAATAATGTCAATACCAGAAGGAGGAGGTTGTCAGGGCAACCTAGAGCGGAGCTGGAAAGCCCATCCTTGACCTAAACCTTAAGTCTGTTTGGTTAAACACCCACTGAGTTCTTGGCTGCCCTGTTTCCTGCTATTAAGCATGTAAAATTTTCACATTTTCTGTTTTTTCTCCCTTTTCTTGAGATAAATAACCTCTGTCTCTCCCCTCACCTTGCTCTCTCTCTCTCTCCTCTCTCTTCAGAGTTGGCCTAACCTGTGTACATTCTCCTGAATTTATTAGCTTTAACTCCTTCTGTTTCTATGAGCCACTATTGATACCTTTTTCTCCCTAACTCAAGAGTTTGAGACACTCAAATACCCTGTCTGATCAGTATTGCTCACCCCACCCGACCCTGGGGCAGGAATTACGTGAGGCTGAGCACCAGGAGGGCCAGGGAGCAGGTGGCAACACATGAAGTCAGGGCTGGTGGTGTTACTGTTTTATTAATTCCGGTCTCTCTGGCCTGCATTTTCTCCACTACAAAACTAGAATGTTGGTCTCAGAGTTGCCATAATTGTGTTATGATACCATTTAAAATGATAAAGAAAAAGTCTGGGGAGGAAAAATAAAACAGAATACAGGCAGAGATTATGTCTAAGAGATGAGATAATGATTTTTATATTTTTCTGTACTTCCTGAATTTTTTTTACAATGAGCACATATTACTTTTTTAACTTTCTTCTTGGAGTAATTGTAGATTTACAGGAAGTTGCAAAAATAGTACAGAGAAGTCCCATGTGCCCTCTACCCAGACATGTATTACTTTTATAATAAAAAAACGAAGATATTAAAAAATACTCCTATATATACAAGAAGCAACCTGAGAGTTCCAATGGCCAGATCTGAGATAATTTGAGTAACAAATAACCATAGTAAAGGATTATAACCCATAGGAAGAAAGAAAACATTCACAAGTCCATACTGATGTAAATAAGTGCATAAATAAGAAGGGACAATTACACAATTCCAGTTAATAAATGTAGAAACAATGATAGAAATAGGAAACCAACAATAGGCAAACAGAGCAGTAATAACTGTTGTCTTAAAGTATCATCAATGGCTGCCAAAATTTATGGGCAAAAGAATGAAAACAGGATAATTCCATAGTCTCAAGATAATTATTCATTACAAAGGGAAAAACAGAAACCAGAAAGACACCCACCATCTTTACCCAAGGAATCAAAGTCAACATTATCAGTAATGACATCTTGATATCATGCATCCTTGATATGATTCACAGTATCACTTCTGGTATTCTTGTCCAAAATGCGTTACCTCAACCTAATCACAAGAAAACCTCAGACAAACCCAAATTGAGGGACATCCTATAAAATGCTTGACCAGTACTCCCCAGAAATGGCAAGGTCTTGTCACAAGGCAAGACTGAATGAGAAACAGCCCCAGATTAAACAAGTTTAAGGAGACATAAGAACTAAACGCAATTTGGGGAATCTGGATTGGATTCTGAGCTAGTTAAAGGAGATTAGTGGAAAAACTGGATGTGCCAGTTAGGATTCTTAGTTGTAGGCCATGGAAACAAACTCTGGTTAAGTAAGATTTATCAGAAAAACATCAGGGCTGAGAGGAAGATTTGAACCTAAACAGACTAGCTCCAGAGGTCCAGAGGTCCAGCTCCTAATCACTACAATTTGCTTCCTTTAAAAAAAAAAAAAAAGATAAAAAAGATTTTAATTAATTAATTATTTATTTGACAAAGAGAGAGACAGCAGGAGAGGGAACACAAGCAGGAGGAATGGGAGAGGGAGGAACAGGCTTCCTGCAGAACAGGGAGCCCGATGTGGGGCTCAATCCCAGGACCCTGGGATCATAACCTGAGCCAAAGGCAGACACTTAACGACTGAGCCACCCAGGTGCCCCATGTTTTGCTTCCTTTTGACAAAAAATAAACCTTTACGCAGATGTCCTGTGTTCCAGGCACCAGAGATACAAAATTGAGCAAAGACTCAGCCCCTAAATATAATTTACAACCATACTGGTATTCCCAGTCCTGAGCACAGTATCAGACTCCTGAAAGATGTTTAATGATGACAATTGGATGACTCAACGAACCAATGTGGTAACTAGCCTCCAAGGTGGCCCCCAATGATCCCCACTTCCTTTTACTCCTTGGGTAGTCCTTTCCTATGCTGTAATACCAATATGGTGGAAGCGATGGTGTATGATTTCTGAGACTACATCATAAAAGACATTGTGTCCTCAACCTCCTTTTCTAGGATCACTTGCTCTGGGCTACGCAGCTGCCAATTCACGGACACTGGAGCAGTCCAGGTCCAATACTGAGAAACTGACGGCTCCCATCAATAGCTGTGGGATGGGCCATTTTGGAAGCAGATCCTTGAGTCCCAGTCAAACCATCAGAAAACTAAATGCTGGCTAGCATCTTGACATCATCATCATCATCATGAAAGACCTCTAACCAAAACCACCTAGCCAAGCTTCTTCTGACTTCTTACCAAAACTTTGTGATAATAATTATTGTTGGTTTAGATGACTAAGTATTGGGGCAATTTGTTACCCAGCAATAGATAACATAGTCAGTGAATGAATAAATGTCAGACCTATACTTTCCCTCCAGTGTCCCATGCTTACCATCACAATTTTTTTAAAAGATATTTTATTTATTTATTTGAGATAGAAAGAGAGAGAGAGTGCACAAGCATGGTGAGCAGCAGGCAGAGAGAGAAGTAGACTCCCTGCTAAGCAGGGAGCTTGATGCAGGGCTTGAACCCAGGACTCCAGGATCATGACCTGAGCCAAAGGCAGACACCCAACTGACTGAGCCACTCAGGTGCCCCATCACTGCAGCTTTGACAATATTTGATTGCCATGCCTATATCACCTAGATGCCCTGAAAACAAAGATGTTCCTTTTTCTCTGGATCTCCATGCTATGGCCTGATGCCATACCTGACATAGAGCAGTTGCTCAACAAATAGTTGTTTAATGAATGAGTGCAAAGAGACGAATGGAGTCCTAAACCCATCTTTATCCAGAGTTCTCCAGCAATCCTAAAAGTATTCCACTGGGGAGGAAAAGAAAGAGTGATTTTGAATCAGAGCCAGGAAATCAGTGGGATCTTTTTCCTCCTGGCTTCCAATCATCAATATTTTTCAAAGTTATTTGAAATAGAAGCAGAAGTGTTTAGTAAAGAGATCGACACCCTCCCACTACCCACCTGAGTTGAGGAACGGCCCCTCCTTGCAAGCTACAAAGGTACAAAGTGACTCTTCGCAGGTCACCTCAGTGGGCTGGTTTGTCACTATTTTGCAGATATCACAATGGATAGAAATGGATTATATTCAAAATGTGCTTCTTTTCAGAAAGAAAATTGGAAAATTAGCAAGCAGTCATTAAAAATGTTAAGAACTGGGCGCCTGGGTGGCTCAGTGGGTTAAGCCGCTGCCTTCGGCTCAGGTCATGATCCCAGGGTTCTGGGATCGAGTCCCGCATCGGGCTCTCTGCTCAGCAGGGAGCCTGCTTCCTCCTCTCTCTCTCTCTCTGCCTGTCTCTCTGCCTACTTGTGATCTCTCTCTGTCAAATGAATAATAAAAAATCTTTTTAAAAAAATGTTAAGAACTATTAATCAATGTTAAATATATCATGTTCACTGGGAAAAGCAAAAGTGAAATTCCAGGTGCATCACAAAGACCGTATTCGATGCCTCTTCAGATCTTCTTGGTTCCACCTGTCTCTCGGTGTAGGCCCTGCTGACATGACCAGTTCTAGGTAGACTCTGGCCATCTTCTTGGAGCTGCAGCCTGACTTTGTGTGCCCTATGGTTCTTGCCACTCACCCTGGGACTTCTCAGTTAGCGCCATCACTGGGACCTAGAGAAAATCCACACACACCTATGCAAGAGCAGCCCAGAAGTGTTGAGGCGAAAGCCTGGGGAAAGCCTCTGATCAACCCCTGGGGAAAGCCTCTGACCAAGGAGGGCTGGGAGCCAATGGAAAAATGCTTCTCTCTTTCTCCCTCCCACCTACGGAAGGTCTTCATATGACTCCTCAAATCGTTTTGGGTCCAGCAGTCAGCTGTGGCCAAGTTCCTAATATATTCGTGCCTACCCCACTCTCCCGCACCTCATCACCGCTCCCTGAAATCTCGTACCTCAGTCAAATACTTGCACAGAAACCGTTGTCTCAGACTCTGCTTTCCAGAAAACAAGACTGAGACAAGCATCACAAGGTTAGAATAAAAAGTGTTTATAGGGACAGGAACTGCAAGGAAAAGGCCCAATGTGATGGTAGTAGTTGTGCTGCGGGTGGGGGGAAGAGGAGTGATTTTTGTTTCCCTCTTTCCTATTTTAAACAGTTTCTTAAATGAAGCTTTACATTTATAGTGAAGAAACTCACATTTAAAAAAATCATTTCCATTTTAAAAGTCATTGTCAGTGCTGAACACATGATGGGATGTCATTTGGAGACCTCTGCTCCAATGTTCATTGAATTCCTTAAGGGGCAGGGGCGAAGGGAAGACCCTGGGAAGGCACACTGCTGTTTGCGGGGCATGCCGGGAGTGGAGCCCAGCGGCCAGAGTGCTGCTAAGGAGAATCTGTCCTCTCTGCCCTGTTGGTTTCTGAATTTGCCTCAAGTGGTCTTAGGCATTTTGACCAGCTCCAATTCTGGCATTTTCTTCTACTCACAAAGTCTCTATTAATACTGACACATTTAAACATCCCAGAAACACGTGGGGCCCTTCTTTGGGAAAAGCTCTTCAGTTCCTATGGGGTCTCCTCACCGCACCTAGTCAATGATCAAGGTTTGTGCGGGCCCCTGGTGGAATGGGGTAGGAGGTGGGGGTCCAGCTGAGGGACAACCTAGGAGTTCCTATGGGCAGGAACAGTCAAGGCAGCATTTCTGGGTAGGAAGAGAAGTGTTGGAGACCAGAGGAGGACAGGTCAACAGAAGGAAAGTCAGAAGTAGAGGAGGGCAGGGTAAGCAGGGATGTCCCCTTTGAGATGGTCTGGAATCTTACAGCCCTCCATTGAGACTGATCCTGGCAGGTGATACACTTGAAGCTGTTAACTCTAGTAAAAGAAGGGAAGCAGACCCCTGGCCCTTCCAAACCCCAAATCCTTTTACTAGCTGCATTTTCTAGCGACGTTTCCAGAGTCACCCAGATGGGCTGGTTTTGCTTTTCGTGCACTGATTTGGGAAATATCCCCAGAGAATCCCTGGTATTGTGGGAAGCCAGATGACAGGGCTTGGGGTAGTATGTTGAGCACTCTCTAGGCTTCCTTACACTTCAGGGGATCAATTCAATGCTCTGGGTGATGAAGTGTCAGACTCAGAACAGGGCTCCCCAGGGCCCACCTTGTGCCTATAGCACCTCCCCACCCTAACACACACACTGACCCTGAGGCTGCCCTGCTTGTATCTGGGCCTTGAGAGTTTTTCAAACTCACTTTCACAGTGCCCTGGAGGTGGCTGGGTCAAGCCTTCTGGCCGTCATATTAAGTGGTCTGTCCATTATACCCCAAGCCAGTAGTTTGCCAACTTCTCCTTCTCAAGATCCCATTACACCTTTAAAAATCATTAAAGATCCCAGGTGTCGGGGTCGCGCCCCTAAGATAGCACCGGCTACATAGCCCGAGCAGCACGGACAGCCTAAAAAACATCCGCCCTGGCCACACGTGACCTCCTGCTCATCACATGAACACCATATGCCACCACTGCCTACAGCCCCAGATACCTCCTGTTCACGTGAACACCTCTGTGATTGGCTGTATACCTCCTGTTCACGTGAACACCTCTGTGATTGGCTGTTATGCCCTATATAAGGCAAGGGAACTTCCCCGCAGGGGGAGGAGAGAGATCGACCAGGGAATAAACAAGAGCTTGTGCATCAACCTGTGTGTGTGTTGCGTCATCTCTGCGGGCAGGGAGAGCGGGACACCCAGGGCACCTGGGTGGCTCAGTCAGTTGGGCGTCCAACTCCGTTCAGTGGAGTCTGCTTGAGATTCTCTCTCTCAGCTCCTGCTCCTGGCCCTGCTTGCTGGTGAGCTCTCCTTCTCTAAATAAATACTTTTTAAAAATATTTAAAATTCTTTAAAAATTTAAAAATATATATATAAATAAATAAATCTAAAAAATTGAGGATCCCAAAGAACTTTTGTAAGCCCCGTGAGAACAGAGATCGCCCTTTTCTTAACTTTGTGTGCTCACCCATTCCCCCATTGAATATGCACACGGTAAGTAGGTGGTCCATTCTTGTGTCAGGATGAGACAGACGGAGGGCGGAAGGAAAGACCACCCCAGGTCCAATGTCACTGTGGTGTTACCCACCCCACCATCTCACCAGTGCCTCCTCTAGATGCCCCCACTTTCCATAAGCACCTTCCCCTTCCAGAATGTTGGACAGTGACCACTGGTTAGAGCCTGCAGCCAGGCATGGTCACCATCATAGAGCAGGAATATATATGGAGCACTTACTGTGTGCACTTACTGTGTACCAGACAGAGTTCTCTCACTTTACATGGATGGTATTTACTCTTCAACAAGAGCAACCCTATTTCTCAGCTGTTGTTATTAGTATTATTTTTTTTTTTTTTAAAGAGCTGGCATATACTAAGATATTAGTTTCAGGTGTGCTACCTGAAATTCAGTCTGGAGTATTTTTACACGTGAGGAAACTAAGGCACAGAGAGGCTAAATAACCCATCCACAGTCACAAAATTAATAAATAATGGTACCACAGTCCGCCCCAGGCTCTGTGAACGTAAGGACTGCTGGATGCTGCTTCTCAAGGTGGGAAAGAAGAATGTGGGAGGGACTGCCACAAGATGGGAGGGCAAGAATGCAGATGACAAGAGGAAAACGGACAGGGAAGCAGCCTCTGGTCCACACTCACCGCTTCAATCATGTGCAAATATACCCAAGTTCAGCGGTATGCAGGTAAATGTCTAACCATTCACTCTCTTGTTGGTCAGGGAACTAATGAGTAAACATTTGCCCATTTGCAGGGTGCAAACATTCTCTTACCATGGCAGAATTTAAGAGACCAATGGCTTAACACTAGTTTACAAAGTTTCTGAGTATTTAACAAGGTGCTCTTGGGAACCAGTATGAGCCCGCTCCAACAGATCACTATCCACGCCAGTCCAGCATCACTGATGTGGCTCCTTAGGTACCCAGCAACACACAAGACACTAACTGAACAACTGCTGTGATTATTATTAATCTCATTATACAAATGACAACATGAGGCTCCAAGAGTTCATTTTCTCAGGGCTACAAAGCTGAAATAAGCAGGAACTCAAATTCAAGTCTCTACACCCACACTGGGCAGGATGGTGACCACGAGCCACACGTGACTACTGAAGACTAGATGTGTGGCTGGTCCAAGCCGAGATGTCACTGAACGTATATGTACACACCAGATTTTAAAGACTTTGTTAGAAGAAAAAAGAATGTAAAAGACCTCATGTATATATTTTTACATTAACTATATGTGGGAAGGATAGTGTTTGGGGTAATTTGGGTTAAATAAAGTACATGATTGAAATTAATTTTTTTATTTCCTAATGTGGCCACCAGGAAATGAAAAGTTAGATATCTAGCTCACATTATATTTCTATGAGCATGACTCTAGACTCCTAGTCTAGTGCTCCCTCCCAAAGCACCGGCACTTCTCGTAGTCAGGGATACCCAAATCCCTGCAGGGATTCTTGTGTGCAAGAATGCATGTGTACATGCACACACTTACGCAATCCCACCTGTGCAGAGTACTGCTCCCACTCTCTGCCTCCCCCAAACACTCACCACTCACCACCCCCCTCAGAGTCCCTTAGCTGCCATAAAGGTACGCAACCTCTGCGGCCGTCCTCAAAGCACCTGCCTGAGGACCTCATCCCCTACCCACCCCACCATTGACCTTGACGGAAATGGAAATGCTACTGGGAGCTGACCACCTGCCAGGGGTGCCCCCCATGCACAGATCATCAGGGCTTTATCTGGCTGAGTGGTGGGCAGGGGGCAGGCGGCACCTCTCTCACCAGCCTTCTTCTTCTTTGAGGAGATCTTCCAAAGGAAGGACACTGATCTTGGTGTGGCAATATTACGGTCCTTGGGTTACAAGAGCAACAGCTCAGGTGTTTAAGATGAGAGTTGCTTCTGTTCCGACCCTGCTTTTTCTTCGGCCTGCTTTCTGAATCTTCCAGCTTGAACTTTGGCAGAAGCTTTTCAGAAGCCCACCGCTGACAGCTTGTCAGAGCATTTGCACACCTTCGTGCATGTGTGTGTGTGTGTGTGTGTGTAAGGAAAGCAGGAAAATCAACACATCCTCTGCCAGCTTCCTCACTCTACCTCATTCAACAAGCACAATTGCTTGGCACACCAATGGCTCTGCTCTGGCCTCACCACGCTGGTTCCCTAATTTTTAGGAGTTCAGCTTTTTCAAGTTCACAGCTGTTGGGCATCTCCAAAGGGTTTGTTTAAAAAAAAAAAAAACAAACAAAAAAACCCAAAAAACAAAAAACAACAAACCAGACCTCTGGCTCAGGAGACATGAATCTGACAATTACATGAAGGTAATTAACCAAAGGCAGACTCTGGGTTCTATAAACAGACACGATCACAGCCCTCACTGTGGCCCAGCAGGACCCTGTTTCCAGAGGTCTCGGCAATCCCCGGCATCCATCAAAACAGCCAGCAAGGGTTTATCAAGATGCATCGCAAAACACAGGTAAGCTCCGGAGATAGAGCCTTCCTGCTTACAATTGCTTAATTAGACGGAATCTTGCCTGCTGGATTCTAATCAGATGAACTTCTGTAGACACATCTGACTACACAAGGCTCTGGGCTGATGGAGGCAGGGCAATGACGGAAGATTCTAGAACCTGTGCTATGCTAGGATGAGGCCTGTGTTGTCCAAGTGAGGTACGTCTCCTGTGTCACATTGCCATTTCTTGGTTTTGAGACCTGCACGCGGGACTGTCCCTCTGGGCCTTAGTTCTTTCCTCAGCAAAATGAGATGGTGGTGAGTCGGCCTCCTGCAGGCTCGGCAGTGTCAGGGCCGCGTGTCACCGAAAACCCCAGTTCAAGCCCTTTTCTCAGTTGTTACTTCACATAACAAGAGGCAGAAGAGGGTGCCCCTGAAGCAAAGTGCAATCAGCATTCGATGATCCGATGATCCGATGTCATCAGAAGCCCAGGTATTTCCTCTGCTGGCTGTACTGCCTGGGGACATCGGATGACCACGCAGACACCCCTGGTGTCACATCCCAACTCACACTGCTCAGAACTAAAGAGAGTCCAACCCAACCCCACCCCACCCCACCCCACCCCACCCCACCCCACCCCACCCCACCCCACCCCATCCCCGCCCTACCTCTTTCCTAAAGGCTCCGCCCAGGGACCGCCCTCTCACATCTCATTGGAGAAACCTGGTCACATGCCCACTCCTGAGCCAATCATTGGTAAGGGGCCAGGGACCACCGAGATTAGTTTAGGGCAGGTGTGGCTTTAACCTGTGTCACCTTTCTTTGGGTGGGCGGAGGCAGGCTAACACCTGAGAAACACCGAGGTTTTGTTTACAAAACAAAGGAAGAAGGTTGGGGTGGATGTCAGGTGGGCGATCTTCAGTGTCGGCTAGGGATACTACTTATATTTAATTGGAAAACAGGGCAGGTCTGGTCCTGTCCAATCTCTTCCCCATCCTCTTTTTTTTAATTTAAGATTTTATTTATTTATCTGAGAAAGAGAGACACAGTGAGAGAGGAAACACAAGCAGGGGGAGCAGCAGAGGGAAAGGGAGAAGCAGACTCCCCACTGAGCAGGGAGCCAGATATGGGGCTTGATTCCAGGACTCAGCCTACCATGACCTGCATAGAAAGCAGGTGCTTAATGACTGAGCCTCCCAGGCACCCGCCTATCCCCCATTTCAATTACCCTCCTTTTTCGCCCCCTTTTTATCCCTCTATTCTACTTATAATTGCAAGGAACATAAGCCAAATCAACTTGACTTTTTTTTTTTTTTTTTTTAAGGAATTTATTGGCTTACATTAACTGAGAAGTTGAAGGGGAGATGTGAGCCATCTCCATTCAGGGGATGGAATAGTATCATTAAAGAGGGCTGGATCTTTTTCTCATTCTCTTCATTAGCCGCTCCGAGCCACTCAGGCAAGCTTTCTCTCTCCCACTCTACTCAGCAGATACAGCCTTTGGCAATTTAAGGCATCCATGACCCTCAGTAGCAGGTTCTGGAAGGAGGGTGTGTGTGGAACATCCTAAGTAGAAGGCACATTTCAGAAAGTTAAGTCTGACCATATGTGGGCTGGTTTAGAGACAGAAGAATAGAGAGAGGGAGACCAGATGGAGGTGAGAATTGACAGGAAGCTGAGTGGGGGCCCGGGGTTGGAGGGGGCATGTGTGTGGTGACTAATTCTCTGCCTGGTCCTTCCCAGCAAAGAAGAGTCTTGGTCCAAACTCCTGATCCTGTCATTCAAGGCCTGACCATCTCTCCTGGAGCTCATCAGCACAAACCCTTATCTGCTTTTAGGCAGATCACGAGAACATGCCTGATGAAGCCCTTGTCCCACCTCTGCCCCCCTTCCGGGCCTGTCTGCTCAGCTGCACCTTCAACCAACCTTCAAGGCAGAAGTTCACCCCATAGAGCTCACCCCCTCCTGACACACCCCTGTAAGGCTTTCCTCCTTCCTTGAATAAATGCACTACCCAATCCCGTCCACTCTTGGAATCTGCATTGTCTTCTCCATCTCATCCCCACTTGCAGACTTGGCATCTCCACCCCCCAGGAAGGAGTCTCTCCTGAAGCAGGAGGAGTTTAAGGAATTCCCGGGATTCCATATGAAGTTATTCTGGTTCAGCGCTGACCTTGTGTCCCAGTGTGGTAACTGGGTCCCTAACTTGTGCTCTCCGCAACAATGACATCCAACATTTCCAAGCACTGAGAGCTCCACTGGTGTTATTTCGTAGTAAAAGCAACACTAGGATATTTCCTATCTTACACAGGCAACTGAGGCACAGAGAAGTTAAGTAATCTACTCCCAATCAAAGGAGAGAACACAGACTCCACCTCTTGAGGAGACACTGGCAAACTGTTGGAACAGCAGGTGGAACTGAAACTACTGTTGGAACCGTTTTTAGAAAATGCAGTTTACCACACCTTGCTGTCTTTTTTACTTTTTAATTTTTTTAAGCTTGCTTTTATTTATTTATTTATTTTAGAGAGAGGGCATGCACAAGCAGGGAGATGGGGCAGAGGGGGAGAAGGAGAGGGCATCTCAAGCAGATTCCCTGCTGAGTGAGGAACCCAACTCAGCCGGGCTCAGTCCCACAACCCTGAGATCATGACCTGAGCTAAAGACAAGAGTCAGGCGCTTAACCAATGGAGACATCCAGGAGCCACCCCCTCCCACCCCGCTCTCTTTTTTAAAAATAGCTTTTGATTTTCAAATAATTTTAGAATCGTAGGAGTTGCAAAGTTAGTACAAAAAGTTTTCTATTCCCTCCATCCTCTACTGTTAACATCTTAGGTAACTGGGAGATGTTTATCATGGCACATTTAGCCATTAGGTTTCCTTAATCTCCAGGGAGTTTCTCTGTGCAGTTTCTTGGTCTTTCCTTATCGTCCATGCCTATGTTACTTTTGAGGAGACTGGGTCAGATGTACACTCTCATTTTGATAAACTTTCCTATCATGCTTCAAAGCTTCAATGCTTCCATTTAAATTTTAAATTTTAAATTTAAAAAGTGAGTAAAATCGAGGGTGCCTGGGTGGCTCAGCTGGTTAAGTGTCTGCCTTCAGCTCAGGTCATGATCTCAAGGTCCTCAAGCCCCACATGGGGCCCTCTTCTCAGGGGGGAGTCTGTCTCTTTCTCTCCCTCTGCCACTCACTCTGGCTCATGCATTCTCTCTCTCTCTCTCTCAAATAAAGAAATAAAATCCTTAAAAAATAAAATGAAAAATAAAAAGTAAAATCCTCTGACAACTGTAAAAAGTAGTAAGGGAAGCTTGTTTAGAATGCAGTCAGAAGATGGGAAGGAGGAGCTCTCATGCCCTACCATTCATCTTCTATTGCAGACCCAACTGTAACAGACACACCTTGCAAAGTAATACTAAGTTAGCTACTACTTTTCTCTCCTAACAGGAATAAGAAAGGTTTCCTCCTCTGTTGGCAACAGCCCAGCCAATGAGACACTGTCACAACTCAGCCAATGAGAAGCTACTATGCTTGGAACTCCCAGTTTACTTCAATAGACCTTTTGTTTAGAACAGCCCTTCCCACTACCCCCCTTTCCTGTGTAAAAGAGTATTCTTCTTGTTTGTTCTCCAGGCTTGCCTGTGGTTTTCCCTGGTTTGCCTGCAGGGGACTGCAGTTCTCTGCTATTCCCAAATAAACCCTTTGTGTGTGTGTGTGTGTGTGTGTGTGTGTGTGTGTGTGTGTGTGTTGGTAAAATAACTGGCAGGTTTTTTTTAAAGATTTTATTTATTTAACAGAGATCACAAGTAGGCAGAGAGGTAGGCAAAGAGAGGGGGGGAAGCAGGCTCTCCCCTCAGCGGAGGGGAGAGCCTGATGTGGGGCTTGATCCCAAGACCCTGGGATCATGACCTGAGCCAAAGGCAGAGACTTTAACCCACAGAGCCACCCAGGAGCCCCAGGTTTTTTTTTTTTTTTTTTTAAGATTTTATTTATTTATATGACAGAGAGAAAGTACAAGCTGAGGAGATGGAAGAAGCGGACTTCTCACTGAGCAAGGATCTTGATGTGTGGCTTGATTCCAGGACCCCAGGATCATGACCTGAGCCTCCTAGGCACTCCTGGCATTTTATTTTTAAGGTTAACATCACAAACTACCTGTTTATATGTTTTTCCCACTGTACCGGACCCATGACTGTATAGAGATTGTGATTTCCTCACTCCAGGGTTATGAGCCTCTTTCTTATCTGGAAAACTATTGGCTAACCTGAGCCTCAGTTTCCACATGGAAATTATCATTTCCATGATAATAAAAGAGGTATAGTGTGGGCTAGATGATCTCCAACCTCTGCCCCAACTTTAAAAATTTGATTCCATGGGACACCTGGGTGGTTCAGTTGGTTAAGCTGCTGCCTTTGGCTCAGGTCATGATCACAGGGTCCCGGAACGAGTCCCACATTGGGCTCCTTGCTTGGTAGGGAGCCTGCTTCTCTCTCTGACCCTGTCTGCTTGTACTCTCTCTCTCTCTCTCTGATAAATAAATAAATGAATAAATAAATCTTTAAAAATATTTTGACTCCAGGAGCATCTGGCTGGCTCAGTAAGAAAAGCGTGCAACTCTTGATCTCAGGATTATGAGTTTGAGCCCCACAATGTGAATAAAGATTACTTTAATAATAATAAAAGGAGGGGCGCCTGGGTGGCTCAGTGGGTTAAAGCCTCTGCCTTCCGCTCGGGTCATGATCCTGGGGTCCTGGGATCAAGGCCCTCCTTGGGCTCTCTGCACTGCAGGGTGCCTGCTTCCTCCTCTCTCTCTGCTTGCTTCTCTGCCGACTTGTGATCTATCTGTCAAATAGATGAAAAAAAATGATAATAATAAAAGGATGTCATTTTTTTAAAAAAGTTGATTCCATAAAATAAATTTCATTAACTTTTTAAAACATATTTTTTTAAGCCTGAATAACTGGACCAATTTCTGCCTCGATTTTAAAGCAATTAAACAAATTGAGTCTTGTAAAGTCTGAAATCCAAATGGCCTCTGTCTCTAGGCATTCCCCTCACCCCTTCTTCACCCCTCCACACTCGAGCCTCTGGGAGAGCAGGGGTGAGCGTCAGGACCCCTCACACCCCAGCACTCCAAGCATTTTGGATGAAACCAATCCCTTGCATGGGGACAGCTTAGAAGCTGCCATGTTGCTCTGTTTCTATTACAAGTTCACAAACCCCTATAACTTCCAAGTACATTTTTTCCCTTCCAAATACACAGTTAAGTCCTCCAGGGGAGCAACTATTTCCTGTCTTCTCACACTGTGCCTACTATATCCACCTGGAGGTTGGGGCGGTTCAGCCATGTTGTGGAATGATGCTCGCTCCTCGAGCATCAGTGCGCCTGGCTCGGGGAGCACCCTCGAGGATGAATTTGCCATTTATTTATTCGACAAATATTTTTTGAACATCAAATATATACCAAGGGCTTCTCTAGGTGCTAGACCCTATTTTCTTTGGAATAGGGTGGCCAGCCTCTCAGACAAAATGGCGCTGGAGCGTTACTCTGAAAACCTCCCACCAGTTGACGGCTAAAGGGATCAGCAAGATAAAAGGAGGTACATGAGATACCCAAGCAATGTGTGTCTGGGTTTCAGATGTTTTATCCGGACAAAATACCGTATTGGTTTTGCTTCCTTTTGTTGGTTGGGCTCAGGGTATTGTGTTTCGTTTTGTTTTGTTTTGGACTCAAGTGGCCTATTCATGAAGAAAAGCCCGTGTGCATAAAAGCTGTAGAAATAAAATGCAATAAAGGCAAAATGAGGTGTTTGGGTTGTGATCCCACCTGCTTTAGAGGACAGTCGGGCCCGGTGATGGGGGGCAGGGGTTAGAGGCTCATTGTAGGGCCAACCTTGCTTAGAGTTTTTCACTCTGCTCTGCCTTCCTTGAAACCAAGGGTTGTGATCTGGAAGTCACTAGACAACAGGAGAGACACCCAGTTCTTCTGGAAACCTAGCCCTGCTCCGTCGTGGCACCCCCTGCTCAAAGGACCTGCCAACCACACTCTGAAACAGCCTACCCTCCCCCAACTTCTGGATACATTTGGCACAAAGCACATTTCTGAATTCTCCGTGCTGGAGGCATTCTCCTTTCCCTCCTCTCTCTGCTGAAGAAAGAAACTCTTTTCCTTTCAAATGGAATCCAACAGTTTAAGGGGGGAAAAAAAAAATCTATTGAACTTTGTAACTTCCTTTGGTCTCCTGGTAAGACAGATTTGGTTTTTGATTCTTTCAAAATGAGAAATTTGCCTTGTTCTGTAAGATCAGAGATTGGAGGAGTTTCTCTCTTTTCTTTTTTTCTTTTTTTTTTTCCTTTTTGAAGCCCCAGGGGCACCAACTGTTGAGGGAGTGGCGTCAGCTCAGAACTCCCCTGTGTGGCACCTGCTCTCTCAGGAGCACGACTTCCCAGCCAGCATGTGCTCCCCACTGCTGGGTTCCAGCCCTGTGTCATCAGGCAACCTCAGGGGGTACCATTCTCGTCCTCACCCATGATGGGGCAATGCTGTGCCTGATGGATAAGAAGTCCTCTTAATGGATCCCCCAAGGCCTTGGTTGTTTAATGGAAGGAGCCAGCAGTGAGCCTGCCTCGACATGGCCACGTGACCTTGAGCAGGGTGCCGAGCCTCTCAGATCTGTGTGCCAACCGTAACATCTGAGGTTGTGCCAAACTGGACATGCTGGGCCTTATTCCTCAGATGGATGCTGACGTGGCAGGAGGCCACTAGGTTCAGGATCCTGAATTGGCCAGACTCAGCTGGCCCCATGATAAAACATAGAATAAAGTGTTCCTCTCATCCTATGCACCAAGAAGCGGGATACTTTTCTTGTTCCTGTTTTTGGCGGCAGTAGCCCCTGGAAAGAATACTTTGCAGGATAGAAGAATGAATGAACGGGCGCCTGGGTGGCTCAGTGGGTTAAGCCTCTGCCTTCAGCTCAGGTCATGATCTCGGGGTCCTGGGATCGAGTCCCGCATCAGGCTCTCTGCTCAGTGGAGAGCCTGCTTCCCCCTCTCTCTCTGCCTGCTTCTCTGCCTACTTGTGATTTCTCTCTGTGTGTCAAATAAATAAATAAAATCTTTAAAATAAAATAAAATAATGAATGAGGAAGCAGAAGAGTGTCCTGGAGGGGAGAGGTGGAGGTAAAAGATGCACGTGCAGATGCAGGAGACACCTTATGGGTCAACCTGTCTGCTTGCTGGCATCCGTCCCTCTCCCTTCACTGCCAGTTTCCCTTTCGGAGAACTCCCCCTTGCCCCCTCTGCTCTGGAGGGACAAGGGGCCAACAGGTGTCCTGGGAGAGGCCAGCTGCCCTGCTTCCCCAAAAGACGGAGAGTAGACCCAGGGCCAAGCCTGGGAGCAGAGACCCTCCATTCCTTCCTGCTGTCTAGATCCCCAGGGCTGCCTGCTCCTGTCTTCCCGAGACCCGTCTTCAGCTCCATCTTCAACTCCGTCTTCAGCTCTGAAGCTGTGGGTCCGTCTTCAACTCTGTGCCAGCTCCGTCTTCAACTCTGTGTCGCCTCACATCCTTCCAGCCAATGCAGCTTCTGTTTAAGTTAGTCCAAGTCGGATTCTGTTGCTCGCAACCAAGGGATTCTAACTATCATGAGCATTTCATTTCTTCTCTTCCTCTCTTGCAACCTCATCTAAGACAACGATGACAACAACAAGAAGGATGGGAGGGAAGAAATGAGAGAACGGGTAGGATGACATTCATGGGGTTTTAAAAAAAAGATTTTATTTATTTGAAAGAGAGAGATAGCTAGAGAGCACAACCGGGGGGAGGGAGAAGCAGACTCCCCACTGAGCAAGGAGCCCAATAAGAGGCTCGATCCCAGGACCCCAGGATCATAACCTGAGCAGAAAGCAGATGCTTAACTGACTGAGCCACCCAGGTGCCCCAACATTAGTGTTTTTAAGATTTATTTTAGCCACAGAGTCATTTCCCCTTGATTAAATCAAATGTGCCCTACCCAAGAGAGATGAAACAGAGCTCCTTGTTTGTTTCAGCTTCTGCCAGCCTGTAACCCACAGCTGGCCAGCAGGCTCTGCCTCCTGAAAAGTAATCAGGATATTTGTTGGATATTTTTCCCTTCTAGCCTGGTGAAGGGATACCAGGAGCCACCCCTGCCCCCTGGATCTGCTTCCCGAGATCCACAAATCCCAGCCACCACTTCCTCTGTTAATAATCACATGGGAGAAATTTCAGTTTCCTTTCAGGGTGGGGGCGGGGGAGGGTTGGATCAGGAGAGAGGGGGAGAAACAGCAGCTTTTAGGGAATACTGCCTGTGCTCCGGGGACAGCAGGGAGTTTCATATATGTTTTAGGTAGCACACCACACCCACAGGGTGGCTTCTGTTACTATCATTTTGCAGATGAAGAAACTCCAAAGACTAAGACCCAGGCTGGAAGACTCACAGATACCAGTGCAGAGCTGGGATTTGAACCCAGGTCTCTTGTGACCTAACACGGGGAGATAGTCACTCATTAGGCTCTGATCTGGGGTACACAGTATGCCTCTCCCTGCACATTGGTATCCCCAGCAATCCCTGCCCCGCTCCTCATCACACAACACACCCCCTGTCGCATTTTTTCCTGTGGGCCCTTTGCTCCCTTTGTATTACCTTAAATCCTTCTGTTTCTATCAACACAGGCCTTTGCTAAAGTACTGAGTGAAAGAACCAGGAACATATGGAAGGAATACAGTTTAGAGGTTAAGAATACAGGGTCTGTCATCAGATAGCCTGAGGAAATCCCAACTCACTGCTCACCAGCTGTGTGGCTTGGGCAAGTCACATAAACCTCTCTGTGCCCTGTTTTCCTCACCTGGAAAATAGATAATAAAATTTACCTACCACACGGTAGGTACAATAATGGCCCCAAAGGTGTTCACCTCCTAATCCCTATAATGTGTGAATATGTTACATTATATTGCAAAGGGGAAGTCATCAGCTGGCTTTAAAATAAGAGTATTCTGGATAGCCCAGCTAGCCCCAATGTCAACACAAGGGACTTTAAATGTGGAAGAGGGAGGCAGGAAAGTCATTGTCACCGTGGGAAGGACTTGACTGACATTGGTGGCTTTGAAGATGGAAGGGGCCCTAAGCCAAGGAACAAAGGCATTCTCTAGAAGCTAGAGAAGGCATGAAAATTAATTCACTGTAAAGCCTCCAGAAAAGAACACAGCCCGGCAGACACCTTGACGTTAGCCCAGTGAGACCCATTTTGAACTTCTGACATCCAGGATTGTCTGAAAAGAAACAAATGTTGTTTTGAGCTATTAAATCTGTGCTACTTTGTTAAGGCCACTCTAGGAAACTTACACACCTCCCTCAAGGAGTCATTGTGAGGATTCTAAGAGAAGCTGGCAGGAATGCAGGAACACAGTGAAGTTGTCTGTCCTTGTTGGTTGGTGTGCGGCAGTGGGGGCTGTGGCGGGCAGTGTAGAGCTGTGCCCATTTCTTCTGACCCCGCCCATCCTCCCATCCCTAAATGGAGAGCCCTGTACCTTCAGTGCCCTAATTACTTTGGAACACTGCTTTATAATCACACACCCAATGACTCCCTTCATCAGGCCGAATTCTGAACTGCACTTGAAGTGGCTTGTACAATGTCAGTCCTCTGATTAGCTTCTTTCCGCGCTCCAAAATGAGGGTAATCAGAGTGAAGGAAAGATCTTACCATGTGCCCTGGGAGGGAGGCAAGGGCAGGGGATCTCGCTATCCTAATTTTCTAATTAAGGCTTTAAGAGCTTTTAAAGAGCCAGCTCATCTCACCCTGCAGGCCTGTGGTCATCTTCCCTCCAACCCCTCCACACTCACAAATTCTGACTCGCCCTCCCAGGATCAAGCCAAGCTGCTTTCAGCACCTTCTCCACCGGGGTCTCTCCTTCCCCAGAGATTATAACCCAGCTGTCAGTCTGTCCTGCCTGCCCCTGAGATCTGGATCAGATTCCCCCATTGCACGGCCTGTGGAGTCCCACACCTTCTCCGAGGTCTTGGGGATTTTCAGGTGGGGTCTGGTTTTCCCACGGTCACATCTGCCCAGAGGAAGATTTCTAAGGAAGCCAATGAACTCTAAACTCCAGCTATGGGAGGTCAAGTGAAGTGTGGATATGGTCACAGGCTTCAGTAAAATCGTCAAAAGCTTGATATTTTTGTATTCTTTTTCTTTAGAGAGATCCCACCAGACTGTAGAAGCGTCAGATATTGTGAAATTTGCTTCTGCCTCTGAACCTGGGTCTCTGGCTCTATGCCACAAGGCCTTCGCCCCCATCCAAAGTTCAGACATTTATTCCCTTCCAAAAGATGTTAAGGTGTTCCTCGGGGTGGTACATTTCTCCCAAGTAAGTGAGTGTGTGAGGGTGCGCTGGCAGTGTGAGAAAGGGTTTATAACCTACAACTAGCCATCAGGTATCCTCATTCTTAGAAATTTCCTTTGGCCACCAGTATGGGCCCTCTGTTTCTGGGACCTTTGCCCCGAGGGACCCTCTCAGTAACCCTGGCTTCTTTCTGCCTCCTTGCTCTTTACTTCTACTCAGGAGCACAACAGATTCCTTTTGCTGCCTCATTTTTAACTTATTTTCAGGTTCTTACCTTGTAACCACTTTGCTCTTTCTCCAAGGAGTCTGCCATGCTATTTTTCCCTGGCTGGCTTTCCTAAGAAGGTATGCTTTTTTACAGTCACTACATGCAATGAAAAGTGTTGAACTTTTCTTTCTAAGGTTGGAGTGAGCAGACCCAAGGGCCTGGGGGATAACATAGGAATGGGGATACAGGGAGCAACCTGCAGGCAGAGGTGACTGGGAGAAAGGGGCTTGGCTGAGAGCCTTGATTTAATCACAATGAAAGAGTGTGTCAGTTGAGAAGATGATCCTAGGTCCATTTTTTCCCCCTAGCCTTTTCAAAATCCCCAGGACTTACAGCCAGCTGAATAACACCAAAAAGAGACCATTCCTCCTTTGTGCCCATCTGGACCTTAACAGTTGCTCATGGTGGCTCCCGTAATACTTTATTGCATGTTTTTGTTTATGCATCTGCCTCTCCGCCTGCAATCCTCTGCTTGTTGATGCCAGGACAATATGTTATTTTTCTTTCTGTGTCACCCCCATATAATGTATTGGACCTGACCCAGTAAATATTTCTTTAAAAATTCTTACTTATGAAATAGTGACCATATTAGCAATTATCCCTTGGAGTAATTTTATAGATTGAATTAGATGATCATCTAAATTTCCTAGCTTTAACAATTAAAGTTCATATAAAGTTATTCAGCTTTTTTTTTTTAAGATAGTTGGGCACAGAGGAAATACATAGTCAAAAATTGTCCTTGTTCATATTATTCATATTATTTGAATGAATGAGACGCTTTTGTTTAACTCATTAACACAAGACTTTACACAGGCCTGGAATTCCTTTTGCGTCCTTTTTCTTGCTATAGAGAACTACAAACAAAAACAAAAACAAAATGGCACGAAAAAAAGAAAAGGAAGTAAAAGCAGTGGAAATCACAGCTGCTCAGTTATATACATCTACAGATATAGCTTTTTCCCTTTTAAATTTCCGGGGGCCTGACTCCACCCATCTGCGGGAAGACTACATCCACTATCAGCCAGAACACGCTGCCTTCTTGTTTTCGGAAGAATCACTAAAGTTGAGGACTGGCCACTCATCAGACACACGGAGAGTGAGTTACCTAAACCACTCTTAGTTAAGCTATACAGGACCCCTATAAAGTGACTGCTGGGTGGTAATGTGCAGCGAGAACAGAGAGGTGGGTGTTGAGACTCGGGATGAATTTATAATTAGGGAAAAAGATATCAAAGGGGGGCTTCCAAAGAGAGAAGGTCAGCTGGGGGTGGGTGTTGGAGATGTGGTGTCTAGGACGCCAGGGAGGACAGAATGCCAGCGGGTAGGGGAGGAGAGAGGGGTGGAAAGGGTCAAGGAGAACCCACAGGAAGGGGTGAGAAAGGTAGAGGGTCTGACGGGGAGACCAAGGGACCTGGAGAAGGACCAGGGGTAGCAGTGAAGGAACGGGGGCAGAGAAGCAAGGGAGGCATGGGCCCTTCGACTGCAATCCCTTTGGAGAGGTGTAGGGGTTGGCTCAGCCAAAGGAGACCGTGGGAGCCAAACTGGAAGCGGAAGTGGAAACGCTGAGGGGTGGGAGGAAGAGGGAGGCATTGCCCCGGAAGCAGAAGTGTGGGGGAGAGGAACAAGTCCCAGCGGGTCCCACTGCCAATGTTCTCAAGGCCCCGGCATGTGGCAGGAAGGCATCGTGGAGAGCCGGTGATGCAGCCTAAGGCTGGGTTGGAAGAAGAGGAATCCAGAAAAAGGGAAGGCAGTTACGGGGCAGAAGCCCAGACAGGAAGCCTTTTCAGAGCCAGGCTTTCTCAACGGTGGGGAGACCTGAGTGTATTTATGGGCAGAGGGGAAGGATTCAAGGAGGAGAAAAAGAAGACGGGAAAAGAGTGACTGACAGAGCCAAGTCTTGGACGAGGTGGGGAGGAGAAGAATCGGAAAGCCTGGAAGGCTTCCAGTTCCCCTAGGACAGGCAAGAAATGAAACCCATATAAACCCAGAGCCCCACGTGACCCTGTCAGGGGATGGGTTGCATTCAATTAAACAATATGCCTGCAGTTGAAAACAATAGAAGAGCATCGTACTAACTTCCTTCAGATCTTACCCCAGACACTTCTGTGTTTCTCTCTCAGATCCCCAAACCTCCTCTTTTGATGGAGACCATTGGGATCTGGTCTCATTTTCTCTCCCTCCTCTTCCCTCCCTCCCTCCGTCTCCCTTTCCAACCTTCTCTTCCTCCTTTCCTCAGACTCTATTACAGAGATCAATCTAATCACTCTGCCTTAGTCTTGAATATCTATTCACTCAAATCTCATGTTTAGTCTTGGCTTTTTACCCATTCCCTGGATTCTGTAAAACAAAGGATGCTGACACAGTGAGGCCAAGTCCTTCCTCCTTACAAGGAGTAGGAGTACAAACACTTACTTTTAAATCCTCTCTTTTAAAATCTCTACTAGAGGAGAAAGGGGGGAAAATGGGGAAAAAGACACCATGAGGCAGCCGTAGAGACACAGGGAGGAGACAGGTGCAGCCAAGCGAAACCTTTAGGCCTCATTGAAGGTCTAGGCTTCCATGTCTGGATAGATGTAGTGAATCCAGAGTTTTTGGCCCAGACTTTGCCCCCAAAGGGCAGCTAGGGAGGACTGAGAGGAAAATGCCACCAACCTTGCCTGGGTATTAGGAGGCAAGCTGGATTGTAGGATGCTTTTCTGACGCAGAATGTCTCCTAAATGCAGAGTGAGTGCACATTATCAGAAAATCCGCCTACACAGCTCAGGAAAATAAATAGATTCCCAAGCTGACTTGATTTTTGATAAGCACTGATCTTTGACTTTATAATCAGTTGCAAATTCTGCTCAATTCAAAAGGCCACCTGCTCTCCTGTGGAAACCTAGATTTGGGGGGGGGGGTGGAGAGAAATTTTTAAAAGTATTAATTTTTAAAAAAATATTTTACATTAAGAAGGCAATGTATTTATTTGTAGCTTAGAGTGAATTCCGTTAGGTCCCAAAGTATTCTAATTATTTGGAATTTACGAGGACTTTAAGAGCCATCTATGCCATTTCAATTACCCTGATGTGTCTGCCCTAAAAAGGATTACATAATAGTAGCCTAAGTTTATTTGCTAGTATCTAGTTTGCCTGGAAATGATTTCTGTTTCCATTATATCAAAGTTCCATAGGCCATTTTGGAAAACACTGTCATATATGTTACTACTAGAGCTGGGAAAGGCTTCAAGGGTCTTGCATCTATCCCTCTGCCTTCTGGAAGATCTCTGACATTTGAAGCCAGTGATTGTTTCAGTCTGTTTTGGAAAACCCTCAAGAGTCAAGATTTCAGTCTCTTGTTTTTAGTACCTAATCACTATTCCTACCAGGATGTTCTTTCCAGAGAACTTGATTTTCTCCAGCTGCAACTTAAGCCCAGGTCTATGGGAAGCAGTAATGAACAATCAATGTGGTTTTTAAGTGCTCATTTCCCCCAGGGTTAGCGCATTTCTGGGGGTGCTGATTATCCTCTCTTTGCATCTTCCCTCGTCTCGTCTTTGCCTTACCTGGTGTGTACCAGGAGGCAGGTCCCAAGGTCTATGTCACCAGAGATTCCCTCACCTTCCAGACCCTGCTTGAGGTGGCCAATGCAAGCTCCTGGCAGAGATCTAGCTGGAGGAGGAGAGCAAGAGAGGGTCTTCTCTGTTGGGCTCTGCTCTGGCCCTGGCCATGATCCCATGACCACAGCTTCTATAGGGTGGCCCTTCCTCATGGCTCCAGCTCTCTCAATGCTCCTTGAATACCTTTTCTTCCTTGCCCATCAGGTCCAGGGTTAGCACAGAACAAACCCTCTCCTTCCCCCATTGTGGTTGGTCTCTGGGTTTCCTAAATCTGTGTGGACTCTGTCATAGCCCCATCGCTGAAGTCTCTTGAAACGCAGGGCTGGATTCTGTTCCAGCCAGGGCCTTGAGTGATGAACTGGATGCAATATGTTTTAAGCCTTTTTACAGGGTAGGAGCACCATATCAGATATCACGTTTATCCCATCCTCCCCCCACCCCGGGTTGCCTCAAAGGATCTGGGTTTCCCAGTCGTTCTGAGACCAGTGGGACTTCTGTGGGTCAAGGACAAATCATCTGGGCCCACCATGAGCAGGTGCTGGAGTGGAGAGCTCTGGGTAATAACAAATAGAATCTACTCTGCGGTCTAGTGCCAGAGAGGAGCCAACAGAGTAGACGATGCTGACTCCCTGGTCATTCTGTTAATGGTGAAGGACATTTGTGGGGCAGGGTGGGGGCTGCAAAGACAGACCCTGACCAAAGACCACCACCCCCCCGCTTCCGATGCCCTCACTTCTGACACTTTGCTTTTGCCCCCGCTCCCAATTCTGTTCTCTACTCAGCAACCAGTGTAAAGCTTTCCAGCTTAAGTCAACAAGCCAAAATCCTCCAAAGGCTCCCCAGCTCATCCACACAACACCCAAAGCCCTTAAAAACCTTCCACAAGGCCTCAGTGATCAGTCCCTCCCTTAACCTTGGTTCTGACTCTCCCCCATCCACTCCCATAGGCCACTCATCCACGGGCATTCACAGCTGAGACAGGGGCACTAGGAGTTGGGAGGAGGGAGCACAGGCTAGTGGGGACTTTTATGTGGGAGGAATGCAAGCCGGGCCTTGGACATGGGGGTGTGCATCCCTGGTAGAAAGGATGTCAGTTGCAAAAACCAGAGGTGGGCACTGGGCGGGGGTAGATGACCTCCCTCAGAAGAACGGGTGGAGGGGGTAAGCTGGTCAAGACAGAGGAGAAGGAGCATCACTGCTGGCTCAGGAGTTCCGCTTCAGCCTCGGTGTCCCAAACCCTCCTGCCTCCATCTGGACCGGGGCGCACCCTGGGTGTTGGCAGGTGCTGCTCTAGTAGCTGCAGATACAGGGGTCAGCAGCAAGGCCCCCACCCCCGGCACTCCCCTTGGAGCCCCCAGTAGGGCTGGAGAGGGGCCAAAAGCCAAGCGCCCGGGCTCTGTGGGGATACAGACAGAACCCGCCTGTGCCAACACTCCGACGGCTGCTTCCCCCCGGACCCAGGAATACTTTGCCTGAACACAGTGACTGAGCCCAGAAGACTTAAATGTGTGGTTTTCAGGCCAAAGGGAGCTCCAAGTGTCACGAAGGGACAGTCACAACATGGCTGAACCAGTGACGTGTGATGAGGGGACTCTGCGCTTAAAATTGGCCTCTGCCTCTTGGTGGCAATGTGGCCCTGGGCATGGCCCTGGCTCCTTCAAGGGCCCTGTCCTCAGCCTTCATCTGTACCACAAGAGAGATCCTAGAACTTGCCGCATGCTGTGTGGGTTCAGTAAGAAAGCGTGCTGGGAGCTCTGGCTCTGCACCTGCCCGGAGGAAATGCATGCACCCAGCTGTGGTCATAGGTATTATGAGCAGGAAAATGTCACCAGTGTGTGCTTCCAAGACACTGACACCTTCTCTCGCAACAGAAGGGCACAGCCCAGTCACCAGAGGTGACAGGCTCAATTTTCAAGAAACGTGCACTAATGATATATATATATAAAATCCCCCCCCCCTGCCCCGATCGAAGCACCCCTCCCAACCTCCTACCTTGGTCAGGTGCTTTTGGCTCTTCCCAGCATTTCAACATCTCCCCTTTCCTCTCATCAGCAAGGTAGGACAGATGAAGATGGGGAGACGCAGGGGTGGCAGTCCAGCCTGGGCCAGGATGTCTCTCAGTGGTGAGCTCTAAGGGTTAGTGGCCGGCCGGCCAAGGCTGGCAGCGTGGCATTGGCTGGCCTGAGCATCCCTTTCACTGAAATCTCGGCCTTCCAGGCTGGGGGCAGGTTGTCCTCCTGTCCTTCTGGGGCTCTGCATTCTGCCCAGGCTTATCCCACTCCCAGGAATGTCTCCCTCCTGAGGGGCAGCGAGCACAGAGTCTTCTGTCTCACTGGTCCCCTCCTGCTCCACCATGGCAACAATCGTACCTCCTCCAGCCCAGGCTCTTCCAGCCCCTGACTCCCAGCACTGCTGCCGCATGGCCCAGGTCGACCTCAGGAGGATCCACCACCATTGAGAGCAAGTGCCCCTTCCAGGTGCTACCCCTTCTGGGTGATAAAGCTGGTCTGCTGACCTGCTTCCAGAGTCACCCCGATAGCAGGAGGACCCTCCTCGAGGTCCTTCCACCAACCCACTGGTTCTGCACACTTCGAGGAACTCAGTTTTGAGAATCTTGAGGACAGTACCCTGTGTGTGTTCACTTTGTACGCATTACAGTTGCTCGCAAAATGTTTGCACTGAAAGCCTTGGGCCAGGCCTGCACAGTGTGCTGGGAAGAACTGGGCACTTACCAAAGATGGACAGCTCCCTGGCTGGGGAGCTCACCCGGAAGCCGGGAGCATGGCATCAAGGCAACCAAGCAGGGGCTGAGGGCAGGGCTACCAGGATTTGCATTCGAACCCCACCATGTAGGTAGCGCACGAGGCTGGGAAAACCTTTTAAAACTTCTGTGCCTCAGTTTTCTCATCTGTACAATGGAAGAGATCAAACTATCTTTCCTTCCCTACCTACTTGAGAAGATTAAATGAGATCATACCAGTACAGCATGGCAGATGGGTCCCGAGACAGAGCTAATGATCCATTCATGTTGACTGGGAATAGTTAATAATCTGGGTAAGCAGGGCGCCTGCGTGGCTCAGTGGGTTAAAGCCTCCGCCTTCAGCTCAGGTCATGATCCCAGGGTCCTGAGATCGAGCCCCACATCTGGCTCTCTGCTCAGTGAGGAGCCTGCTTCCCTTCCTCTCTGTCTGCCTCTCTGTCTACTTATGATCTCTGTCTGTCAAATAAATAAATAAAACCTTAAAAAAAATAAATAATCTGGGTAAGCTAAGGGGGAAAAAATTAAACAACAGAATAATTCACGTGAGCTCTTATTATGTATATGCACTGAGAAACGAAGGAAGGAACTACTTCCACATGCCAAGGAGGGTTACCTGTAGCCGGTGGGATTATGGATGACTTTTAGTCATATTTTTTAAAAAATAATTTTCTACTTTTCCTCTGTGAACTTACCTAAAAGCACTTTTGAAATTAGATCATCGAAAAACCGACTTGAAAGCCACCTGTGACCTGTACCACCTCCCCCCGCCCCCATCCTGCATATGATTTTGGATTCTAAGGAGACACCCCTGCTGCTTCCAATCGCCCAGGGAGTCAGAGGAACCTGCTGAGACATTTCAGCTGGAGTGGTGGAGGCTACGTTTCCCCAGTATTTTGCTTGTACTCCCAACTAGAAAATGAGACATCTTGTGTTTTGAGTGAGTCTCTCCCATTAATCACGGGGATACTCAGGTCTATCCGGCAGAATGATTAGTATAATTACAGCCTCCATCTGTAAGGATAACGCCTGCCGTCAAGAGCAGCGAGTATCAAGCGAGCCTGGGGTTTCCTGGGGCTTGTAGAGAGGCTCCGTCCTGGAGCCTCGGAAGCCAAAAGTGAGAGGAGGGCTGGGTGGCCCTGAGATTTCCGGTGGAGACAGAAGTGTTGCGATAGCTTCAAAGAGGGTTTCCCTGGGACTGTCCAGTGTGTGAGCAAATGCAGTGTCGCCTGGCATAGGAGACAAGGATTCCTACCATCCAGGAGGGGCCTTAGGGACAAGTGATTTCTCTAGCCAGGCTCTGTGTCTTTTTCGCCAGTGAAAGCAGTTTGTACCCATCAAAGAGTTGTGACTGGTTTTGAAGCTCAGCTACACACTTCACACTAAAATGTCCAAATTTTAGAGCACAAATCAGTGGACGGAAAAATGACCAATAAAGCATATCCATTCCCAACCACGGGGTCGGTCATCTTCCCTGGCTGTTCCCTGCTCTCTTTGGTAGCGATGACTCCCCACGGGTCTTTGGGCAATGCCAAGAAGATAAGACCCAAGCCGGCCCTGGGAATCGTAGAAAACCCCACACTCCTCGCTGGTGGTGGTCCACAGCCTTAATCAAGAGAACAGGTCTCAAACAAGGAAGAAAGCTTTGCTAGTGGTTCCAACAAGTTGTGGCCTTCCCTGTAAATAATCATATAAAACCCAAACCCTACTCTACCTATATAAAACTCAAACCCTACCCTTCTCTACTCAGTCCATCACCATAACAACCTTCATCCCCAAAGAAAAAGGGAACCTATCAAGACAGGATGAACAGCCCTGGTTTTTGGCATTTCGAGATGTACAATATGTATCAGTGAGCCCTATAACTGTCCCCCGGGGCTCCTGCTGCCAGCGATGATCCTTAAATCCCTGTTTGTCCTAACCTGGCACCCAACCTCAAAATAGGCTGAGCTACATTAATCATGTCAGGCAGACAGGAGAAAGATGAAGACTTGGAACTACATCTACCCAATTGCACCATAATCCCCAGAGGAAAAGAACGGAGCCTGAAAATAGGGTGCCCCTGGGACAGGGAAAATGCGATGTTCAGAGAAGGGATTTGCCATCCTCAGGGCTAACCAAGGGGCTGTGGCTACTGCTCTGGGAGGTCACGCTTTGGCATCTGGCAGTGGTCTGGCAGTGGTCCTGGGCATTTGGAGGGAGAATTTTGAGAGACACTGGTGTGTCCGCGGCCCTGTCCCATTCTCTAACCAGTGGCGACCTTCAGGGTTTTTGCTTTGCTTCTGCCTCTCGGGTCTAGCAGAACTTCAGTTTTGGCCCAAATGGAACTCAGAACCCTACCAGGAAGGGGATCTTGGGAAATGCAGTTCTCAGAGTCAAGACGTTGGCAGTGGGACAATCTAGCACAGATTGCCAACCGAACTGGGAGGATGTCAGCTCTACCAAAGAAATGCAGGCCCTTGGAGGACAGGAGAATGCCTGGTCCAGAGGGCAGAGGGAAGAGAGCGGGGGTCCAGGGTGGGCTTGGAGTCCTCCATCCCTCCAGCTGTCTATTAGAGCTCGCCCCAGTTGCCAGATGAGAATCTTCTCTGTGAAGTCGGTACAGGAAATAGACAGAAATGAATGTCATAGCAGAAATGGAGCACTTACAAAGGGAAGGGCTAGGGAAGTGGGGTCTGGGGGCCACTCCTGAAACATAGGCTTCACAACCGACCCCCCAGATGAGACCCAGAGTCAGGGCACTGCTGTGATTGCCTCCAGCCATGAAGCTGCCACCGCAGTGAGTACAGAGTAGGCCCCTACGACTGCTCACATCCCCCTGAACTCGCCGCCAGCAGCCTCTGCCTCGTGTCCAGCCTCTTGTATTGGTTTGCCTGTGCCACCAGAACAAAGCACCTCAAGCCAGGGGACCTAAAATCAGATGCATGTGCTCTCACAGTTGGGGAGGTTTCAAGTCTGAAGTCAAGGATTTGGTGGGGCACTGCTCCCTCTGAGGCTCTGGGTTAACTTCTCCTTGCCTCTTCCCAGCTTCTGGTGGTGGCTGTCAAGCCCTGGTGTTCCTTGGCTCAAAAATGCTTGACTCCAGCCTCTGTCTCTCTTGTCTTGTGGAGTCTCCCTGTCTTTGTCTTCACATGGCATTTTCCTTTTCTGACCAGGACACCTGTCATATTGGATTGGGCCCCGCCCCTCAGTGATCTCATGTTAACCTGATTGCATTTGCAAAGACCTCATTTCCCAATGAGGGCATATTGGCAGACACTGGAGGTGAGGCCCTCTACTTGTCTTTGAGTGGGTGGGGGACACAGTTTAGCCCATAATGCCCCCTAACTGTGCAGGTGGGTGCATCTCTTTGGCAGGACCTCTTTCACATTCAGACCCCCCAGGAGAGGAGTCTAGGAAACAGAGTTCGCTTTCAAGATCTCCAAATCAAATGAGGGGAATAGAGACGGGCCTGCCTGTGCGGCCAACACGGGCCTCTGTGCCAGTGCTGCGGTGTTCCGGTTGGGAAAGAATGGGAGAGAGAGTACCAGAGGGGTTAGTGGCACTGGATCTGATGTCTGAATGTGGCCGTGCCCCTGCCCCTACTGGCACTGAGGCCTTGGGCTGGTTAGTCACCCCTTCTGTGTAACCCTTAGCTTCCACACCTATAAGCAGGGGTAACACCAGTCATTATGTCTCAGGGTTTATATGAGGATTGAGTCAGACAGTGGACTCAAAGTCCCAAGGGCCAGACATATAGTGAGCAGTCTACAGATGGTAAGTATCATTCAGTAATCAAACTTATTAGATTTCTTCTGTATCTATCATGCTAGAGAATCGGATGAATCACAGAAGTGTGGATGAACTGTATGTAAGGGTCCTCTGGCATGCTTAGGACTTTACATAAGCATCAGAAACTCCAGGAATCTCAGCCAAAGCATAAATCTCCTGATGTAAGGGTTTTCTTACTCAGAGCTGTGGTCCACTGGAATATCAAGAAGCTAAGGGATTTACCTCTGGAATAGATTTCTCCAAGCTCTGTTTGTGATTACCTAACTTTGGTTGATGCCAGAAAAAGAAAAGCAGAGTCAGTTTATGTGTGGGTGTTTACTTACACCAGGACTGTGTCATGTTTATGTTCCTGACAAAGAGAAGTAGAATTCATGTCAACCATGTTTGGGGCTCAGATCCCAAGTGCTTTTTTAGTTTTAAAATGCACAGTGGAAAAAAAAAAAAGTAACTTTGTGATGGTCGCATGACTTGGATGGAGATGCACCCTTTTACTATCTTTTTTTTATCTCTCTCTCTGAATAAGATAGAGGCAATTGAGGTAGAAATCAGACTTTCATTCCTCAGACTGGGCCATGGGGAAAATTTTGCCTACTAAAAATAAAACATCGTACAGTTCAGTAATTAAAAAAAACAAATAATCCAGTACAAAAATAGGCAGAAGATTCGGCCAGATTTTTCACCAATGAAGATATACAAATAAATGGCTAGTGAGCAAACGAAAAGATACTAAGCATCTTTAGTCATCCGGAAAATGCAAAGTAGAACCACAAGGATACACAACAGCACAGTGATTAGAAGGGCTAAAACAAACAAATAACACCGAGTGCTGATGACTGTGTGGAGCCACTAGAACTCTCACCCTTTGCTGGTGGGGATGCAAAATGGCGCAGCCTCTCTGGAAAACAGTATGGCAGCATCTTTTTAAGCTAAACATTAATTGGGGCGCCTGGGCGGCTCAGAAGATTAAGTGTCTGCCTTTGGCTCAGGTCATTATCCCAGGGTCCTGGGATGGAGTCCTGCTCAGATGCTCCCTGCTCGGTGGGGAGCCTGTTCTCCCTCTCTTTGCCTCTCCCCCTGCTTGTGCTCTTTCACGTGCTCTTTTTCTCTCTCTCTCTCAAATGAATAAATACAATCTTAAAAAAAAAAAAAAGAGGTAGACATGAATTGACTATATGACCAGCCATTCCACTCCTTGATGTTTACCTAACTGAAATGAAAACCTGTGTCCACACAAAGATGTGAGTGTTAAGTGTTCACAGCAGCTTTCTTCACAATCATCCCAAACTGGAAGCAACCCAATATTCAGCTGGTGAGTGGATGAACAAATTGCAGAGGACACATTCAGTGGACTACTAGGCAATAAAAGGAACAAGAGAGCGATTCATGGAACAACACAGATGGATCTCAAAAACACTACGTGAAAGTGAAAAAAATAAAAATAAAAAAAGCCAAACACAGAAGACTATGTGAGTGCATTGATCTGAAATTCTAGAAAAGGTAAAACCGTGACAGAGCAACCCAGTGGTTGCTTGAGGCTGGTGGGGGTAAGGGAGTGAGGACACGGGGACACAGGGATTTCTTAGGGTGAAGGGGTGTTCTTGTCTAGATTGTGATGGCAACTACTTGACTGCATACAATTACTCCAACTCATCCAACTGTACGCTATAAATGCATGAACTTTACTAGATGTAAATAATACATGAATACAGAAATAAGCATGAGTTCTGATGTGACAGCCTTGGGGAGACGGAGCATTCTGAGGAACAGGACTGGGGTGCCGGGGCGGGAGGGCTGCTGGAGGGCCTGGCTCCCCTCTGTGATGCCTGGACCCAGTGATTTCTCCTTTATGGTAAAGGCACCCGTTATAACCCGGACCCTCGTACAGCCAAGCCCCGTTCTAAGAGGAGCTGTTAATATCATATCTATAGAGGTTTCTTTTTCATTAAACAAATTTAGTGCTTTTTTTATTGTCGTATTGATTTTTATTACAGCTGCAAAGGGAGGTGAGGGTAGGTATCATCATATATCAAATAGCAAAACAGGAATGGTGAGGGCGAAGCTAAGGAGAAAGCATATGTGAAGGGAAAGTTCACAGACGACAATGACAAATGACATCGGCCGTAGTTTTATGTGCCTGTTGTGGTTGTGGTCGGCATCGCAGCGTGAATCCAGGCTTCTGGCATGGGAGAAGCATCACAGATTGCTGGGAACAGGATTAGAGCACTGGTTCCCCAGCCCTTCCATCCCACGGACTTCCCTTTATAACAGGGATTTTAGGAGACCCTTTTTGCTATCCTGAATTTAATAATCTATGCATACACAGGATTTTTTTTTAAATGAACACAATGCCTAATTGTAGAAGAATGAGGAGGAAGGGGAGGAAGAGAAGCAAAAGGAGTGTGTAATAAAACAGCATTCATTTCAACGTGCTTGAATGCCTGAGCACGATTCTGCTAGAAAACACCGTTGACACAGACACGCATGTGTCTGCTCTGAAATGCAGACTGGGAAAGGTGAGTTGAATTAGCAACTCAAATACCACCAGTGGCATTGCTAGTGGTGACATGATTTTCCCAGATGGCGAACAGCTCCTGGAGAAATTCCAAACAAAACAGTATCAGCCAGGGTTCCAGACGGTAAAAGCCAGGAAAGGCAAAATAAGATCCTAGGTGGAGAGCTCAGGACAGACATAATTTGCAAAGGTGAGGGCTGGGTGCAGGGGCCCTAGAGGGCTTAGCCTGGGGCTAGGGAAGAGTGTGTGTGTGTGTGTGTGTGTGTGTGTGTGTGTGTGTGTGTGTTCATTCCTGAATCCTCTTCCCAGGAGCTGAATCTATCCTGAAGAGGGCCCAGAGACAGCATCTTGCCCGTTTGGGACCAGGAGTGTGAAAACTGGAGAATGGATGACTGCGGTCTTTTTCCCTTTGTCCACAGCAGGTTTCTAACAGAGCTGTTTTCTTATAAAGGCATTTGGTGTAAAGAGAGCTTCAATGATTTAAAACATGCAGGTGGGTGGGAAAGAACTGTAACAGGCTATCATAAATTGTTCAAGGTGGCCTCCGAAGCACCTTCCGCCTCCAGCAGCTCAGTTTCAAATCAGACTTCCTGTTTCCGGTGTCTGGGGCTGCCTAGGGACCCGCCCAGCCCCAGACCTCATTCAGCCCCACCCCCTCCACCTTGTCCTTGATCTCTTCCTCCAAGCTGGATTGCTGCCTTTCAGTTAATCCTGGGCAAGGTGAGGGGCAGGTGAGCCGAGATGCAGAGAGGCGAATTCCTAGAACAGCTGAGGGGAGCAGAGACATCCCTGAGCCTCCCTCCACAGCCCAGCTGGAGTGGCCCTTGGTATCTGAAGGGGAGCATTGGGGTGTGGATTTCTTGCCCCTCCCATTGAGCCCATGTGTCTGCCTTTTACAGAAAGAGTCAGCGATTCCTTCCAGTACCTTCTATGGGCCAGACACTGCACCAGGTGCTGGGGACCCCAAAACAAATGGGGCAAGTCTACCTCTTGGGCACTCACATTCTGGTTGGAGAACATGGAAAACTCAGAACCAGGGGTTAGAGAGACGCTCCGGGAACACAGTGGAAAAGAGCTCTCTGCACACTGTTTTTTAAAACAGAAAATTACTTTCTATTTCCTTCCCATTAAAGAATTTTTTAAAAATATCAACCTGGGGGTGCCTGGCTGTCTCAATCGGTAGAGCATGTGGCTCTTGATCTCGGGGCTGTGAGTTCAAGCCCCATGTTGGGTATAGAGATTACTTAAAAATAAAACCTTAGGGTTGCCTGGGTGGCTCAGTGGGTTAAAGCCTCTGCTTTCAGCTCAGGTCATGATCCCGGGGTCCTGGAATTGAGCCCTGTGCCGGGCTCTCTGCTTATCGGGGAGCCTGCTTCCCTTCCTCTCTCCCTCTGCCTGCCTGTCTGCCTGCCTACTTGTGATCTCTGTCTGTCAAATAAATAAATAAAATCTTAAAAAAAAATAAAAAATAAAACCTTAAAAAAAATCAACCTGATGGGACAGCAAGGTATCTGCCCAGGGTGTCCTCATGACCCAGCCAGCCTGGACTGGACTTTCTTTGGAGGCGTAAGTCTGCTTCTGGACCCAACCCAGCTCCCACCCTCAGCAGTCTTCAGAGGTACAACTCTCTAAGCCAGGCATCTCAGCCTGACAGTGATGCTGGGGGCGGGGCGTTTGCAGATCAGACCCCAGTGAACCAGGGAGCTCATCTGCAGTTCAGCCAAGGGAAAATCAAGAGGCAAATCCAAGCAGGTCTGGACTGACCAGGCACAGATGGAGCAAGAGGGATGAAGTGGGAGGTAGGGAGGTACATGAGGTCAGGTTGTGCACTGAGCATTATCCCGGTGGCTTAGTACAGGGTCCCCATGGTCACAGGAGGGGACACGTTCTGAGGCTTATTGGGATCACCTGGGAGTGTACATTTGCAAAGGCAGCACGCGCTCAACCTTTGCGGTGGGACTCCTCAGTGCCAGGCACAGTGCCAGGCGCTGTCTCTGTGCCACAGACCTTGCTCGGCTCAGCGGGTCATACGTTCCAGCCTCCACCCCACAGAGAGAGCAGCTGTGAGTGAGCTCCGAGATGGCTTTTCATTTTACAACTTGATAAGAACGACATCCATGACATAGGACGATTCTTCTTCATACAGCTAAAAATCCCCTCAGACAAGAAATGATGGATAAAATTCTGCTAAAGAGAAACCCGAGGGGCTAATGAGCATGTGGAAGTCTGCTCAGCTTCCTTAAATCATCAGGTATGAACACTCAATTAGATACCCCTGTGTTTTCTTCTATCAAAATATTTTTTAAAGACAATTCCAGTTTGGTGAAGTTTAGGCAAAATGGACAGGCTCGGACATGGCTGGCTGATGTAAATATGAATCAGCTGGGGCATCCTTTCAATGTGCGTCAAAAATCTTGTGCATAATACTGGTCTAGTAATTCCATTTTGGAAAAGGGATGAGGCTTTGTGCGCAAGTATGGTTATTGTATACGTAGAGGACGCCAATTGGAAAGTGCCCAAATGCCCAACAAGAAAACAGATAAAATAATGGATCTCTCTGTCTCTTGTCTCTGCCTCTGTCTTTGTCTCTGTCTCTCTCTCTTTCACACATGCACACACATGCATGCGCACACACACACATTACCATGCAAAGAGACTGTGAGCTTAATTTTGTTTTTAAATATAACATTTATGTCTTTTTTCTCTTGTTCCTGTTTTATATACATCCAGAAAACAAGAAACTGGTAAGAAATGCACCAAAATATACTTATTGGGGGATGGTAGGGATATCTTTACTTCTTTAAAAAAATTTTTTTCTACACTGAATTTGAATTCATTTTATTACCAGAAAGAAAATTATTTTAAAAATATCCATGAAGTATTCTTGCCAAAAAGGAATCTAATTGAGACTTGAGCCCTAACTCCCACTTGGCAAGAAAGAGAGAAACAAGTAAAATGACATCGGGAAGAAACAATTTGACAAATTCCAGAAGGTAGAACATTCTATGAGCAGTCATCTTCTCTGAACGTCCACATAATTGGGGACCAAAAAACTGGGAGAATTATTCTATAATATCAACAAAAACCGAACAGGCACAGCAACCAAAAGCCATGCTCAAATCTGGACTGGGCGCTGACTCAGAATGAGGTCTATGGTAGGTTCATTTGGGGAAAGTGAAACAGGGGTTTGCGTTTTCCCCCTTGGCCAAACCACAGACGTGCTGGCCAGTTGGCAGCTGCCTGCTTTGCAAGAGCCCCACCCCCAGAATCCCATGGGGCACTCAGAGAAACCATCACAGTGGGCCCCTGACCACTGAGGAATTCTGCACAACTCCAGTATAGCACATCTTCTCCTTTTTACATAAAATGCCCATCAAAAAACTCTCCAAAGCCAGTTCAGATAAAGTGGGTACCACTTAGTGGGTAAACTAAAGTGGGTACCACTTAGGAAATGGGAGTAAACTAAAGTGGGTATCACTTAGGAAATGGGAGTAAACTAAAGTGGGTACCACTTAGGAAATGGGAGATTCTTAGCTTACTCCACAGTAATTTCTCCTGTGACTCCCACCCAGAGGGGGCGAGGTAAGGCGCTGAAGATGGGCAGCAGGGAGACCGAGCAGACACCCAGCACCGAGCCCTCCAGCACCAGATATCACTCTGATCCACCCTGAGCCCAGGAGAAGGTGAGGGTGTGTGTCTACTCCCGAATAACAAAAGGTAAGAAACTCTTGGTCGAGAGCCCAGAATTTCTCAACAAATGGCTGATTTCGCCTCCATGGATTCTGTTATTTGGTTCAAAAGCTTCCATTTAAGGGTAGAGGGACAAAAGCGTCTAACTGCTAATAATTGTCCCTGAAGTTTATGCAGCCGCCAACAATTTACAGAATTCTTTTACATATATTTAAAAGACTTCAAACCTCCCAAGTGGGTAGCTGTTCCTTTTGATCCTGGAGTGTGTTCTGCTGATGAGAATTTTTGCTAGTCTCTGTTTTCCTCTTTGGTGCTGGGGTGGGGGTGAGTGGGGGACCCACAAGTCTATGTGGAGGGGGAAGTAGGGAATTGTTAACTCATTTTATAGACTTTATAAAATGTAAATAGACAAATACATAACGGGAAATATGTATTTATGTATAATGCTATGCATTTACATACTTATAAAATAGAAATTTGAAATACAGGGGATAGATACTCAGAGAGGTGCCAGCTGCCAACTCCTGACAACCTAGATAGCCCACAGAGCCAACAAAGCTCAACTCACCACTTCTTTCTGCAAGAGAGGCACTGGCTCAGAGCATCAAGGTCAAGGGTGCCATAGTTACGTGATTCAGGGGGGGTCTGGTTTAAGATAGGTCTTCAATGGTGAGGAGCTGACTGGGATTGAACTGAGTTTTTTTTTTTTAATATAATAGTTGAGGATTGGAGAATAGAGAAAGGAAGATTTTTTAAACAGTTGTGGGGTGCCTAGGTGGCTCAGTCGTTTAGCATCTGCCTTCGACTCAGGTCACAATCCCAAGGTCCTGGGATCGAGCCCCAAGTTTGGCTCCCTGCTCAGCAGGAAACCTGATTCTCCCTCTCCCTCTCCCACTCCCCCCTGTTTGTGTTCTCTCTCTTGCTGTCTCTCTCTGTCAAATAAATAAATAAATAAATAAATAAATAAATAAATAAATAAAATCTTTTAAAAATAAAATAAGAGTAAAAAGTGTTTGATAAGCCCAGCTGAGGAACCTGTTGTTCTGGGAAAGGGGCTGTTTACCCTGGCGAAGTCTAGTAGAGTAATAAACGCAAGTTCAGATGAACGGCTCTTTGGAATGCTCATGAGGCAAATAATAAAGTTAGGTGTAACCTCATCTTCCTGGGCAGGAATTTCCTGCAGAAACTGGAGGGCTCCTCTTTAGATCACAGTCTTAGAACTTAATCCTATTAAGCTGTGGGGCTGCAGGGAGTTTCATGCTTTAAGAGTAGTGACTTAGGGGCACCTGGGTGGCTCAGTTGGTTAAGTGTCTGCCTTTGGCTCAGGTCATAATCCCAGGGTCCTGGGATCGAGCCCTGCATCGGGCTCTCTGCTCAGTGGAGAGCCTTCTTCTCTCTCTCCCTCTGCCTACTGCTCTGCTTACTTGTGCTCTCTTTGTCAAATAAATAAATAAACTCTTTTATTTTTTAAAGATTTTGTTTATTTATTTGACAGAGATCACAAGTAGGCAGAGAGGCAGGCAGAGAGAGAAAGGAAGGGAAACAGGCTCCCTGCTGAGCAGAGAGCCCGACGCGGGGCTTGATCCCAGGACCCTGAGATCATGACCTAAGCCGAAGGCAGAGGCTTAACCCACTGAGCCACCCAGGCGCCCCAATAAATAAACTCTTAAAAAAAAAAAAAAAAAGAGTAGTGATTTGCCCAAGGTCTTCTGGAAGTTGACCTTGGTCTTCAGATTCAGGTCGAGCTCACCTTGCTCAGACTTTGCCAGAAAACCCCTCCAGTGGAGTTGCAGCAGGCTCTGTGCCAACGCCATCTCATGACGATGGTGGCCCCGTGACAGGTATTGGAGTGAGGGCACGGGGCAGAGCAGCAGGGGAGGGGGCCCCTGGCCCTGAAGTGGCAAGGGGGGATTTTTCCCTGGGACCATCAGAGGGAGCATGGGACACCTTGATTTTGGATGTCAGCCTCCAGAACTGTAAGAGAGTCAATTTCTGTTGTTTTAAGTTCCCCACTTCAGTCCCACTCTGCCAAGTGCAGCACATGCCCTTTATTCAGCACCTCTGAATGGGAAACAAGTGCCCTGGGGTGTGATATGCGCCTCCCCAGGCCTCTGAGGAGGTGAGGGAATCGAGAGCTGAGAGTCCACGTCTTAGTTTTTCTGGCAGCCTAGCCACTTTACCAACATTGAGGGAGGGACCCTTTAAAAAAAAAAAAAAAAGATCCCAACCAATCAATTCTGGAAAAGCTTCAAAATGCAACACCGCTGGCCACGGAGCTCTCCGAGTCTCTCCTCCAGAGGGGACAGCCTGATGCCCATCAGGGCTACACAAGAAAGGACCAGAAGGTGTGGAAGAAAAGGCAGGGCTCAAGATCCTGACCCTTGGTGCATGGGTGGGCGTGGCCACGGTCACAGCCTTTCCTTGAAGACAGGAGCATTTGGAAATCTGGGTCACTTCGGAAGCCTCCCCACAGGAACCGGCAGCTGTTCCAGAGGAGGCCAGCACTGCGCTCTGAGTTCACTGGCCAGCCTGAAAATAGCTTTCCCCAGGAGAAACAAGGTTCGGCAATAACGAATTTGGCAAAGGATGACAGGGATCACGGCGGTGACTCCTGCTGGCAATCCAGAGACAGAGAACAAGGATGTGAGGTCCCGCCCTCCAGGGAGCGGTGCGGGAGAGAGAGCTAGGCGTCGAATGCTGGAGTTTCCCAAGTGGGTCCTTCCATATCCCTTTCCCACCACTTGCTGATGAGAAGCCTGAGGTTGGGGAGGCTGATTTGCCCCGGGGCCGGCGCCCTCAAGAAATCCCACCACCAACAGGGGGCTTGGCACCAGAATTCATTTCCAGGTTCCATGTTCCTCCGGGCACACAGGCTGTTCACACATCCCCAGGGACAGAGGGAGGAGTGGCAGGTGTCGGGAGGCAGCGGGAACCCAGGGCCGAAGTTTCAAGTGGATCCTTGGGTGGTCGAGGGAGGAGCCTGTTGAGTTCCCACCATAGCAGCAAGATGGAAATCTGAGGGCCCCCAAGCACCTGCGGAATTGGAGGGTTTGGGGGAATCTGGCGGGGGAGGGGCGGGGAGAGGGCAGAACCTCAAATATTGTCTTCTGACACTATCTCCAGAGATGTAATAGCAAAGGGTGGGAAACACGAAACATTCCTCATGACTTGAGAGCTGAGGTTCATAAAACTATCATGGGGAGGGGGTGGGGTCGGGGGAGGGGCTTAAAAGTCCAGAAGCCTTGTCCCATCCCCAGGGATTCTGTCACCAGGGACCTGGTGGAACCTGGGTCTGGGATGTCAGAGCTGGGGGGCGGGATGGGGGCGGGCGGTGGTTCCAGGAGTATCCACAATGGTAGACCCCTGTTTTAGAGGTTTCCAGGTTTTCAAAATCCTCTGCTGGTGGCTGCTGTTTCTCCTCCTTTGAAGAATTATACAAGGAGCTTTGGGGTTTGTAGGCAGGACATGAGGTTAGCATCAGGCGGCGCAGAGGCACACCCAGGTCTGGGTGAAGGGAGAAGGCTCAAGGGACACTGGGTCGGTGCGTTCCGCGTGTGCTTAAATTTAGGAATAATGTCCATATCATAGACTTGACCCTTTGAAGTTTACAGTTTAATGACCGTCTTGACAGATGACTATAATAGCGTGACCATCAACCCCAATCAAGTTCTAGAAAGTTCTATCCCCAGGAAATCATCTTTAGAGACACTTCTGGATGCAGTTCCAGGGGCATGATTGGAGACAGAGGTTCCAAAACCTTACCCCCACCCCCACCCCCAAATTCTCTGCCCCTCTGCAAGTCATGTGTCAAAGGCACCTGTTTCTGGCCCAGGCAACTTCCCTGATAGTTGGAAGTAATTATTCCCCCAGAAGCCCCACTCTGCCTTGTTAGAGTGTCTGTAGAAAATGCCAGGTTGCTAATGTCACTTCTCTTGCTTCCAAGTTCAATTTTCCAGACCCAGACAACACCCACAGTCAATACCTCCCACGGTGGCTAGAGCCACTTCTGGTGGCAGAAAAACATTCACCTGCTACCCAGAGCAATTACAAGTGCTTTCCTCATGCAGCTGTTCCCCGCTCCTGAGAAAGCATTTAATTGGTTTGGAGGTCGCAGGATCCTCTTCCAATTTGGGTCCTATCACGCAGCTGTCATGTGCACCGGGGACCATCCAGACTGGGCTTCTTCGGAGGACACACCATCGTCCCCTCTTAGAAACAGCATTAGTCCTTTAGCTATTGTCTGGTTCCCTTCAAAAGACAGACAGCTCGGTAGGCTGGAGCTCGTCTTGGTCTCCAGGTCAGTTATTTGGGAATCAGGATGGAAGGGGCAGAATCAGAGTTTTCAACTCAGCCTCTTCCCCTTTTCCAGAGCAGCCACTGTAAGGATGGAACAGGGTTGCTAGGGCAGCAAAGGGCCTGGGAGAGCTGACCTTTCAGATTTAATGGAAGGAGAGTGGCCCACCTGCGGGCCCATCAGCTTGGTTTCCAGGCCTGGGAGGAGACCCTGTGGCAGGCTAAGCGGCAGGAAGGCCATGAACAGGGAGCAGTATGCGTATGGACATTACATTCAACAAAATGTTCCCATTAGGGAGGACTTTGGAGAAAGTGGGGAGGGGGATGGGGCTTCAGTCCCAGGGGAAAGTCAGCGAAATGCCCACTCACAGGGATTCTCCAACACAAAGCACTCTGGTAAGTGTGTGATGTCTGCTGTGCTCCCGGGCCCCCAGCAATGGAAGAGCTCGGTGCTCCCCTGGGCCCTGGAAGGACTTTGGTTACAGCAGAGCCTCCCAGACTGTCCAGGGCTGGGCGTCTTCAAAGGGAGCTCAGCAGCTGAACCTGCAGCGGAGAGGGCTCGTCTGGACACCTGCTCACTCCCAGCACACTTGGTTTTTTGTTTTCTATTCTGGTTGCCTTTTTTTTTTTTCCTCTTAGGATTTTATTTATTTTTTCAGCAAGAGAGAGAGGGAGAGCAAGCGAGTGCACAAGCCAGGGGAAGAGCAGAGGCAGAGGGACAAGCAGGGTCCCAGCTGAGGAGGGAGCAAAATGCAGGACTCGGTCCCAGGACCCTGGGAACATGACCTGGGCTGAAGGCAGACGCTTAAGAGACTGAGCCACCCAGGCGTTCCCCCACCACCGCTTTTTTAAAAACACTTTGTTTCTAGAACAGTCTTAGGTTCACAGTGAAATTAAAAGGAAGGTACAGAGATTTCCCATTTGCCCGCTCCCCTCCACCTCCATGCCCAGTGTCCTTGTCAACACTCCCCACCAGAAGGCTAGACTCATTAGGACCGATGAATCCAGAGAGACACGTCACCACCCCTCCCAAAGTCCACAGTTTACAGTAGGGCTCGCTCTAGGTGTTAGACTTACTATGGGTTCGGACCAAGCTGAAATGATGTATCCATCATTCCAGTCTCATACAGAGAAATGTCACTGCCCTAAAAAATCCCATGCTCTGCCTACTCACCCCTCCTCCCCCGACCCCTGGCAACCACTGATCTGTCTCCATAGTTGTGCCTTTTGCTGAATGTCACATAGTTGGGCTCACGCAGAGCGCAGCCTTTGCAGATTGGCTGCTTTTCCTTAGTAAAATGCATTTGCGCTTCCTCCTTGTGATTTCATAGCTTGCTAGCTCATGTTCTTGTAGCCCTGAATACTCTTCCATTGTCTGGACGGACCACCTTTTATTTATCCATTCACCTCCTGAAGGACATCTTGGTTGCTTTCAGGTTTTAGCAATTATGAACAGAGCTGCTATAAACATCGGTGTGCAGGTTTCTGGGGAGGAACTACATACTTGTTTTTCACCAGAGCAGGGAGAGGGATCACCGCGGCTCCAGGGAGACAAACAGCGCCCCGGCGACAGCCAGGTCCCCTCCTCTGTCTCTCGGAGTCTCTGCGCTGGCTCTTCTACCCACTGTAAGCCCCATCCCACCCAAGCCTGCATGCTGTCAACATCTCAGATGACACCGTGTCCACAAAGCTGTCCCCAAGTGCCCCACTAGGAAGCAATGTCTCTTTTCTTCATTCTCTTTTAAATAGCCTTCTAATTTGAGAGTCATTTTAGATTCACAGGGAAGTTCAAAGATAGTAGTGCGAGCTCCCATAGACGCCACGCCCCGCGTCCGCTATGCTCTCATCTGTTACCATGGTACATTTGTCAAAACTAAGAAATTAATTGGTACGTGAAACCTCACCCGTTACTCTGTTTTCGTTAGTTTTTCCCCTGATGTCCTTTTTCTGTCCCAGGACCGCCTCCCGGATGCCACATTACATTCAGTTGTCATTTCTCCGTAGGCTCCTCTGATTCACAACAATTCCTCCATCTTTCCTTGATTTTGATGATCTCGGCAGTTTGGAGGATTACTGGGCAGGGGTTTGGAAGAGAGCCCCGTGGATTGGGATTGTCGGATGTCTTTTTCCTCATGCTTCGATGGGGCTGTGGGATTCTGGGAGAAAGGGCACGGAGCGGGAGATGTCCCCCATCCTCACTGTTACACCCTGCTCTTTGTTCTTTTCTGCTCCATCCCTCCGGTCCAGCCCTATCTGTCCTCCACAGAGCACATCACAAGAAGGACCCACCTTCTTATGCGCCTGCGGGACCATACGTTCCCTGAGTGAATGGCACTGTCCTCGCCCGGAGGTCCGTAAGACGCTACTGGAGAACGGTAATGACAATTTCAAATACCCTTTCCTGGGTGCTTGGGTCGTGGAGCTGGGAAGATGATCAGGAGCAAGGATGGTCTCCCGTGACTGGGGGCAGGGTGCTTGGTGTCTCTCTGGTTCTCTCTGTCTGTGGATGTTCTCTGCAGAGATGGTGTGGGGGGGGGGGGCTCGTGAGGTGTGTTCTGCCTCAACTTGGTCTCTTTTGTTACTGAGGATGCCCTCAGAGAGAGACGGCTGGGCTTCTAATCCAGGGGGAAGAAACAGCTCCCTCCACCCTACTGTAAGAACGAGGTTCAATTAGCGGCTGTGTTTGAGTGAAGTGCTGCCTGGAGAAGGCGGATGTGGGTCAGGAGGCAGTGGGCTGGGACTGAATAAATCCCTTTAGTGCCCTGGACAGGAAGAGACATCTGTCCTGCCTCTTCCCTATATGTAATTCCAAATAAAAATCACAAAGCACAGAATTTGCATGCATGTTGAAATTAGAATATCTTCCTACTTACTAATCTGCCTGCCATTTTTCTGCAAAGATTTGTTGATCATGAATTTTCCTTCTTGCTTCTGCTTTGTCTCCCCGCTGCGAAGCCAGGCTCAGGTGGGAGGTCCCTCACTGCCTTCCCAGCGTCTTCTCCTCCCCTGTCCTAAAGGCAGGCCGCCCTCATGCTCCTCTAGATCATCCTTCGGGCCCACAGAGCCTCTTCAACCACTGAGACCAGTTATTTTGCAAACCCCACTCTTGTGAAGCTCTTGGATGCTTTCCTTCCTGAGAGTAGAAAAGCAGAGCTCAACTCCCTCCCCACCCCCCACAGCCGGTGTTCCTTAGCTGCAGATGGCTCAAATCCTTCAGAAAAGGCATGACCAAGCGCCATAAGGATGGCAGAGCCCATCAAAGAGACCACGGGGAAGCCAGCAGCATCACTTTACTCCCATGGTGCGTCTGGCCCCTGCTTCTTCATTGGTGCCCCCAGCTATGTTGTGGGAGCCCCTTCTGCTGGCTCCCAAGAGACCGCTGAGCGCGTCTCTTCCAGACTCTCTTTGGTGATGTAATGTCAGGATTACACCAGAGCAATTAGCAAGCACTACAACCCAGGACTTCTCTCCCCAGAGCTGGAGGCTAAACATATTTGGTTTCCCACCATGACCAATTGGTACCATGAGTCCTCTCCAAAAATCCAAATTGATGGGGGCTCCCTTCTCCTCAAATGCTCCACAGAAAACCTCTTCTTTTTATAATTCCACTGGGGCACCTGGGTGGCTCAGTCATTCTGGGTGGCTCGTGCCTTCTGCTCAGGTCATGATCCTAGGGTCCTAGGGATCGAGCCCCGCATTGGGCTCCTTGCTCAGCGGGCAGTCTGCTTCTCCCTCTGCCACTACCCCTGCTTGTGTTCCCTCTCTCGCTGTGTCTCTCTCTTTCAAATATATAAATAAAATCTTTAAAAATCAATCAATTTACTAAGTCCATAGTCAAGCCTCCAGGGTCCTTCCTAGCTGCGTTCCTTTGGGCAAGTCTCTGGGCTTCTCCGGCCTTCTGGTCCCCCATCCATGAAACAGGGACAGTACTATGTATCCCTTTTGCAGGTCTAATTGGGCTTTAGAATGCGCCGGTACCCCTGTAATGAGTGTACCAGTGGACCATGGGAAACCTCTCTGCAATGGGGGGGGTGGTCTTCCTCTTCCTCACAATCCACTCCCCAAGTTGGGGGTCCTGCCCTATGGATGCGGGGTCTAACTCTGACAGCAGCACGAGTAGGGGCCAGTGGGAGTGGTCTGCCCTGAGAGTTGGCAATAAGGGAGCAACAGTCTGTAGAGAAGTGAAAAAGAAGACCAAGACTGACTGAACACCAAGACTGGTCTGCTTTTTAAAAAAAAAACATCATGTGCCCACGATGATAAGGAACATTAGTGATAAAATACTCCCCCTCTCTCAGCTGGGGGAAACTCTCCCGCTGCCCCTCCTCTTTGGGAGGCATCTACTGGCAGCTGCCCATTGTGGGTGCTCAATTGCTAAGGGAGGGACCTGGTTACAGAGAGGCTTTGGACACTCACCATCATGGTGCCTCAGGTCTCTCCTTGCCCCCCCCCCCCCCCGCAAAAACCAGCTCTCTGGGGTTTAGAGAAGATCTGTAGCATTTTCCTGCCTTGGCATCTATGGTAGTTTTCCATTATTTTGCCATTCATCCCATCTAGTCATGGAATCAATCTCTTCTTCCATCTGGGCTCGGCCATGACTTTCTTTGTCCAACAGGATGCTGTGGGAGGGATGATACCCAAGTTCCAAGCCCAAGCCTCAAGAGTTTTGGCAAGCTTTTGCTCTCCCTCCCAGAACCCTGGTGCTACCATAGGCAGAAGCCTGGAAATATCCACGAACTAAATAGATGGGGACTTTCAAACCCTGGGGAGTGAAGCAGCTTGCCCAAGGTCACAAGGACGGAGAGTGATAAAGCCAGGATTCAGACCCAATGCCAGAAAAAATTGTGCATACTCTGTACCAATTGTCTGGGAAGGAGAATACAGGTCACTTGCAGGTCATGCAGGTCACTTGTACAGCTCCGAACTTGGTGGGCTTTCCTTCTGTAAAGAAGATAAATGATTTCAGGACCTTGTAACAGCGATTTCTTGGAAAATCTGTGCCAGCAGACAGCCCTCCTCCCTACTCAATCACACTTCTGCGCTGCCCTGGGACGATGTTGCACTAACTGACCAGATGTTGCCAGCATCAGCCCTGAGGAAGAATCACCTTCTGCCCAAACACTGAGAAAAATGGAGCACCCAGGTTCAGAGTCTGCCTTCCCCTTCCCCACGTCCCTAGCAAGACAGCTTGGATGAGGTCTCAGAAGGAGGCAGGTGCAAGAGGAAAGGAAGACCACCCACATGAGAACAAGCAAAGGCTATTTTTCCAGAGTTTTCGGTAGGAAGGGAGCCAGCCACCACCGCTTGCCTTTGGCAGAGATTCACAGGCAAGCAGGGGAGTGGGAAGCTTTCTAGCAAGAAAGAGAAGGATCCAGGGGTGCCCCAACTGGAGGTGTGGACATAGAGGAGCTAGAAGTGGGGGCATCCTCTGTGATTGGTTAGGGAGGCATATTTGGCCTTCTCCTATTGGTCCTAAACTGGAAGGGGGACACACAGGAGGGAAGCTGTCAGTTACATCCAGCCATGGATGACAACCCAGTCACTTGGTGAGGATTGCTACAGGAGTTGTGGGTTTCCTTCCTGAACTAATGGTTGTACATTGTGGGTCTGAGTTCTGTTTTATATATGGCTTGGTCATAGCTATTTGTATGCTTACCATCACACGGAATTCAAGTCCCAGCATATTTCTCCTAGCCATTCAGCCCTGTCCTTATTTCTCTCAGAACAATCCAGTGTCACAGTCTCCACAGTGTGTGAAATATGCCTTCCCCTAAACCCCCAGGCTCTCAGCAGCCAGAGGACACAGCTGAGCAGAGCTCCAGCAAGACTGCCACCTCTTTGGGGACTCCAGCATAGAGCTCTGTTCCTGTTCATGTCCCCATCCATCATCTGAGATGTCTGTGGAGGAAAATCCACCTTCTGAGTCACCTAGAACCCACGTCACACACCCCCGCCTTGCCACCCCCATTTCCTCCAACACTGATCAGGTACAGTCAATGACCTTCACATTTTCACTCTGAGGAGAAAAATTTTGCACAAAGGACCTCTTAAAGCCAGTAATTGTGAATGAACAGACTTCAAGGGACATTCTACTCTCTGGCTTCTTTTCCTGTTTAAGCAAGAAGAGAGACTTAAGACTTAAGGCTTAAGGACTCCCTGCTCACTTCCCATGCTCAGTGCAGACTTTCCCCCAAGTCTTTTCAATTCAATATCCAGAATCTTTCTCAGTTCCGTCCAGTTTCCAACTCTCTCATCCCCATCACCCCTACCCCAACCCCAGCCAGCAGCATCTCCCTACCAGGCTTTCCCTACAAGTCTCCTGGGTTCATTTAAATGAGCCCAAGCCACCAAACTCTGTTTGAAAAAAAAAAAATTACAAAGGAGTATATTTTTCTTACAAAGAGATAAGAGGGGAAGGATCAAGGAATCCCCAAGGAATGTTCTCCTCGGGGCTTAAGAAAGAAACCTCGCAAGTACTTATTTTTGGAAAATAAAGATGTCATTTTATTTTCTGTTTTGTGTTTGTTTTCTCTATAGTTGACGTACAATAGTATATTCATTTCAGATGTACAACATAGTGTTTCGACAAGTCAGTACATTACACAATGCTTACTGTGAGAAGGATGCATTTTAAGTCTAATTACCAGGGCAAACCATTAGAACCAGAGATATTTTGGAGTTTATGGGTCACAGCTATACCTGCAATGCAACCATGTCCAAAATCTAGGCGTCTTAGAGAAGATCTTTTCAGATACACCTTTTGCAAAGACAGTATTAAGATGTGGGATAGGATCCACTTTTCTACAGCTGCAAGGAAAGAGGCAATATTTGTTTTTTATCTTGATGAGAATTTTTCACCAGCAGTTAGAAGGACCTGCAGTTTCCAGATCAAGCACTAGAACTTGACTAGTAAACGTGGAAGAATTTGCCCAAGTAACTTGAAAATTGTGGGAAAAAAATGAAAGAGGAGAAATCACAACCAACATCAAAGAAATACAGTCAGTTAGAAGGACATATGAGCAACCGTATGCCAACAAATTGGGCAATCTGGAAAAAATGGATGCATTCCTAGAAACCCTAAAAACATAAAAACTACCGAAACGAAAACCGGAAGAAATAAAACACATGAAAGACTCATAACCAACAAAGAAATTGAAGCAGTAATAAAAAATCTTCCAACAAACAAGAGTCCAGAACCAGATGGCTTTCCAGGGGAATTCTACCAAACATTTAAAGAAGAATTAATACCTATTCTTTTGAAGTTGTTTCAAAAATTAGAAATGGAAGGAAAACTTCCAAACTCATTCTACTAGCCCAGCATTACCTTGATCCCAAAACCTGGCAAAGACCCTGCCAAAAAGGAGAATTACAGACCAATATCCCTGATGAACATGGATGCTGAAATTCTCACCAAGATATTAGCCAATAGGACCCAACAGTATATTAAAAGGATTATTCACCAAAACCAAGTGGAATTTATTCCTGGGCTGCAAGTTTGGTTCAACATCCACAAATCAATCAATGTGATACATCACAATAATAATAATAAAAAAGATCAAGAAACACAAGATTCTCTCAATTGATACAGAAAAAGCATTTGACAAAATATAGCATCCTTTCTTGATTAAAAGTCTCCACAATGTAGGCATAGAGGGAACATACCTCAATATCATAAAAGTCATAAAAGAAAAGCCCATAGTGAATATCATACTCAATGGGGGAAAATCTGAGCGCTTTTCCCCTTAAGGTCAGAAACATGACAGGGATGTCCACTCTCACCATTGTTGTTCAACATAGTACTAGAAGTCCTAGCCTCAGCAATCAGATGACAAAAAGAAATAAAAGGCATCAGAACTGGCAAAGATGTCCAACTCTTACTCTTTGCAGATGACCTGATACTCTGTGTGGAAAACCCAAAACATTCCATGCTAAAATTGCTAAAAAGTCATACAGGAAGTCAACAAAGTGACAGGATATAAAATCAATGCACAGAAATCAGTTGCATTTTTATACACTGACAATGAGACAGAAGAAAGAGAAATGAAGGAGTTGATCCCATTTACAATTACACAAAAATCCATAAGATACCTAGGAATAAACCCAACCAAAGAAGTAAAGGATCTGTATTTTTAAAACTACAGAATACTTATGAAAGAAATCGAGGAAGACACAAAGAAATGGAAAAACTTTCCATGCTCATGGATTGGAAGAATGAATATTGTTAAAATGTCTATGCTACCAGAACTATCTACATATTCAATGCAATCCCCATCAAAATACTATCAACTTTTTTCACAGAGCTGGAACAAATAATCCTAAAATGTATGTGGAACCAGAAAGATCCTAAATAGGCAGAGGAACGCTGAAAAAGAAAACCTAAGGCTGGTGGCATCACAATTCCGGACTTCAAGCTCTATTACAAAGCTGTAGTCATTAAGACAGTATAGGAGTAGCACAAACACAGACACATTGATCAACAGAACAGAATAGAGAACCTAGAAATGGACCCTTAAATCTCTGGTCAACTAATGTCAACAAAGAATATAGGAAAAAAGACATTCTCTTCAACAAATGGTGTCAGGAAAATTGGACAGCTACATGCAGAAAAATGAAACTGGACCATTTCCTTATGCCACACACGAAAATAGACTCAAAATGGATGAAAGACTTAATGTGAGACAGGAATCCATCAAAATCCTAGAGGAAAACACAGGCAGCAACCCTTGACCTCAGCCACAGCAACTTCTTGCTAGACATGTCTCCAAAGGCAAGGGAAACAGAAGCAAAAGTGAGCTATTGGGATTTCATTAAGATAAAAAGCTTTTGCACAGCAAAGGAAACAACTGACAAAACCAAAAGATAAATTACAGAATGGGAGAAGATATTTGCAAATATCTTATCAGATAAATGGCTAGTATCCAAACTCTATAAAGAACAAACTCAATACCCCAAAATAAAAAAATCCAGTCAAGAAATGGGCAGAAGACATGGACATTTCTCCAAAGAAGATATACAAATGATCAAAAGACAATGAAAAAATGCTCAACATCACTTAGAGTCAGGGAAATACAAATGAAACCACAGTTTTCATGGCTAAAATTAACAAATCAGGAAATGACAGATGTTGGTGAGGATGTGGAGAAAGGGGAACCCTCCTACACTGTTGGGAATGCAAGCTGGTGCAGCCATTCTGGAAAACAGTATGGAAATTCCACAAAAAGTTAAAAATAGAGCTACCCTATGACCCAGAAATTGTACTACTAGGTCTTTACCCAAATTATACAAACCTAGTCATTGGAAGGGACACCAACACCCCAAGTTCACGATAGCCAAACTATGGAAAGAGCCAAGATGTCCATTGACAGATGAATGGATAAAGAAGATGTGGTGTGTATATGTGTGTGTGTACACACACACAATAAAATATTACTCAGCCATCAAAAAAAATGAAATCTTACCATTTGCAATGATGTGGCTAGAACTAGAGGATATTATGCTAAATGAAATAAGTCAATCAGAGAAAGACAATTATCCTATGATTTCATTCATATGTGGAATTTAAGAAACAAAACAGAGGATCATAGGGGAAGGGAGGGAAAAATAAAATAAGACAAAATCAGAGAGGAAGACATACCATAAGAGACTCTTAACTCTATGAAAGAAAATGAGGGTTGCTGGAGGGGCAGTGGGTTGAGGGATAGGGTAACTGGGCAATGGGCATTAAGGAGGGCATGTGATGTACTGAGCCCTGTGGTTATATGCAACTGGTGAATCACTGACCTCTACCTCTGAAACTGATAATATACTATATGTTAATGAATTGAATTTAAATAAAATCACATTTTTAAAAACTTGTGGGAAAACAAATGGCAGAAAGAGAGCTCTGACAGTGGGATGCAAGTGTGAAGTGTTGCCTCTGTGCCCTCCTCCCCCTCCTCCCCCTCTAGCTCAGCTCCCCACTCAGCAGCCAGAGGGAACCTACGAACCCTCCACCCACCCTCGTCTCTGTGTCCCTCCTCTGCTTAAACACACCACTTGACTCTGGGACCCACTGCTTTTGGAGCAAAGACTCTCCTGCTGGGGATGATGAGGTCCTGCACATGCCTTCCACCCCGTCCCCATCCCTGGTCCGGTTGACTTTCCTGTCCCTGTCCCTGGATGTGCCAGCCTCCCGGTCTTCCTTCACCATTTGGAGGAGAAACACCTGTCCATCAGGAACATTTGCTTTAGACTTGTGATGAGTGAAGAATTAGTGCCTACCATATCTGAGCCTGTATTTCCTTGTTAGGTTTGTTCCAACAGCTAGCATGACCTTAACTGACCAGCCAGGGTATTCAATCAACAGCTCTCAGAGTCTCTTTTCTGGTTTTTAAGAGGAGGATTACATTACCCACCTTCTGGGGTTGTTAGAGGGTGGTGTGAAACTCCCAGCATGGGGCCAGCTCAACGACAGGGGAGCTAAGTCATAAGAAGGCAATGCGGCTAGAGCTGTCAGATTCGGAAGCACATTTCCGGCTAACGGAGAGAGGAAGAGAGAAACAGAGTTGCCTCTGATAATAAGGATCTCTCAGAAATAATGGCTTGTGATTGCATCAGAGCCAAGCAGAAAAATTGAAAGGAAAAGAAAAATACAGTGGTTGAATGTCAGGGTTTGAAGTTGGACAGAACTAAATCTGGGTTCCTGCTTTACCACTTACAAAGCTCTGTTGTCTTTGACCAGTCTTTTAACTTCTTTGAGCTCCCGTTTCCTTGTGAAGATACCAACCAACTAACCCTATGGGGAGGGAATCCAAGGGCATTAATGAGGACTTTTGCCTGCAGGCAACCAAATCTGTCCTAGCTAAGGAGTTTATTAAGGAGACTAGAAAACGTACAGAACTATTCTGAGGGCTGAGGAAGTTGGCTCTGAGCCAAGCTTCCATAAACAACTACCCAAACCACCCAAAGGTCGACCAAAAGGGCTGCTCCCTTGCCTGACCAGAAACCCACAAGATCCAGAAGCAGCTGATGCACGATCCATGCCACGTCTAGCCCAGCCTTTGCCGGGAAAATGGACAGACGCCCCGCCTCTCTGCCGTAGTGCAGATCAAAGTCTCACACAAGATCATCCCGTACGTGGGACCCACAACACAGCTGTTAGGGGGCCTGGAAAATGCCTCGCTTTCCAGTCTTTGCCGTGTAAGAAGTTACTTGAGAAAGAGGTCCGAAAGGGTACTGAGTTACTGAGTGAGCCAGTATCTCTACGGAAAACATCTAGTGGGGTCTCTAGCACACAGAAGCCGCTCGATACATTTTAATGAGAGGTAGCGGAGCATAGATGTTAAGGATCTAAATTCTGCAGCCTTATAGCCTGGGTTCAAATCCCTGCTCTGCCACTGTTTCTGTGTCCATCTACTTCCCCTCCCTCTCTTTCCACTGACATGGTCAGACCAATGACTATAGGTCATATGCCTTCTAGGCTTACTGTGAATGTCAGGTGGTTTAGTAATGCTTGGAAGTATCTGGTTCATGGAGGCTCAGTCACATGACCTGCCACCAGCCCACTCTTTGTCCTGGTCTTCATGACTCCAAACAGCAACTGCATTCACTAGAGATCTCTAGTGGGCATGTGAACTTTCCAGACTCTGCAGGCCAACCTCACCTCTCATTTGAACATCTCATTCCTTCCCCCAAATGCTATGGAGTCACTGAAAGCCAGCTCCCCACTCATGGTTGCAATGTACTAACCTGCCTTCCTTTTTATGCTTTCCCTACTTTAAATGCAGCAGAGCTATGCTCTCCTCATGGTTCGGTTTTGATCTACTCGGATCCTTGGAGTACAGCAGTAAATAAGAAAAGGTCCTCGCCTTCGAGGAGCCTGCCGTCTATCAGGGAGACCTAGTAGAGAGACAGTTAAAACATGGTCCATGCCATGGGGGATGTGAATAAGGCACAGAACTAACACAGAAAAAGAGCCTTAGGTTAACTAGGGTTTCAGACAAGAGCTCCAGGGAGGAGGTGGTGAGGGGGTGTCACGAATGCTAAATTGGAGGCAGAAAGCAGAACAAGAGGGTCGTCTGGGCGGCTCAGTCAGGTAAGGCATCTGCCTTCAGCTCAGGTCATGATCCCAGGGTCCTAGGATGGAGCCCCATATCAGGCTCCCTGTTCAGCAGGGGGTCTGCTCCCTCTTCCTCTGCCCTTTGTCCCCACCTTGTGTTTTCTCTCTCTCCCTCTTTCTCTCTCACATAAATAAATAAAATCTTTAAAAAAAAATTTTTTTTTTAAAAAGCAGAACAGGAGAAGATATACCAGACAGAGGGAGCATTACGTGCAAGGGCACTGTGGCATGAAAAGCAGCACAGGGTGTCCAGGCGATGACAAGGAGATCTATGTTTTGGAAGTACAAGGTGTGCTGTGTGGAACAGCAGAATATAGGATTAGCAAGGATTGTGAGAAGCCTTGAAAAGCTGCATTAGGGCATTAAGGAGGCAGGGGAAGGGTAAATATTTTTAAGCAGCTGAAGTACAAAGTATGACTTGCGTTTTAGAGCAGTTCCTGTGTTGTGGGCAGGCCTTGGTGCACATGAAAACGTGGGGCCCCTTGTTCAAAAAGCAGGAGAGACATGCTGTTCAATGTACCAATGTATTAAGTTTTTTCTTTAAAGATATTCTATTACTTATAAAAGGAAAGTTTTGTTTTTCTACTTTCCATTTGTATTGATTTCTGTTCTAATCCATATTTTCTTCCTTTGACTTGCTTTTGGATACAGTTTGCTCTTGTTGTGCTAGCTCCCTGAGATTGAAGGTTAAGGTATTGATTTGCAACTCTTTTTTTTTTTTTAATGGGCACTTAGAGCTGTAAATACCCCTCTAAGCACAGCCTCAGCTGTTTGGGGATGTCCTGTTTTTGTTTTCATTCATCTCGAAGTATTTTCTAATTTCCCCTGCCACTTCTTCTGCCCCATTGGCTCCTTAGAAAACCAAGGTGGAAGTTTAATTTCCCCATATTTGTGAATTTCCCGACTTCCTTTCTGTAACCAATTTCTAATTTGATGGCATTGTGGCCTGAGAATGTACTTTGTACAGTTTCATCCTTTTTTTAAAAAAAAGATTTTATTTATTTATTTGACAGAGAGCGATCACAAGTAGGCAGAGAGGCAGGCAGAGAGAGAGCAGAGAGCCCAATGTGGGGCTTGATCCCAGGACCCTGAGATCATGACCTGAGCTGAAGGCAGAGGCTTAACCCACTGAGCCACCCAGGCACCCCAGTTTCATCCTTTTAAATCAATTGAGACTTGCTTTATAAATTGGCACGTGTTCTATCCCAAGGCATGTTCCATGTGTGCTTGAGAAAAATGTACATTCTGAGTGGAGCCTTCTAGAGAGGTCTGTTCGAGCTGGCTGTTTACGGTGTGGTTCGCGTCTTTTTTTAATCCTTGCTGGTCTACTGTCTAGTTGCTCTATCTGTTACTGGAAGTGGAATATGGGGCAGCACTGGGCTGGATCGGCCGGTAGGGCGCTTGACTCTTGATCTCAGGGTCATGAGCTCGAGCCCCATGTAGGGTGCGAAGCCTACTTTTTTAAAAAGTAAAGAAATAAAGTAAAATAAAAATGAAGAAAGTGGAGGATTGAAATCCCCAAGTGTTATTGTTGAGTGGTTTATTTCTCTCCTTTCAGTTTACTTTTTGCTTCAAGTATTTCAAGGCTCTATTGTTAGGTGCATGTGTAATTATAACTGGTGTGTCTTCCTGATGGACTGACCCTTCTATCATTCTAAAACGTCCATATTTAACTCTAGTAACATCCGTGTTTCAGTCTGTTTTGTCTGATATCTGTATGGCCACTCCAGCTCTCGTGGGTGCCATGTGCATGTTCTAGCTCCTTCCATTCTTTTACTTTTAATCTACTTGTATCTTTGAATCTAAAGTGTTTTCTCAGAGAATTGGCACCCGCAAGGGGTAGGGTGGGCACACAGTGGGCTTTGGAGGTAGTACTCAGTCCGAAGACTTTTGAATCCTTCCTCTGGAAGCCGAGTCACTTTTGTTATGCTTCGTAACTTACGTGAGACCCGGTCTTGTTACCTGCACAATAGAGACAACAAAGCCTACTATCGTGGATGGTGGCATGGGAATGCATGAAGCTCTCGCCAACATTCCTGGTACCTAGAAGAGGATCAACAAAACTTTAGGACAATGGCAATGAGCAATTCTAAGTTGCAGACCCAGAGAGTGCTGAAGGACCCTTCAAACTTTTTGAAGGAGGTCTTTAGAGACATCCTAAGGCAACTCATTTCTTTTCCCATCTGGAAATTTAGAGCTTGGTCTTTAAAGGCTCTGCAGCATAATCCTGATTTCAACGGACATCTCTCTGGCTGTCCTTTACACACAAAGCCAGCGGCTGTCTTTGCTCTCGCCCCCACCCCCTCGCCCCCCACTAACACTCCTCTCCAGTTTGACACCAGACTTGATGAAAAGATGAGCGTTTCCTTCACGGACATGAGATTTTTGTTCTGACAAAAGCTGGCCGAATCCTTCTTGGATGTGCTGACAGCATTTTTATCACCTAGACATCCTCTAAAAAACTTGAACATGTCTAGCTTTTAATTGCCTTGCCCACCCACACAGAAGCTGTTTGGAGCATTAATCTGGGCTGTTTAGTACTTTCTGATTGCAACTCTACTGATGTAAATAGAACTACTGCTCTTTGTCAAGATGAGGGGAGACTTTACATTTCTTTTTTTTTTTTTTTTCTTCTCTAGTAGGAATTTCTCAAGAATCAATCACCAAAGAGCCCATCCACTTCATAATTTTAAGGGATAGACAACTATCACAAGGACAAGGTCAAACTACAAAGATAAGGCCTGAAGTAGAAGAAGAGGGGAGGGCGAGAATTGTAACAGAAAAAGCTGATGGGGGAAATTGTTATTTAACGGGATTAAAGCCAATAGCATCATAAATAAAAGGAGTGTTGCACGGGGCAGGCATGCATATTGTGCAACCCCTGCACATCAGCCACTGCATCACAGAGAACTAAAATCGGGAGACTCTAACCCAAGCTGGTACCACCCACGCAGGTGGCTAAGAGAGAGGCCATTTGCAGCCACAGTGGCATCTTGTAGAGGCAGAAAAAGTCAAATCATCCCAGCAGTACAGTAGTCATGCTTGTGGCAGGAAGGTACTTTCCTCATATTGAGACTGGACTTGTATCGGGAGGAAACAGGGTCAGTGTTCACCTTGTGAGGGTGCCTCCTCCTCAGATAACTCCGTGGGGAAATCTGCTGCAGCGCTCATGGTAGGGGGTTGAGTGGAATCAGAGTACCCACCACCACCAGCAGCAAAGGGATCAGAGAACATCAATTAGCTTCTGGCCAAACTTGAGGTGTCCATGATTACACAAGAGACGGAGGGAGATGAAGCCTTTCCCTGTTGGCATACAGCAGTGGCAGCACCGAGGTAGAATAACCATGCCACCAGCCCACACCACCCCAAATAAAGTCCTAACCCCCACTTGTGGGGAAAAAAAGCATGTGGTCCTCACCCCCATTTCCCTGCCTTCCGGGGGACATTGCTACATTCTGATCTCCTACCATCAACATTCTGGAGCTCAGTGAGAAGAGGGAATTGCTGATGGAGAATAATGGGGCTCCGGACACTTGAAAGAAAGTCTTTGGGGTGACGTAAAGAGGGATTTGGAGGAAATAAAGAGAAAGAGAGATAATTACCTCTTACTCATTAGTTTCTTTAGGACCTCGTGAACTCGGAATTAAGTTGATCAAGTTCAATATGTCAACAATTGTCACCAATCCATGCAAGCCCTCTCTTTTGTTTTATTATTATTTTTTTAACATCCAATCTCCAGCCCCATAATCTATTTCATACAACCTGATGTCTTTGCAGACAGGATGGAAGTAGGATGTGACGACTGACAGATCTTCCTCTACCTTGGGTCTCTGTCTCTCTCTGCATTCCCTCAGAACCATTTCTCCTTGTGTATGGGACTAAGCTGTTGGCTTATCTTCCAGTTGCACCTCTAGAGACAGACTCCAACTCTCTCTTCTTGCAATGCCAAAAATGTAACACCGACAAGGTGTTAGACTGGTGCAGTCTGGGTCTGATGCCCAACTCAGACCCATCACTCTAGTTGGGGAGTTTAAGTCTTATTTCAATATGGCTCTCCAAGTGAAGCCACATTGTTAGACTGAGAGAAGGGGCATTTCCTAGAAGGCAGACAGTGCATGCTTCTCTGGGAAGACAAAACAAAGGATGTCTACTTGGGGAAATTGCTGAAGTTCCTGGGTTCTTCATCCACCGTAGGAAGGACCTTTTGCTTTTATGCTCATTAGAGATTGTGAACCCAGCAGCTGTCTGATATAGTCATGCACCAGTCTTTCACTTTCTCCACAAAAACCTTCATGACTCCCAATCCTACTCTCTCACTGTTCTTTGAGCTACAAAGAGATGGGATGGTGATTATGGTGATACTAATTACAACAACTAATAAGAACTCACCATGTGCACCAACTCTACTGAGTACTAAGTAACTTCCATATATTAACATTCATTCCATTTTCATGATAACCTCAAAACTTAAGCACTATTAATATCCCGTTTTACGAATAAGGAAGCCAGTGCATAAAAATTAATCTGCCCAAGGTCATAAGGTTTGTATATGATGGAGCCAGGATTTTAACCCAGGTGCGCAGGCTTCCAAAATCCATCTTAAGTTCCAGTGAATGTTAGTGACAAGGCATGAGCTAGAATATGCATGCAGAGAGCAGAGAGAGCAGGAACACACTTTTTATTGTCTCATAGAGCACCAAGCACAAGACTTTGCACATCATGAGGACCTATGTGTTTCACAAGCTGAGTTAAATTGTGTGGCTCAGGAAAACCTGCCTGGGTTCTTCCCCAAGACAGTGAAGCAGAAGTATGCTACACATACCTGAGATTCTTGAATAAGGGAGGTGGGTGGATTGTTCAGAGTTTGTTGCAAAATATATAGTAGGCAGCTTAGGCTTCATGTGTATTTAAAGCAAAAGCATGCAATTGTGGTACATGCTGATTTGTGTTCCCTCTGTCATATTATACTGTAATATCCATAATTTTCAGATCTAAAGAGACTTATATCTGAGTTCTTGAGTGTTTTTATGGACCAATAACAGTAAGTCTATCCACATGGAAGCTGCGTGTTTAGAGAGGTTAATGAGTTTAAGTCACTTGTTTTCCACTGATTTGGCAGATGCATTGATATACTATTTTGTAGTCTCTAGATGATCGCCTCTAAGAGTCCAATTAGACACCAAATGTAGTCTTGATGGGAACTCTGGTTCTAAGGTTTAGGGTGTTTGTTTATTTTGTATTATTATTGAGATTCTAGGGGGGAAAATGGAGAAGTGGACAGGAAATCCAAGAATAGGAAATTTGGGAGCAGGTGAGTCCTAGACCTCACCTTTAACACATGAAGCGCAGGAATAGGGCACATAAAGAATGGAAAGCATCCTGGGATGTCTGGGTGGCTCAGTTGGTTAAGCATCTGCCTTGGGCTCAGGTCTTGATCCTGGAGTCCTGGGATTGAGTCCCATCTTGAGTCCTGGGATTGAGGCGGGGGTGGGGGGTGTCCCTGCTCAGCGGGGAGTCTGCTTTTGCTTCTCTCTCTCCTGCTCATTTCTCTTTCTCTCTTACTCTCAAATAATTAAATACAATCTCTAAAAAATATATTTTTAAGTAAAATAAATTTCAAAAAAAGAATGGAAAGCATCCTGAGAGAAAAGCTTGGCAGATGTCTTACCAAGAAGTTGATGGAGAGTTAAACATGGTAGGGGTGGCAGAACAGAGCTGGAAATCTCCAGATTGGGATCTGCATTTAGCAGGTCTGAGTTCCCCCACTGTGTTCTGACCCACACTTGTTGGAGGTCTGCAGCACCGGGGATGGCTCTGAGCTCCACTGAAGCATGAACCTCTTGTTTAGGTTGCCCTGATCCCGTTGCCCTCCTTCGGGAACCCTCACTCCACGCTTACTGTGGAATTTCATCCTATGTACTCATTTAGTCACTGGCTCAAATGAGACTAATCCTGGGTTGGCCGTGTGACCCAAGTTTGGCCCATGAGAGCCCTGCATCTCTCTGCCACTTAACTGATTCAGTGTCACCTTCCATTTTCAGACTTGGAAAAATCACAGAGTACCCAGGGTGGGCACCAAGGAGCTAGATGATGCAGTGCAGAATTGGGGGGCGGGGGGAGCAGGATATGTCCCAATGAGGTGAACTCTGACCAAGGGGAACAGGTGATGGGAAAGAGCCAAACAGAACCTGCATTCCTTTCTTCCTTTCCTTCATGGATGACAGTAAAGGGTAGTTCTCCCCTGCAATTCTTTGGAGAAGTTCCATGTGCTGAACAAACATGTCTACTAGGTTACCTGCTTTGTCCCTTCTCGGCTTGTCACGAAGTAGCATCCAGGGTGATAATGACTTGCGCCACGTTGTTTTCCTTCCTTTCTTCCCCATCCCCACGTCCCTTCTTTCTCCCTCTCTCCACCCCAGCCTAGGCACTTCTCAAAATGTCCATGAGGTCATCTTTGCGTCAGCCTTGCTTTCCGGAGGACCCCAGCTAAGAAACCCTTCTCATTATGTTGTCTGATAGTCTCCCAGGTGTTTATTTGATCAAGTCCTGACTTTCCGAATCCTTAAAGGATCTGGAATTCCTCTCGATTCCTCCTTCCAGAGAAAGGAGGTGCACAGTTTGTGCTCAATTTTTGTCTCAGTCACATGAAATGCAGCAGCAAAGCAATGTAAAAATTTATAGCTACTCACTGAAACCATTCTCTGTAAGGCAGTTGCATTACCTCCTTCCACAGGTGACAAAATCAAGACTCAGAGATGTTTTATCACTGAAGTGGTTGAATGGGGACTCGTCTCTCATTTTCTGAGTTCCCATTGACTTCTGGTAACTCTCAGGACGAGGTCTTAAATCCCCAACCCAGGAAGCTGCCAGAGAGCAACAGGGTCTCCCTACCAGTAACCAGCATGCACCTGAGCACAGGTTGGTCCAAGTGAGATGGCCACAGTCCCCACTCATGCTGAGCCCTTCTTCTCTTCTTCTCCAAGATCTGAACTTCAGCCTTGATTTTTTTCCATAAGAAAAATGGTGCTATGTCAACACTTCACCTACCAGGGGTCCCTCAGAGCAAGGAGCCAGAGTGTCTGGAGGCTTATGGAAGAGCTCACAAAACTGAAATCCAGTTTTCTCTCTGACAGCCAGTTCTTCTCTGACAAGAGATTAGCAGGCTGTCCTTTGTTACTTTTTCGCTTCCTTGATACCCCATTGACTTCTGATCATTCCACTGTCAGCCCCAGGCAAGAGAGGAGAGATGGCATACCAGTCAGTCTGTTTGCTATTTATAGATGTTGCCGTTAAAGTTTTCACAGGAGAGAGATGCTTGCATTAGGTGTGGATTTCTTCAAGCCAGTGCTACTCAAAATTTGGTCCCAGACCAACAACATCAGCAGTATCCGGGAATTTGTTAAAAATGCAGGATCTCAGGCCCTGCCTCTGACCCACAAGACCAGAATCTCTGCTGGTGGGACGCAGGAATCAGTGTTTTAACAGCCTCTCTGGGTGATGCTCGTGTACATTCAAGTTGAAGAATCACTGCGTCCACCAATTTCCTTCTTCCCTTCCTTAGTATAAATACTGAGGATTGGCCAAGCCACTGAAGTGGCTCTATGTGACAATTGGAGAGGCAGCTTGCAGAGTGGACAGCAATGTACTCTGGAATGCAGCAGAGCGGACCTCACTCCTCTCTCCCCGACCTGTGCTGTGACCACGATCTGACCTTTCTAAGCCTTGGACTCCTTGTTGATAACATGGAAATGATCATAACCACTTTATAGAATTATTGAGGATTAAATGAGATAGTAATATGCTAGCCCTTTGCTGCGTGGTGGGAGCCTAACAAATTGTCACTGTAGTGGAAATCCACATCATCCCCATCTCGTCTTTAGTGGTGAGTGTGTGGGGTATGCTTGAAACATTTGTTTGGTCTTCTGGCTACCCAACACTATTGGGGGGGGCACACTTTTATTATATCTGATTTATTTTCTTTTCCCCAGTATCTTTTGAACACTGCTGCTGATCTTGGGAAATAACCAAAATAACCAGATGTGACAGTTAGTTTAACTAACTGTTAGTCTAACTAACTAACTGACTAACTAACGAACTGACAGTTAGTTAGTCAGCTTGGCTAGACTATGGTACCCAGTTATTCAATCAAACGCTAATCTAGGTGTCATTGTGGAGGGTATTTCATAGACACAGAGATTATCTTTGACAATGGGAGTGACCCTCACCCCATCATTGGAAAATCCTTAAAAGCAAAGCTGAAGTTTCCCTGAGGAAGGAAAAACTTTGCCTCAAGACTGCCTATACCAGCTCCTGTCTGGAAATTTCCAGCCTGCTGGACTGCCCTGAGGACTTCAGACGTGCCAGACTCCACAATCACGCAAGCCAACCTCTTATGATAAATCTCATATGAATTCTGCTCTTGGAGGGTAGAATTCAGAAATCTCAGTTCCCCAGCCTTCTTTGCTGCTGAGACACAGGCACATTACCTCTGTGCCAACTTTCAGACTCATCTGCTTGAGATTTGATTTCAGAAATAAGCAATACAAAGAAGGAGGCTACATCCAGAACCTTCTGCAGGATGGTGGCAGAAGCATCTGGCTTTCAGGGTCAGTCATGGATACAAGGTTACTTCTTGGGGAGAAGCAGCCTCCATGGTGGGGGAATGAGTAGGGGAATCCTTGAGTGCTGGAAGGGGTGGTGTCCTTTATTAGGTCAATTCTGCAGTGTGATTCTGAAAACTTAGCCTCGAACATGATTCTCCAGCCTTCCAAACACTTCTGGGAGCTGTGGTATGTTTTTTTTAATAAACACCTTTTCTACTTACTCAGGGTCAGCTTTTCCCCATCAGACACCTGTCTTATCCAGACCCTGGGACCAGAAGTCATTGTCAGCTACAGAACCTTGGGATGTGGGTTTGGTTATCTGACTCAGTTGGAAGGAGCAGCACTTGGGAGTCAGCTAGCATTAAGGAATGGGACCTGACAGTCCAAACCATGAGTCTTAAAAAGAGTGAATTCAGCTATTTCCTGGGGTCACCTTGAAGAGCACATTGAAGGCCAAGTTCAGAGGGATCTAGCTGTGCTGCCATCAAAGGATATGAAAAGTGTGAGGAATTCAGGGCCAGTGGAGATAAACTGGCTGTCTCCAGCGACGCTGAACAGCTTAATGAGAGCAGCACCGAGCCCCACTGCCTTGCCTTTGTCAGAACAATATTCTCTTCCTTCCTTGTTTTCAGAAGCTCTCCCTGCCTTGCTTTTGAGGCCCTGCAATGGCTCACCTGCAGAAGCTACTTTGCCAGGGAACTCCAATTCTCTGCAAGTTCCCTTCAGCCTCTGCCAGCACCAATGATTGTCTTGAGACCTATAAGGAGAATCAGACCCTGACAGTCACTGGAGGCCACCTACAAAGTCAAACCTGGCAGGAAAAAGTATTTATATCAAACGAATTGCAAGAACTTGCTAATGGCTGCCAGAAAGAAGCATGGAGGTGTGCATGGGAATTACTTCTGAAGATGCAAGACGGGGAAAGGAGGGACATCGTGTAAATAGACTATACTTGTCAATAGGAGATTCTGTGTTTAACATGCTACCTTGAGCAATTGGTTGCAGTTCTAATTACTCTTTCTAATTGATTGGTGACTTAATCCTGGATTCATTGACAGCCAACATAAAACAGAGTTCCAGAAATTCCATGGCGTAATGTAGGACAGCATCTCTCAAGCCTGGATGCACATTTTAATCACCTGAGGGCCTTTTCAAACGACTGAGTCCGTGGTTGCACCACAGACCAATTAAATCAAAATTCCTGTGGATGGAGGCGAGCCATCAGTATTTTGCAGAGCTCCTCGGGTGACTAAAAGATATACCCAAAGTTATGAAGCCCTGATGTGGAGGAAAGAGCTAAAAATGTTGGACTGGATTAAGTCTATGAGATCTGCTTACTTATTCCCTAATTACATACCTTGAAAGGACCCTGGAGACACTCTCCTTGCTGAAGTACTGAGAATTAGGTTAATAAGGAAAGAATCAGAATCTTTGGAAGGTGCTATTGTAGCTCTTACCCATAGATTGGACATGCCGGGGGAGAGATGCATTAACATGGGCTCCCTGATGTCAGTGAGGGTTGAAGGGATATGGAATTGACTGAGGCCAAGAGGTAGCACTAACTACTAGAAGATGCTTCAGGCTGCCAGCAGTCAACAGAGGGGCTGAGGAGGCCCTCAGAGTAGTCTGACCAACGAGGTTTGGAGAGTAGCCAAATGATTATGGGGTCTATGGACTCAAATGGGCTGGTGGCTAATTAGGATCCTATTGGACATTATAACCCCAAACCCCTAGTATGGCCAACTAGAGTTTAACTTGAGCCACCACATAGCAGTTCCCAAATCTGAGTTATTTAGAAGACCCAGGGCCCCTTGATAATGTGATAATATTAAAAGTATGTATATCATGTCTTATAACTAGCCTGGGATAAACCAACTTCTTTCAGCAGCCCTGGAAAGTTTAGTGAGAAGAGTGTCAAGTTCCACTAATCCACTCTTGCCAGAAAGTGTCCTTTCCTCCCCAGTTTGAAGAACTTCCTCCTGCCTTGCTTGAGGCCCTGTGATGATGTCACCTAAAGAAGTTATTTTCATGGGGAAATCCAAATCTCAAATTCCCCACTCCCTCCCAGTTACCACCCTCCCAAAGAGACCTGTGACTGTTCCCCAGGGTAACTATGTCCTGGGAAAAGGGAAATTGGCAGACCATTTGAGGAGAATTGGACATCTACTCTGAGGGACTCAGGGCTCCACTATGGTCCTTTGGAACCAGAAAGAACTAGTCCATCCCAGTCAGCCTACTGATATCTTACACACTTCTGTCCTAGCACATAATGGCTAATTTCCCATTTCCTGAGTTGGAATAAGCATATTCATCAAGAAGAATCCTCACACTGACTCTCCAACCTTGGATTAAAGACAATTATAGTACAAAAAGTCATGAAGGAGGTCCCAGAGCTTCTCTTGAAATCCGAAATTATGAACCAAAAAACAAGTCTACATCCATGAGAAAATTACCAAAATTAGTCAATATGAATTAAAAATTAATGTTAAAAATATTCAAAGATGTAGAATATGTAGGAGTATTGATTTCTAGCCTATCCCCCCCATTTACTCACCAATTTTTACAAAGAATTTATTAATATTTAAAAATGGGTCTTGCATAAAGACAACAAATTATCGTAAGGGTAGTTAGAAGAAGACCCCAATTGCAACCACTGTTCAAACATAGATATTTAACCAGAGATAAATAAACATAGTTTCTGGAACTCTAGCTGTTCATCTAGGGGGAAAAAATGTTCCCCATCCTAATAAACAGAAAAAATGGAAGCTGTTTGTTTTCACTTGGCAGGGACAGTCATCCACCTTCACCATTTGCCTCAGGGCTGTGTCAATTTTCTCACTCTGGGTCATCATTTAGTCTATAGGGATCTTACTTGTTTTGCCATCCTGTAAGATATCATAAGCTCCCCCAATAATATCATGCTTCTAGAATCTAAAAAGCAGGAAGTAGATAGTGTTCCAAGAGGCTTTGCTAAGACACATACATGCCAGAAGGTGAGAAAGAAATTCCATGGAAATAGCTGACATCTTGGTGAAGTTTCTGGGGATACAGTAATCTGAGAATTGATGCAATAACTCTCTTAAAGTGAAAGCCAAGTAGTTGTACCCAACACTAAGAAAAAGGCATAACACACATTGGGCTTCATTGTATTAAGGAGGGAATATTTGCCATGATTGGATGTGTTCCTCCAACTTCTTAACCAAGTTACCCAAAAGACAAGCAGCATAGAGTGAGGCCAGGGCAAGAATCAGCTCTCCAGCTACTGCAAGCTATGATGCAAGAAGCTCTGTGTCTTAGAGCTAAAGGCCAGAGGATCCAACATTGCTCACCCTAGATATGGTAGACTGGGATGCCATGCAAAGTATATAGCAATACAACAATTATAGTGCAAGCCCAAGGGTTTTAAAGAACTGAATCTTCTTCACAATCATTTGTCTTTTGAGAAACAATACTTGTCTTGCTTCTGAGCTTTAGTTGAGACCAAATGCTTGACTGAAGGGCAGAGATCTGAATTTCCCGTGAATATCTGATATACCAGGCTGTAAAAGCAGGCACAGTGGAAGTGAAACAGTACATATAAAATGAATATGAGCAGTTCTGAAGCCACTGATGAGTTGTGGGAACAAGTTGTATGTTCTCTATTTAAATTGCCACCTCTACTTCAACCCACACCTCCAGCTTCACAGGGAATTCCTGAGGCTATTGGCTGAAAAGAAAGATGGTTAAGTGTAGCTTACAGATGGCTTTCTATTTTCTCAAGTTTGATGGACTCATTCAGAGGTAGCTTTGAAGGACAATAAGAAGTAAAACTCCCAGAAAAAAGAACTTTTGAGTTATCTACTTTTCCTGGAAGGGAAGATGGCCAGAGGAATGGATCCATCTTGATTCATGGGCTATGGCTAATGGTTTGGCTAACTGGTCAGAAATTTGGAAGGGACAACATTGGAGGCATAGTGTCAAGGAAATTTGTGTGGGGGGTGGGGATATGTTGGAATGGGCCTCTTAGAATGGGTGCACAGTGTGTGATAATGTTGTGCCTCATGTAGATAGTCACAAAAAGAGCTCTTCTGGGGAGGAGGCTTTCAAAAATGTGACAGAGAATCTGACCACAGATATCAATCAGTTCTACCACCCCACCCGGCTCTCAGACAAAGGGACTATATTGGCACTGACACAGATCATACATGAGCTCAACAGCAGAGAGTCCTCCGTACCAAACTGACCTGGCTACACTACTGCTTCCCCAACTTCCGGCAATAAAAACCAGACCTGGGCACCTGTCAGGGCACCTACCTCACCAGAATAGCCAGGTACCCAGAGGCAAGTTGTTTACACTGGTCCCCTTTTGTCTTGAAGAGGGCAATGACTTGTCCTCAGGTCATAAAAGCCCACTCTGGATTTGAATTTGCCTTCCATGGGTGCCATGTTCCTTCCAAAAAGATCATCAGTGAACTTAATGAATACTTTACTTCATCACTGAGGTATTCCACACCACACTGATCTCAGCAAGGAATTCATTTTAGAGTGAAAGAACTAAGGAAACCAGACGGAAATTATGGGATTCACTGGTCTTACAGAAGGTTAGAATGTTTAAGAAAGACTCTAACAACATTGGCTAGAGAAAGCCCCTTGCAAGTTTGGGGTGCTGTCCCATTGGTTGAGTCTATGCTTTAATCTAGAAACCAGTATATGGGGCTGGGTATCCTACAGGCAGAATACTTGGGTCTGGGCAACTAAGTGGGTAGAAGTGGAATGGCATCTCCTGCTACAACAACTAACCACGCAGTTGCAAATGATTTTATTTCCTATGTGTGTTGGTTATTCTGTGTTGATTCTTGAAGATCCACTCTCGCATTTCCTGCCCTGCTATATAGCCCTACAGACTGTCTCTTTTGGCCTTCCACATTGGCTAGTCTCTCAATCAGCCAAGGGAACAGCACAAGCAGGTAAGCAGAAGCCAGAAGAGAGAGGCAGCAGGGCATTTCTTCCCCATTATGTCTGCCAGAGACTACTTTTCCCCATAATATAACTGCTGTCCAGTGACCCCCACCTCAGCTCCACCATCACTGAGCTGAAGTACACTGTTTCCCCCCTTTACCCCTTCAAACCAAGGGGTGGCATCTGCTTTCTACTCTGTGTTAGTCTCTGTACACCTCAACATCCTGCATTAGGCCCCAACCCTGCCCTCCCCTCTGTAAGTGGTCCCCCACCAAAGTCTCTCCTTTTAAATCAAGTGAGTTGAATTCAATTTCCCAGTGGGATCCAGACTGGCATATTATTCCTGTAACTCATCTCTGCAGGCTTTGAGGGCAAACACCCAAGAAAGAAGACAAAAGAAGGGTGCCACTGTTTTGAAAACTGAGTCTGCCACCTGTCCATGTCAATGTTGTCATGCCACTTGGTGAACAGGCATAAAGAAGGTTAGCAGTAGGCTGCAGTGACAGGTGCTGGTATATAAATAACAGGCCTGGGAGCAATGCCGCCTACATGACAGGGAGGGCAAGACCTGGTTAAGTCAGGCCCTGTATGACAAAAAAGTTAATGGAAGACTTTGTTTGAAAACCCCATTCAGGCAGGACTACAGGGACTCAGATTCCTTAGAAATCACAGTTTGGGGCACCTCGCTGGATCAAGAACTCTGTCCAGTGCAGTGCTGCTAAAGAGAAAGGCCACATGAGTAAGTGTGTTAGGGGAAGGACGTCGGAGACACCAGCCAAAGCTCTGGGAACAGGATGATGCTGGTTTGAACTGACTGACCTCTAGATTTCTTGTTCTATAGAAGATGGTTCTTCTTCTCCTTTAAGCTACCTGGAACTCAGAATGTTACTGATGATCAAACTCATCTCAACTAATACATGTGTGCTCTGCTAAACGAGCAAATTTATGCATATCACACTTGGCACAGTGCTTGGCCGTGTGCCCCCTCCTCCCTCCCAAGCTTCCATGGGGACCCTAACAGAAGCTGGGCTGTGGTCACTGCTGTTACTTCTGCTGTAGGAGGAGTCAGCGGGGGCTGCAGTGCAAAGAGGGGCTTCCCAGAAGTGACACCCTAGGGTGAACTGAGTCGAGGTCTTGTGAAAGGCTCTTGCTGTTGGGCAGACATCTGATAAGGCCAAGGCAGTTGTGAAGTAAGAACCAAACCAACCTGAAGTGTGGGGCAAGTGAGCACACTCACGCATGTGCCTTGAGATAGGGGGCGTGGATCGTGGGAGCTGAGCATGTAAGGGGGAAGAGTAGCCACTTATAATTATGTTTTTCCTTCTTCCCCCATTGTAGGGGTTGCCCCATGCACAGAAAATCAGACGGAAAGCCAGGTGAAAGATAAATGACTTGATACCATATTTGGGCTTCCTCTTGCCTTTGGGTCAGATAGAAAATAATGTGTTGCTATGAACAAAGGACTTGACTTCAGCTGCCTTGATCAATTTATCTTTAAGGCAGATAAACAGCCCCTACTAGAGGCAGGCGGTGTCTCACTGAGCTGCTTTTTTACCTGGCTGGTGCACCTATGCCCCAGCTGCTGTGAATGTCAGCCACTAATGGCTCACAGCTGTTCCCTTCTCTGGCAAATCATCCCCAACGAAGGGAACACCTCACCTAGAAAAGCCTGGAGGTTTCTGCCCTCCAGGGGCAGCCCACAGCCAGAGTTGACTGATATGGGTGCACAAAGGCCAAAGGCCTTACCTCTAGGTGAAGCATCTCATGCTTCCAAGGTCCACTGAGACAAGACTTCCACTGAACCCTCATGTTTGCCCAGCCTCCGTCCCAATCCTGTTTCCTCTGCCCCCTTACCTTTGCCTCAGTAAACCATAGTCTAAGGCTTTGGGGCTGTCAGAAGAGGATGACTCTACAGAACAGAACTTGTGCGTGGAATGAGGCTGGCTCCTTGCTGCTCTGACCTCTTGCCTGTGTTTCCACCTGGTCAGTTCTGCGGGTGTTTGGGAAGGCTGGTAACCTGGCCCTGTAACCAGGCCCAAGGCCCAGAAGAAGTCCCATGAAAACCCACCCACTGCCAGGTTCGCTCAGCCCACATTGCTTGCAAGTCTGGAGAAGCTGGGCAAGCTCATTAGGTCCATCTGTGACACCTTCCAGCACCTTGAAGTGGGTATTTTTAACTACATAGCACCTACTGTATCCCTGGGTGTCTTGAGGGAGGTCTATGAGTCACCTGCAGGATTGGCAAGATGTGCCAAAGGGCATCCTTGTTATATTTAGCTGGAACTTTTTTTTTTTTTTAATATTTAAGGTGGGAAGGAAAAAATTAAGTTTCATGGTTATAGCTTGTGCTATGCAACACACAGCCAAAAACCCAGGAACTGGAGTGCCCTGGCTGAGGTGGCCCCTGTTCTCCATGTGGCACCATTGGGAAAACCAGCAGACCCCAGAGTGGGTAGAGGACCAGGACTGAGTATCTCTCTCAGTGCTGTTCTTCAGGGGCCATGGTGGGCTCTCCCAGTGCAGGGGATGTGTCCAGGGGATATGTAACTGCAGTGTCCTGGGACTAAAGGAGAGCAGAAAGCATTAGCATTTGGGGTCTGAAGACCATCATCCAGGTTCTAGCTTTGACCTCTACTAACCATATTTCTTGGCGCCTGTTATTCTCCCTCTTCCCAGTTGCTTTTCCTTTCCTGTAAAGTAAGAATAATAGCCCATTCACAAGGTCTCTGGGGAGGGGAATATGTGAAAGGACTTAACAAACTGTAAAGTGCCAAGCAGAACACCAGTTGTTAAGGGAGACCAAAAGAGGAAGCTCGGAGGTTCCAGGATTTCCTTTCCCACCTAGGCAGGGCTGGTTGACCAGCTGGCCAGGCAAACTCCCTCAAGCCCTAAAAGAAGAAGAATCCCTGGGGGAAAAAACTTTTGTCGAGGCAATTTGTTCTCACGAGTTCCTCTGTGAAGGGTATTTTTAGGGGTGTTTAATTGATGCTGCTTGTTTCAGTGTGGGCAGCGACATGCTCAGACAGGATGGGTTGGAGTCAATCTATGCTTTGGTGGTGGAAAAACTTAATTCCCGGGCTTGCTCCACAGTTGATATCCTCCTCATGACCACACAGTCTTAGACCCACTGCCTGCCAACAAACCGTGGACGCCAACCCTTGTCTGCAGCAAAGGAGCCCTGGACTTCTTTTCTCCAAAATGGCTGTCCGAGGAGAGATTTTTTTTTTTTTTTTCTGTCTTGCATACAGTCAATAAGTGAGAATGTGTTTGCATTCCTCAAGTCCTGTGAACCACATCAGGGAGAGAGACTCAAGGAAATTCTTTCTTTCAGTTAGTTAGACCTATGTTTCATTAGGAGGCAATTGTTTAGCCTTTTCTGGGGACCTGGCCTTGTGCTAGGAATGTGGGCGAGGTCTCAATCGATGGCAGCACTCTGGTTCCTGGTCATAAACCACTAGCAGAGAGAAGTGGCCTTGCAGTGAAAGGAGCACTGGCCAAGTTACCTAACCTGGGACTGGTTTCCTCATCTTGAAAGTGGGGGTTCCAAAGATTGTTATGGAGATGAAATAAGAAAATAGATAGAGACATAACACATTACCAGGCACAGAGAACAGTGTATTACAATGCAATTGGGAAATAGTGGAGCTGAAAAAGACCCTGAAATGGGGTAACTGGTTTCCCCAAATATCCCTCCCACCACCAATAACCACGCCTCTCAGTACTCATCCCCTCAGATCATAAGAAGCCTTGAAGCATCTATGACCGAGTCTCTTGGAAAGTTTATTTTGGGGATACGCACCCTTAGAACCCAGCTCCCATACCGTGAGAAGCCCCCCAAGTCACATGGAGAAGACATGTTGGGCACGCGGACTGATGGCCATGGCTGACTTCCCAGCCAGCAGCCAGAAGCAATTTTGAGTCATGGGAGTGAACCCTCTTGATGACCCCAGTCATCATCTGACAGAAACTATATGACAGACCCCAAGTAGGAAGTGCTCAGCTGAACCCAATTCAACCCACAGACTTGGGAATGATCAGAAATTGTTGTTTTAGCTACCAGATTTCACAGTGCTTGGTGATATGGGTACCCTTGTGGCCCACCAGCTCTGGCCAGATGGGCAGAGGTAGAGTGGACACGTGAATCCACAGTGCTCAGCCCATAGGTGAAGAGCTGGGAGCAGGTTTTAGAGAAGTGGGAGAAGTAGGGTATCACCCCTAAGAGTCCACCACACACTGAAAATTGCTTGTCTATAAGCATCTTGTGGGCTGGTATCTTCTACCACTAATTAGAAAGGTGATCTAGATACTCTAATCAGCAAGCATTTTGATGGAAACATTGAAGTTTTGCTGAAAATAGAGCCTGTTATGTCAGGCAGCAGCACTAGGACCCTTTCATCTGGGCAGAACAAGGAAACAAGCCAGTTACTGGCTCAGTGCTTGGCATAGACGAAGTCATTACCATGTGAGGTGAGCATTATTACCCCATTTCATATATGGTGAAAGAAAGGCTCAGAACAAACCACCCTGCTACTCAGTGCTTTTTTGCTAAGAATGAGACCACAAGAGTACATGAGCAACCAATCACCAGGCCTTGTTAAATAACAAACAGCAATAACCGAAAAAAAAACCCAAACCTGAACCTGCTCCAATGATTAAATGATACTTGACAGCATCCAGATTTCTTCCCCTAATACTTGAGCAGAAGAGAACCATGGATGGGAAGACATTGAGGGCAGGATGTTCCTGGTATCTGCCTCTTTGATGGAGGATTCTAGATTGTTGAGTTAACCTTGAGCTACCAAGTGGTCCACAGGAAAATCTGGAGTGAATAAGCACACAGTGCATCCCAATAACAAATTAATTTATTCTCTGGATGCTGAGGAGGGCCAGCTGGGAGCAGGTAAGTGGGGTTTGGCTTAACTGGCATGGGCTGCTCCGGCTGGTGGCATTAAGCCAGGAGAACCAGCTTCCCCCACATCTGAGGCCCCCTGCTCTCCAGAGAAGAGTACCTTGGCCTTCCTATTTGCTATACTCAAAGAGTGGGCATCTTGTTCAGCCATAACACTGCCACTTAGCGACAGTATAGCCGTGCATGAGTTCCCTTATGTCTCCGTGCCTCAGTTTCCCTATTCATAAAGCGTCATTAGTGCCTATCCCAAACAGTGGTTGTAAGAAGTAAATAAAATATAAGTGAAATGTTGAACACAGTGCCTACTTGTAGTAGACACTCAGTGAAGATTTACTATAGCCCATAACCCAAAACCCACCCCCCATATCATATGAATAAAAAGGGAGGAGAGGTGATTGCCACCATAGGAAAGGGTCAGTGAACAACACTGCAGTGCCTCAGAGAATTAGGCCACCATTTGAAAAAAAAATAAAAAAGAAGTGATGAAAGCTATTAGTAACCAAGAAGAATGCTTAGAAGGAAAGAACCAGGACCCACACTTGTATGTTAAATTGTACCTAGGACAACATAGTAAAAGGAAATACACTTCAGTGGTACTAGTGGTGGGATTAGAAAAGTGGGACATGAATTATTAAAACACTTCTTTGTAATAGGATCATCATTTTTATAAAAAAATTGAATCTCCCCAGGCCTCACCAAACTAGAGAACAAAGTCGATGGCCACAGTAGTAGTAAAACTATTCCATCGGCTTTGACTTCTAACAGATTGGTAGATTGATAGAAGCTGCTCACAGAGTCACACTGTGGCTTATTTTGAAGCACCACTGAAGATCAAGGGCACAGAATGCTGAAATCAATTAATAATGTCTGACCTGGGAGCAGAAGCAGAAATAGTGGTAGGTGAGCTTTATTTGTCATCCTAGACCTGGAGACTCCAAATTGCCCAAGACTTTGTTTAACCGAGATATAATTTGCACACCGCAGAGGGCAATGATCTTAAATAATAGATTTTGGTAGTCGTCTACACTCTTGGAACCACCACCTGAAACGAAATATAAAATATTTTTGTCATCCTGGAAGTCTCCCTCATGTCCTCCCGGTCACCTTCTCCATCCCTAACCACGTTCTGATTTCCACCACCATAGTTTTCAACTGTTCTTGAATTACCTAGAAATGACTGTGGAGTCTTTTACTTAGCACAATGCCTGTGAGATTCAGTCTCCTTCTTGCATATGCCATTAGTTCTTTCTTTGAAATGGCCAAATGTGTTTCATTATATGGAAAATTTATTTATCTAGTCTCAAGTTGACGGACATTTGTGTTGTTTTCAGTTTGGGGCTTTATACATAAAATCAGTTATGAACATTCATATACAAATCATTTTATGGACATGTGTTCATTTTTCTCTGCTTAAGTGTCTAAAAATGGAACTACTGGATCATAGGGTGGTCATTTATGTGTTCAACTTTATGAGAACCTGTCAAACCATTTTGCAAAGTTGTTCTACCATTTTGCCTTCCCTCCAGCAGGCGGTGCCATTCTGAGATTAACCACCCAGTGACATGAAATGGTTTTTCATTGTGGTTTCAACTTTCATTTCCCTGATGACTAAAAAATCTGAGACCTGTTTTATATGCTTAATGCCACTTATTTGGCTTCATTTGTTAGGTGTTCCTATGTGTTATTTATCAAGTATTAAAATGGTTTCATCCTTAAAAGGAAGTGTATGGGAAGCTCCTCTGTGGGGTAGGATGTGGCTTCTGTATCAAGGATAGCTCACTGTTACCAGGTTGCTATGGAATTCAGAAATTTCCCATGCCCATCTGGATTTCTCATCTCTAGAAACCAGGTGTTTTTTTCCTCCTGCTTTTCTGGCCCTCTGAGCTCTCTGTCTTGGGACCTTGCTCTCACTCTGCCTTGAGAGGCTGCCATCTTGAATTCTGCTTGTCATCCTGCCACATGGCCCTGGGTGCCCTGTTGTTTGGTACCATCTCTCAGGTCCAGCTGTGGCTGGTCCAGCCCTGCCTCATCTCCCAGCTCCCCCTGCATCAGACCTGGGCATCTGGAAGTGTCCAGTCTGGGAAATCTGGGGTTTCAATAGTATTGATTAAACACCCATGAATAGCAACTGCAAAAGAGACAGGGTGATCCAGTTGTCTGGCTGTCAGGTTTGTTCTATCCCTGATTTAAGTACTTTGTGGGTACTTTTTTCCCACGTGGAGAAAAAGAAAAAGAAAACAATTTGTCACTACTCTCTGTGGGAAAGAAGAATGTCAGCAACCCAAGGAGACAGAATTGCCACCCTCTCTTCTTCTCACAAAAGCTTATTGTCTCCAGATCCTACTGCCACTTTTCCCAGCACCCTCCCTGTGCATTATTTCATAATTACAATCAATATTTTAGCTGTAAAGGAGTCTTAATCATGGGAATAGAACATGCATGTCTCTGGCTGCACTTACCAAGACAAATTAATGGCATAATCTCCTGCTGGGTGGTTCATGGACGAATGAATAAAAATAAGGTTAATTATCAGGGCTCTTTCCGCCATGGTCCCAGTTGCCTGGCATGTCCAGGCTGGAAAGACAGTGGACACAGCTGGCAGAGTACCAAGCACCAAAGCTGTGGGGGGTTACCACACACCTGCTTGATGATCTGTTTCCAGAATGCATGAGGGCATTGGGTTGGCGGCATGACTGCACTTACTTAGACTCAGCTTCGTCAAGAACAGACCATGACTTGGGCTGGTTCTTATTCTCCTCCACCCTGTTTTCACCTCTGTAAAATGAGACTAACAAAGTCTGTCTTGTCTATTAATACACTCAGCAAATAAATATTGAGTCCTGTGCCAGCTGCTGGGAATAGCCCTTGAACAGACAGAGGCCATCTCTAGCTTCACAGGGCAAACAACCTGGTTGAGGAGTTGGACATTAGGATCAGGAAGTTACACGTGGTATGTTTTATGATGGGGAAATACATAGAATGATGGAAATCCAGAGGAAGAGCACTTAAACAGGTGCAGAAGGAGGGTCCTCCCCCCCATCTAACCAGCCCTCAAAAGAAAGTGAAGGAATTGATCAGCCAAGGAGATATGAGAAGAGCATTCTGGGAAGTATGTGTGTGTAGGAAGGACCTCAGCAAGAGAAATGTAGAGTGTGTTAAGGGAAGCTAAGACTTTCAACTGGCTGGGCCTAGAAGGCATAGTGGGCAGAGCAAAAGGGGTGTTAGAGAGAACTGAGACTTTGAGATCACAAGGAACAGAGACAACTTGCCCTTATTGTGTCCTGTTCAAATTCTTGATCCAAAGAATCCATGAGAATAATAACAAATGGTTCTTGTGTGTCCCTAAGTTTTGGAGCAATGTATTATGAACCAATGGGAGCAAAGAATATAAGTTATTTTAATGAAGTTCAGAAAAAAATATTTTTTTAAGATTTTATTTATTTCTTTATTTATTTGAGAGAGAGAGAGAGTTAGGGAGAGAGAGCACAAGCAGGAGGAGATGGAGAAGCAGACTCCCCCTTGAGCAGGAAGCCTAATGTGTGGCTTGATCCCAGGACCCTGAGGTCATGACCTGAGCCAAAGGCAGATGCTCAACTGACAGAGACACCCAGATGCCCCCTGGGAAAAGAGTTATTTTAATGAAGTTCAGGAAGTTAAACAGAGCAAAGAAATTGCAATGCCTACAAAGCATTCATCCCTCCTGCCCTGTGTCCCAAACATTCATAGTGGTGTCCCAAAGGGCTTCACTTCAGCTTGGTACAGATACGAGTTTTAATTTTAATACATGTTTCTTTCACTGATACCAAGGAATCCTATTCAGACCTTAACAACGCATTAAAGTCTTCTGCTCTCAACTCTCTAGTACCCTAAAACTCCTAAAACTTTCTCACTCTTCTGCTCCAACAGCTCTCTCATCCAGGCTGTCTTTTCCCACCATCTTGGTCTCTTGAACTCTTCTCTACAAATGCATTTCCACCCAATATGCTCCTTTTACCTTGCAGAGTCCCGTTGTACTAAGAAGCTTTAGGAATTCTTATTATGCCATGGTTGCCTTTCTTTTGATAGTCAGCCCATATATTTTTGGTCTTGGTCTTTAACGTGACCTAAGAAGAAAGAAAATATGAACAGACCTATATCTATAAGATTATTGAATTTATACTTAAGGGGAGAAAAGGGGGTTTACTAGAAGAAAACTGTAGGCTTACTGGTGAAGTCCAGCAAATATTTGAGGAAGGAATAATATGAATTTTACATAAACTCTTTCAAGAAATAGAGGAGGAGACCGAGGCACCTGGGTGGCTCAGTGGGTTAAGCCTCTGCCTTTGGCTCAGGTCATGATCCCAGGGTCCTGGGACCGAGCCCTGCATGGGACTCTCTGTTCAACAGGGAGCCTGCTTCCCCATCTCTCTCTCTGCCTGCCTCTTTGCCTACTCTGATCTCTGTCTGCCAAATAAATAAAATCTTAAAAAAGAAAGAAAGAAAGAAATAGAGGACGAGAGATTCCATTTCATGAGGCTAGCATAGCTCTAATATTAAAAGCTGACAAAGACATTACAAAAGAAATACAGACCAATATCACTCATGAGCCTGGACACAAAAATCCTTAACAAAATATTACTAAGTCAAATCCAACAAAGTATAGAAGGAAAATATATCATGGCCAAGTGGAGTTTAGCCCAAGAATGCAAGATTTATTTCACATTCAAAAAGTGGTTGATGTATATATTAGTTATCTATTGCTGCATAAAGAAATCATCCCCCAAATTCAGCATCCTAAAGCCATGAACATTTATTCTCTCACTGTGTCTGTGGGTAAGGAATCCAGGTGCTTTTTTAATGGGTTTCTCTGTGATGGGTTCTCTGGCAGTGTCTGTCATGAGGTTATAGTCAAAGGGTCAGCCATGGTGGTGGTCTCATCTGAAGATCTAACTGAGAAAGGATTTTTTCCCCAAGTCACCCATGTGATTACTAGGAAGAGTCCATTTCAAATGGGCTGCTGGAATGAAGCCCTCAGATCTTCTCCAGCTAATGGTCAAAGCTCTCTCCATTCCGTGCCATGTGGACACCTCCACGGTTAGCTCACAACATGACAGCTGGCTTTCCTCGGAACAGATAATTGAGGGAAGTCAACCCAAGATGGAAGCCCCAGTGTTTTTATAACCTAGTCTCAGAAGTCCTGTGCCCCCAACCTCGCCTGCATTATCTTCATTATAAAACAAATCACTAAGTCCAGGTCATTCTTAGGAGAGGAAATTACACAAAGGCCTGAACACCTTTCACGGTATTGAGGAGAGGGTTTCTGGGGACCATCTTAGAGGCTGTGAACCACATTGTAATTCACCCCCATTAACAGGATAAAAGAATTACGTCTCATTAATGAAGAAAAACTATTTGACAGAATTCAACACCCATTCATAAGAAAAACTTTCAGCAAATAACAGCAGGCAACTTTCTCAACCTGATAAAGGGCATCTATGAAAAACCTAAAGTTTACGTGGTACTTAGTGATGAAAAATAAATACTTTTTTCCCTGAGAGCAGAAACAAGGCAAGAATATGAACTCTGACCACTTCTACTCACCACTGTTTAAGAAATCACAGCAATTTCAATAAAGCAAGAAAAATCAAAAGGCATAAACACTTGGCCAGGAAGAAGTAAAGCCATCTCTGTTTGTAAACAATATGATTGTGTATATAGAAAATCCTAAGGAATCTTTGAAGAATTACGAAAATTAATCAGTGAGTTTAGCAAAGCCACAGAATGCAAGGTCAATATATAAGAATCAACAGTCTTGGTATATAATGTCACAAATAATTGGAAAATAAATAATTTTTAGGATACCATTTGTAGTATCAAAAAACAAAATATTTAGGAATAAATTTAATGAAAAATGCCCAAGACCTCTGCTAAAAAAAACTACAAAAAACTTCATAGCAAATCAAAGACTAATAGAATAAAGGAGCAAAGTGATCACATGATCATTTCAATAAAGGCAGAAAAAATCATTAACAAATTTCAACTCCTATTTATGGTCAAAAACTTATTTTAGAGAATTGGAGTAAAAGGGAACCCTCTTAAATATAGCTGCCAAAAACATACGGTAAACGTTCAGTCATGTACTGCTGGACAACAAACCACCCCAAAACATCTTGGCTTATAACCACAACAATGTAAAATTTTCATGATTCTGTGAATAGGGACAGTGTTCAAAGCTGATCTGTTGTTCTTCTGCTCCATGGGGTACTAGCAGGGGTCACTCACTCACCTGCATCCAGAAGGAGCAGGAAGGTCCTAGAAGAGTATGGTACCTCAGGCTCCCCGGCATGTCCTGCCCTTCTCCAGGTGGCTTCTCATCCAGTAATCTATCCTGAGCTTCTTTACACTGCCTCCTAAGGGCTGGGCCTGAGACTGAGTCAGTGTCACTTCTAGCTTATTCCATTGATCAAAGCAAGTCCCAAACCAGCCTCTCCACAGCATCAAGGGGAGGAGAAAATAAACCCAGCACTTGATGGAAAGAATGGCCTGTATGTACAGGGAGGGCAGTTGTGACATTCTGATTTACAATAAGAAATATACATTTGGGGGCGCCTGGGTGGCTCAGTGGGTTAAAGCCTCTGCCTTCGGCTCAGGGTCCTGGGATAGAGCCCCACGTCGGGGCTCTCTGCTCAGCGGGAAGCCTGTTTCCTCCTCTCTCTCTCTCTGCCTGCCTCTCTGCCTACTTGTGATCTCTATCTGTCAAATAAATAAATAAAATCTTAAAGAAAGAAAGAAAGAGGAAAGAAAGAAAGAAAGAAAGAAAGAAAGAAAGAAAGAAAGAAAGAAAGAAAGAAAGAAAGAAAGAAGGAAGGAAGGAAGGAAGGAAGGAAGGAAGGAAGGAAGGAAGGAAGGAAAGAAAGAAAGAAAGAAAGAAAGAAAGAAAGAAAGAGAGAAAGAAAGATAGATAGATAGATACACTTGGTCTCTGTCTTTGTTTCTGGCCCAGCAACCAAAAAAGTCTTGGAATTTCCCAAGTGCTGACAGCTATAAAGATGTCTTTTGTTATGTTAACAAGGTGACTTTAGCACCACACCTAAGGATGGGGACGCTGGTTGCCATGAGAACCAACCATGTGATTAGAAGGTTGGAACTTTCAGTTCCAAGCGGGGCTAGAGACTGAATCAATGACCAATGGCCAATGATTTCATTAATCATCCCTATGCAGTGAAGCCTCCCTAAAAGCCCCAAAGGACAGGGTTCAAAGAGCTTCCAGGCTGCTGAACCAGAACACTTCCATTTGCCACCCTGTGGGACCCCAAACTCTACAAGGACAGAAACTCCTTTGTTTAAGACCTCACCTGATACCGGGTGCCTGGGTGGCTCAGTGAGTTAAATAAAGCCTCTGTCTTCAGCTCGGGTCATGATCTCAGGGTCCTGGGATGGAGCCCCACATTGGGCTCTCTGCTCAGCAGGGAGCCTGCTTTCCCCCCACCCCCTGCCCCCCCACCTGCCTCTCTGCCTACTTGTGATATCTGTCCATCAAATAAATAAAATCTTAAAAAAAAAAAAAAAAGATATGGAGAGATTTTTCTGCCCCCTCGGGGGGTAGCCTTTCAGAACCATAAAAAAAAAAAAAGACCTCACCCGATGGATCTCTTCATCTGGCTGTTGATTTGTATCCTTTAATATCCTTTATAATAAACCAGTAATTCAGCGAGCAGATGGGTCTCCTGAGCTCTGTGAGCTGCCCTAGCAGATTAATCCAAGTCGAGGAAGGGTCATGAGAAACATGAGGGCTTCCCATTGACACCTGCAGGGGAGGTGGTCTTGTAGGACCAAATCCTCACCCGTGCAATGCTGCCTCCGGGTAGAACAGTGTCAGACCTGAGTCAAACTGTAGGATACCTAGCCAGTACCCAGGGACTTGCTTGTTGGTGTAGGGAATTCCGCTCCCCCCTTCCCCAAGCATTCACACATTGAAGTAGTGGGAATTCATGATGTCCATCTTGGAAAGCTATCTGCCCCAATTGATGGATGAAAACATGAATGAGTAGATGAATAAATAAGCCAATTGCCATTCTGATTAAAGAAACAAAGGAACAAAACCCACACTCCTGTTTCCTTTAAGCAGAGCATAACCTGGGACAGGTTCTTTGTGTATTCCCTGGTCTGTATCAACTCCAGTATGACATTAGCTTAATATAAAATGGCCGACAACCTCTACCATCTTCCTTTAGTGTCCTCTTGGTTCCCGCGGCCCCCTCCTGCCCTCTGTCCCCATTTCGTTTCTTATTACCTTCTTCTCCAAAGTTCAAATCTGAGGCTAGACTCTCCCATTTGTTTCCACTATGACTACCTTAGGGGACCTAAAGGAATGAACCTCTAGCAGTAAGAAGTCACCAGTCTGGGGTAATTGTTTTTAAGAACTGGGCCCTTCCCATACAGCCCTAAAATTTCATCCTATGGACAGCCCCATATCCTCCATATGAAAGGCATGTTCTGGGTCAAACGCAATTACTATGTAGAGTGCTAGCCTCAAGCTTCAATTTTTATTCTTCAGTTGGACTTGAATCCCTTGACCATTCTTTTGTAGCTCCAGAGTTAAAATATTGTCAAGGTTTTATACTATCCGATAAATCAAAAGCCCCTTTCCGACCAACAAGCCAGGAGCACACAGTATAAACACACTCAGAGGAGGAGAGTCTGCGATAGCCAAGGGTCCCTTCTTTTCTTCTTATATAAAAGTACAGAGCCTGGTCCAAGAATCCAGTGACTCAGAGCCATGGTTCAACCCGATGCGGGGGTTTCTGTCCACATACAGGGTTTTTCTTCCTTAAAAGGCGACATATAAAAGGGAAGAAACTAGCCATGTTTCCTGGAATTTGGAGCCCAGACAATGCGTCAATGTTTTTTATCCTGGGCATTCTGGAGAAAGATACAATGAGCGGACCCAGTGCTGGAAGAAGGGAAGAGAGGCCGTGGGAGTCTGTCTGCTCACAGCATCTCAGCAGATCCTAGAGACTGGCCACACCAATGTTCATATATTTCACCGGAGAGAATGTGCTTGTGCCTCCGTGCCCGGAGCTTTAATAACGTCCTCATTGCTTTCCCTTCTAGAAGAGAGAAATAATACATCCTTTCAGAGCTAGAAGAGATGCTGAAGATCACAGTCCCTTATTAACAAGTGAGTTAATAGAAGCCCAGAGAAGCACAGTGACTCACCTGAGGTCACATAGCTAATTAGAAGCAGAGCAACAACTACAAGGCCAGTCATTTAACTATAGAACTTGTGCACCACTGAAATATAAGTGGACACCTGCGAACACATTACTATGTATTAGGGCACAGAGAATTTGATTAAAATGAGCTTAAGTATACAGGGTCCAAAACTATGGTGCCCCATACATTTAGTCACTTGAAATGAGGCTACCATGATTAAGGAACTGGATTTTTTATTTTACTGAACTTGAACTATTTCATTGTAAATGTGAAAACTGCTACTTGATCTGGCTATTGGGAAATTTTAGTCTATTTGGAACAACTTGGATATGTATATCTATGTTTTTCAATGTAAACTTATAAAATATAAATGCAGATCAAGTATTTCCAATGAAAAGATAGTGATTGAATTGAGATATACACAATGTCTAAGTATAAGGGTCGCCCTGGATTTCAAAGACTTAGTATTAAAAAAATGTAAAATATCTCATTAGTAATTTGTAGACTGAGTGGCGCTTGGCTGGCTCAGTGGGTGAAACATGCAACTCTTAACCTTGGGTTTGTAAGTTCGAGCCCCACATTGGATATAGAGTTTAGTTTAAAAAAAAAAAATCTTAAAAAAAGAAATAATTCATAGACTGATGTCATGCTGACATAATCCTTGGATACATGAGTTCAATAAAATATATTGATCTCACCTGTTTTTTTTTACTTTTTAACTGTAGCTACAAAAAATCTAAACTACATATGTACCTTGTATTATATTTCTATTGGACAGTCTAGAGTCACATTTAAGTCCCTGTTACACTCTATCACCAGCTCTGCGGCCTTAGGCAAATTCTCAGGCAGCTTTGAGAAGTGATTGTCTTCTCTGAAAAATAAGGATTTCTGTCCCCTTGTGAGGATTTCTGTCCCCTTGTGAGGATTTCTGTTCCCTTTCTTTTCCTGTTTCTGTACCTTGCTGTGTGATGACATAGGGTTTGGGGCAACTGCAGCAATCTTTTATGATGGGAAGAACATGTTCAATATACAAAGCATGGTGAGTAACATACAAAGAAAGAAAGGACCGGGGTCCTTGATGCAGGACAGAAGGGCAAAACTAGTCCTGGAACTGCCAACATTGAAACTCCTTATTAAGTAGGGAAACTAATACCCTAATTATTTAAGTCATTATTCTTGTAGACGAAAGCACATGATACAACAGATGTGTAAAATCATTGTGCAGTTAGGCACCTCGGAGGATAAGATAAGAACATGTAGATGCCGCCGGAATGTCCAAAGCAAAGGTGGGTCAATTCTGCATGGGTCAGAGCAACTGGAAATCAGACTATATGATGCCTGGGCTGAGAAAAGGTATGGGGTGGATAGTTCAGCAAAGATGAGAGAGGGAGGGAAATCAGAGAAACAGGCATGAACCCCATATCTGTACATATGGGGTTCATGCTTGGTTTCAGCCAGGACATGACAACTCTGTCTGCTACAGGCCAGGGCCCGTAGCTGGCCATTGTTTTATTAACTGCCCTGAGGCCGAATGAAATGTAGGCATTGAATTCAATGACGGGACACCCTATGATTAATTTCCTAAGAGTGAAATGGCCACTCTGGGATGGAGGAAAGCAGAAAGCCGGACAAGGAGTAGGGAAATGTAGGTTTCAGTCTGGTATTCTACTACTTGATAGCTGGGTGACCACAAGCAATTCACTGAAGTCTGAGTCCCAAGTGTCTGAGTCCCCCCCTCGTCCGGCATTTAGGGTGCTTTGGGCTACAGGTAGCCAGAAACTCTAAGCAATGTGGAAAATCGTTCCTTCAGATAACTGGAGGTCCCCAGGGCAGGTGCCAGTCAGCATACTCAGAAACTCAACCATGCCCCTGGGGACCCAGGTTCTTTCCATCACTGCACTGTTGTCTTAAGGGGTTTCTTTATTGGGTTAGGAGCAAGATCTCAGCAGCAATGCCCAGAGTCATTTTCAGACCCAGAAATTTCCAAGCTGACTCTTTCTTGGGAGCAAAACAAACTCTCCTGGAGATACCCAGAAAACTTCCTCTCCGTTCTCATTGGCTAAAACGAGGCATGTGTCTTTAACGAAGCAATCATTGGGAAGGATGCAAGTTATCAATCAGGATCTATCCTGGAAGTTGAGGATAGGAGTAGGACTCTTCTTCTGAGTCATGTGAGGCAGAAATAGATACTGAGAGAAAAAAATAAACTTTTGTTAAAAGGGAAAAAGGTCACAATGAGTATATCTTCTACAATATGTCTAGTAAATGGAGGCTATCTATATTCACCCTTGATGTCACATACAGGGTACTGTTGAATAACAGAGAAATTAAATATTCTTTCCAAATTCTGCAGAATGTAAAAGCGAAAGAATGAACAATGACAGGCCCAGAAGATACCATCTGGGGACGTCACCCAGATGGGATTGGACATTAGCCCAAAGCCTGCCTTTGGTTGTATGTGAATTTCCCCTCCGCCTCCCTGGAATAGAATGTGAGTAGATGACCTTGAGTCATCTATGACCTTGAGTCATCAAATGGGGATTTGGCTACTTCCACCCTAGGTCCACCTTACCCTGATTTCATCAAAATCCAAGGAAAGAGAGTCCTTGGAGCTGGGGCTCTTTAAATTTTCAGCCCTAGGAAAGTTTTTTTTTTTCTTCTTCTTGAGATTTTTACAAAATTTTGGGTTCTGGCTTGAATCTGTTACATGTTCAGTGTTCTCCGAAGAGAATCACTAATTTTTTTCTTGAGAAAAATTCCTCTGCCTCCAATTTGCAGGCCTCACGCAGGCTGGAATGAGCCATCGGACATGTCTCTTCTTCCACCTTGAGTTTTCAGGCAGGCCTGGACCTCCTTGGTGGGGTGGCTGCACCTTTAAGGCTATTAGCCTGGAGATTAATTTTCATGGTTGTGGTCCCTGATGGTCCCCGACTAGTTTCCAGAAAAGAGAGGCCCATCTGGCCCAGAGAATATTAGGTGATGTCACTGTTCTTCTCTGGCCAAGCTCAGATGGGCACATTTTAATTGAAGATTATAAAAGTCACCAATACTCTTTCTGAGGCAGCTTGCAATAATTGGTGTTAAAAAGAAAACCACGGGGCCATAATGGAGCTAATTAAGTCGAAGCCCAACGTCACTAACCCAAGATTTAACACCTACCCTAACTGCAGTTTCAAACCCCTCCAGAACGCAACCTTCACCCAGACACACTGGAATTTCTGGCAGGCAATCCTCTGAGAGACCCCTACCCCCTTAGGAGGGTGGTCTTGCCTAATAAATTCCTTTTTTGAATGCTTTTCTTTCTGCCTTTAAAAGCCTTTCCTTTCCTGGTGCTTCCCTCTACTTGTTGGCTGGGCTGCTGCCCAGATCATGAATCGTTTAATAAAGCCAATTAGATCATCAAATTTACTTAGTTGGGTTGGGTTTTTTTTGTTGTTTTTCATTTTTTGACAATGATGACATCTGACGGAGCAATCACAGTGCACCCATTTCCATGCTAAATGGCTTACGTGCCTTTCCTTGTTCAGCGCTTCCAGGAAACCTGTGGGTTTGGTGCTATTAATATTATTTCCCATTTTATAGATCAAAAAATAGCCTCAGACATACTGAACCATGTTCCCCAGGCCACATGATTTTCACCCTCCTCTTCCCACTCCCCCATCATCATCACAACAATTTCAGTCTAGAGAGGCCTGGACTGTCACTGGAGGAGAGTAGAGAAGGGACCTCCAAGCGCCCTGGGTCTGGACTGAACTCAACATCTTGGTAGCAAACGTATCACAGGCTTCCTTCCTGGATTCACCCAGAACCTTCTCTACCCAGCTCTATACCTTTGACTAAAAAGTGACCAAAATGTACTCAGGGTCCTGTGAATCCTCTTTCCCTTGAGGCCTCAGATTTTGGATTTCTGTGTCTGTGTTTGCATGGCCCAAGTATTAGCAAGAACGCTCTGAAGATAGTTAACCCTGGGGCTCCTGGGTGGCTCAGTGGGTTAAGCCTCTGCCTTCGGCTCAGGTCATGATCTCAGGGTCCTGGGATCGAGCCCCACATCGGGCTCTCTGCTCAGCAGGGAGCCTGCTTCTCCCTCTCTCTCTGCCTGCTTCTGTCTACTTGTGATTTCCTCTCTGACAAATAAATAAATAAATAATCTTCCCTTCCCCCCCAAATATATATATATATATATATATATATATATATATATATGTATATTTAACCCAGACTCCCCCATCTTCAACTTCTGATTACCCTCGAACCTTCATCTAGTTCCTTGTCTTATAGGATCTGGTCTCACCTGGCACCGCCTTCAGCAAGAATCCTATCAGGTCACTTTCAGTAATTTTCCAGCTGCTGACCGTCTCCATCCTGCGCCCTGGCTGTTTAGTCCCCACTTTTCCTGGTTGTATTCAGGCTTGAGCCCAGTCTCTTGCCCCTACTGCAAGATCCCACTGTAGTGATCCCACTGAATAAAGTCTGCCTTCCCATATTTAACAAGTGTCAGAACACTTGTTTCTTTCAAACCCTACAGGTCAACTCTAGAACAGAAAAGACTAAAATTATCTAAGCTGAACCATCAGAACCTCTGGGGTGGGACGCGCCCCCCCCCCCCCAGCATCAATATTTCCTAAAGTTCTCCAGGCGGTTTCCATGTGCAGCCAAGGTTAAGAATTGGTAATCTAAGGCCAAAGGCAATGCAAGATGGTCCTATTTCATAAAAACTCAGTGGGTGATTCCTTCCTAAGGCTCTGTCTGCCACCTGGGCAGTTTTCCAGGACCCTGAATGAATCTCTAATCCTGAATGACATGTTCAGTGTTGAGAAACCTTAGCATGCCCAAGGCTCGGGTCCAAGGACAATTAATCCAATTACAAAAGACTTCACCAGAAGATTCCTTTAAATTACAAGGAACCCCGACCCTAAGCCTATCATTTACTTTACAGGACTCAAGATTATAATCTTCCTTTCAGAACGGACCTGCGTGGTTCCTTTATATCATGCACAACAACAGGCCCAGCGGATCTATGCTGCTGTTACAAACCCGCAGGGCCTCAGGCTGGTTGAGCCGTAAAGGAAAGAGGCAGGAGGTGAGGCAGGAGGGGGCTCCTGGGGGAGCTGATCGCATTCTGCTTTCTTTCCCCGAGTAGTGCTGGTTGCACCGGCCTGCTCAGGGTCGAGTATGTTAGCTTTAATCAAAAGTTGACACGTTGAAGAGCGTGTAAGTCAGAGTGTTCTGGGATGTGTTCTTCTCCTCAAACAGGGGAGAGGCTTCTACCTCTACCTCAGCTGGACGTGTGAGAGGGCCTTTCCTGGCCAGCCCTTCCAAAGACAGGTAGCTGGGGCAGGCCACAGACTCCTCATCGTGCAGCTCTCAGGTCAAGGCCAGCCACAGGCTCTTTTGTTTGTAAAATTTTTTAAAATTTAAATTCAATTTAATTAACCTATACTGTAGTACTAGTTTCAGAGGTAGAGCCCAATGATTCCTCAGTTGCATACAACACCCAGTTGCATACAATATCACATGCCCTCCTTAATGCCCAACAATGCTCAGTGTGCTCCCTAGGGTTAAGAGTTTCGTCCATAGGCTCTTTTCAGCCATCATCCCCTAAGGAGGGTTTCTCTGGCTGTGTCCTGGGCAAACAGGTCTCTAGGGTAGAGGCAGCATCTCAGACTTTCCTGTGATCTCCCCAGGGCGGAAGGGCCCAGCACCTGCATAATTTCAAGTGGAGGAGCAGGCAGGAAAGTAAACACACACACACACACACACACACACACACACACACACACTCCTGCGCCTGTCCCCCACCCTAGGTCCACACAAACAGAAGAGTCTACTCAACTTATCTTTGTTTGCTGCATTCTTCAGGGCCGCAGAACACCATGATAAAAATAATTCCTTTTAACATGATAATTTATTGCCACAATCAGCTTCTCAGCATTGTTTGCAAAATTACCCTTGCAGGAACCACTAGCAACCAGGACTGCCAGAACCCAGCTTCTCTCTCTCCTGCCGCTGGGAGGCCAGGACAGTCTGGACGGCACAGAGTCTGGGCTCCGGCGCTTTCCATTTTCTTGCCAAAGGAAATTAAGGGACCCCACCACCACCCATCAACAAACCTAAAATATTATCCCTGACTGCCCCACAAATTTTCCAAGACAGTCACGGCATTTGCTGGGATGGTCCCTCCCCTGGAAGGCCCGGGGCAGAGGATCCTGACGTCTCGGGATGGGGTTTCACCGCAGAGGGGCTTGGTTATGCTACTTTCTTTGCTAATACATTAGCACCAGGGCCCTGATCAGGAGTCCTTCTGCACCTGCACTTTCCCACCTGCAAACCTGGAATGAAAATAGCCCCTGGGATTGGTGGAAGCAAAGCAGTTATCACACGGATGTGTCTGGGGTGACATTAGTCCGCGTTCCCTTCCTGCGCCCTCCCCCATGCCTCTACCAATTTCCCCCGGGGAGCTCTTCCGTAATGCAATGCTTGCACTCTGATGAAACACTTGCTTCTGGAGAACCTGACCCAACACAGTGAGAGGCATCCTGCATCTTGGACGTGGCTTCTCGAGTCCACTGCAGCTCCTCACACCAGATGTGTTCAAGATAGAACCCTCCTCCTACCTCCCTTCTCCCACGGTCCTAGGTCCATCACCCAAGCCCCAAACCTGCTAATTACCCAGGATCCTTCTCCTACCATCATCGTCCACAACTGACGGACCACAGGATCCTCCTCCTTTGGGCCCCGATGTCATTTTCCTGAAAATGTCCACCTCCTGGTCTTTCCCAGCACGGTCCAGTCTAAGCCCACACAACCAGCCTCTCTGCCCCGTCTGGACCGGTTCCGGGTCATACCCCATGCCTCAGTCCATGAGCTTTCCTGAAACATCTCGTTTTCTCGTTATTCTCCTGCTTACACCCTCATTTGTCAGGCTAGACTTCTACCTTCCTGGCTCAGGGCTGAAAGAAAGCCTTGATGACCCAGCTCCTGAATCCTCCCTCCCTGCCCTCCCCGCCTCATGCACCCCTCCCAGCGTCCCACTCATGTGCCAGCTGCGCCCGTGGCCCTAAATGCACTCCCCTCATTCGCTTAGTGTCCCCTTTTAATCCCTCAAAGCTCAGTTCGGACATCACGGCTTCCAGGAGGCTTCCTGATGCCCCGGGGCTAATGAGATGGCCTGCCCTGTGTCCCCATGGCATCCTGCACACATGACCATCATTCCTTCCCACTGCAAACCCCCTCACTGTACTTGTTTGTATCCTGACTTATCTAGAAGTTCTGGGAGGGGGGCACACTGCTTCTCATTGATCTCACTGACCTCCATCACTACGCGAGGCACACAGCAGACGCTCAAAAAGTGTTGGGTGAGCAAAGGACATACATACAAGTTCCTGGCCCACAGTCGGCTTTGAAGAATCCCCCGTTCCCCTCTCTTGTCCCTGCGGCCCCCCGATCTTGAACACACTTCACCCATAAGCTCTACTTGCCTGCTCTAAGCAGATGCAATCCAGGGCCGAGTCACATGTGATATTTGCATATGATTTGCCAAAATTTGCATGTAATTGGCTTATGCCTGCAGAATCTAATCTCTGGCCATTTGAATTTAATGCTGAAGCCAGATCATGGAGATTTGCAGGAGAGGTGTTCTCTCTCCCTCCACCGAGCTTTCCCCTCTCCCTTCCATGCTCACAGTGTTGCCCTGGCAAACGGGGGCACCCGAGGTCTCGGAGCAGGGGCGGCAAGAGATGAGAGATGAGAGGGAAATGGGCCAGGAAGAGGATGTATGTTTTGCTTTTATAGCATCAGGAACTGTGTGTGTATAAAGGATCCAGACCAGGCTAAAGGCAAAGGTGTCCTTCCGATGTGTCTGGGCGCTGCTGAACTGGGTCTGGGAGTCAGCTCCGCCCCAGCTTTGAGCCAGTGGCACTTTGGAGTAAGAAGAGATCAGGTTGGAGTGAGGTGCGGTGATATCCTACAGGAAAAACAATAACACAGAACAGAGACTGGGAATCCAACAGGAATCAGGGCAACAGGCAGGCAGAAGAAATTAAGAGCCCCAAGAATGAGTGCCTGGGTGGCTCAGACAGTTAAGCATCTGCCTTTGGCTCTGGTCTGGGATCAAGTCCGGTGTCAGGCTCCCGGCTCGGCATGGAGTCTGCTTCTCCCTCTCTACTCTTTCATCTTGCTCATGATCTCTCTCAAGTAAATACGTTTTTTTTTTTTTTAAAAAAAAGCCCCAAGAATGCCTAGAGACATGGCAGAGACATTAGATTGCCTATGATACAGGGACAGATTTTTGAGGTGATTTTAATAAAATCCAAGATGACAAGTTGTTTCCAGCACATGGAAGGATTTGGGGGTTGGGGGTTCCAGGTTGATCTGTGAGTGACAGAAGGTCTCCAAGCTGTTGATTCTCATGTACCTGGTGACACCTTCCTCCTTAGCTCTGCCCTCTACCCTTCACTTTCATTCATCCCTTCTAGGACCATCCAGTCCCTCCCATCACCCTCCTCTCATCTGTGCAACTGCCACCCCCCCCCCCCCCACAATATCTCCTTTTCCCACTGTGGTTGTGGCCCAAAGCAGCTTGAGGCCACATGACTCACTGTCCAGGAGCCTGGCAGAAAATCTGGGGGCGGAGGGGCATGGGGTGGACCAGCACCTTTAGAGCATGGGGTGGGGGTGGGGAGTGTCATGGACAAACGGACACAGTGACATCCTAGCAAGTCATACCCAGATAGCACAATGTCCTAGGCTGAGTCTGCTACGCTCCAAATACGAAACCGCGTGAAGTGTTCGCTGCTTCACACTTGCCTCACCAGCCTGCGAGGCGCCAGACAGATGCTCGCATGACGCTGAGATGGTCACCGCGAGCTCAGATGCTCCTGCACTTGGCTTCCCGTTTCCTGCCTGGCATCTAGGAAACAGGTCTTGCAAACCAGCCCTCTCAAGGAGCTAAGGTTGCTGAAGACCCCTAGGCGACGTTTTTTTTAAAACAGTTGCACTCTGAAGTAGCTTGAAATATACCAAAAACAAAAACAAAAAATCAGAAAGTATTTTTGGCTCTTGTAGTTCCCAAACACAGAACTCAAAAGGTTGTGTGCAACCTGGATTAGCTGCTTAAAAATGTGGATGCCCAGTCTTCCGCCCGGGAGAGTCTGGCTCCGTATGCCTCGGGTGAGTCCCGACATCTGTGTCACTAGGATTCCAACAGGCAGCCAGAAATGAAACTCGCTGACTTAGACCATTAGACTCTGCCCTTGAGGGCACTGCTGGCCAGAGATCAGTTGTAAGGGGCCAAGGATCTCTGAAAACAAGGTTCTTGGGTTGGGAAGGGCTGTATGTCCACCCAAACCATCTTTGTTTTTTGGTGGTTGTTTTTCTTTCCTTTTCTTTTCTTTTCTTTTCTTTTCTTTTCTTTTTAAGATTTTATTTACTTGACAGAGAGAGAGAGCTCAAGCAGGGGGAGCGGCAGGCAGAGGGAGAGGGAGAAGCAGGCTCCCCCACAGAGCAGGGAGCCCAATGGTGGTGGGGGGGGGGGCGGGGCTCGATCCCAGGACTCTGGGATCATGACCTGAACCAAAGGCAGAGGCTTAACCGACTGAGCCATCCTGGCCGCCCCCCCGCCTTTGGGTTTGCCATGATGCAAGAGCGAGGAGCTCAGGTGGGTATTTGTTCTCTGTTCCTGTAGGGTTTTTGACACAAGGAGGGTCGATCTGCACACCCTATCCCCAGCCACTTGGGCATTTGATGCTCATTAACCTTAATTAGTAAAATTAATCACAAAGCCTGCAGCGAAGGAAGGTTTATTGATGTTTATTATACATGAAACTTGCCAACACAGGTAGAAGGCATCTTAAAGAAGAGCTCAGATTTTGGTCAAATTCTTTAATAAAGTACAAGAGGAGCAACGAAGTCTGGACATTCTGCATTTTGTCCAAAACTTTCAGGCCCCCTCACCGCTGCCCGGTTGTTAAGGTGCTCAGATGGGAAGGTTACCCTCTCCTTGCTGATGTTCAGCCCCGTTTAATTAACACCTACCCTTCAGTCCCCAGCATCCTTTTAAACTGGCTGCTCTCTGCCCAGATAGACTTTTACACCTGTCTTAGCAATTCTGGGAGAGATGCTTTGAAGTGCCTTTTCCAAATCCCCTGTTAATGATCTGGTAATTATTGTGGTGACTTTTCAGTGGGGTGTGAAGTATTTAGCTAGCTGGGGCCAGGAGAATCCCAAGGCTCCAGAAAGAGAGACAGAGCAAGGGAGAAAGGGGGGGTGGGGAATCCGGAGTCTGGGGCTGCCCCAATGTCACAGAGGTGGCCCTATCTGGCCAGAGAAGGGGCCCTGCTTGAGGCTGGTGCGGCCACCAGGAGCTCCCATTGGCAGGTGAGACGAAGTCTCTAAGTCCTGGGGCCAGTCCAAGGATTGCAGCAAGCAAGGCCAAGAACTACGGCTGACTCCAGAAGCCATGGTCCTGCACGCAAACTCCCATCTTGTCCTCCACCCCACCCCCTTTGCCTTCACGATCCACACCCATTTTAAGCAATCGGGGCCGAGAGGGGGAGCCAGAGCTGTTGATACTTTTCTCTGGGTGCCACGGGGGCCAAATGAGGCCCAGCTGTGCAGGGCACCCTGACGTCTAGAAGTCAGGTATGCCACACATCTCCACACCTGTGCTCTCCAATATCCTGCTTCCACTTGGGTCTCTCACAGCCTGACCACCCCCTCACAACCCAAGGTGCCTGCAAAACACAATGTGTCCTGACTGCCCCAAGTTCTCACAACATCCGAGCCGACCCTCCATCCCCACTCCCAAAAAAGAAAACAAGCCTAAGGGAGAACTGGCACGCCAGCCCTAAACCCCCATTTGGCCACGGAGTCTTAATGGGGCAGAAGATATCCTTGAGTGCAGGTCCCTTGTTTTTCCAATGAGACACCCCAGGACTCAGGAAGGTGCCTGGATATGCTCACGATCAAAGCCTCCTCAGGGAATGTTGGGGCCTGGACTAGAACCAGGTCCCCTGAAGCTTCTCCACCAATGTGGCTTTCCCACCAGTGACCACCGTTAGTCTGCAGTCTTTGTATCTGCATGCGCTGGCTTGGCCTCCCCCACCCCCAGGGGCAGGGACAGCTAGCGTGCCCTTAGCCATCTCTGACATGCCCTTGACACAGTGGTATCTGATTATGGCTGCCAGTGTGTTGATGATCCTTGATCTGGCTTCTGGGGGCCCAGACCCCAGCCTCTGTTAGCTCAGCCCCTACCCTCAATGTGGCTCTCAGTACTGGTACCTCTTCTGGCCCTGAAACCCTGGGAGTTGCCCTGGTATGTTGCTGGACAACATCTGTGCAAGCCACAGCCCCCCATCTGCAGTTAAGCAAACCCAGCTGATGGGTGGTCTGGGATCCCCTTCTCTGCTTCTCTGGAGAAACTGGGAAGCCGATGCCCCAGGCATAAACATTTTTATGTAACTTCTTCTACCTCCAACAATGGTAGAATAATATACGACAAGTTGCTGAAAACATTTTTCACCAAAATTCCTCTCAGGGAGAGTCTTTCTTGTGTTCAGAAGAAATTCGGAAATGGCCCAAGCCAGTAGTTCTGAGTAGTTCTGAGTGTGATCCCAGACCAGGGCCATCAGCATCATCTAAAAATCACCTGCGACCTTGACCTCGTGAGAGATGCGGATTGTCAGGTCCCGCCCCCATCTTGCCGAATCAGAAATGCTAGTGTGGGCGCTTCCTGGAGATTCAGGTACAGTTGAGATCTGGGAAGCCCTTTGTGGTGGAGGTAGGGAAGCTCAAGGACATGATCCAGTGGCAAAAACCAGGGCTTCCCTGCCTTATAATGAGGGAGGGTCTGGTTACCTCCATGGCTCTAGTCAGGGGAGTCCCAGGATGAACTGGAGGGTGAGGAGAGGAGCTGGGAAAGACCTGGATTGCTCTTCATGACAGAAGGGAAGGGCTTTTGAGGTTCCCTGAGGCCATCTAGAGGGGAGGAGAGTGAAGACAGTGGGCTTGGTGCCGAGTGGGGAAAAGTTAAGAGTGAGACCCCCATAACAGGGAGTAGTATATCGAGGGACCGTGCACAGAATCACAAGCCGTGGGCAATGCAACCTCCTCCCAAACTGTACGAAGTGTTAGTAACAATTATAGAGACAGCCACATGTGCTTGGGGGTTCCACACACCTTGGACACCCTGAGAGGTGCTCTGTTCAGCCTGGTGGTCTCAACACCGTGCTAAGCAGAGACTCTGTAAAAAGAATTGTCCTGGCCACACACTCTTTCACCGTGGTCAAGATTTCCGCATTTCCATAACCGTGCCCTTATTTGGGCGCAACTGATTGGTTTCCCATTTTTTGCTCTCACGGGCAACAAAACCAAACAGAGGGGCTGTGTCATGCTTGGCTAGGGAGAACAGGGCTGGGGAAAGAGGTCCAGCTCCAGGGTAGTGCTGGGGTTTTCCATGGAGAGGTTCACAGTCCGCATCTCTGAAGTGCAAAGCATAGAGCAAATCAAGCACAATCAAGATGGTGACCGCCATCCCGGGGGCCGGCCTGGGTGGTGAGGACAGAGCACTGCCAGCTTTGGGGGGGTTCCACCCAACTTGAAGGAGGCAGTGACATGAGGGTTCTGATACCATGTCAGGAAATGGCAGGAATCTGGCCAGCAGCCCAGGTACCAGGAAGAATGACCCCATGGTCCCAGTGGCCTTACTTGGACCACGGGCTCCAAGTTCTTGCCTAAGCCCATGAACTTCTCCAGGTCTCAGGGCTGGAGTCGGTCCAGCCTGGGCTTCCAGCTCACACCCGGGTCTCATGGGGCCTGACCTAGATCCTAGGCAGAGCTGGAAGGCACAAGGCTTAATTGCGTCAGCATGGAAGCCTGCCGAACGAGCCGACACTCTCAGCCCCTGCAATCAATCCTCCACCCTGTAAACAGAGTTAAAGTGCGACGCCAGCAATTATCAAGCCCATCATTTTCCTCTTCTTCACTAAGTAAATTAGAAAGGCTCTCTGCTCTCACTTTGCAACCGGCCCTCATTTTTAAAGCGTGACTGTTAAAATGGGGGCAAAGGGCCATACTTCGAGAAAAAGGTCTCTCATCTGAGGCTCAGCTGGCCAAGAGGCTTGGCCGCCAACCCTGGTTTTGCCGCCAATCCGTTTGTGATGTTTGGCAAGGACAGCACCCCTCTCTGGGCCTCGGTTTCCCCATCTATGAAGAATTTGGACAAGATGGCCTCCGGATGCTTTCCAATCCTCATGTCCATGGGATTGCAGGTTTGCTTGATCGCTAGGGATGGCTCCGAGCAGACAGAAGCTTGGCTTCTTTTCAATCCGGACCTGACCCTCTCTCTGTCCTTCTCACACACAGCGATGAATCCCCGCAGGTGGAAATACACCAATTTTCATAGTAGTGGAAGAGCAGAGGAAGAGCCCCTCTCCCAGGCTTCTTCTGGAAGCAAACCAGAAACATACTTACCCTGCATAGGCCCTGATCTGATTGTTCTACAACTGCGACTGCATTTCCCCTGCGCAGTAGAATAATTATGAAGCCCATTTCACACACAAGAAAACTGAGAAGCGGCAATGTCCAGAGTATGTTGAATCCAGGTCTGTGAGCCTCTAAAACCCATGTTCGTAGCCACAGTTCTCTGAAGTAAAAATCTGGACACATTAGCAAAACAAGAATGGATACAACAAAAGGATAGGCCACCTTAACACGAAGGCAATGCCAGGCAAGACACCTGCATGACTGAGTGTATCCAGGTAAATGACAGATGTCCCCAAGCATGCATGAGCCGAAAGACCCAGGGGGAAGCTTGTGGTTAGAAGGCAAGAGAGTATTTGATAAACATGTTCCAGTGTGCCTGGCTCTTTCAAAAATGGGTTCTTGCTTGCTCTGTCTCCTCTCTACTTCAGAAATGTAATGCCAATTATTTTATTTGAAGAGAGTGTGTGGTGGTGTTTAGAAGCAGCATGAAGGAAATTTGTACGATGCCCATTAGTGGCTAAAGGGGAACATCCAGTTGCCTTTGTTCTGGTGACCCAGCTCCGTCCCCTAGGTTTTCCATACTGAAATCCTCAGAATTTACGATTCTAACCAGTCAATGGCATTCTAACTTCTTTAGAAGGTGGCTAAGCGAACCACAAAATATCACTTGCTTTAAGCGTTGTCTTTTCCCATCTCCTACCAAAAAAAAAAAAAAAAAAAAAAATTACTTTTATTACCAAAAAATGTTTTCTAAAGACAGTGTCAGTTAGGTTCATCTGTGACAGATGCTGCCCCTGGAAGGGTCCCCATCAGTGTGGTTTAGTCGATATCCCTGGTCTTCGGTCTTCTTCATCTTTCTCTTGAATACCTCTGAATCACTGATAAATACACTATTTAAAAATCCATCAATGTCAAACCCAGAGGCTCCCAGGTGACCTCAGGAGCCCCCCAGGCTGGATGTCTGCCCAGCTAAGCAGTCCCTGCTGAATACCCAGTTTGTGGCACCCACTCGTACCAGGCACTCTGGTGGCCCTGGAGGCTGAGTAATGGATTTGGAGAACCGAAATCCGGGCCTCATCATTAAGGATGCACCAGGTTGGAGAAACATCTTCTAGCACTTTCAGTGTCGGTGGGATTTATGGGTTGAAACTGAATGCAGGCTAGACGCATTTGGAAGGCTGAAGAGATGCAGACGAGCGGCCCAGCCATCCCGCACCTGCTTCCTCATCAGTAAAACAGAGCGGAACCCACCAACTGTTGTTGGTAACGGTGCGGGGTGGGGGCACTGAGCGGGGCTATGATTAAAAATAAGGGGTGCCTGGCTGGCTCAGTTGGTAGAGCATGTGACTCTCGATCTCAGGGTCGTGAGTTCAAGCCCCACGTCAGGTGTAGAGTTTACTTAAGGGGGAAAAAAAAAAGAATAGGAGGATCAGAGGACATTTGAATCTTGTTCCACCACAGTGTGACCCTGTACAAGTGACTGAATCTCTCAGAGCCTCAGCTTACCTCGTCTGTAAAATGGCCATAGTAATCCCTTCCTCAGGGGACCATGGTGAGGATGAATTTCAAGTGCTGGACGCAGCACCTGGCACACAGTGTCTGTTAGGGGACAACTGTCCTCTGTGAAGATGCCACTGTCAGGCCAAGTCCAGAAGAGGTGCTCGCCCAGCAGCCAGTCCTTCCCCCGTCAAATCCTTCCACACACGTAACCACCTGGGCACCATTGTCCTCCTGGGTCTCTTTTAGACATTCCCATCTTTCCATAACAGCAGAGGCTTCCTCTGTCCTCCATGAATTCTTCCCAGAAACCCAGAAACTCTGGACAGAAAAGAAATACCAGCAGTGGCCCTGCCCACCCTGCACCCACGGGACCCACGAGCAAACAACGCATGCACCAGACAGAATTAAGTCCGACTAACGGCTTGAAGCTGCCAACAGCGGCCGTGTCCCAGGAGAGCCTGTGATTAATTGCCAAATGAATTGCGTGGGCTGTAATTGCCGCCTGGGTTCTTCAGAGGCAGAGCTCTCTGCTGACCACAGTGGTCAGGAAGAAGAAATGTCCACGCCCTGGAGGTCTGGCAGAGGCACCCAAAAAGATCACGAGGGCTCATGGAAGCAGCAGGCACAGATTGTCAGGATCTCGTCTGCGAACACGGTGGGGGGTGGGGGGGCTTCAGGAGCTCCTGCGACGGGTCCTCGAGTGTCCCATCTGAGGAATGGGATTTCTCAGGGACGCAGGCATGAATAGCATTCTTCCCCCATTCCCTGGTGCTCCCCTACCCCAGGCCCCCCCGACACACAGCGACCTTCCCCAGTGACTCTGACGTGGCTGAGCCACTCGTTTCCAAGCCTTTCTCTTCTCTGTCCTATTTTTACAATTCTTTTGTGGTTCTTGCTTATTTCTCAGTCTACAATGTGTGGGAATAATATCTTAATTCCACCCACATAATAGGAGAGGACTCACGAGTTACTGTACCTGCAGCACTCTGAGGCCATCAGATGAAAGGAATTCAAATAACCCAAAGAGATCTTTTTGTCAAGTCTTACTTCATAGGCAGCATGCGCAAAAATTAGCTGACGCCGGAGAGGGCCGTCAGAAATGAAGAGAATGAAATTACGTGCATCGTTGCTGATTATTTTCTTTGAAGTCCTTGATGCTTGTTTTATACCAATACAGTGCATGTAGAAAAACTCACTCTCTGGATTTTAGGAAGAAAACAAAGATGTCTTCTATTTGTTTTATAAAAATTTCAGGATTGAGGGAAAGGGAAGGAGCCTCATTTGTTTGCCTTTCTCCCTTACATCCATAGAAGGAAGATCTAGTCTCATCTAAAATGTTGCTAGTAATTCAGGTTTTGCTGACAGTTGCCCCCCACCCCCCGGGGCTCATGCCTGGGAGCAGGGCTCGTGAGATGGGTTCAGCCTTCCACACCTGACTCGGCCCAGCCAGGTGGTTCCCCGGCGGGGCCTCAGCCCCACACAGGGGCAGATGAGCAGGCTGGTAGGGACACCGCAATCCCATTGCTGGGGCATCGCTGTGGCTCTGTCCATCTCAACTTCCTAAACCGCACCCACAGCCTGCTGGCCAGACCCACAGTCTTTTGAATTCACTCATTCGCCAACAATTACTGAGCATCTACTATGTGTCCCATACCGTTCCATGGAATAAAGCAGATAAAGCCCCGCTTTGGGGAGATAGGCATCCCAACAAAGAGACATTAAACAAAGAAGAAAGATGGACAGCAGGTCAGCTGAACGTGAGTACCAGGAAGACGTGCAGAACCATGCATGGGAAGATAGTGACGGGGACAGAGGGAATGGGTGCTGTTTGACACTAGTGGTCAGGGAGGGTCTCCCTGGGGAGCTGCCTCTGCAGCAGAGAGCTGAGGGGGACGCAGGAGCAAGCAAAGGAAATGTCAGAAAGAACAGTGTCCAGGGCAGAGGAAACAGCAAAGGCCTTGAGTTTGGCTCAAAAGCGGAGTTTGCTCTGCATGTTCCAAGAACAGCAAAGAAGTCAGTGTGCCTGGAACAGAGACGGCGAGGGGAAGGGAAAGTGGTAAATGGACCCAAGGGCGGGTGGGAGGAACCACACAAAACATACAGGGGGCAGGTCTCTGCCTGTAGCTCAGGCACCACTCTGAACTGGCCAGCTTGCTCAGTCAGCAACAGGGTGTTGCACACCCCACGCCCCTGGCTAGCCCTCCCGGACCCCTGCTGGAGGCTGAAGGGAAGAGTTCAGCTGAGTCCGAAAACGGCAACGGTTGCAAAAAGGGGGTGAGGCTTTAGTATAATTATCTTTTTTTCCCCCAGAATAGGTGCACAATTTAGAGAATATGCAAAATGGAAAAAGGGATGACACAGATACAGAAAAGGAAAGAGGACAGGTAGCCGGGAGTATCATTGTTTCCTCACTGTTTTCCAACCTTCATACAATGTGGTTATAAAGTAATATATTGAATATGTTTGTAACATATATGTTTTTAATGTTTTTATTTATTTTTTTAAAGATTTTATTTATTTTTTTGACAGAAAGATCACAAGTAGGCAGAGAGGCAGGCAGAGAGACAGGGGGAAGCAGGCTCCCCACTGAGCAGAGAGCCCAAGGCGGGGCTCGATCCCAGGACCCTGAGATCATGACCTGAGCCGAAGTCAGAGGTTTAACCCACTGAGCCACCCAGGTGCCCCTTAATGTTTTTAGATATGTAACTCTTTTACGATTCTGTGAAGGTAATAAAACATACAGATGAAATTTTCCCTTATTTTAATGTTGCAAACCCATATTGTTGTTTATATGTTACAAACCTATATTATCACAAATGGTACAAACCCATATTATCTCTTATAAAAATACTGTACAGCTGATGGTGAATTATGGGTGTAAGTCCAACAACCAAACTTCAAGGTCCTGTGTTGTTTATCCTGAAGGATCACAGCAGGATTTTGTTAGCTGAACTGAAGGACTGGGGAAAGGAGATCACTGCGTGTATAAGACGGCACTTCGGACTCAGCTTCCAAAACAATTTTCGCCCCTTAGATAACAAATATTCAAAGATGCAACCTTCAGAGAAATCAAGAACATATCAACTTGAGAGAATTTCAAATATGGAAAAGAGAGCAGTGCACAGTATAAGCCACAAACAAAAGCACAGAATATCAGCCATATTGCATATACAATATAACATGTTCATATATGTTTATAAAACATGCATCTTTTTTTAAAAAAGGATTTTATTTATTTGAGAAAGAGAGAGTGGTGGGTGGGGGGCAGAACAGAGGGAGTGGGAGACGCATTGAGTGTGGAGCCTGACTCAGGGCTCCATCTGAAAATCCTGAGATTTTCAGATCAAGAATCAGACACAACCGACGGAGCCACCCAGGTGCCTCAAAACATGCATCTTTATAAAGAAGCTCAACTGAAAATTTCCTCAAGATAAAACAGGTTTCACGATATACTATCTTACCTTCTGTCAAAGGAGAAGCCCAGCCTCCCTAAGGTGATATGTCACCAGTTCTGAGCCCCTACCCCGTGCCAGGTACTTTTCTTGTTGCTGGTAACCCAGCAGCAAACAGGCCAGAAAATAACTTAGTTCTTATCTTTTCTTCCCAAATTCCAATTGTCCAAAAAGACAGCAGATCAGGGTGCCTGGGTGGTTCACTGGGTTAAGCCTCTGCCTTCGGCTCAGATCATAATCTCAGGGTCCTGGGATCGAGTCCCGCATCGGGCTCTCTGCTTGGCGGGGAGCCTGCTTCCCCCTCTGTCTGCCTGCCTCTCTGCCTACTTGTGACCTCTGCCTGTCAAATAAATAAATAAAAGAAACATATTTTTTAAAAAAAGACAGATCAATCTAGAAAACACAGGCTTAATTGTCCCTCTGCATGTGAGGTCTCAGAGTCTGGGGCACGTGCTGGAAAAGTGGGCAGAGGGCATGTTGCCAGGACACGGGGCTATGGTGGTACAATTCAGCAACAAACGACTTGACCCAACCTGCCCCCCCAAGTAGAACTTTGCTCCCTTTCTTGCTGCCTTTGCTACTGGCCAGACAAAGCCAGGAAGCCCCCACCCGTGGCTGAAACACTAGAGAGTATCCTCCACTGCTGTACACAGTGACCAGACTTAGAATGTCCCCCCCACCTTCAAGACTGGGCCTCGCTCAGCCCTCAGATGCCCTGATGTTCTTGGGCTGATCACTAGCCACACTGCTCAGTCCCCCTACTTGGCGGTTGACAGATTCTGTTCCCGACATGCAAGGCTTGGAGGAAGAGTCATGTATAATAAAAGCATGAAAAGACACACTGTTCTTTCTGGGCACACCACTTCCCAGCAGAAAAGGAATAAACAAAAGGGGAGTCCTATCCCCTCAGGGAGATTAACCATTTCTATAGAAACCAAGGATCGTTCCAGACACCCACATCAGGCAGGACTGGTAGTAAGAACATCATAGCAGCCACCATGTGAGCACATCTGTGGACAGACAGACAGACACTGGGTCAGGTGTATTTATCTTAGTATCCCTCCTAGACAGGTACCACTGACCCCCACTGTTCAGATGGAGAAACCAAGACCAGATCAGAATAATGACTCGCCCAGCTGGAAAGGGGCCAGGTAGGTGCCGATATTTTGAGGCTGTTTTTAGGTCTTTCTCCTCCTGGTTTTTACTCATTGTTAGAAATAATGGACAAAGCTTCCAGAAACGTAACCAGCCACAATGCCTAGCAATGGAGTTCTGTTCAGGAAACTTACCTCTGTGAGGGCCATTTTGTTGGCTGCTTCTGCGTGTCCCTCCACCCCTTCCGTCTCAGACTCAGGAATCGCTGGTGTTCACGGAGCACAATGGCTTCAAACCACGGGAGCGTTCCCTTAGAGGGCATCAGCGATCCCCCGCACCCCCACCCCTGAGTGTAAGAGGCCACATTACTAGGAAAGTGTTTTTTTAAAAATATAAATCTGATCGTGGCTCCTTGTTCTTGACTGATACCCCAACCTGCTGTCCTAACGGGAATCGTCCCTTGACATGGATTCTACAGACCAACGCTCCGCTGCCTGCCAACCAAGGCTGTGCTCCGGAGAAGCGGTTTCCTGCGAGTGAAACTCCCCATCAGCACCTCTGGAGCCGCACCGCGGCTGGGCTCACACTCCCACAGCCCATCTGCAGCCCAAACTCCAGAGAGTTCTTGGCATTTTCCTCAGGGTGCCGCTTCTGGGTCTATTGTGTCCGAGGCGTATTAAAAAACAAACTCTACCGATTGGAGATTTGAGATTTCTACCGTGGAAAGATAGAAAGCCTAGTGGCCCCGAGTCCTGGTTCTGGGTTGGAGGGTGGCCTTGGGGTACCCGCTCTCGGCCTCAGTTTCCCCTTCTGTAAAACGAGAGGGGTCCCGGTGGGCACTAAGGCGAGACCTCGCAGGCTCACCCCTCCCGCGCGACCACGGGATGGTCTCCCACGCAGGACGCAGTTCTCGCCCGGTGCCGCCTCCCCACCACCCCCGCCCCGGAGTCGGACGCGCGGGCCGCTTCCCTCGGCGGGGCCACGTCCCTCTCCCCCACCCCCGCCCCGCGGCTCCTGCGACCCACTGCTCCGGCCCCGGCCCGGCCTCCGGCCCGGCCTCCCGCCCGCCGCAGGGTCCGAGCCCCGCTCCCCGCGCGCGTCCCGCCCCTCCGGGCCCGTGGAACCCCGCCCTCCCTCGAGTCTCGCAGCCGGGCGGGCGGAGGGCGGGGCGGGGCGGGGCGGGGCGCGCGGGGGCGGAGCCGAGTCGGGGAATCCTGCTCCGGGCGAGCTCCCGGCCCTGCAGAGCAGCCCGGCCGTCCGAGGGCCCCCGCGGCGGGGGCGGCGGGGAACCCCAGACGCAGCCGGGCCGGGAGGGATCCCCGTGCCGAGCGAGCCGCCGCCGCCGCCGCCGCCGCCTCCGCGCCGCCCCCGCGGGCTGCCAGGTGCCGGGCGCGCCCCCACTCCGCCCGGCTGCCGGCTCCCGCGGTCCCGTCGTCCGCTCGCCGGCCCGTCGCCCGTGCGCCATGCAGCCGCCGCCCGCCCCGCGCGCGTAGGCGCCCGCCGCAGGCCATGCTGCTCCCGCTCGCCGCGCTGCTGGCCGCCGCCTGCCCGCTGCCGCCCGCCCGCGGCGGGGCCGCGGACGCGCCGGGCCTCGGCGGGGCGCCCCCCAACGCCTCCGTGAACGCGTCGTCCGCGGGCGAGCCCGCCGCCCCGCGGCTGCTGGCCTCGGCGGCTCCCGGGCCCCCCGAGCGCCCCGGCCCGGAGGAGGCGGCGGCGGCGGCGCCGTGCAACATCAGCGTGCAGCGGCAGATGCTGAGCTCGCTGCTCGTGCGCTGGGGCCGCCCGCGGGGCTTCCAGTGCGACCTGCTGCTCTTCTCCACCAACGCGCACGGCCGCGCCTTCTTCGCCGCCGCCTTCCACCGCGTCGGGCCGCCGCTGCTCATCGAGCACCTGGGGCTGGCGGCCGGCGGCGCGCAGCAGGACCTGCGCCTCTGCGTGGGCTGCGGCTGGGTGCGCGGCCGCCGCCCGGGCCGCCTTCGGCCCGCCGCCGCCGCCGCCGCCGCCGCCGCCTCCGGGGCGCCCACCGCGCTGCCCGCCTACCCCGCGGCCGAGCCCCCCGGGCCGCTGTGGCTGCAGGGCGAGCCGCTGCACTTCTGCTGCCTGGACTTCAGCCTGGAGGAGCTGCAGGGTGAGCCGGGCTGGCGGCTGAACCGCAAGCCCATCGAGTCCACGCTGGTCGCCTGCTTCATGACCCTGGTCATCGTCGTGTGGAGCGTGGCCGCCCTCATCTGGCCGGTGCCCATCATCGCCGGCTTCCTGCCCAACGGCATGGAGCAGCGTCGGACCACCGCCAGCGCCGCCGCCGCCGCCGCCCCCGCCGCCGTGCCCGCGGGGACCACCGCCGCCGCCGCTGCAGCCGCTGCCGCCGCCGCCGCCGCCGCCGCGGCCGTCACCTCGGGGGCGGCGGCCAAGTGACCCGCCCCGCTCCTCCCCGCGTCCGCCCTGTGGCCGCGCTCTCGGGTGCCTTTCCCGCCGGGAGACTCGGCCCGTGTGCTTCGTGCTGTAGTGACCGTTAGTTCTCCTTTCGGGGAGGGGGCCGCCGGAGGGGCCCCAGCGACTTGGCCCAGCGACCTGCGCGCCGCGCGTCGTTCCGAAAGGCAGGTGCCAGCCCTTGCGCCCGAAGGGTGGGATCCGCAGCTAGGAGGACCGACAGGAGGGAGACAGGGCCCTTTCCCCTCTATTGTATCCCCCTGCCCCCCTCCCTCCCCGCACCCACGTGCCCTATATTCATGGCAGAAAATGACCAAATCCTGTGTATTTGTTTTATATATTTAATACCTGTTTTAAATGAAAGTTTTAGTAAAAAAAAAAAAAATCAAATTGCTATTGCTGTAGGAAGAGAAGCTCTTTGTATCCAAACATAGTATTTGAAGTTTGTTGTTTTTTAATTTATTTAAGTGGGGGGGGAGGCATGGGAAAGATTTCACACCCACATATTGTTACCGCTAAAAATGAACTTTATGAACCTTTTCCAAGTCGATCTATCCAGTGACGTGGCCTGGTGGGCGTTTCTTGTACTTCTGTGGTTTTTTGGCTTTTAATACAGACATTTTCCTCCAGAGATGCGTATGTAGCTTTTTCTTTATTTGATTTAGGAAAAGGAATCCAAGAATTACAAGTTGTTGTCCTGAAACCTGAAGGAGGGATGCTCCAGAGTGAGAGAGGGGCTGATGCTGTCTTCCCTGCCTGTGTAGGCGAGGCAGGAGATGGAAACTATGTTACTTGCCCTAATGGTAATTGTTTTAGCTCTCACCAGGCTGCCCTCCAGTAACCACCCATCCCCACCCCCAGCCTCACTGACATTTGTCACAGGGCATACAGGGTTTTATGTCATTTGCCTTTTGGTCCCCTGCCTCACAGTCTGTGAAAGACCCAGTAAAATGCCAAAATGATAAAGTCAGTAATATCCCTTGAGCAAGGTATCTTTCAAGGAGAGGACTCATTTTTAAAAGCATGTAGATTTCCATTTCATATGTGTTAAGTGTTCGCATAGGAGCACATTTCAAAAGCTAGTTTTAAAACCTGTGATATTATTTTGGCATTAATAAGATTTTTTTTCTTTAAGGTCAATTCTTGATTGACCTTGGTCAACCAACTCTAGTTCCCAATCACAAGACTTTCCTCACTCCTGGTTTCCACGGTGTAATGTCTGCTGAGAAGTACTTCAGATTTTTCCTGGTTTTCAGAAGAAGGATAAATGAGTAGTCCTTAAATTGACTCCATATAAAAACCATTTTAAAGACCTCTTTAAAAGATTTTAAAACTACTTTCCCTTGTTCCATTTCCTCCCCATTTTCGAGTGAATACTTGATATTGTCCCAGAGCTGTGGTTCTCAGAGTAGGGTCTCTGGGCCAGCAGCACCAGGGAACTGGTTAGAGATGCAAAACAGAGACCCCATCCAGGACCAACTGAATCAGAAACTCTAGGTGGGGCCCACTCATCCATTTTAGCCAGCGTACTCCAAGGGACCCTGATGCATGTCAAGTTTGTGAACTGTGGGCTAGCGGAAGGGAACCTCCAAAATACGTAGCCTCCTTTTATCTTGGGTTGTCTCTATGATATCAAAGACATGAGACCCCACTCCACTGGAACCGAAGAAGAGGTTGGGTCATTGCCCTGCAGCTTCAACTACCCTTCTGCCTCTTTGGAACCTCAGGCTTTCTCTAGCCAAGGCCAGCCATGAGAGAGGAGGAGGAGAGGGCCTTCCTCCTCCTCCTCCTCCCAGTCTAGACATTGAAGTTCAATGTGATGCAAACCTACTAGCCTCACAAGTCCCTGTAAATCTTAAGCTCCAAAGCAATGGGGTCAATGAGCTGCACTCTTTTCCAGCCCTGTGTTACCTAATGGGAGACACACCAATAACCGTTACCCTTGGTCAGTTTTCACAGTAAAATCACAGTATTTGTAATTCTGGAGGGCACATTAAGTATTCCTTTTTTTTTTTTTTAAGATTTTATTTATTTATTTGACAGACAGAGATCACAAGCAGGCAGAGAGGCAGGCAGAGAGAGAGGAGGAAGCAGGCTCCCTGCAGAGCAGAGAGCCCGATACGGGGCTAGATCCCAGGACCCTGAGATCATGACCAGAGCTGAAGGCAGAGGCTTAACCCACTGAGCCACCCAGGTGCCCCTCCATTTGAATTATTTTACCCAGATCCCACGTTTCTACTTTTTCTCTTCCATTTGGGTAGCTCTGTAATTTCCACAATCAGCGATAATAAGGGCACTATCCCCTAATGCCAATGCTTGTTTAATTATCAGGCCTCAGGGATGCCTGGGTGGCTCAGTCAGTTAAGCATCTGCCTTCGGCTCAGGTCATGATCCTGGGATCCTGGGATCGAGTCCTGGGTCTGGCTCCCTGCTCAGTGGAGAGCCTGTATCTCCTTCTGCCTGCTGCACCCCCTGCTTGTGCTCTCTCTCTCTCTGTCAAATAAAATCTTAACAACAACAACAACAAAAAATCACGCCTCCTAGATACACATGTCAAAAGAAAGTCTGTTCCTGTTCCTTCTCAAATGATGGTATCAGCCAGCATCCGCTGGGTGACACTGCTGCACTTTACCATCCTGAGAGCTCATCAGCTTAACACAAGAAAAAACATATTCCTTCCTATGCCATACGGCCAAAGTCGGCAGCGGTTCTGCTCTTTGGAGTCACTCAGGGATACGGGCTGAGGATGACTTTGATCTGACCATATGGCCACATCACCCAGTTAGAAGGAAGGAAACTCACTCAAGGCGATTCAAGGCTCCAGCCAAGAAGTCACATTCTGTCCGCTCCTTGATTGGAAGGAGTCATACGGCCCCACCCAACAACAGAGGAGCCGAGGAAGTCGTGCTTCCAGTCCCCAGAGTAGAGCAGAACTTGATAGCAGGAACAGCATTGACACCCAATACCACTGTGACCGACAGGGCACCCAGAATCCCAGGACTTGCTGAGCAGACAAAGAGTTTACCCCAGGAACGCCATCCCGAGACTCTCATCCTGTGGTCTCCATATCACCTGCCCACACTGGCAGCTAGACTGCCCCTCAGGATTTCATAAGTGAAGGAGATTTATCAGCCTGATAGTGGTTCCACTTTGGGCAAAGTGGGTCCCCAGAGAATTCAATCTGAAAGATTAGGACAAAAATGCACTCTGGATCCTGTGATGTAGGAGTCATGTAGGGAGCAAGGGCGGGGGGTGGAGTTAGAATAAAAATGGGGAGAAAGGAACGGAGAGGTCAGAGCAGACACCGCCTCTCTCCTGACCTAGCCCCTCTCCCACTGCCCAGACATGACTAATTCACTGACATTCGGGGCAAGAAGGGGGCTGGGCTTCACTGTTCCATTTTTCTCCTTTCGCTGGGGAGAAATCATACATTTCCCAAATAGGTAGGAGAGGTTTAGCATTATAGGGACTGGGAACATTAAGAGCAAATACAGACATTCGGTACATGGCTGAGCCTTTCCCTGGGAACAGTGGGAGGGAATGTCTCCAAGGAGAGGACAGAAGGACAGAGACCAGCGCCCCAGACCCATCAGGTTGCTGTGGGGTGGCCACACCTCACACTTCGTTATGGGTGCTCAGAGAGCTGTCCCCTGCCTGGTCTCTTGCTGGTGGCCCTTCTGTTACCCCTGCTTCCATCGCAGGGCAATCCTCTAGAGACAGTGCCTTGGCCTTTCCTGGCTCTGCTGTGCCTGACCCTCTGGGCGGTAGCATGGGAGGACCGCTCACGGAGCATAAATGAAATAGAACACAGATTTCTTACTGCAGTCGCTGTGGGCAGGCACTGACCAGGCATTGCCTTCTCTCCCTGGCTCTTCCCTGCTCAGGCTTCGGCTTTAGGGCAAATCGCTCCACAAAGTCAGCTCACACTCAGCCTCTGCAGACCCTGGGGTCCCCTAGATCTTCCTTGCCAGGTCTCAGCCTCTGGGACTTCTTGTTCTCTTACTCTCTGTCTTTCCTGAGCCCTGCCCTGAGGGCAAGAGTCCTACCGGTCTCTGGCTCTCAGAAATCTTCAAGAAGCCACTCTTCTGTGCCTACCCCTTCCCATCAGCTCGGAGTAACTTCTTCCACTCCCACCTGACAAGCCCGTCCCTGCTCAGCTCCGGCGGTTTGCTCCAAAGCCAAGTGCTCTCCTAACAGCAGACTACTCCTTACGGTCCACAGCCTCCTCCTTTAACTGCCTCCTGGGAAGCCCTTCTTCTCTCATCCCTCTTGTCCAGCTATCAGGCCAGCCTTGGCATCCCCCAGGCCAGCACTGACATGCAGTGATTTCTGCCACACCCAGGACAGGACGGGTCGAAGCACGGTTCAAGGAGCGTAAGGATTCCCTGTGGTCCCATAAGGACTGGTGGCATGACTGCTGCACACCCAGGACAATTAAATCTGTCTCCCTGCCACGTCCTTAGCATTTTCTTGATGTTCCCACTGCCCAAACTATCTCCTAGAGTCCTGGGGTGAGCTTTCGGGATGCAGAGGACCTGGGATTTTCTGCACTTGCATAGGAACAATGGTGAAAATCAAAATAATTTGCATCTTGATAACCCCTAAGGCCCCATTTCGACTCTGCATACAGATTGTCTCCCACTAAGCTTTTCTGGCACTCTAGGAAAAACCTACCTCCAATTCAGGGTGCCCTCCAAGACCCGCTTTCTGGCTCTGGGACCAGTGTTCTCGCTGGGCCCCTGGGCAGTTCCATCAGACTTCCTGAGGTCTGCCAGGCATGGGGTGGAGGGGCAGCAAGATTGCCGACCCCTTAGCCCCGCCCCCGCAGGTCTGGCCCCCCACTGCAGGTTTGAAACTCATGCGGAACTTTAAGGAGCCCCTAGTCCATGACCGTGAGGCAGCTTCTCCAAGTTCTTGCTGTTCCCCTGCTGTGGGAACACAGTGGTTCTCTGCCCGAGGATCTGATAGTGAATTCCAGCCTACCTCTTGGGTTTCCTTCCTTGCACACTAGCCATTCCGGACTTAAGTCACGACACGTGCTGTGTCATCACCTAGAAAAGTGATTTTTATCATTAGAGTACCTTGGAATCTTATTTCAGAATATTTGAAGATCATAGATGTGCTCTGGTTCGGGTTAAATCCTGTGGCTCTTCTAGTAAGAAAGATGCTGATGTTCTGACCATGGGCTTTAAGTATACATAATACGGCACCTACGTCATCTCTCGTGTTCCTAGAAAACTGGGCAGCTGCTGGAAGAGAAGGACACGGGCAACAATAATACTGTTATTTGTAACGGTTATTTGGGACTGGAAGAGTGAGTGGTCCGGAGCCATAGCCGGAGGCAGGTGAAGGATGGAGAGTAGGAGGACATCCTGGGGACCAACCCAGAGATGGCCACTGGCTGGGGACAACCACTGGGTGCAGGTTCTGTTGGCTTCCCTCCCACAAGAGCTACCCCAGAGAGGAAGGCTCTGTCAACTGTTTTCTGCCCCTGAATAGTTCTCCCTGTCAGCCCTGGAAGGCTCGAATCACCAAGTTCCAAAAGGCATCTCACCCCCCTTGAGAGGCACAGTCCAAGTCGCCCCCTCCTAGCTGTCACCACCTCCCAAAGAAGGCTTTGATTAACATGTTGGTTAACACATCTCAGAAAGGACACTTTTCAGGGCGCCGGGGTTGCTCAGATGGTTAAGCGTCTGCCTCGGGCTCAGGTCATGATCCAGGGTCCTGGGATCAAGCCCCACATCGGGGTCCCTGCTCAGTGGGAAGCCTGCTTCTCCCTCTCCCACTCTCCCTCCTGTGTTCTCTCTCTCTCTCTCTGTGTCTATCTCTGTCATATATATAAATAAAAATTTTTTAAAAAAGAAAGGACACTTTTCTACAAAGAATCATCTTTGCACCCTTGGTTGAACACAGATCATGTATAGCTCCGGTAGAAGGATCAGAAACGTTGATAAATAAAAGAGAAAGGAAAGAGCGCTATCTCCAAAATGCCCCAAAATGTGTTCTGCAAGCATTTTGGTGCAAATACTTCCAGCCTATGTTTACACTAATTATTTATATTATATTAAAAACTGAAATTATACTGTACTTAACTGTTTTTTGAAAACTTCTCTTTATTATACCAGTGCTACACCACAGAGAAATGAAAGACTATGCTTCTTCTCTTTTTTTAAAATTTTATTTATTTGACAGACAGAGAGAGAGATCACAAGTAGACAGAGCCGCAGGCAGAGGGAAAGGGGGAAGCAGGCTCCCTGCTGAGCAGAGAGCCCAATGAGGGGCTGGATGCAGGGCTTGATGTGGGGCTCAATCCCAGGACCCTGAGATCATGACCTGAGCCATAAGGCAGAGGCTCAACCCACTGAGCCACCCAGGCGCCCCAGGAGAATATCCTTGAGATAAGGATCAGTCTCAGCCACAAAGCCAGCACCCACAAGGGACCATGGCTCATATTTATCGACAGGTGGCCAAATGCTTGTGCCCTATTTTAACCCCGGAGTGCCTGCTTTTCAGCATTCTGCTTTCCCGACTCAGGGGCTCCTGGGTGGTCCCCCACCTCCGCAGAAGGTCATGGAGGGCTTCTTGGGGCAGGTAGTATATAAAGGCTGATTCCTAATATGTAGGGCAGAAATCAGCCATAAAGGATATTGAAATCTACCCAAGGGCCAAAGGGCTGATGGAGACAGAGAATGTGTGTGTAGGGGAACGAGGTCTTCTCTCTTTCTCATCCCAAGTTTGTCATCTCCAGACACACATCAAAGCCAGACCAAACTACCCACCACCCCCGCAGCCATGCGTCCACTCTGTGTCTGAGGTTCCCGATGAGGCTGATAAGGAACACAAGGTTTGAGGATGAATGGCGTGATTCATCTCCGCGGGTCATCACCACAGAGCCGCCATGTATTGTCTGGGTTTATGTGATGTCTTCGGCGCAAAAATGAATTCCGAGATTCAATAAGCAGGAAGGATATTACTGCTGTAGAATGCTGCCCCCCCAAATGATGGCATAGTTCCACGTGGCCCAGTCAGGCCACACACAGATGCCCTGCTGCAGGGGCAGGTGCGGAAGACAGAAGACCCAGAGAAAGAACCTCGATCTGGCCAGAGGCAGGCGAATCAGCCAAAGACTGGAACCATCCATGGGTCGAAATGTATTCAGCACCCCTCATCATAACTGGACCACGTTAAGGTCTTCTGCAATGAATCTTGTCCAGGACTGGGCTCCCTAGAAGCTGATCCTGAGGTGGAGACACTCACGCCCGGGGGTTTATTGTGGGGTGCTCTCCCGAGGAGAGGAGTGAGGGAAGCAGGACAGGGCAGAGGAAGGAGCCAAGTGAGGACGTGCTCTCAGCTGGGATCAGCTGCAGCCTGATGCCCTGGCAGCTCTGGGACAGAAATTATGCCCCCGGGGTGCCCCACCTTAGGGCACCGTCCTGGTCTTCTGTATTCCCACTTCCCACAATCACAGGCCAAGGTGTGTGCAGGGGCTACACAGCCTCCCTGGCCTCCCCCCAGTTCCCCAGAGAAGGAGGCCCCAAGAGATGTTAGCAGTGCACCCTACAGCTAGGGGATAGATGCACAGATGCGTCAGGGGAATCTGGGTGGAACCCCCACAGGATTCACTACACACCCCCTTGTCTCTATGTCCCCCCAGCAATGGCGGGGAGTGAAGCTCAGATGCTCTTGTTGAACCCCAAATTCCCTGTCCCACTTGTGTGCTGACCTCCCGGCCTTTGCCAGTCTCAGGGGAGGTCTGGCCAGTTGGCCTTGCCGCCGGGTGTCCTGCCAACTTGTGCCAAGGGAGAACGGGCTCTGTCACATCTGACGTGCCTGCCTCTGTCCCCAGCACCCGCGTTATAAGGGGCGTCCCACAGATTTAGTACCAGTATTCATTCACCTTAGTGTTAGATACAGGGTGGCTATGGATTGAGAAGTCGAATTTGGGAGCGCCGCCCACACTCTGTTGGGAGAGGAGAGACGGCGCCCCCTAGAGATCGCTGCGGGCAATTCTGTCTCCCTACAGAGTCCTGATGGGCTCTGGGCAACGCGACTATGTTCCCCCGCAGGGGTTGGCCACCCTTTTCTGGAAAGGTCCAAGCAGTAACTATTTCCAGTTTTGTGGGCCGTACGGTCTTTCCTTACTCAGCTCTGCCGCTGTCGCTCGAAAGCAGCCATAAGTCCCATGTAAACGGATGAGTGTGGCTCTGTTCTAGGAAACCTGTACCGAGGGGCATGGAAATTTTAATCTCATATAAATTTCATGTTGCCAATTTTTTTTCTTTTTCTTTTTTTTCACCCATTCCAAATGCAAAAATGATTCTCAGTCCACAGGTTATACAAAAACAAGCCCACGGGTCCTCTGCTGTAGTGTGTGGACCCACACGCTGCACCATTTCCAAGGTTCAGACGATGAGTGGGGATTCCCCTCATCAGACAAAGGACTAGAAGTGGTGTGGAAAATAGTATTTGCATTCTGCGTTTGATAAGCAATAAAGGCCATGGGAAAGCATCCGATCCTTCCCTAACCCATTAATCCCCTGCACATGAAGATACAGAGAAGCAGAGCTTCCCTGAGCTGATAGATCCTATAATACGATTTTATTTATTTATTTATTTTAGGCCTTATTTTTAAGTAATCTCCATATACTACGTGGGGCTCCAACCTACTACCCCAAGATCAAGAGTCACACACTCCACTGACTGAGTCAGCTAGGTGTGCTGATCCTACTGTTTTGTTTTGTTTTGTTTTTAATTTTATTTATTTATTTGACAGAGAGAGATCACAAGTAGGCCAAGAGGCAGGCAGAGAGAGGAAGGGAAGCAGGCTCCCTGCTGAGCAGAGAGCCTGATGCGGGGCTCAATCCCAGGACCCCGAGATCATGACCTGAGCCGAAGGCAGAGGCTTAACCCACTGAGCCACCCAGGTGCCCCCTGATCCTACGTTTTAAGTTTGGTGAGGCTTTATGCAGCATGTTTGGAAGCTACATGGCCCCTTCTGTCTGTCTAGCTGGTAGATTACACCAGGGAACATAGCAGATTGAGCCACACTAAGGGCGGGACCATCTCCCAGTCAGATGTGCTTGACCCTGAGCATCAGACTAGAGCCTGCTTGCTGGGTGAGTAGCATAGGCCAATGGAGGCAGAAGCTGGTGCCCAGACACACTTGGCATGATGGTATAATGATGCAGCGAATTAGTTCTCAAACACATCCACAAAAGTTTCTGTGACCACAATGGACAATGCCCCTCCACTCTGGGGCATTTATTATGTATATAATAGTTATTACCTAATACTACCTTTTGTAAGGGGGAGTTTTTCTTAAATATTTTTATTTTTAAAATGTATGCAAACAAACACCTGGATGGCTCAGTCAGTTAAGCAGCTGCCTTTAAGCATGCCTTTGGTCATGATCCCAGGGCTGGAATGGAGTCCCACATCAGGCTCCTTGCTCAGTGGGGAGCCTGCTTCTCCTTCTCCCTCTGCCCCTGCTCATATGCACACACACACACTCTCTCTCTCTCCCTCTCTCTCTGTCAAATAAATAAATAAAATCTTTAAAAATAAAATAAAATAAAATACATGCAAAATTTGTTTGCTACACTACCGTCTGATTGTTTTCAAAAAAATGTAATTATTTCACTTTATCATCAAAGAGTAAAATCTGCTTCTCTCCGGGCACATGAGCCAGCACCTCAGGGTACGCATGCCCAGCCCCTGGCGTGGGAGTCCAGGCACGCGGCCGGGTGCGGGTTATGGAGCCAGACGGATGCGGGTCGGGACTGGAATGAGCCCTCCGTGGGTGACTCTGGAGAAGTTAGTTAATCCTTCTGAGCCCCCGTCATCTCATCTGTAAAACAGGATGGACAAGACTATCTGCAAACACGGAAACATGAGGCTTCTCTGTCAGAGTAGGGTGACGCGTGCCGGGCATCCATCTTTGAAGGGGAAGAGATTTTAAAATGTGTTCTCGGGGTGCCCGGGCGGCTCAGTCATTTAAATGTCTGACTATTGATTTTGGCTCAGGTCATGATCTCGGGGTTGTGGGATCTGCGACAGGCTCTGCATTCAGCACGGAGTCTGCTTGTCCCTCTCCCTCATCCCCTGTCCCCTTGGCCCTGCTCGTTCTCATGCTCTCCCTCTCAAATAAATAAACAAATCTTTTTAAAAAAGTTTTTTTAATGTGTTCTCTTCCCCCTCTTTTATTTTTTAAATTTAAATTTTAAATTTAATCAATTTAAATTTAATCAATTTACTTATGTAGGGCACGGGAGTTTGTGTTGTTCTCTTTTGTCTGGAGTATAATTTATGTGCAACAAGATCGCAGGTGTACAATCACTTTTGACAAATACAGCCACATAACCCAGACCCTATTAAGATTCAGAACAGTTCCATCACCTCAGAAAGTTCTCTCGTGTCTCTAAGCCATCATCTCCATAATCTCCATGCCATACCAGCCCCTGCTCACAACACACACACACACACACACACACACACAGAGAGAACGAGAGAAAGTAACCACTGTTCCCATCTTTGGCCATTGGTCGGCTTTCCCTTTTCTAGAACTTCATATAAGTGTGATCGCACTAGGCATTCTTCTGTGTATGTCTACTTTTGCTTAGCTTATCTGTGAGATTCAACTACATTGCTGCAACTTTCACCAGTTTGTTTCTTTTTATCGCTGAGCGGGATCCCGTTCCGAGGCTGGACCACAGTCCATCCACTCTCCAGCTGATGGACACCTGAGCCCTTTCCAGTTTTGAGTGACTTTATTAAAGCTGTCATGAAAATGTCTGTATGTGAGATGCGTGGGTGGCTCAGTCAGTTAAATGTCTGCCTTCAGCTTAGGTCATGATCCCGGGGTCCTGGGATGGAGCCCTGCCTCCGCATCAGGCTCCCTGCTCAGCGGGAAGCCTGCTTCTCCCTCTCCCTCTGCCTGCGCTCTGCCTACTTGTGATCTCTGTGTGTGTGTGTGTGTGTGTGTGTGTGTCAAATAAATAAATAAATAAAATTTTAAAAAGAAAATTTCCATATGTGGACCCATGTTTGTGTTTTTCTTAGGCAATACCTGGGTGTGGAACTGGAAGTCATAGAGTAGACACGGGTTTATGTTTGCCTTTACAAGAATGCCATTTTCCCCGAAGTTTTTAATATTGTCTTACACTCCCATCAGCAATGTATGAGTATGGATTGCTCCCACATCCTCAATGTTTGGTGTGGCTGGTCTTAACTTGAGCTGTTCTAAGGGGTGTGTAGCCCTTTCTCATCGTGGTTTTAATTTGCATTTCTTGGATGACCCATGAGATGGAGTTTTCCACGTGATTGCTGGCTCTTCGTGTATCTTCCTCTGTAAAGATTCTTATCCACTTTTTAGAAACTGGCTTGCCTTCTCCTTGCGTTTGAATCCAATCCAAGGGTCTGACATTTTCCCAAGGTAGAGAACCATGCACAGCCCTGGTTGGCACTGTGTCCTTTCCGTTTGGAGTATCTCAGCCATATTGGCTGTCCAAATTCACCTGCTGGGTGTTTCCTGGTCCTCCAATGGGAATTTGATCTGATGTATAAAATGTAGGGAACCTGGATCGCCCCAAAGAACAACACCAAATCTGAATGTGAGGGGCAGGAAGCTGTAATGGTGGGAAATGGCCAGAAACCAACTGGAGTGTTACCAAGAATTCAAAAGTTCAACCCCAAAGAAACAAACACCTCAAAATCTTCCCTTCTGACTCTCTAGGTAAATGATTAAGTGACGTGGTGAGAGAAAGGGCTGAGATGGACCTCTGGAAGACTTTGCCACCTCTACGCTTCTCATGAAAATGTATGTCTTTAGCTCAGATTTGAAATAGGGGGAGTCCCATGTTGGTCACTGACCCTATCCTCTCTCTCTAGTGTCTGTGACCCAGGAGGCGTGTCTCTTCTCCATCAACAGGAACACCACAGGGTTCTGGCTGCTCTAGGGAGGGCCCTGTTACACTGATGCCCTGACCCAGCATCAGAGAATCTTATGGGATCATAGTAGACGTGGTGTAAGGTCTGCCTGGCACATGGTGGGCACACACCCTCTGCAGCGGGAATTGGTGTCCAGTAGAGAATGAAAGATGGATAAAGATGAAAGATGGAAAGAGTCCGGGGTCTGGGGCAGGAATAGGCAGAGGCCCAGGCAGGATGGTGGTGGGGCTAGAGAGACAAGAACAAGGCTGGGGCACCCTGGGGGCAGGAAGACAGCAGGCAAACAAAAGGGTAAGCTCCCTGACCAGCTGTAAGCGCTTCCTTTCCCCTGAAGGAGGACTTGCTTGACTCCAGAACTTGGGTGGTTGGGGCGGGGTAGGGGTGGGGGGAACGCTAAGGCAGGGCCCAGCCACTCCCTTATACCCTGCAAGAATGGCAAGTTATTTTTTAGTGTAAGTATGTCTCACTCAATATTTGGGATAGACTTGTACTGAAATAATTACTTGTTGTTTACCGAAAATTCAAATTTAACTGGGCACCCTGTATTTTATTGGACAAATTGACTATTAACTGCTCTGCCAAATAATTAAAATTAAGGACAGCAGTAACTGCCACGGGCTGAGGACTGGGGGAACACACTCAGGGGGTGTGTTCTCTCCCTCACCAGCTGCACCCAGCCTCAACTCCCGTCTTCTGATAAAGAGGAAGGAGAAGCTCTGAGACTTTATGTCCCTTGCTCAAGGCTATTTCACTGGTGAGAAACAGAACCAAGATGAAGGCTAGGAGGCTAGGTGTGTGGCTCCAAAATCCACCACGGGGCAACAGGATATAACCTCCCCCGGGGTTGTAAGAGTCCCAGAATTTTGCCATCTTAGGGTCCTAGAGATGTGCCCACAGCAAGGTCTCCAGAATACTCTGTTGAACTGAATTACAAGCCAGAATCTTGTACCCCTGTGGTTTCCTTCCAGGACCCTTCCAGCCCAGGCTCCGAGAACATCCCATGGAATTCCTCTGTAGCCCCCATGACCTTCTGGGTTTGGTTTTTTTTTAAGACTGTACAATATTTGGGCTCTTGAATCTTCTCTCTCTCTCTTTCTTTCTCTTCTTTATCAAAGAAGGAACGTTTCTTCTTTCTTCTTTTTTTTTTTTAAAGATTTTATTTATTTGACGGGGTTGGGGGGACACAAGCAAGAGTGGGAGAGGGAGAAGCAGACTCCCCGCTGAGCAGGGAGCCAGATGAAGGGCTTGATCCCAAGACCCTGGGATCGTGATCTGAGCTGAAGGCAGATGCTTAACGACTGAGCCACCCAGGGGCCCTGAATTTTTTTTTTAAGTTTTATTTATTTACTATTTTTAAGAAATCTCTACACCCAATGTGGGACTCAAACTCACGTGATCTTGAGATCAAGAGTCACACGTTCTTCTGACGGAGCCCACCAGGTGCCCCCAGGTCGTTTTCTTTTTAAGAGCCCCTATGCCTCCATGAGAGCTGGCGTTCCTACTGGACACCCCTCCAGGCAGACGCCTGCAAAGAAATAGCAGCTGCCCTGACGTGGTTGCTCCAAGAAACCTCACCTGGATTAGGGCACCTGGGGGCAGAAACGGGCTTGCCTTCTATCCTGGGCTGCCAGAGAGCCAGCCCCGAGAAACTGGAGGAGCTCTGAACAGCAGTGGGGGATGCCCAGGAGGACCTTTCTCCACTGCCTTCTACCCAGGATGCCACAGTCCCACCTCCCCCCTGCCTCAGCACCAACCTCCCTACCTCCCCAGAGATACAGCGGGGCCCTAAGGTACCTCCCAAGGAGGCAGAGGACTGGGGGTTTACCTGAGTCTGCATTTGAGCTCAGCACTGCACCCCATGAGCTTAATTTCCTCATCTGCAGAAGGGGGAAGATAATACTACCATGCAGCGGGAGAGCTGGGGAGGACTCCTTCTGGAGAGCTCATGGGCACTCCCTGGCAGGGATGCAGGCTCAGTGAGTGGGGTGTCTTATTGCTGATGTTTGAAAATAAGCCAGAGCTGTCATCCCTGGCCTTTTCCAAGCACCCTCTCTCCCACTGCCTGGAATCTGGCTCACGCTGGGGGCATTGGGGATGTGGAGGGAGGGGTATCTCAGGGATGGCTGCCTCCCCTTGACAACCCAGCCGAAATGGGCACCTGCAGACTCAGAGGGAACCGCTGCGCAGAGGCAAGGGCGTGCAAGTTTTCTGCTTCTTCGGTGTGGGGAGGAGCCCCCAGGTTCTCCTATGGCCGAGGAGTCTTTCTCCTGTGGGGAAGGCAGCAGACAGACAGGAGATCCCGCAGGAATGTCCCAGCCCCATCTCAGGGAGCTCCCCAAGCCCTTCTAAACATAGATCCATGACCAGAGTGGTGGCAGGGTTCCATTATGACCCACATCTACCTCATTCAGGAGTCCCCAAATCATACTTCATTAGTCAGATGAGACAGCAAGTCCCTCTAGACTCACTTCATCCTGCCAGCTGCACTCAGAGGGAAGCCAAAGACCCGGCAGCATTCGACATTTGAACTTGAGGAGTGATTCCTACAGAAGGGAATCCATCTATACAAATGGGGTCCATCAGCAGGGCAGAGGGCATGCGCAGTGAGCCAGACTGGTCGGGTTCAAATACCAGCCCTGCCATTGCTAGGCCTCGGTTTCCTTATCTGTAAAATGGGAAGCATAACTGTACCTCCTCCTCCTAGGTATTGTTGTAAAGATTTTAAAAGCAATGACTTCTTCCCCACACCCATCCAAGAGCAGAGATTTCAACCGGAGTCCTGGGTGCCATGCACTACCTTGGGTTAAATACTCAAAAACTCAGCTTTCTTGTCTCTAAATCAGGCACGATCACACCTGTCCTTGCAGGGCTGCTGGGAGGAGGAATGGGAATGTCTGTGAGGCACCAGACCCACATAGGCACTCAACAAACAGTACTGGTTGTGGTGTGACTCCAAGATGGCGAACCTCTCTCTCTTTCTCGGTCCATAATTAGAAAGTACTTACTGAGTATCAGCATACGCTCAGTAGGATATGGTGAGCCTGCGTGTAGAGTGGATCTTGCTGTCATGGGACATGCATTCTGCCCAGGTCACCTCCGAAGACCAAACGCTAGCTCCATGCTTATGCATAATTGGTGGGAACATGTGAATGTTACTTTTACTAGTTGCTGTTCTTGAAGCATCACCAAAGTGAAGCATCATCAACAATTGTGGCCTCAGTGGCCTGAGCGAGCCCTCCTACAGGAGCTGGATGACATCTTCATCTGTCTCTCTTTCCAAAGTGCATTGTGGGTATATATGTCAAGGAACGCTTACGGCCATCATGATGAATGGATAAACAAAATGTCGTATAAACATACAAGGGAACATTATTCAGCCTTTAAAATAGAGAGACATTCTGGGGCCCCGGGGGACGCAGTTGGTTGAGTGGCCCATTCTTGGTTTTGGCTCAGATCGTGATCTCAGGGTCATGGGATCGAGCCCCACATCAGGCTCCATGTTCAGGGCAGAGTCTGCTAAGTTTTCTCTCTCTCTCCTTCTGCCCCTCCCTGCTCTCACGCTCTCTCTCTCTCTCTCTCAAATAAATAAATCTTGAAAGAGAGAGAGAAATTCTGACACTTGTTACAACACGGATGAATCTTGAAGTCTTTATAGTGAGTGGAATCAGCCCTTGACAAAAAGACAAATACTGTCTGATTCCACTTATATGAGGTACTTCGAGCAGTCAATGTCATAGAGACAGAAAGTAGCATAGAGGTTACTACAGGTTGGAGGAGGGGGTAAGGGGAGTTATTGATGAATTGGTACGGGGTTTTTGTTTGGGGTGATGAAGAAGTTTTGGAAACAGAGTGGCGATGGTTTCAAAATATTGTAAATGTGATTAATGCCACTGAATAAAAGGTTAAAATGGCAAGTTTCATGTTATATATATTTTACCACAGTAAAAAAAATTTTAAAAATAATGACAATAAAGGAAAGGCTCTTCTGGCTCCAACTGAGAATGGAATGTGGGCCATAAAAGATGAGTTTTGTTCTCCACCCAGTAGAATAATAAAGAATCCCACTCCTTGGGGGCCACCCCTCCTGTCCACCCTGCCCCTGGCTGCTCTCTGCCCCCTCACCTACAGCTGGGGCTCCTCTTTTCCTGACCTGGGACTATGGCATTCAGGGAGGAAAGCTGAACAGACCCTCCATTCCTGCCCCTGGAGCAGGAATGATCCCCTGGGTTTCTGACTCCTGGTAGACCAGCCGCAGACCCCATGGGCAGGCAGCTCCCACGTTGCCTGTAGGCAAGCCCGGAAGTGAGTGAGACTGGGTCACAACTTCTCTTACTTCCACCAATTCCCTCATCTTCTCTCCCGGGTTCGAATGGTGCAGGACAAGAAGGATAAAACTACTCCCTCACTCTCCCCCGCCACGGAGAATTATTCCTTTTGTTATTATTCTAAGACTCCCAGAGTCTCAGAGGCGGGAGGCAGCTGTGGGGCTTGGATGGAGTTCACCCTTGGGTGCAGACCCAGAGCAGAACATAAAAGATTCAGCCTTGACATTTCACAGAGGGAAACAAATTTCTGCACGGCCGTGGCTGGGCTCAGAGAGAAAGCATCTTCACTCAAGTACGGGATGAAAAATCCCTAGAATCCTGGCACAGGCAAGAAGAGCAGTTCCTGCTCCCGGGAGACCAACACTGGTGTCTCCTTAGGCATGGCTCTCACACTCTGGAAGTCTCAGTTTCCTTGTCTGTAAAATGGGGGAACCAAACCCCAGCTTGGAAGGCCAGTGGCTTCTGGCACTCCCCACAGCACACAGTCCATCTGCAGCCCTTTCTAGTTTATCAGGCGTGTCACCCTTTGGGTGGAGAAGGGGACCCTGGATCAGACCCCTGATGTATCCTATTATTTCATAGTGATTGTTTATGGAGATGTTACTAGTGCTGCACTCTGTTCTGCAAACCTAAAAAAAAAAAAAAAAAAGATTTTGGTGGTCCCCCACCTGTACGACCTCCCCATGCATGTTGGCCCAACTTCCAAACACAGTCATTTCTGAATCTATCCTAGGACGCTCCCTGCTGCTGGAGCCCACTGGATCCAAGCTCTAAAGAAGCCGGAAGAGCTGAGGCATTAAGGCACCCCGGGAGTAGCTTCCATCAGGGACTGCTGGGAATCAGCGTAGACACACCCCAGCTCCCTCACCCCTCAGGGTCGGTAGCGCTGAGAAGGACAGAGTGCCCGGTGGCCCAGTGGCAGCACACGCGTGGGATACACCTCTCCCGCTGTCCTCTTCCCCTCCCTCCTCAAGTGCTCCCGTGTCCTGAGATCCCTCCCAATAAACAACTTACGTCTCAATCTCTCGGGATCCGCATTGGGGGAACCCAAACTCAGATAATGCATCATCTCAGATCTTTTCTTCTTTGCAAAGAGCCCAGGGAGGTGGGTCCTCTGATCTCTCCTTTGCAGGTAAGAAACTGAGGCTTGGAAACTTGTAACAACGTGTCTCAGGTGATGAAGCTGGAGCTTGAATGCTAGCATCCGGCTCCAACTTCCCCAACCAAGCCCTCCATCACAGCAAGCCGGCAAATGCGCTCAAGGCAGTGGCTTGCCAGGGAGGTCTGAGGCTGCAGAGGATTAGTCTTCACTCTCTATCCCCCAGCCCCTTTAGCAGCCCCCTCCGTTGACAGGAGCTGTGCAGAAGAGAAAGAGAAGGGGAGCCCAGAGCTGCCGCCACCCTGGAGCACCCACCACCAGGTGGCGCCCTGCCCTGGAGACCAATGGAGAATCCAGACCCAAGCACGGGTGGTGGTGAGATCTGACACACTTGTTTGGAAGAACCAAGGTGTCCCTCTCCTGCCTTTGCACAGAGGGCAGGACCTGAATTGGGAGGTTTCTCAGATGTCTCAGAGCTTCCAGGGCTTCTGGGCTGTTCAACCAACACACATACACGCACATGCACACTTCCCCAGCTGTTGGTAGTAGAGGGCAGAGGACTCTTCTCTGAAGCTGCGAGGAGGGCAGATGTTCTAGGAACCCTCTCTGTGGTGACACAGGGCAGCACCAAACCCCATCTCCATTCAGCCCCCTGCACTGTGGGACATAGGCACCCCCACTCTGCTTCCTCCTTCTGCTTGGACCGGGGTGGGCCTGGAGTGTGTACCCAATGCATCTGGTGAAACTACACGGTTATTTGGGTTGAGTGCCCACTGTTCCGGCCTCTGGCCTCACCTGTGTACTGGGAATAGCAGTGGGGAGGCACAGGGAAGCCGGCTCCCCATCCTGGGAGGTGGTTTCAGCCCCCACAGAAGTGACCATCCATGACTTACAGGATCCCACCTGCTGTTCAAGTCCGACTTGTGCCAAGGGAAATGAGCCTGCCTTTATTTTTTACTTAATTTGCTGTTTAAACCAACTCACATTCCTATGTACACCCACAGAGACTGCTATATTTTAAATTTTATTTTAACATTTAAAAATGTTGTCACTGGCTGTCTTGGGTCAGACTCCCCAAGCAGACGTTGAGATGAGCTTAGAATATAAGTGATTTATGAAGGATGTGCCCCCTCCCCTCCCTGGGCAGGGGGGGGGGGGGTGCCTTGCCAGGGTACCATCTCAGGCAAAATCCCACGGAGGGTGGTGGCTTCATTTTTGTCCCATAGGAGGCGCTGAAACGAAAGGATTGCCTCAGAACCTCCTAGGGCCTGCCCTCAGGACACCTAGATAGACTGGCACATTCTCACACCCCACAAGTCATTGGTTCAGGGTCACCCCAGAGGGGTTAAGTTCTCAGACAGTACTTCCCCTAATAGCCCAAGACTTGATGTCCAAAAAAGAGGCTCAGGGACTGGCTACTGGAAATGGTGGTAGGGACACACACACACACACACACACACACACACACACACACGAGCACATACATCCACACGCATGTACACACACACCAGTAAAAGGGAACGTGAGGGATCTGGGCCGAGCATCAACCTTGTCCTGTAAACCTTACTCCATAAGGGATTCAAGATGGCTTAAAAAATTAGGTACGATAAAGGGGCGGGGGCCTAGGAAGTCGGACGGCGCATCCCGGCCGTTTCTGCGCATGCGAGCCGCGGCGGCGGCGGGTCCCGGCAGGAGCCGCTGCGGTTGTTTCCCACACAGAGGAGCTCTCTCATGGAGTGACTTCCTGGGTCTTCAGGCAGCCATGGAGGATAAACCGTCTGTCTGGGGCTCTTTGAAACAGCGGACCAGGCCTTTGTTAATCAACCTGAGCAAGAGGAGGGTGAAAAAGAACCCGAACAAGCCCCTAGACCTACGGGCAAGGCGTTCCCTGGACCGCCGCCTCAGCCTCTCTGTCAGACCTCTTGGAGGCTGAGGCCTTGGCCCCAGAGGGCAGGCCTGAACTCTGGGCCCCAGTCATCGTACACCTCGGTGCCCAGCAGCCTGTCAACGGCGGGGATCTTGCCCAAGAGCAGCAGTAGCTCCTTGAAACAGTCTGAGGAGGAATTGGACTGGAGCCAGGAAGAAGCCGGCTACCTCCGTGTGGTGGAAACGGACTCCGAGGAGGCCTATGCCTCTCCCGCCGAGGACAGGAGGCCTTCTAGCAATGGCATCCTGGATCTGCGGCAGAAGACACCGGCTGGAGACGAGGCCCTGGAAGAGCCAGAGAAGCTATGTGAAAGTGGCGATCTGAATGCTTCTCTGACATCCCAACAATTTGAAGAACAATCTATGTTTGGGGAAGCCAGTGATGGCTTGAGTAACCTGCCCAGTCCTTTTGCCTATCTCCTCACCATCCACCTGAAGGAAGGCCGGAACCTGGTCATCCCGGACAGCTGTGGGCAAAGTGAGAGGGCAACTGTGTCCTAGAAGCTGGCTGGCCTCCCCATCCCCCAATGCAACTGCTGTGCTCTGGTTGTCAGGCAACTGTTTACCTTAGAGGTAGAGCGCCCCCCCAAGGTTCTGAGCCTTCAGTTGAGACCCAGAGAACACTGGCCTTTGGAGGCAGAGCTAGGGAGCTCTCCACAGCCCTGGATGGCCTCCTGCCTGCCATAGATCCATTTCCACTTGGTCCTAGACCACCTGTGCGGTCCTCCGCTGGTGATTTCTGAACGCTGGAGACACGTTTCAGGTCTCCGTGGATTTCCCTGGGAGATCCTGGTATAAACTGTGATACTGGTTTTGCCAGTGAAGAAACAACACATTTTGAGAAGGGTGAAGGTGTCAGGCGAAAGGTGTTTCGCCCACGCTGAAGTCTGTGGGAAAGGCAGTGAGAATATGGAACCGCTGACACAAGCTGATGATGCCCGAGGTCTGCCCGGGGTGGAGGCCAGTCTTCCCACCTTAAAATCCTCGTGCTTATCAGCAATAAATACAAACCACTGTAGGCTGTCTCTTCAGAATACTGTTGACTTTCTGAAAAAGTTACTGAAGGGCCAGCCTCCTAAATCGTCTCAAGAGACTGGTGACAGACCCATCTTCAAAGCCTCAGAGAAGAATGGAGAAGACCTTTGGGAGAAAACCCTGGGTGATCTGAATGAAAACCCTCCTGATCTCCAGAGTCCAGAACAGCTCGCCCAAGAAACTGCGAGATGGAAGCAGAGACTCCAAGAAATGGAGCAGGAGAAAGAAAGGCTTGAACAGTCAAACGCAGGATTCCAACAGGCCCTGAACGAGAAAGTCAGCCAGTTAGTACCGGTGGGTGAAAACCTGCTGAAGACCTTCCCCGGGCCCACTCACCTTGGAGATCATTTGGGTCATGTCAACTGTGAGGTCGAGGAAAAGTGGGAAACAGAAAATGATGATGGCCCCATCCACGGGTCAGAGGGTGATCTGAAGGGTGTCACTGATGATGCTGATTCCAACGTGTCCCTTCAAAGTGCTGAAGCAAAAAAGCAGGAACTAGCCAGACAATTGCAGGAAGGAAAGCAAATGAATGAGGAGCTTATGGGACAAATAACAGATCTTCAAGCCAAGGAGGCCTCTTTGCAGCGTGAAAATTCACAGCTTGAAGAGAAGATTCAGCAGCTGAAACAGAAGCTTCAAACTCTGCCTAAATTATATCAAGAATGCATCAGCCCCGTTGAGAGAAAATGGTCTGAGGCAGAAGAGCAGTGCGCAGACATTAAGTGGAATCTTTCCTGCACACGTAGAAACATCAAGGCCATGTCTCAGACTCGAGACTTCTACAAGGAGATCGCTGAAGACACCAGGAGACAATTGGAGGAAAATGCCATGCACTATCAAAAGGGGATCCTCTTCCATGCAAAGAGAGCTCAGGAAAGCTGGATGGCAGCTGTGCTGACCGAGAGAAGCCTCAAGGAGCTAAAGAAAGAAAGTGATTACAACAGGCAAATGTTGGCCAAAGCAGAGTCCAACTTCCAGCTTTTCCCAAGTGGCCCTTTTACTCCTGCTCCTCCACCAGCTGCCCACAGAGGCCCAGTAGTGTCAGAGAACCCCTGGATCATCAGCACCCCCAGGAAGGAGAAGAGCCAGGACTTGAGGGCCCAGGCAGCTGGGCCACACCACCAGAGACCCCTGCAGATTTGACTGAGCTCACCGCAGGCCGGTCCTGAACTCCCACAACAACCACAGCATAACATCTGCATGTGTTTTCTGCCTTTAAAGTTATTTTGACTTATCTCTTTTTAGTTTAGGTATTATTTAGATAGATAGTTAGATAGTTATTTAATTGATAGTACAATTGCTTTTATTCAAGTAGATTTAGCATTATAGTTTTCAGATAGTATTTTTCCATTAAAGTGTCATTTCCTATCATTCTTACAGATGTATTATTTTCACCAGACCCTCTAGAACTAGAAAATATTAAGTTAAAGATTTAAGTTAAAGATCTCCAGTTACTTTAACAACTATCAAAATTTGGCATGGATACAAACATTTAAAATAATCAACTTTTTTTTTAAGAACATTTTTCTATGGCATGAACATTTTTGTGTGCTGTTTTCATACACATAAGCTTGTATTAGACATCTGCACAAGTAAATTAATATGTATCTGAATAAATTTTGATTTGAAAAACTGGGGAAAAGAAAACCCTAAAACAACAATTTCCTATTCCAGCTTCATAAAATTTTGATTATCTTAGCAGAGTTTAAAGTTACAATTTTTCTCCCTTTGTTAACTTTTTAAAACTTTTTTCCTTTTGTTTAAGATATTGTTTGCTAAATGTTTAGACATTTCTCAATCTTATGTAGCAAAAATAAAAGTTTTTCAGAGATGGCAAGCAAACAGGCCTCCCCCATGTGGTTTACAAGTCACTTTTAGTCAGTTTGGCGGTAACAGAGAGTAATAGAACAGTAAAGAAAGCTGCCAATTTTTAAAACAATTTTAAAGAGAGAAATAAATGATGTTCACACAATTTGTATAATATGCAAAATATACCTAGCTCGTATATACACAAAAGGAGAATTGCCCAATGTATCAGATAGATGCTTGCTCTCTGTTCCTCGGAGCTGTGGAAGCAGAAAGCAAGGCAAAAAGCAGAGGGAGACTCCCAGATGCTAACAACAGGGGGAGCTGTTCCCACTCTTGGGCCTGCCTGGAGGGAGGAGGGGGAAAGTGGTGCCATCAGGGCCCAGGGCAGGCAGATTTAGTTCCAGGCCACCACAATAATGCAAATGTCACCCTAAAGCACATAATTCATTAATTAATATTTTTTATGGAAATCATTTTTTTTCACGTTTCCCAGTGCATATAAAAGGTGCTTATCCCACGACACTGCAGTCTTGTGAGTGTGCAATAGCATTATCTCTAAACAAATAAAAATTAAGCCTTGTTTAAAAAAAAATTAGGTACAATAAAAAGAAATAAAAATGATTGATTGTTGGAATTGAGGCAAAAGAAAAGAAAAAGAAAAATGGTAAATACATCCAGAAGGAAGCTTAGACTATTCAGATATGCCTAGATAAAAATCTCAATATTGGCACTGAGCTTCCCAGCAACCAAAATAAAGAGGGGAAATTAAAAGAATTCAAGATTTATGTTGCCTATAGGATTTCGACCCTCTTGCTGGCCCCAAAGTTAAGACTTTTCTAATGCCAAGTCCCTGCATCCAAGAGGGGCTGGATAAGAGCTGTCCAATGAAAATGTAATGCAGAAGACAAGTGTGATTTTAAAATTTCTAGTAGCTATGCTTTTTTAAATTATCTAAATTCAGCTAATTAACATATAATGTATTATCAGTTTCAGACAGAGGTCAGTGATTCATCAGTCTTATAGAACACCCAGTGTTATATAACCCACATGCTCTCCTTAAAGCTCATCACCCGGTTACCACATTCCCCCAACCACCTCCTATCCAGCAAACCTCAGTTTGTTTCCTATGATTAAGAATCTCTTATGGTTTGTCTCCCTCTCTGATTTCATCTTGTTTTATTTTGTCCTCTCCTTCCCTATGATCCTACGTTTTGTTTCTTAAATTCCACATATAAGTGAGGTCATATGATAATTGTCTTTCTCTGATTGACTGATTTCACTTAGCATAATGCCCTCTAGTTCCATCCAAATCATGGCAAATGGTAAGGTTTTTTTGATGGCTAAATAATATTCCCGTGTGTGTGTGTGTGTGTGTGTGTGTGTGTGTACACCATGTCTTCTTTATCTTTTTGTCTGTTGATGGACATCATCTGGGCTCTTTTCATAGTTTGGCTATTGTGGACATTGCTGCTATAAACATTGGGGCGCATGTGCCCCTTCAGATCACTATATTTGTATCTTTGTGGTAAATACCCAGTAGAGCAATTGCTGGGTCATAAGGTAGCTCTATTTTCAACTTTCCCAGGAACCTCCATGCTGTTTTCCAGAGTGGCTGCATCAGTTTGCATTCCCACCAACAGTGTAGGAGGGTTCCCCTTTCTCCACATCCTCACCAACATCTGTTGTTTCTTGAATGGTTAATTTTAGCCATTCTGACTGGTGTGAGGTATCTCATTGTGGTTTTATTTGTATTTCCCTGATGCCAAGTGATGTTTAGCATTTTTTCATTGTCTGTTGGCCATTTAGATGTCTTCTTCAGAGAAACGTCTGTTTGTGTCTTCTGCCCATTTCTTGACTGGATTTTTTGTTTTGGGGGTGTTGCATTTGATAAGTTCTTTATAGAGTTTGGATACTAGCCATTGATCTGATAAGACATTTGCAAATATCTTCTCCCATTCTGTAATCTGTCTTTTGGTTTTGTCAGCTGTTTCTTTTTTGCTGTGCAAAAGATTTTTATCTTGATGAAATCCCAATAGTTCGATTTTCCTTTTATTTCCCTTGCCTTGGAGACATGTCTAGCAAGAACTTGCTGTGGCTGAGGTCACAGAGGTCACTGCCTGTGTTCTTCTCCAGGATTTTGATGGATTCCTGTCTCACATTTAGGTCTTTCATCCATTTTCAGTCTACTTTTGTGTGTGGTATAGGGAAATGGTCCAGTTTCACTCTTCTGCATGAGGCTGTCCAATTTTCCCAACACCATTTGTTGAAAAGACTGTCTTTCTTCCATTGGATATTCTTTCCTGCTTTATCATAGATTAGTTGACCATAGAGTTGAGGATTCATTTCTGGGTTCTCCATTCTGTTTCACTGATCTATGTGTCTGTTTTTGTGGCCAGTACCATACTGTCTCGATGATTACAGTTTCGTAATAGATCTTGAAGTCCAGGATTGTGATGCCATCAGCTTTGGTTTTCTTCTTCAATATTCGTTTGGCTATTTGGGGTCTTTTTTTGTTCCATACAAATTTTAGGATTATTTATTCAGTTCTGTGGAAAAAGTTGACGGTATTTTGATAAGGATTGCATTGGATATGTAGATTGTTCTAGGTAGCATAGACATTTTAACAATATTTGTTCTTCCAGTCCATGAAAAGTTTTTCCATCTCTTTGTGTCTTCTTCAATTTCTTTCATGAATGTTCTATAGTTTTCTGAGTACAGATTTTTTGCCTCTTTCATTAGGTTTAGGTTTATTCCTAAGTAGCTTATGGGTTTTGGTGCAATTGTAAATGGGATCAATTCCTTAATTTCTCTTTCTTCCATCTCATTGTTAGTATATAGAAATGCAACTGATTTCTGTGCATTGATTCTGTTTCCTGTCACTTTGCTGAATTCCTATTTGAGTTCTAGCAATTTTGGGGTGGAGTCTTCAGGTTTTCCACATAGAGTATCAGGTCATCTGCAAAGAGTGAGAGTTTGACTTCTTCTTTACCAATTTGGATGACTTTTATTTCTTTTTGTTATCTGATTGCCGAGTCTAGGACTTTAGTACTATGTTGAACAACAGTGGTGAAAGTCAACATCCCTCGTGTGTTCCTGACCTTAGGGGAAAAAGCCAAGAGCTTTTTGAGAATTGAGAATGATATTTGCTGTGCGTTTTTCATAGATGGTTTGTAGATATTGAGGTATGTTCCCTCTATCCCTACACTGTGAAGAGTTTTAATCAAGAAAGGATGCTATAGTTTGTCATATTTTTTTTTTGCACCTGTTGAGAAGATTATATGGTTCTTGTCTTTTCTTTTATTTATGTAGTGTATCACACTGATTGATTTGTGGATGCTGAACCACCCTTGCAACCCAGGCATAAATCCCACTTGGTCGTGATGAATGATCCTTTTAAAATATTGTTGGATCCTATTGGCTAATATCTTGGTGAGAATTTTTGCATCCATGTTCATCAGGGATATTGGTCTGTAATTCTCCTGGGGTCTTTGTCTGGTTTTGGGGGTCAAGGTAGTGCTGGCCTCATAGAACGAGTTTGGAAGTTTTCCTTCCATTTCTATATTTTAAAACAGCTTCAGAAGAATAGGTATGAATTCTTCTTTAAATGTTTGGTAGAATTCCCCTGGGAAGCCACCCAGCCCTGCACTCTTGTTAGTTGGGAGATTTTTTATTCCTGCTTCAATTTCCTTGCCAGTTATGGGCCTATTCGGGTTTTCTATTTCTTCCTGTTTCAGTTTTGGTAGTTTATACTTTTCTAGGAATGCATTTATTTCTTCCAGATTGCTTAATTTGTTGACATATAGTTGCTCATAATATGTTCTTATAATTGTCTGTATTTCCTTGGTGTTGGCCATGATCTCTCCTCTTTCACTCATGATTTTATTTATTCAGATCCTTTCTCTTTTCTTTTTGATAAGTCTGGCCAGGGGGTTATCACTCTTATTTCTTTCAAAGAACAAGCTCCTAGTTTTGTTCATCTGTTCTACTGTTCCTTTTGTTTCTATCTCATTGATTTCTTCTCTAGTCTTTTTAAATTATCTTCTCCTGCTGGGTGCAGGCTTTATTTGCTATTCTTCCCTAGCTCCTTTAGATGTAAGGTTAGATTGTGTATTTGAGAACTTTCTTGTTTCTTGAGAAAGGCTTGTAGTACTATAGACTTCCCTCTTAGGACCACCTGTGCTGTCTCCCAAAGTTTTGAATGGTTGTGTTTTCATGTTCATTTGTCTCCCTTAATTTTTTAAATTCTTCTTTTAATTTCCTGGTTGATCCATTCATTCTTTAGTAGGATGCTCTTTAGCTTCCATTTGTTTGAATTCTTTCAAATTTCCTCTTGTGATTGAGTTCCAGTTTCAAAGCATTGTGGTCTGAAAATATGCAGGGAATGTTCCCAATCTTTTGGTACCAGTTGAGATCTGATTTGTGACCCAGTATGTGATCTATTCTGGGGAATATTCCGTGTGAATTCGAGAAGAATGTGTTTTCTGTTGCTTTAGGATGGAAAGCCCTGAATGTATCTATGAAGTCCATCTGGTCCAGTGTGTCATTCAAAGCCCTTGTTTTCTTGTTGATCTTCTGCTTAGATGATCTGTCTATTGTAGTGAGTGAGGTGCTAAATTTCCCTAGTATTATTTTATTATTATCAATGTGTTTCTTCAATTTTGTTATTAATTGGTTTATGTAATTGGCTTCTCCCATGTTAGGGACATAAATATTTACAACTGTTAGATCTTCTTGTTGGATAGACACTTTATTATGCTATAGTGTTCTTCCTCATCTTTTAATACAGTCTTTGGTTTAAACCTAATTTGTCTGATATAAGGATTGCTACTCCAGCTTCCTTTTGACGTCCATTAGCATGATAAATGGTTTTCTACCCCTTCACGTTTAATCTGGAGGTGTTTTGAGGTCTAAAATGAGTCTCTTGCAGACAGCATATCAATAGGTCTTGCTTTTTTATCCAATCTGACACCCTGTGTTTTTGACTGTGGCATTTAGCCCATTTAAATTCAGAGTAACTGTTGAAAGATATGAATTTAGTGTCATTGTGTTACCTGTAAAATCACTGTTACTTTATATTATCTCTGTTCCTTTCTGGTCTATGTTACTTTAGGGGTCTCTCTTCACTTAAAGGATCCCCTTTAATATTCTTGTATGGTTGGTTTAGTGATCACAAATTCTTTTACTTTCTGTTTGTCTTGGAAGCTTTTTATCTCTCCTTCTATTTTGAATGACATCCTTGCTGGATAAAGTATTCTTGGCCACATATTTTTCTCATCTACACCCTGAATATATCATGCCAGTACTTTCTGGCCTGCCAGGTTTCTGTGGATACGTCTATTGTGGGTCTAATGTTTCTACCCTTGTAGGTTATGGACCTCTTGTCCTGACTGCTTTCAGTATTTTCTCTTTGTCTCTGAGATTTGCAAGTTTCCCTATTACATCGTGGTTTTTACCTATTTTTTTTTATTTTAGGCTTTTCTTTGCCTCCTGGACTTGAATGCCTGCTTCCTTCCCCAGAATAGGAAAGTTCTCCACTATAATTTGCTCCAATATACCTTCTGACCCTCTATCTCTCTTTCCTTTTCTTCTGGGAACCCAATTATTCCAATATTGATTCACTTTCTGGTATCACTTGTCTCTTGATTCTCCCTCATGATCTCTCTCTTTTTCTCAGCTTCTTTATTCTCCATCATTTGGTCTTCTATATCACTAATTCTCTCTTCTGCCTCATTTATCCTTAGCCTCCATTATTTAGCACCTCCATTTTTGTATTGTATCTCATTAATAGCCATTTTTACTTTGACTTGATTAGATTTTATTTCTTTTATTTCTCCAGAAATAATTCTCTAGTGTCATCTATGCTTTTTTCAAGCCCAGTTAGGATGTTTATAGTCATTATTCTGGACTCTAGTCTAATACTATATCCTTACTGATTAGGTCTCTGACAGTCATTACTGCCTCTTGTTCTCTTCTTTGAGGGGAGTTTTCCATCTTGTCATTCTTGCAGAAAGTGTTTGCTTTTTATTTGTAGAGATTCAACTATTCTTTTCTTAGATTTCTAGTTGAGTTCACAGGTTTTCAGAATGATTTGATAGCTGTCTTGCTGAATTCTTGGGATCTGATGAAACTAAGGTCTCTTACTCCTCTGCCATCTTGGACTGTCTCTAGTAGTCACATTTTAAAAAAGAAAAAAGAGGGACACCTGGGTGGCTCAGTTGGTTAAGCATCTGCCTTTGGCTTGGGTCATGATTCTGGGGTCCTGGAATTGAGCCTCGCTTCAGGGCAGGGGGGCTCCCTGCTCAGCAAGGAGTCTGCCTCTCCCTCTCCCTCTACCTGCCACTCTCCCTGCTTGTGCTTTCTCTATCAAATGAATTTTTAAAAATCCAAGAAAGAAATATAGGAAGAAAGAAGCTCCAAAAACCCCACAGTGGGTTTTTGGTTGGTACTTGTCAAAGGGACACAAGAGTGAATTGAGAGAGCACCCAATGGCCAAAGCTAGAACAATTCAAGAAACAATATGAGTAAAGTGTAGTGAATAAAAACATAAAGAATAAAATAAATATCCATGAAGCCATATTGATATTAATAAATGATTGAATAAACAGATATCTGGGGGAGAAGAGAAAAGTGTCCCCTCCAGAAAACCCATTAGCCCAGTCTAGTCATGAGAAAAACTATCAGACAAATTCCTAATGAGGGACACACTATGAACTACCTGACCATTACTCCTCAACTGTCAAGTTTGTCATCAAAAAAAGATAGTCTGAGAAATTGTCACAACCAAGAGAAGACTATGGACATGTGGCAATTAAATGTGATGTGGTATTCTGGTTGGGATCCTGGGACAGAAAAAAAGCATTAGGTAAAAACAAAGGAAATCTGAACAAAGGATTAGTAGATAATAATGTGTCAATACTGCCTCATACATTGTGACAAATATACTAACGTTAAAATATTGGTAATAGGGAAATAGGATGTGGGGTTTATGGGACTTTTCCATATTATCTTTGCAATCTTTCTCCAATTCTAAAAGTATTCTAAAATTAAAAGTTTATTTTTAAAAAGGAGAAGTAGGTGACATTAATTTTAATGACGTACTTTACTCAACCTTATGTATCCAAACAATTATCATTACAACCATTATATAAAACATTTACTAATGGGGTAGCTTATGTTCTTTTTTCATACTGAATCTTTGAAATACAATGTGTATTCTACACTTACAGCACATCTCAGTTTGGATGTTAAATTGTCATTGGAAATATTGATCCGTATTTAGTTAGTTTTCTTAAAATTTACAGTTAAAAAAATAGATTCAGATGCTGGGGCTGTTCCAAACATACCTAAAAGTTTTTCCAATAACTGAACCAAATATCAGTTTTTAAATAAATGAAAATTAAAAAATAAATTTAAAATTCCATTCCTTAGTCATACTAGGTCAGTAGCCACATGTGACTAGTGGCTGCCATATTGGACAATGTAGGTATGAATAGCTAATGATAACATGTTCCAGCTTTTCTGGAGCAGTCTTAACTTTAAATATTCTTTCATCGTCTCTAAAGTGTGCCTGACTTTGTCAGGCTAGGTAAGGATTGTTAGTTACCATATGTGAGTGATCCCGGCGATATTTGGAAACTTGGCATGGACTGTCCTTCACCAAAACCTCCAGTAATAACTCTCCCCTTAGTCAATTTGCTCTGCTTTGTCTTGATTTCCCTGGCTCCAAGGAGGATAGCAATGCCTTCTTCTATTCTGTATGGGACCACACCAGAACAATGAGGCCTACCAAGCTGTTCCAGAAGGCAATTTGGCATTCCAGGTCAAAAGTCTTGATGGGGCACCTAAGTCAATTGGTTAAGTGGCTGCCTTTGGCTCAAGCCATGATCCCAGGGTCCTGAGATGGAGCCCTGGGTCAGGCTCCCTGCTCAGCAGGGAATCTGCTTGTCCCTCTCCCTCTGCCCCTCCCACCCCAACTGGTCTCTCTCTCAAATAAATAAATAAAATCCTTTTTTAAAAAGCCTTGAATATCTATGTAACCATTGTCCTAGGAGGTTCCCTTCTCTGAGTTTAGCCCAAGAAACTAGAAAGATGTGCAGAGATTCATAAACAAGTATTGTTCAAATGGAGATGAGTTTAATAAAAACCACATTGAACATAATCTAAATGCCCAATAGTTAAGTAAATGTGTTGACTAAATGATGGTGTCTCTATCCCAGCAAACGTTATACAGTCATTAAAATCACAAAATGATATTAGGAGGAAAAACAAGAATGTCAATATTATAGGTCAAAATAGTGAGAAAGAGGCTGTAGTTTCAGGATGACAGATTTTTATCTAAATTGGGCCAGCTCCTCCCCCCCCCAACAGCCCTTCCCCAGGACAACTGAAAACAGGTCGGGCTACAGAGTGAAAAGCACCGGGGCAAGTGTCATTCTGGGGGCAAAGACAAGGTCTACAACAAATCAAACTGCATCTGAGCTGTCAGCATCAATAATCTGGAAAGTCCCTGACCCATCGTCCTTTATCCAATTCCAGTCAGCCCAGTGCAGAGGGCCCCCCAGCTCTGTGGGCTGAGGGAAGGAAAGTTATGTCCCTGGAGAGAAATAAACACAGGAAAAAGAAGAAGATGATCTTGAAGAGAGACTATAAATCCATGGTCTCAGCACTTTTGCTAACTGTGTTAGTAGAAGCGCTGGGCAGTGCAGAAATACTTGTCAAATCGTGGTCACGTTCTGTCCCCATTTTAAGGCACTTAAAAGCACATGAGCAAATCCGATGTATTGCAGATTTGTAACCAAATGTTTAGGGAAGTTTAAATGATCATACTTGGGTCAATGTTTGAGCATTTGGGGAAATCAAATTTGTTAACTTCATGTATTTTCAATTTGGTGGTAATGACTACTGTGAACATTAGAACTGTTCATTGTTTAATGGTAATAAAGTAACAAAGTGGCAGATATTATTTCCCACAAGCAAAAGTGCCTTATGCATTACTGAATCCTGTCCACGAATAAGACACACAAGTGTGCAATCACAACATACACACAAACCACATACATAGAAAACAGATAGGAAGAAAATACGCCAAGATGATAACACTGGCTACCTATGGTTTATGAGATAACGGGTTGATTTTTATTTTCTTCTTTACAATGTTGTGCCCCAAACGCTTAAAATGAAGCCTTATTACCATTATAAGTAGGGCGAAAATGAAATATGCTACTTTAGAAGTCATGGCTATCTTGTGAAGGTGGAATTTACACAGACGTGCACAACGGGACCACCAAAAAAATCCCCGTCACCTCCCAAGACCCCATTTCACTGCAGCCAAAAGCTTCTTGTTCTGGCCATTATGGTATCTCAGGCTCTGCTGGGGTAAAATCATCTTCTTTTGGATAATTAGTTCGTCTTTGGGTATCCCCAAAACTGCAAAGGTTTTCCTTCTCCCTCTTCTTTCCAAGACGGCAATTGGTTGCAGGCGACGCTTTCTTATCTTTGGATCTTGCGACTCAATTATATGATGCTGGTAGGTTAGAGGCTCTGCCTGGCTGTCTTGATCTTGCCTGGTTCTCACGGAGGCTCCTGACTCCCAGAGGATTGCATGGGAAAGTCATTGGATCCCATCTGAGAGGTCCATCCCGCAGCTTTGATCACTTAACCATTGGCCATGGTGATGTCCTCGTGAGCTCCCCAGGGAGCACTCCAGGCTACTTTTGGGGTCCTCCTCTGGCACATAGGAACCTCTAGACCCCCTTCACATTTCAAGCTGACCATACATTATGAACAGGGATGCTATCTCACACCCAAACTCTTCTCTCAATCATTTCTACTCCGTGACTTGGGTCCCATGATGGATTCGATATCAGGCTGACCCAAGGGCTCCTCTGAAAGATGTGAAGATTCTTTAGGCTATACCCAGGGAGGTGGGGGTACCTGCTCTGGTGTTCTTGGAGTCCTTAAAATCCCTTCCACCATTAGGGTTAGATCCCCATGGATACAATGGGGAAAACCAGCACCCTCAGAACCTCACCCCTGCTAGTCTTTTCTTGCTGTTTCTCATTTCTTTCCCCAAGTCACAAAACAGCTGTTCTTCCTATAAAGTAGAAACTCCACTTTTGTCATATCTGCATTCTCCCCACCTCTACGATTCACTAAACGATCACTCAACTTTTCTGAGCTTGATTTTCTGATGTGCAAAGAAAACTCCAACCTCAACAGTTTTAAGAAAACCCTTTCTTTCTCTGAAAAGGCTAGCTTCCCAGACCATTGTCCTGCTATGAGATTTCAAGGCTGCTTCAAAACGCAAAGCAGAGCAATGACATCTTTGATTCACATTGTAACCACCTTCCTCAACCTTAGAGAGGCTTGCATCTGTCTCTTGGACCATGCTTATTGGCACAAAACTGTAAGGAGGGAAAGAATGGACTATGGAGAAATGAATATATAGTAGGTGATATTCAAAACCTTATCCCATTGCATTATTTAAATACAGATATCAATGCAAACAAAACCCAACAATAAATATCACTTAGTATATATCAAGAAAGGAAACGTGTTGTTTAAAAATCCTCCTATTTAATGCTGGTGAGATTGGGCTGAGACAGACCGTGAGGAGAGTATAAATTTGTGAAGGCAGTTTGGAATTGAATTTAGCAATACGTATCATTAGTGAATTCCTCCAAGTGGAACCTTTTGCAGGAACGGATGCTCCTGGGAAATAGACCTTTCCCCATTTTCAGGCGGAACTCTCACGAGCTGGAATTGTTTCATATGATCCCTTACACCTGCTGAGTGCACAGGTATGTAGTCACTCTTCAAATCACAGGAGACAGAAAACCCCTCACCCCTCCTGTGAGAACAGCAGAGAGCACCTTGTGCCCAGAAGAGCCCTTGCCCTGTGAGGCTGTCCTCGTAGGGACTCAGGAGACCAGGGAAGCCTTACCTCTCTCCAGAGGCAGGCTTGGGGGCCCTCTGCTCTCTGTCACCATTTCCACATGTTTCCACAACCGTGCCACTTCCGAGACTTTACTTCCCCCACCGATGTCTGTTACATCTTTCCCATTGGACACATCACATCCTGTGGGGATACAGAGCACCATGGCTTCTTGACACGGGCTTCCCGAAAAGACTGTATCAGAGGCTCCTGAGAAGACTGTGGTTCTACAAACACGTCAGCAGAATCTCAAGCTGTAACCACAGGGAAACACTGAAAACTAGATCAGTCCCTGCAATCAAAATGCTTTAATCCATATCTCTGCCAATGCCTACATTGTTGTCAGCTGCATCGGGGTTCCCAGAAATGCTTCATCATCCCTGTAAGATAAACCAGCCCCTAAGGTAATAAACTCTAGGTCAGTGAGTGTATTTCCTGGTGTGCCTCTGCCATATTTATTTGATCTGTTCATTGAACAAACAGCTATTCATTGAACACTAGCTAAATTCTCTTTCTCTCTTTTTTATTTCTGTCTTAATCTTTGTGGAGCAGGGTACTCAGGCTGAGGCTGAACCCCACTTTTGGATGACCTGGATGATCAGAAGGGAAGTGGGTGAAGAGGTGGGCCAACATGACTCACTCTTTTATATCTTGAACAAATATTTCTGCTTTCTTCAAGCCAGGAGTCTGAATTCATCTTCGAAGGAAGTCTGGTTCCCTGGGGTAAAAAACAACAACAACAACAAAAAAAAACACCTTAATGGATGTATTAGTCAGGACTTTTTTGATTGTCGAGGGCATAAACCTATTTCAAACCAGCCTCAATCAAAAGGGGAATTTGTTGGATTAAGTAATTCAAGCCCATGGAGTGGGACCTGAGTCGGGGAGGTGGGTGGGAGCTAAGACTCACTGCTCTCTCGCTCTGTTCCTTGTGCTTGCTGTTCTCAGTTCCTTGGCTTCCCCCACAAGGACAGAACCAACTCACAGCCACTCTTCTCCTTGTCCTGGCTTCCTATACCTGCCTGTTCTAGAAGAGATCTATGGAATGCCTTCTTTTCATTCTTTGTGAGGGATAGAGAAAGGTGTAGCAGTCCCAGCAGTGACAGTAGCTGAGGGCCAAGATGAGGCGGGGGGCAAATGGAGAGCATGTCTAGATCTCACAGGTCCCACAGAACCCCCAGAGCTAGGTGGGGGTCAGGACTGCCATGGACTGTTGTGTAGGTTGTGCACTGTACAACCCTAGGTACTCCACATGCTGGTGGGAGCTGAACCAATCTCCCTGGAAGAAATTCCAGTGCATTGCCCATGCTGAGGAAACAGACTATGGATGGCACAAACCACAGACACTAGCAGGGGATGCAGTGACAAGAGCCAATACTCAAAGATGGGTCAGATGAGAGATCCCTCCACCCAAACCAGTGGAAGCCTGCAAAGGACAACTTTGTGGAACCTTCCACAACTGCTCTCATATTGAGAGGAAAAGACAGGGAAGAGGTCTTCCTGAGGAGACAGGACTTCATTAAGGAGTGGGAACTCTAACCGGGGGAAAGACATAGTTCGATATAAAGTTTTTGGTAAAGATTTTATTAAAAGGTCAGAAAAGTTCATCAATCACAGGTAGCCAATTGAATGCATTTTCATGATAAAGTAAACACACCCACATAGTCAACACACCGATCAAGAATCAAAACTGACCAGCACTCCAAGTACCCCTTAGTCGGCAGTACACTCTTCTGTGTGGTTGATTCGCTTCAGTAAAATTTCAAACAGTGTAGACTAGTTCTGCCCAGTTTTGAACTTCATACAATAGAAGGTACAGTTGGTTTTCTTTCATGACCAGCTCCAGGGCTTGCTGTCCTATTGGTGGGGCGCACCCAGTCACGTGTGTGGGACCCCACCCATTGTGGGAGGCACTGCGGCTCACACATGCCCACTGTTGTATGACATCTCACGAAGGGAGTATGTCTGTCTCAGTCAGCCAGGCTGCCGTCACACAGTACCACAGACTGGTGGGCTTCCTGGACAGACGTCCATCCTGGAGGCTGGAAGTCGGAGATAGAGGTGTCCCAGGTCTGGTTCCTCCTGAGGTCTCTCCCCACAGCTTGCAATGCCATGTCCTCAGGGCCTTTCTTCTGTGTGCACACACGTCTGGTATCTCTCTGTGTGTCCAAATGTCCTCTTAGAAGGACGCCAGGCATGGGGCACCTGGGTGGTTCAGTTGGTTAAGCGACTGCCCTTGGCTCAGGAGTCCCAGGATCAAATCCCACAATGAGCTTCCTGCTTCTCCCGCTGACCCTGCACCCTCTCATGCTCTCTCTGTCTCATTCTCTCTCTTTCAAATAAATCAATAAAATCTTAAAAAAAAAAGAAGAAGAAGGACACCAGGCAGACCAGCCCACGGTACACACAAAAGGTCTCTTTGTAACGAGACAGTCTCTTTAAAGGTCGTGGCTCTAAATATGATTATGTTCTGAGGTGCTGGAGGGTTAGAACAAGAACCCAGGAATTGAAGCAGAGGGAACACATGGTTCAGCCCACCACAGTGCCATTCTAGCACTAGAGGGCTGGGGGAGGTTTATGGTTTCCAGTAATTACAAACAGGGCTACTATGAACATTCTTGGCCATTTTTTGATCCAGACTTAGGCACGGATTTCAGTCCACCATATATAGTGTGTCCTTGTAAGAAGAGACACCAAAGAGATCCTCCCACTCCCTCCCCCCAACCCTCTACCAAGGAAGGACGCAGCAACAAGCTAGCCATCTAGAAGCCAGGAAGAGAGAGAGCTCTTGCCAGAAACCAAATCAGCCAGCACCTTGATCTTGCATTTTCCAGCCTCAAGAACTATGAAAAATGAGTTTTATTTCTATTATTATTTATGTTTATTTATAATTAAAGTCACCCAGTCTATCACATTCCGCTATGGCACCCGGAGCTAACATCAGCTCCCTTTTGGAAAGTGCCCGTTCAAGCCGTTTGTCTATTTTCTGTTGAGCTGTCAGTTTTATCTACGGATGTGTCTGAGTTCTTTATGAATTTTGAATCCTCTGTTGGATATATTTATTATAAATATCCTCTCTCGATCTGTAACTTCTTTTCTGCATTGTTAAGGGGTATCTTCTGATGACCAGATTTCTCCATTTTAATGCAGTTCCATTTATGCAACGTCCCCCTGACCGGTGAGTGCTTTTTGTGTTACATTTAAGAACTCTTTCCCTGTTCCAGATCCTGTTCATCTTAAAAGCAATTTTAAGTAAAAAAGAAATGAAGTTGCGAAGCAGAATGAATCATTTAGAGAGAAAATTCTCAGTAACATTTTTATGTACATCTGAGTTGTAATGTGAAAATTTCTAACTCCACAACACCTATTTTAGACTTAATTAGGTTCCGAAAATGAAGTTAACCGGGTAGGCGCTTTTTAAAAATTAATCACGGAATAGCAGGGCTGGAAGATGTTAAAAGTCTTGCTTCACGCCAATTTGATTCAGTTCCACAAATAAACCGTGAGCCTCACTCCGAGCGGGGCTGGGGGCTGGGAAGTCAGAATGTGAGCAGGAGGGGAGCGGGGAAGGCAGTGTGCCTGAAATCATCAGATGTTGATGCCCAGGGAGAGCTTCTGGGTCCCAGGCACTGCATAGCCTCAGAGGAGAAAGCCACATCTGCCCAGGAACGGAGGCCTCCTGTAGATACAGGGGACGTTTTTGGCCAGTGATGCGATTTGTGGTGTGTGTTCACGCTGTGCTGGATCCGAAGGAGGCCCCCTGTGTGCCTCCACAGAGAAACTTCCAGACATCCCTTCCTAAGTCTGTGATGGCAGCAGGTATCTGGCTAGGAGATCTGGGATCCTGGATCCAAGGACCGAAACCAGGAAGCTGGGTGGGCTACATTCATGACTCATCGCCTAAATCTGCCCCTTTGGGGGGAGGGGTAGGTGGATTTTCAACTCATCAGGGGAAGTCACCCCCCTCCCCTTTGCAGAGAAGTTAGTTTGGAAGCCCCAGTAAAAAGAAAACAAGGAAAAAGAATCTTCCTCTGCTAAATCCCCCAGGGAGATAATGACCTGCCCTTTCCTATAACCATGTTTTGATCGTAAATGCCTTGCTTTTTAAATAATGTACACCTGGCCGAAGAAATACGTTCGGGACTCGTTGCAAAATGAAACAAAGATGCTCATAGGTAATGAAGAGGAAACGGGAAAAGGACGGACTTGATGAAGCACCCGTTGGAGCCAAGGCTATTCTAAACCCTTTATTCATATGCTCTCTTCTTATCAGAACACAAAGGTAGGGTATCATGGTCACCGTTTCACAGCTTCAGGGAGCAAACAAAGATTCAGAGATGTGAAGTGACTTCCCCAAAGTCACACAGCTGGGAGGATGACAGAGCCAGAAATCACACTTGGGTCTGAGCTCTCCCTTGTCTGACTGGAATCACAAAGGAACAAAAGGATGGAAAGCCTGTGGGGCCTGGTTGTTTCACTGGCGCCTTAAAAAAGGATAAATAGCCCAGAGAGGAGAGGATGGCCTCGGGGTGTGACTTTAGGGGACCTAAGTGATTCCAGGAACAGGTCTCTTCTGGCCCAGAAGCACCTGGCTTCTCTGTGAGTCCGCCCCTCCTAACAGCTTTGTTTCTCTGTTGTCCTGCCTCCGAAGGTCGGCCGCCATCTTGACTTTCCCTTTCCCATCATTCTCCTGGCTTCTAAATAGGATCTCTTTTTCGTTGATTAAATAATAAATAATAACACTTACTATAATTAATTTTATTTTTATTATTATTATTATAGGCTTTGATTCTAGGCCTGTTGCTTCCTATCCTCCTTAACTGGGCTGCATGACAATTGACAATGAATCACTCACAGGCAATCTGGGAGAGTCTCCACGTGCCCACGGGCTTAGAAAATACACCCTGAGAGGCTCTGCTGGTCTCCAAGTCATTTTTAATCCCCCTAGGTTCGCCCCCAGCCTTTCACATCCCCTGTGCCCTCCCCAACCCGCTCAGCCCCTGTGTATTTAAATATCTCACTGGTGTGTGCCACGCTCAGATCAAAGAACGTGCAGGATGTTCCCATCAGCCAAGTGTCCCCGAGCTGCCCAGCAGCCCTGTCAGCCTTCCGATGTTTCTGCATTGTCTCTCATTGACAGTTTCTGCACCGTCTTCCCTCTTGAGAACGGTTAGCTCAACCCCTCTTTGGGAAAGGCTGGGAAGCAGGGAAGCTGGAGAGACTTTCCATCTGAGGCGGGCTGCCTATTAAACAGGGCTCAGGAAGAAATGAGCCTGGGAGAGGAGAGGCAATTCAAGCAGGGAGGGAAAGGGGCTGAATGCTAATCAGAAAGGAACATAGTCACAGACCCAGGCTGTCTTAAAAAGAAGCCGGCCTTGGAAGAAGGCTCAACAGAATGATTTATCCCTGCATGGAAAAGGTGACTGTGGTTGTCTGTATTTTCCCAAGACAGAGGCAACGTCTCCCACCCTGCCCCGACCCCCATGTGCTTCTAGAACCTTGCCCCACCCATTAAGAGGTAGGGTCTTCTAGGTCCCTTCCCTTTGACATTAGATGAGCTTTTGTGACTGTTTCAGTGATGCTCTGTGAGACTTCCCAGGCTGGGCCATATTCTACCTGTAGTCCTCCCTGGTGTGGGTTTTTTAAAAGATTTTATTTGTTTATTCATGAAAGACAGAGAGGGGGAGAGAGAGGCAGAGGGAGAAGAGAGAAGCAGGCTCCCTACAGAACAAGGAGCCCGACGCCGGGCTGGATCCTAGGACCTCGGGATCACAACCTGAGCCAAAGGCAGACGCTGAACTGAATGAGCCCCCCAGACGCCCTCCAGTCCTCACTTGTGAAGCCTTCAACCAGCTGGAATCATTTCGCCCTCCCTGAGGCCACCGTGCTGTAAGGAAGCCTAAACTAGGCCACGGGGAGAGGCCACACGGAGGCCTGACACCACATGAAGGGACAGAGGTGACTGGCCAGCTGCGTGCTGCCCCAGCCACTGTCCAATGCAACCACACAACCACGGAAGAGACTAGTGTCCCGTGGTGGTGTCCTCGGGGCCGCTCACGTGCTGCGGTTTCCACCCCTCCCCTCCTCACCTCTCGCCCCAGCTCCCCCTCCCCCCAGTCAGGAGTCATTGCTAATGAGGCTGTGTGCCGGAGCCTCCCCACTGCCACTGCCCAACACCAGACACCAAGGTGCAGACCATCGGCATGCCATCTGTGGTTCCGGCGCAGTGGCCAGACCTCCCCACAGCCAGCACCCCAACCCCACGAGGCTCCCTGACCCTGAGGCAGCTGTCTTTGGGTTCAAGTCCTCAAATACTTTCTCTCGAGCTGTTTCAGTCTTGAATTCCTCTCTCTGTCCTGGGTCTAAGAACAGGGGCCATAGCATCTGTCCTGCAGTCCCTGTATCTCCTCCAGCCCATCCCCTGGTAAAACTTGTCCCTCCTCCCCTCTGCACAGATCAGAGCTCCCACGTATCCGAGAAAGGCCGGGTGGGAATGCAATGGCTTTTGAGCATCGAGGCCCCTGCTCAGGCCACCAACCCGGCTCTCCTAACCAACAACATCTCAATCAATGGCCTCATCTCCATGGGGCACATGAGACCTTGCAGAGCCAGAAACCAAGAAAAGCACTATTAGAATTGCATTTCAGTGAAATGAGGGTGAAGAAAGGGAGAGACGTGCTGGCTTCCAGTTTTCCAGGAAGCTTTCCTGGGGAGTATTCTGGGAGCCTCGTTGCAAGTTTCATTTGAGACTCGCAGAGAGACATCCATGCCGGGATGCGAGCTTATAACTACAAGGTTATCTGCAAACGATTCGTTGTCGTTGTTGTTTTTCTAAAGATTTTATTTATTTCTTGACAGAGATCACAAGTAGGCAGAGAGGCAGGCAGAGAGAGAGGAGGAAGCAGGCTCCCCGCTGAGCAGAGAGCCCAATGCAGGGCTCCATCCCAGGACTCTGGGATCATGACCCAAGCAGAACGAAGGCAGAGGCTTTAACCCACTGAGCCACCCAGATGCCCCAGGTCCGGTTTTTTAAATGCATGCGAACGGTGCCTTACAAATGGAGATGACTCTGCAGGGGCTCTGAGCCAGCAGGTCTGCATGATTGATTGCATCCTTTGGTGGGAAGGCGTCTCCATTCTTTCAGGGCACCAGGGGTCCGAGAGGGCTCCTGTGAATCTACTGGACGTTTTGTAAACCCACGCAGCACAGAGTCTGAGCTGAAATCTGCAGCTGTCTCCTTCCCACTCGGAGTGTCTAGACCAGACACGAGAGATGATGAAACTATTTCTTGAGACCTTCAAAAAATTAAAGACATGGAAAAGAAATGAAATGCAAAGAAAGCTTTAAAGAGTCCGAGAGAAGGAAGGACACGTTTGGAGTTAGAGAAAGGCGATGGAAGAGGAATTGGAGTGGAAATGCCGAAGCAGAAAGGGCTGTGATCAGACTGCAAACAAGACCTCATCAGAGAGTCTCTCTGCTGGGAAGCAGCATATTCAACACACTTATGCTCATGGCCACTCAGATACCACTACCCCAGCTCATACCTACCCCCAGGCTTTTGAAGAAATAACCAGAATGTCCTGGGAGCAAGGAGAGCTGTCTGGCCCACCGTCTCTTTGCTCCCTTTCCTTGGCTGTGCCCTCTGTCCCCCACAACCCCTATGCCCCCCGCCCCGTCTTCGCCACCCAAAGACCAAATCACTGAGTCTCCCTGTGGCACACACGTGGCTGCCCATCCCATCACGCCTCCAAGGAAACCCACTCTTGTCTTGGTAGCCACCTCCTTCTGTGACAGCTACAACAGTCCCTCGGGGTCCCAGCCAATGTGGGCGCTGCCATGCCCCTCGCCTGTGATTGGTTTAGGCGGGAACACAGGATATAATTCCGTCCGGGGAGAAATGAGCAAAAGTTGATGGGGAGTTATTTGGGGTGTTATTTTGTCGTTGGTTAAAAGAGACTCATGGCAGGAGATGGTCCTCCCCGTTATCGCCGGATGCTGTTGGGTCCACCGCTGCTGCTGCTGCTGCTGCTGCTGCTGCTGCTGCTGCTGCTGCTGCTGGAACCGAGGTGACCAGCCTGGGATGAGTTTGGAAAGGAGCTGGATCTTCAGCATGTCACTGAGCTGCTGAAATATCACCCTTGGAGACATCCACGCTTGGGTATTTTTATTGCAAAATCTACTCCCAGTTCGTATTCCTGTTGCTTGTCTTTGGAAATAGACTCACTGACATAACCAGTTCATTTTCGTTCTTTTCCATTCTTCCGGCTCGTGCTGGAAGTTGCCTTGGGGAAAGGGGGTATGGGTGCTCTGCCTCTTTTTCATTTTTTTATGCCTTTTGTGAACCCAAAGATGGCTCCTAAATATAGGTGGCAGCTCAACTTTGCGCCTCTTTCATAGAAATGGAGACTTTAATTTTATATTTTTTTAAGATTTTATTTATTTCCTTGACACACCGAGAGAGAAAACCCAAAAGAAGAGGGAGAAGCAGGCTTCCACTGAGCAGGAAACCTGATGCGGGACTCGATCCCAAGACCCTGGGATCATGATCGGAGCCAAAGGCAGACGCTTAACGGGCTGAGCCGCCCCAGCGCCCCAGAGACTTTAATTTTAAATCGAAATGGGACATCTAATGCCCAAGCTCGGGCTCTCATTTCAGGGGTCACAGATATCTTTGAAAATCTGGTAAGAACTAATAAGGAGTGCCTTATAAAAATGAGTGTGTATACAACATGCCCATAGGCTAAAGCTTTCAGAGAGACTCAGAAATCACCCCTGAGAAGCGAGGATGGTCCTAGTGCTGTGAGCCCAACTTATCCTCGATGTTCTTATCCAAGAAAGGGGTTGGTGAAAAGTTTCTTCAGCAGAATTCAAGAGAAGGCTAACAGAAGAGGGGGGTCAGGGGCTGGTGGGTCATACTGCTCTCAATGACAGAAGTCATCAAGAGACGAAGATGTATTCTCCAAGGGTTTGTGGGGTAGGTGGGGGAGTAGAGAAAGGAGAGAAGAACTCTAGAAAACAACTGAGTGACAAGGGTGACCTGGAGGCCCCCAGATGACAGATGGCCATGGTATGAAAAGCTTTTCTGGATGACCCCCCCAAATCTTCAAACCTCCAAACCTGTGCAATATGGCAAAAGTGGGGTTTCCTATGGAAAGTAGAATGGGCTAAGGTTCGCATCTGGGATCGATGTTCACCAACACACTCAGGTATGGAGTGTGGGGACAGAGAACAGCATAAAGACAAAGAGTCAAAAAAAACAAAACAAAACAAAACAAAACAAGGACTCCAAATGGAATTTTCAGGACCTATGAGAAAAACTCTGAATTATCTGACCCATCACACAGAGTGTTTGAGTCCAAACGCACCAAACTCCCCGGGGGGCATGGAGGCCCCAGTGGTATGTGAATCACACACAGCCCTGAGTTAAACAATGTGCCCAGAGCAACAATAGTTAACAAGTATCAAGCTGGGGTCCCAACTCATTCTCAGAGCCATCAAAGTCGAGAAAGACCTTTCCAGCGTCCCTTGTCTCCACTACTTCATAATATTACCTTCTGTTTTATCATCATCAGCTATGTTCATTGCTCTTCCTCCATTATTAATTAAGAGTCTGTTACTTGTACAAGGGATTCAAGGTTGGGTTTTGATGTTCCGATGCTGACATTCCTCTGTTTTCCCTCTGGGATCTTGCACCAAAAGAGCTGTGTTCACCAGGGTAGGAGAATCAACTGGGAAATCAGGTTCTGCTCTGTGAATCCCCATGACAAAGTATTTCCCTGGGGCATGCCCAGTGTGTATCTATTTTCCCAGGGTCAGTAGGAAACTTCCCTTTCTCTCTCAGGATGCCTGATTTGGGTGATGAATGCTATAGCAGCCCAGCTAAGCTCTGGTACTAGCTGGTTTGGGGGGTGGGTGTAGTTCAGATTGGCAAACCTACATGGACCCTTGGTCTTCACCTCTCCACCCACAGATCTCATACACCTGGGTCAGCAGCCTTCATCCTGGGGGGAAAGTAGACCAAAAAGAGAGGCCAGGGGCACCTGGGTGGCTCAGTGGGTTAAAGCCTCTGCTTTTGGCTCAGGTCATGATCCCAGGGTCCTGGGATCGAGCCCCGCATCGGGCTCTCTGCTTGGCAGAGAGACTGTTTCCCTTTCTCTCTCTCTGCCTGCCTCTCTGCCTACTTGTGATTTCTGTCTGTCAAATAAATAAATAAAATCTTTAAAAAAAAAAAAAAAGAAAGAAAGAAAGAGAGAGAGAGAGAGAGAGAGATTGGCCAGCCTTGGCCTTGTTGGGCCTGAGTCTTTCATGAGGCAGAAAGTGAAAGAGGGTGGGTGGGCCTAGCCTGGGAGAAAACAGGTTTGGCTCCATCGGACTTACCTCATGGGGATGGGAAGGGCAAGAGGAAAGTCACTGCTGTGGCCTTACCACTAATGGCAGAGCATCTTTCCAGGATTAACAGTTATTAGTTGCGCTGATCAGATTTCCTAAGACTCGAGGATGAACAGAAAAAGCCAGTGCATGGAAGAAGAGAGGGAGGGCCAGGTTCTGGGGGGAGATGCCTAGCTCCCCCTGCGGTCCCCCAGAGGTCCTTACATGACTCTGGCCTTGGCAGACCAATTTCGTGGTTTCTGCAAAACTCGGTTTGGGCTTCCCAGGCTTTCTGAGTGGGCGATGCCTTGCAGTAACTGTCCTCGGTCTTCATGGAGCCGATCCGTGGGTGTTTGTTTTTCTTAGAATCCAGGGCACCCCGCCTCTGCCCCCACCCTGTGACACAGGAGACCCTAGCAGGACCAGCAGTGCAGCATGGCTGTGAGCCCCCCCGAGGAGACCAGGGCAAGCCCTTCCTCTCTCTCTGCCTGGTTTTCTATAGCCAGACAAAGGCTACCTAGGGTGGGACGCAGGGGAACAAGGCGTGGTGGCTCATCCAATGTCCCTGGCCTGTGAAAAATTTGGGTAGGGAAGATGATTATAAGGAATGTGGAATGGGGCGACTGTGGCTGAGTGCCACAGGACGAGAGCAAGTCATCATCAGTTCAAAATGTGAAAGCCAGAGGGCCTCCTCCTCCATGGCCAAAGGGCAGAGGGAGCTGGGGGAACAGCTGAGGACCTCACTACACAAGCAGCAGGACCTCAGCCTAGAGGGACTCAGGATGGGATTCTGAAGGCAGATAGATGCACTCCCAAGACTTGACCTCTGATTCTCCGTGCCTGCAAGAGGGGTTCACCAGCCCCTCCGGAGGGGGTGCAGAGCCTCCCAGGAAACAGAGACCTTAGGAGGAAAAGCTTGCCCGCCTTCGAATCTGTCCCACATGCCCTCTGACCACCAGACCTACAAGGTAGGTCAAGTTCCAAACTTAACTTGAATGTTAGTGGAGCTGGGTTATCTGTGCTGGGAAATAAGGAGAGTGACAGTGTGTTGGGGAGCTCCAGACCTCTGCAGAGACATGCTCGGCTATCTGGAAGATTGTGCCTGGATCAAGCTGTTCACAATATAAGCCCAAGAAGGAAGAGTTTGTTGATGTGAGCCCAGGATTTAACACCTAGAGAAGGTCCTCGGGGCTTGAACCAATACCCTGCCAAGATGACTCTTGGAAGCTTGGAAAAAGCGATGCCCGCATGAAGTGAACATACCATGCCAGAACTGCTGTGGAAGAATCTAGAGAAATGGATCAAAGGCTTTGGGAAGTGAGCAGCTAGAATGGATCAAATATATGAGACCCTCCCACCACCCCCTCCCCCAGCAGACTGTGTTCCTTGGGAAGGGCTGTTGGTCACTCCCTTTATCGAGGCAGTTAAGAAACGCTGTGGTAGGGACTCCAGAATGAAAGCTTTGTGCTGGCTGTCCACAGCAGGCAGGGGAGAGATGTAGGAGGTACCATGACAGACCTGGGCTCCCCAGTGACGGTGGGGATGACAGGATCTGGGGATAGCAGAGGTCAGGTGATAGTGCTCAGTCATCAGAGTCAAGGTGGGAGGGATTATCATCGTGGGTGACAACTTTGGAGTGACAACCGGGAGTGTCTGACAATGGACATGCAAACTGAAGATAACACTCCATAACGAAGGTGGGTGGGCCGCTAATGAGGCTATTGCTTTATATAATAATCAGAAGTGACCGTGGATGGGCAGAAGGTCAAGGTCAGCCACTTCGTGTACAGTCGCGATCCCTTGCTCAGGTCCCAGACCGGAGCCAGTTCTTAGACTCAGAACCCATCCGGGGTCAGGCATAAGCAGGGCCAGAGGGCACAAGTGAGCCCCCCGTGCCGGTGGCAAGGACCTTGGGGCTCCCAGCTCTGCTGTGCTCAGGTCTTAGCTGACAGAATAGGAAAGGTCTGAGCCTGGTTCCTGCGTGGACTTGCTGAGAGTGTGGGTGCTGGTGCACAGAGGCTCCACGTAGGGGTGAAAGACGACCAGAGGAAGGAAATCTTCCTGATGGGCAGGGCTGGGGGCAGAGTAATTGGGGGACAATGCACACAGACACGTATGCAGTGCCAACCGGCTTAGCTGGTTGAGTGGCTGTCTGCCAGGAGCAGGATTGCAAGATTGGGAATGAGGAGGTCCCGGGAGGGGGCATTTGATGGGCCCGACAGGTGTAGGCACCGCCATGAGGATTTTTGTGCCACACGCTTGTGCCCTTCAGAGAACATTTGCCATAGGAGAGGCACTAATAATTAAGGGAGCAGAATGGCTCAGCCAGGAGATGTCCTTTGGTCCCTGTGCTCGGCCACTCAGGGTTGGCACAGTGGGCTCATGAACACGTAGCCCGTGGCAGAAATGGGGTGTGTGCATGGGCCAGTAGCATCACCGGCCACTTCCCAAAGCTTATCCAGGTCTTGCCGAGGCAGAGGGCCACCTGCCAGCAACAGGTACCAGCCGAGACCCCAACGCCGTACTAGCCCAGCAGGAAAGCAGGCAGCCACTTGGGGGGATGTTAATTACCCTCGAGGGGGCAGTGACCCACCTCATCTGGGATGGACATTTCAGCGAGCTACTCTGGCTACATACAGCCCTTGACAATGTCCATCACAGGAAGCCCAGGAATGCTCTAACTCAGTTCCAGGAATTCGTTCCAAGGGTGTCTAGAGGACAGGAGATTAAGGAAGCAGAGAATTGAGATTTCAAGGGATCTTGGTACTGACTCCAGACTCTCTTGAAAGATACAAAATCTGGGACGCCTGGATGGCTCAGTGGGTTAAGCATCTGACTTCAGCTCAGGTCGTGATCCCAGGGTCCTGGAATCGAGTCTCACATCAGGCTCCCCACTTAGCAAGGAGTCTGTGTTCTCTCTCTCTCTCTCAAATAAATAGATAAAATCTTCAAAAAAAAAAAAAAAAGTGCTCAATGCCTAGCCATGCATATGTATGTATGGTGTTTGTCAAGTTACAGTATCAAAACATGGCTGGGTGGATCAGTGGGTTAAAGCCTCTGCCTTCAGCTCTGGTCATGATCTCAGGGTCCTGGGATCAAGCCCGCATTGCGCTCCCAGCTCCGTGGGAAGCCTGCTTCCCCCCGCCCCCAGCTTGTGTTCCCTCTCTTGCTGTGTCTCTCTCTGTCAAATAAATAAATAAAATCTTTAACATACAAACAAACAAACAATGGCTGGACAGGACTGACACTAACTTTGGTGAGGTGGTTACCTCTAGGAGGGAAGGGACAGAAAGGTGTCTGTGCTGGTTACTTCTTATTTCTGAAATATCATAACCTCTGGAGCACACGTGCCACTATCTTGACTTCTGGGAAGCCTGAGTAGCTGGTACATCATTTTCCGTATGTTGGAAACATTTTGTGGTTTAAAATGTGCTTTTAAAAATATATCAAAACTCGCAGATGGATACTATGAAAATAAGGGAGTCTTTCTGGCAGATGGGTAGAGCAAGACCCGGAATGAGGATTTCTTTCTCTAGTCATCGGGTGTTGGTGGCTTAGGGCATCTAGGGCTGTCATTCTTTAATGCGAATCTGACCTCATGGATTCCCTGCTTAACAACCTTCCCTGGCTCCCAGCTATCCTCAGGATAAGCTGATAAGCTTTTGGCCTGGCAGATGCAGCCCTGGACAATGGCCTCCTGACCTCAGGAATGTCCCCCCTCACCACGTTGCACATGCGCTCTGCACTCCCCAAAGGCTGGAGCTCCCTGAGTGCCCCCTGGCTGGCCTCTGAGACCCACTTGTGCTTCTCCCACCAATCGGTCTTACCATCATCACCCATGTCTTTCTCTTCGTTCTTCAGCTTGGACGGCCCCTCCTCCAGGAAGCCTTCCAGGATAAACCACCCAGGATCCATTCCCTCTGCCTCCAGAGACAGCCCCGCCGGCATCCCTCCAAACAGTGCCTCCCAGGCGGCTCTGTGTGCTTTTCCTGGAACTGACGCCACAGTTCTTTGTCTTCCTAAGCCACGTTAATGTGACTCCAAGCTCCTTTACTGGGACAACCTGCTGTATCGGCTCGTTTCCGTGCCTCCTTGGGGTTCTGTCAAAACCCCAAGGTGTGTGTAGTCCCAGAAAAATGGGGGAAGCCAGGCTTGGTCCCTGGGGGCACCCACATTACTGCATCCTGCTACCTGAGGCTACTATCCAGTGCTTCTCCCCACCTCCCACCCTGGCACTGCTCCTCCTGTGACCAGGGATGCCTATTACAGCCACGTCCCCGGGGGAACCCTGCCTGGGAAGCCTCTCTGTGCTCAGGCCCTCTAAACTTAATGCCCCGCCTCAGGTCACCCCACCAGCTGCTCCCCTCCCCCGACTAGGGTCTTCCACGGGCCCTGACCATCCAGACCACCTTCACAGGGCTCCTTTGTGGGAGGAAAGACCTCAGCGAGCTTCCTGGCCCCCAGGACCCCTGAACCAAACAAAGGCTGCTAGTGAGGGGTGTGCGTGTGTGTGTGTGTGTGTGTGTGTGTGTGTGTGTGTGTGTGTGTGTAGGCAGATGGTTGTTGGTTTTTTGGCTTGCAGGTTTTTTTGAGATGAAATTTACATAATATAAAATTAACCATTTTTAAATGAACAACTCAGTGGCATTTAGTACATTCACAACATTGTACACCCTCACCTCTGTCTAGTTCCAGAACATTTCCAAAACCCCAAAATAAAACCCGTACACGTTAAGCATTCATTCTCCATCCCTCTCTCCCCCAGCCCCTGGCAACCACAGTCTGGTTTCTGTCTCTGCAGATTCGCCTGTCCTGGACATTTCCTAGAAATGGAATCATATCATAGGTGGCCCTTTGCAACTGGCCTCTCTCACTCACATAATGTCCTCGAGGTTTACCCTCCTTGTATCATAGGGCAGAGCTTCGTTCCTTTCTATGGTCGAGTGATATTCTGTTGTTGGGATATGTCACTTGGCTATCCATTCATCCACTGATGGACGCAGGTGGGGTTTGGGGGGGTCAAAAACTGTCTCTGCCATTTCTTGAAGTGACCTTCCAGCATTTGTGGGTCTCACGATATCATCTAGAGGTCCAGCTACACTTGGAAGATCAGAGCTGACGACCTGGGGTCCATCTGACAACCAGGACAATCCTCGGGGTCTGAGCAGCGTCCTCCAGCCCCTCTCTGCCAGGGTCCCCCTTCCTGGCTCTCATTCTCAGTCCCCTGCCGGGTCCCACGGTCTCCCTACAACCTTGTCCGACACTTAGAGGATAGACCCAGGTCTTTGGGGAGAGAGCAAAGGGGAAAGGGCCTTTTCTTTCTTCTCTCCTTGCGAGGGCAAGACGTAATTGCTATCTCCATGGAAGACAGCCCAGCCTCCAAGCCACCAAAGCAACCCCCAGCAGAGCCCGCTGTCCAGTTACCAGCCTCTCTTCCCTGAGGCAGGGGTTTATGGCTTGTGGGGGCAGGGACTACCCCGGCCAGTCCTGGCGAGGGGGTCAGCCATGTCCAGATCCGTCTGCCAACTGTGTCTTTTCCCCACAGCAGGTGGCACCCAGGCGTGGCCCTGCACCTGCTTCCGTGAGCGCCCACCACCCCCAGGACATCAAGATCGTGAAGCAAACTCATTAACAGAGACCCCAGGAAAATCAGGTTGGCCCTTGTGTAGGGCTGGGCTGCCCCCAGGGGCCCTCTCTCCCTGCAGGCCCCTGACAAGCCCCTTCATCCATCCATCTCTGCCCCCCACTCCCCAGCCAACCCACACTTAGCGGCCCCGTGGGCATCAGGCATTAGCTAATTAATGTGTTCACCAGCCAGAGATTTTCCACTCAGTAGTAATTACAGCCCGGGGGCTGTTTCTACAGAGACCTACTCCGAGCAGCTCCAGCAGCTCGCTTTTTCAATAAGAGAAGGAAATCGTCCGCCTTCCCGGGGTGGAGCCGTGCCTGGAAAAATACCAGCATTGTAGAATCGGGGGTCCTTTCATTCTACCATGTTCTGAAGTGGTACCTTTTGAGGAGGACTTGTGTATTTATGACTTAATTTCCCAAAATGCTCCCAGCAAGACCCCACAGAGCTCTTTATTCCCCTCTAGAATGGAGTCCCCGAGATCTTGACTTTCACCTTCCTGGAGGCTCATCCCGGTGGGGTTGGGGGGTCTGTCTGAAATGGCAGAGACAGTTTTTGACCCCCCAAACCCTTCCTGGAGGGGAGCTCATCCTAGTGAGAGCCCCAGGACCTGGGCTTACTCACCCCTGTACTGCCTGAGCTCTTGGGCCAACTTCTCTAAAGATAGAATGTCCCTACCTTACTGGGAGGATTAGAGGCTCAGAGATGGCCAGCAACTTGCCCAGGGTCTTCCAGCTGCTACGAGTCAGAATCTGCCCCATCACCCCACCTACACAGCCAATTGGTCAGGCTTGCCAATGTCAGCCGTAGCCTCCAGCCACCTTTGGTTTGTTTGGGCAGAGAAACTCATCAGCAGTGCATTAACTTTGTATCTCATCTGGAAGCCTGGGGTTTGCACTTTTGTCCTTTTCCTCCAGCAGGTGGATCCCCGTGCAAAGTCCTCTGGGCAGATGGACCCAATGAACTTGCTCAGAACTGAGCCTCTACTGCCCCAGTCCCAGCCCCTTCCTTAGATCTGGGCATCCATTCAAAAGAAAAAGTACATGGCCATAAGGTTGGTGACAACAGGGGCCAGCAGCTTAGGGACTTCTGTAATGGAGGGCAGGGGTCCTAATGTGACCCAGATGCTTCTGGCTCCTAGGCAAGTGGGATCACTCTGGCCCCAACCCCGCCTGGCCCATTAACCCATGCTGGGGCTGAACCTCCAGCCCAGGGCTGAGGGATACGAGAGATACCGGCACAGGGCTTCCATCCCCACCGGGCTGCCATCAACGTGTCCAGCCAGCACACCGCTAGGGCAGGAGATACTGATGCCCACACACAGGAGGGAAGACACCGGGACTCAGAGCCTCCTCCCTTTTCTCCCAGCCTCGTGCACCCATTCTCCAGATGGGGCTCAAGTAACCCGCCCCACGTCATCCAGCTGAGGCTGAAGAACAGGTGTTGAAGCCCCTGGGAAAATGGGAGGGAGGAACCCAGACTCTTTCAACCTCAGGCAAACATCCTCTAAGGCAGATCCTAAAATAAAGACTGGTGGCCTGAATGTCTGGAGTGGCAGATATCCCAATTGTCCCCAAATGCAATGCCTCATGCAAGGCCATACTTCCTGGGTCTAATGTAAGTGGTTGGTGGTGGGCCATCACCTTGACCACTTGTGGCTGGGACACGTGTTCCCAGAGACTTCATAGGAAGCTCCACTGTCTATCCTTTTCTTTCCAGATTCCCCAGCCCCCAGGGGCAGCCCTCCACTAAAGAGAAACTGACACATGGATGAATCAGGACATTCCTTCCCTGCCGACTCACCCAGCCTGCCCGGGATCAGAATCAGCCAACACCCATTCTGAACATACTTAGTTACACCGCCCAGTGCCACCCTCCAGCTGATTCCCATCCGGCTCTGCCTTTAAGGGTGTCACCTGCCTGCCTCCCCAGGGGCCCACACTCTCTCCACGGCTTCATGGTCTACCTCAACTCTCTCACAGAAGCTCAGCTCAGATGATCCCGGTTCCTGGGAAGCAGCTCCAGCCCTCAGGAGTCAGGTAAGGGAGGACGGGTTTCTACTCCACCCAATTCCGAAAAGACCAAAGTGGGTCGTTTACAATAAGCAACAAAGAGACTATCCACTATCCAGGCCAGGAGTGAAACAACAATACCAATGTAATGAAGTCCATCCGTGTTGGCTTGGCACAAGGAAGGAATTTGTTGTATCAGAAATCCTAATTTAGAAAGAGCACTGCAGTGTACAGAAAATCTTGCTCTGAGCCTCCTAGCAGGCAAGGTGAAAGGGATTTGTGGTGCTCTCATTATAAATTTAAAAAAAAAAAAAAAAAAAAAGGTGTGCCCTAGCTTCTCAAGGACCCAAACACCTAGCAAATTTTTTCAAACCCCGAAAGAGGCTTCAAAAAAGTAAGAAGGGAGAGGAAACAAGGGAAGCAAGCTCACTCCCAGCTTTGACGCCCTGAGTACAAAGTTCTGACTACTACTAAATTAATAAGCAGAGGCAGCCGCGTTTGTGGGAAATTTTATGAAATAAGCCAAGTTGCTTTCTCTATGGAGTTCTGAGATCAAGTGCGGAGCCTGGGAAAATGCAGATTGCTGACCCCAACCCTAGACCTCTAGCACTGGGAGATCTGGAGAGAGGAACTCACGAATCTACTCTACATTTTCCCTTGTATTCCCCTGTGGAACTCTCAGGCACCCTGAAATTACAAAACGGATTTAGAAATTCCTTTCCCTTCGAAACTGCATTCTGATTCGGACTCAGGGACCGGAGCTCCCCTTCCCCCCCACCCCACTGCTGTACTGTGGCTTTGAGCAGGAAAAGGGGGCCCCACTCCCAGGACCCTGCCCCCCGCTGGAAGAAAACCAGACCTTTGTAAGTCAAGCCTCCCTACACTACCCTGTGCTCCCCACCCTCAGCCCCGCCCCGCTGTGTTAGTCCCCGCCCTCTGAGAAGTAGATGCCAGGAAGGGATTAAATGTGCAAAGATTTTTGTAAAGAGGAATTACATGTGTGGCAGAAAACAGAGAGCGGAGGAATCTACAAGATGAGTCAGACCCCAAGTCGGGTGACCAGATTCAACCAATAGTCAGCCCGCACAGGTAAACATGAAATTTCAGACAAACAGCAAGTGGTTTTTCAGAATAAGCCTTTCCCGTGCAGTATTTGGGACATACTTATGCTAATAATTGGCTGTCGTTTATCTGAGATGCACATTTAGCTGGGTGGCCTGTATTGTTTCTGGTCACCCTAACTCCGAAAGAAGGAGAAACGTAGGTTGAGTATCTTAGATGGCAGTGCTGTGTAAGGGAGTTTTCAGCAAAGCCATCAGGGAGTCCTTCAGCCAAAGCTAGGGGACATCCAAGGAATACGTGGGCTGGCCTTGGTATCCCTTTTGCACTCGGTATTGATGGACACATGGGAAGCCTTATGGATTCAGCACAAAAGGGGGGGGGTAGATTCAAGATCCCCAGAAGCTGGGGCCCTTGGTCAGTTAACCCCCTGTGGTTGGAGGCCTTCCAGAAGCCCGCACAAAGGCCAGAGTGGCAGAAGGGTCAGCAGCAGCTGCCTTGGGACATCTGTCTTCTAGCCTCAGCTTGACCCCCTTGAGGGCCCCACCTCACAAGTATTCTAGAAAGAGAAATGGGTGATGTGGCTGAGTACTTCTTCACCCTCAGGTCAAAGAGTGGGTGTGTGCTGAGTGGACCAGCCTTGCCCAGAACCAAGCCTCTCACGGGGACTGGATCTTCCAGGCAGGGAGGCGGCCTCAGCCCTCAGCCCTTCAGAAACCTCCCCTCGCCGGCATCCTTGGCTGATGAGAGACCGCGCTGAATCCCTTTACCACGGTGGTGAAACCCTGGGTCTCCGGGCTCTCCCCTCCGTCTCTGGGAACTGAGATGCCCAGGGAAGCAGAGAAGAGGTCCGGAGGGCAGAGCCGACAGTGTTCCAGGCCTGAGGAAGTGTGGGTACAGAAACAGCCATGCTCTTCGGGGGCAAGGGTGGGGGCAGTGGGCGGTGACAGAATGACACAGGGGGCCTTAGCTCAAACAGGGAGTCAAGGGAAGCCCTCCTCAAACAGTCCTTCAGGTGGGGAGCAGAAATACAGCCTCGTGGTGGTTTTAAAACACATCCCTAAATTATTTGATATTTCTCCCCTTTATTTTTTTATTTTTTTTTTGAAGATTTTATTTATTTATTTGACAGGGAAAGAGATCACAAGTAAGCAGAGGGAAAGGGGGAAGCACGTTCCCTGCTGAGCAGAGAGCCTGTGGGGCTCAATCCCAGGACCCTGGGATCATGACCTGAGCCGGAGATAGAGGCTTAACCCACTGAGCCACCCAGGCGCCCTGATATTTCTCCCCTTTAAAGGTACTTCCCCTCCCCTAAAGTATGGCGGGTGTAGTAACTCCCTCCTAATAAGACACGTTAGGGGGCGCCTGGGTGGCTCAGTCAGTGGAGCGTCCGACTCCTGGTTTTGGCTCAGATCACCATTGCTGGGTCATGAGATCAAGCCTAGTGTCAGGCTCAGTGGAGAGCCTCTCTCTCTCTCTCTGCCCTTCCCCTTGCTCTAAAATAAATAAATATCTAAAAAGAAGAAGGAGGAGAAGGAGAAGTCATAGTGTGCGGTGCCCAAGACTGGGGATAAAAGGCTTCTGGCTTCCTCCTTGCCTTCTCTCTCGGATCGCTGGTCCTAGGGGATCACCAGAGGCCGTACCAGGGGCATACGCAAGCAGCCCTGTGAAATGCCCGGTGGAAGGAAACTGAGGACCTGTTGTGCAGCATTATATAAGACATATCCGTACTATGGTCCCAAGTTCAACTCCCAGCTCTACTTGGCAGCTCTCTGTCCTGGAAGGAGGTAGCTAACCCCTCAGTTCCCTCCAGCTGTCCCCAAACAGCAGAGGGAAGCCACCATCTGATCCTCACATCCTGGAGAGAGGACCATCCTGGAGTCAGAGCTCCAGGCCAACTCCGGTGCCCTGAGGACAGGGGTTCCCCCCCCCCCCAGAGACCGGCTGGTTCTCTTAGGGAAAGAAAAGAGATCCCATCTCTCTTACAGCCCAAATCTCCTCTCACAGCTGACAAAGTATTTCAGACTTGCAAGTCAAAATGTTGTCAACTTTATTCTCTGAGGAGGCCACAGGTCCTGGGCCCAGCTGCCTAAGCCTGGGGACGGCCCTTAGACTACAAGGGAGGAAATTCACGTTCATGCAAGTCTCATCCAATCCCTTCATCAGCTCTGTGTCTCCTTCCCCCAGCTGCTGCGTGCTTTGTTCCTAACGGCTGGCCCTGCAACTCTCAGAAGATTGTCCCCACCCCAGGGGCCACCGTGTCGTCACGCAGAGTTAGAAGAGACTTCCCAAGTTCTCCTGAGAACACTCCCTTTAATAAGCTGCTGCCACACAAAACCTTAGCCCAGGTTCTGGAAGAATCTGATCTGAGAATGTGGGAATGCCCTGGTCCGTACCTCCCAGGCATCACGCCAAGACTTACCATTATGGGACACACGCTGACGCGATGGGCCGTGCCCTTCACCTTTACAGCTGAAGGTCAACAGGAGCATCTGGGCTGCCAAGTCCCATCGGAAGAACCTGGGCCTTCCAGGGTTCCAGGCAAAGCCAAGTGCCAGGACTCCATCTCAGATCTGTTCCCCTAGAGCCATACTCCTGGCTGAACCTCACTATCTCCCCCATCTAGGCTGGTTGGGAGGGATTCCTACTTGCTTGCTTTTTTCCCAGAAGAAACCCAGGCCCACTTAACTGGTTACCACTAAGACCACATACATTCCAAGGAAGAGGCATCCTTCAAAGCTCAGCCCATTTGCAGCGACTGCTGGGATCTCAGAGGGCGGGTTCCATCGCGGGCAGAACACGAGCACAGTGTGGCCACCGGCTCTTTCCAGGACAGAACCTAGTGTTGAATGTGGCTGCTGGGGATGATGGGTGCCCCAACACCGGGCCCCAAAGGCCCTGGCAAGGCAGAGATGTGTACTTTGGAATGATACAACAAATCCCAGCTTCAGACCCCCGAGGGAAATGTTCTCGGTGGGAGGCAGCACCCCGACAGACACTGGAAATGTCTCAGGGAAGGGCTGAGGCTTCTCTCCTACACTGAGTTCCCCAGGGAAGCTTGGCACCCCCATGCTTATCTCCGTGATCCCTCTCTCACTTTGTCCTCCGGTGACTCTGAGCCCACAGAGCACAGCGCTGCTTCCCCCCGCCCACCCCCGGGCCTTTGGTGAGGCTGTTCCCCTTGCCTGAAGGGCCCTCTCCACGCCTCACCCTGCAAACACGTCCTGAGCTATTTACTATGCCGATGGTAGTGTGATGTAGTGGTTAAGGGCTTGGGGATCAGGCTCCAAAATCCTGGGGCCCGAGCTCTGTTTCAGGAAAATGTGTGACTCAGTTTATATACTGCGCTGTCCTGGGGCAGACCCGACGAGGGTAGGGCACTCGAGACACAGAGCAGGTCCCTAACGTTTAATTTTAATTGATATGAACTGACTTGCTTGTACCTTACCTTGAGGGATGGAATGTGGTTTGTCAGATCAACAGATAATGGGTCCGAGTCAACAACTCAGACCGCCTCCAGCTGAGTGAGAACCTCTGGGGGGTGGAGGGGTACTGGGTTCAAATCCCAGCTCCTCCCTCTCCAACTGAGTGACGTCGGACAAATCTCTGAGTCACTTCCCAGGGTTGTGGCCGGGAATGGTGCTATTTCAGGCACACGCCAGCAGGAAGAGGAGCTGCTTTGGGCTTCTGGGCTCAGGCAAAGTTCCTCCAGTCCATTGGCAAGGAATGCATGGAACCTGGGCATTTAGAGTGAAGAATTCTTTTTTTTTAGATTATTTATTTATTTATTTATTTGACAGAGGGAGACACAGCGAGAGAGGGAACAGAAGCAGGGGTAGCAGGAGAAGGAGAAGCAGGCTTCCCGCTGAGCAGGAAGCGCGATGCAGGGCTCAATCCCAGGACCCTGGGATCATGAGCTGAGCCAAAGGCAGACACTTAATGACTGAGCCACCAGGCGCCCCCCCCCCCCCGCCAGAGTGAAGAATTCTTAATAAAATAAAGGTTCCGTTCAGGCAAAGCTGTGTGTGGAACTCTGCCAGGCACTTTCATGTTTCGCCGTGGCCCAATGACACGTACAGCCCTGCAAAGTGGATGCCATTATACCCATTTTACAGATGAGGGAACTGAAACACAGAAGGGTGGGCTCCTGCCCAAGGAAATGTGCTCCGTTCCTGGCGGTGCCTGGACTCCAACCCAGAGCAGACATCCCCAGGGCAAAAACTAACAAGTGTGACTTCCTGATGTTACGAATCTTCCTCTCCTGTGTCGTTCTTACTCGATCTTAACTGCGACGTCAGAGGAAACGCATGAATGCCCGACCTAGCGAGTCCGTGAGGTCCAGCCCTGGAGCCAACAGGTGGTCATTTCACTGGCCCGGAAGGAAAGACATGAGTGGATATACTTGGAAGTAAGAGCCCTCACAGGTGCCCTGGCCTGGGGGCGGGGCGAGGGTAGTTACCATGAGGGAAAAGGCCAAACGGAAGCTCCAGAAAGTGCCCCCCCACCCCAACACATCCCTAGGAGAATGGCAGACATTGTAAAGGATGCAAGGACAGCGGTCCCCTACAAAAGCCGGAGAAACCCTGGAAGAGGACAGGAAACGTTTCCAAACTCAGCCAAGGAATAGCCCCGACTGCTCTCGACAAATGCAGGGTCTTGTAGAGCACGGTAAGAAGAACTTAAATACAGGATAGGCAGGATTCATCTGTGAAATGCTTTTTCGTTCTCCCCCTCCCCCATCCTTATCAGAAACAGCTCACTTTCACTGAGGACGGACAGCAGGACACATTGCTGATCCTCCCAAGGGCCACACTACTTCTCCTACCCTCTGTCATAATATACTCCAAAGGCACCGACATATCCCACAGAGCACCATCAGCCCACACTGCCTCTGTGAGATCACGTAATAGGAACAGAGGCCCGAGAAATCGCAAATAGGCTGAGACATTAACAAGGCCCATGCACTCCAGAGGGCGGGAGATCACTCCCATGAGGACTCGGGCCCCCACCAGACTGGGTGTTCCGGCCAACGACCCCAGCTGGGGTGCTAGCCAGCAACCAGTATCAACTCCCCAGCCGGCCGTGTGAGTGGGCGAACTTTCAGATAATCCCTGCCCTGGCCTTCCGGCGGCTCCAGCTGTCACCATAAAGGTGAGCAAAATAAAGATTGCAGTCGCTTCCCCCTCTAGGCGTTGGGATGATATGCTCTGCAGCGAGAGGTCACCAGGGCACAAAGACGCAGCCCCAGTTCTGGGAGAATAGACCAACCCACCTTCAGGCCCCCTTGCAGCCAAGTAGAGTATCTGACATGTTCTGCTTAGCTGCTTAGCTCTCAGCTGTGTACTCTGTTTTCAGATGAAACAAGTCGGTTCCGAGCTGGGGTTCAAGCTCTGAGCTGTGGAGACACAGACCCGTGGGCACACAGCGCAGGCGGGGCAATGAAGGGAGGCTTCCCAGAGGCGGAGACGTTTCTCGGGGCCACGTGCTGGAAGATGAAGAGAATCTCAAAAGCAAAGGGCGGCACAGATCACAGAACCTGGGAGCTGGAAAGAGCCTCGGAGCCTGCGGGTCAGTCCCAGCATCCTGGGTTAGGGGCTGGCGCAAAGAGCCCGAGAACCCACATCTCTGGGGTCTGATCCTGGGGACCTCCCCTCCTTGGGCCGGCTGGATACTGCTTCGGGTGTCCACAGCTATGGCTCTCCTCTCCCCGGCAGGTAGGAGGAATTTGACATTTGTCCACTGGAACTCATCTGTTGGCTTTTTTTTTTTTTTTTTTTAAACTGTGTGCCCTTCACTCCTTATCTCTCCGATCCCCACCTTGACCTTTGCAGGGTCCAGCGATTTCTTTTTACCTCCTCAATGCGGAATCAGCCCTGCCGTTCATTACTCAGATGTCTTCAGGCTTTCATTGATGAACACTTCCCTCTTATTTCCAGCCTTCTCTGCGGACTGTGGCTCAGGGGGTAGGTGGTTTAGAACCAGCTTTCCAGTTTAGAACAGCTGCTTACTCTGTTTTTTTAAGTTATAGAAGCAAGATAAGCACATTACAGAAAATGTTAGAAATCAAGAAAAAAATTCCCCACGCTCCCACCACGCCATGTGCCAGCTCATTCTCTCATCCTGGTGTATTTTTTTTTTCCAAAATCTGCAGCATTTTAAAAAACCTATTATAGTCATACTTTACATTTCAGCACGGATCCTGAGTTTTCCCTTTTAATGGTGGAGCACATGCTTTTGTCCTAAATTTCTTTCTTCATGAACACACAGTGGCTCAAGCCCGAGCCTCATTTTCTGTAACGTGGTTGTGGCACTGTTTGGCGATCGGGTGGATGCCAGTTTCTACCAGCAATAAACTTCTTCCTGCCTGGAACTTTTTCTAAAAGCAGAATGACTTCCTCGGGCCAGATTCCTGGAAGAGAAATGACTGGTCAGAAGTTGTGGGTATCTTTACGGCTCTGGATTGATAGTCGTCCCTCGTCAAATGATCAGACTTCATTTTGAATTGGGATTGTTGTAATTGATGCCATTTTTTTTTTAAAGATTTTATTTATTTATTTGACAGACGGAGGTCACAAGTAGGCAGAAAGGCAGGCAGAGAGAGAGAGAGAGGAAGGGAAGCAGGCTCCCTGCTGAGCAGAGAGCGCGATGCGGGGCTCGATCCCAGGACCCTAAGATCATGACCTGAGCCGAAGGCAGAGGCTTAACCCACTGAGCCACCCAGGCGCCCCGCCGTTATTTTTTTTTTAAAGATTTGATTTATTCATTTGAAAGAGAGAGAGAGAGAGTGCGCACAAGCAGGGGAAGAGGCAGAGGGAGAGGAAGGAGCCAGCTTCCTGCTGAGCAGAGAGCCTGACAAGGAACTCCATCCCAGGACCCTGGGATCATGACCTGAGCCAAAAGCAGACACTTAACCATTTGAGCCACCCAGGAGCCCAGCTGATGCCTTTATTGTTATGAAAATACAGAGCGAATAAAAATCACCCATATTACCCACATCTAAAGATAATCACTATCAGTAACATATTGGTATCTTCTCTTCCTGGATTTATTTTTCTTTATGTTAGTTTCAAGTTTTATTTGTTTCAGTGCATGCGTGAATTAACATTTAATTATAGTGATACTCTAAATAAATTGGAGATCACAATTTTCCTTGAGCATTACAGCTAAGCATTTTCCGTTTATTGCAAACTCTTTGTCAATACCAAGTTTAAGAAATGCGTAATTTCCCGTTGGGGAGACAAATCCTCATTTACTTGCCAATTATCCTATTTGGGGCATTTAAAACAGATACCAAATTTTTGCTTTTAAGAACATTTTCTATGAATACATTTGCAAGTTACGACTTAGAAAGCAATTTGTAAGGTGGGTGAATAGAAAAATTGTGGAAGCTCGTAATAGAAGAGTTTACTAATTGGTCTTGATTGTGGAAAAGATTGATTTAAAAACTCTTTCCTTAGACTCAGGAGTGGAATTTGAATAACTGAGGTGGTGATTTGGGGGTTTTTGTTTGTTTGTTTGTTTGTTTGTCTTATCTCATTTTGTGATAATCAAAGCAAACCACTGTTGGGGAGTCGGGACACCTAGTTTCCCCAGTGGATGCACTTCCTGCTGGATGACCTTGGGCAAGTCACAATTTCCCCTGGTGACCTGAGCAAATGAGCAGATGAGATGGGACTGGCCCTGAGACCTTGGCCCACTCCCTGGCTGGTTCCCTCTCCTATGGCCACACGTCTGTCCACAGTGCCTTCATGAAGCCCTCCTGGATGGCGACACTTGAGCTGCCACCAGCTTCTGACCCCCTGTGACTGTGACTCCCACGGCAGCCTGGGGCTCAGGTGCCAAGGTCTGCAAGCCTGGAACCAGCTGGTGGAGGCGCCCAAAGCAGAAAACACACTTGATGCGCAAGTCATTAAAAACGATTCCTGCTGCTTCCTCTTTACAGACATGGGAAAAGAAGCCAGGACCTTGTTATGTTGAAAGAAAGGAGAAACCTGAGGGGGTAGAACAGGTGATAGCATGCGATCCTTTGTATGAAAAAAAAATAGAGCCAGAGACACGCAACACATGTTCTTCAAAATGAGGGGCTCAGGACTGGGAAAGCAGCAGAGGGCTACGTGGTCACTGGCAATGATCGAAAAAAGTGTGGGTACTCGTTCCCAGGTAATCACTTCATTTTACACGTGGATGAGAGTGTGCTCCCTGAAGGGTTCCCCTGGGAAATGAGGGGCACAGTTGGGCAAAGCAAGCGCAGTTTCCCCAAATGCTTCCTGGGCTCCACGTTGACCTGTGGCTGAGACCCCCACCCCCACCCGGCCGTCCCCACCCCTGCCCAGCCCCATCACAGCTGCAGACACAGAGCCCTTAGAAACTACACCCAAGGGGCGTCTGGGTGGCTCAGTCAGTTAAGCATCTGCCTTCGGCTCCCAGGGTCTTGGGATTGAGCCCCCATATCGCACTCCCTGCTCAGCGGGGAGTCTGCTTCTCCCTCTCCCTCAGCACCTCCCCCTGCTCATTCTCTCTCTCTCTCAATTAATATATAAAAATCGTTTTTATTTATTATTATTTATTTATTTATTTGACAGACAGAGATCACAAGTAGGCAGAGAGGCAGGCAGAGAGAGAAGGGGAAGCAGGTTCCCTGCTGAGCAGAGAGCCTGATGTGGGGCTCGATCCCAGGCCCCTGAGATCATGACCTGAGCCAAAGAGAGAGGCTTTAACCCACTGAGCCACCCAGGTGCCCCAATATATAAAAATCTTTGCAAAAACCAACCTACAACCAAACAGAGCTGGAAGGAGAGAGAATGAGGTACAGGAATGAAAGGGAGTGAGGAAAAGGGAGATGTTGACCATCTTTTGAACAACCAGAAAGATCTTGGTAAAGGTTCAATGATGGATCATTTAGGATGAGCTTGTTACAGTTATATTCTTTTATTTTAAAGATATATTTATTTATTATTTGAGCAGGGGTTTGGGGAGCAAAGGGCAAGGGGAGAGAAGCTCAAGCAGACTCCCAACTCAGTGCAGAGCCCGACACAGGGCTCTATCTCATGACCCTGAGATGCCGACCTGAGCTGAAGCCAAGAGTCGGACCCTCAACCAACTGAGCCACCCAGATGCCTCTTAAAGTTATATTTTGTAAAGGCAACCTGACTCTCAGGATGCCTTTCTCTTAGCAGCTCAGTAAAGGCAGGACTGTTCCTGGCTGGGATGAGACCAGAGGCCTCCAGCCTTGGGGAAAGCTCAGCAGCAGACCCTCCTTAGCTCACCTGCCAACACGAGCTGCTCCAACAACCTCCCAAAGCTTGGGAACAAAGCCACTGAAAACATTAAGGCCCCCAGGGGGAAGATAAGAACCAACAGAGTCAATATTCTCCAGATGTCTTTTTCTTATGTGCTGGGATTGATCTCAGGTGACAGAGCAATTAAACTGGACAGAACACACGGGGTGATGACTATAAAGCAGCTGTCCTGAATGATCCGGGCAGGAGGTGGGAATTGAGTGGAGAGCGGGCGTGCACAGAGTACTGCCCCAGCCGGCACTGACCCCAAGAGAGACCCTGAAGAAAGCCATTCTCTTGGGACCTGCAAGCCACTGCTTTTGACAATTCTGGCTGCCTTTTTTTTTTTTTCCTCCCCTGAGATGGAGCAAGTGCGGGGGGTGGGGCAGAGACAGAGGGGCAAGCAGACTTCACTGACCGGGGAGCCCAATGTGGGGCTCAATCCCAGGACCCTGAGATCACGACCTGAGCCAAAGGCAGACGCTTAACCGACTGAGCCACCTGAGAACCCCTCTCCCAGCTGCCATTTTCACAGCCTCATCCATTCAAGAGAATGGAGAATCACTTCCTTGCTTTCTCCCTTTACTTTCTGGCTGGAGTCAACTCTGCTGGGGGGTCCAGAGGGCCCAGGGTGAGAACCCCCAGTGAGGAAACAGCAGGCGCCTGCCACCTGGCTCTGGAGTGGGCCCCAACTTCAGAGTCAGAAGCGTCCAGCACAGCTTCGGGTTATGGACACCCTGCTGACCTTTCATATCCTTGGGAGACGGCTCTCTCCACTCTCGATTACCTCTCTTGACAGACAGCTCTTCCTTGAACCAAGCTAGCAGCCTCCTTCCTATAACATTCAAAGCATGCCTAGAACTCTGCTCTGGAGAAGTACAAACAAGAATTTTAGTCTCGTCTCAAGAAAACAGCCCTTCAGACACTAAAACCATCCTCACATATCCCAGACCTGCTCTGATCTGGGCTAAAGCACCTCGTTTTGCCAAGTGCTGCCTGCATCACCTGCTCCACCCTCTCATTACCCTTTTTGGGTCCCTGCAAGGACGATCATTATGTCACCAGGTACGAGAGTGACAGCTGCATGTCCACCAGCACTGAGTTCTGTCTCTGCCCCATAATGATTCTCTCACATCCTCACTCTGACACTGAAAAACAGACGTTGTGATGAGCATATAAGGAAGCTGAAGCTCAGAGCTGTAAAGTAACTTGTCCAAAGCCACACAGCAAGGTGTCAGTGGAACTGATGCCAGGACTCGGCCTCCTCTCACCAAACCTCCCCTGCCGGTCCTTCCTGGGGTCTTCCCGGGCAGCAGACACTCTGAGCATCCCAGGATCTGTGCAACCTCCCTTGGCCTAGAGACCCTCGTAACCCAATCAAACACGGGATTGACATAATCACTTCCATGATGGCCAACTCCAGGAATCCCCATAAGGCTCAACCAGATAAATACTCCCAGTTAGAATTATTTATTTATTTATTTGAGAGAGAAAAAGAGATAGCGCATGTGCATGAGTGGTGGGGAGGAGCAGAAGAAAAGGGAGAGGCAGACTCCCCGCTAAGCAAGGACCCCATGTGGGGCTTCATCCCAGGACCCTAAAATCATGACCTGAGCCCAAGGCAGACACTCAACCAACCGAGCCACCCAGGTGCCCCACTTCCAGAAGAAATTAACGTTGCCACCGATCACCCCCATCTCTCTCACTCCTCCTTGGGGCTTGTAAGGATTGTCCGAGTTTCCTCCCCAACACGTCCCTGTTTTTGCCACTTCTTTCCCCTCCCCCCACCCCCGCACTCTCCTTGGACCCAGCCTTGGATCCTTCAAATATATTTTATTATTTGGAAAATGCAAAGGACAGCCCCAGAAAGAAAAACTAAAGCACCCCCTAAAATGATGAAAATGTTCTGGAATCAGATAGGGGTAACTGATGCACAACTTGGTGAAAACACCCACACACAAAACCAAAACCAAATGAAAACAAAAAAGTCACTGAGTTGCACATTTTAAGAGGACATTAAAAAGAGTTATACATTTTAAATTACATTTATGTGAATTATATCTCATACTCTATAGTATAGGAACTGTATCTCAAAAGAGCTATTAGATTTTTTTTTTTTAAATAGCCCATATGTTAAAGGATTAGAGTGCATTTGGAAAGGTCTGGTAGGAATGGATGATTATAAGCCTTGTGAATCCTTAAATACTGTTACACCGTAAACATGTTCTATTTGTATAAGTTGACACTGCAAAGCTGGCTATCCATAACACTCCCTCATTACATTGTGTAGAGTAAAGTCATTGTATAAAGTAGAACAGTGTGCTCTGTGAATCTGGGCTCGTTACTACACCAAGGAGTACCTAAGACCAGGGAGGAAGAGAATCTGGGTTGGAAGAGGTAGGGTCTTAGGACCTGGCAGGCTGAGTTTCTTTTCTTTTTTTTTTTTTTTAATATTTTATTTCTTTATTTGACAGAGAGAGAGATCACAACTAGGCAGAGAGGCAGGCAGAGAGAGAGGAACTCGGGGTTCGATCCCAGGACCCTGAGATCATGACCTGAGCTGAAGGCAGAGGCTTAACCCACTGAGCCACCCAGGCGCCCCCAGGCTGAGTTTCTTAACACAGTTTCCACTTCTCACTGGTTCTGAAGAATATCCATAGATATAATGTAAATACTGCATTCCCAGAGCACCTGGGTGGCTCAGTCGGTTAAGTGTCCAACTCTTGATCTCAGTTCAAGTCTTGGGTTGTGAGTTCGAGCCCTGCAGTGGGCTCCACCAAAAAAAAAAAAAAAAAGATACAGCATTTCCTCAAATCTCAAATACCATGGATGTATCTGACACCATGATTGCGGGAACTTCTAAGAAAGAAAATCATTGTTTTCTTATCTAATCAGCTGTAAGATGTATCTCGATTCCCGACGTGTTAACATGTAAGGAAAAACATGTGTGTCTCTTTATCAGTGGCCTATGACGAAAGGCCTCAAAGTGAAATACCTTTGGGAAACCTTTGCATTAAACTGGTCTCCTTATTGCAGGACTCGTCAAAGCCTTTAATATGCTCACATTCACTGTGAGCCTCTACAGAAGGGTGAGGAATGAGCTAGTGTCTGGGTGCATTAGTCCATAGAACCCTTCCCACCAGCGCATCCCGAAGAAGGGGCACTCTGTAAGGTCAACCCAGAAAAATCCTGCTTTAAGGGAAAGAGGAGCATATAAGGACTCAGCCACAAACCTGGGAGTATTTATATCAGAAGAGAAAACATTCAAATATACATTGGAAGAAAGACTTCAGAAACAAGACTTTTTTAGAGGGTGAGGGAAGAAAGGAAAGATGGAGAGAATGATACTTAAAAATAAATCCAAGTTCCACCCTAAATGAGAGGGAGCATAACTCCCCATTCCCAAGTGCAGGCTAAGCATAGAGCACTTGGGAATGGGAGAGAGCACTGCATGGCAAGGGCGGGGGCAGGGAGAGAAACCTGACACACTCGCACCTCAGCCAGACGGTCAAGATTAATATCAACAGTGCTAAGTCATGTTGACCACTTAGACCCTTGATAAGATATGATGCCGAGGTCATTATACCTCTGTGATCTTCCTCCCCAAAACTCACAAAGCCAGTCTAATCCTCAAGGGGAAAAAATCAAGCAAATACCACCAGGGGAGCCTCTTACAACAACGGCAGCCCTGGCATGGCTGTGACTATATTGGCCATGACTATTCAGATTGAGTGACCCTGGAATGAATGAGAGGCATGGTTGGCTCTACGTTTAAAATCACATCCAATGGGCGCCTGGGTGGTTCAGTTGGTTAATCATCTGCCTCTTGATCTCAGCTCAGGTCTCCATCTTGGGGTTGTGAGGTCAAGCTCCACATGGGATTCCATGTTAGGTGTGGCACCTACTTAAAAAAATAAAATAAAATAACATCCAAAACATCACCACATGATTCAGTACAGAAACAAAAAGTTGGTTACAGGCACAGAAAGGCATGGAAACAGGGCACTGGGGCACAAGTTAAACGGCAGAGTAGCAAATATTTGTCTTTACAGGAATGACCGCAATCCCTTATTTTCTTGCAAAGCTATGGGTCAAGTGCTACGGGTCTTCAGAAATGTACCTAGAAGGAACAGAATTAGATTAGGCTGTTTTGTCACCAAGAAGTGTGCAAACAGAGAGCAGAACATACACCAAGGTGAGGGTGGACAGAGAAACCACTGACCCCACTGGGATGGTGAAGGAACCATCAACTGAACACAGCGAAGGTGGGAGTGATCTGTGCCCCTGCAGCTCAGGCTGCCCTCAGAGCATCCGACATCCAGCTGTCAGAGGTTGCCTGCTGACTTGGACTGAACTCCCAGCAAATGCAGCTCAACTGAGCAGAGAGTAAATCTCTTGGTCCATAAAAAAGGAAAATGCTAACTTGACCCTGGTGTTCTTCTACTTGCCTCAAAATTACACTGACGATGGAGAAGTTCCAAGCAGTAAGAAGCACGGTGCCATAGATTACTTTGCAGTGGTTTTTGCTTTAGCTGTGCATAAGATAGTCTCTTGTTTCTGGCCATGGGTAGTGCCTTTGATTTGTTGAGATCCATGACATGTGATGGGGTTGGAAAACAAACTGTCTTCATTTAGGAGATACCTTGAGAGGGTAAGTCCTGAGACTCTAAAGGGGTTGGCCCAGAGATAACACAGCGGGCACCAACAGCAGATAACATCACAAAAAGGAGACAACTGGTGGCTCCTGACAGAAGTCCCCATCCCACCTGTGAGTCTCCCTCCCCACCCCATTCTGCTAAGAACACTAGCAGTGAATCAGGACAGACCTCTAGATCCAAAAACCCATTTACAGCAGCTATCAGAGGCAAAAGAACATGCTAAATAACCTGAGACATGTTAGCAGAGACCTGGTTTCTTCAAATGTAAATTTTGAGAAAAAGAAAAAACAAGAAGATGGGGAAATTGGTTGACCAAAATGGATTTAAAAGACATATCATGGACTTAGTGATTTGCCTTCAAGGAACAGAGCAGAGAAAGGGGAAGATGGTAAGTTTTCGGTGGAGGAGCCTGGAGACGTGGTGTAGCCAAGCAACAAAGGGGAACACCACCAGTCATGTTGTGTGGATGCCACCAGCACCCCCATAGGGAGCAATGAGAAGGGGGGTCCAACTCTTTGGTGTTCTTACCAAAAATTCACATCCTCTGTCTAATCTTGAGACGGTCGTCACACTCAGATGGGGGGGACATGCCGCAAGATGTCTGGCCAACACGGAAGACCACCAAGGCATAAAGAATGAGCAAAGACTCAAAAGCCCCTCACAGATTAGAGAAGACTAAGGAGATGTGAAGACTGAATGCAATGTGGGATCCAAGATGGGATCTTGGGACAGAAAAAAAGATTTCTGGGAAGCCTGATTGAAATCCAAAGAAAGTGGAGAGTTTAGCCAATTGTAAAGTACCGGTGTTAATTTCTCAATTTTGCCAAAAGTATCATGGTTTCAAGATGTTCACATGAGAAGAATCTGGGTGGAGAGTACGTGGCATTTCTCTGTGTGATCTTGGCAACTTTTCTGTAAATGTAAAATTACTCCAAAATAAACAGTTTATTAAAAAAAAAAAAAATTCCACCCGACTGCAATACAAAAAAAGTAGGTTGTTGGGAGAAGACTGGGCAGGACTGGGCAGGAATTGGTGACTTGAAGTTGGATGATGAGTGCATGAGGGTTTATAGTCTTGTTTTCCCTATTTTTGCATATTTTAAAAGTTTTCCATAAGACAAAAAATTACAGTGACAAAGACAAAGAGGCCAGTCTCAGCTTCCCTGATGGCAGATCAAAGAGGGACAGAGCCCATGTGTGCATGAGACAGAGTAGAAGAGCCTTCTCAGGGGAGTACATATGGATTAGATTCTTAGCCCAGTAAGTGGCTGGGGCGTGGGGGGGACTGCAGGCAAGGACATTGGCCAATGGCTTCCATGTTGTTTGGCTAACCCTGTCTTAGCCTGTCCTGGCCTGATCAGCCCAGTCTTAGCCCCCCACAGCTCCTGAACTAGTTAGTCCTGGACAAGGCAGCAGAAACTGAGGCAGCAGAGCCTCAGCCCACAACACTTCCCTACCTCCTTCTTCCTTCTGAAGCCATCTTCCTGTCCCCAGACCTAATGGGACCAAGGGGAAGGGCTTTGGCCATTCTGAGAAGGAAAGTTTTTGCAGAGGACTAGGGGTGGGGGTGCAGGTGGAAGCCAAACTGCAAAGAGCTGAGGGTCAGAGGCAGGTGGCAGGCAGCAGGGTGACTGCAGGCAGAGGGAAGAAGGATGCTGGCCAGCCCCAAGTGCCGGCGGAGTAGGACCAGGGTTCTTTAGGAAGAACTCATGGGCTCCTGGATGGACATGTGGCTTCTCTGCTCTGAAGGTCACTTGCTGGGTGACTGGTGGCATTCCCCCTCTCTGAGACACCATCCAGCAGGAGGTAAAAACCAGAGGAGCCTCAAGGCCTCCAGCTCAATGATTATATGACTCCATCCCCTCTCCAAGGGGAAGAAAATCCCTGAAAGCATTTACAAAGGCCCTTCCCCTCTGAAACTCCAAGCAGAAACGTAGAAAAGAAAGAAGCAAGGCTGACAGGCACAGGCTTGACGGGGGTATGGGTCATATCCGAGGGTGGTGCTCGCCAAGGAAGGGCAGGGTCCCTTTCTTTGCCCTGCGGGCAAGTGACTTACAAGGAACCACTTGCACAAGCTTGAAGGGAGTAGAAGGGAGCACAGGCTCCAGGTCTGGACTCCTCTCTTTCTGCCACCTGACATTCACCTTGACCTCCTAGGTTCCAGGATGGTGGCAGGGGACGGTGGTGGTGGTGGAGGTGGATAACAGAATTTGTATCCCTGGGCTTCAGGTATCTCCAGGGTGAGCGCAACAATTTCCCTTGCTGCCTGCTTGTGAGTCCCTGAGTCATGTCATGGACCTGAGATCACTCAGCACCCCCGTCCGCAACCCCATGACTACCTGCTTCTCCTCGAGGATTTTTCCTTCTTTGTCTTACTCATCCTTGGACTGAAATTGTACCACGTGGTTACCCTTGAGCAAATTTCTTGGCCAGCTAAGCCATCCCCCACCCCCACCCCCCCAACGAATCACCCATCTCATCCCAAGACCACAGAAGACTCCTCTGTTTCAAGACTCACAAAGGGGCTTCTGCCCAAACTGTGCCTGGGCGGTTTTCTCCCTGAAACAGTAGTGGGTGTTGCAATTACAGTAGGGGCCGTTTGTGCCCCGGAAGAATCTTCACTTTGTTAACTGACTTCATCGTCTGGAAAGCAAAGTCTCAGAGAAACTGCCTGATTCAGACAGACGTTCCTCCCACCCTCCGTTCACGCCAGATGATGTCCTGGCACACCAGACCCTGGTCAATCCCACAAGGCCACGGCTGCTGCCAGACACCTGGGGGGAGCCACAATGGCCTCATTCTGGAAGCCAGGGACAACACCCCTCTTCCCAGTGAACGGTGCATTCATCCTTTCAGGGTCCCAGTTTCCAGGAGCTCCCCAGGCTCAGCTGGCTGGGTTTGCGGGGCAAGCCATGCATTCATTGGCTCGACGAATCCATTCACTCCTCAACTATTTGTTGAGCGCTGATTAGGTACCAAGCGCTGTTTTGGGGGTGGGGGGGGCACTGGGAGTACCGAGATGAGGAAAGCAGAGATAGCTTCCTGCCTTGGGGAACTGACACTTTCACACTTGAACGAGACCATGAGGATGTTGGTCTCCAGACCCCTCTTTCCAGAACTCTCTCTTCCACCCCCATGGCTTCCACTCCTACCCAGCAGAAACTCACTTTCCTGCCAAACCCCACGGCTAAGGCCATCTCAGCCAGCTTCACTGCACATTCACCGTGTGCCATAGACTGCCGTGGACACATATCATATGCACGGTTTCATGATAGGAAGGATGCCCCCTCACAGCCCCAGTGCACAGATAAGGAAACTGAGGCACACAGAGAGTGGTACATGCCGGTAAAGAGCAGAGTCTGTATTTGAACCCAGGACGTCTGACTGCAGAATCCACATTGGTAGTCGCTGAGTCATTGAACTTCACCCACTTAGGTCAGGTTCTTTTTTGGGGTGAATCACTTGGGTCTGCTCTCAAACACCATTTGTATTTGAGGCTCTCATCCATAAGGGTGACGCTCCATTTGACTCCGTTCTGTCCATCTTGTTCCCTTGGGAGGGACCCCCACCATCCTGGGCCATGCATTTTACAACCTGACTTAGTCGGCACTCAACTCAGGGCTCTCAAAGCCTGGAGCACATTGCTCTGGGGATTTCCTGCCTCTCCTTCCTGCTGAATCTAGGGCTTCCTGTATCCCCAAGAAAATAGATCATGAAGTGAAGAAAGCTGAAAGCCCTTCCAAGGGCTTGTGCTCACCTGGTCAGAGGTTTCCTGCACAAATTGCAAAGGCACATATCGCAACCGCAAAAAACATTCTCCCCCCCAATGCCCCCTCACCTCACTTCCCCCGATGCAATGTAGCACTGAGTGGCTGTGGCCATTTAGGGATCTGGCTAAGGAAAAGTTGAATCAGAGATACATTTAATTAGGGTTTGTCGAAATACAATGTAACTGATTCAAAGCCACTTCCCTGTACAGTTAAATCATTACTTACCCTCATGTAGTAGTGACTTCCGGGAAAACTCCCACCTACTTGCTTTCCGGGAATACTCCCACCTACTTGCTGACTCAACAAGTGAGGTGACCAAAAGCAATAAGGTCAGAGGTGGTGTCCCATGATGAACCTGCCTTACAGTGCCCAACTGGAAGTATGTGGAGAGTGGAGGAGGGGTCAACTCTGACATGAGCAGAGACAGAAGCCCATCTCTGGAAAATTCTTCCAATCATCAAAACCAAAATTTTAAGTAGAATATTCAGTTTTCATTATGCCTTCTCAAAAAATGAAAAGGTGGTTTGTTTGTTTGTTTTTTTCTGTCAAGAATAAATGATTCAGGGTGCCTGGGTGGCTCAGTCGTCAAGCGTCTGCCTTCAGCTTGGGTCATGATCCCAGGGTCCTGGGATCAAACCCTGCATCGGGCTTCCCGCTTGGCGGGAAGCATGCTTCTCCCTCTCCCGCTCCCCCTACTTCTGTTCCCTCTCTCACTGTGTCTCTCTCCGTCAAATAAATGGTAAATGGATTATGCAGCAGGTAAGCTTAAAAATGCATCATATTGCTTTGTTCTTTATATTTAATAGGAATCACACAAATAGAATTTGTAAGAATTCCTGTATGTAGGGCACAATAGTGTAGTGTTTCTATGAACAGTGAGCATTTCTGTGTGAATTCATCACAGTAAATCAAGATAGTATCTTAGCTTAGCTGATGCATTTTGTCGTGATGAAGTCTGGCATTTCCGGAAGAAAGCACAAACATTGCATCAAGGAAGCAAAAGGACTGAAGGAAATGAATTTGATACCAGGCTGTACCTGTGAGTCCATAATAAAGACACCAGATTATTTTGCTGGATCTCGTGATGTTGGCCGTATTTTTCCATTTTTTTCAAGTTTGTAATTTGTGGTGACTTCTTTCCTCGTGCTAAATAAATAGTCATTTTTCACCACCGATTTTGCTTACATCTCTGTGTTCTCTTTCTCAAGATGATTAAGCTCAGCTCCACAAAACTGCATCCACTCATCTCTCTGTTTTATATATTTTTTCTTTAAAAAGAAAGATTTTATTTATTTATTTGAGAGAGAAAGAGAGTGAGCAAAAGAGAGAGCACAAGCAGGGACAGCGGAAGAGGGAGAAGCAGACTCCCCTGCTGAACAGGGTGACCTACATAGGGCTCGATCCCAGGACCCTGGCATCCTGACCTGAACTGAAGGCAGACACTTAACTGACTGAGCCACTCAGGCACACCTGTGTTTCTTCTTCTACTGGAACACAGTATTTTCCTGAAAAAAAGGTGTGTGGGAGGGGCACAGTGTTGACCCTGGTTGGCTCAGTCGATAAAGCATGTGACTCTTGATCTTGAGGTTGTGAGTTCAAAATCCACATTGGCTGTAGAGATTACTTAAAAATAATAGAATCTTTTCTTTCTAAGGTGTGTGGAAGTTTGATGTTTGGGGTTGTTTATTTTGTTTATCTTAGATCTTGGATATCTAAAAGTGCCCTTTTTCTACCTTATACTTAATTGGTAGCATAGCTGGGTGTAGAATTCTTGATTGTAATTTATTAAGCATTTAAGGTATAAGTGCTGTAATTTATTAAGCATTTAAGGTATTGCTTCATTGTCTTCTAGCTTCCAGGGCTACTTTGAGAAACCCAAACCCATTTGATTTCTGTTCTTTTGCATGAGACCCAATTCTTGCCTCTGGAAGTTATGGAATCTTCTCTTGGTTCATAGGTTTCTGTGCCTTGATGTGAGCCATTGTACAGGACACTTCATAGTCCTTAAATCTAGAAACCCATGTCATGCAGGGCTGGGGGATGTCTTGAATTATATCACTGGTGATGTTTTCTCTGTTTCATTTGTTCTCTCTTCTTAGAGAAAGAGCATCATCATTATTGGGGAAATTACTCAGATATTGGATCTCCTGAACTGGATCTCTAATTTCTTAATTTTTCTCTCCTATTTTTTTTTCTTTTTGTCCTTTTGTTTTACTTTCTGGGAAATCTTCCAAGTTTTCTATTTATTTGTTAATATCAACTATCATTTTTTGTATGGGTAATTTCCAAGAACTCTTTTGTGGATCCCTGAAACTTCATGTTTCCTAACATTGTGTTGCTGCTTCATAGATATAATGTTGCCTGCTCTCTCTCTAAGGAAGCTAGTAATTGCTTTTGTTTTGCTTTGTTTCGTTTTCTTCTCCTTATACAGTTGCTTTCCTCCAAGTGCTTTTTTTTGCATTTGGCTAGTTGGTTGATTTTGATTCTATCATGTTAGAAGCTTTCCTCAGATGTCTGGAGATCCTAAGTGTCTCATCATATTTAAAAGAGAGCTTAAAAAGCTGAGTTGGTGGCAGCTATCACCTGGGAGCCTCATACCTGTGCTCTGGTTATCCTGCTGATGAGGACAAATGTCCCCATCTTTAGCCCTTTCCTTTTGGGTTGGTCAGAGCCTCAAGAGAAGACTCCAACTCCAGTATGAATGATAAAGCCCTCTAACTGCATTCTGGGAAGCAAGCTGGGGACAGGCAGGTGGGGAGTTCAACATTCAGAATGCATATGCTCTTTTTATCTACCTGTTTTTCAGAATGAGTCCTAGGCCTTCAACTATTTCTGCCAATCCTGATCCAGATCTCTTGGTTTTAACCACTCCAGAAAACACTTCAGACTTCTGCTGATGTAAAGCTGCAGGGGCCCAGCCAGGAGGAACGGAGGAAAGGTTCCAATGATACAACTATAACACTTCTGGGGTAGTTTTCTCCCAGTTTTCTTTCCTTTAGTCCTACCTCTACAGTCCCATTCCTTATCTTATGCTACCAGTTCCTAAGTTGTTTTTTATATTATGGGTTTTTTGTGGATTTTTTAAGGGTTTTTGCTTTATTTTTTTATTTTTGAGAATTCCATGGTATAAATCATTCTATTTCTCAATTTCCCCCTCTTCTGGCTTAGAGTTTTCCTCCTTTGAGGCTCCTAAGGCAATTATTGCTTGTCTCACTTTCCAGCTTCCAAGAGAATCTTGCTGCTGTCTTCTCTCTGTTCTCCCTCTTTGGGCACTTCCATCTTTTTAAAAGCTCTATTTTGTAGCTTTTGTAGGGCTTCCAGAGGGTCAAAATTAGATGAATAATTTGTTTTAAAACTCACCCATCCATCTGTCATTTTTCTCTGTCACTAGACAGTGGCTGCCTGCATTTCTTTCCAGCTCAGAAATAACCTTGTAAAACTGGCTCCTTCCGTTCAGCCACATTCGTAAGACAAAACATTTCCATACCTTGGCATGGCTTTGCTCATATTCTACTCCAAGAACCAAGACATTACCTCAAGGCATCTTGACTTCAACTATGTAACTGGGTTGTCATGCAGAGGACGTAGGACTGCCTCCCTGCTTTCCTCACCTCTTTCCCTTTGCTGCCACTGCTGCTGCTGTCTGGGACCATTGCCAGTCCTCCACATCTGAGATGCACTGACTTGCACATCATTTACAGAAAGTTGGTGTCACTATCCCAGGGAAGACAGTTAAGCCAGCTTCAGAGAAAGAAGACAGTAACGAAATAACTTGTTCCTTGGGCTTAAACTTGTCAAGCAGTAATTCTGATATTTTGAATTCAACACACTGCCATTCTAATATTATTATTATTATTATTATTATTAATCATATGTGGGAAACAATGGTGCTGTGTATACAAGGAAAAGATGCTTAAAATTAGGAAAACAGACAAAATCTGCTTTCATTTTCTAGGTCAGCATAAACATTTTTAAAGGGTATTGGAACTCCTGGGTGGCTCAGTGGATTGAGCATCAGACTTTTGGTTAGGGCTCCGGTCGTGATCTCACGGTCGTGATATCAAGCTTTGTGTGGGGCTCCACGCTCAAGGCAGAGTCCTCTTCAGATTCTTCCTCCCTCTCTCTCTGCCCCTCCCTGCTTGCAACCACACATGCATGCACACACGCGCTCTCTCTCTCTCTCTCTTAAATAAATAAAAAAAGATAAACTAAAAGGGTGTTTAGATTTTTCTCAAGATTTCTTTTTTTTTTTTTTTAAGATTTTATTTATTTATTTGACAGAGAGAGATCACAAGTAGGCAGAGAGGAAGGCAGGGTGGAGGGGGGAGCAGGCTCCTTGCTGAGCGGAGAGCCCAATGTGGGGCTCGATCCCAGGACCCCGAGATCATGACCAGAGCCGAAGGCAGAGGCTTAACCCACTGAGCCACCCAAGCACCCCAGATTTCTTTCTTTTGATGAGCTTGCCCTCAGTTCAGTGGGGGGAACCAAGAGCCTCCCTACTTTTCTCATCTTCCTCCTTCCCTCTAGGCCTCAGTTTCTCCACTGATCTGCCTGATGAGGGAAGTAGAGCGGAAGATGAGCTCTGAGGTCCGTGTGACCCCACAGTCTGGGCCCTTCGAGGGAGAGGAAAGGCTGGGTCATATCCTCAGACTGGACATCTCTGCCTTCCTCATGGAGCGTGGGTTCCCGGGGCGGGGGAGGGATTTGCTTTATTCTCATCAGAGAAGACACAAAGCAGGAAGGGCAAGAAGCTCCTAAGAGACAACTTCTCACCCAGGGCACAAGGAGCACAGGGGCTGCTGGAGATGTTCAGGGCTCCCAAGAATTAGACAGAAGTTGGGGCTGGACAGTAGCTCTTGAATGAGCTCCAGTTCCGGTCCCAGCCCCCCTAGGCTGCTCTGGGTGACCTTGGCCCACCTTCTGACTGTCCACAGCCACAGGTAGCCCCAGGGGGCCCCATGGAGTCATTCTGGCAGACCCCTCATCTGCCCACCGAGTCCCTGAACCATCTATTGCCTTTCCCTGGGATCCTGTGCCCCTAGGCTTGCTGTGTGGCCCATGGGGCGGAAGGAGAACCCACAGGAGCAGGGAAGCCAGACACTGGAACCACACAGGCAGCCCAGTGCCCACGATTCAAAGCCCCAGACGGGCTTGGACGCTTCGTTCCCAGACCACAATATGACCACACACAAATCAACGAAGGTGCCCTTGTGGACATGTTCAGATTTCTTCTCTCGGCCTTTTCCAGCCTCTATCATTCATTCACTCATTCATTCCTTCTTCAAAGCAGCTCTGATCATGGAAAACCCTTCTGCGCTGTGAAACCCTGCCTCTCTGTAAATTCCTAACTGGCCTTGGGCAGTGCGTCTCCTCTGTAACGTGAAGGGGTGCCGCGAGCTTTAGACATGCTGCAGGTAAAGTGCCTGAGGCCGCCGACAGAGTCTCCGCAGCGCAATCGGGCAGGAGACCATAAGAAATCTGGGCTTGCGTGACCCACAAATATAATTCCTTTGCAAAACAGGGTTCACAAGGGCTTTCCTGTCGCCGGGACAGTGAAGAGAAAGTTGATTGGCTTCCCCGAGGGCGACGTTCGCGCCTGTAGAAAAGAAGGGTTGTTCACCCTCGGCCCGGGGCGGGAAGACTAGCCCGGGAAAGTGGCAACAAGTCCCAGCACCCTAGGAGGGAGGGGCCGGCGCTGCAGCAGGAAGGGGAGGAGGGGACAGAGGAGGGGACAGAGGAGGGGACAGGCCGGGCCAGCCCCGGCTCCCGGGCGCAGGGCGGAGCCCGGGACGCCGCACCCGCACGCAGGTGAGCTAGCCGGGGCGGAGCGCTGCGCAGCCGGTGCCAGGCTCGGGCGCCCAGGGCCGCCGTTCCGAGCCACCGGCCACAGCCGATTTCCCCCACCGAGGCCGAGGCACCCCGGAGCCATGGCCGTCCAGAACTGCTGGGTCGCAATCGCGCTGCTGGGGGTCCAGCTGCTGGGTGCCGTGCTCCTGCCGCGCGGAGCGGGTGAGTGCGGTGTGGCAGCAGCGGGTGGCGCGGAGTGGTGTTGGTTACCTGTAAGGAGGGTTCTGTCGGAGGGTGCAGCGGCGCCGAGGGACTCCCGGGTAAGGAAGATGCCGATTCGAGTCGGGGGCGACGCAGTCGGGATGCACCGACGGCGCGGGATCCCCGGAACTGCCCGGTTCCAGGGCGCGCGGCGTCGGGCCAGGTGGCCGTGCCCTCCTGAGTTCCGAGCGACCTCGTCCTGGGCGCGGTACCTGGTAGTGTCCCCGAGGTGGGGAGCCCGGCCGTCGGGGGGGATGAGCCCCGCGCCCACGGCGCAGGAGAAAGTAAGAGCGCGCCTGGGCCGAGTCCCAGGAACTACTGTGCACCTGGGGGCCTCACGCGGGTGCTCAGTTGGGGGCGCCGGGGCTGGGCGTGGGGAGGGAGCTATCCCCTCCAGATCACCCTCCGCCTCCTCGCCTGGGCCAGGGAGAAGGTGCAAGAAAACTGTGGTTTGGCGCCCGATGGCCCACCGGATCACCCTTGTCCGGGCCAGCACGCTGCATTCTAGCTCTCCCGAGGTTCGGGAATATTCATTTGAAAATGAAAGCGCCAGGCTGGAGAAGGCCGCCAGGCATCGGTGCCACGGAAGCGCCGCAGCCCCACTCCTCGCGCCCCTGGGTAGAGTCTGCACTTTGACCGCCCAGGGGGTCGGCGAGGGGGCGTTCCAGAGAAGTGTGACTTTCCAGTTGTTCCGGTTGGGGGCAGGGACCGCCACCTCCCCCTGCCTCTGAGAGAGGCCTGTGCCTGCGGGGAGGTGTCCTTCGGGTCCTGCAACTATCAAAACCGGAAACAAGTAGGTGTCTTCCTGTACGAACTTGACTGGAGGACTTTCTCGAAACTAGCACAGCTGGTCTTTGGTTCTTCTTTGCCGCAGCTAAGGGGGGGTTTCTATTTGGCAGGTAGGTGGATTCGTGTGAATTAAGTTAAGGAATTGAGCCAAGCTGGTGCGGTGAACTTTGGCGTTCTGGCGAATGCCACCGTTACAAACCCACAGGAAAGCTTCCTAGTTTCTTCCTCCAACAGCATCGGAAGACATTTGCTGCGGGGTTCATAGAATGTCTTAAGACCTCATTGGAAACCTTGCACATGTATGCATATTTGCTGTTAAACACATTTACTGTCAGACTGAATTCTCCAGATTTCCTTTAGAAAAAAAGGAATTTAAGAATAGAGTGATTCTCTATTTAAGAATAGAGTGATTTCGTGAGTGAAAATGTGTGTGTGTGCAAATATGTGTGAGAAAAATGCATGTCCCATCACACTTGGGAGCTGTATGGAAATGGGAATTGTTTGAGATGTTTTGCATTGTCTGTGATACCCAGAACTCCTCCAGTAAGAATACGGTGTAAATCAACGCATTAGTCGTGAGGAGGGTGATATGCTGGCCTGAACTGGCCTCTGTTAATGCATCTGATTTCTCCTGTGGCCTGGAGAGGGGGCCATTTTGGTTTCTGGTAGTTCCAGTAGAATCCCTTCCTTCCAGGAAGTTCATGACTCTCGGAGCCCCGTCTCGTGGCTCAGGTGTGAATACCGGGAAGCCGAGCAACTTCCCACCTCACTTTCTTAAATCCTTCCCCAAAACTTCCCCAGTTCTGGGGTCCCCAAAACTGGCTCTGTGCGGCCACCTCTCGGGGCTGAACTGAGGACTGTGTATTGGAGCTTAGACCTGTTGCGGAGTTAAAGCTGCTTTGCCTGAAGTCTTAGGAGTGGCCTAACGAGTAGGGGCTTCTGACGAGTTACTGGAGTCTGTCCAGAAAAGACGGAGACACCACGAATTTGTTTTTTAAATCTCTGAACTCTGGGGTACCTGGGTGGCTCAGTCATTAAGAGTCTGCCTTTAGCTCAGGTCATGATCCCGGAGTCCTGAGATCGAGTTCCACATCCAGCTTCTTGCTCAGCAGGGAGCCTGCTTCTCCCTCTCCCTCTGCCCCTCCCCCAGTCCCAAGAACTGCTGAGATACCAGAGTCTAGGTCATTGTTTTTTGCCAGAACTGTGAGAGTCATCGAACAATGTGTTCACTGACGCTCGATGCGTATATGTGTTTACCATTCTTCAGATTCAAGTGAGGAGCTGGCGGCTGTTGTCTGGAATGTGTAACTGGCAGGACTGAGGATTCTTCCTCGCCCTCACAGAGTTTCATGACTTAGGGTCAGAGAGGGCTGTTCTGCAGACCGTAGGGGGCTGCTCTAGTGCTAGGCCATAAGGTTCAGCGTTCACCTCAGATGCTGCCATTTTGTCTGTGAAGTCTGTACCCTGCCCACACACACACTCTCTTCTGGGGGTTCTCCAGGCTCTCAAGGTAGCGGAAGAAAGTGGAAAACACCAATTAAAATGTTTCAAGTAATAAATAGTTATTGTAGAAACACTGATAATAAATACAACCAACATGAAAAAAAATTAATGAGCAAAGTACCTTGGTCATTTTGGTGCAGTCTGATTGTGTGTGTGTGTGTGTGTGTGTGTGTGTGTGTGTAAAACCAAACATGGAACCAACCATTGTATGGCTTTCATCAGTCCCATTGGACATTTAAGTTGCTTTCCACTTTTCCTGCTAAAAAACAACATGTCCGACTATAGGGGACGGCTTATGTCAATTCTGATAGGTCCGTTCAGTGAAAAGATATTAGAAATTACACAGCCCAGGGATGACTGAGTGGCTCAGTTGGTTAAGGGTCTGCCTTCGGCTCAGGCCGTGATCGCAGGGTCCTGGGATAGAGCCCCACGTCAGGCTCTTTGCTCAGGGGAGAGTTGCTTCTCCCTTTCATTCTCCCTCTATACTCTCCCTCCCTCTCTCTTCTCTCTCTCTCTCTCAAATAAATAAATAAAATCTTTTTAAAAAATCTTTTAAAAAATCACACAGCACAGATTCTATGCTACGTGAAATGATGTTATCCTTGCGTTGTCGGGGTTATAAAACAGTATAAGCTGGATTAGCTCATTTGGATATGTCTGAGAATGGGTTCTTGTTCACTATGTTGTTCTGTACTTTCTTGATGATTCTGACTGAAACCCTGGAAATAAAATTGCTGGCATGAAGAGTAGAGAAATTGTTCAGGTGGATCCATCCTCCCCCGTGGCCCTGTGGCGAGCTCGTTCTATGGCCCTGGTGTGCGTTCCAGCCAGTGTGCGCGAGCGGCTGATTCCCACACTCGTAGGCTGTCTTCACTCTCTCAGTAACATCTAGAGAAGAAGGCTTTTCCTCCCGCTAGTTCAGCAAGCAGGGTGTGAACAGTGTTCTAAGAATCTTAGGGGTATCCCAGCTAGATGGTACTAATAATCCGGCAGTGAATTTTTGTTGTCGTTGCCAAAAACCAACCAAACCAAACAAAAGAACCCCAGGGGCACCTGGGTGGCTCAGTCGGTGAAGCGTCTGCTTTCAGCTCAGATCATGATCCCAGGGTCCTAGGATCAAGCCCCACAGCAGTGGGCTTCCTGCTCCGTGGGGGTCTGCTTCTCCCTCTCCCTCTGCCTCTTGTCCCTACTTATGCACACTCCCTCTCTCTAATAAATAAATAAAATCTTAAAAAAAAAAAAAAAACAGAACTGAATCCCTTGGCTTATAACACAAGCCTCACCTGGGATTCTACACAGCAGGGCTAACTTGGGTTTGGATAGAGGAGAGGGTGGAGTTTGCTTGTAGGAGGGACTCAGGATTGAGCTCAAGGTGGGTGGGGCAGTGGGGGGGGGCGGTGACAAGACCCCTGCTATGAAAGACTCACAGCTAAGGCTCTCCACCTGACTGATTAAGAAAAGTTCATACCCTTTAATTATCATTTTAAATTATAAAAATTATCCCACAATCAAATTATTTCAAACCACTTCCGACAGCCTTGTAATTAGCCCTTCGCCTTCTCCTAGGCAGCTGGCAATGTTCTTGACAAGCAGGCCAGGAGAGCCAAGTTTCCTACCTCACCTCCCTGTAGCCTTGGTTTTGTAATCAGCACATCATGTTTTAAAATCACTAACTACTACTTGTCATAGCTAACACATATGAAGCATCTGTTCTGGGCCAGCCACCCTTCTGAGTATTTTATATGTAAGCATGTCTCACTTACCATCAGGAATTCATTCTCTAAATTTTTTTTAAAGATTTTATTGAGCTATTCATGAGAGAGAGAGAGAGAGAGAAGGAGGCAGAGGCAGAGGGAGAAGCAGAGTCCCCAGTGAGCAGGGAGCCTGATGTGGGGCTCAATTCCAGGACCCCGGGATCACAACCTGAGCTGAAGGCAGATGCTTAACCAAATAAACCACCCACACACCCCTGACTCATTCTTTAAAACCAGGCATTCTGCATGAAGACACTAACTGATGCCCTATGTCTCATTATTTCTTATGGGAAAAACTATAAAAACCCAAACCCCCAGCCGTTTCCAAAAACATAATGAAACAGAAAGACACCCATCCATAATGAACAGCTGATTCTGTTCAGTGTAAAAGACAGAAGACATCACTTCTGGATGGCCAAACCATTTATGTGGTTCTCTGCGGACAGCTGCTTTGTGTGTAGTAACTTGCTGGACACCCCCCCCCAGTTGACGCCCGGGGTATCCCCCCCAGACCCTGACACTCCTCCTATTGTATTTGCAATGTACGTCGAGACCTTCTGAGTATCATTTTGTTTTAAATGTTCTGTTGGTCTGTTTCCTCGATGGACACTGGCCAGAAAGAATTGTGATGGATGGAATAAAATTTGAGTCATAAAAACTAAGCTGGGGGCGCCTGGGTGGCTCAGTGCATTGGGCAGGTCAAGGTCATGATCCCAGGATCCTGGGATTGAGCTCCTCATCAGGCTCCCTGCTCAGTTGGGAGCCTGCTTCTTCCTCTCCCTCTGCTGCTCCCCCTGCTTGTGCTCTCTCTCACTCTGTCAAATAATTAACAAAATCTTTTAAAAAATAAGCTAAATAAAAACTAAGCTGCTTTCTCCTGAGAAAATGTAAATTGAGGAGGTGTTCTTGAGGAAAACTGCTAGCCTTTTACCCCTCCGTCCTCAAGCCAAGTACCACCACAAAGACCCCTGTATTGAGGGGCACAGGCAGGTGAAGTCACTTGCCCAGGGTTACCCAGCTGGTAGGTAGTGATGCTAAGATGGCAGCCCAGGTAGCCTGACCATAGAGCCTGGCTCCTGTCACCTGTGCACAGTAATAACTCCTGCACGCAATGGGACTCCTGAAGACAGCTTTTGCTAGTCCCCTCAGAGACAGACATGTCCTTTCACTTAAAACAAAACAAGCAGGGGGCACCTGGGTGGCTCAGTGGGTTAAGCCTCTGCCTTCAGCTCAGGTCATGATCTCAGGTCCTCTGCATTGGGCTCTCTGCTCAGCAGGGAGCCTGCTTCCTTCTCTCTGCCTGCCTCTCTGCCTACTTGTGATCTCGCTCTGTCAAATAAATAAATAAATAACATCTTTAAAAAAAAAAAAAAGGCAACACTTACTGAGTGCTGTGCTCATATTTGTTCTGGGGATGTGTATGTGCTTTTAATAGTCAAAGAGTTTCAAGACTGCGCTTCCAAAACACCTGGACACGGTAAAAAAATTTCAAAGAGAACGAAGGACTATGTGGACAGAAGCACACCCCTGTCCACCTCTGAGGCCAGGCTTTGTCCCGGAAGCAGCCATGGTTTCTTGTGCATTGTTCCGGAGTTGTTCAATACATGTACAAGTTTACAAACGTATGTCCCTTCCTTTTTTACACAGCAGGAGCCTAACCATAGTATACAGGATAGGAAGGGTCTCACATGCGTCTTGATTTTGTTCACTTTTTGTGATTTTGTCCATCTTGTGCTCACTCCAGATTGTAACATTTGGGGGCTGTCTTCCTTTTTGACAGCTGCATAATATTCCTTTGCAATGGGCACACCATGTCATATTTCACCAGCCCCTTTCTGGTGGATTGTTTCCAGTCTTTTGTCTTTATTTATTTTATTTTTTTAAGATTTTGCTGATTTATTTAAGAGAGAGAGAGAGAACACGAGCAGGGGGACGGGCAGAAGGAGAAGGAGATGCAGGCTCCTCCACTGAGCAAGGAGCCCAATGCAGGGCTCAATTCCAGGACCCTGAGATCATGAGCTGAGGCAAAGTAAGACCCTTAAACTACTGAGCCACCCAAGAGCCCTGGTTTTCTGTTTTTATAAGCAGAGTGTCAGTGACTATATTTTTGGTTGACTTTGTTAGGCATAGAGGCAAGTTTACCTGTGGGTGAAATTCCTGGAGGAGGGAACTACTGGGTCAAAGGATTTGTACAGAAAGTATCAAAGAACGCATGGAGCAAAGTGATTAACAGAAGTGAGACAACTTGCCCAAGGTCACTGCTAATGAGTGGTGGTGCTTATCTGTGAATCTGGGCAGACCCATTTCAGAGTGTAGGCTCTGCCCCTCCCCACGCTGCCGTTTGTTCCTTCCTTTCATCTTTCCAGTAAAACTAACCAAACATTTTAGGCGAGAAACGTTTCAAACTTCCATCTAAATATTTACTTTTGGCTACGTGCTCAACGTGCCCAGAGTCCTATGTGTCAAGAAGATGGAGGCCAGGCATAGGTTCTGATAGCACTTCACATTGACACTGAGGATCATTTGTTTTTACTAACTCTTTACATAGGTGAGTCTTATGGTTAAGGTGTAATACACGCTGAGCTGCTGTAACACACAAACCCAAATGTGAATCATGGCTCAAACACAACAGATGTGTATTTCTCACTCATATAAGATCCCAAACAGGGGATCCCCTCCAAGCAGTGATGAGGACCCAGGCCCCTTCCACTTTCTTGCTCTGCTATTTGCAACGTGTGGCTTCCGTGCTCATCTGCATTAAACTGACAGAAGGCAGAAGAACACAAAGGGCTCATATGGAAGGTTTTTATGGCCCGAGCATGGGAGTTGTTCCACATCATTCATGCTGCCATTCTTTTGACTAAAGCCATCCCACTGGAAGGGAGAGTGAAATATAATCTAGGTGTGACCCTGGAAGAAGTTAGCATTGTCCATTTAGCAGGCAAGGCAGTGGGCAAAAATGGGGAAAGCACCAGGCTTAGAGAGTCAGGACATGTGGTGGTGACGTCAAGCTTGTCAACGGTGAGCTTTAGGATGTGCGAAAGTTGCTTCGCCTCTTTGGGTCTCGGTTTTCCGATCTTTAATGTAGAGGCTTGGACCATGCAGAGGAAGCACTAGCCCTAATGCTTTATGAGCTGATTTAAACCAAAACTGATCTGTGGGCCTGCTGGAAAGCGCTGAGCTAGGGGAAGGGCTCAGGCAAGTTTATATCCAATGCCCATGAGCTTAGAGGCTGGAATGGTGCGTGGCACATAGCTAGCATGTAATAAATTATGTGTGGAAGGAACAGACGGGGACTCCAGGTCAACCCTCAAGCCAAGTCTTTTTAGGAGGGAACAAGCTCAGAGAAGCTAGATGACTTCTTTGAGTCACGTTGTTGGAAGGGGCTGAGGGCCCGAAGTTCTAAACCTCAGGCTACTGGCTCCAAATCCGATGCAGATTAGACAGAAGAGGAGGAAGAGGAAAGCTCAGTCCTAGAAAGTAGAAAAATAGAGAATGTGGATTAACAGAGGGGACCACAGCAATCTGTTCCTGCAGAGGGTGGAGGAGATCTCCCCAGCAGTCCAGGTTCTCCGGCTCACACCAGGACCTAGGAGTTTCACTGCCTAGAAGATGGGCTAAGTCTCTGCCGGCCCTCCTGAAACGTGTGCTTAGGAGCCAGTGGGTAGGCGAGGGGGTTCCTGGTTCCACAGGAACGCAACCCCGCTCCTGGAAACTTTCAAGGGAATCACCAGAAAGTGATGAGGACTTGCTCGTGATACAGCGAAGGAAGCAGGGAGTCAAGTCGTGTATGTGTGCATGCGTGTGTGCAGCATCACCCATGTCATCTTGCTGACTTTGTGTCTGCATGTCACGTGAGCTCAGGAAGAGAGACTGGAGGAAGGAAGTCCCACTACAAGCACCTGGCCTCACGGGGTGGCTCAGCAGAGCTCCCTGTGCAGGGGATGGTTTGTTGGTGGCAGGGATGACCGTGACAAGGACTTTGTACTGTCCTGTGTGTTCTTCCCATTCGAGCCCCGTTGCTCAAATCACTGAAGTAGACAGGAGCATCGTTTTCTGGTGATTCCCTTGAAAGAGTGGGAGCATCTTTAAGTAACGAATTTGGAAACATCTCGAAAGCCCCCGTTAAAACTGTTCAATAAGCACAGACAATGTAGCTTTCTTTAAGTTCTAAGTGAAGCATCGACACTCCTGACCCTTGGTGGCAGAAAACCAGACAAGGCTGGGTGAGAGGCACCATTTCTGCAAAAACATCCGAAGTACCGATCTGCTGCCTCTGTCCGGGATGATAAAAGATTGTCTCCAGGAATGAGTTTCATCAAACTGTAACGAGTCCCCAGATGGTGTGGAGTTTAAGTCAAGCTGTCGTTTTAGGGGTCAGGTCCACCACATGGCCATGCATGATGCCCCCCCGATACTTGGAGCCCTAAGGAGCCTTCTACAGCCCTTGATGATGTGTGGTCTAGCTGGGAGCCAGGCAGGGATGGTGCCCGTCCCGGCACATGCCGAGCCATCCAGACAGGTGCCTTACCTTCCACTACTGATCTGGGGTAGGAGCATCAGGCTGTTTCAAACAAAAATGTTTGGGTAAAGCGACGTTGAGCCTGAAAACAACTCGCAGGTGTCTGGTGAGAGGCCCAGGGACACCAGGAGGGCTGTAGGCATAAAGCCCCTGAGTGTGAAGGGATGGAGGCATCTCCTGGACCCAGAGAGACACCCGGCTTTTGGGCAGAGTGACAGCCATGGTTGGGGAGAGGTCAAGAGCCAGCAGCGCAGAGGGAGGCACTGTGATATGTCACTGCTCCCGCTGGGGCATCTGGGAGCACTGGCTTCGGGAGGATTCAGCAGTGTTGATGGGCTCTCCTCCCTGCTGAGCGCTGTGGGACGAGTCTGACTCGAGTTGGACCTTGGAACATCTCCAAGGCACAGACCCAGCCCTGCTCAGTCACCATGGCCTTCTGGGTTCTTGCTTACTGCTGCATGGCCACTGTCCCCAGACCCTGTATCCCCAAGGGTTCAGGAAACTGGTGGAAGGAAAAGGAAGCCGAGAAATGGAAGAATTTGAACCAGAAGCCTCACCGGGCTCCCAGTTACCTGCTAGATTTGTGGAAGCAAGCCCATTTAGACAAGTATTGGGATAGGGCAGAGCTTGGTTCAAATCCTGACTTCCCCACCTCTTAACTAGGCTGCTTGGGCTAGTTACTTAGCCTCCCCGAGTTAATGTCCTCAGTTCCAGGTGGGCACACGGCAGCACCTTGTGGGTAGCTAGAAGTCTGTATGAAATCACGTCTGTAAATCACTCAGCAGGTCAGGTCTGGCCTCAAACAGATGCCTCAGTTAACAAGAATTGCTATTTCTTTGATCATTTGAGTTGAACCCAAGAAGAACTTAGAGATTTTCAAAAGCAGGTGACCTGGACAGAGCTGCCAGGCCACAGTCTGTGTAACCACGTCACTCGTGGGGAATATTTTGGTTGTTCTCAGGCCTCTGCTATCACTCGCTGTGCTTTGGTTACTGTCCCGACAGAGGTGACTTCGGGCATGTGTGAGGACATCTCGTGGGAAGTTCCTAGAAGTTCCTAGAAGTGAAGCTGCTGGACTAAAAATGGCAAGAAGTCAGGGCACCTGGGTGGCTCAGTGGGTTAAGCCTCTGCCTTTGGCTGAGGTCATGATCTCAGGGTCCTGGGATTGAGCCCCACATCGGGCTCTCTGCTCAGTGGGGAGCCTGCTTCCCCCTCTGTGTCCCTCCACTCTGCTCGTGCTCTCTAGTGTTCTTTCTCGATCTCTCTCAAGTAAATAAATAAAATCTTTAAACAAATAAATAAATAAAAATGGCAGGAAGTCATTGCCAGTGACACTAGAACAAGTTTTTAAAAAATTGTTTGTAAGTGAGCACCTACACACACACACACACACACACACACACACACACACACACACACATTTTCTGTTAGCCAAGAAACTGACCAGACCAGTTGTATGTAACTTTAACGCCGCGCCCAGTTTCTCTGCAAAATGAATGAGAACATGCCAGTAGGCTTCTGAGGGTTATAGCTATTCTTGCGAGCAGATGTCATACACAGAGACTGGGCTGGAACGTGCCAAGCCACGGAAGCAGAGCTGGACCCCCTGCCCCTCCCTTTAATCCCCTCCGAGAGATCAAGGAGGGTTACCCAACTGGCTTAGAAGTTGCTGACAATCTTATCAGGCACTTCAGCTTGAGGCTAAATCAGTGGGGAGCAAGTTCTCAACTTGTCCGAACATAGAAGACGTTTTTCAAATTGTAAGCCGTGCTTAGGTCACCTTTCAGAAGCCCATCACCACCCAGTACAGCCGAACACTCACATCCACACCTTCCAGCTTCCCTGGTCTGTGCCTGTGTGGGGAAATACAATCCAAGTTCTAGCGTAGAACCTGAGACCTAAGGAAGGTGTGTCCCACTGGCACCTGGAAGCCCCATCTTCTGCTACATGTCCTGGGAACTGGAGACAACCCAAATGTCCGTCATTAGAAGGCTGATTAAAGAGATTATGGTACATCTCAGCAGCAGAATGCTACATGGCCATTTAAGGTTATCTAAGGGTTACTTTCAGTGCACAGATGTGGAGGGACCCCCAAGATATATTACAGACAGGAAAATGTATGGTTCACAATAGTGAGTAAAGCACATTGCCTGTTGGCAAAAGGAACGGAAATAAAATAACATCAGTGTGGCATATAGATATAAACTTATATATTCAGAAATTACCTGTGTAAGGATACACAAAAAGCAGGATCACTGGTTGCCCCCTAACAAAACCCCCCAGTTCACGGTAAAATTAAGACTTTTCAAAACTCATTTTTTTACTGTGTGCTTCATGTATTATTTATCTAAATGTAAAATATTTTCAGCTTTATTAAGCTAAGATATACAGACCACAAGATTCAACGATCTCAATGGCACTATTCAATGAGTCTTGTCAAATGCCTGATTGAACTTTCCCACCACTCTACAAAGTTACTCCAGAGCCCTTGGCCATTAGTCCCTGCACAACCGTTAATTTGCCTTGTAGCACCAAAGTTTTGCCTTAAAAATGGTCTTAAGTTAGAAAAATTTTTTTCAAAGCCAAATATGAGTGTAGCAGTCAATAGTTTTGTTTAAAAAAGGGTTTTGTGAATGTAAATACTGACTTCAGAAAGTCTGCAGTTGCTTTCCGTAAGAATTTGGTTGTATAGGGGCGCCTGGGTGGCTCAGTGGGTTAAGCCGCTGCCTTCGGCTCAGGTCATGATCTCAGGGTCCTGGGATCGAGTCCCGCATCGGGCTCTCTGCTCAGTGGGGAGCCTGCTTCCTCCTCTCTCTGTCTGCCTCTCTGCCTACTTGTGATCTCTCTCTGTCAAATAAATAAATAAAATCTTAAAAAAAAAAAAAAAAAGAATTTGGTTGTATAGAAGGACCAGAATAGATGTATGAAGTCACTAGGAATTGGGGAAATCACAACCAAAGCTGCCTTCTCCACACAGAGCGACTTTTCTTGAAGAGCAAATTGCTCCTTCTCTCCCCTTGTCCACTCTTAGAGCCCAGCACTGCGCAGGCTTAGGGAATTTGATTTTTGCCTAGGAAGTCTTTGAAGGATCTGGCACAGTCTTAGGCCATTAGGTAATAAATCCCATCCATTCCACAGACCTTGGAGGCCCCCTGTGCTAGGCGGTTGACATACAGAGGTAGGAAACCCTAGTCCCTCACTCTCCAGGGACTTACCATCCAGAAGGGATTCAAACATGTACCCTGGGGGCTACAAATTAGAGACCTAGAGGCCTTGGTACAGTTCTGTTTGGTGTGTTTTGTGGGGGGGCGCTGAATTACAAAGGATTTAGTAAAGCATGCACCTCTGATTCAACCAATGTCCTATGTTGGCCTTTCTCGTTTACATTGCCTGCCTGGTACCTGAAAGCATGAGTTTGAAACACTGTCCAATGTAATAAGTACGCTCAAAAGATATATGGAGGGCGCCTGGGTGGCTCAGTGGGTTAAGCCTCTGCCTTCAGCTCAGGTCATGATCTCAGGGCCCTGGGATCAAGGCCCGCATTGGGCTCTCTGCTCAGCGGGGAGCCTGCTTCCCACCCCCCTCTCTCTTTTTCTGCCTACTTGTGATCTCTGCCTGTCAAATAATTTTTTTAAAGATATATGTATAATAACTACAGTAAAGGTTGGGGATGGAGACCAGCTTTCATAGGCAGGAAAAGAGAATGAGGCGGACAAGGTGTTCCGGTGTCTGAGATGTTGTGGGACATCATAACAAACCGTGAGGAAGACTCTGGGTTGGAAGTGTGGCTCCGTCATTCATGACCAATAATCCCACAGTGTTTTTCCGAGATTTCCAGAGCATTTTCCCACCATCTCTGAAAAGATGACTTGCTAAGTGATCCACTACCTGGAAAATTGTATTTAAGGGTGATTCTTCAACATCCAGATGGCCAACACAAAAAGATGCCCAGCATCACTCATCATCAGGGAAATGTAAATCAAAACCACAATGAGATCTCACCTTACACCTGTCAGAATGGCTAAAATCAAAGCCACAAGAAACCACAGGTGGTTGGCAAGGATGCAGAGAAAGGGGAACCCTCTTACACTGCTGGGAATGCAAACTGGGGTAGCCACTCAGAAACGGTATGGCGGTTCTGCAAAATGTTAAAAATAGAACTACCCTAGGATCCAACAATCATACTACTAGGTATTTACCCAAAGAATACCAAAGTACTAATTCAAAGGGATACACACACCCTGCTGTTTATGGCAGCATTATCTAAAACAGCCAAATCATGGAAGGAACTCCAGTCTCCATTAATTGATGAATGGATAAAGAAGATGTAGTATATACATATACAGATACACATATTTATACCACATCCTATTTATCTATCTAATACCTATATATACCATACACACAGACATGCACATGCACACAATGAAATATTACTCGGTCATAAAAAAGAATGAAATCTTGCCATTTGAAACCACACTGATGGAGCTAGAGGGTACTATGCTAAGTGAAATAAGTCAATCAGAGAAAGACAATTACCATATGATCTCCTTCCTATGTGGAATTTAAAACCCAAAACAAACATGCAGAGACAGAGGAAAGAGAGAAAGAGACAAACCAAGAAACAGACTCAACTATAGAGAATAAACTGCTGGTTACCAGAGGGGAGGTGGGCTGAGGGATGGGGGAAGCAGGTGATGGGGATTAAGGAGTGCAGTTCTGGTGAGCACTGGGTATTATATGAACGTGTTGAACCACTCTGTTGTACACCTGAAACTAATATTACACTCTGTTGACTAATTGAAATTTAAATAAAAACTTAAAACAAGTAGTGATCCTTCAATATGATTCATAACTGGAGACCAACTATAATAATATAATAATATAAACAGAATGTGCTTGAGAGTTTGTTTGGAGGTTCTAGCAGGGGGGCGCAGCTACTCGTATACCCTTGACCGAAGAACGGTCCTCTCCTCTTCGACCGAGCACGCAGCTTCGGGAGGGACGCACATGGAGCGGTGAGGGAGGAAGGGGACACCCGCCTAAGCCAGCCAGATCAGCCGAATCAACCCTGGCGATCAGTGGGGTGACAGATGTCGCAGCCAGATCGCCCTCACATTCAACAGAATGTACTTGAATGAGGAGCAAATGCCTCATTGCACTGGGATTTTCTAGTTGGTTTTGTTCCCATCCTCCTCTTCCTTGATAGTAGCACTTAGCCGTAGGACCAACTCCTACTGTAAAGAAGGAATATGGTTCATGAAAAGGAAAGTGCTCGAAGCCACAGTCTCTTCTCTCTGCTTCTTTCTTTCACCTGCCAACACGATGGGCTCTGGGGCCAGGCTCCTCAAAACCCTCATCTCGGCATTCTTGGTCCACCAACCTTGTTTTTTATCTTCCTGAATTTTTAGCGTCATGGCCTTGAGATCACTGGCTAGTCCCAATACTGGCACTGCCCAGGTGCCAATATGATCGTCCTTGTTGATGTCACTTGTTCCATGGTGGTTGAACCCCTGTAATACCCATCCTTGTGGACTTAAGACTTTCCATGTCAATATCTTCTGCAGCATCCATCCTCATGGACATAACACCTTCCATAACAACCGTTCTTCTTTAGTGGCCCTCCTCAGTGACATCTTCCATAATGGTTGATCTTGTTGATATAACATCTCCCATAATCACCACACTCTGATGTCATGTATTCTCTAATGGCCCTCTTCATTGACATAACAACCCTTGGGAGCTGTCCTAGCCCCTGTGGGTGAGGAAAGTATGTGTCTGTCTGACCCCAAAGATTTCCTGGAATGCACCACCTTCTTCTGCTGACCCATTTTACTTGGGGCTACCTGGTTTGCCAGAGAAATCGCTTTGTTGACCTGGCCTGTGGTCGTTTGAGAGAGCTTCATTTGGAGACTTATTGTCCAAGTCAGGCTGTGTGGGTTGACACCCCCCTGCCCTTTAAGAATGTCGGAAACATGAATAACAGCAAGCGGTACTGATCCCTAATCCCTAAAACAAGAGATTCAAATAGAAGGATGTGTTCCCAGTTGGCTGCCCTGGCTCTTGCCAGGTTGATCACCCACCCTTCCCGGTTATGTCCCCCTGAGTAACCAAGAGTTTGGGCCTTTGCAGTTAAGAAACTGGTAGACCTATGGACCCCCAAAGACCATTGCACCCCTCTCTCAGCTCCACTTGGTGAAGGCTGACATCCCCTGGTTGCAAATGCTGCTGTCGGTCCTTTTGGTTGGGGCAAGAGTGGAGTGAGGGGTGAGTCAGCTGGTGGTCATCCTCTAGAGTGTAGATCGCTGCTGGAGCATCAGGAATCAAGGTAGGAGAGGAGGTGGTGAGGACATCAGAGATGGGAGGTGGAGCAGACATCATCCCTTGCCCAGGACTTGTTGTTCATGAGGAGGGTTGGGATCAACCAGGACTTGTTGTTCATGAGGAGGGTTGGGATCAAGGCTCTGTGGGGGCAAGATGATGAGCCAAGAGAGGGGCTCAAACTAGGCATGCAGGCTTGTTTTAGATGACTAAGTTCCTGCCTCCCTCCAGAGCACAGTGTACGGTCCTGAGGCCTCTGCACTAGGGCAAAGGGCAGCATTGATACTCGGAGTGGATGTTGGAAAAGCAAACATGATACTCCTCTCTGTGTTGGTGGTGGTGTTACACACTGAAGAAGCTCCCTCCCAGCCACGGTTGGAGCGAATGCTTTGGTCACGGCTGCCCAGCAGCCTATGACCTTGAGGGTGGCCATCTTGGAGTAGCAGCCATGCGTGGGCTCCAGAGTCAGGCAGTCCTGGGTTTGAATCTTCCCTGTGCATCTCCCCAGCTGTGATTGTGAACAGTTTGCCTAAAGGATATGTGTAGAAAGTACCTGGCATGTGGCAGATGCCAAACATGTGGGGATGGTAGGTACTGGCCATCATTCCTGGAGGCCACCTCCCACCAGCCCCCAGCTCTGGCCAACCCCTACACAGCCTAACACTTCTGGGCTCTTGGGGTAGTAAGGCCAGGCTTCTCACTGGCTCTCTTTCTCTCTGACATCTGGTTTTCATCTGAGGACCCTCTCCTTGCTCTCACTCTGCCCACAGGGCCAGGTGAGATGACCAGCCGTGAGCTCTCTCGATCCCAGCATCAGCTTCCCTCTGACACACTCCTCCACCACCCTCCCCAGAACCTTCCAGCATCTGGACACTGAAGTTTTACAGTGAATACAATGAGTTTAAACATCCTCGTGGATGTACACTTCCAGAAAAGCTGTCCACTTGATATAACACCATAATGGTATCTCAGCTCTGAAGGGCAGGCTCTAGGGAGCCTGGGTGACTCAGTCAGTTAAGCATCTACCTCTTGACTTCCACTCAGGTCCTGATCTAAGCATTGCGAGATCGAGCCCCATATCAGGCTCCGCACTTAGTGGAGTCTGCTTCTCTCCCTCTGCCCTTCCCCCCCAATCTGTTAAATAAACAGATCTTTAAAAAAGAAGAAAAAGGAAGGATCCACGTCCTAGACAACACTGTATACTTATCCAAACCTCTTTTCTTGAGCAGCTCAGCAGGTCCTGCCTGGTACCCCATCTGGTTACAAGTTCTATACTAGTTTTCTACTGCTGCATAACATAAATTATCACAAATTTAGTGGCTTACAACAACACCCATTAATTAGCTTACAGTTCTGTAGGTCAGGAGTCCAGATATGATGTGGGTAGTTTCTCTGCTCCGTCTCCCTAGGCTAAAATCAAGACGTTGGCCGGGCTGTGCTCTGGTGTTCTTCTAAGCTCACATGGTTGTCGCAGAATTCAGGTCTTTGTGGCCGTAAGTCTGGGATCCCCTCTTTCCTCAATAGCTGAAAGCTGTGCCTGCTCACAGCAGTTAGCTTCCCACACCCACGCTCCTGGCCATGTGGCCCCCTCCATCTTGAAAACAAGCTACAGAGAATTCCTTTCACACTTCAATTCTCCTTCTCCAGGAAAAGCCCAGACTCTTTTAGGGGGACTCAACTGATGAGGTCAGGCCCACCAGGATAACGTTGATCTGACCCTACAACACCACCTGATCACGTGATATCCAATCATATTCAGAGCCCCTCCCACTCTGAAGTGGAGGAGAACATATAGGGTGTGGGTCTTTGGGGTCATCTTGAAATTCTGCCCACCACAGGGTTCAGAGGTCCCGTGGGGGGATGGAGGTGTGATGGTGGCCATCTCCTGAGTAGTTAATGTTTGGGGCCAAATAGTACAGATGAAAACCCTATGCCTTAAGGAAGTAAGATGGCTTTTCCCAAGCAGCGCAGCCAACCATGGCCCCAGGGATGACTGGAGAGACTTAGTGCATGAGGAGGGAGTGTTACTCACATCGGGCTGAGTGACGGAGACAAGACTTGTGTGGCCCCTAGCACAGGTCAGGCCTTAATAGAATCTTCTCCCCTGTGCCCCTCCCTGCCCCCTCTGGAGCAGCTCTTCAAAGCCGCAGGTTTGAACTAAATCAAAAGTAGGTGTTTTAAGTAGGTGTTTTAATAATGAAACATTTCCCCATTGCTCTCTGAACTCCATCTCTTAACATAAACTTTGAGGGACAGTGAATAATAAGGTGGAAAGGGGCTCGTATAACTTTCTAGAAAAAACCATTTTATTTTATTTTATTTTTTAAAAGATTTTATTACTTTATTTGTCAGAGAGAGAGAGAGAGCACAAGCAGGGGGAGTGGCAGAGGCAGAGAGAGAAGCAGGCTCCCCGCTAAGCAAGGAGCCCAACGTGGGACTCGATCCCAAGATGCTGAGATCATGACCTGAGGCGTAGGTACCCTCTCAACTGACTGAGCTGCCCAGGCACCCTGGAAAAACCCATTTAAACTAAACTTATTTCACTTTAACCAATTCGTGGCTTACGTTCAGACAAATAAGAGAGTTTTCTTGTCTCTTGGCCCTAATCGCCAAGGAATGCAGGCCTGTCAGAATGCTTGGTCACCATGGCCCATCGTTGGGTCTGTAGCACAGAGAAGGTCAAGGTGGCGGAGCCCAGCTGGTAGCTAGCAGGCTGAGTGACCACTTTGCAAAGAAATGCTCCTGCTTCTTTTTCATACCCTTTTGCCATCTTTTGAGTTTTCTAGTTATTGACATCATTTTTCATGTAAAGAAATATTTCTCCCCCCCTTCTCCCAAGGCGAATATTGTGTACATATGAATTGGAGCCTGTGTGTCATTTTGCTCGATTTGGGGTTGTTATTGAAATCAGTGGTTAGTGATTCTCGGGTTTAGAAGTGAAGCACACTGACTTGATACCCTGTGCAATTAAGACACAAAAGAACAAATACGGAATACCTTATATGAGGTCCCTAGAGGAGCCAGATTCCCAGAGGCAAAGTAGAATGGCGGGCCAGGGGCTGAGGGAGGGAAACTGAGACTTGGTATTTAATGGAGACAGAGTTTCAATTTGGAAAGATGGGGAAGTTCTGGAGATAGATGGTGACAGTTGTCGCAGAATAACATAATTATACCTAAGGCCACTGAACAGTACACTTAAAAATGATTACCGTGGTAAAGTTTCTATTATGTATACTTTACCACGATTTTTTTAATGGGGGGAAAATGTTTGGAGTGTCTATTTGTGGGTAGTGGAAGGATGAGTCGTCTCTTCCATTTTTTTCTTTTTACCACAATTAAGAAAAAAATCAGTGAAACGCCTTATGATACCAAGGCTTGCTTTGTAAATGTACCTGCCAGCGGACCTGCTTCTAACCCTGTCCTTGGAGGAAGCCCTGCCACACCCCACAGTGCCCCTCGGCAGGGTCCTACAAACCTGACTCCCCACACGTTCAGGCTTCAATCCGAGACCAAACCGGCTCTTGTCTTCCTTCTTCAGAGCAGAGCAAACTATGGTTGTAGCCAGAAGTGTGAGTGTCTCCAAGAGCCAAGGACCTGGAGGACAGAGACTTTGAAACTTTCGTGGTCGAACCCCTGTGCCCAGCACCCTGCAGGCACGAAGTGGGACCCAGAATGGGCTTGGCATGTTCCGGGAAGGACCGAAAAAGGGGTTTGAGCCTCTCATCAGGGCAAGTTTCAAATATCCTTTTTTTTTTTTCTTTTGAGTTCTAAAAATTGTTTTATTGAGGCATACAAGAAAATACATAAATGTTGAGTATGCAGCTTGCTACATTTACCATATGTATATACATACACATTTATACGTGTGTGTGTGTGTGTGTGTGTGTGTGTGTGTGTCTCCTTCCAGTACCCCAGAGTTTCTCTTCTTCCCCCTTCCTTAGTTAATACCTGTCTCCCAGGCGATCACTGTTCGGGAATCTAAGATTGGTTTTATCTTCTGGAACTTGATACAATGGAATCCTACAGCAGTAGTCTTTCCTGTGTGGATTCTTGTGCAAACATCTCCCTGTTAACTTTGTATCCAAAAAACCTGAACAGCTCATCTCTATTGGCAAGGCGGGGCCTCTGGAACAAAATACTCTAGGGCTGGAACATTAAAGAAATTGGAGATCCAGCAGCTTCTAAACGTTTAGCAGTGGGGAAAAGGGAACTCTGAGCCCGCTGTCCCGTGTATGTCTGTGAGCGCGCATACAGATGGGTTTTATGATCTGCTCCTTTGATCCTTCCCCCACCCATCCTTGTGATCTTTAGCGACTTTCACGGTCCTGGTAACTCACACTTCAGGGTCTTGACAAAACGAATCTTTTTAACATTTCATAAAATGTAAATGTGATTTAAGCCAGCCTTATGGCATGTTAGCATATCATGAATTATTCACAGCGGTCATCAGCTGAGTTATGTTTGTTGTTTAATTCTCCAAGTCCCACCTTCAAAGTCTATTACGATGCAATTTTTTTCTTCCTCTGCGGCCCTCTTTGAAATCATTCCTTTACCCAGTGCATTTCGATTCAGTCTGGAGTGATATGTGAAAAGTACGCGTTTTGGGTTGGCCACAGTCCCAGAGAGATTTATACAACGATGAAACCATTTGGTCCAGACTCTGGCCTGGACAGTCGGCAGCCTGGTTGTGGGTCTCTAACATGCATCTCTAATAAGGTGTGTTTTCTTTGATCATAAAAGGGAAGGATACAGACGAAGGGTTTGGATATGCACACCCATCACCGCGTTAGAGAAATAATTCAGAACACCAGCCCTACAGACCGTTCCTTGCTAGTGTCCCCCTCAGAGAATCGTTCGGTTACTTTAGAAAATAAACAACTTGCATCAGTGCGCATCAGTTTCTTTCCTGAAGAGTTTGGGGATTAAGAGCAGGAAATGAATGGAAGTAACAGTCCCCTGCTCGGATCAACTGTTCCAAAAAGTTGGATTGACTAGGACTCCTCACAAGTTGTTTTTAACATTGCCCTTTGAACTTTAGGTTACCATGTCCTCTAGGATTGCTCCCAGAGCCATGAAAATGGTAAACAATTTTAAAGCAAACCATGGGTCTCTTTCACTGAGTGGATGGGAACGTGATATCCTTGGAACCCTGAAATCCCCAGATGTGACTCGGGAAGGCGGGCCCAGCCTTGTTCTTCTTTGATGCTGGACAGCAGCCCATCATTACCTTGCGTCCGGTGGCCAGAATCCGCCTTCATCGAAACTGCAACAGCAAGTTGTCTTTGGCCCTTCCTCCACCATTGTGTCTGCCTTCTTCCCTTCCCTGACCTCCCCAGTGCATGCCTGTGTCACAGTCCCCACCCCACCCCCTTTCCCTGGTGGGAGGTGACACTTATTCATCCCCAGGCTTTTTATTTTTAACTGTGGTCAATGTCCAGGCCTTGCAGCTAGATTAGCTGATCGCTGCAGTGTTTAGCACATGAGCTTAAAGTTGGACCCTTACCTTTGGAGAACCTGTAACCTCTTAAGCACGGCGGGCAAGTTCTTATGGCAACCTGTGGCCCAGGATCCTCAGCTGGGAGGTGCCCGTGCTATTTGGAGCTGGAGAATGGTCACCTGTCCCGTTATCCACCTCTTCCTCCAGACTTCCAACAGTAGCCTGAAGCATCCCCCACCCGGTCCTAATCACCGCACTTGCCCCAGCGTCTTCATGGGGCTGCCTTGTGGGTGGCCATCATTCCACATCCCTTTGTCCTGCAGCAGGCTGCTTTGCTCCAGCCAATCCGGGGAGGGAGGCAGGTGGCGTGGAAGAGGGGACAAGGTGGTGGTGGGAGGTGTTGGTATGTTTTATCAGGTCCTGCTTGATGTCCACGCCAATGAAGAAGAACAGGTGAGGGTCTTTATCTGGGTGCAGGCATTCCCTGCCAAGCCAAACGCGGGCTGAGATGCAGCCACTCCAGCTAAACGAGAAGGAATTTCGGTAGATGGGGATTTGGGGGATTCTGCTCAACTGAGGTCTGATTGTTGCCTCTTGAGTCTCACTAACGGTAGACTTGAGAAATGGGCCCATGAGTCAGGACTTCCACAGGACCTCCCACCAAGACCTGGCCCTAGCTCTTGATTCCCGGCATGCTCTACCAGAAACATGGCTCCTCTTCCTTTGCCACCCGCTTAGCCACATCCCACTCATCCTACAAGCCCAGGCAGACCCCGTCAAGCTGCAGAAGAACCGTTAGCACCTAAACATGTCAATTTCCCTTCCTGGCGCTGGGAGCTGTCCAAAAAGATGCACAAAAAAAGGAACCACATCCCAAACATCTCACAAATTCCAGGGAGGTATAAATCTTAAGCTCAAATTCAAGCGACAGTTGCAGATTATTTTGACATGATGAACGATTTCAGTAAGTGCAGGGTAACTATTTAGCCATTTTAAACAAACATCTTTGCCTGTTGATATCCTGGAGATAGCAGCTAGGACATTATATTCTGTCCTGATGGATCGGCAGTGAGAGTAAACCGTTCTCATCATGAAGTTCCTGCTGAGTATGGGGCTCCTTGGGTGGGGCCAGCTCTGCAGAAGGATCGTCTGTCCTTCTGGGTCCTGGCATCTAACTGCTTGGACACAGGACCTGGCCCGGCCTCTTACTAACCATATACGCCTGGACACAATTCTTAAGCTCTTAGAGCCTCAACTCCTTCGTTTGCAAAATGAGCACTCACATTAGAGCTCACTCTATGGGATGGTGATGGGATTTAGAAATACTTTTGCCAAATACAAGCATGGAGTCTCCACATACAGACCGCTCATTGGATGTTCGTTGTAATTGTGATGGAAGCATGCCCAGTGCCTAGATTCTAGAAGCTTCTCAGGCAAGGGAGACAGATTAGTTCCTGAAACAACAACTTGTGTCCTGTTCTGTTTTATGTGAATGTGAGCAATTACTTCTTCCCAGGTAGTAAGATGGGTGACTCCCTGCCATTGGTAAGACTTTCCCTTCAGCTCACCAGGATGTAAACAGACCCGGCTGAGCTGATGCCAGATGGACTTAGGGTGTCTAAACCGGTGTCCCTCCTCTGCCCGCAGGCTCTGAATCTGGTGGTGTGACAGTCCGGCACTGTGTCCCCATAGGGGACCCTATTAAGTGGGTTATATTGGTGGTGATGCCCAGCCCCTGGTGTCAATCAGAAACTCTATGCACCTCCTAACAACAGCGGCACTTCCTCCCCTTCTGGTGACTTGACCTTGGCAGCTTCTTAGAGGGCAGCCCGGTGTAGGACCCGGGAGAGTGGCCAGTGCAAGGGTGCTGGGGTGAAACCAGAATGCCCCCTCTGCTTCTCGTGCTCAGCAAACATGAGGAAGTAAGGTCACATCTCTGAGCTGCAAAGGGTTGCCGGAGTCCCATGAGTCAACACAAATAGAAAGGCTTTGATAAGCAGTGGATAGGGCCGAGCCAGGGCAGGGAAGGCATGGAAGAGCTAAGGAGGCCTCCACGCTTGCATAACCCTGAGAGTCAAGGCCCCAGGGAGTACCTCCCTCCCCCTCATCCCCACCCAGCCCTGGGCTTTACTCGATCAGCAATAATAACAGGTAACCTTGATCGCTACCTGGCACCGTTCTAAGCAGCTTCATAGGTGTTTACTCCTTTAGTCCTTACAACAATGCCAGTCTTATCCCCATTTGCAGGGGAGGGAAATGATGCACAGAGAAGCTAAGGAATTTGCCCAAGGAGATACAGCTGGTGAGCAGTGCAGCCAGGAATTGATCCCAAGCAGGCAGATTCTAGAATCCAAGCTCTTAACCATTATGCAAAGCTGCTAAGTTATGCTGGTTCCTGGAGTAGGGAGCCAAACGCCATGCCCACAACCATGCCCCTTCCCAGCCCGTCCCCTGCCTCTGTCTCTAGCCTCTTCTACCACATGTTCCTTGCCTTCCAGCCAAAGCAACTCCATGGAGTGGCTCCATGGGGAGCCACTTTCATCAATACCTCTGTACTTTGCACCTGCTGTTCCCTCCACCTAGCCTTCCTAACACGCATCTCACTAGCCCCGGCTGGCAAACTCCTATCTGTTTTTCAAGACCCGTCTTAAGTTATGCCTCCTATGTGAAGCCTTCCTTGACCACCACCCCTAGACAGTTAATAGCGGACCCTCTGTGTCTTAGAGTACCTCAACCCTCCTTGGTGCCTTCAAGTCGCTGACTCTCAGGTGGCGTCTGGTGGGCAGACAGGCAAATGTACTACTCAGCTTACACAAGTACAGCAACCACTTCCCGCAGGGACTAAAAGCAGGAGAGCTCATACAAGCGTTGTGAGTGTCCCCCCAGGGTGGCTGTGACATTGACCGCTGAAGCACCGTCCCCTCTCGTGTCACTTCCTCGGGCTCTCATGGTCTGAGCATCCCATGCTCTGAAGGATCACCCAGAATTTAACAAAATGTATTTTTGCAAACCTGGCGCCTAAAATCCAATCACTACTTTGGTGCTTAACCCGAAATGCAGGGATCCACTCCACGGATGAGCAACGGCAGCCTTGGCCGGTGGACTTGAGAGAGGGATGTTGACGTGCAGTGAGACCTCTTCCTAAGAAAAGACGGGGCTGCTTTGGCCAGGACTTCTTCCCCGTATAGATTTGCTTTGGAATCTGACTCCCACGCAGGCTGTGACTAGATCAGCCGCGCTGATTCACGATTATACCACTTGGCTTCTGCGTTCTGTCTCCCGAGACATCCTGGGCTCTCCTGCAGAGCATTATTCATCTTAATAAACGTCTCCTGGTGTCCAGGCTGGGCCCAGGTCCTGCTGGAAGCTGCTTGGTCCGTCTTTGGTGGATGGAGACTGACTGGAAGCCAAGCCCCCCAGGGAACCACACCCAGAATCGAGGCAGCTGCTTCTGGCCCATCTAAGAATGTTTGAATCACGTGTGTCGGTCTTTTGAACTTTACTTGGCAAACCGGGGCCAGATAACTTCCCAGTGCGTGTCTGGTAGAATCCCCTTCTTTGAGTTTCTTTTCCTTGCGTGTGCTTCCCTTGAAAAGAAATAGCATGACAGGGAGAAGAAATAATAGGGACGTGTGTAGGATATCCTGTGATCCGGTGATTAATGAATGGTGAATAATGAATGGTGATTAAAACAATTGGAAATTCCCGCCTGAGAAGCCACTGGTGAGGCAGAAACTAGCAAAGTTGTCCTAATAAGGAGAGGTCGGAAGGCAGGAGAGTGAAGAAGAGAAATGTGATTCATGAGCAGCAGCTCAGAGCCTGGGAGCCTGCCCGAGCCCACAGAGCCCAGGAGCCGACGCGCTGCTTCCGCGAGGCTTGGCTTGGATTTCTTTCCACCTGGAAGACCTCGAAATCACACTAGAATCTGGAGCGTTGTCTGAGTTTCTGTGAACCCGGGTAATTGATCTTCCAAAATATGACACCAGAGGAATACCAGACTCCTGGGGAGGCAAAAGCAAGAGATGCTGAAGGAGAAAACACCCAACCACTTTCTTTAACAGTGCATTTGTTAAGCTGACCCCGTGGGGGTTGGCCGTGGTGGTAGTGGGCAGCTGAGATTTATTCCAGTGTTGGGATTTCCAGTTTCAGGGTATGATTAATGATGGTGAGTGTAGAAGAGGAAAATGTGCAAGCAACATGTCTTTCTGACGCTCGGAGCCTCTGTGATGAGTTGTAAGTTATTTTACTCAAGCAATGAGGGTCTCTCTGCTACTGAGTGGTAGAGCTGGGGCAAGGTGGGGAAGGGGAGTCCAGAATCCAAGTATGTCCATGGTTGGATAATTAGCCTCTCACTCCCCAACTGACCCCTCTGCTAATCTATGCAAATATATGCATCATTGAGGATGAGGGGAGCAGTCCGATGCGAGATTTGTCCTTGACTGTGACCCCAGGAAACATCAGGCAAATCGATCTTTACTGATTTATAAAAGTTGCTGAGCCTGGGCTTTACTGCGCATGTGTTTTCTCTGGGTGATGTGCTGGGAAGAGAGTGGGGATTCTCCAGTCCCAGGTACTGAAGGAGAGCTATGAACCGTGGCTGGGCAGCAGAATGTGCTGGGCTGGCGGCCAGGAAGGCAGAACAAGAGGAACACGATGAGATGATAAAAGTACGCTCATCTGAAGTGAGCCGTTGCTCCCTTTCAACGTTTCATCTTCTTGATTTGCAAAACAAGTTAGAATGAAAATCTGGGTTATTTCGATCCAAAATAAAAAATATAAATACCAGTTAACATTAGCGATGCGTGGAGGAAGGATTGTGGTGTTCAATAACGAGTTGGGACAGTTGGCTTTCCATATGGGAAAAAATAGTAAAAGTGAATCCCTACCTCCCAGCCCAGACAAAACAAAGTGTTTCCAATACAGATTCCCAGGTTCCAGGGTGGGCGTTCCGGACCTCAGGACTTCATCGTTCTTGAAGCCCTCCAGAGACCATTTAGAAACGGAGGCACCTGGGTGGCTCAGTTGGTTGAGCATCTAACTCTTTTTATTTCAGCCCAGGGTCGTGGGATCAAGCCTCGTGTGGGGCCCTATGCTCAGTAGGGAATCTGCTTGGGATTCTCTCTCTCTCTCCTTCTGCCCCTCCCCTGCTCTCTTTCAAGCAAATAAATAAATAAATAAATCTTTAAAAAAAAAAAAAAAAAAAGGATCCCCTGGTCGGGACTATTAACTACCTGGGGGCAGGGACTCCAGCAGTTTTTGCTGTTAAATCATTTGCACCAGGTCTGGTCCCCTAGAACATATTATGAACCCACTGTTTATGGAATGAATACAGGATTTCAAAGATTCTAAAACAAAAGCTTTTTTTTCTAAAAAGGATCATCCATTTTTCTTTGCTGTAGAACAGATTGTCACATACCCAGAATTAGTTGTAGGTACCAACCTGCCTCCAAGCACGAGGGAAAAACTGGGGGGAGGCGTCGTGGCGAGATTAGTCTTGTTCCCGAAATCTCATTTAAAGATATTTGAAAATATTACCTATACCATGAGAGAAACAAGACCCACCCCAAAATATTATTAAACCATATTTTAACTATGCTCGTGACTACTCTGTTTCATTTATTAAGTGCCTGCTTTGTGCAGAAACACAATCTTCCTAACACAAGTTTTTCCCTCTTTTTTGTTTATTAAGGCATAACTTACATATAATCAACTTCACCAATTTTAAGTGTGTAGGCGATGAATTTTGGCATCTGGATACAATGTATAATCCCCTCCATGGTCAAGATTCAGAATGGTTCTCGGGTCCTACAAAGGCTCCAACCCCTGCCCCCACCTCTCTGGGCAGACAACTGCTGATCTGCTTCGGATCTAACACTTTATTAAAATAACAATAAGCAGGGGCACCTGGGAGGCTCAGGTCATGATCCCTGTGTCCTGGGATCAAGCCCCACATAGGGCTCCCAGCTCAGCCAAGAGTCTGCTTCTCCCTCTTCCTCTGCCTCTCCCCCTGCTTGTGCTCTCTCTGTCTCTCTCTCTCTCAAATGAATAAATAAAATCTTAAAAAAAAAAAAAAATGGTAGAGAAGAAACGGGCAACCTCACTAGCCCGGCTACAGTCCTGAGACAACACCACTTCCTGTGACAGTGACCTAGCCCCGCGAGAGACCCGGAGTTGGAGGCCACGAAGGCGCATACCACGCTTTCCAAAACTGGGTGTTCCAAGAATTTTTTGCAGATAGCGTGGTAAGACCTTTTGATGATTGCAGGAAAAGAACACAAGGTTAACATACACCACTTGGATATCAGTCTGATAACTGGGTTTCTAAACACCAGGTCTAGCTTCATTTTAATCTGATGTCTTCAAGAACCCCTGGGCCTCCAGCACATGCGCGCTCTCTCTCTCTCTGAAGATTTTACATGGCTACGCTGCTTGAAGATGAAGCACTGGAGTAAATAAGCTTCTGCCTCAGAGAGTGTCTTCTCTCTCTCTGAAACTGTTAATTAAGAAGCTCAGAGCCCCGGGTTCCCACCAAGATTGATTAGCCCAGACTGAAATCCGGGGGTGATGGTATGTCTGTGAGATACTTCCAAAGACAGCCAGGCAAGAATATGGAGATGAGAGTTTTCACTGGAGCCCCTGAGAGGCTCCTGCCTTCTGCCTCCACATAGGCTTTCAGCACTGCCTAGATCCTGAACCTACCATGGAAAAAGGCAGGGCAATTCCTGTTGTCATAATGTAGGCGGGTGCTCACATTCTGATCATGGGCAGCAAGAACAAATGAACACGTAACACAGTGGTCTCAGTCAAAGACCTCAACAGGGGCGCCTGGGTGGCTCAGTGGTTAAGCGTCTGCCTCTGGCTCAGGTCATGATCCTGGGGTCCTGGGATGGAGCTCCACAACAGGCTCACTGCTCAGCAGGAAGCCTGCTTCTCCCTCCCCCACTCCCCCTGCTTGTGTTCCTTCTCTTGCTGTCTCTCTATCAAATAAATAAATAAAATCTTTAAAAAAAAAAAAAAAGAATAGAGCAGGGAGGGACAAAAAGCAGAAAGACTGGGAATGGGAGGTGAAGGGAACAATTTAGGGAGCTGGTCAGGGAAGGCTGCTCTGAGGTGACCTTTCAGCTGAGACAGGAATACCAAAAAGAACCCAGCTGTTGCTAAAGAAAGAGCGTTTTTAGAAATCAGAACCAGCATGTGCAAAGGCCCTGGGGATGTGAACGAGGGTAGTGTATTCAAGAAGACAAAGGAGGCCCAAGCACAGTAACCAAACCAGAGAGTGGGGGTACAAGCTGAAGTTGGAGAGATTTAGACATTTTGCTCCAAAAAATGCAAACTTAAGCCGACTTGAGAGCCAAGTTGGGAAGGCAGCTGAGCTGGGGCGCCAGCATTCCAAGCCATGTGTGGGTCAGGAATGCTGACAAAGTGGCAAAGTCACTTCTTCCTTAGGTACGGATGATCATAGACTCGGAGCTGGCCAGAAACGTAGAATTATTCTAGCCCAACCCCCTCATTTTACAAATGAAGGAACAGAGGCTCAAAGAGGGTAAAGGTCTTCCTGATAAAACAGAGAAAATGTTTGCAGTTTATTATCACAGATTGAGGGTTCAATTTCCACTACTGTAAAAAGAGCTGCGGCTGGCCAGCCTAGAGCAGAGTGAACAAGGTAGGGGAGAGGTGCCAGAGGAGGTTGACAAAAGTCCCAACATGTGATCACACACAGCGGCTAGCCTAGGAAACACAGTGCACTCATACCTTCTTGTGGGAGGGAAAACACACAACTCTCATGGCAGCTAGCAGTTTTGATCAAATGAAAACACGTGGCTGGTCAAAAACTGGAAAGCAGGGGCGCCTGGGTGGCTCAGTGGGTTAAAGCCTCTGCCTTCAGCTCAGGTCATGATCCCAGGGACCTGGGATCGAGCCCCACATCGGGCTCTCTGTTCTGCAGGGAGCCTGCTTTCTCCTCTCTCTCTCTGCCTGCCTCTCTGCCTACTTGTGATCTCTGTCAAATAAATAAATAAAATCTTAAAAAAAAAAAACAAAAAACTGGAAAGCAGAGGCACCTGGATGGCTCAGATGGTTAAGTGTCTGCCTTTGGCTCAGGTCATGATTCCAGGATCCTGGGATCGAGCCCCACTTCTGGCTCCCTGCTCACCGGGGAATCTGCATCTCCCTCTCCCTCTGCCTCTCCCCCTGCTTGTGCTCCCTCTGCCTCCTTCGCTCTCTGTGTCAAATGAATAAATAGAATCTTTAAAAATAAAAAAACTGGAAAGCACTCAAATGTCCCTCAACAAGTGTGTGGATAGATAAACAGGAGTTGATACAGGCAACAGAATATCACTCAGCAATAAAAAGAAACACATTATGAATCCCTGCGGGAACACGAACACGGAGTAAACTCCCAAACACGTTGAGCAAAGTAACCAGGTACAAAAGAGAACATGCTGTAGGATTCTGTTTAAATGAAGGTCTGGATCAGGCAATGGAGAGTTCTCTGGGACCAGAAGCTGAGGTTACTATAAAGGGACATGAAAGGAACATCTAGAAGGGATGAAGATTTTTTATACCTTGACTGTTGTGGTGGTCATGTGTACATACGTTTGTTAAAACACTTAAAATGAAAAAGAAAAGACACTTAAAATGAGTGGGCCCTTTTTAATGTATATAAATTATATCTCAATAAAGTTGATTTTAAAAAATACATTGTTAGGGGCACCTGGGTGGCCCAATTGGTTAAGCATCTGTCTTCGGCTCAGGTCATGAGCTCAGGGTCCTTGGATAGAGCCCCACATGGGACTCCCTGCTCAGCGGGGAGCCTGCTTCTCCCTCTCCCTTGGCCCCTCCCCCCTACTCATGCAAGCGCTCTCTCTCTCTCTCTCTCAAATAAATAAATAAAATCTTTTTAAAAAATTTTTCCCTGGCCTCCACTATTGCGTGTGTATATATACTGGGCCTGTGAAGCGCTCGGGTCGGGAGACAGCAGCTCTTTGCAAACAAATACGTCCCCGGAGAGGAAGACAGTTTCTGTACGTGGACTTTGGTCTACAGTCAATATGGAGACAGGGTGTGGCAGTTCCTCTGATTACTAATGCTGCACAGATGGGGTATGAACACATACTGCTCGAAACATCTAGGCTGTGGTCTAGTGTTTTTAAGTTTTAGAAAAATTCATCAAGCAAACGAGACGCGTGTCAATACCCCACCAGCAACCGGCATCTTCTTACTCATTGGTAAGGACATCACTGTCATATTACATCACCCCCCGCACCCCTTCTCAGACCTGGAGGGAGGGAACAAAGATGTCAAAGAGAGCATACTTCCTGCACCATCGGAAGGGGACAGCAAAAATTTGGGAGACCTAAATAAATCATCCTGCTCACTCCATTTTTCTTTCCTCCTCCAGGAGTTTCTGAGATTGCCCTGCCGCACGGAAGTGGCATTACGGTTTTCATAAAGCCTGGGACCTCACCCCTGGGACCCCTGCCACTGAAGCCCTGTTACATCAGTAGTTCTAAAAAACATAAAACCTCATTGACCATTAAATCTGGAGAAAAAGAGGTCTTTTTCTTCACCTGCCATGACCCAGAGAAGCACTTTGTCATTGAGATCCAGAAGAATATTGGTAAGTACACACTCACCAATGTTTGGCCTCCCTGCCACTGTTTTTGGGACGGGGGAAATGCCTCTAATGCTGAAACTCACACTTTTTAGCTGTAATGTGGCTGCTGGTGGTTCTCAGCCCTTTACACAGGTTACATTGTTGAAGCCCCAAAATAGCTCTAGGAGAAACTCACAAAGACAGTGACTTGCCTAAGATAGCATAGCTATTAAGTAGAAGCAGGGCAAGAACCCACGTTCTCTGCAGAGCATTGTGCCACACTGTTTCTTGACAGAGCTATAGATCTTCCTTCAGGTCTGGAATGCTCCAGCAGATGTGCTAAGTTTAAAGTGTTTGAACTAAAGCTTGAAAGCTAATTTAATTCAGATTTAAACTAATTAAATTCTAAGCTAAAAATTTTGCTGACAAGGAGCAGAAAGCAAGGGAGCGGGAAGGCAAAGAAATTGGAGGGACCCCTGGGTGGCCCATCGATGGAGTTCGAGACTCTTGATCTTGGGATTGTAGGGTCGAGTCCCACATTGGGTATAGAGGTTACTGTAAAAATCTTAAAAGAAAGAAAGGAAAGAAGGGAGGAAGGAAGGGAAAGATATTGGACAGCTGGGTACGTAAGGCTGGGGAGGTGAGTCCAAGAGGCACAGTGGGGAAAACAGCAGCTTTGAGGCTAAGGGAGCTGGGTCTGGCTTCAAGCTTCAGGCTGCTGATCATGTGAGCTCATCACGTGGCTTTAAATGAGTCACTTCACTGTTTTGTGATTTGGTGTTTTCTTCTATAAAATAAGAGTCAACGTACCAACCAGCAGGGCTCTTTTGAGGGTGAGATAAACTAATGGCCGAAAAATGTTTGACACACAAGGTAACAAACTGCAGCTATGTGGGACTCTTGTTATTCTTCATCATTTGAACTTGGGATGGGAAGGAGATTGACACAAGATAGAAGCACCAGGCAGAGAGAATTAAATGTAGAACTTCCTAATTGCTTTAAGGTGGGCATGCCGACTAGTAGCCTAGATGTAGTAAGATCAAAGAGAACATGATTTGGGATCCCATCAAAGCCATACTCAAAATTTATTTTGCTTTTCATTGAAAATAAATAAATCAGACAATAGATAAGCAAGAAAAGGGAGTAAAATAAACCTTGGGAAGAAGTTCAGAAAACCGAAAGGAGGGCGTCTAGGTGGCTCCGTCCGTTAAGTGTCTGATCCTAGAGTCCTAGAGTCAGTCAGTTAAGTGTCTGATCCTAGATGCAGCCCCGTGGCAGGCTCCCTGCTCAGTGGGGAGCCTCAAATAAATAAAATCTTTAAAAAGAAAGAGAAATTAGAGTACTTACCAGCAGCTTTAAATCTACATCTGGGGACGCCTGGGTGGCTCACCTGATTGGACGACTGCCTTCGGCTCAGGTCATGATCCTGGAGTCCTGGGATTGAATCCCGCATCGGGCTCCCAGCTCCACGGGGAGTCTGCATCTCTGTCTGACCTTCTCCTCACTCATGCTCTCTCTCACTGTCTCTCTCTGAAATAAATAAATAAAATCTTTAAAAAAAAATTTTTTACATTTAAAAAAATTAAAAAAAAAAAAAAAACTACATCTGATAGGGGTGCCTGGGTGGCTCAGTGGTTAAAGCCTCTGCCTTCAGCTCAGGTCATGATCTCAGGGTCCTGCGATAGAACCCCGCATTGGGCTCTCTGCTCAGTAGGGAGCCTGCTTCCCCCTCTCTCTCTGCCTGCCCCCTGCCTATTTGTGATCTCTCTCTCTCTGTCAAATAAATAAAGCCTTTAAAAAAAACAAAAACAACTGCATCTGATAACTAAAGCTAAGGCACTGTTCTCTATAAAGACTAATTAAATAAACAAATCTCTGACTATTCCCCCGGAAAAAAATGAAGGAGAACATACAGATACACAGCATTGAAAGGATAAATGTTGACTGAATGACATTTACAGAGACGATCTCTAAAATAGGCTATGCAAAACATTATGATAATAAGTGTGAAAATATGAATAAAAGGACTAATTTGGGGGACAAATGCAATGAACCAGATTGACTCCGATGAAGTTAGGAGATCTAAATAAATAAATAGCCAAGGAGAAGTTTGGAAACTGTGCCCAAGATGGAGGAAAGCAGGGTTTGGGTCAGTTAGACATGGTTTCATAGAGAATCCTATAAAGTTTTAAGGAGAAGATAAGTTCTTATATTTAAACCATTCCAGAGGAGGGCTGGCAAATCTTTTCTGAGAAAGGCTGGATAGTAAATCTCAGATTGTCTCCAAACCAACCGCTTGAGCTCTGCTGTGACAGGAGGAAATAACCACAAATAGGGAAACATGGACAGTGATGTCCCACATGTTTATGCTTGGTGGCCAGGATTGGGCTGGGCTGGTCCCATGAACTGTGATTTGGTGACCCCTGTTCTAGAGCACAAAAAGAAGTGAATTTTCATAGTTGATGTAATAAGATTCTTACAAACCTAATATCAAAATGTACCAGGGCGCTAAAACGAAACAAAACACAAAACCCTCACTGTCTAAAGAGGGTTAAGAGATCCCATGAGAGCCCAGCAGGAGCCAATCCATGTGGCCCTGGGCACATTGGAGGTATGGCTGGAAACCCCTGAGAGGAGTGGCTTTTTTTTTTTTCCGAGATTTTATTTATTCATTTGAGAGAGAGAGAGCATGAGCAGGGGGGAGGGGCAGAGGGAGAAGCAGACTCCCTGCTGACCTGGGAGCCGGGACGTGAGACTCAATCTCAGGACCCAGGGATCACGACCTGAGCTGAAGGCAGATGCTTAACCGACTGAGCCATCCAGGTGCCCCAGAGATGGCTTGATATAATGGAGTTTCACTGAGCTCCTGAAAATAGTTCCTATCTTTATCTCTACACAGAATTTAGCTTTAGCTACCTTCGTTGCCTTTTCATCTCACCCCGTTTCATAGGTAAGGCAGCACGATGTGTTGGCAAAAACTCGGGTGGACCAAACACAAGCCTGGGCTTTCGTCCTGGGATTGCGTGCACTGCAAACAGGCTTGTCGCCCAGACTCCAGGACCGCCTTGCAAAACTGAGAGTTCAGGCAGGAATGACCTCGGAGGTCCTAGCCAGCTCTGAAATTCTCCTGTGATCCCACTTTGCGTTGGTGGTCCTTTCAGACACCCCACTGGAGCGGCACTAGGGGTGGGGAGACTTCCTGTTCCAGAGGCCAGAAGCCACTGCGCCTTTAGGATGCCCTGCACCAGATACAGCAAAGTCTCCCTTTTCTGCGTGGCTTCTATCACTTCTTCTACGGGCTCATTTTCTCCTTAAGAGTAATGTTTCTTGCTTCGTTTTAAAAGGCTGAGGAAACAAGATACATCAAAGGATGTCATTAGCTGTTTGCCTATTAAAAAAAAAAAAAAAAAATTCAACGGCACTGGTCGTAAAACAGCAGCATGACAGCCCCGAGGCAGAATGATAACTGTGCCTCGGGGTTCCAGCCGTGAAGGGGGGTGTAAGTTCCAAGTACTCGGTATATTGATGGAAAAACCAGTCTTAAAAGGCTGAGCTCGGCACTGTGCCTTCACAACTATGAGACTGTGACCATCTCAGACCCAGGGGAATGTGGGTATCCCAGAGTCCAGGTTCCATTGCAAAGGGCCCCCATCTGGCTTACTAAGTCTGGAAAACACAGTCGTTAGGAGATATCTTGCGTCTGGTTCTCTGGAAGCAGAGCCTGATGCGGGGATTCTTCAGTCATCTGTCCAGAGGGTGCCCTTGGAGCGAGGAAGCTGTGAGAACATAGAGCCAAGGGAGGAAGTAAATGAAGTGTGATTTTAGCTGAAGTGTAGCCACAGGCTGATGTGGGCATTGCCAGGCTGTGTCCCTTAAAACAAGGACGTCAGGGTTTTTCACCCCTACCTTGGGGAATAGTGATTGGCTGTGGGCTGCTACCTACCCTGGGAGGGGAGGAGATGCAGTTGGTCCCTTCAGTTGGGTCTCTGGCCCAAGGGGGTTCCCCGCAGCCCCCCAGCTTCCCCTCCAGCACCCATATGGCCAGGAGATCGTGCCTTTGCCTGGTAAGGGAGGCGAGGGCAGGCAGCGTCTGCTCCAGGGGTCAGGAGAGGTCCTGTTGGTGACCAAACTTGCTTTTGTGACTGTGTTTCAGACTGCATGTCAGGCCCCTGTCCGTTTGGGGATGTGCAGCTTCAGCCCTCAATATCGACGCTGCCCACCCTCAACAGAACCTTCATCTGGGACGTCAAAGCTCACAAGAGCATTGGTCTAGAGCTGCAGTTCTCCATCCCTCGCCTGAGGCAGATTGGGCCCGGGGAGAGCTGTCCAGATGGAGTCACTCACTCCATCAGCGGCCGCATTGATGCCACCACAGTCAAGATCGGGACCTTCTGCAGCAACGGCACGGTGTCCCGCATCAAAATGCAAGAAGGGGTGAAAATGGCCTTACACTTGCCCTGGTTCCACAACCGGAACTTCTCTGGCTTCAGCATCGCAAACCGGTCTTCTATAAAACGTAAGCGCGCCCTCCATCTCTGCCGCCCCCCACTCCACACTCCCCCCGCTCGTCAGTTTGGCGCAGGCTGAAACCTACAAACCCCACCCCCTGTTCTAGGTCCGGAGCAGATGTCCGCACTATTGTATGATTCCCCCTGAATTCCTCCAAGGAAGACCCCACTCTTCTAGAGGTGGTGCAGATCCCCTGGTGTGAACCCAGCCTTCTCCATTAAGCAAACTGTGTGGCCACTCTCTTTCCTTGGTCTTTTGTGCCCCTGAGTTTTGTTTTCAAACAGGAAGTGGGATGAATCTACAGACCTCCTCCCTTGATTACCTCATTGTTGATTCCTTTGTCCCATCTTCGAGCCCTTTCACATTTCCCATAATTGTATCCTGTGCGTGCTGGAGCCAGTTCATACCCGTTCATAACAGCTGGTGGTTGAACATTCAGGAATTTTGTGAGCTGATGCTAAACGGAGCCCATTCATAGAAATAAAACGGTACAAACTTACAGTGAGGATAACTTCATTTAGATGCTCAAAACTCATCGCCTCCTAATTATTTTGCTGCATTTGACTGTTACCCATACCCTTGAGATTATTGATATCGATCATACCTCTGTGGCCAAAATGCCATACAGACGGGCAAACTAGTGCCCGTGTGCTCCAAACTCCACATTCATATCCTGTTGGTGGCTTGAAATCAGCCCTGGTGGGAGCATTCACAGCAAGGAAATGGGCAGACACTACAAATTAGGGCTTTGATTTTTCCTCCTGCTGGGTCGGTCCTTCAACATTTAGTCACCCACCCCAGACGTATCCTTATCTGGGAATAAGACCACACCCAGAGTTCAGTCGCTGAGGGTCGCTCACACAGCTTCCTTACCCCGCTGCCTTTCCGGCAGGGTTAGGGTCTGGGACAGGGTCTAATCGCCTCCTGTTCTCGTTTGGGTCTGACTCCCGACAGGACTGTGCATCATAGAATCTGTGTTTGAGGGTGAAGGCTCGGCAACGCTGATGTCTGCCAACTACCCAGATGGCTTCCCCGAGGACGAGCTCATGACTTGGCAGTTTGTCATCCCCGCGCACCTGCGGGCCAGCGTCTCCTTCCTCCACTTCAACGTCTCCAACTGTGAGAAGAAGGAGGAGCGGGTTGAGTACTACATCCCGGGCTCCACCACCAACCCTGAGGTGTTCAGGCTGGAGGACAAGCAGCCCGGGAACATGGCCGGGAACTTCAACCTCTCTCTGCAGGGCTGTGACCAAGATGCCCAAAACCCAGGGGTGCTCCGGCTGCAGTTTCAAGTTTTGGTCCAACATCCACAAAATGAAAGCAGTAAGTGAGCCCCAATTTCCTTTCCCCGCTCCTCCTCTAGCTCCTTCTTTCGTTCCTGGATAGTCTACGTGGCGTGAGGTCCCTTTCCTATTTTTCTTCCGTGGCTTTGGGCACATTTGGACTCTGGACTTCAGAAGAGTTTCAGGAAGTGTGTTGCCAGGCAGTGAAACAGGTTCATGGGCGAATGCCCGGCATGGCGCTCCATTTCAACACAGTAAGAAGCAAATGGGAAATTGCAGGCTATTTTTTTTTTAAACAAAGGGGTTGGAAGATTACTTTTACTTTCTTTTTTCTTTTTTTTTTTTTTTTTTTTTTTGGAGAGAGAGAGCATGAGCTGTGGGGAGATGGTCAGGAGGAATGAGAAAATCTTAACCAGGTTCCACACCCAGCACAGAGCTGGATGTGGGGCTCCGTCTCATGACCTGAGTGAAAGAATTGGACACTTAACTGACTCAGCCCCCCAGGCATCCCCAGAAGGTTACTTTCTAGATCACCTGTCTTGACCTCCGTGTGAATCAGAATGGCACCAGGACTGTCGGCTGGTAGACCCTGTTTAATTGGCCGAGTGTCCCGTACCATGCACACACACACTCCGTGCCGAGCCTTGACCTAAGCACGCCACTTAGTCTCAGCTAAGCCTTAGTACAACCTTATACGGGAGGCAGGAATTATCCTCAATTACATGAAAAAACAGGAGGTTCAGAGACCGTTTAGAACTAGCCCGACGTTACGCAGCTTGTCAGGGACTGAGCAAACCTCAGAACCCAGAGCCCGTGCTCTGGGTCACTCTGAACCCCGGCTGTGTTGATGAGAACGAGGTTGCTCATCCCTTTACACACATTTACTGAGATGCCGTGAACCCAGAAAAGGTGCATCAGGGCCAGGACTAGGACAAAGTGCCTGGCATGCAACACAGAAGGAGGCACCCCTTCTGAGACGGAGGTGCTCCCCCTCAGGGTGCTGTACGTACAAAGTCAACCCCTGAGGGCGAGTGCTTCCTTGAACTTGGCTCCATGGGGGGCAGTGTAGATATTGAAACCAAAGGTCCGAGAGGAGTTCAGAGTGGCTGTTCCTGGGGCCTATCAGCTGGAGTCTATGAAGGACCAAGGGTATGACTGGTTGTCTTGAGCCCGTGACATGAGTCTCAGGAGTTCTGTCCCAAAGGACTGATTCTCAGCCTGTTTTGATCAGTATTTACCTCTGGGAAGTAGACGGAGCCGGGCAGAAATGGTTAAGTGGCAACATGACGTTTATTTTAATAGAGCTGATAAACATCTGGAAAGCCACCGTGTGGGACCCACCCCAGGGGCTGCCCCTCGGATGCTGCCTGGGGAATACCCTCTGGGTTTTTCCGGAAGCTGCAGCCCCAGCATGACCTAAGATGCCTTTTGATTTACAATAACCGTATAGACGGCATCACTGAGTGCGTGTGTGTCGGCCAACACATTTTTGTGATTCCACTGTCACAACTGCATCATTGCAATGTTGAAAACAGCCATGTAAACATCTGGAGATGGTGTGGGTTTGAGTTTAGGAGACCAGGGGATTTGATTGTCTTTTGTTTATGCCGATTTATTGCATTGCCTGGAACAAGAGCTCAGTTGGTTTCCACAACTCATCAAATTGTTAAACCGACTTTAGCCAGACCACAACCCAGAAGAGGTTTGCAGGAGGTCCTAGAAACTCCCAGGACTTCAAGGCCGGAAGCGCACGGCAGGTTGGCAGGAATTCCAGGAGGACACTCATGGCAGAGCCTGGCACTTTCCAGCATACTGGAGTGATCCAGATGGTTAGTGCCCCTCATTGCCACCGTCAGGCGCTCTATGTGTTGTTTCTGCTCTTTATTGGCCTTGAAATGAGAAAGAAGAAGGTTTGGGGTGGGGAGATGCTTCAGGAGATTGAGTGCCTTGGTTAGGAGCCTCTGCCTTTCCTTCCTGTGAGAGTGAGGAGGAAGGCAAACCTCCTGCGGCTGGTCCGCCAATGGAGGCCTCCCTCCTGCTGCCCAGGCCAGGGTTTCTTGCCCCTTGACTGTCCCCCTTTGTCCCCAGCAGAAGAAACAACCGTCCAAGCCAAAGCCACAACTCCAAGTGCGCTTGTGGGGCGGGGTTTGCATTCATCACACACAGTGATGTTGATCTGTCTGCACATCTGGGTCCCACTGAATTCCTCCCAATCAGGAATTTGTTTTATTCCTCCATCTTCCCACACCCACCATGGTTTCTGGCACATTCCAGGCCCTTTGTAAGTCTTTATCCTAATCTGAGGCAACCCAAAGTGGCCCAAGAACCGGAGGCACCATCCAATGGCACAGCCCATCGGAAGGGGCAGGTGGATATGCTTCGGTGGGGGCATCCGGGAGAGTGGCTGTCCCAGGAAGCCAGATGAGGGGAAGAGTGTGAGAAAGAAAAGCAGGAGACCTTCTCAAGCCTAGAGATTGGCTGTCAACAGCAGCCACGCAAAGCCAAAGCCTCAGCAAGAGCAGCGGCAGCCATTAGAGCCCCAGCCAGTGCCCAGGACCCTCATCCTATCCTCCACAGCAGGACTTGACCACAGTGGGCCCACACTGCAAAAAAAAAAAAAAAAAGATATAAAAATATAAACGATCTCTAAAGGTAGGAAGCCGAGATATTACCTTGAACCTAATTGTCTGCTCCCCAAATCCCTGCTGTCAACCCTCTCGCTACTTTGTTGTGTTTTTTTTTATTTTTGTTTTTTGTTTTTTGTTTTTTAAGATTTTATCTATTTTTTGAGAGAGAGAGAGCATGAGCAAGGGGGAGGTACAGATGGAGAAGCAAACTCCCCGCTGAGCAGGGAGCCTGATGCAGGGCTCCATCCCAGGACCCCTGGATCATGACCTGAGCTAAAGGCAGACCCTTAACTGACTGAGCCACCCTCCTTTGCTCAAGAGTATCGGATAGGCAGGCGCCTGGGCTCCCTGCTCAGCGGGAAGCCTGCTTCTCCCTCTCCCACTCCCCCTCCTTCTGTTCCCTCTCTCCCTGTGTCTCTATCAAGTAAATAAATAAAATCCTTTTTTAAAAATAAAATAATAATAATTTTAAAAATATATCAGATAGGCTCAAACTAGACCCAGAGTAGACTAGGAGAAGCCCTCCAGGGGTGTCTTTCCATGGCTTGACCACAGACATGCTATGAGGAATGTGGGCTGCCCTGGGCCTGAGGAGAGCCCCCTGGCCTGCTGTGACCATGTTTGTGAGCACTGACCACTTAGGCTGCCCAAAGCACACAGCTCAGCTGGGTTCAAGAGCTCGACTCACGTTCATCTCTACCGAACAAATCTTGTTTTTCAGTGTTCCATTTTGCACTCTCTTCTTTATTTTTTAATTTTTTTTGATAGTACAGCTGACCCTTGAACAACGTGGGTTTGAACTGCATGGGTCCACTTATACACAGATTTTTTTTTTTCCAATAAATACAATATAATACCGTAGAAGGATTTTCTCTTCCTTAAGGTTTTCTTTTCTTGGGGCGCCTGGGTGGCTCAGTGGGTTAAGCCTCTGCCTTCAGCTCAGGTCATGATCCCAGGGTCCTGGGATCGAGCCCCACATCAGGCTTTCTGCTCTGCAGGGAGCCTGCTTCCTCCTCTCTCTGCCTGCCTCTCTGCCTACTTGTGATCTCTGTCTGTCAAATAAATAAATAAAATCTTAAAAAAAATAAAAGATTTTATTTTCTTTCTTTCTTTCTTTCTTTTTTTTTTTTTTTAAGATTGTATGTATTGGACAGAGAGCAAACGTGAGCAGGGAAAGGAACAGAGGGAGAGAGAGAAGCAGGCTTCCCACTAAGCAGAGAGCCCAGCCTGGGGCCTGATCCCAGGACCCCAAGATCATGACCCGAGCCGAAGGCAGACACCCAATCAACTGAGCCACCCAGACGCCCCTCCTTATGATTTTCTTAATAACAATTTCTTTTCTCTAGCTGACTTTATTATAAGAATATAGTACCTTATACATATGACATACAAAATACATGTTAATCGGCTATGTTAACTACCCTAACTAGTAGTTAAGTTTGGGGAGGGAGTCAAAAGTTACATGGACACTTTCAGCTGTGGGAGGGAGTCAGCGCCCCTCACCCCATTATTCAAGGGTCAACCGTACTACCTGTCATACCTGGTATTTGTGCTGCATCACTTCCTGGAAATACACAAAATAATTTTGTCCCTCTTGGAGCCTCATCCTCATAGTGACGGTAGAGAAACAACGTCTCTATTGTCTCCTGAAGTCTGTTCCTCTTTTTATATCATTTCTGCAAGGTCCAATGGCCCTGGGGATACCTGTCCCACCAGCGAATAGTAACCTGCCCAACCATATGGTTCCCGTTAGCCAGGGCAGACTGCTAGCCTGCTGCCTTATGCATTCCCCTCCAGGTTTTCAAAGGTGTGGTCACTTCTTCTGAAAATACCAGACGGACGAGTATCTTTAGAACCCATGGGCTTCTGGGTTATTGTGACTCAACTAAGGTAGATGAACAGGAGTTTCCAGCTTGTTACACCATAGGTTTCCATTAACCAGTCTGAGTAAATGCTGGTTGGGGAAGCAGCCATATGGCTTCTTCCTATAGACCCCCAGAAGCTACCCAGAGCCGTTAATGAAATGTTGACTTCATTCTGCTTTTGTCTTTTTGGGTAACTCAAGCTCTGTGAGTCTGACATTTGTCCTGGCAGAGTCGACCCATACGGTGGCCTCTTATTCCCATGGAGCCCATTTTGATTTTAAAATAAGGAATCTTGGGGATGCCTGGGTGGCTCCATCAGTTAAACATCCATCCGGCTCTTGATTTCAGCTCAGGTCATGATATCAGGGTCGTGAGATCCAGCCCCGTGTCTGGCTCGGCACTTAAGATTCTCTCTCTCCCTCTGCTCCTCCCCACCCCCCTCACGCATGCGCACGCACACACACACGCTCACTCTGTCTTTCTATGAAAAAAAAACCAACAACAATAAATAAATAAATAAAGTAAGTGAGAAATTTCTATCTACAGACACCACAAAAGTCATTAGAGGCCTTTTCAAAACTTCAGTCCATAAGCTAATCCCATCAAGGGTTTCCAGTGTCAATAAGGATCAAATAGTGAAAGACTGTCCTTTTATGGGGGCAGAGGGGAGGGGTCTTTTCAAATCTCCAGCCCAGGTATTTATTACAGGAAGGAAACGTGTGCCATGTTGTAGAGACAATATGGGATTCTCTTGCCGCAGGAAACGATCCCATTAGGTTCCTAGCCTTGAGCAAATGCTTGGAGTCTCTCTGAGGTCTCTTTCAGCTGTAATTGGTGACATTCGCACCTCTCCTGCTCCTCCTGCTGAGTGTCGAATAAGGCCACTTGTCAGAGCACACAGGCGACACTGAGTAAAATCTGCCTTATCTTTCCATGGATTTAGGAATGTGGATGGTGACATTTCCCTTTAAACCACCCCACCTGTGACAGGTGAGGGGACACAAACTTCCCTTCTGCCCAGACCCCAGAAGCCACCTATGAGCACATGCCTTAGGCAGCGTGGGAATTTACTGTGTCTACCCTGAGAGCCAACCAAAACTGTGGAAAAGAAGCCATATCAAGTGATTAACAAAGGGGATGTATCTGCAGAACTGGAAAGCTGGACCCCTGCGATGTGTGAGCACAGAGGCCAGGGTCCTCCAGACACGCCCCCACAGAGCAAGGCCTGTCTTGCCCCAGAATCAGGATCATTTTCCTCAATAAACTCCACTCTCTGTTTTGGCTCAAGGGCGGGGTGTCTCATCACTCTCCCTTGATCATTCTACAGTGACTTTCAAAGGAAATAGGAACTGTAAAACCACAGGACCATTCCATGTGCACTAGAATGGCTAAAATGAGAAAGGCTGGCCACACTAAGTGTTGGCAAGAACGTGGGGCACTGGAACCCGGACACACGGTCAGCAGATGGGCACCAAGGTACAACCACGTGAGAGAACGATCTGGCAGAAATTTTCCTCCTAGGTAATTACCCTAGAGAAATGAAACCAGAAGTCTATTCAAAAATCCATAGAAGAATATGTATACAGCAGTTTTATTCGTCATTGGAAACAACCTAAATCTCCATCAATCTAGGAACAAACAAGTGTGGTAAATTCATTCTGTGGAACTCCACTCCATGACAAGGAAAAAACGACTGATATCCATTTTTCTGAGGGAAAGAAAGCAACTGAGTACATTTTCCTGAGGGGGAATAAGCCACACAGGAGGGAGCACATACCATATGATTCCGTTCATAGGAAGTTCCAGAACAGGTGAACTCTGCAGTGATAGAAATCAGAAAGTGATGGCCTTCATGGGGCATGATTGGAAGTCAAGCGGAATTGACCACAAAGGGGCACAAAGGAACTTGCTGGAATAATTGGAATGTTCTAGATCTTTCTCTGGGTGATAGATACGATAGATAAAGAAAGTTGACAAAACTCATCCCACTGAGCAATTAAGGTCTGTGCATTTTATTATATGTAAGTTACATGACCAAAAAAAGTCAAGGAGAGCTACAGCCAGTGGTTAGGGGGTTTTG